>NC_139738.1:5025072-6225072 GCF_964211835.1 Anser anser | reverse complement strand
AACATAAATGTAGATGCTCCTTAAGCCAGTTATTTACAAAGTATGAATTGTTGTAAGAGACAGAAGACAACATTCAAATGAAGTCATTCATGAAAAAATGACCAATGCTTTTACGCAACGTGTGGTATGGACCATATCGCTTCTTCCTTTAAAGCACACAGTTTTGGCCACCCATAGATAGACAGACCTCTGCTTCTACACTGCAATCTCCCAGCTTATCGGCCAACCCTACTCTTGGCCTTCAGCAAAGGGAGACCACAAAAGCACGTGCACATCCACTCCCTGCTCAGTTCCCAGGGCTTTGAATGAGTAACAAAGAGGACAAACATCATCCCATCTGCACGGCTTAGCTACGACTTGTGGGTTTGACATCTGCCTGGCGGGTGAGGGGCTTTTTTCAGCTTTATGCAAAGCGCAGATGTGCATTGATGGAAAGCAAGGTTTGGAAGAGCTTTACAACAGCCCTGAGCATACGAAGGAGGAGGATGTTGTCACAATAACCTTAAGAAATAAAACAGAAGCAGCTCCAGAAAGAAACCCTTTCATCCCTGCCCTCCCCTAATCACATGCAAAGATGACACAGACTTTCAGAGGGACGAATTAATTACACAGTTAACCCAGCTCCATTTAACATGGCCATTGCCTTCTGTCGATAAGGAGCTAACAATGAGATTTCTCCTTTCTTGAGAAAGCCTCCAGCCTGTTTTCCTTCAGTTACTCCTACATAGTGCTTTTCCTGTAACACGAATAACTGACTTTCTTTTTCTTTGATAGGGTAATATAATAAACATGAGATGAAAAGGGAAGAGGGGCACACTTTTGGCTGGAAATCTGAGACTGTGGCTTCTTTCTGCTTCCAATCACATCTTCTGAGTTGCCTCAAATGAGGAAAAAAAGAAAACAGAAGAAGTTACGAATTCATAAAAAGCACTACAATGGACTTAGCCAAAATCAGATTGCTTTTATTTGAAGTATAACTTATTTCTGGTACTTTTCAGTAAATTGGTTTCATTGTATATCTGTCAGTTCTCGTATGGCTTAATTAAATACTGTCACTGCCAAGCAGTGCTGTGATGGGAAATAAAACACAACAGGCAAAGTTCTCCTCTTGGTTAAACTGGTGGAAACGTGGAGTAACTTCACACAAGCCAGCACACTCCTGCTTGCACTCAGCTGCCAAAGGCAAGGCCTGGAGTTGTCACATGCAGGAACTGCATCCTAGAAAACATCACTGAATTACCAACATATACAAACTCGCAAAAGAAGCACGGTCGCAAGGAAATACATAACCAGCCCTTGCACCAGTCATTCTTTCTCTACTGAGTTTCAAGTTGCAAGCCCCTTTTCAAGGTAACATTCCCAAACCTGCTCAAAGCTCAGCAACCATCTTCATCTAGCTTCAGCGTGCTCGGAAGAGGGCTCTAAACATTCGGAAAATGTGAGTATGTGCTGATAACTAGGAGCACAGTGAATTCATGCATCATTATTACGTTTGTTACAGGACTATAAATACACATGCAGTTTTACAGGCATTCTGCTCTGTCTACAAATGGAAGCGAGTGCGCTGATGGTTACAACCCATCCTCCAGTTGGCATTTCTCAATCAGTGGGTTTATGATTTTCCAGCAGGGATGCAAGGTATGGAAAATTATATGACAATTTCAGGCATATCAAACCAACTCCCACATCTTTCAAGGTCAAACGTTGTTTCAGCAGCTCAAATAGCATATAAACATAAAACTGCCTTATCATTAATGCATTTTATGCATAAGAAATTAAAGAGAATTAGAGGCACTTTCATTTTAAATAAGGGACTACCAACCTGAAAACAAATTGAGAATTTCATCTCTGAATTAACGTTTGGATAGGCCAATGGGTGACCTCTTCATCTGCCAAGTTCCAAACACAGGATGCCAAATGAGACAATGAAACACACACACGCGTGCATATGACTTACTCATGCAAGACTCATAAAGGAAGAGGACACCTTTCTGTACCTTATACTTTGATCATTAAGCTTCAACAAGAACAAATGAGTGCAAGTGGAATCAAGCACTGGGTTGTGACCAGAAGGTAAGACACAATTTTGCATCCCTAAAGAAGAAAAGTAGGGAGGACCCATTTTGATTGGAGATCATAGAATCACAGAATCATTAAGGTTGGAAAAGACCTCCAAGATCATCTGGTCCAACCACCCCCTACCACCACTATCACCCACTCAACCCTGTCCCTAAGCACCACGTCCAACCTTTCCTTGAACACCCCCAGGGACGGTGACTCCACCACCTCCTTAGGCAACCCATTCCAGTGCCTGACTGCTCTTTCTGAGAAGAAATGTCTCCTCATTTCTAAACCTCCCCTGGTGCAACTTGAGGCCATTCCCTCTAGTCCTATCACTAGTTATCTACGAGAAGAGGCTGACCAGCAGCTCCCCACACCTTCCTTTCAGGTAGTTGCAGAGAGCAATGAGTCTCCCCTGAGCCTCCTCCAGACCAAACGACCCCAGTTCCCTCAGCTGCTCCTCACAGGACTTGTGTGGTGTCCCACCCAGGGCAGATCAGCCCTGGCCACACACTGCTCCAAGGATCCAGATCACCCTTTCTGT
This sequence comes from Anser anser, assembly GCF_964211835.1. Classification (NCBI taxonomy): domain Eukaryota; kingdom Metazoa; phylum Chordata; class Aves; order Anseriformes; family Anatidae; genus Anser; species Anser anser. Next base: position 6,222,467 of record NC_139738.1, on the reverse strand, counting down.
GCAACACTCCTGCACTATACAGCTAGCCCTGTGCTAGTACTCAGCACCTGGATGCAGACAAATCTTTACATCCATAGCCTACCGACGTCCTTGCTATGCTTTACTCTAAAAGCTGACCTGGAAAGGATGACAAAGAAAAGCTACAGGCTTCCTCGATTCACCCTTCTGTGCAGCACAGCCTCCCAGTCCTGCAACAAGGAGGTTGCTGGATAATGGTACAGCCCATAATTACCAACCCTAGAGGTGGTCACCCCCAACAGTAGTAGACCCAACTGTGCTTCTGGTTTCCAAACAAGAGGGCAAGGTTTCAACGAGACATCCAGCTGGGGAGAGGGGGCTGTGGAGTTTATCTGGTGGTCCCTGCCTCCAGCTGAGTTCAGGACTCATGAGAGGACACGTGCTGAGACCTGCCTCCATATCAGACCCAACAGTGAAAGGACATCACCCTGTACACGACCTTTATAGGTCATTAACACATCCCCCCATCCAATAAAGGATTGAGATTCTCCATATTCCTTCTTTTCTTGTTTATGCACTTATAAAAACATTTTTTATTGTCCTTAATGCCCAGGATGCTCTGGCCTTTGGAAGGGAACAGTCTCTTCCATCTCGCTGCTACTCACAAAGAATTGGTTTACTGGAAGGTAAGATGCACTGACAGTCACAGGGAACATCACTGCTTTCTTTCTATTTTGCTGGGTTTGTTGTTGGGTTTTGTTGGTTTGCTTTTTCCTTCTCATTGATTTATCCCCTTGTGTGCACTTGACCCCTCAGAATAAAAGAAACAAAACCATCCGATTCTCAAGAATACTTCAGGCACAGAGAAAACACCAGAGCTCAGAAGAGACAGTGAAATGGCAGGAAACCACACAGAGGTGGTCGGATTCTTGAAGAAGCAGCCAGCTTGGCAGCAATTTATGGATGGAGCCAAAGAACAAAGCAAGGCCAGGTTCCCACCCGCATGAACCATCCAGCAGCTGCCCTGAGTCCCCATGGTTAGGAAGGGATTGAGCTGAGCACCACCCTCTTCTGTGTTGTCCTAACAGCTGCTTGGGCAGCGTATGCTAAAGATACAAGTAAAGAGCAATAGGAGAAAAATTAAAGTTTAGGGAAACTTCGTGCTGCTTCTTTTCAACATTCTCACGGTTTTTTTAATGGAAATTGTTACTCTGGCCCACCCATTTCTGTTCAAAAGGGTGGGACTTTTTTTTTGACTGAGTTACTTGACTACACAGATTTTCTAGCACCCAATCACATCACTGAGCTAATATTTTCCTTGCAAAATTTAGTGAGCTAGCTCTGAGCTTTGCCTCGAGTTACGCTTTCTGCTAATTTCTCTCACTAACGTTTCTGCTAACTGCATTTTCTCAGCTGTATGCCATAAACTGCGTTCATTAAATAGGAGCAAGCAAGAAACCCACTTGAAGCTCCTTAAAACCTCCTCTAAAAGCGAGAGCGAGCAGGCAAAATGAACCTCATTTCTTTTATTTTGCAAACAACATACCAAAGGGCTGACACCTTTTAATAGCTTCAGCCTGACCTCCCTCGCTTCCCTCTAGGAGTGACTTCAGCGTTCAGCTACGGCGGGGGCTGCGCTGCAGTGCGCAGAGCACAAAGCATTAAAATGCAATATTCCACAGGCTGTGATTTATGGTCCGTCACTTCGAGCAAAGCATCACGCATCTTAATTGCCTGCTCCTTTCCGACTATTCGGTTTGGTTGGGTAACTGGAAATTTTTCACCCACCGTGAATTTTCATGGCACCACGGGTCTTGGAAAAGCACAAGCAGGAGTCAGGTACGCAGCTCTCACTGACCATTTGGGTTTTGCCTCTTGAGCAGTCTCTATGTGCAACCCATGAAAATGGATCATAGGGAATAATTACACATTTTTATTTGTCTGCTTTACCAGTTTTGGGGGGGTCCCTGGTGAGATCAGATCTCCAAGTCCATAGAAGATGACAGCTTTGCAGCCAGCCCCGGGGACCTAACAGTCAGCAGCTCTCTGAAGTCTTCGTGTTCAGAGGTTTTTAGCTAATTATGAGAATCCATAAAAACCCAATGAAAAGTAAAGCAGCTTCAAATTTTGATTCGGCTTACATCTGACATGCAACATGACAATTTCAAGTCATCAGAGCCTACAACATACACACACTGGTAGCATCCTATTTGGAGAAACTTTAATTTCCTTCAGCTGCATAGATTTTCAGTTAAAAACTATAGATTTGAAACTGCAAACACTCTACAGATCAAAGAGACTCATGTCCAACATCAGTGGAAAGCAATTAATTGCACATATAGTCAGTCATAGAGCTGTTATTTACAGATTTGTATCAAAAAAAATAATAATCTGGCCCATCCAGTGGGCCAGAAATTCGGTCAGTTCTGTTTTCTGTGACCTCTTCAGCTCCCCTCCATCTCGAGACACTTTATTGTCTGCAGAATTCTTCCACACCTACATAATTACAGCCGTATATCACTAATCTGCCTGGTAGGACAGCAATCTCAAGACAGTGAACCACACTCTGCTGAGACGGCCTGTTCTCCAGGAAGGAAAGACTTTAACAAGTTGGCAAAACACCGAAAAAGAGGATTTGCTGCAGTGGGTCAGGCAATCGCCTCATCGCTGACGCTTGTGCACCTGCCTTAGTGCCACAGATTGTCAATTTTTTATTTTACATTTTGCAGGATTGAGCTAAAGTGCAGAAGGTGTTTCCAAATGCCCATCCTGCCTCTGGCGTGCCATTGGCACATTGATTTCTCCAGAGCCACGCTTCCCTGCCTTGCCCAATGCATCCACACAATCCAAGTATTTCTTTTGTATTGATTTAGTCTCACTGTTAGATTTCTTTGTTTGTTTAATCCTGACAATATTGGTATTTTTCAGGCTGGCAGCCAAGTCGATCCTTTGGAGACATATGAAGTACATATTAAGAGTCTCATTGCCCAATAAATTAAGGGCACAAATTATACAGCCACGGCTGATGAGCAGCTCATTACAAATGGCACGTTTTGGCATCACAGGGCTCTGCAAAAGAGACTTCTATTCCTGTATTCTTGCGTGGAATATAAAATTCCAATCAGCAGAACCACAGAGGGGGATTACATTACCTTGGATTTGAATTCAACTGCGTTTTTAATTCTATTAAAACTCCGAGTTTCCACAATAAAATAATTGTATGCATTTGATTAGGATCTTAATTACATGTCTGCATATTAGTATATCTGTTTAAAAACCTAAATAAGTCTGCTATCCCTTGGAAGGGTTTGGAAAACAAGGTGGTGCTTAACACAGCAGTGCCTTTGTACAGAGCAGAAGTTTAAATACACAAAACACAAAAGTGAATAGTGGGATTCTGACACAAAGGCAACACTTTCTCAGCATCTCATCAGAGTCCCACTAGAAAAAAAAAAAGTTCACTGATACAAGCCAAAATTACACTTGACCTCTGAGGTTTACTGCTGGTCAGTTTAATTAGCCCATTAAAATTAAGTACTAATATCAGTTTGAGTAAATTCACACTTTGCTGTGTCTAGAAGGCAGTGCAGAGATGGCGCATCTGAAAGCGTGTCGCAACGCCACACACAGTTCCTTACAATAAATAGCTTTTGACCTGGTAGCCTGATCCCTGCTATTACTTAGAGGCTGCTGTTAGCCTCGGAGGCTGTCTTGGGGCTCCTTAACAGGCAAATCCTTGACCCTGCGGTGCATCGCTCTTCACTGCAGTCAACGCACATGCTACTTCGTATGCAAACCTAACTGGAAACGAGGGATAAATTCACTCCTTTCCTCCACTGCTTTGATCCCACTTGAACACTGCAAGTTCAAAATTGCACTAAAAAGTTTTCTGGGACCTGAGTCCTGAGACACCAGGGAAGAATAACTAATACAAGAAATAGAACATTTTCTCTGAGACCTGCGATACCAGAAACCTAGCACATGGCATCCCTGGATAAAGCCTCTTAGGGCAGGTTTTTACTTGCTGAAGTCTGAAACAGGTGGCTGTCGAAGGTCTGCTCTCTCTTCTGTCCTTCAAACCCAAACACCCTGGGCAATTTTGAGTTTATGAAACCTCAGGAAGCAAGTCCACCACTAGCCAAAGTCTTATCTCCCCCAGACACTGGGAAAACCAGCAAAAATGCAGGTGAGGCACAGATCATTAACACTGTCCATCATATCCATAGGATCTCCTATAGCAAGAGTCGTATTCAGAAAATATTTAGCTTATGCATCATCAATTTAAGATGAAATACTGAGTAACTATAATGGAAACGCAAGCTGTGGAGCAGTCAGCATCCAGAACGGTAGATGAACACACAAAACTTAGTCCCTAATTCTAGCAGATTTTCAGAAACGGCAGCCCACTAATTCAGTCTTTACTGTAGAAGACTTACGTCCACACCATCCCTATTGACTGACCGCTCCTGTTCTTCACTGACCTTCTCTGGCAAGCCCTAAACTTGCTTTATTTAAAACCATTCTGGTTTTAGAGAGAGAAAATCTAAATAAATGAACCTAAGGTTTTCAAAGCTTAGCAAAGGCTCAGGGTCACTCCCCGGTCTGTACAGGTACATCAGTCATCCAGTTTTAATAACTCAGATTCCACGGAGGACAGTGTATAAAGACAGAGAAACCCATCAGACATAAATCCTCATCAAGTTAACTGTCCTATTTTCTTTCTGCCAGACAGAGTTTTGCCCCAAGTGCAGAAGGCTTTGTTTATAGCACAACCTCAGCAAAGAGAATAGCTTCCTCCATCCCACTGCCCCTGCTACTTCTCCAGGCTCATAATTTTTAATCATCTCTTCTGTCAAACCAATGATCAGAAATGTATGGAAAGAGGTTCAAGGACAGGTAATTCACAGAGCCCAGCTCAAGTCTCCAGTACAAGAACTCAAATATGGGCTTAAAACAACAACAAAAAAATCTGCAGTTACATCTCAGAGACCAGAAAGCAGCAGGTGTTTCCCCTTATTATGTCCGAGAAAGGGTGATTTTGGGGTCTGGGCGTTAGAATTGGTGTGCAGAAATTTGGCCATAAGCCCTTCTTTTCCCCGTGACCCGAGAAGCATCAGGGAGCTGCCCCATGCCCTCCTGGCCAAGAAGCAGCACTGGGCAAGCGCTGGTGCTTATGCCATAGCTCCTACCTGCCCAGCTGTGCCCAACGTGCTCAGGAATCTGTGTGCTCCATTAAATACAGAAAATGGGCAGAAAACTGATCATCCCTCTTATTTCCAGAGCAGCCAGAAAAGACCCAAGGGCAAGCAGGACTCTGATGAGAGAACAACCTGGAGCACTCACACCAATTTTACGAGGATTAATCGAAGCTCTCTCCTCCAAGGACTTCAACAGAAACTTCCCCAGGTTGGAGGGAAACAGTTTGAAAAGCAATTTAATTTCTTCCTTGGCATTTAGAAGTGATAAAAGCAGCACCAGGCATTTTGCAAAACCAACGGTCGGGTTCTGCAAGGATATTTCCCCCATTTAGAGTTTATTTGGGAGCAAGGCTCTGTCCCTCCAGCTCCCAGCCTGGGCCTTTCACTGCCACTCTCAAGTGCTGGAAGTGCAGTTGTCTGCACGAGCGATTCATGCCAAAGGCAAAAACAGCAAGAGGTTTTGAAACTGGACATTTTCTGTACCAAGTAACTAGTCTGCAAAGGCTTGCTGAGACACTAATTCAAATGAGGCTGCTGCTTCTCACAAAGGAAACAGCAACTAATCTGGGTTTGGCTTCACTGAAGACATCCCAGTGACTCATTCCGAGGAGCCTTTAATGAAACATGGAGCCAAACCTGTCGTGATTTTAAAAGATTAATTCGCAGTATCATCTGTGTTGCCTGCTGCCAGACAAAATCCCATTAAAGCAGCATTCAAATGAACAGTTTTTATGGTTAGTCCAGGCACAGGATGGGTTTGAAACAGAGGGACAACTTGAAAACTGCGAAGTAGAAAAAGAAATAGGAAAACCTGCCGTGTTGTCCATTGGGCAGGCAGGTACCAGAAAGGAAGGGGACTTTTAATATGTATGTTCATTGACCCAGTGAGTGCTGCATGTTCAGAAACATCTTCAGTCCAAAAAAGATAAAACCCACACAAGTATTTTAAAGGATTATAGCAAATAATATATATCACGAGAAAATATATCTTCTGTATCACAAGAAAACTTTTAATTCAAGTCTGCACAGGACTACTCACACCGCACACAAGCAGAAACCATTCCCCCCACCTGAATGAGCAGCAACAGATCCATCTGTAATATGCTTTTCCCAGGGCATTTTTAATAAAACCATCCCTACAGAATCTGGTCACAATGATTACAAAAAATATGCTCCCAAAACGAGAAGTGGGAGGGATAATGCAACAGTACTCATAGAGCTAATGAAAGCAGCAGGACAGACTTAATCTCTTAACACACAGATGTCTGATGGCTTTAACTGGCTAATTACAGCTACAATGAGCAATAGTTGAGAAGCTCTACGCTTGGCAGATACATTTACTCGGCTATTACTATTAGATTTTAAATCTGTTTCATTCCACAGATGACTGTGATGTTTAAAAGAATTACGCATCCAGCTAATGGGGAGAGTACTGAAATTCATCCTTTAACAAGGACAGTTGCATCACCTAGTCGAGAATGAAGAAAATAGAAAACTTCTTACAGACTATGACACGGAACTCGCTCATTTGTTTCTGTGGCCCCTGATTGTACCGCTGTAGTTATTTGTGGGGACACGGCCCTGCTTTGCCATTTAAATAGAGGAGATGCTTCCTCTTCCACGGCGCTTCTTTTGCGAGGAAACAAAAGGGTGCAGGAGCCAAATGGCAAAAAAGAATATGAATGAGGGAGAACGAGCAGCTTGCTCAATAGCACGCAGGGAGTCCTTGGCAGAATGAGTTATGGAAAGTCAGCAAGAGGAAAACATCTGCCTTTATTGGAGGGCCGAGGAGGGGGGTTGAACATGTCCTTGCAGACAGCTCTCTGTGTCTCAGCCGAGGTCTTCAACCCCAGGACAGTTCCTGCTCTTACTGAGCTCAGACAGAACTACAAGCATGCCGTTTGTTTAACCTCAGAGGTGCTTAGTCCAGCTTTGCTGCTGGGCAAGATTTTCCAAGGCCCTGTGAATACGCTTAGCTCTGCTCCATGTGAAGAGCTAAGCCAGCGCTGCTCCCTCCCCAAAATACTGCCCGAGGCGAGGCTGTGTCCTCCATCCCCTGCTCCGGGGCAGTCACCCAGCAGAGACATGCAGGGGTTTTTGATCGCCCCACGTCAGGGAAGTTGAAAGATGGCTGCATTGTCATTTTGAAATTATGTTTCTTAAAGAGTTTCCTGGAACAAATAGCTAAGATCTCCTTGGTATTCGTAAATGCAGTCAATTGCTGGAGAAAATTTTAGGATTTCAGAAGGACAGCTGCAGAAGGGGTTACCTTCACACGTGCTAGGCAACTTGGGTCGGGTAGGACTATGTTCTCTCAGCCCCTCTATTACTAGCAGCAAACAACAGAGTCATCCAGAGGGCAATCTGGAGCAAAACTCAACCTATCCCAAAACTGCCCCTTGCTTGGGAGGAGCAAAGAGCTTCACCAGAGCAGCCAGCTTCTGTGGACATCCACTGTGGCCACCTGCCTTCTAGAAGCATCCCAAGGAGCACACCAAGACCCCAAACCACTGCTCCTTCCCTTCCCCTCTTTCAGAAAACCTGCCCACTGGATTTTGTCCCTGCACTGTGGCTGGCCTCAAAGCTGACACGGGTTTGCATCGGGCCCTGCGCAGCACCCGACCGCCTGGCACCTCGATGCTGCAGCCAAGCAAATACTGCAAACCTATTCCTGTGATACAGGAGACAGGGACCTCAAATTAAAATTTATTATACGCCAACAGAAGTCTGTTGTCAGGAAAAACATTTGCAAGCATCTGGATGCTAAAACAAGCACCAGAGAAAATTCATTAAAATAGAAATTGGAGTTAATTAATGAACTGATGGACTCCTCTGTTCCCTTTGCTTTAAAGCCATCCACATCCTTCGCTTGGTCTACTGCCTAGCTTTATTCAGTTCCAGTTAGTATATCAAAGTGATGTATTCTGCTTACAAATTCAAGGCAAAGCACATTTATCTATTACAGAAGGAGAATGGATTTACATTTAAATGGGTGTTCTTCATGGATCTAATAACTCAGTTCAGTAATCAAAGCAGCACAATCTGAGCAGGAGCATCTTTGTGGTTGGCATTAATGCAACCCCCAAGACTCAGTCCACACATTTCTCCCAATTTATTTCATGGGTGATGAGGAACAACACGGGATTGTTGTCATTCTCCGGCTACAACCAGCCAGCAAGGTTAACCAGCAATTAAAAGACTGCTTCTTCAGGCTTAGGTTTCAGTTAAAAATTCAGACTCAACAGGAGAGCAAGAAATCACCATGGTGCATGGAATTTCATTCCTTTAGAAGAGTAAATAAACAAATAATGCTTCAAAAGTGCCAAGGGAAGTTTGGCAACCAAAGTGCTACCCCCCTAAGAGCAGCAAGACATCAGAGGTTCACTGTGTTCAGTGAAAAACTGCTAGGATTGCACTAGTCTGAACCAAGCAAAACAATTTGCAAAGTGAAACACGCTTGGAATAGGAATCGCCAGAGAGGCAATAAAATTCAAAACTATGCTAATCAACTTTTTTATTCCTTTTTATTGGGCTACAGTTGATTTTTATCTAAACATATGCAGAAAAATGTGTGCGCATACATTAAAAACAAGTAACTATAGCTTAATTCCAAAACACTAGTAAACCCTCCTAGTGAATGGTTTTCAAAGTGTAGGATTTGTTGTTAAATTTTGTTTTACAGTGATCTCTATAGCAACTCTACTGCGTGAGTGGCAAAAACCTATCGAAAGCAAACTCAAAAATGAGTAATATGCAAGAAAAGGCATCTATTTCAGACAACAGCAAAGCAAGTTCACGTGCAGTAGGTGGTTGCAGAAGAGATCAAAACAATTCTTTTCTCTCGGCTGTGTGCAAGAGGCCCCTGTTGCTGCAGAAGCCGTGTCACTGCAGGTGCACGGCAGCCTTCCTAACTGCCTTAAGAGCTACTTTGCAACACGCAGCAGAGCAAACCATAAACCTGGCACGTTCCAAGTCACACCACAGCTCCTGTTGTTCTGGGGAGGAAATCCCCGAGGACGAGGAGAGAAGTCACCTCACAGGGAGGGCAGCAGTTTTCTCTCACTCGGTTCTTTCCCACAAAAGTTTACAAACTCAAGCTTGTGTGCTCCCCTCTCTATAAAAATCAGTACTCTCTCCCATTCCACTCTCTGTAGTATTGGTACCCAATGAAATCCCGGAGAAGACAAAGAAAATTCCATTTTCCCTCACTTGTTAATTACCAGCCTGCTTTTCACTGCAGCAAGAAGTTAGAGCAGCAGAAGAGGTCTAAGAAAGCATGCAAATAGGGAGAGTTTGTAACTCAGCACATACCTACTGCTGTTTTACTGCAGGGACTATGAAGTTTCCCACCATGCAGAAAGCATATGGTCTAAATAAGGCTAATAAAGATACATAAGTGTTTCTGTTGCCTTCCTTGTAAATAAGATTTCCCTGTGGGCTACTAATTTATCAGCCAGTTTCTCTACAGCTTGTGACTGCAGATCAGAAATCTCTGTATAAAATGTTTAAATCTGCTACATGCATTCACCACCTTCTCCTCTTTTTCTTTCCTTAGGCTAATGCTGGACATGTACACCCAGAACAGGTATTCTGGTCTAAGAACTCTGAATTTCAGGAGAAAACCCAGCACTGCATCGTGCAAATCTACGCAGTGGATTAATTTGCTGCTGAGCTCTCAGAAAGCGTAGGTTTAGAAGCACCCTTGGATAATCCTATTCACAGACTTTTTAAAATGACCAGGTACAAGTGTTTTCTGATGTCCCTGCTGCTGGCTGAACGTGTGTGACCAAATGGCAGGAACTGGACACAGCAGTCCTATACATTTGCCTCTAACAAAGGATGCTCTGCACTATGCATCGATTCATCTCCACCATTCCTTGCCTTAAAGCATAACAGCGATACTGGGAGGAACCCAAACCTCCCACAACAGGAGAGCAGAGAGGAGAGTGCACTGGTGCCAGTGCTGGAGGAAATGCCTGCAAAGAGGACCAACAAATAAAAACATAATGTGCTAAACAAAAACAGGTCCATTATCAGCTTCGCTTTCCACCTGCAATTACTGTTTGTTTCAGCTGAGTATTTTTTCCTGGAGATGCAAACAGTTTCATTACAGCTTAAATATCTGACAAGACAGCTGACTACAGGCTTGCGGAAAGCAATTATTTTGGACACTGATTACTTCCCATGCAGGCAGCGAGTGTTGTAACTGCCGATAGTTGGGGAAGGCCGCAGCTTCGTGTGATGGACTACAGTATCTGGAGGAGTTAATTAATCTTGCAGGGTGAGTAGGAAGAGAGAAACTCTGCAAACATCCAGTTAAACATCCAAATTAATTGACATGAAATAACTTCATATGTTTAATTTAAATGCAATTAATTTATTAGAAAAAACCTAGACTAGGGACAGAGCTGGCGCATCCGGTGCAGCAGCTAGAGCAACACCAGTTACCATAGTAACCTGTTGATCAGAAACAAGGCAAACATTTAGGATGATGCAGTTTTGTTTGTAATCCAGAGCAATGACGGCTGCACCAACAGGATTCAAAACACCGACATAAAACTAAAACAATTAAGAGCCCATACGAAGGATTTTTTTTCTCCTTCGAGCAGAGCGGGCACTGCAGTGACATGGGAATTAAGTCTGGAAATGCAGGTGCTAATGGGGGCAATCGAAAAGCATCCCAGCACTGCGTCACATCGATGCTTGTATCTGTACCGTCACCTGCTCACAGGCTCCGTGCAGCTCCACCACGAGGCAGCCACGCAGGTTGAAGCACCCTGGCCCCACGGACGGGGTGACCACACACCGCCACACCGAGCCCAACCCATGCCTCACGTCAGCGTTCAGAGGGCTTCCTTAAAACCACCCAACTTCAGTAGTAAGGAAAGCAAAACCAAACCAAACCCTGCCAGCCACTGCTGTTTGTGCATTTCACTGAGCCTCTCTAACGCTGTTGCTAACAGATGAGGGATACTGCCACATATTAATTCACATATTATATGAATTATTATTCAAAGAAGGCAACATGTATATTTGGGATGCTTTTTTTTCCCCTTTCTTTTACTGTGGTTACCATCTTTTTATGGTTATCATCATTTCTGTGGTTATCATCTTTCTGTAGCCACAGGTTGGCTTAGAAGATCTGCCCAAGGGAAGCTGGAGGTGCAAGACCGGGAAGGAAGCTCACATGGATGCAGGAGCCCCGGTACACCCCCGAGCCACTGTCTGCTCTATGCAGCTTCTTCTTCCTGATATGAGCTTTCAGATCAGAACAAAGAGGAAACCTAAAATACTGCAACATAGAAGAATGGAGTAGACTTTCTATTTCTGGGAAATCAGAGATTAGATTTGCTTTCCTGTTTAACTACATGTATGCATTTGGGCTTCTGAAGCAGCAGTGAGGCATGAAAGTCTGAAAACAAACAAGCTACTTGCAACCATAAGAAGGGAAAAGAAGTTTTGACACCAGAATGATAGGAAGCACATCTGAGTCTCTAAATGCCCAGGCTGCACACTGACTTTTAAAGGTCTGCCCTGCACAGCCTCTGCTAATCTCCCTATAAAAGTAGGAGGCTGAGACATATGGGCAGGATTTGACCTCCAGATCCAAGGAGTATTTATCTCAACTTGATGCTTAGTCACAGCTTATTCATTTGCCCATTCCCGAGAAGAAGTTACAGGGCAAAGTCTGGATGTTTTATCTCCAAGCCTTCAGTAGGGCACAAATCTGCATCCCTCCAGGCTCGTGGTGCTCTGCCGAGAGGGCACCTGAAGCTGCTGGCAGCAAAGTCCTGCTTAGTGGGAGGTGAATGTAAAAGGGCATAGTCCCTTTTCTCAGTAAAAATCGAATTAGGATACTGACAAGCAGCTTGACTCAATCCCCTTCTTTGGCTCTCCTCTGCATTAATCTAAATGGTAATACATGAGCCCGAAAACAGCCAAACCACTTTCCAGGGGGGACTTTGCTGCAAGCCAAACTCTCTGGTCTTCCTGGGCTGCTGCTGGTGCATTAATTTTATGTGAGAAGTAATAGGAGACTTTTGCTTTTTCAAATAGGAAAATTTAGTTCATTTTGCTGATCTGGTCTAGGCAGACTAGATTTTTGTTTTCTACACTCATATCCTGCAAAACCCTTGGCCACTGGGCTACCAGCCCTTCTACCTTGTATAAATAATTTATTTTTTACTGGAGCGATGATTTGAAGCTGGGTTTTTCTCCAATTAAGACAGGGAAAAACATTTCTTATTCTTTCCCAAAGACTACATCCACACTCTGCTGCAGATGGTAACGAAAGGGCTTACCACGCTGGAACAGGTCATCTTGAATGCAATCACACAATGGCTGCGGGACAACCAGGAGATCAGGCCCAGCCAGCACGGGTTCAGGAAAGGCAAGTCCTGCCTGACCAACCTCATCTCCTCCTGTGACCGGGTGACCCGCCTGGTGGATGAGGGAAAGGCTGTTGACGTAGTCTGCCTAGACTTCAGCAAAACCCTTTGACATAGCTTCCCACAGCATTCTCCTGGAGAAGCTGGCAGCCCATGGCTGGGACAGGCACACTGCTGGGTTACAAACTGGCTGGATGGTACTGTGTTCGTACACAGTGAGCATTACTTGATTCATTGAGCATTACTTGATTCTGCTGTCTTCTTAAGTCAGTGAGGTCCAACCATTCACCTTTCTGACTTCTATTCCTCAAACTCAGTTATGCCTTAAATAGGTATGCGGGCTTTGAAGCTGTAAAGAAGTTGGAAAGTATTTTACAATTTCTGGATAAGACCGTTTCCTGACTTGCCACATCCTCCCTAATTCACTATTTCCAAATAGGCAACATAAGAGATTTGGTTCAACCTCTGAATTAATTCTTTTGATTTATAGTATTTTGCAGGCTTCATTTTGAGGTGGAGAACACGTGATCAGGTTTTCCTGAACAAACTGCTTCCAGAAAACGGATGGGTTGAAATGCAAGCCAAGCAAAAGAAGGAACTCATTCACTATTCCCACTGGGGGGCAGGTGTTTCACCCTGTAATTAGTAATGCATCATTATCACCTCCTTCTGCCATTGCCTTCCACACAAGCCAGAAGCGAGACAGTTACTAACCATCAGATACTTTTTTTCCCCTTTTGTCCAAGTTCAAATCTGCAGTGCTGCTTCAGCCACAACCATTTTCCCCCAGGGTTACCAGACGAGCCCCTTCTCCCTCCCACCTCCTGCACTTCCTACTTTTAATGCCCCATTTTCATCCCCTCCCGAACCACGACCCAAATCCACCTCTGATCCCCAGCAGGTGGCTGCCTCTCTTTGGGGACCTCTCCAGGGCTTCCCCTAGGCCATCTTGTTGTAAATGTTGTGTGCAGATAAAGCACTAGAAGTTGTCTGATGAATTTATTTCCTTGCAACTCTGCCACTCCTGAGGTTATGCTTAGGAGACAGTTTCTAAAAATGCTAATTTTAGTGATTTTTGCTACCACATTCACATTTCATAGTCCACAGAGTTTTTCAAATAGCGTGCCTGTTCTGCCTAGTCTGATATTTTACATTATACATGGAACATAGACGTAGATTAGGAACTACAATAGCTCAACCACTTTTCTGAGAAAAGTCAGAACTGTAGATGCAGAGTAAGCATCTGTAGGATAAATTTATCATCACTGGAAGCAGGGGCAAATACAAAAAGCTACGGGAATGCACGTACTGTTCTCTAGTCTTTCAAATACACTGAAATCATCTTAAATCCAAGACCTTAAAAGCGCTTGTAACATTTTATTTTTAAGTGACGGTCCCTTTACACTGGCTTCCCAACTACAAAAACTATTTTTCCATGTAATATACACATTAGCTTCCAGCAGAGAAATGTAATTACCATAATAAGATTCCTTAAAAATTGGCTTTTATGTTGTCAACTGCATTAAAATTTAAATCTTGTGCCAAGTTCAGAAAAAGGCTCTGAAAATGTAAGAAAAATATATGGCAAAATCAATATTATTAAGAGTGAAATGGACTAAACTGGAAGCAATCAAGCCTTTCATTCCATATGAAAAAAATACTGTAAAATTATAACAAATTACTTTCATTTTATCGCTTGGTAAACTACTAGAATATCAGTGTCAATACCACAGCATTGCTCTCACTAAAGGAGCACTTCAACACTTTGAATATGGTAATATTTGCATTTTTTCTCATAGGTAACTCATACTCTACATCCTTAATGTATGTTTGTTTCTGGTTTTTAAAGCCTCTCCTATGATATTTTCCCTGGTATCATTTATTACTTAGACACTCACCCGCTTCTTTCTAAATCTTCAGGCTACTTCATCTCAGAACACAATATCCTATTGTCTCAGCACTTATATACGCCAGTTCAAAAACAAACCTAGAAAAATATGGCTGGGCCCATTTTCTTTTTAAATAGCTTCACTTCCATTTGATTACAAATCACCCTGGTGGTATGGGCTGGATTTATCAACAGTTTATCTGGTCGAATTTTAGGAATGACAAAATTAAGACAAGTGGTCCAACTACCGAGGTTTATGGATGGCATTTGGGTCACTGCTGATATCAGCCCCATTTGCAGTTATATCATGTTCTGTTGCACCAAAGCAACACAGACACCATTGCCCATCTATTTATGTCTAGAACGCTGTCTGCTCCCATTGCGAAGTCATACAATATTTTACTTCCTTGTGCTATTACACCCATCACAGCAGTACATGCACCTACATTTTATTCACACCTACATCTTATTCAGGAATCTTGAAGGATCAAGTGAAGCTCTAAAAGAAGAAATCTTGGAAGAGGAGGAGCATCCTCTAATACCAAAATATTTTACTGCTTTGGGGCATGGGTGTGCTCCAGCACCTGAGCCCCGTGCGAGAACCCGCGGAGCCAAGTCAAAGGCTTGGATCCGCCTGTTCCAGGCACACCGCAACAGCCCACAGATTTCAGGATCCTCACACCAGGAAGAAGGATGTGACTGTAAAAACATTTATGCAAGAAATGAAGATTTCATACCTGTCACGAATGAGAAGATAAATAGTGCCACAGCCATGCTTTCTCTTTATGCAGCTCAAAGTTGTATGCACAAAGATTAGATGGATGCAAAAAGCATTAACTTTGTCACCAGGCTTCTATAAGATGGGAAAATATAATTATCCTACTTAGCCTACAGGACTCAGGTATATGGAGAGAGAGGTTAAAAGAAAATGCCATTATTTTAGGAAATATTTGAAAAGTACCTCACTTGTCTGAGACTATCAAGAATAGTGTTTTCAGAGGACTCTGCATTATACTGAACGCCAAATTATTTCCAGGGCAAGTAGCCTCAGGTGTAGTTGCAGAGCTCTCGGCACTCCTGCAAATAAAATGCACTGTGAAAGAGCTGCTTGTTTTCCTTGGATAGTGTTTTAAGCCTGATGAAGTCTGACTTAAGAAAGCTTGCAGGCCCTTTTATAAGACAGAAGAAGAATCACCCATTTTACCCACAAAATTACAGCTAAGCGGTAACACAAATATCATCCTGCTGCTGCTCATGCTAATGATGACGAAGCAAGCAGGAGAGGCTCGTGGTGGCTTGTATTTCACTACCCACCAAAACTGTTACTTCGCTTCAACTTCCAGTCATATTACAGATTTTGCCCTTTCCTTCCCCTCTTTTAAAATGCACCAGCATGAGCATTCCCTCAACACACGGTCTGAAAAGGAGATTTCCATCCTCGGGCTGCACTCGCTTGTTAATTATTCACCAACCCATACAAAATACAGCAGCATTGATCGCAAATTTGTAATTAAGGCTGACTTGGATTTTGCACTTAAAGCAGACGTTCATATTCTTTGTGCACAGTGCCCCCCACGTCCTGTAATATCAGCCCTTGGGATTTACCAACTTTGACTAAATTTGACTTCACTAGCACATTCGGCAGTTCAGTCTATATACAGGTCCTTCCCTACATGCGACATTATTTGGCTGTTCCTCAGGCTGCATGATTTCACTGGCGGACCACCACAGGCTCTGAAACAAGGTTTTACTGCAAAAAAAAAAAAAAAAAAAAGAGTTGTGTTTAAGTCAGCATTGTTTCATCTAATGGCTATGATTATCCCCAGCGTGAATGCTTCTCTACCCCATCCTTGCGCTCTCTAGAGATTGATACTGCAGACAGATAAAAGGCCAGAGGGTAATTATACCGCTTTTCATTTCCACTGATCTCAAAGTGTTGTGTAAAATGCATAAATGCCTCCCACACACAAGCCTCCGATCTAAAGGATGACCTCGTAAATACAGAAAGAAATGTTTGGTTATTTTTCAAGGATTAATAGAACAAAAACTCTTACCTTCTTCTGAAAGATTTTCTATTTTGCATCTAACCTATCAGCTTAGGTGTAGGAGCATTTTATAACAGATGCAAGTGCCTCTCCTTAACATATAGATAAGTTTGGAAATACGACCAGAATTACGATGGCCATTTTTGCATATACTCTCCCTAACCTCCAGATAAAACTCGCTAGGTTTCCAAGATAAAATAATTTATCCCATAAATACTTTTCTGACTTTTAGATCAGAATAAAAGGTCTCGCACTCAGAGCTCCTCAGACAAGGGTTTTGTTGGTTTGTAATGGGGGTTTCTGTTTTTTTTTCAAATTATAGCAACAGATAAAATAGAAAGAGTCCCCCTTGCTCATCCATAGCCATGCTCCCTGTGTTGCACCAACAGTAAGAAAGCAATTTCTGTTAGTAAACCATGCAGATCTCTACCAAATCTTCCAGTTAAAGTACTTTAGACTAAGGAGGGGCCTTTTCATGTAGCTTTGTGGTTTAAAACTGCGCTTCGAGAGGCCAAAGCAAGATGCTGCAATTCCTAGGCTAGCTGCCGAAATGAAAAAGGGGAATGCATGCACACGCATACGAGGCCAGATCTGTGCCCACCGTATCAGCATGTCAGCCAAATGAGACTCTGTGTGACACCCTAATGGTCAGAATGCTTTCATTTGTGGAAAAAAAAAATGAAGCGAGCTCACGGTGTGGTAACATTGCATCTTCCCAAAGAAATGCAAGTCAATCAGATTTGCAACCAGGAATTGTAATTTTCCTGTGGTATCTGGAAAGAATAATCAATAGAAGAAAGTCTCCCTTTTGTGATTACATTACCATATGTTTCCTTGACAGGAAGGGGATTTCATCTGATAAGCTTTTAAGGAACAGGTATTTGCATCTTTGACAGCAAAGGACAAAATGAATTATTAAAAATGCTACATTACTGATTTTTATTAACCCGCATCTCATTTGCTCCCTTCTGAAGCCAAGGCGTGAGTGCCAGTGTGACGTCCCTCCAGGAGGGCTGGAAGGTTAGACTGAACAGCACTCATTTTTGATTGGAAAACGAGTCACGGCCAATTATTCTAGATCTTTCTTATTCCTTTTAATAACTGTGTCTGTTGCAAGGCTACTACTGTGAGCATACCCAGTGTGTTTCTACTAGTAATACACAGGACTGAAAAAAATAAATTGGAATTCTTCTTCTGGGTCAGGTTAAAAAAATAAATTAAAATCATCTGTACTTCTTCAGTTGGCAGAGTTTCCCCTTCCAGAATGTCTAGAAATACTGGAAATGTGGGGCTGGGTTCTCTCTTTTATTCTTGCATCTTTCACAAGCGTGCTAGAGACCCTGTGGTATCACCAGCTTCAAATGAGCAGCAGCTTCTAATCCCTGGTTAACTAAGAGCTGGGAACTGAAGAATGAAAGAGTGAACAATAGTAACCCTGAAACCATGATATTTTAAGAAAAATATTAATTTTTATTGTCGTTATGTGGAATGATCTGGCAAATAAAGCAAAAAAAAAATTGGAAGGCAAAATGTGTGGCTTGGGGGTAAGTATGCAACAGCATTAAAAAAATCCACATTTGACATCATCTTTCCTTGACCCCCGGTGGGAACCTGGGACATGTCCGACAACCTCTCCCCCTATGGCCACGGCTGTGCCGCGGGACTCTTCTGTGGACTTCACCAGGGGCTACAGCTGGAGAGCCTATAGGAAGAGCAAGTAGTTTTCAGAAGCATTAAGGATTCCCAGCTCATCTTCAAATTTCCTGGTTTTATTCTTTAAAACATGAGTTTTAAGACTGTTTAGAAACTGCCAAGCTGTAAGGATTTCATAAATTATGTATGCAAATTATTACTTAAATGCTGACTACTAGAAACATCATCGCTACCTGTGTGTGCACGTGTGCAGAACACAAAGTCGGATCTAGATTCACCCTTGCAAACTACACTTAAATTTCCAAGCAGAGAGTGCCAAAGTTTCTGCAGGTTTACTGCTACGCATTCAAGCATTTCCAATATTATATGTTGTAGATGTTTTAGGAAGAACAATGGAGGGAAAAGTAATGAAGTGAAATACTTTGCTGCAGCTCAGAACTTCACGCATGAGCAGGCACCATACTATAGAAGGCTTTGTCTTGCATTAAAGAAGGGAAAAAGCATCTCAAATAAGCTCTTGAACTACCCTGCTCACATATGTACACCCCGGGTGGCTTAAAATGAATGTATACCGAAGTTATACTGAAGTAGCCTGCAGAAGTAATGGAGGTCTTCGCAACTTCTGCTTTATTCATGCTGCTAAGTGAACATGCTGCTGTAAATGCAGATTTGGTTGCACAAAGTACTCGTACGACTGCCGGCACTACAGCACGAAAGGGGTGCATCTCAGCACTGCAGACCCTACCGAACACATCGGCACCTGGAGCTCACAATAATCCAACGAACTTTAAAAAGGCTTTCAGGAGAACTGCGGGCACGGGTTTCCCGTGTCTCAAGCAGCTCTGAGTTACTGCAGCAGTACAGAAAGGGACAGGGACACGCGTCCACACCAGCCAGACACCAGCAGGCAGAAGGCTGCATGGAAATGCCGCACAGTCATGACGCATATCTTCACTGGCATGGCTTACTGCTCCAAAAGCTGCTTCATTTGCAGGCTGCTTGTTTTCAGAGCATTGCTGCAAAAGCAAAAGTGCAAAATCCTCTAAGGAGGAAAGAGCCATTCCTCCCAGAGATCTCATTTTACATGTCATGCAACAAATGCCATCGCTGCTGACTTCCATGGCACCCCACTGCTCACGTTCCCATAACAACAGAGGAGATGCTCCAGCAGCAACCGCTCCTCGCTGCTCACTTAAAACCGAAGTAGCAAAGGGTAACCAGATCTGCTAAAATACTTTCAGGATCCTCAAGGATCCTTCCTCAAGAACTCAGTCTCACAGACAGCAAAATACATCTGCAGTAACTCTTACATTCATCCAACATCTATTTAAGGTGTTGGAGTTTTTTGCTTCATTGTTTGTTTAGTATGAATGAAAACATAAGCTATTAAAGCCAAATACAGAATTCAGGCACAAAGCTGGAAAAAAAAGTCTTGTAGCCCTTAGTTTTCCCCAAATCACATGTAAGCTTTACATATTTAAATTCATCAACAGTTTTGCAGCTCACAACCTCATTTTCTACATGGAATGATGCTGTACGCAGTAACACAATGTAGCCTAAAGCATTGCACAGAAAGACATAAATCACACCACACATCATGAGCTGCACGGGTGCAAAACAATAATAGATATGTTCATTATGAGTTCATAAAATGGATTTAAAAATGAAAACCTGGTAAAGGTCACTGGAAATACAGCAAGCAAAGCAGCTAATACTTGTGGAAGGAATCTTGCTCTTCCACAAAGATCTGCCACTTATTCAAGTGGCTAATGCATATGTCTTGACCAAAGGTCTCTCCAATTTGGTCATATGCCCACAGACTGAGTTAATTATGTATAAGTTTACTTAATTATTCATACATTTATTCGCCACGCCAGCCTTAGAAAATATGGCAAGTGCTATCCTTCTGACACACTGCTCTTTACTATAACACAACAACCCTAGCAGCTTCTATTTCTTTAAGGAAACAATAGATACAAGGTTCCTACTTCAAGCACATACTTGAAGAAAACTTCACAACACATGCAAAAATAAACCCCGAAGGGAAGTGTCTTAGAGCAGACACACTTCTTTCCGTGCTGTAAAGCGGATGAAAGGAGCCATCCATCAGTCCAACAAGCATCGCAGCCCCCAGGGAAGTGCAGATTATGGGTTTGAGGCTGTAACAAGGGTGACTTCGAGGAGATGGCTACCATTCCTCACACCTGTGCACTCTGTTCTTTGGTACCTGGCTTAGCTGTTCTTAGCAAGAGTGCCATAAAAATGTTGTCACGTCTTGGTGACAAGAATTGAGAGGTCTGAGCAGAGTGTCAAGCCACGGAAAATCATTGTCTAGATGATGCATTAGAGTGCTAATGGTTTAGACTTGCAAAGGGGGAGAAAACGGTAATGTAAGCAGAAAATGGCAGATGGAGTTTATTTCCTAACATGAAATGTCATCTCTAATTCTCAGACTGCTTATGGAGAAAGGTTAGCCTAGCCCCGGGCACGCTGCTGACAAACAAATCAGTGGGTCCGAGCAGCACCAGCCGCCCAGCGCCTGCCGCTCAGGCTGATGCCCCCCACTGCCAGCCTGTGCTGCAAAGCATGCCGAGCCCCAGCTCACTGTGACTGCAAGGCTGAGGCAGTGGTTCCTCACGTTGCAAGTGTTCAAGGCAAGTCCCTGCCAGCCCAATCCCTGGGAATGCAAAAAAAAACCAACCCCTCAAGGTGCTTCTCATCTAGCTAATGGCCTGAGCACTGCCTGCAGGGACACACGGAGCACAGCGACGGCTGAGGAGCTGCAAACTTCAGCAAGGAGGGATCAGAGAGGTTTCCAGAGGAACCATCAGTGTGCTAAGTCCCCAGGCTGAGAGCTTGCAGCTGGTTCTGAAAAATCAAACAGCATTTCTGTACCTACCGCCATAAGGAACAGACACTAAAAAGTTAACTTTCTTGGGCGTGAAACGTGGCACGTAATTTTGGGTCTAGGGCTACTTCAGCTATTCCTTTCGAAACTTCTAACAACTAACTCTGGAAAGCCATCTGTTCATGTTTTAACTTTATTGGAAAAGCAAACTGGCCCACTTAGCTACGTTTTCCCATCACAAATACAATTGAATCAATGTGAGTCCGCCTGTTACAGCAGCTGAAATAATTTCGCTGTCTGTCCCTGGCTGCATCACTCGATGGCTGCCTTATTTAAACCTTCATGCCTCAGGTTTGCCATGTGTAAAATGGGAATAAACAAACAACATTTCATCAAGTGCTGGAATATTTATTAATCCCTCACGTTATTTGCGCTAATTAATAATAAAAGAGGTACTGAGAGCAATTCCCCAACAGGATTACCACTGAATTATGAGAGTAATTGTTCACGAGAACTTTATTTGGCTAAAACCTCTTCCCTGGCAAAAAATTCTGTACACGGCTCGCCCTAAGCTCCAATCACATAATCGTTTTAGGGTGAGTTATTTCTGACCTGGGTAACTCCACGCTGCCTTGGGGTACGGCAAGCAGCTCCGAGCAGCAATTTCATTTTCCTTGCGCTGCATTATACTTGCCCACAACACAAAGCCCTTTGTCATTCCCTCCATCACCCTTGTCCCAGCCTCAACCCAAAGCATGCACCAGGCAGAACCCTGCAGTCAGCACAGTGCTCGGACCCCAGGTCACCTCAGGACCATCCACTGTAATATTAAGCTGAGTTAAGTCACCTTGCTGCAGCCCAGAAGAATTTCCAAGATTGCCTCGGGCCTCCAATAAAACTCATACACAGGGTGCAGGTACATTAAAAACAGACCAACATACACCTTCCTGATGAATTTTAACGTGGACTGATATCCAGAAATGTGAGGCACTTGATGTGACACACATGAATTAAATTAAAAACTGAGAAGAGCTGAGATGGGGATGCCTGCTGCCAGGTTCAGAGCTTTCACCCTGCCCAGTTCTACTGAGACCCTGATTAGAAAGATAAATACGAACCAAAACAAAAAGAATAAGTTCAATAAGTTTCAACTGGAATTGAAAGCAAGGGCCAAAAAGAAAAAAACAGAAAAACAAAATTTTCTGCAAGACATGAATCATAGGACACCAAAGCTCTGATTTTGATTTCCAATTTTTTCCCCAATTTTTCTTTTTACTGCAGGTGAAATCTCCAGCACCGACCTCATACGACAGAACACTTCTTCAGCTTCAAATTCTCAGGACACGTTTATACCAAATTTGGCCTATTTGATAAACTACATGTTGCTGATAGCAATTAAATCACATTAAATTACCCTAATTAACCTGAAATGAACCCAAATCTGTACAGATTAGCTAACCTGACGCAGCTAGCATCTTGCGGATTTAGGTTTTTGCCATGGACCTGCTGGGCTCGTTTTGCGTGCCCCATCGAGTTCCCAGGTCCAGGGGCAGCCCCGAGCTCCCAGGGGTGGGAATTTGGCCTTCAGGAGACTAGCAGTGGCAGAGAGATTACAGGAAGCATAGAAAAACCCCAGCATTGCCTTTTTTTTTTTTTGATGCAGCAGGAACATTTTTGCATCCGTAGACCACAGACA
The DNA here is from genome assembly GCF_964211835.1 of Anser anser. Taxonomy (NCBI): domain Eukaryota; kingdom Metazoa; phylum Chordata; class Aves; order Anseriformes; family Anatidae; genus Anser; species Anser anser. The sequence goes on along the minus strand of NC_139738.1, from coordinate 6,199,793 downwards.
AAATCGGCTCAGAGTGAGCAAGCTCTACCTTGCAGTGTACTCTGCCTCCCTCTCCTGGCCTCTTCCCAGGCACTGTGGAAACAGAGAACCGTACAAAGTTAAGCAAAAGCAGCATTAGCCAGATTAGGATTCTTGCTCATTTAAAACGACCAAAGCCTATAGAGCAGAGCCCTGAGGAAATCCCTTCCATCATTAGCTTACCGACCCCGCGCTGAGACTTGCAAAAGCAGATTTTGCCACGGACTGGCAGCTGTAAAAAAATGCCCAACAAAAGAAAAGATAACAGACAAGCCAAAATACCAGTAATCCCTGCTTAAAATCACAGGCATGGCTATCAAAGCCTAGCAATTTCCTCTCGGCCTTTCTTAGAAGAAATGATTACCATCACGCTTCCTCATTAATCATTTTAACCTATTACAGGATGCACTCCCAAAGGCAAAGAAGAAAAAAAAGCATCGCTCTTAATCTGGGATTCCCCAATTCAACCAACAAGAATGAAAGCAGCAGACCAAGGGAAATATGGTCAAGTACAACAAAATCCCTCCTTCCACAGGGCAACTATAACTTTCCTGGAGAGCCATCCAACAGCACCAGGGCATCACTAGGTAACTGAGCTCTAACAGATAAAATGGAAGAAAAAAACACACACACACCAAAAAAAAAGACACGTACTACTTACAAGGCAAAGCAGCGGCTCCAACCCGCTTTCATGGTTTTGGACGGGTAAGGGTAAATGCACGCCTAATCGTTGGCAAATTTTGAAGCATGGGTGCCTGACTTCTAGACGTACATGGAGTATAACAAAATGCTGAACATCAATAGTACAGTGAGCATCTTGAGAATCTCATTTGCATTTTAATTTTTTTTAATTAAAGGTGTTTACCTTTTTCCATATATTCTTGGTGAACAAATAGATATTTAAATGGGAGAAAGACCACCAAAACAACAGCACTCCTTTTGGTCACTTCTGGTTCTAAGGAATATCACATTTTAACTCAAAATCCAGAAAAATCTCACATATGAAATGCCTCTTCTGGTGTTCCTAGATTTGTATTACTCTTTACGGGAGTCAATCCAATTTAAGCAATCGTGAACGTTAAATTGCCTTTATAGTTCATTTACAGTTTGCCTTGGAGATAAGCAGCCTTTTGGTGCCTGCAGAAGGAGAAGCAGTTCACTCCTTACTGAAAGCAAGTCCAAGCTTATCAACCCAGGTGGTTGACGTTTATAATATTTGCTCTACTTACTAAGTATTTACTAAAGCCCTAGTTCTTGGATAAAAAAATAGCATGAAAATCTCAACTTTTATTAATAAACTCCATCTATTTACAGAGGAAGCTTAGGAACATAAATCCAAACCTAAGATGTCTTTTTCCTGCTTTTTTTTTTAAAGGCACCAACAACTAACTGTGTTGGGGCTGCCCACACCTGCAGCCCAGCCAAACCCACGGGGGTTTGCAATGAGGGCTCATCAGTTTTCACGCCAGCGTGTTATCAGCATGTTAACACACACCAAACGGATAGCTAAGCCTCAGAAACTCCTTCTGCAATAGGAAATACATTCTCCAAGCTGAATACTGAGGTCTATAGCTAAAAGAAATAAATAAATTAAAATAAATAAATAAATTAAAATAAATAAATAAATAAGCAAGCTCTGTGTTTCTTCCAGAACTTTGGTCTCCTGGGAAGGCTGTCACCCCCAAGGTGGGACCAGCAGCGTGATGAAGACTGCAAACAAACTGAAGCTCCCTTGGAGGGTGAACCTGGCAAACGGCTGAGCAGAGGCAGCCAGCGCTCCAACGGCTGGGAACTGAGGGTGCAGAGCGTGAATTAACCCACGCGGAGCTCTGTGATGCCACAGCCAAGTCGCTCTTAATGTTTCCAGTTCGTTTAAGAGCACTGAGGCACTCGTGCACAATGCTGCGCCTGCCCCACAAAGCTCACCCAGGAAAGCATCGAGCCCTTTGTGTCAGACCTTTGTCAAGGAAGCCTTAAATACTGGAGGAGAAACAAGGACGAGTGAAAAGAAGGGACCCTGGAGGTGCTGGGGCAATCGTGACAAGGGGCTGACAGCTACTGCTTTGGGAGATGTTAGCAGGGCTGTCGGCGTGCACAGGATTTGTCCTGCCTTGCTGAGCCCAGGCAAACACAGCTCAAACACCGCTGTCGTCCTAATTCCCCAGACACGGATGGGTTTGGATCGAGCATTATGGACATCACGTAACCGGCTTCGAGGTAGGCAGCAAGAAACAGTAAATGGCGTCCACAAGAGGCACGGACCGAACAAGGAGCGGCGCATGAACAGGGAATAATTCCCATGAGTTCTGCAGGCTGGAGGACGGGCAGAGCCGTCCATTTCCTCTCCCCTCACCAGCCACACAGCAAGGCAGAGCCCATCAATCTGGGAGATCCCAGGACTGGCCACGGCTTTGCAAGCTTTTGCGCTGTCCTCTCCCTGCTTCCCCCTTCCTGGCGGTGCCAGCATCCCTGCACCCTCAGCCTGCAATCCTCGCTGCTATTTTTGGCAAACCTGAGCTGTTTAATCTTGCAGAGTCACCGAAGCATGCTGTGCCTTTGTTTTGGTGTTTGCAAAACCAAGCTAATAATAAGCACCACTGTAAAATAACTTGAACACCTCAGATGAGGGCATGAACTATTTTTATCCATGCAGAAGGATGCTGCAGGGAGAACAAAGTTTCATTTTGCTGTGAGTTGTGGCTATGCTCAGAGCTGATGCCTTTTGTTTTATCAAGTCTTTACAGAAACATTTTGAACTTTCCAAAATTTCATTTATTTACTTTTTTAACCACTTAGATGAGTGCTGTAATTGCAGTGCAATTAGTGTGCACACAGAATACAACCCACCACGCTGCAGACGACAGCAACAAGGACTCCTGTCCCTGCAAGCTGCATCCAGCAGTCAGGGAAGATGGGAACAGCAGAAAAACAAACCGAGGGGATGCTTACCCTCAGCACAGCAGCAGCACAGCCAGACAGGCAGAGCAGCACCGGTGCAGAGCTGGTACTGGGCTGAGCGAGCTGCACCACAGGCAGGGCTCTCAGCAATTTGCTCCAAGGTCACCAGCTCGAGCTGTTTTGCACCGTTCAGAAGTGCTTTTTGGCTCGAACCTTACATGCCAGGATTGCAGAAATGCCCAGATGCATAGCTGATAAGATACTCCTTGTCTGCAACCTTCTTGTTGTGACTCTTGGGGCACAGCTATGTTTTCTCTTTCTTCAATTCCTATGCAGGAAAACCATCAGTTTCTGCATGCTTACCCATTTCTTCATTACAAGAGGGTTTGATGGCACTGCACCTTTGTTCCCAAAATTAACAGCGTTCAAACGTAGCTTCCCCAGCTCATACCACTTAAATATTTTATCTCATTCACAAATCAGGATAACATAAATATGTTCCAAGAGTATTTCATTTTGGCTCAGCTGGAATGTTTTGCTTTGGAAAGGCTCAAATGTTTTTAATTTCATGATTGCAGCCATCACATTAACGTGATAAAGTACGAAGCCGTCACCTTCCATAACTGAAAGCTGCGGTGAGGGCTCAAATCGAGCACCTTGTGCAATGTCTCTCATTCCACTCTTTTTTTTTTTCCAACGGTTGGCCATTAAAATTGCCTCAGAGACCCCAAAAGAAAGAAAGGAAAACCAATTCATGGTTGTAGTTGCAAGTCTCATCATACCCGTGCTTTCAGTTCATTATTTTGGCATCATAAAAATATGTTGACTGCGTTCAATCTGAAGGAATTATTACATCTTTACACTTTGCTACTTGCAAACATTAATTGACAAAAGCAAATTTGTCTGTCAAGAACAGGAATGAACACTTCCCCTAATTTAATCAGGAGTAAATCAGCTGGTGAGCCATTAGCACACAGATGCTGCAATAATTGAGTCCCTCCATTGAGGTGACAGGGAACAATTTATATTTTATTTATTCTAAGAAAGATTTTCAGTATTTCCTTTCTTTTCCTCTGGTATTTTCTTCTGCTTTACAGAGCAGCTATTTCCAGGGGACAGGGGAGCACCTAGATCCCTAGATGCCCATTTTTGGGGAAGAAAAAAAAAATGCTATTTTCCTCCTGGGGTGTACCAGATAATTGTCACTTTTTTTCTTATTGAATCCCTAGTAACAGCTCATTCCATTGGGCGGAAAGCAAAAAAAAATATTAGTGATCTTACCATTTCATTTCTGTGACCCCGTAATCTGTTCAGCTCGGGTGGGAGCACGCCATCTCCCCAAGAAGTTTTCTACATATTGCTTTCGGGGGAGAAATAACTGGGTTTTCCTGCTAGTGCTGGAGCTGGCCCTGGACAGAAGCAGATTATCTTGTTCTCCCGCAAAGCGCAAGGCTCAAAGGACATTTGGGGCAGTTTGATGCATTTCTTGTCATCTCAGAAAAATGGGATTTAGGGGTTGATGAATGCGATACCTCCTTCTACGTGGACACAAAGAGCGCTACTTGGCGTGACACCGCCGTGCCCAGAGAGCTGCTGGGGCACAGAAACCTGGACCATCTCTCCCCTTTCTCCATCCCGAGGGAAGAGAAACCTCCAAGGGCAGGCAGATTTAGTACGAGAGGGAAAAAAAAAAATCATCATTCCCACCACCTGCCGTTAAATTTCAACAAAATAAAAGTCAGGCTGCAATTTGGTAAGGCTGCAGTAAATAATTCACTGGTCCAGGTTGCTCCGGGACTGGCCAGCAGCCCAACAGCCCCCAGCACCACAGATCTATTGCCCGAGGGGACCAGGCTCATGGGGCTCACTGAACACATCTCACCTCACCCACCTGATGCCTGCTCTTACCTCGAAACCCCTGAAGTCTGCCTCTGCACAGAGCTGGCCGGTGGCACACCGATTAAGCAGGACCTCCTGCAATCATCTCGGAAGCAAAGTCTAATTGCTATACACACGCATCTTCTCTTGGGTCAGTATAAGCAGAGAACTGTTAGCGTGAAAAATTTATTACCGACTAATGCACATAGGAAACCTAACGTGCAAAGTACCAGAGAGCATGTTGCCAGCCCGGACTCGGCGTGGTCTTAAACCAGCTGATCCAAGCAAGTTTTATGCTCGTTGCCCGTGTTCTTGCCGCCCACGAGAGGGAAGGAGAGCTGCCCCAAGGGGCTCAGATGCTCCTGTGCTGGAGCCTGAGCTCACGGAGCTTGCGGACACCCAGGACCAGAAACTTGCCACAAGAACAAAAGCAAAGCCCAACCACCTGGGCTCCGGGTGAAAGGATTGAAACCAGATCCTGGTTAGCTGGTGATTAATTAAATCAAGAAAAAAATACAGCAGAAATTAAAGGACAAAAAAAAACAAAACACAAAACACACAGTAAATTGTCATGGCCCCAGCCTTATTTAGAAAGGTCAGAGATTTCCTTCAACATCTTGTAAAGGACAGATTTTTTTCTATAAATTCTTCCCCAGTTGTCTGATGTAAACTTTCAACCAGCAATTATATTAGTGAAGTTTTCTTTAAAAAAGGACTTTGTAGAGATTTGTGGATTTGTAGAGCAGCCATCAGCTGGATGCGAAGTATGCATATTGGCTAATATATATATATAATTGCAAGATAACACATAAAAGTTTCAGTGCAACATCTTAAAACCCAACTGATTTTTCAGTTACTTAAGCCCTCTTGCTCATTCAGATCATATCTTGAACCAAGTTCCTTATATCACAACCAACGGAGAATTAACTGGCAAGGTATAAAAAACCTGGGAGCCTAACAAATCAGCAGCATCCATGAGCCAAAGAATTGATGGAGAATGACAATTACCATAATGGAGCAGTGAGTCAGAGAACAATACGCAGAGATAAGTCCAGAAAACTGCATTTTGCTGAACAAGATGCTTGGAATTTGCCCACGTATAAAGAAAGCAGTTTCTCTGCTAAGCTCAATTCCTCAGGGGAACCCTCAGCTCTCCTTGAGATCGAGTCTCACTCCCTGTACTCAATATTACATGGGGGGGGGGTGCAATACCCTTCAGATTCTCACCATCTCTCCCATTTTTAAGTTTGGTAGTTCTGGTTATAAATCTTTCAGATTTTTTTTTAATCAAACAGTCAAATGGAAAAAAAACTGCAGCCTTCTATTGACAGCGCATTTTTGTTTGAACAAAATTTACAGCATGAAACTGTGCCAGAGTGAGGTGCAAATTCATGCTCCAGTCAAGAAGCATCATCCAGCATTGCCTGGTGGAGAGGACATCCAGCTGCGATGGAAGATTTAGCACTGGGTTATAAAGCCAGCCTCCAGTTACTGCTTTTGGAAATCACTGGTTCTGTAGTTCGGATGGAGCGGGTGAAAAACCAAGCAAGCAACCCGCATACAAAACGGAAACCTTACTCACCAAGCAACCCTGGATAGGAATTACCGTCCCTCTTTTGAAATTACACTCCCCTGAAAGGTGACCGTGCCCCCAGCTGACACTAAGCTTTCTCCTGCATCAGGCAAATTTAATGCACGTGGCAGCAAGGATTTACTGCCCTGGGTAGCTAGAGCAGTGTCAGTGAACCAAACCAGGGAGTTAAGCCAGCCGTGCTATAAAACCACAGCCTTTCTACCTGCGCTATATCCTGTGCTCAGTGCAAACACAAAAGCCCAGGTAATTGCAAGGAACACACCCCAGCAAACAAATTTTTATTGAGGCATGATAAATAGACGGCAAGCGGCAGCAGTGCAGTAGTGTACAGTTCCAAGGTAGAAGGCTCTTTCCAAAATTCATTTTCTATGCAACATAAAAGTAAACGGCACTCCAGAGGTTAAATAAAGATCGAGGACTTGTGCAAAGGGCAGAACAGCTTCGGAGCAGGGCTCCCATATGACAACATACTCTTTAGACTAATACTGTCATTACCATTGCACTTCCTAGGGTGTTATGCAAATCTACAAACACAATGCATGAATAATCAGTCAATTATGCAGAATCAGCTGCACAGAAAACTTTTCAAGTCTTCTATCAAACGGAAAGACAAGCAGCTGGCAGGAGAAAAGTTAACTTTGAAGACGTTAAATATTTGTTTTTCAGAGCAAGTTACCGATACACCGCATTCAGAGAGATGTGCAACAGGGCAGGCTGCTCGGCCACGCGTCCATCCTCCGCTCTCGTTTTCCTGAGGACAGACGCTGCTACACAAAACCTAAGGGCTATTCTGCAAGCAGGCTCTTCTTGCAGGTGCTGTGGAGGAAATGAGTCCCTGTCACCCCGAACTCCCAGATCTCCGTGCAGAGTGAGCAATTCTCTCTTACAGCATTTGAAGAAAATCCCTGAAACTGAGGTTCAGTTCACTGCGACTCTCCAGCCTCGTCCTGCTCACCCAAAAATCAGTAGGCATCCCCATTTATACAGGGAGGACTTTATCTGAGAGGAAAAGCTCCTCCCTTGATTTCTTTTCAGCTAACAAACGTGACATCTTCAGAAAAATCTGGGAATCTTCTGGGCAAAGTCTTCTTCCCCTGATCAGAAACCTACTGAAGCCAACAGCTGGACTCGGATGATTTTCAGGCAGACTATGAACTTCACAGGCGTTGGTTCTGGGTTGGTTTTGTGATTTTGTTTGTTGTTTATTTTTGTGTGTTTCTTTGTGTTTTGTTTTGTTTGTTTGTTCCCACACACCTCCTTTCCCCCGCTGGAATAAAAACCAGAGCTCCCTTTCTAGCATTCTGGCTTACTTGCAATGTGAAAAAGGCAGATGTGTAGAAAACACGAGATCTTTCCAGATGGTACCTGAAAGTTGTGCTGTCGAGTCTAATTTCTTTAGAGTTCAGCATTTCTCCAGGCACATAGTTTGACATTTAATTAAGGCCAGGACCTTTATCATTCAAGCACATTGCAGTGCCATTAAAAAAAACAGATGTCACTAACAATAGGAATGTGGTACTGAGTGTCTACAGTCCAGACTTCACAAGCAAGGCCTGTACAGGTCAAAATTTGACTCTGCATAGCTCCTCAGATAGTGATGTTGCAAAGGAATCACTGGGGCAAGACCTGGTTTTATGGTTTCTGAAGGACTTGCACAGCCCAACATGATGTAGGGCCCTTTCACAGCTCTACCTCAATGTCATTTGTTCAGAGGCACAACTGAGAGTCTCCAGCTTTATGTCCCACACCTGCATCCTCTCCCTTTTCCTCAGGGCATCCTTCCCACCTACATCAAAGCCCCAGAGGACAGTGACAGCTGGGGTAGACAAGCTGTGCAAGGTCCTGTAGACACAGACCTATCCTCAAACACACCCACTGAAGTTCTGCTCTCACAGATGCTGAGTATATATTGCTGTTGCCATGAAAATAGGAAGCTCACATAGTCACATCACACGCACACTACCTACTCATTTCTCTCTGAATGTCAGCGGTATTCACAGCAGCATCCTTCCCTCACATTGCACCTTGTACCCTAGCAATACCTCTACAAAAGCAATCCCACAGAAAACCTTGTGGTTGAGTTACTGGGGAGGATTCAAAGGCCCTAACTTTGCAGACATCTGCCTTGGTGAGAAAGGGAAAAGAAGAGCAAACACCACAATATTTTCCACCTGTGCTTTCCCAGCTGGTTGGTCTTACTCATGTGGAAAACAAACTGCTTGCACAGGACCAGGGCTCTCTAACGTGTCTCTTCCATGTATAGCACTCAATGTAGTGGATCCACAGCCTTGGGACTGAGTCCATACCCTGTAACATGAAAGATGAATACCAAACCCTCTTGGAAAACTTGCTGACATTTCCTTGGAGGCAGCACTATGATCACAGGCTTGATAAACTGAGCAGTCATCAGCAAACGAGTCGCTCCCCTAACTCGGCCTGCGAAAGTACCATGAGAGTCACAACAGAAGTCACACTGAGATCTGCAGCAAAACCCCAGTGTAAAACTTTTTTGTTCCGACTACACAGATATGAACACGATAATCCAAATGCGAGTAGTTAGAGAATTGGCTGGGGAAAAGATAGAGGAAAAGGGGCAGAGAAAGAGTGGACATTTTGGTGCATGTATCTTAGCTAATGTGTTCTCCAACGCAGCAATAAGAATAAGGCAGTACATCTCAAAGCGAGCACTGGAAATTCATAGTGAGTGTTGCTATCAATTAAAAAAAAAATACACAGAACCACAAGCTTTTCTCCACAGCCACGAGCAAACACATCCATTCTCTAAGCTTCTTGTCTCCAGGGATGGGAAAAGAGAACAAGTCTCGTCAAAGTCATTAGGCCAATCCGTTAATCTTGGGAGCTCAGTTTGAAGGAGGACGCTAGCACTTAGCGGAGCAGCGCTTCATAGCACCTGTGCAGATCCACTGAAGGAAAACACCAAGGAAGATGTGGGTGCAGTCAGGCTACACACTCCCTCTTTAATTACCAAAAGGTGTAAGCAACAGATAATCAGGCAAAGCCATGAGAAGTTACACACATGAAAATAATTAGGCAGTGGAACAATTTAGGTGCTGCAGTTACACAAAAAGCCGTAAAGGGAAAAACCCAAATACTTTGTCTTTCACAGAACTGAAAACTAACAGAGAGCCTCACACCTAGAGAAGCTTTGTGTAGCAAGTCCCCGTTCAAGACAGCAAGTTGACCTCCAGCTTACAACGTTATTTTGAAGTAATTATTTTGAAGTAATTCCTACGCTTGCGTTTCGAAAGTTGCTGTATGTGTCGTGTACGCACCGAACCGTAACGACGCTGTAAGGCTCAGAGCACCTCGTTCTGCTCCATGCTAACCCAAAACACGCAGTAACCCCAACCCTTGCCTCAAATGCATGACCCCACTCAGACACAAGACTTTTAATCGGTTCGGGGAGGAGCTGAAGCAGGCGGACAGCCGCAACGGGGCTCATCCCCGCTGTCCTTTGGGAAAACACCGAGCTTTGGGGAAGGACCTGGGAAAGGGGCCGGGGAGGGAAGGGACGAAAGGCATCGCCAAGCCGCAGGCGGTGCGCTGGGAGCCGGGCTCACCCCCCCACCCCGTCCCTCCTTTACCTGCTTCCATGAGCTGGCACTGCTGCCCGAAAACTTGCGAGAAGGTGACGGGGCCTGCAGGGCTGGAGGTCGCCGGCGAGGAGTCCATGGCTCTCTTCGGGTCCTTCGCGTTAGTCATGGGCAGAGCCCTGCAGCTGCCCGCGGCCCCCAGGGGAGCTCCGTGCTCCCCCTCAGGGGGAGAAGCCAGCCGCCCGCTGCCGCTGGGCTCCGCCGGGAACCGGGGCGGGGGCACGGCGGGCACCGGGGGCTCCTGGCGCTGGAGGTGGGGGGGGGGGGGCTCCGGGAGCTGCCCTCGTCCCGGCTCCGAGCCCCAGGCTCGCTCCGGGAGGCCGGAGGAGGCTCCCGGCTGGCGGCGGCAGCCTCCGCGCCTCGTCCCTCCCTCACAAACCTCCCCCCGGCAAACCGGGCGGGGGGAAGGAGGGGGACGGAGGAGGCCGGAGCCGCGCTGCGATGCCGCCTCCTCCGCCCCGCTGCGGCGGCCCTGCCCCCGGCCTCCCCCCGGTGCTGCGGGGCCGCAGCTCGGCGTTAACCCCTGCCCGGCCGGGGGCAGCCCCCGCCGCTTCGCCTGCCTCGGCCCTTGGGCCCTGTTGGAACCGCTCCCTTGTAAACACCAGCCGGGTTGGGGGTGGGGGGATTGTTGGTTGGTTGGTGGTTTTTTTTCTTCGGTGATGGAGGGCCGGGAGTTAACTCCCAGACCAGTCCGACACAGCTGATTCATCTTTATTTTTAAAATATCCAATGCAAAGGATGCTGACTCTGGGAGCTTTGCATAATTTTGCCCTCCGTGAGTCACTGGCACTGTCTTTGGGAGGACAGGTCACCAGCCCACCACAAAAACAGGCTGGGGCCCAGCTGGAGACAAACCGGGCAGGTTCCAGCAAGGGTCTGGCCACCTCTAGGCCTCATTGCCCCTTCCTGCAGGCAGCCGAGGCCCCGGGACTCGCCCAGGGGCACAAGGAGAAGTTTTAGCAGGGGGGAATTGAAGCCTGGGCTGCTCACTGCCTCCAGCAATGACATTGCACAGTGTGAGCTTGGCTTAGAATTGGCAGCCCCCAGAAAATCCCAGTTTCAGCACTTCCTTGTGCCTAGCCCTCCAAAGAAACTGGCAGATCGTAGAGTCGATAAGGTTGGCAAAGACCTCCAAGATCATCTGGTCCAACCGTCCCCCCCTTACAACCACCATCACCCAGAGCAGTTGAAAGGCTGCTGAACTGGGCCTGTGCTGGAAGCTGTTGCCTCCCACCAGGTGGCTCCTTCCTGTACTGGTTTAAATGGTTTTAGGCTCCTATCAGCAAAGTTTAAACAGAGACATCTTTGCATGTTCATTTTTGCTATGACACAGGAACAATTTCTGTCCTCGCAAGCAGAAGAGGGATGTTCCACTTGACCTTCTTGTCTGCTATACGGAGAAAAGAAAAAATTGGCCATGTGGTGTGGTCCACATGACTTCAGCATTCAGGTATTGATTTCAGTCGCTGTTTTTCTCCTCCCTGACCTGCAAATATCGAAGGCTCTTCTCACCATTACCAAAGCAGCACAAGCAAAACCAGCCAAATGCACTAGGAAATGGAAGAATTAAGGAGTTTTCTAAAGTTCAGATATACTAAGCAAGCTGCATGTTTCTTTTTATGCCGCTACCCAATTTACTTCATGCCATATAGCTTTCATGAAGAAAAAAGAAGGGCTTGAGATTTAATAGAATGATAATATCCAAATTGCATATGGTACTTTGTATCATCATCCATACATCTCACAGTGGGGAATTACTATTATATCCCTCCTACAGAGAGAAAGCTGTATTATAATAATAATTAAAAAGCTTTGTTCAGATCTAGTCTCCAACATTACACAGAGAAAATAATGTATTAATAGGACATCTCATTATCATAGAATTATAATTATCATTGTTTTATGAGTCTACAAGAAATTATGTCAGATGCTCTTGTCGTTATCAGATGTTCTTGTCATTAGAGCAGAGAAGGGGATGGGGGGGAGAGGAGGGACATGTGCTCGAAGTCTTGTCCTTGTTATCCCACCAACGAGGACAGGGCACTGGGCCGGTTCTGTTGCCTGTTCACTCTCTTTGCCAGGGCAAACTCATTTGGACAAAGTCTGCTGATATTCGAAACCCACAAGCCCAAGTTCTAAAACCATGCAAAAAGTCAGAAAAGCCGATATAAGCGTGGCGCTTAGTTGGGTGGGAAGGAAAGTGAAGAACAGAGGGACTACAGTCAGTTCTCCCTCCGGCACCACCTCGTGCGATGTGTACTGCTGATCAAGTATCTGGAAATTCCCGCAGAGCTGTTTGGTGACTCCTTTGCAAAACTATCTGCACAGCTGCATTCAGCTCTGAAATATTAAAGCATAAAATAAAAAATAAAAATATAAAAAATAAAATATGGAAGAGGATACCTGAAAATCCCTTTCCCTTCCTCCTTGCCCCTTTCTCCTATTTCCATGCGGGAAGGTCACAGGCTCGCTGCCCCCTCCCACTCCCTGCAGCGCTCCCCAGCAGGAGCCACTTGCTGGGGCACTGCACGCAGCACACACAGCGCCTGCACAGCACGCAGAACAGCCATGCTTCATTTAATGCTGTCCTTCACAGTGTGCAGCCATTAGATCAAGTCAGTACATGTCTCTGAAAAATAGAAAGCAAGCAAAGAAGCCTTCTTGTCTGGGCTGTTTTGGGCACCGTCTACCTGCTCGGCATCAACGACCTTCTCCACCCAGCAAGACGAGGCACAGCAGTGCCTCACCTCTGCTCTGAACAGCAGGCCAAGGGATGCTCTGGTTCAGCTTGGTACATTTTCCTCCCAGGAAATGCCTCCCTGCAAGGCACAAAAATTTTCCATGTATTTCACTGCAGCTCCCCTGAATTTTACACACGCAGCTGACAGTCATGTTGCTCAGTTTCATGCAAGATCCAACATCGGACTTTCCTCTTCTGGGCTTCTGTGCTTACCACAGTGATCTGAGGTTTATTTAACATGTGCGAGACTCCTTGAGGCCCCGCTCTGCAGTGTCGCTGCCAACTCCGCCAGCTGTAGTGACTGACTCTGCATAGAAAATTGCTACTAATGAAACAGCTTGACTCAAAGTTTATCGTTTTAGATAAAAAGGAAAAATGTCAGGGCTAGCAATAATGCCTGGTTAATGGCACTGCTTGCACGTCGGTAATCCTATCCATGGCAAAGAGCATGGAGTCAGTGCAGTGCCCCGATAGCTGCCCTGTGGCCACCAGAAGATGCCGGGTGACTGCAGCCTCCTCAAACCGAGCTCTCAGGCAGTTCTGCTCTGACAGGCCTTCGCTGCCTCCAGCTTTGAGATGAAGCTCCACGTGAGCTCTGTGCTGCCATTAAGGCTTTCAGGTGATCACGAGCTGTGAAAGTGTAGTGGGTTTACATGGCAGGGCTTGTGTAGCAGGGGGCCATAGGGGTGGTTTCTGCGAGAAGAATCCAGAAGCTGCCCCATGTTAGATAAGGGCCCCACTGCTGACCAGAGCTAAGCCAATAAGCGATGTTGTTTTCGCCTCTGTGAGAGCCCACCTAAGAAAGGGAAAACAACCTGCTGCAGAACAGCAGCTGGGAGAGACAGGAGTGAGAAACAGCCTCGCAGATAGCAAGCCCATGGTGTACCATGGTGGAGCAGATTTCCACACTGCAGCCCGTGGAGGAGCCCCCGGTGGAGCAGGTGGCTGTGGCCTGGAGGAGGCCGCGGCCTGTGGAGAGCCCCCGCAGGAGCAGGCCCCAGGCCAGAGCTGCAGCCATGGAGAGGAGCCCACGCAGGAGCAGGGGGTCTGGGGGGAGCTGCCACCCGTGGGGGACCCAGGTTGGAGCAGTTTGCTCCTGACGGATGGACCCTGTGGTATGGAGCCATGTTGGAGCAGTTCTTGAAGAGCTGCTGCCTATGGGAAGCCCAGAGTCCTAAAGGAAATACTCTGGATTTTTTACTTTCTGAGGTTAAATTAAGAGGTGTTCCTCAAACAAAGCACCCTTGGGAAGCCTTCATCATTGGACTTGACAGAGAAACCATGGAGCCTGTCAGCCAAGTACTCCAGCTGGAGGAAGAAAAAATGTAAAAGGGAGTAAATATGCTCGGTAGATGACAGGTTGAGTATTATCACAAGACGTGTTTTACAGTGCAAATATTCCAATGTAATGCTGGTCCCAAAACAGTCTATTCCATGGCCGTCAACACTAGCAAAAGCAGGGCGTGGAATGGGGGGCCTGGGGTGTGTGTGCTAATTCTGGTTAAATAAAATCATTAACAGTTAAATTCACTTTCCAAAGGCCACATCAACCAGTGCAATGCTCCGTACAGCTGACGCCCCTATTGAAACCTTCCCCCGACTTCGTTTCTAAAATCCCTCCTTCATGAGAATGGAGCTTTCTGCCCCAAGAAGCAGCACGAAGTTCAGCACTTCCTGGAAGTTCTCCAGAGCCCCTGCACACAGAGCACGAGCAACCAAACTATAACTACTAGCTTCTTTCCTGGTTCTCATTGATCTTGATGGAAGTATTTATTTCAATGGTTCAAAAAGGCTTGGTCACCCAGGCAAATGTTAATTCCAAGAATAAATGAGAACAACAGAGACCCTTTCAAGAAAATGAAAAAGGAACTAATATACCTAACTTATTTGTAAATAGAATATTTACGAGGCATGCTAAAAGCATCTTACAGTTCACTCCAAAAGAAATGAACAGAAACCCAACCCTGCTAAGCCCTGATAAAATCAAGGTGACCCAGAGCTTAGTAGATCAGTAAAGGAGCGTGGGGGGGACTATTTGCATTAGCATCCCATACCTAAGACAATATTTCCAGGGAGGCCTAATCTTTAACAACTGTCTCTTCTTTTTCCAAGGCAGCTGCAAAGCAAGTCATAAAACAAATGCAGCATAGCTTGAATCTTAAATCCCTTTCCTCCCCAATTCTCTCCTACCCCCCAAGCACCTGTCTGCCCCTCTCCACTTCTTCATTTAAGAATAAATGGTGCTTGTTCATGATCAGTAAGCCAGAATGTGTTTTTCAGTCAACTGCTGAGGCTGTCTCATCCCTAAACTGAGATAAATGTCTCTCGCTCTGAAAGGCACAGCACTATTTCTCTCTGCCCGCTGGTGTCCTTGGAAGACCAGGCAGGGAGCACCTGCTGCGCGCCCCATGTGGGCTGCTGGCCACCAGCCGCAGCCATTTTGGAGTGGTCACCTTGGCTTGATGCAAGCTGGTGACCGAGGTGAAAGGCTCCATTGCTCGCAACCCAGGAAAATGCTGCTCAGCAGGGCCTGATGTATGTTTCTATTTCCACTGTTCTTCCACAGCTAACCCATCTCACGTACGTGGTGACAAGCTGTCAGGGATCCCAGGTGTAACGTACTTGTGTTCTCCTTGCCCACCACGCTTTTTTTCTTGAGCACACACAACACTCCACACATCCTATAGCCTTGAAAAGCTATTCACAACTGGCATGGGCATCAGAGATGGAGACAGCCTGACCGTTTTTCTCTCTTCCCCTGAACTGCCTCTGCATCAGCACCCTGAGCACGGAACTGAGACTCAGTCAGGGGCTCTGCCAACGGCAGTCTCCTGCTGGCTGCACCCGTCTGCCACCTGGCAGCTGCAGTGGGAGGAAACAGGATTAAGGCAGAAGCTTTCCTATGAGAAAGTTCTTTCTCCTTACCTGTTTTTTGAAGGTAGTCTTCTTCCAGAAAAGCCACAGCTCTTTTCAAAAGGAGGAATTAGCGCTGCTTCATGTGACAGCTCAGACAGATGAAAGACAAGTGCATATCTATTTCATTAAAGAGTAACCCAGAAGATTTTCAAACACAGAGAAATTTACAGTTCAGCAAAATTTGATCACTCAAAACCTGACACTGAATGCCATTTAATAAAATTGGGTAAACTGCAACACTGCAGGAGGAGGTTTGCTGACTGCAGGCAGGGCAACAATGTGCAATGGCGACAAGAGTGGATTTTGTACTAACAGGTTGGATTTATAATGTGTAAGGAATCTTCAGATTTTCTGGGGCAAAAGAGCTATTTCTACTCTGTGTGAAATTAATATTAATACCTCTCCTTCAGCCATTCCTAAAGATGTTTGTTGCATCTGTTACTGTTTCTAAAGAATGTGGCTGAATTAATGCCCTGGTGGTGAGTGGTGCCCACCGGCCTTCAGCAGCTGCCTTACCAAAAGTGCCAAGCTCCACAGCCCTGCACAACCTTGACAAGGTACAAACCTTCCCACCCAAGGCCTAGCAATGGAGCATCTCCTTTAAGTGAGATGAACAAAACGGGGACCGTTCCTAGCAGACCCCCCCTCTTCGTGCCCTGCCCACCCGTTCGCCTCCTGCAGAGGACAGCAACCCAGTCTCCTGAACTGCACTGCGCTTTTTGATTCCTCAGTGCTGCAAAGGCTCACCGAGAGCTTTGGTGTCGAATGGAGAGTCCAAACTACAAAGGTGCTGCTCATCCTCCTGTGTCCACCTGGAGTCTGAAGCATCGGGAGAGCTCAGTCTGCAGCGATCACTGTTAGCATGGATGGAGCTTGGCAGGCCAAGTGACACTTCTATCTCCCTTCTTCTCTCCTGCCACCCACACGTAAAACCCCAAATCACTCACCTATTTTGCAGCTAGAATAGGCTGCGACTCCATTTTGAAGACTTCCTTTGCTCAAATAATAAATATTTCCATGATGCAGTTTGTAACATTAATTTATTGTTGTTCTTTTTCTTTACATGGCAGACAGACAACAGAGCTTTCAGTCTTCCAGAGCAATGTTTAGCATCCAAGCACCACCCAGCTAATACCACGTCTCCACATAGTTTATTTTTCATAAACTTCTCAACATCAGCATTGTCAGGAGAGCACTGCAGAGCTACCAGTGTCAGCCTCGCAAATTCCTACATGCAGAACCTGAGCTTTTTCCCCACCCTCTCCTTGAATTTTCACAAGAACTTGTGATATTAGTCAAGGGCAAAATTTCACGTTTCATCAGCAGGCACGGGGGAGGTTAAAAATTTGCTGCAAAACTGTGAAATTCTGCCTTGAAAAAAATGGCATACTTTCCTGAATTTACTGTGAAGAAAATATCCTCATCGTTCTAGAGAAACGACACCATTTTGAACTCTTTTTTTCCTACAAGAAAAATCAACTCCCCCACCCTCCCAAAAAAATGTGTTTGTCATCTGAGGGAAAATGATGAAAAGTCTGGTGCAACAATGGGTTATTTCTTGTCAGTGGCACAAATATTTTTTCTACCACAGCTTAGACTGTAATGGATCTTTCAGATAGACCAGTACAATCTAAAGCTGTGTGCTGTGGTCTCTTGGTTGAGTAACACACTTTATAAAACTTTAAAAACGGAGCATTTACAATCAGGGACATAAAGACGTGCTTTCAAAATTGTAAATACATATTTACAAGTTTGTGTGATAAACCAGAATTTCTCTGGGAAAAATGTTCATATAGCACAACAATTTACACACCTCTCTCCTTGAGTTTGTCTGTTATTATGGTTAACACCACTCTAAAGAAGAAGAAAAAAAAAAGCAGCAAAAATAAATTGCACAAAAGTGACCTCTAATAACCTCATTGGTATGCCTTAAAGGCACTAAACTCAGCAGCATCCATGCCAGAAATGGATGTACTTCTCTGTACTTCATTCAACTTACTGTCGCTGGAAGTTGAGAGCGTCTCAGAAGAACTGGTTCTTTAAAAGTAGGATTTGGGCTGCATGGCAAGAAAGCTCTTCCTCAACAACAGTTCTTGAGTGACCAGTGAAGATTTATACAGTAAGCAGGATCTTCGACAAAACACCTAACACAGCTGCACTGGGAAAATCAAGGGCATATCGAAGTGGTGCTTTAGGACAGAGTATATTGGAGCTGTGTTATATTAGCACTGTATATTCATTTTTCAAATTACCTAGATGCTGTCCAGACACACAGGAAGATAATTCCTGTTCTGAAGAACAGGGTTTACCATACTAATACTAGATGATGAAAGGAAGAAGATAATGTGCAGAGAAAATTAAAGATAACGTGCAAAACTAAAGCGAGCCAAACTGATTAGAGAGCTGTATGTGCACGCCAGCTTCTTTGAGATATATATATATATATATAAGGCCAGGAAAACTATTTTCTGTGCTTTTTGACCAAGATTTACCAAGCTGCCTAGCAGGTTTGGATACTCACTTCCTACTAGTTTTAATGAACAATGAGAATTTCACTCTTCCAGGCTGCTGTGAAAAATTTCAGCCTTAGTTTGGAATTAGTACATCACATACTTCAAGAGGAAATTATTGCTAGCAAAAAGCTCAAGAGGGGACAAATCCTAGAGACTCTCCACTCTAGGCAAGAGACGGAACAGCCAGCAATGGCACAAGCTCTCCCCACAAAGCCTGCATCTCCATGGTCTCAGTCTCAGACTGGAAACATCATTTCCAAACACAGGAGGGGATGTGGCTTTTTATGGCTCATCTAGTTCTCAGCATCTCAGCCTTCCCCCACACCACAATTGCACTTAGAAAGCCTCCAATAGGGGTTATCCAAAAAATCTGTAGCTAGATAATGCAAGATCCTGAAGACCTTTGCTTTCCAACTCAAACAACATGTAGCTAAGACATTTTTACGGTGAACAAAACCAATAGTTTTTGTTTAAAGCTTTTGTATTCATTTTGAACATTCTGATTTTCATCAAAACTACAAAAAATCAACTGTTTTCAGCAATTTCATACATATATATACTAATATATGTCATATATATATGTAGATATATAAATAATTGATCCTTTTTTGACCTTTTCAGGGTGGTGGTGGGAAGGAGTATCAACTGGGCACTTGTTTTTTCACAACTAATGTGTGCGTACACAGATGTGTGCTTACTTGTGTGGAGTGCAAAGATAAGAAAAGGAATAAACTGACTGAAACAAGGGGGAAATAGGGCAATCAACCCCCTTGGCCTCCTTGAAAAATCCCAAACTCAGACACTACATTAGCAGGGATCCTACAAAAACTGGGCAGAAGGAACCCTTCGTCTCGGAGGTGAAATTTGCCCGAGCACCCCTGCCAGATGATGCACCTGTGATTGTCACCATTTTGGAGCAAGAACCAAGAGACCTCTTTGCACTGCATTTTACTAACTGACCTATTCTGCAACATTACTGGCTGCCAACTACCTTCACAGATGCCTCCTTTACGGGACCATTGAAGCTAAGCATGCTCGCATTACAGGTCACGAACACTGAGCTCCGCATTGAAGGAAAATTGTTGCTTGATACTGCGCAGCAACATGCCTGTTTGATACTCTCACTAAACAAATAAATCCTGACTGTACCAGGAGTACCAAGTTGGCAACAAATGTGACGGCAGCTTTTGAGAAATGGATGCTTGTCCCTTTATGAAACCGGGCTATCAGTGCATTTCACAGAGATCACTTAACAGGTGGTCTTCCAAAAAAAACGTGGGTCCTGACGCACTTCAAAAGCAATGGCATCATGCCCGTTAAAGCTTATGGTACAAAGTCAAGAGACTGGGGTACCCACAGGCTTCAGATGTGGAAACCTCAGCAAAACCTACCACTCTCTTCAGTGGATTTTTGTGGGATGCCCAGTTCTTTACCCGTTAGGATGTAAAGTAGAAACTAAAATGATGTAACAGTCTTTTCAGAATTTAATTGCATAGTATGTTAAACCCCTCTGTGTTCGACCAGAAAGAGGAGACTCATCCAAACCCATCAGCCCTCTGAACAGGGTTAATCTGCCTGCAATTGTCTGAACATTTCTCCATGCTATTCCACTGGCTGTTGACGCGTGGGCTTCACGCGGCAGGGGACACTGGGGAATCACCCTCTCACCAGCATCCACAGTTCATCGTGCTCTGGAGAAGGCAGGAGCCCTGCTCCGCGCTCTCTCCCTCTCCCTCTGGAAGGAAGGACAATATGACAGAAGCACGCCATTGCTTCCAGCAGAAGAAACCGCTGTCCCTGCTATCTACTGAGGAACCGGTCTCACCTCATCTGAGAAAAAGCAGGAGAAGATAATGCTTGAGGATTACTTCACCTCACCTTTGCCAGTCAAAAGTTCCTAGTACCTGCAAATACACAGAGAGTTGCATTTAATCAGAGTCAACTTCAAGGCTAAGCAGTCAGAGCATCTACCTGGCTCCTCGGGCAATGAGGCCCCATCACGCCGACTTGGAAGCAGGATGGACGAGGTGTTCAGTGAGTGCAGCACAGGAAAGATGCCCATGCTTCAACTTTGCTTGGTTTTCCCGTGACTCAATGGTCTACACCACAGTTAGGGACGTTAACGTTTCATTAGCAACCACTTCCATTATTTGGGAGCTAGTGAGCTTTAGAATCTTCCCAATGTTTTCCCAAAATGTTATTTTCAGAATATACTTAACCATTTTAACAAGGAATAAGTTTCAGGTTGAGGCGTCTCAATTTTTCTGGCAATCATTCTCATCTTTAGCTTCATACAGGTAAGTATAATGTTCCTGAGCTATTACGTTAGTGTAAAGAGGTGATTATCTACACGTTACCATTGGGGAAATGAAGGAACAGAAGACAAAGTGCCTTTTTTAAAGTTAACCAATGAGGAAATAATTCAGTATCACCTATAACACTGGGCCAGCTCATTAATTTGTCCAAGTTTATACAGCTTCATTACAGCAGTTTGTCTTGCTACAACTCCAGCTACTGCTTTTATTTGTTAGCATAGCACTGCAAATTGCATTGTAACACCGGTCTTCGAGCTTCTGTCATTCAACCAGAGCAGCCAACCATAATATATGTAGATCCCAAAGCACTTTACCCACTGCTGCTCTCAGGTACAAATAGCACTCCTTCCCAGATGGAGACAAAGCCTCATCCTCACAAAAATTATCAGCATATTCAAGCTCGACACATAATCCAGAGGAGCAACACCTCAAGTCTCAAAAGCTCACAAATGGAAGAAAACACTGCTTACATCTTCCACGAGGCTAAGAGCTGACTGCTGTGACAGAGCCTTTTGGTGCAGAGGATGTAAGAGTTACACATTGCTAGAGAAGGCTTTGTCTCTTGCATTTGATTCAAGTGAGCAAGAGGTCCTGTTTCTGACATAGCACACCTTGCTCTCCCCCTTCATGCCTGTTTTCTCACCAGTGACCAGTTACAAGAGCAGCACCACTGTGGGTTTGTAAAGTGCTTTGCAATCCTTGCCCAGAGAAACACAAGCAGGGTGTGTTTGTGACATGCAGTGACCGCGTCGCTGTACCTGCGCAGCTTTGACATGCAGAAGTCTATTCCTTGAAGAAGTGGGATGCAGTGCAGCTGGATTTCTTGCATTGCCTGGTGCTGGTGTTATGAGAAGAGGAGGAGGGACATCTAGAGGCCATGCGGAGTCTGTAACTGTACAAAGAGGCAGGAGAAACTCATACACATTAGGGTACCGGAAAAAAAGAAACAAAACACCAGCATAGACATGCCTTAGGGGCCCCACAGCAGCTTTGAAAGCTATGAGTGAAAAAAAAAGACTACACTCATCCTCCAAGTACTGGGAGCTGCTTCTGAAGGCAAGGGTTGTTTTTTTTTGCCTCGTTCTGAACTTGCTCTGTTAGTTCATTCAGGTACGAAGTCCCAATGGAAGCAGCCTCCAGCCCCCCACCCACCGTCCCAGTTAGAGAGCCCTCCCAGCTAGGACAAACGGACAAATCCACAGCTATGTAGAGAACAAGGAGTCAAGGTCATTTTCTCACGACAGCCCATATCAGATTTTTAGATAGATACTTATAGAAAAAGAATTTTCCCATATATAAGCACAATACCCCATCTGGTCATTTTACCTGAGTGCAAAGCCTGCAGTACACTTTTGCCATTCCAGTACTTGTAAATTTGATGAATTATGTTTACAAGTCAGTACAGCAAGCACTGCTATGGTGCCTTTATTGCAGATATGTTATTTCATTTCAAATTTTATACTAACTCTAAGAATCCCAACTTTCTTGTAAAGCAAAAGTGAAAATCAGGGATTTAAACTCGGCAATATTACATCCCTATCAACTGTGATTTCAAGAAGAAGTCTGAACATGAGTCAAAGCAAGGAAAATAAAACAGCTTAGGTGTAGTCTAAACGTACAACCTCAGTTCAAATATACACCCAAGCTAAATTTCCTTAAACTAAAAGAAAAAAAAATACCCTATTTGTTTATAAAACCTGCAGCTCTGCAGACCCGTGCTTTTGAGCAGTTTGGGCTGTCAGCCCCTGCTCGCTGTACGTGCTTGCACCCCGGCGGTGCCTGCAGATGCACGTATGCCCCCCTCGCACCTGTGCACCCCCACTTGTGGTAACTGCATGCTTACCTCGGCTATGCAAACTCCTCACATGTCTAACCAAAACCAGCTACTTATGTTCTTCCAAGGGAACATCTTTTGAAATCTAATTTTATTACGTAACGACGCATCTAAGAACATTTGAAAGTTAGGTTTTTCTCCGGCGGAATTTCAGTGTTTGACGTGCACCCTTTAAAAGACATTTCAGCTTTTGTTTTGTTTCGTACAGATTTTGTAGCACAGTGGAACTGCAAGTTAGAATTAAAGAAGTGCAAAATTTTCCATTACAACTGAAAAACAAAACCACAGAACTTTTGAAAAGTAAGCAATTCAATCATTTCCAAATTAAAATCTGTGGCTAAAATCATCTGCCAAAGCTTAGCTATTGTTATATGTAAACCATACTCTTCAGTCCTTGTGAATTTAATACTGAAGCCTTTGTCTAGTGTGTAGGAATCAGAAAGTGGTGACGAGGAAGTCAACAAAAGCCAGATTTTGTTGTCCCACATAAAGACTGTTACCAAGGGAAACAGTAGAATACCCAAAACAAGTTTAGTTTGTTTAGTTTCAGTTCTTTACTATAACTAGAAGAGAGAATTTTTTGTTTTATTTAGAATGTTCCCATTTAAGCAAAGTTTAATGTCAAAAAATTAATTATGACTTGTAAAAGTTCTTCTATAATCAATAACATCTGCGTGTTATTGCATGCGATGAGCAAATGCCTAGATCCTGTGGGAAACAAAAAATAAAAAATAAACAAAACAAGGCCTCAAACACAAAGAGACAAAATATCTGAGAAAATCTGACCTGTGTTTTCAAACGCGCTCCCTCATCTCCCCCTCAAAACCAATATGCTAAAGAAATCTTTTATCCCCTAATTCCACCCCGCTTTCAAGCCATGGATCGTGGGTTTATTATTGGGAAGCAGGGGATGACGGGCAGAAGATAAGGAGGGGCTGTTTTTCTAGATGGACTGGATAGAAACGGGAACGGAGCCCGTATGGGGTTCTCACTGCTCCCTCTCTGTTTTGCCCACAACTAACCACACTCCGACCCAAGGCAAAACGCCGGCTGCTGCCCACACTGTGGGACAGGGCTGGGAGCATTGCTGTACGAGAGCGGGTGGCAAAGCACGGCCCTCTGCACCGGCACGCCGCTCGAATGGGTTGTAACTTCGGTTTTAAGGAGCCCGATGGGAGCGATGCAGGGCAGCGTGGCTGTCTGAACCCCCTGGGTCAGCAAACCCGGCCTGGCTGGTCTCCGAGGGGGAGGAGAGCTGCAACACCCCCTCGCACGGAGGAATGGTTTATTGAGGTCACTATTTTTGGCACTGTCACTTTGCACCTGCTTTCCCCATCACCGGCGCTGGCATAACTGTAGCCGGGCGAAAGAAGAGGAATTCTTCAGCACCCTGTGTAGACACAGGCGAGCAGCGAGGGCCTCGTGGGGAGGAGCGAGGCGGCTGCGGCCTGGTCCTGCTGCACCACGGCCCCGCTCCGGCCCAAACACCAGAGGACAGGCCTGGCCCCGGTGAGCCCTCATAGGAACAGTCCTTGCTAGGGGGGAAACAAAAAAAAAAAAAAAAAAAGAAGAGCATCCAAAAAGATACTAAGCTTGCAAGAAAAAGGGCACAGAAACTGAATGTTAAGCAACAGGAGGGGTTCGAGAGCATTGTCAAGTAGGACTTTTTAATCAGAACAAATAGTGTTGGTAAATGTACTGGCTACACCCTAAATTAAAGCCAAACCAGAAGTTAAACGATACCATTTTTCACATGCAGACAGGGCCTAGAGCTCTCTCTTAACTGAAAGCACACCCAAGCTGTGACAGAGAAACAAATCACTGATTTTAGTGAGCATTACTACGACAACAATATGCTAACCCCTGCCTCTTCCATGCTAAGATCTTAAAGTGTTTTGTGGTACACTTGGTATCGTACTCCCCATTTTTGAGGTGCAGAACTGAGTCAGAAGGAAAGGGATTTCCCAAGGTCATCCAGAAGACCAGTAGTCCTAAAGCAGGATCTGCAAGCAAGGTTCGTATCACAGTACATTGCGATTCCCCAAGCCACGCAGTCTCAACACTTAGTTTCACTACATCTAAAATCCTACAGTCCTACACCCTCCTAGGCCGATGAGCCTTGAGATTATGCACATGCAAACTTCTAGGCTAGCAAGAATGCCGGATCCCGGCATGCACCCTTCCCTCAGACATTCTTGAAATACATTGGTATTTCTTATGCAAATTACCTTGTCTTCTACCACACTTGGGCAATTAACATTCTTCCAAGCTGCTAGTTTAGTTCACTAAAAACATCCCAGAAAAAATAAGCCATGTTACTTGTGGGATCGAAGACTTGGAGTGATGTGATATGGTTGCTGGTCACATCAGAGAAATTCAGTGAGCAAAGTCATAGCATGCAATAAGGGGAAGGTACAAAACCCAGGGAATTTAGGTTCACATTTATACCTCAATTAAGTGTTTTTTGTTTGCTTGTTTGTTTGTTTTTCAGGGCTTACACTTCTTTACTCCTAGTCTAAAATAACATGCATATGGTCCAATATTTCAGAATACACACACTCGCTCCAATGATCCTCCTAAGAATAGACATGTCAGGGCCATACTCTGTCCAAAGTGGTTACTATAATTAAATAAAACAATGTCTAAGCTGACAGACTGACATCTAAAATAATTAACTGCCTGCTTAAAAA
The DNA here is from genome assembly GCF_964211835.1 of Anser anser. Lineage (NCBI taxonomy): Eukaryota > Metazoa > Chordata > Aves > Anseriformes > Anatidae > Anser > Anser anser. Next base: position 6,174,783 of record NC_139738.1, on the reverse strand, counting down.
AAAAGATACAGTGGTGTGGATGTGTAAGCCTAAATTCCTGGATTTGCAGAATTAGGCTGGGTAACTTTAGGGGCCAGAAGGCAAGCAAGGGGGTGATAAACAAGATTCCTGGGCTTTCTGCTCAGTGAGAACTCAAACAGCATGCTGCTAACCCAGCTGGCATGTACTCTCTTGCACTAGCATATTGCCTAATGGGAAACACAAAACAAGGACTTGGAAAAACATCAACCATCAAATTACATGAACTTTTTTTTTTTTTTTTAAGTAAAAAAGGACATGGATTGTAGATGGAATTTGGTTGAGAAGGATTTTTTTTTTCCTGCAAAAAAAGCCCTGCCTCTACATAAAAAAATGGGTGAGCAGGAAACAAAAAGGATCTCAGCATGTACTGCACATGTAATTGCTGAGACTTTGAGAATTACGCGATTTATGAATGTGGTGAAAAAGCTGGATCATGTATCAGGATTTTATCTTGCGATCACATGACACTAAAGGACATAACATGAATATTATGATTTTATGGTTAGGCCTTTCATGAATCTGAGCTGGAAAAACCTGTTATTGAGATGCTTGCATTCTCAACTTTCAAGAAGATACATAGCAGCAGTCTCTAACCACAGCAGTTCAAAGGACAGAATACCTTTAAAGTTGCACTGCTCCCTCACAATAACTCAAAAATTGTTTTGTTGTTAATACATGTGCTCTAGAGTTCAAGTTTCTTCGTTGTTGACTTAATCCCACTCCCACAGAAATCGTTCTTCAAAATACTGTTACTTTCAGTGATGAACATCAGATTGAGAACTGTTGAAAAAATCTCACACCATGCCAAGAATTCACCTGGGGACTGTTTAAAATTAATGCATCAATACCATTTTAATTGAACACAACAAGATTAAAAAAAAAAAAAAAAAGCAACTACTGATCTAAAGTGTCCCCTAAAAAGGATTTGGCCCTGAGGATGGCTACTGAGCTCTTCTGGAAAATCAGATTCCTTGATGACACTTCCAATTGAGCTCAAAGAAACTATTAGTCACTAAGAAATCCAGGTCTATAAATTTAGATGAACAGTATCACTTCAACAATTTATCTTCCTGCCCTTTTAAAGAGGCACAGAGCACTGTGCAAGCCAAAAGGTGAAGAATATTGGATTAAATATAGCAGTACTCAAATACATCTTCTATACTGTCATGTAATGTAATCTGATAATTTGGTTAAAAAAAAAAATGTGTATCTACTGATTCACATTCATGACAGAGGAAAAAAATGAGAAAAATTTATCACACACAGGGATGGCTGCAGTTGATTTTTATTTAGCTTTAATCTGAAGCGTTTACTCAAGTGAGTCTCAAGATTACTGAAGGCTAGCAGAACTCGTAAGAGCCCTGTCCTAAACATCTCATTGCATGAAACTGCACAAAAGAAAATGTGCCTTCGATTTGACAGTGATGAGTGAAAGCATTTGCCATAATGAATGGGAAATAAAACTTCAGATTCCAGTGACAGTGAAGTTTGAGTGTACGACTCTTCAAAGCAGCTCAGTCATGGAAGAATTCATTCTCTCTCATCTTCCTACCTCCTTTCACACTGCAACGGTTAGTAGAGAAAAACAGTACCTAAATGAAATGCTAAATAAATGCTACCACCAAGTTACAGTGGGAATACAACTAACTGCTACTCACACGTGTGCTGCCCAAGCGTGAGTTTGCTCAGTCTGCCTGAGCTCCCCCAAAGCAAATCCCCCGCAGAGCAGCTTCGGGGCAGCGCCCATGCCCGCAGCTCACCACCAGCCCGGAGGAAGCAGAAGGAGCAGACAGGCTGACTCAGCTCCTTTCTGTTCCCACTTCTGTTGCCAGGCTTCCAAATGCCCTCAGCAGGTAGCGCATCCTCTGTGATCTCGCCAACATCGCTTCCCTGAAAAAGCACTCGCATTTACCTTACAGTGGGCATTTAACTTTGCTGAGTAGCATTGACTTAACTGTAAAAGGACCCGAGGCAGGCTCTGCAGAAACGGGCCCAGATACCAGAGCATTATTCTTCTTTGACTGACACGGGGCATTATGAGCGGTACAAGTCCCCACGTTGCTGCCCATCTGCAGGGCAGCACACCTCCAGCGGTGCACGGCCACACGCGCTCCAAACGCTGAGCCTACACTTCTGAGAAACGGAGCATCACCCACCGAGTGATCAAAGCTGCTTCTCACAACCCTTTGGCAGTTTCTGGGAGCAGCGTCATCCAAAACATGACTCAGATGACCCTGCTTGGCTCATAGAATATAAAAGGCTTGCAAAAAATAAGCAAATGTATGTGTACACACACACACCCTAAAGTTCATTGCTGATTCTCGCACTAAGTCCCAAAAAGCACACTCCCCGACTAGGTTAGGAAGATGAACCAGCTACCTATCTCCTACGAAAAAGCCTCCCTCCAACTTGACGCCTACTCAGGCATCCCTTTGAGTTTCAGTGCTTTGCTGTTTATCTGAAGGAAAAAAAGAAAAAAAAAAGAAAAAAAAAGTACTAATTCAATGCCCTCTTTCAAATGCATGCTTTCAAAAGCAAAGTGTTTTTAAAGACTAAGATCAGTAAATGCCTGGGTTCAGCACAATGGGGATGAAAAGCGATGAACTGTACATGGGAAGCAGGGGTCAGGTGCCCACTAGCAATAGGGCCCCCTCTTAACTAAGGAAAAGGTTTAGAAGTATTTAAAGTGGTTGAAGAGCCTGTGGTCCAGAGACAGTCCCCATGAGACTAACACCCCCTCTCCCCCCCTACCCCCCCAGTTCCTTTCTGAGCTCTGCCCGTGCCCTGGTGTTAGACCTTGGATGTTTCACCCCACCTGCTTCCTTTCCCACTCCAATAACCTATTGCCATTTCTAACACTTGGCTGGGGGGACCCTGTCCTGACTGTAAGTGATGAGCACAAAGTAGCACTGACCTCAGCTACCTCAGCTACCCTGGTATTAATTTCACTCAAATAAATAAGTAAATAAAGTAAAAACAAAACAAAACAAAACAAACAAACAAAAAAACTGTAAGACATTACTGAAATTGCAAAGTCAGGATCCCAAAGCTTAGGAAATGGCCTCATGTCATTCATGAGTATGGAATAAAGACACAACTTGAACAGCATTGACATTCTTCTTTATCTCATTTGATTTGTAAAACAGACCATTAACCACACACTTAATGGATCACACCTTCCTTAAAGTGTATTATTTGCATCTTGTTCTGAGAAAGAAAGTTTTTCCTCACCTTCCCACTCTTCCAAAAAGTACTGGAAGGTCCAACACAAACCCTCTTTCCCATAGAGCCGCTATTCACATCTAGAGCAGCTCCACCCCAAGAATTAAATATGACATGGGTTCTACAAAGAAAAAAAAAGCAGTATACAACTGTATAATACACATAACATGGCATGCTGGAAACAAACTATGGATCTTTATAGCAATCTGAATACTACCTTAAAAAAAAAACATCTCTTGAACATATTAATTTGTATTGTCCTCAGAGATCTGAGTAGCTCTTAGCTCTCAGTTCACTCAGTCTTGGAATAACTGTCCACAAAGTTTAGATGAAACAATCCACTTTAAAGCTTAACTCAAATTGTTGTGGCTGCATACGAGAAGTTCCCATTAAAATTCCGTAAGATTTGTGCATCAAAGTCTTGAACACTTTGCAAAACGCCAGCTATGGCCTGAAAACACCGAACACGATAGGATATTAACACATTCTATAATAAGTGTTAATATTCTGTTTTTAAATACTGTACCAAGTGGAAACAAAATCAGCTTTGCTGTTCTGCACTGTATTACTATCAAAGTATTTTCAATTACTACTATGAATTTTCATGCTAGTCCCAAGAGTTTCTAATCCTTTACCAGTTTAGTTAAGTAAGATCTAAAATTTACCTCTTCTTCACAGTTCACTTACCACAAAAGCTCAGATCCACAACAGCACGTTCAGAACTTATTCATTATGAAAATGAGAAAAAGGATGGAAGTAGACTTTCATTTGACTCATACCGATCAGCTAGAATCAACACGCAAAGTCTCCCATGTTCTCTTTTTAAGGTCATTTACAGGCCCTTTGACTGCCACGGGTTATCACTCGGCTTAGCTTCTTAGCTGAATTCAAATCCAGTGAAAGCTGGAACTGGCCCCACAACTTTGGGAATGAAATCACAAATCTAAGTGAACATAGCAGTATTTGTTTCCACATTTGAACTTGCAAATTTATACACTAAATTGGCAGGGTCTAGTTTTCTATGACAGCTCTCTAAAGAAAACCATCAGGAGCTAAACTAGAACACTTTAAATTGAAAGCTTACAACATAAAATGCTGACAAAACATAGTGAAAGAAATATGATAGCCCAAATCGATTATAGTCAGCTCACAGAAAGGGGCAGGAGCTTACAGAGCAGGTCAGGGAATACCACATGCAGGAGACCTGGCTGCATCCCCTGGACTGTCTTGTAATGTCAAGGATTCAACACCTTGGAGATACTCTCTGATACAAGCAAGTTGTAACTCCTGCTAACAAACTGGATAATGGAGAAAAACAAAAAGCAAGCCATTTGTTAGCTCTTCCAGCTCCATACACAATTCAGTATTGCTTTTATTAAACTAACTGTGTTTGATCCTGACTAACATGTCACTCTTTGTAAACAGGAACAAGTTTGTCTTCATTGCCTGTTTGGATTCATCTCAGGAAATGTCAGTACTTTGTGGGCATCACTATGGCTTTATTGGTGCATTCAGATCATAAAAAGACAGTTATAAAAACTATAGAATCCAACGATGCAAATGAGATACAACAGTAACGGTAACTATAAAAGTTGCACTTTTCCTACGTGTGATGAATAGACTAGTTAGGAGTGAAACTTCTTCCTTGAAGATTAGGTCTTTTTTGGGAGTACAGATCTCAATCTTACAGCATTTTGCTTGAGAATTGTTGTGTATGAACACGAGAACCATGTCAGAGTGAGTGGCAACATCTGTGGGACACAACAGGATTTAATATCACAGCAGAAAAAAACAGTAAAGATGATGACAATAGGATTTCTGCTGGAATATTAAGCAATGAGGGAAAGAAGCAGGTTTGTTCATTATCAGTTCACTGTCAGACATCGCAAATATAGGATCAAAACACTGACTGCAGTAAGAGCAAACACACCAACTATTTCAGTTGTTAGTAATGCAAGATGTGAACAAACTGTTTTTTTCACCTTTACGGTGGCTGTCCTACCACCTAATAAGTATAATTGCTATTGCAAGCTAGACTTCATCTAGCTAGAATTCATCTCTTAACCATCTTTGTCACTGCAACTATCAAACTGCAGCATACATTACCACAGTGTAGATATGCTTGCAAAAACACTTACTGAACGATGTTAAAATTCTGCATCATTTTACGAGATTTTTCCCTGTTAATTACAATTCAGGGAAAATTCCATTACAGAGAGGGTAAGATCTTCGAGGAATGACTTATGTGAGAAAATAAACAAGCAGCTCTTACCAAAGAACCTTGCTAAAACAGAGGTATCCATTTGAATAAACTTACTACTAGAAAGAAAAGGGTTCCTGTAATACAGCTAAGTCTCAGTGATGTTACAATGTTCCATCCAACTGCCACACCTATATGGACGCGGATGCTTCTGGCCCCGCTGCAGGAGGACGCCACATGCTGCAATTCCTCTTGGCGTTGGAATGCAACATTCTAAAATTCTCAGAGGCAAATTCTTTACGTGTTTTTTGACTAAGCTAGTTCACTAAGCATATAAAAACAGAAAAAGATTAAATGATGTGTGTTTAACTATATCCACAGTAAAGAAAATCAAGAATTAACTGAGATGTGTCAAATTTGTATAGATTTGTTTTAGTGAGCTGGGCACAGAAAGCCAAAGGATGCAAGCATACTTAATTCCTTCTAGATGTACAGAGTCTCATTTTCCTGATACATCTGGTTTCCATACAAAACACAGTTTCCCACAAGTTTTTAAAAAGTTTACTTTATTGGTTACAGTTATATAAAATGTGTCATGATAGTTCCATCTAGTTGGTCATTAAGTGCTTGCTTGCAACTCCACAGAGACTCTTTGCCACATCTGCAACTTATATGATGTGCTGCGCGCTGGAGGAGAAATCTCCCTCTTCAGTTGCTTACCTGCACTTACAGTATCTTCAGCAAGGCTACAATGTTCAAAAGCAATGACGACCCCACTTGTATGTCAAATTGTAATTTTTAATGTTTTCATTAGAATACTCTTTATATCACTCTCCAAAAAAAAAAAAAAACAATATAACTAACAGCAAACTTTAATACAGGAACATGCTCCGAGATTAACAACCCAAAATGAAAACAAAATGAAATTAATGTAAAATGTAAATCACATATAGTACAATTGAAGTGTCCAAAACAATTTAAATAATTTTAAATATTTTATTTTTTAAACTTGCTACAAATGCTTTATACAATATTTCAACATAAAGTCCCCATAACAGAAATGTAACAAAATGGGAATGATAGTGAAAGTGAAAGTTAAAGTGGCACAAATTCACCAAACAAGTATTAAACTACAAATTTTAAGAGGTAGATTACTTTTTAAGTCAAGAACAAAAAATAAAAGGGGTGGCTGTATAATGAAACTAGTCACTTTCCATCAATTCAGTCATTAATCTTGAAAGCTATATAAACACGAGAAATGGTATTTCCATAAAAAGATGTTTAAGAACAACAGACCAATTTGTTGTTTTAAGTTATTAGATAGAGGTGTAAGACCTTTTAGAGTAATTATATATTTAACTTTCAAAATATACAGGTATGTAGCCCTGGTCTAGCCTTTTTATCAATAAAAAGATACACTGCATTCATTATATATAGTATTTAGAAACTGGTATCGGTATTTCATTGCTATATAAAGTTTCATCTGCAAGTATAAATAGGAATTTGGAAAACTCACAGAACATCCAAATCAGGCTTTTTTCCCATTATATGCTGGTCATCTAAAACACTCAGAAAGTGGGGAGAAGGCGGGAAGAAAAGGAAATGTATCATACTAGGTTCCTCTCTACTGTTTAGAAGAAAGGTTTTAGCAGACTTTCTACATGACAGAAATACTTAGAGTGCACCAACATTTGTTGTCCCTGAATCTCTACTGCATTACTGATAAAACAGGGAATCTCTGCTTTGCCAGCTTTACAAGTGACTGCCATTATGCCATTTGTGATGGTACAGACAAAACAAGGATCTAAGCATTCAAGGGATGAAGATTTGGTTTAGTTTAATCCCACTTTCTTTTGATTTTTTTTTTGGTGTGTGTGTTGTTTTTTATTATTATTATTTTTGGTTTGGTGGTGGTGGTGTTTTGGTTCCATTTTGTTTTTAATAGTACCCTTCTCTTATCTGAATCATCGTGAAGCCCAGCATGAGTGTCAGGCACAAAATAAGTCTATGCCTGACACCGAGTATTAGCAAGAAGCCTGCAGGCAATTTTATGATTGTGAGTCAGCTTCAGCTGGTTTCGCAAGCTTGGTGGACTTCACATCCATTGTCGTAGTGCTTATCCTAAGTTGAGCATACAACAGCTCTACCATGTCATTAAGGGATTTTTTGTTTTGTTTTGCTTTGTTTTACAGGAGATTCCTAGAAAATAAAAAACAAAAACTGAAGATAAATGACAACACAAATTATTTGTGAATGGAATATGTTTACACAGAAAAACGGAAAGGTGAAAAACAAATTTGGAGACAATTACTACACGAAGCAACAATGTTGAATGAATGCTAAGAATTGAGATTTCCTGGGGGCAAGAAAAAAAAAAATCAATGTCTACCCAGAGTAGAATTGAAGCTTATGCTGACATTAAATAGTGTATGAAGACAAAAAGACACTTTGTACTTGATATAAGAAAAAAAAAAGGTGAGGAGGTGATGAGACGATCCAGATTTACGAGCATTATTTCAGAAACAAAAGCAAGAATTCTTCTAGCACAAATATTCGTTAAACCATTAAAGACTGCAAGCTGCCAAAGTAAACTAACAGTATTTGAGACAGTCAAGGAAATATTACCCCTAGGTAAATCATTATTTACCCTGAATGCTATTAAACAGTTTCCATATGCAGAGTTTTCCAAGCACTTGCTTATTTTGCTTAAAGGTCAAATGATTAGTTTGGATGGAAAGATGTGTCATTCTGGCTTCAAATTCCACTGATCTGCTCTGGCATCACGTAAAAGACAGCTTCACGCGTATTGCTAAGGAAGCAGCTGAGTAGAATTAAGTAACATGATTATGGCCCAAGAGAACAGGCCTGCTTAATGGTTCTTGTACTTTAAAGGCATATTCAACACCATTAATCTCCAAATTCCAGGAAGAATTATTTTTTTCCTTCAACGTGTCCTACCTTGGATATTACCTGAGTCAAATTCCCTTCTTTGAAATAATTCTGTTATGTTGTCGATTGACTTTATAGGAAGTATTTCCTAAAAATTATCACGTAGGGTCTTCACCGTAAGACACATAAGCTGCAAATAGTTTGGATTTTGACGCTTCCTGACAAATTCCACTTGTGGACACTTGTGAAAGAGGCTGCCACTTCCACCCCCTTCCCCACTATCATTTGCTTTGGTAAAAAATACTACCTTTAGCCATAAACCTGGTGTTAATCACAGCATAGACTGCAATTAGCAAAAATAAAAGAACCCTTAATTACCACTGAGTTTTGTGGAAGTTACCCAGCAAATTAGACACTTATTTCAAGAATAGCAGGGCAGGAGCCTGCTAACAGAAATTTCAAAGTTTGTAAAATATACTACTGACTACTTAAAAGACTACATGAAGACTTTAAATGGGACTCAGGCACATAGATTAAGCTTTTATTTTTTTATTTAAGTATTATCCTTTCTTGTGATTAAAATGCTTCTTCTGAAAATGAAATAGAGCTTTAGTAATATTTTTTTATACTGAAACATAAGAGCATGATACTTTTAACAAAAATTTACACATTCATGTAACTTTTCTTACACATCTATTTCCCTTATATTAAGTATTTAGAGATCTGACTCAATTAGTATGCACATACAATTTTTGAAGTATGTTTTTTTTAATATATGATATGCAGAGAATACTTTTTATTAAAAACCATCATTTCAAATTATTTTAGTAAGAGGGTAAAAATGCAGTCATGATTTTTAGCTTAATGAACCACCATAAACCAAATCTAAAACGATTCTGGGCCACCGTATGCTGGATAGCAAATACATAGTCATTGCCTCCAATAACTTTAATGAGTTAAGGTTTATTTGCACTCAGGTGGTGAGATTTTTTTCCCAGCATTTTCAATTCCATTTATAATTAAACATTCTCTATACAAATTATGTATTATTTCATGACAATGTGACAAAATGCACCAAGTATGTACATCATACCTCAGCATGACTGAGCTGCTAACCATGGTTTAGGAAATACAATCTTCTTTTGTTTTAAATATGAGAAACTCAAAAAAAAAAAAAAGACCAAGAAAATCAGCAAAACAGTAAGCACCGTGTTCCTGTTTTGTCTGAACTTCAAATTAAAAGCTTACCTGAAATCTTTTAATTCTTGCTTTGTACTGCTTTCATCTCTTTTGTTTTCTGCTGCCTCTGCATTTGCCGCCTGCTGTAAGCTTCGTGTAATAGGTCCTCCAATCCTCTCTCTAGATTTTACAGAGAATCTGTCTGCCTTTTTCTTACTCGCCACAGCAGACTTACTTGACAAAACAGCTTTATTATTCCTTTGTATTCTGACGTGCAATTTCCGGGTCGCTTTGCTTGAGATTCCAGAGGAACTGTTCTTAGCTACCACTTTAGTTTTTTTCCCGTCAACGTGAGTCATTTTGGACACTCTTACAGGACTAGAGTTCCTCAATGATGAAGATGAATTTGGCTTTTTAGATCGCATGGAAGGTACAAATTTAACGTTTTGTTTTGATTTGAAGGACGCAGAGGGCAGCTGGATTTGAGCAGGTCCTGAGGTTCGTGCTCTTGTCTTGCCCAAGTGAGGCTGCATGCCTTGCATTTTGATCTCAGCATCTGCTGTTCGCCTACGCTGGTTGCTGCCTTTTTCATTGCTTGCAGGTAACGAAGAACTTGCATTTTTTTTTGATGAATTTTTTTTAGAGGATGGGGAGATGGGTTTCTTGGGACAGCTATATGACGCGTGTTTGTTCAAACTTCCAATATAAGTAAACTCTCGATTACAGTAGGGACAGATATGGGAGTCTGACTCGGATGGATTATTTTTCAATTCTGCCTTCTGCTGGGCAGATTTCTTTTTTTGCAAAATAGCTTTCTGGACAAGCTGGTTTTTCTTTTTCAATGCACTTAGTTTTAGTTTACTTGAGGACATTTTGCTAATCTCAACATTGAAATTAAGTCTTTTAGGCTGACCCATTCGTCTGAAAGCATTCTTTCCAGGGCCAGCTATAACAACCATGCCATTCTTAGGCTGCACTGTCTGTTTCAGCGGTACTGGATTTTTTTTGGGTGTGTATCTCTTTTTATCACTCGCAGATGCACAAGCCAATATGTGTTTGTGTAATTCAGGCATGTTATCAACACTTTTCCCACATTTTGTGCAGCGGATGGCAGTAGTAAAAGTCTGTGGAATATTGTGGGTAGTGAAGTTTGTTGCAGTAACTCCAATACCCATAGGATTACGATGGTGATACTGAAATGGAGGTGGTTTAAAGCTTGGGTAGTGTTGATTGAGGCCCATACGAACATCTGGATCTTTAGATTTTACCCCAGAAGCCATTATTTTTATAGTAGTATAAAGTTCTTCAGAGGAATCATTTAGATCTTCATCATCTTCCTCTTTAGAAGGTTCTAAAGAGTCTTCTGACAGGTTCTGCATGTGCTCTATGTTGACCTTACTGGGGTCAGTAAAATTCTGGGGTCTCAAAGTCCCACTTTCAAACTCATGATGCGTGCACTCTTTGTCTGGATGGAGATCTCGCTGATGCTGCTGCAAATTGCACAAAAAAGCAAATTCCTTTTTACAAACCGAGCAAACAAAGATATTTCCCACTCCATGAAGCAGAAAGCGATGTTCTGACAAGTCTCTTTTATCCCTAAAAAGCTGTACACAGAATTCACATTTGAAGGGCCACTCTTCAGCATGAACAGATAAATGTTTAGTTAGGTCTTTAATAGAAAGAAAAGGTGATTCACAGACATTGCACACAAAGCTTTTATTGAATGTTTCCTGCACTACTCCTGATTCACCTGAAGTATGAGGATCTTCTCTTGCTTTCTGCTCATTTTCAGTTTCCTCCTGTTTTATTATTGGAAGAGTATTTTCAAGATTATCAGCAGAGGAAACAACAGAAGAAACTACTGAAAGAGGAGGTGGAGAAGGAGATGATGAAGAGGAAGAAGAGGAGAAGGAGGAGGAAGAGGAGGAAGAAGAAGAGGAAGAGAGAGTAGGAGGACCAGGTGAAGCAGCAGAAATAAGAGGTTCAACAGAAGGAACAGGGGATGGAGAAGGAGAAACAGTAGGTGAAAGAACAGGTAGAGGGGACTGGGTAGTAGTGTTAGAAAGTGGAGACGGACAAGAAGAAGTGTTAGTGGCACTGGCAGAGACATCTGGAATTGATAATGGCATGGTTGGAAGAAGGGGAGGAGGTGATGTAGCAACTGTTAACACAGGTGGGCAGGGTGGTGGGGAAGGAGGATTGGTGGGTGTTAACAAAGGTGGCAACTGGCACATGGAAGGTACAGCGGATGGCTGTGGCACAGGGGAAACAGAGGAACTAAGGGGCTGAGTGTCAACAGAAGACGATGCAGATAGACTGGGGTCCGTGTCAGGTTCTGGTTGAGACTCCTGAGATTTGCTTGGGCTCGGGCTTCTGTCCACACTGGGTGTTCTGTCTGTGGCTGCATCCATTCCATTATACTCATTCAGCAGAACCTTCTGTAACATGCAAGTAGTTGGTTTCTTCTTTTTAACACCACTACAGGTTGGCTGTATGGAGTTTTCTTTATATTCCCTAATTTCAGCATCACTGCAAGGCTTCTTATGCACGCTTAAATCTAATACAGATTCCCAAGGAACTTGATTCTTATTTTTGACATCAGACCGTTGCTTTACACCACTAGACAAATCCAGTGGCTGCTGGTTGCACACATTGCCAAAAGTTGGAGCAGCTGTCCAGTCTTTTGACAGCTTGTAGTCTTCAAAGCAAAGAGGGCTCATAGTCTCTCTTTCTTCCCTTCCAGTCAAGCTCCAGGCAGGTGAGTTGCTGTGGCTTTCTAACTTTGGCATTTTTGAGCTTCGAAGATTATCATTCCACACAGTTTTTCCCTCACCTGACTTGACAAAGTCTCGAAGTACTGGACTATGTTGTGGAGAACTAGGAGGAGAGCTGGTCCTTCTTTTAAATCTACTGGATACTGGAGGCAAAATAGGTGATGATGTAACAGAAGGTCCTAGTTTAGGGATCTCGCTTGATGAAGTTATCTTCTTATTGTCCTGTGTCTGAAGAAGCTGTTTTAATTTTGATGACAAATACACACTTTTTTCTTTATGAAAAGGCAAGCTCTCTGTTGAAATGCTAAGAGGAAGATTTAAAGAACTAGTAGGAGTTATAGGTTCTGGGTCTGTTTCGGTTTTTATTTTTGGTATGAGAGGAGGGCTGGCAGTTCTCCTCTTTTTGGATTCATTGCTCCCACTGCTAGAGGACTCTTTAGGAGGTTCATTCACATGCGTTTGTGTAACCTTTAAATTTGAGGAAATTTCCACTGTGACTGGACTGATTATACAATTTAGTCCATACAAGTCCGCAGAGTTGGACTCCATCTGAATCACATCACAATTGCTAGTACTGCTGTTGGACTGAATTTTACCATCAATGTAATAATTTAAGTTTTCAGAGATATTGCTGGAAATATCCATAATATAGACGTCATCTACTTCACCTTCCTCTTCTATTTCCGTACTTGCTATATATACACTCTGGACTGCTGGGGTCTGCTCAGTTTGAAGTGGTGGCTCTTCAGAATAGAATCCTTTTCTTCTGACACCTTTGGGAATAAGGTGACGCTCATGAACCCTACGCTGATGCCTCCGCATGTTGGTGTGAGTTCCAAAAACCTTTTTGCAATATTTGCACGGATGCAATTCTTTGGGCTCCTTATTTTCCTCAGCAAAAGTGGAGTTTGACACTTCTTGGGAGGCTTTCTCAGAATCCAAGACTACAGAGTCTTGCACAAGACTGGAAACGTTCAAGTCATCTTTAAGACCATCATCCACAATTACTTGGTTATCAGCAACATTATCTAAGTGTTGCGATGATGTTAGGGTTAAGAACGGTTTCCTTTTTGGCCCTGCCTCATGGCGCCGTTCGTGTCTTCGCCTGTTAATCTGAGTACCGAAGGCTTTCCCACAATATCGACATTTGAAAGCATGGTTAACAGTAGATATATGAATGTGCATGTGGCGTTCAAGTCCTTGCTTTGTTGTAAACTTCCTCTCACAATGTTGACAAGGAAACATGAACGTTTCCTGAACATCGCCATTTGATTCGCCTCTTGCTTTTGGAATTTTCACAACTAGTTTCTTTGGAGAGCTTTCTGGAGATTCCTCTGATGTACTCTTTTGCTCTTCCATAGAATCTAACTTTTCTTCGCATATTAAAGGCATTTCAGCATTTTCCTTAAGCATACTAGTTTCTTCTATCTCCTCTTCATCTTCCTCCTCATCTTCATCCTCCTCCTCTTCATCATCATCTAAATCATCTGATCCACAGTTTATTGCTTCTTCTTGTTTGTCTTCAGTCACCGTTTGCGGTTCAGTGGTAGGACTGGGGATCATCAGCTTTGGAAGCACATCTTGATTTACCATTTCCTGAATTACAGCTGTTTGTTCCAGAGACAGTACAGCAGAAACAGAAGGCTTTTCATCTTCTTCTTTATGACCTGATATGCAAAAGTAGGAAAAGAAAAGCATAAGCCATTTTTACCAAACATTTTGAAGTATTCTGCACCTTTCTTCTACCTCATCCTCTAACACAGTATAGTCAATACTTTATGATCCACACAATACCTCTCTATTTCTTACTGCTGTGATACAGTCCCAAGCATAAAACTGTATTCAGAAATTCCCTGTCTGAAACTTCAGCAGAATGTAGACAACTGCCTATACAGCGAGAATCTTCAGACTGAACATTGTGGCCAAAGAAAACAAAACAGTAGACTTCAGAACATTTCAAGAAATCTCTGAAAAAGCTTCAGTGACTTTTCCTACAGCAAAGGAATGTCAGAAAAGTACAGCAATACATACATACAAAGTATCTAGGAAGTCTATCATGCAAGTTTTGGACTTGGACATTTCCCCTAAATTATTATTTTGATGCACAATACAACCTGGACTTGTACTGTAATGTATGGCAAGGTATACTTTGTATCTGGCATGTGGTTTGGACATAGAAATTTTATAATAGATTAGTTTTTCCTATTATTAATTGCATATTTAATGACATAGTTCTGAGGTTGAAACTGCTTACTAACAAAATGTTTGGGTAAACAATATAAACACATTCACTTTGCTACTCTAATATAACACCTTAGCTTATTAAATGCAACAAAAATTGTCCTTTGATTTAAAAGGATAGCTAGAAAGAAAAACTAAGATACTTGGGAATTCTCACCCTCTTTAGAATCCCTCATATCTGCAGAAGAATCCAAGTCAGCCTTTTTCTGCTTTGTATCTGTTACCTTCTTTCCCTTGTTTTTACCTTCCTGAGTCTTTTTCTTTCCTGGAAGGAAAAACAACATTTGTTATTTCTGTTTAGCAATTTTTATTTTTCATATCTGAGTGGAAAAATAAGACACCCAGTTTTGGAATATAACATACTTCTGTAGAAACACTTCTGAGAAATACAATCAGTAAGAAGGGACAGAAGTCAGAGAATACATTCATTACCTGCAAGAGGCGTTGAAGGCCAAAGTGTAGAACAAAGAATGCAAGAAAAGGTAACTTACAAGAAATTACACATCAGTACATTTAATTTTGATGTCTGCTCTGTGAATATATATATTTATAAAGCAGTAAGTCTTTAGGGCCTAGAAGGAATTAAAAGTAAAGATAATCATGAGTATCAAAAAAACCCCTAAGACTCTGAAATACTTTGCTCACTTACAAAGCAAACAGACCATAGTGGAAATGTATCGTCCACAGAGTTAACCAGCCCACATCATACAGTTATTCACTACCTTCAAATCAGTTAAATTACTGTACGTCATACAAGTCTATGGAAACTTTGAAGTTTCTTCAGGTAATAGTAATCCTTAGTGTTAATTGGAAGACCGTATCAAATAGAAGCTCAAAGAGACTTCTATACTAGCATGACCATTCTGAACAATGCTGTGGAGGAGAGTTATAAGAAATGCAATGAAGTTTAAACACTATGAGAAGACTAAAAGCAGCATGATGTTGACCAACGTGGAAAAGCAGCAAAACCAAATTAGACGGGACTGGATAAAAGTAAACTATAAAAGTATATCATCATGTCCACTGACACAAACACAAACAAGTTTGCTAACACTTTCTGTTAGCAAAATTAAGCAGCACATACGAATTGCATGAGATAATGAATGCAATGAAGATTAGGGAAAAATGGTATTACACGAAGACCTAATCAGTGATGAAAGATGTAAAGGCATTCAAAACTTCAATAACATATGCACCGAAGTTATAATGCTACTTTTTTGCCCTGGCTCTTAAAGATGCAGTCCTGTAACATTTGGAACTGAAGGCAAGGATTGTAATAACAAAAGAAACTTTAAGATATTCTAACTCAATTCATTGCAGTGACCTTATTTCTCCACGCAGAACTTATTTTACATATAACCACATGGTTGAAACGCCACTCATCTGAAACTTCACACTTCCACACACCCACCTCTTAGGAACAAGAATTCTCCAGAAGCTGCAATCCAAATTTCTCCTTTGCTCCCTCTAACGCACAAACTACTACTCTAACACACCGACCCTTCATCTCTAGTTAGAAGTGTGAATCATAGCCCTAAATCCGTCTCTTATTTAAAAGCACATTCTTCTAACTCATAATCCTGACAATAAGTTCCTCCTTTTTTCACATCATAGGCCAAGAACTTGAAACACCTTTTAAACAAAAACTATTCCTCTCTATTCAAATTCAAATTTTTGAAGTATGCACCCTCTCATATAGAACAGATCGAAGATAGCAAGCATTTTAAAGTTGACCTTTTATTTGAACATTCCACACCATCCAAATAATTACCTGTACTTCCTCTCAAGGAGATCAAGTTTCACAGCTGCTCCCCAAATTCCACAGGGTTTTTCCGTTTCATACGTGTAATTATCCTTCCTTTTTCCTCCCTTTATCCAATTTAAGAGTTTTCAGTCTGAGAAACTGATAGTATAGTCACAAAGAAGGCACTTTTGTCATCTTTGAAAAAATAAATACGCATGCACTCTTCCTAAACTGAACTAGCAACTATCCTACAATATCCTCAAATATCCTAACAGTCTCTGTGTTAAAACCATGGGCAACGAGCAAACTCTGGTTTACCTGACAATACAATACAATGCTTCAATACCAAACACTTCTAAGCTGTCAATAGTGTTCACAGAAGCACTGGGGGTTTAAGCACGTCTTTATGTGACAGGTTACTGAACATTCAGTTTGGCAGAATTCAGTACTACCGGCAGCTCTACTGCTTGCAACAACTAGTACCAAGATCTGAGTAAGGAGTAAGAAGAATTTCAAATAAGTTTCCAGAAGTATCTGCCTAGCCATCCAAAACTGCTCTTGAACTGTACAGTAACAATAATCAAAAAATATTCTATTGCTAGGCAAAAAAAATCTAAGTATAGAGTTTCAGTACATTCCTAGGGAGTCAAAATTGCATCGCAATACACGTTAGGAGCCATGCAGCAGAACATGGATTTAGTTGTTAGAACCCTTTAAGAACTATTAACTTTTTTGCAGACTGCTTATCAGCTTTACAGATTAACATCAGTAATTTTGACTTCACTAACAAAATTCTAGATGCATCTCATCTTTACAGGTGAGGGTGGAAACAAGAAGGAAAAGATTCACTTATACCAACCTTGGCCACAGTTAGAGACAACGTTTTACAAGGTGGTGCAGCACTGGATGATACTTTGCAGATGAAGTCATTGGACAATTCTACATTTAATTCTACAGCAGCATTGAATTCCAGCATAATGACAGGTTACTCTAAAAGCATTCAAACCAAGACCCGATTCTTTCTCATAGCAAGATTAGAAATGAAGTGAGCTCTTTCAAATGTGAGGTAAGATATGTAAAAGCAACAACAAAAGTTACTCAAGTACTAAAGCAAACACAGGTTTTCCAAAGTGTTGTCCATTTACAGAATATAATTGGATTTGAAGTGCATAAATTTTGTAATCTGGGAAGTCGCTAGCACAATTTATAACTGAAATTTATTTATTTAGGTGATGTACTCTTAAGGAGAAAAAAAGCAAGCAACCTGCTCACTGATACATTGGAAATCTTGTAAGTTATTGCCCTTTAAGCAAAAACGCATTTGAGAAGTTTTATCTAGCACCTCCTTGCCCTTACTCAGAATAGCAAGCAGAACTGCTTGCATATATGTGTAATTTTAGATGTGCCAGTTCAGTTTGACACAGAGGGATACCAAATGATTTTTGATATTTTCCGTTTATCAGCTTTCACCTGTTCATTTTTAGGTTGCAGTTTTTTTTTTTTTTTTTTATAAAGACTAAAAAAAAGTCCACTATACTCAAGCATGGCAACGGCTGTCCAAGACGCATCCATCTCATGGTCCTAAACCTAACAATATTCCATTGCAGATGTTCAGGGAGGGCATTTAACAACAGAGGAACAGTAAAGTGATGCTTCCTTGGTATACTCTCCCAGCTTTCACCTCTCCAGAGCTCACGAATTTTTGAAGACACCAACTAGCTTTTGACAGGCTTTCCTTCATGAGTTCTCAAAGTGCTTTTTAAATTCATGTGAACCATTCCCTTTCTGCACGGTCTCAATGAAAAACACTACCTGCAACTCAGATACAAAGGAAGTAACCCAAGGTCTGTCCCACAATTTTCTTACAGTTTCAGATGTCAAGAACTAAGAGAAGCCTGCAGGAGGGGAAAAACTTCCTCACGGCACAGAACCTGGTGGAAGCCTGAGCATAAGTACACACGTGCACTTACCATCAGGTTCCTGAAGGGTCCTACATGGCTGCTACTGCCAGCTGGATCCTCCACTTGGTCTAAACAAGAAAGATACAGGAATGAAACACAGGGAAAGTGAAATGGAAACAATGACAAAAGAATAAATGAAGGGCAGAACTTAATATACGTGTATGTGCATTACAAGAATTGCAAAAGAAAGATGCAGAGGAAACTGAATGAAAGAAACAGATGGAAAAACAGCTACCTGCCTACAGTGACAAAGATCAAAAGAAGAGTGCAGGAATTTCCGTCTTGACACTTAGTTTTTAAATATGGTTCCTTCTCCCCTTTCCTTCATTTATGCGTGTTGCAGACAGGTCACCAAGAGCATTACCTGCCTTTACACCCTTAAACCACCCGCACATCTACATGTACATTTGTACAAACACTGCAACAGGCACAGGAGATCTCATGTTACTGCCTACATCCAGATAACGGGCCGATACCAATCACGTAGTGCCACTTATCTCAGAGGATAACAATTTCAAGAAGAGCAGTAATCTTTCATTTGCCCATATTTCATTCTATTGATCAGACCAAGACATCTCAAAACAACCCACAGCACCTGCACTTGTATTTTTGCTGTTAACCAAAATACTAACGGGACTGTACAACAACTGAGCGACTGCTGCTCAGACAGATTAAGCACGCTCAGCTGCCAGGAAAGAAAAAGTTAAACACAGTCTTTCCATACACATGGAACTGCATCCTATCATTAAGTATTGCAAAATTGTACAAGATGCTATTATCTTTAATAAGCTTTAAGTACGGCACCAAACACGTTCACAGCTAACACCATAAAGCAGGAAGGGGAATCTTGCATCTGATCACCAACACGGTTTTTGATCACTTACAAGAAATATGAAAGGAGACAAATTTGCACGTGTCACACTGACAGCAATTGCCACGTGGTTTCATGATGCGAATTACAATATACTAGCATAAACTTGCTAGCTAATCCTTTGGGGACTGGTTCAGATTAGCGATAGCTTGCACCAGTCTCATTCAGTAGTTACTGCTATTCTGTACATCAACTTTTGATTTTTTCCTCCTATTTAAAGTACCAAGAAAGTAAAATAAAGATTGAATGTATATACAAGCTAAACAGTCCTTACAGAAAATTCAGCAGAAACCACAACTGTGTAACCACTTCCGCATTATTCTGATTAATGACTTCCAAAATGCTGATGCAACTTGATTTTTAATTGGGGAAAGTTGCGCACCAGAATTCCTCTATTCCTATACCCGGAATGCTGGGAGACATACCATGCTTTTCAAAGGGAATTACTTAAACTCCCAGGCATCTGTAAAATCTGACTAGTTGTTTGTTCTGGAAGACGGTCTAGCAAAAATTCATGTCTTCTACACACAAAAAAAGCCATATTCAAAATGATTGCAGAAATTGGTCAAAACCTCAAATAAATGCATGTGCACCATCTCATAACATACAGTAACCAAACCATTTTTAAATTGGTGTCCGAAGTTTTAAGTAATTTGGTACAGGTGAGGTTATTCCACTAAGTCATTTGAACTCTTGGAGAAAGAGGAAGAGAAAGTGAGAACAGCAGGGATCAGTTACAGAGCAAGTCAGCGTTAGGCCAGGAAAAGAAAAGATGTCAACCTTGAAAGAAAGAACCTCAACACTTCTGCTTTATTAAAATCAGGTTATGTGTTATGACATTACCTTCCATTCTCTCTCATGTACCATTACTGTTAACGCAACAATAAACCACAGTTCCTTTTTGAAACTTGACTAGAGCAAGCATAGCTGAAAAGCTCTGAAGGGAAATTCTGCACCTAACTACCTACAGAGGGAACATCTTTTGAACTCAAAAGCTTCCAACTTAAAATGAAACAAAACAGGGAACCACCAGTGAGCTTTAGGAAAAAACGCTCTTGTACTGGCAAGAGCAATTACTACAGAAGCCAAGAGAACGCAGAGGCTGACAGACACCTCCCAAGTCCCACGGCTCCAATATTCAAATGCTGCCATACAGCAGCTTTGGTGGTAGATTCTTTCTGTACTGAATTAGTATGAGTCATGACAGAAAAAATATTTTCATTTTTAGTATAATATATGCTACACCAGGAGCATTTTCCACTTTGGCTATAGAGATGCATCCTGCTGCTTTGGTGCATGCACATATAAAATCAATTCCAGCATCCTCTAACAGAATTCATACCCTAGGCAGGAAGGTACCCATTCTTAATTCGAAAATAGAGACTAAGTCTCACAATATCAACTGGGTTTTACGCTAACAATACCAAATCTTTCTAAAATTGAACATTAAAAAAAAGATGTTAAAAGGATGCAAAAACAGCATATTTTTGTTCATATCCAAGCAATTCTAAGGGTGAGACTCAAGACATAAAAGGCACAGCCTAATTTCTGAAACAGAAGCACCTAAAGCAGATGTCAATTAATTCTGAATGGCTACATAGACAGTACCATTAAGAGGCATATTTCAACAGTGCTGTGAAGTATGTACGAAAACATGCAAAAAAGAGTCACATTTAGATGTCACAATGACCCCATTTTCCTTGATCTATTATTATTAACAATTAGGGGGCTTTTTTTATTTTGCAATAGCATTATAAAATTATCAGACTAGTTTGTGTGGACATTATTTTTAGGTACCGTTAAACAAATTAAACCCTGTGAAACAGCTGATGTCTATTTTACTTCATAAAAATCATCATTGCAAGGTGCAATTTTAACTTCTGACCCCTGAGAATCAAGTGAATGGAGAGCTCCAAGACCTTACTTCTGTGTTGTCAGTCTGCCCAAACCTAACATATCCGATTATTTCGGAAGAGGGATAACACACAGAACTATATATACAGAAAATACTTGGAAAAACCTTGAAGAAGGTCTACACCCGCAGCCCCATGCCTGTACTACAGAAGCAGACGCTCAGCCTCATGCCCAGAACAACCTGCCACTGCTTGCAGGACAAAGACTCAGCAGGGCACCGTGCTCCAACTGCTTGCAATCTCCCTGCAATTCAATGCCAGGGGCTGACTACTCACAGCATCACTCGTCTTCGTTCAGCTCTTCACATCCCTTCGGTACAGGCTGGGAGGAGAGGCACGGGGTGCATGCGCAGGTCTGTGCAGCAACAGGCTCCCCCAAAGGATACTGAGAGTCTCCAGGAAGGAGCTCAGCTGCCTTTCAAAAGCAAAAGGTATAGAAACAAGGGCTCTGAAGAGAAACTGCATGCCCCATTGTTTTAGTCATTTTTGCTCTAATTTGGAACTCAATGACCTGTCTGAAGACCACAAACGGCAGCAATAAATGGATGCTTTGCATCAGGAATAAAAGCATATTCAGGAAGCAAGGGTTCTTCCATGCTTTTTTTCCACCACATCTCATCTTGCTTAAAAACACACATTCAATTTTACGAGGTAGCAGTGGGAGAGTGATAGCACAAGCATGGAAGACAAAACTTACAGTAATTGCTAGAATCAAGCTGCCTCACTGAAACCACCACCATCATTAAGAAAATGACTTTGTCCTATGAAATAAACCTATTACTACACATAAACCATCACTTCACACACTCACAAAGAATAGCATTTTAATCACTGCATCATCCAACTAGATAGTATTACTATAACACTCTCACCTTGGGAAGATAGTTCAATACACCTGAATACAGATGCTTACGCATCTAACTGTATTTCTGTATTAAAATGTTTGTACCATGCACTAAATATCCACTTTGCAGAAAAGAAATGGAGCAATGCATTCACATTCACTTTACAGATAAACTTGTTGCCATGGAAAGCTTAAGAAAATTCTGAGCTGGGGCTATTTAAAGCAGCAATTTCTGCAAATGTTTGGTCAAATCTTCATGTTAATGAACACTTAAGATCATTAAGTTAAGATTAATTAACACTTAAGATCAAGTTACCGTATCTCACTACAAACTTCTTGAATTATAATCATCCGTACCAGACAAATGTTAGCACAGTAGGATACGCTATGCCAACATAAAAAGACAAAATGACTTAGAAGAAGCAAAAGGAAATGTTGTCATTACATGAAGTTCTTCATAAACTCAGAAAAGCTTAGCTGAAGCTATTCAAACACTCAGATAAACAAATAAATGCATTTAGTCTGAAGAGTCCTACAAGGAGAAAGCCCATCTTAAACATACAGTATTACTATACCACTCCACAAAAATTAGAAGTAGGAATTGCCTACAGTCTTCCTCATATACTTCACATTTTGTGAACTGAATTGTGTACCATTACCCCTGTAATAGAAAGAGGAGCAAGAAGTAATACATACATGTTTGCATAGCATGCCATTGCCATTCACAGCGCCTCACTGAAATCCTTAATGTGTTATGCCTTCTCTGACTAACCTGAGTATAAATCATAGGAAGTATTAAGTTTACAGGCTAAGACTTACTCATCCATAATGACTTAAATACTACAGAATGTCATCTAACAACTATGAAGCAGGGCAAACAAACATCCACAGGGTTTAATTCTATGCAAGTTAAACCCACACAAGAGCTGTGCTGAAACAATTAAGCATAAATAATTAAACCTACAGCTTTTATCTTAGTAGACAAAGATGTTATTTCTACCTCGATGCCGACACTTATAAAACTAAACCAGCAGACAGAGAACACAAATACGCGGTGTCAGACCTGCTCCAGAATTTCTCAATTGCTCCTCATAGTTGTGCACTCCTACCTCCTCCCCTCCCTAATAACACAGCTTCCCACCAGTCCTAGCAAGTTACTCTACGCAGCCACCACTGACACGGCCAACCTGTTAAAGAAAGCACAAACAAACACTCTTCTCTGTGGTTGTATTCCATTAGCTTTCATTTAGCTAACGTTAAGTATTAAAGCATAAAGAAGCAATAAAAATGACAGCTGGCACACAGAACCCTTGAGTTTCCAAAAGTAACTGGTGTTCTCTATATTTAGCCATTTTTTTGTGGACAATTCAATTACAAAACAGCATCTTTATTTTTATTTAAACACAGAAAACTATTCAAATGTAAACCTCCACTTCCATGAACATGAGCTGTTCCTTTAATCCAGAGGATGGTACTGCTACACTCGCTACAGCTCTCCAGGAAACATTTTTGACCCTGCAACAAAGCCACATGCAGATGATTAAGTAGCAGCACGCATTTCGACAGCAGCCTTTGCAAGATAATAGAAATGCAAAAGCTCACACAAGTAGTTGTACCAGAACGGTTAAACAAACACTATTAGATCAGTCTGTATCTGTAATAACCAACCCATAGATCCATCATTGTACTACTTTCTTCGCTAACTTCTGAGGTCAGGTTAACAGCATTTTTGTTTGTTTTTTTTTTTAGGCTAGGTTACCTTTAGAGGTAACTGCTTAAGACTTTCTCTGCCATTTTATTCTGCTGTTTGACAAACCAAGTATGTTCAAATGCAGTAATAATCACACTAACAAGTCACTTTTCAAAAACCACAGGACTGCTGAGCCCACAGGCAGACCCAAAAATCTAATGCCCCTCACACACCGGAAATGAAGGCGGTGATCTGCTGCAAAGAGCGTTTTTGCTCCACCACCCCAAACAGAACTCTTGAAAGGTCAGAGAAAAGCTGCAATTGCCTCTAAGGCCAAAAATGCACAGGACCAAACATTTGTGTCCAAACATGGGCTATGGCTTCACTTGAACGCAGCTGTATGGGGGCTACGATTCCCAGGAAACAGGACGGCCTTTGTGCCTGGCGCAGCACGGGGATTACTGTAACAGGAGTCTCCAACGCCGAGGAAAGAAGAGCAAAGCCTCTCACAGATGTAGGGTGCCGACAGTGCTGCTACCACCAGATTAAGTCTCCCATGTATAAAATTAACCCCCTGAGAATTGCTAAAAGGTTTTATTTACAACATTTTTGTTTACTTTCACTGAAATCCATTGTGTTACTCTTTCTTTTTTACTAAACTAAAGCCCTCTGTTTGCCATACCTATGCCATGTCTTTAGTCAGATGTTTGTCTCCAAAGTAGTAAAGAGTTCAGTAAAATCAGGCCCCTCTCGTTTACAAAGTACTTCATCCCCCTCTCAGCCACACATTTCCAGTTTTCTTTCTTCGTACTTTCATTTTCTTCTTCAATACAACTTGAAGAGCCAATCTTTATTGTGGAGGATTCAATGGAGGAAAAAAACACACATACAGTAGACATTTTTGCTTTTTTCGTTGTTTTTATCTGCACCAATCTAATAGATTTGCAATAAAGTCATATATTGAATTTCTAAAGAAAAACTTAACCTGGAAAACTTATTCCATAGTATTTTCCACAGCGCGCACTCGCTTATCACCCTCTCTTACCTCTGAAGAAAGCCATCAGTCCCGGCATGCAATACAAACTTGCCCGAAACAATAAATATCTTTGGTCTGTAACAGTTTTAAAGGCTATTCTTTACTGGAAGCATAGCACTTACTTGCCCTGAGCTTTTTGCTCAGGCACTGTATAAGAACATTACCATGTAACTGAAATGAAAACAACTGATGCCCAACAACATGCCTTCATTTATATGAGGTAGGAAAAAACATTACTGACAAATTAAGTAGAGATGACAAAAAATAGAATTACCAGCTACCTGTTACAGTAAATACATAGTTTGTGCCCATTAGCCCTCATTAAAAATACGATAGCATTTTATGAACCGGGCCTCCAGCCTCACAAGGAACATCTTTAACTGCTCATGGGCAGCTACTGTCAGGACGCATTTGCAGGCATGAAAACTGCTTCTCTGCATCTGTTAAATTTGGAAAGTCTCATCTCCTTCCAACTTCAGAGGGACAATCCAAGGTCATATGGCAGACTATCACTACAGGTCCTTTCTAATACGTAAAAGCAGACTAAGGACGAGGATAAACGTTATGGAAATTCATTAAAACAATGTTCAACCATGTCTCTGAATCGTTTATATCTGTTGAGAAGTTGTGAAGGACTTGCTTAGCTTTTTCTGTAAACCCAGGTGCTTCACTCAGTTTAGCTGCAGCCTTTTTTTTTTTTTCCTAGAGAAATGCTTTTCAGGCTTCTCTGAGAACAGAGGGTGTACTGACCTGTATCTCCAGAGGAACTCTAGCTGCAGCGCTCCAGCTGCCCAACCTGTGCTTTTGGAGTTGTAGAGCACGATGTGACAGGACAACAGTTGGCGCTCAGGGTAAGAGAGCTGACAAAAGAAGTTACTAAATGTACAGTTTGCCCCAAATCAGACAACTGGATTCTGCCTAATTTATGAATTGAAGAAAGGTCGATAGGCTCATAAAGTCACTACAGAGAATGGCAACTTCTTCCACTTCTCAAATGATGTGAAAACAAGCCCCAGCCAGAGGACAAGTATATTTGTCTTCTGCTCAGTTAACTGCTACCTTCAAGATTAACCTCTTCTGATGAAACCAGACATGAAAAGTCTAGATTTCCACACATTTTTTCATATAATAAAATGAAAACTAAAGTAGAATGCAAAAATAAAACCTCACTGAAAAGTAACTTGAACATTTTCACTCAAGAAACCAGAAAAAAAGAGCAGAGAGCCTCGAGGCTGACACTTAACAGTTAAGGATTTGGTAGCTACAAATGAAGTTCCAGCACAAAGTCCACTTTGCTTTTGCAATCCCTGACAAGGGTCCATAAGATTTGAAATGCTGGGCTCTTTGCTCTTTACTTGTCACTTGAAATAGAACACCGCAGGAAGTCAATTTTTTACTCAACTGGCTGAAACTTGGAGTGACCTACTCCTTGGTAAAAGCCCAAGACGATTCTAACATTTGGCACCCGTACCGTGCACGTTTCCTTTTAGGAGTATGACTCGAAGGCAAAGGTGGGTATTTTAAGATTCTGATACAAACTCCGTGCTACAGAGCGCTCAGCTGTCACTGCTGCTGAGCTGCTTTACACCAGAGCTTACTACCCAGTGAAGTGTTTGATTTTACCGGCAACAGTAACAGGAAGTTTGCACTGTACCTGGCTTTGACCAGTGACAATAGGAGAGAAAATCTACCATAATTTACACGAATCAAGCCACTTTCGGAAACACGAGGCCTTTCCCATTTAACAATGGAATTTTCTTACAGACTACCAAATAAAACCAGATTCGGATTTGGCTAGATTCTAGCAAGTAAGGAGTCTGGCCACCAATGCAAGTTGGAATAGATGTATAGCTGACAACCCATTTCCATAGCATTTTGCAGTAATAATAATCAAGAAGATAGATTTTCAACTATTATCTCACTAGAGTAACTTTATGCCAACCACCACGTTAATAATACTGCCTCTTTGAAGTTCTGGGGCATTAATCATAGTCTATCAAATGCTCTTGCAGAACTCCGATAGAAAGTGTGACAACAAAATTAACTCTCAACAGCAAACCCAGTAAGCTCTTAATTTTTTCTGAAGGGTTCATGCTAAGCAAACATACACTGGTGATACAAATAAATAACACACTTGCTTAGTCCAGGGGAAGAAGTTCATACACAGTAAAATATACACTAGTGAACATCTGGTGTTCAGACAATACCTGATTTCTTAGCTAGAAGTGTTGAATCACCAGTAAGCTTTATTTCAATAACTGTTAAAACCAAGCAAAAACTTAAAGACTGCTATATTTCATTGAGGGACTTCACACAGTGAGTGGAGGCCAGTGAAAATTCTCTACCACAAAGTCATTCCTGTCAATCTATGTAAGGTTCTTGGCAAGAATGACAAAATAAATTTGAAGGTTTGACAGACTAAAAAAAAATCAAGTACGCTCTGGTCTGACAATAACTGTTTTTGTACCTTTGAAAAATGCATTGAATAAGTAGAACATAAAATTATTTTGATATTTTGCAGTTTTTTAATAGTGACATTAGAATTTTCACAGAGACTTTACAACCAGAAATTGCCTTACAAAGTAAGGAGGTATCATGCCTGAAGAAAACAGGTCTCAGCCACACACACGTACAATTGGAGTCACATCTCTTCCCACAAACAAATCACTTATCAAAACTTTGTATGGACATACTTGGAGTTATGCTAAACGTGCCCCCTTGCCACTTCATAAATTATGCAGGGCATCTGTAGATACATCCTCAGAGTAAGAGGTTCCCATAAACAATTCAAGTAAAATACATGGTCAATGCAAAGTAACGGTGAATTATAATAAAAAAACAAGCACTAAAGTTTAGTAGTGCTAATGATACAGAATCAATATTAGTAGTGTTGCTCGAACAGTTTAAAAAAGATGAAACGTAAAAATAAAGCATCTAGAGAAAAGCAGTAAAAATGATTAAGAGGTAGGGAAGGTTCCCATTATAAGGGGAACTTAGAGCCTTCACTACATGAGGACACGATTCAAGAAGGACAAGCTGAAGGTAAGAAAGAATACACTGAAAGTCAGTCACTGATGAGCTTGTATCTCCCATAAAAACCAAAGTGTCCAATTGTAAGGCAACAAACGAAGTGAAAGAGTAAGTGCCTGCTAAAGCCTTGACTTCACATGAGACAACGCAAAGGAAGTCAAGAAAGACTTGTTCATAAGAATAAAGTCGCATTGGTTTAAGTGAGACAGAAAACCCATACACTGCCACGGGCAAGGCAGGAACTCATTGAGTGTAAGAGAAAAACCAAAGCCTGCTCTCACAAGCAACGGGACAGTTCCCAAACGCACACAATGTAAGGCACTTAAGAGAACAAAAAAGAAAACCACTTGTTTCTGGAAAACAGTATCTATTCTCCTATTCTGCAGGAATTCATCCACTTCCTGTACTTGAACACAGCCTCTAAATCTGTTCAACCCAAAGTTCTTTCCTAAAACAGCACTCACCAATTTTTCTCCGCATCTTCTCCACAGAAACAGTTCAACAGTTCTGTGACTCAGAAAAAAAGAGTATTTTAAGAAAGTGTTGGAAAATCCTAACAGTATTTGCACAAGGGAAGTAATATTTTAATAGGAACTTCAAAACTTAACTGATTTTCAGGATAATTAAAAAAGTGGTTTCCAAAAAAAAAAAAAGCAATGGAATACTAAGCTTCTTTTCTCCCAGGCCACCCCCAGTTCCAAAGCTAATCCTGATCAATAGAAAGAAAAACACATTGATTAACATCGGAAAGTTGTCTGATGCCTTACTTTTCTTCCTACTGTAGGTTAACTAAAGAGAACACTAGCAAATTTGCTCAGAAATGCTGCAAGTGGGATCTAGATGTGTTTCATTATTTAATTTGGGGGAAAAAATAGCATATGGAAGAGTGGTTGAACTGAGGAAAAGAAGGAAAATACAGGTCAGTTTAGAGTCTGATTTGAATATGCAAATCAAAGTTTGTTATGTTAGAGATATGCCCTAATCACAAATAATATGGTAGCTAAAAACATACTGAATTGTTAACAACTATAAAGGACGTTGTTAAATAAGCTTTTTGTGTGACAAAACCACACAGGGATGAAGTAACACAGGGAGCACGGGATGCTTGCACGACTTGCTGTAATGAAGATCCGGTATTATCAGCACCGAGTCCTTACCCTGCATTCCCAACCACCTTCTGGCCCTTTGCGAAGTTCCTCTTATTACAAGGAATTTTGCTTTCCTAGTGGCACCACCACTCTGATGTGTGAGCGGACAGAACTGGGTGTCCCCAGCAGCATGAGAATTGGGGTGGCTAATCCAGCTTTCAGCACAAGCACATACCGTGATGCTGCTAACGGCGACAGCCCCACACTGACAACACCTGTGGACTTCCATTAGCAGCTGCACATTCAGAAACTTTTAAAGGGAGTGCATACACAGTAGTGTGAGGCTTCTGAAGAAGAAACAAACCTTGCAGCCTTCCCTAACCTTACAATTACAGCACACAAGTAAACAAGTTGCACCATGTTCATATAAATATGCTATAATTTGATTAAAATAAAAACCACTGATTTTTTTTTTTAAAAAAAACAACTTTGGAATTATTATCTGAATATGCTAAGTCTTCATTCTTCCAAAAGCTTAAACTTTGAAATACGGAGTTTTTAAGGGGGTCAATAAATGCAATTTAATGCTGAATTCTTAATTATTTTTATATATACACACTGATAATTTATTTTTACCTCTGAAATGAAGTCTTATCTTCTCCTATTCTTAAACCCGTAGGCAGAAGCAAAGCTGGAATGAATCATACCAATCTCACTCTGCTGCTAGGGAAGGCTCAGAGCAACAGCTATCACAGAAACTGGGGGCGTTGCTGTAGAAGTGAAGAAGGAAACTTAAAGTAATACAAGTCTCCTCTTCAAAAAGCCCCATTTTATGGGAGATAAGAGAAAATCTCCACTGGTTAGAAGACCTCAAATATATCAATGTTCACCAGATAGAAGCAGCAATGAGAGGTACAGCTCCCTTGACGTGCCAAAGGCAACTTTTATACTGGAGTTACAGAATTCTTCTTGTTAATCAGTCTAAACTTGGAAAAAATCAAAGTAAACTTCATTCTAAAGTTTTGTTCCAGATCTTCTTTCTGACCTTCTCCCTCCTCCCTTGTCTCTTCCCAGTCATTAGCTAGGAAGTTTTGAAGCCTTAAGTTCCCAAGTTTTTCATATAGATTTACCACCTTCTGTAAGCCATATTCCAGTTAACACTCAACCATTTTCTCACAAGCTCTTTTATTCCATGAAGAGCTCTAGCTAAGAAATTCATGTAACAAATTAAAAAAAGATCACCACGGCACCACTGGGCCACGATTCCCATTTGTGATGCCATCCAGATGGCAATCCAAGGCCCAACTTTTGTGACCAAGATGTATAGTTAGGCAATTCAAGTGCAAGTGATTATTTGGAACTAAGAGAAAATGCCTATGAAAGCATTAACAGAAAAACTGCAAGAATTTTGACCATGCACAGAATTTACAGAATTTAACCTGCTTATTGCATCTTCACGTTTTGCTTTCGTGCAGCTGCAATTTGACACCATTTCAGCCATAGCCACACTTTCAGATAAAAGTAAATCCACTGTAACTTCTGGTATGGCAGCACTGATTTAAAATCTCTGAAGCAAAAGCCTGAAGTTGCACTTTGCATTCAAGCCTGATAAAAACCACAGCATTACAACAGCAGTACAGACATTTATGGTAGTGAAGTTTTAATAAATTTATTAGCAACAATTTGAGAGTTTAAAACTGTCCTACAATAGATATTTGCTGGGGCTACCCAAGATCCTGATTCAGGTGTTTTGTCCTACTACAATAGAGGACTGTACTTTAAGAGGACACACAACTGGGTTTTCCAAGAGGCCACTTGGTTTCATGACAGGCTCCCATTCAAACTGCCTCACGCAGCATGCTTTTGGTCAAGTGAAATTACAGACTTTTTCTTCCTCTCTTGACGGTCTGACTTTGCAGGGAGAAGATATGAAAGAGGCACTCAGGGTATTCACTCCAGACAATGGCACAAATTATGCCAGTGGGGTTTGTTGCCTAGATAAAGTGCTACAAGGAACACTGCTAAGACACAAACACAGCTGAGCAGCACAGCACGGAAACACTACCACTGGGGTATAAATAAGCACAGAACACTGGCCTCTTCTCCCGTCTGGAAAACAAAGTTTAAGAAGTGTTATATACAAGCATGTAGCAGAGCACCATTTTATCCCATGTAATGCCAGTATCTTTCTTCCTCTGAGACCACACATTTGATCTGCCACATAATCCATGACTGAAACTGTCCAGATTACCTTAGCATTGCTTGATCACGCTTTGGAGCCTACTCAGCACCTTAGATTAGAGCCTGATAAAACCGCTGGGCATTTTTATGTATGACCGTCCTTGCCTTGAAATATTTGGTTAGTGAAAAGTTGCTTTTAGAAGGAAAATTCAGTACGAAGTCAAAGACTCCCAAAACACCAAATAAACATATCCTTGCAAGAGAAACACCAGAGCAAGAGAAAGTCAGCTGTAACAGTCTGAGAAGGGAAAATCACGTTTTGGGAGCCTGTTGAAGTCAGTGTTCATCTTCCATATTATTACTGTTACTACACTGACATATATAAAGGAATAAGTGTGCTGATAAGGGAAAAAAGTTCATCCTATTCCACCGACAGGTAAACAGATTTATGAATTTATAAAGTGAAAACCAGGCTATTCCCCCGCCCCCGCCTTAGAAAGGGAATTAATGAAAAAATCTTGTGCTAATGCATTTGATTTGAACAAACTTTCCTCCAAGTTCGATAGGCAGAACAAAAATATATTGACTACAACCTGGGAGAGGTAGACAGTAATGGCTAGAAAGCTTAAATACATGAAATTTCAGAAAATACAAAAGCAAAAAAGTGTCTTAATCATTTTTCTGCTAGTTGTTGACCAAGACAATCTTCTTAGGCACTGGCAGCTGCTGGCTTTTAACCACTTAGTAATCATGTCAAAGATAACGGGTTAGCTCCAATAAGTCTTAGATACTAACCAAGTTTTTGGTGTTTTCCCCCCCCCCAAGACCCATTTATCCTACTGAATTTCTTTCCAAATCTGAAATACACTCATCACCTTAGCAACAACACTTTACAAGCAATTATTCAATGCAGAAAAATATGTTGGTAAGAACTGTCACCTTTCCTTAATTAACAAAAGTGCTTTGCACGTTAAAAGAAAAACAAAAGATTTACTGCAGTTATGAAAACCTTCAAACCCTCAAACGGTAACTATTCATGCTAACACCAGGAAGATGGAATACTTCGAAATGCTTTTTGAAGGCAGATGACACAAACAAAACTGGCAAAGAAGTCGTGCAACTAAAGAGCAGGGGACTTTTGAGAAACACAACCGAGGCATAACCAAGGTCCCACCTTCTGCAAACGTGTTAGAGGAGACTGGTCTGGAGAGGAGAATGCCAGGTGCCACCCCAAACACGCTCTGAAGGAGATTATGGACCAGTGTCAGTAATCACTTGCAAACAGAGGTCAGATCAAGGTCAAGCAGAATGTGATATTTCCATCTGTATCTTGTGTCTGTCCCAGACTGGGTCAGCTGCTGATTCTGAAATGCCATCCCGACTTGACAAATTCAGTAAGGCTTGCCTCTTATGGTAAGACAGTCTGAACTGGGGTCAGGGAAGGATTTATTCAGAAATCAAGAGAAATCCTACTACAATGTGAAAAGTTTTACAATGGTGTAAGCATCAGTTCATTGGGCAAAATTTTAATAGCTGTGAAATTATCACTTTTTCTGATATATCAGAGTTCATTAAACAAATTGCAGCAACCAGACCGTTTGTCAAATATTAGCTATCTTAAGTGTTCAAGGACAAGGCCTAAAAAAATGCATTAAAAACTCCAAAGGATATTTCTTTTACTGAACAAAGACTAGTTATTAAATAGCCGTGTGTTTTGAAAAACTAAATTATAATGTACTTGTCAAATAAGGTCTTGTCTAGTCATTTGTAAGGTACTAAACTGTCAGCTTCCTTTTCTGGAAAATGTGTTTCTACAGGACACTAATTCACAGTTGTTTAAACTTGGCAGTTCTTATTTAGTTCTATTTTCTCCTCTGAAAGTGTATGAGTACAATCTGTAACAGATCAAAATTAATTTCATTAAAAAAAAGGAATCGACTGATCTGCTTCAGTAGCTAATAAATTCAAATCTCCAAAAAGTCTGTTAAAATTGGGAATTTGTTTGCATGATTACGTTGCACTTCCTTCCAATTTTTTCACATGCAAGAAGTAAAATCACATTTCTCTCCCCCCATTTTTATAGTACAGTTACTATTTCAAAAAATCAGAACCAAACAAAATAACAACACCACCTTTCTAATCTTGCTGAATTCATAGCTCATCACCACTTCCCTTATTTTCCCATAAAACCTCAGCCCCTGAATCTCCAAAAGAAGCATTATCAATGGAAACCATTTTGGAATTTTATCTGCAGCTACAGCTATCAATTCAGCACAATATATTACGTTTTTAAAAGCAAATCTGCGTGAGTTGCAAATATTTGACATTACTGCAAATACTAAAATAACTGAGAAGAAGGGGGGTAAAAAATAATCCACTGGAATCTCCTAAAAATAGAACTATAAAGTTTCAAAATATGTACGTATTATAAGATAAACAAAGCACATATTGTGAATTGACTCATCTTATACAACATGGATAATGAAGCTTTAATCATAAGTCAAAACAACACAATACTAAGAATTTGGTCTTTCTGCCTAATGATACAAGAAGGATAAAGAATAATTTATCTGTAGAATTAATCTATTACCTATAATTCCTATTCTATTATCATCTATATTGTTTGGGATTATTATTTTTTTGTGTGTGGATGTGAGATTTGGGAAGGAGTCTATATTTATAAAATAAAGAGAAAATGCTTATTTTTCTAAAAAATGACAGTTTGAAATCATTAAAGCCCTTATCAGTTAAAACTCCTGATCTAAAAAATAGTACAGCAACAAAATCCAGGAACTCCCAAATTGATTTACTGATGTTTTTAAACTGTAACTTTACAAATGCAAATAGAAGTTCTGGGCCATGTAAAATTACCTTAGAAATGATTCTGTCTGGCTTTTCTAATTTATAATGTAATTAAATCCTTTCAAGTTGTTTTTCTAGCCTTTCAGGTAAATCACATGCACAGAAACTTTATTTGCCGAGATAATGCACACTTAGGAAAAAGTGCAATATAACCTCTAATTTACCAAGAGTTACCTACACACGTATGCCAAACATATTTTGTTACAAATAGCAAAATAACAGCCAGTACTTGAATTGCAGAGTTTGGGAAAGTTCAAAATACGAAGCAGTGCTCAGAAGAATAACCGATCGTCTCGCACCATTTCTTTCTCCCGGGCCCCACGTCACTCTCCAAAATAAACCAGATTTATATAATAACCATTTTCCCAAACATCGATCTTGTTCCCAACGCGAGTTCCACAACCAACTGCACCACAAGTGAGACGGGGCCTCAGACCGTAAGCTAAGTTACAACGATGCCATTTTACGTATCGTCTTTTTCCTCCCTTTGGTTCGTTTGTCACCTGCAGCAGACCCCGGGGCGCACATATTCGGCTACGGGCGGCACCAGCACCCCCGCCGCAGCGACTGGAAAAGCAGGGAGCGAACATAAAAACCTAAAAACCGAGCGAGCTTCTTCCGTGCTTTGGGCTAAACCGGGACCGAAATGCCAGTTACATAAGGCGATGCGCGGAGCCGCATGCACTTTAAAAAAAAATTTATATATATCCCTGTTGCCTTAACGCTGGAAAAGCCACGGGAGGGCCGCTCTGACATATTTCCACGCTGACGAAGGCGCCTGCCCCCTCCCGAACCCCTCCGGGCCGGCCCCGGGCAGGCGGGCCGAGCCCCGCCGGGGCCGCCTCACGCCGCGGCGCTCAGAGGGTGGCTGTGGGGAGCCCTCCCCGCGCGGAGCCCTCCCCGCTCCCGGAGCCCGCCCGCCCGGGGCCGCTTCCCCTCCCCGGCTTCCCCAACTTCCCCGTTCCGCCCCCGAAGGTCACGGCGGCGGCCGGGGCCCGGCCGGCGGGGAACTGAGGAGGCGCCCCCCCCACCCCCGCGCTGCCCTCCCGGCCCGGCCCGTCCCGGCCGTACCTCTCCTGGCTTTCGGGGAGTGCCGCCGGCTCCGGGCGCTGGCTCGCTCCTCCTCGATAGCGGCGGCTATCTCCGGGTCGTCCTCCCCATTGTACCACACCAACAGCTCCTCGCCGGGCGCGATTGGCTGCCGGGAGAGAAGAGAGAGGCGCGGGGCCAATCAGGCGGGGGTTTGTTGGTGGAAAAAGGGGGGAAAAGGGGGGGGAGCGGCGGCGCCCTTCCCGCGTCAAGGGGCCGCCCGCAGCGCCCCCTGACGGGCGGAGGACGCGCGGCGCCCAGCGGCCCCCGGCCGGCCACGGGGCTCCTCCCGCCGGGCCGGGGGTGCCTCAGCGGCCCCAAGCAGCCCCGGCCGCCACCACACAGCCCCCGAGCCTGGCGCTTACAGGCAAAAAGGCTCCTTCTGGACGCCGGGAGTGGCCCGGAGAGCCCAAAGGCAAGCCCCGGCACAGGTTAATTGTGCTCGGGGAGCTGCCGGCGAAACGCGCCTACCTCACGTCAAGCGTTACGAAAAAAAGCGATCGGCCAGCCGCGACTGCTGGAATTTGGGACAAAACCTAAAGACCTAGGAGAGGACTAAAAGGGGAGGGAACCCAGAGCAAGACCTAATTACTAGGTGCTTGAGAGCCACTTAATTACAGTAATTAAAGACTTGTCTGCCATTCCAAAGGTATTATTTCTGATTATTATTTTTTCTTGAATCCTACCCAAAAATCCACAGGAAAGGCCACGCTAGCCAAGCGGCCATCCCTGCGATTTCTACTCCCATGGAAGCCCCGTCACCAGGCTGACCCATGCCAGTGTCCTGTTAGTTCATGTGCTCCTTAAAACATCCTCTGACTGAAACAACTAAGTCTTCAGTTTTGCATGTTAAAGATGCATTTGTAACCTATTTTTTAAAATCATAATTCTCTGTTTCCTGAACCATTTTATCCAAAAATCACACAGACACAAAAACGACTTTCTCTACCTTAACTACAATCCCCCTTTTTCCCAGGCGTAATGAACACTGGAAGTAATAAAATAATATTTTTAGAGTCATTACGTTAGGGCAAATGGTAGCCTAGGACTATTATTTCAAGTCTGAAGCCAAAGGGAATTTTGTGTCGAGAACAATAGCAGTATCTATTTCTTCTAAAGCATTTTTTTTTAATAATAATTAAAAAAAAAAGGTCTCACAGCACTTGACAGAGGTGATAGTTATCTTTATATCCCCAGACACTGGAACAACAAGAGATGCAAGTGTTCAAGTTATATTGTAACTTATTAAGTAAGCATTTAAGTTATATTATAAGAAGCCAAGCAGTAGGCTTTGCTTAACAGTTCTGGAGGCCTGGTAGGGTAAGCAGCGGTAACCAGATTTGCATGGTCCCATTCTGCAGCTGGTTGGCAGCAAGGAATGAACAAGAGTTGCCTGATGCAAACAACTTCTCATTTCGGCCATATACAACTCTGAGAAAAGAGTTGGCAAAACTTTTGGGCAATTCAAACACATGATGATAATGAACGTGTAATTTGTTAGCTTCATGGCTGGAACTGACATTCGATGTGATGAATTTCATTTTGGAGTAACTACTCTAGAATCTAAATTAAGCCCTCTAACCTTGTACTTCCAAAATGAGATGCAGCAGCGGCTTCAAAAAAATAAAAATAAAAATCAGACCATTAAAAGATCTCCCTCAACAGCAATACAAGAAGAAAAGGACTGCAGTGACCAAGTGCCGCTTCTAGAGCTCCTTTGGCACTACAGTGCACACAGCCAGCTTGCTGCTGGCACCCTCCAGCAACACCTTTGACAACCAACTTCCTCCAAGCTGTTATCTCCAAACCGTCTGCTGGAGCATCAGCTTGGGACACTTTGGTTATGAATGGGCCTGCCCCAAACCCATCCCTATAGAGCAATAGCTTTCACATGCTTATTGATACATTCTGTTCCAATTCTGACATTTAACGTTCCTTAAGCTGAATACCTTTTGTTCAAAAGATTTAAAGTGATTTTGAAACTTGCTATTTTCAAGAGTAATATCCAAAATTCTAACAGATTATCTAAAATTCAGTTCATTGTACACATGCAAACACTGCAATGTGTCTTGTACAGGCTGAGATAGACATTTACCTCTCTGATCTTATTAGAATACAAGTTTTTCCCTGTATGTTACCACTGCACTGTTCTTTTGCACTTGGAAGTGGCCTTACCTCCCCAGCTGTAACCACACCAGACAGTTTGTGGCATTGATGCTTGTGTGCGCTTTTCACACTCTAATTCTACGTTAGGTTGTGTTCCTATGTAACAAAGAGGTTCTAGAGTTATCATAATCCCGTCTGACAAAACATTCTTCCCTAAACAAATTGATTTCACCATACGCAAGGACAGTCTCATAGCCTAACTTATTTAGAAGGCTTTTTGAAACTGAGCAATTTACTACTGTTTTACTTCAAGAATTACAAAGTCCTGCACTATGCTCAGAATAACACCATTCAACTAGCTCATTTTATTAGCAGAGGCAGGAAGAACTTCTGAAACCCCATAATGAGTTTAAGCTGTTTCCATGAAATACGACAACTCTCATATATGTATATTGGGGAAAGCATATGCAAAGCAACCCACAAATATCTTCAGTCCTTCAGTAAAGAAGAAGAGAAGATATTTGCTTGTGCTCAGTTAAAAATGCTATCTGAGACCTCATTAGAAGTCCCCAACGTGGAATTTTACTATTCATGTATAGCAGAGAATATGGAAATTAAAGCTCTGTGCAGTTCTGAGGTTCTTTTACACCAAGCAAATGCAGACTTTGCTTATCTTAGCAAAGCAGCTTGGAAATCAGCCTGTTTAACTTACAAATCAGAAACCCACAAAAAAAAAAAAGAAGAAAACCCTGGGGGGAAAAATAAATTAATAGCAATGATAACACTTAAAATGCTACCAAGGTAAAGCAGAACAAAATAACACACAAGCCACTAACTCTCTTTTGGGGGTAAATAAAACCTCTGTTGTTTGTCACCAAATGGAATTCCCCTAAGTTTATGCATTATGAAGAAGATTAGAAAGGAAGTTTTGATAAAATGTTCCTAAATGGTTGAGAGCACACTGTTATTAACCACATTTTCTTCTGTCTCACCGGTCAATAAGGTGTGATGTGAATCTAAGACTGGTATGAACAATCATGACAGAAAAGGGGAGATAAAAAACAGACCTTCACATAAAAGGGAGATATACAAACAACCATACTTTGTAAATAGAAAGAAAAAAATGGGCTGTTTTTCTGCTAAGTTATGAATTTTTCCTGCAGCTTCTAAGTTACAGTATAGTGAAAGCTGATAGAACAGATAACATTTAAATGCTTTCATGTAGCAACTTGCCCTTGAGACCACAAATCTGAAATCTCTTCTATGTTATACTTTTACCTGTGCTGTCATTGTCTCACAGCTCAATTTCCAATTTCTTCACGCTACTTTTAAGAAGCATGGTCACTATAAATGTCACTTTAAATAATGAAAAGTAACTTTAGAAAACACTAGATATAACAAGCTTTCATAATATCATCCTTTGGTTTTTATATCATTGGAACAGCTAAGATATTAAACAGAATATTGGAATAATTATCATTACAATTATTTCTAGTATTAACTACCACTAAGCGGCAAGAAGAGTCTTTTCAAATTTGTTGAATTAAAAAAACACAAGATGTGACTTGCTAAATCTTGATCTGATCTATCAGAAGGCTGACTGAATACTGAAAGTTTAATGGTGGTAAAGACTGTCCGATTTCAATGGGAAAGTTTCACTTGAAAAATCCCAACAAATTAGCAAGATGGAATCTTCCTTATATACCAGTAAAAATCCTAGAATCATTTAGGGTACAAAAGACCAACAAAATCATAAAGTTCAACCATCATCTAACACTACTGAGTCCACCACCTAACACTACCAAGTCCACCACTAAACCATGTCCCAGAGTGTCATGTCTACATGTCACTTAGATAGCTCCAGGGATGGGGACTCCATCACTTTCCTGGGCAGCCTGTTCCAGCACCTCATCACCCTTCCTGTGAAAAAATTCTTCCTGATATCCAATCTAAACCTCCACTGGTGCAACTTGAAGCCCTTTTCCACCTTAGTCTAGAAGGTGTAAGAGGAAAGTAAAATACATTGAAATAGATGGTTCAAAGAGTAATTGAGAATATCAGGGTAAACTGTTAATAAATCTTTGGTATTACAGATTCTTAAGTTTCTTTTCTAATACGGACCAAAGTTAAACTTTATAATATAACCCAGTTGTTGCATAGTGAAGCAATTCACACATTGGCACAGCTACGCCTTAAACTACCTGCCAAGCTACCCATTTTTCAGAGGCAGTGGCTATCGTGGGACTGCAGGAGTGACCTGCCACCACCGGACCATGGCTGCAACACTTCTAGGAACAACCTGGCCCTGAGAACGGTTTGATTACTTTTGAGCAGCATGAAGCTGGGCTTACTAATACAAGTGATCCCAACCTGGCTCTTGCATAGCCGGTTCAAGCACATCTGCACTGCATTCCTAGAACTACGTGCACAGGGCAGAAACAACTTAGAGGCTCTGTAGCAGCTCAGGTCCTGGCACTCAGTTTTCTGCAGCACCCAAACCTACTCACAGGTGCTGCTTCTGCATTGGACTCTAAAAGGCACAGCAGCAAGCCTTCATGCAGAGGCAGCCTGGAGGTAACACGTTTTCTGATACAACACTCACCAGAACACAGTGCAGACACCAAATGTGAATTTCCAGATGCTAACCTGAACTGGTATTGCTAACACTAACCTGAATCTGTAACAGTCCCACAGCACACAGGGACAGGCACAGCACACACCTCCAAGTGGTTGCTGCAGGGGCAAATAAACCCTCTTAAACTCAAGACTGCTCTTTGAAAACCCCATCCTGTCCCAGACAGGCTAAAAATCTCATCTCGCTGCAAGAAACCCCAGACAGATTTTGAAACCAACAAAACTGAGCCTTATTGGCTGCTCCAGCAGTCTTCCGAGAGAGCTGCTTGGCAGCATGATCTCGCTGGCAAGGCTTACTGGGATAAAATGCATCAGGTTGCAAGCCGAGAGGACAGTCAAAGCAACAAAGGACATTTCAGATACTGAAGCCAGTGCTGTGTTGTCCATGAGAAAACAGATTGAACATCATCTTTACCATGACTAATACCTTTGCAACAGGAGAGAAGTTTAGAATGTCACAGTGACTCCAAAAGCACGCTTACATCTATGGACTACTGCGACTATAGGCAAAGTCTGGGCAACCCAAGATAAAATGCCTAGAGCAAACTAAACCAGCTACAGATGGACACTGAGAGCCTGCCCGCAGTGAATTAGCAGTAAAGACAAGTCAACAGCCTGGCTGACAATAGCATTTGAGGAAGGAGTCCCTATCTCAAAGCTCTTAGAAAGTACAGAAAATATTTAAGGGCTTTTTCCAGTCTAGTTTGACCTAAAATATAACAGTTCTACATACTTCTTTTTTGTCCTATAAACTTGAAAACCACATGGCAACAATTCATTCTTTTCCTAAGTGAGGAACAGTTACTTAGAAGCATTGTTGGCCTTACAAGGAAATTTAAGAAACATCCACAGCATAACAGTAAGGCTGTATATAACCAATTACACAAAAGCATTCTAACAAATGCTTTCTAACAAATTCTAACCAAAGTCAACCTACATATACTCACCACTAGCAGGTTCTTGATAAGAGATTCAAATACTACTTTACAGCTACAATATTCTAACACTAACATACTCTGCCCTTACTGAGCTAAACAAATATTTTCTTCATTCAGGAGATGCAACCTGCCAGTAATCACGCCTGCCTACCCTCTTTCCCCCACCACTCCTGCAACAAAACTGGAGAGGTATACGACTAGGAAAATTTGATTCGTGATGCTGCCTATAAAAGTGTCTTGAAAGCCAATCTTTGTTATATGACGCGAAGACCATAAAAATACCTAATTTCTAAGAAAAAAAAAATCAGTACAATTTGTCTCAGTAACTACAGGAATAGAAGAAACATATTTTATGTAATCTGCTTGCTCTTCATCCCCATCTGTATCATCTTTGGTGCTACAGCAAATCATTAACTAAGAAAAATGTAATGTTCATAAGTATTCTATTTTCTAACAGTAGATTGTAACGTCAGTCATACTGACAGAAGAACTTAGACCAATGAAATATAGCATTTCCAATATTTTAATTGTATTTCATAAAATGTTTCAAAATCTGTTTAGTACAAATAGTTTCAAAAAAAGGATTTGAGAAATGGAAAAAAAAAAAAGAGATTAAACAGAATAGTAACTGAATCTTCACAGACATTGATACCTTTAAACTTTTGTAGTATATAGTCCTGTTGATCTCCAGAGGAAACAGATTTTGCTCCTTTCCTGAACGTGCCCAGTTTATATACCGCAGCCAGTTCCCTTTCTTTGGATCAGTTGCGTCAACACACATCCACCCCAAGTTTGGGTAATACACCTATGAGAGAAAAACGGCATTTATCCCAAGCAAACTGACAACTGTTCATGTTGAGGTGCACATGCACCAAACCACAAAAACGTATTTTAAGGCTATACAAAGTAGTAGTTATCATCCAAGTCAGAGGTAAGGCAAAAAATGAGCAGAGATAAGGGTTGTTTTAGGGCAAGAGTGTTGCTGTTCTTTTGCAGTCCTTTTAGAGGATCTGGTGTAATTGAAAAAAATTGAAGAACTTCTGGCCTCCAAGACCTTCTCTGTCTGAAGGCTTTGAGCTCAAAAGCTGAACTCCTTAAATACATTCCATTCTATACATTGTTTTCAGTTTGGCAAGCCTGAAATGATTCTCTAGAGTTTATATTTAGTGTAAGGATTGATGTTGCGATATAAATGCAATTGAGCTTTATTTTTACTATCTGAGGAACTGGGAAAAGTAACTATATAGAAGTCAGAAGCATTTGCTTTGTTTGCAAAGAAAAAGGAAAGCATAATGTATATTTAATCTTGCTTCAGGATATTAAAGAAAATCTTAACCTTTCAGAAGTCTTGTGATCACCTTAAAAAAATTGACTATGTCAATAAGCTTCTTTATGTTCCAAGATGCTACATAAATTCTTGGGTTTGCATTCTTGGCTAAATGTTTTGAATGTATACTCATATTCTACATTTCAAGACCGTTTCCATTAAAGCAAAACTACTGACAGCACTTCAGTATTTTCTGCTGACAGGCAACTCTGCTTCTCTTTCAAGACACGTTGCGTATCTCCCACATTTCTTCTTATAATCCAAGTTAGACGCCTGTAAGAAAAGCTGTCAATGGATGCTATATATATATATATTTTTTTTTTTGCAAAATGAAGAACACACCACCATTCAGCAACTGGAGCTATCATTTTTCCATTATTTAAAAATATTTTCTTTGTCTCAGAACACAAGCATACTAACAGGTACACAATGTCTCAAAAGTATTCAGCAGCTTATAGACTTTTGGAAAAATAAGGAAAAATAAGTACAATTTGATTACATTTTATTTCTTTTTGGTTAAGTTTATAGGTATCAGTCTCCGCCAGGAAGAACTCACAGCCCAGTGTCCCTAGCTCATCACCTCCTGCAACATTTGCTTAGCAACACCGTAGATAAGGAATACACTGAAATTCAGATTTTACCATAACTTTCCCATTCTGTTACACAACGTTGCAGCTTTTGTTTGCTTGTTTTTGATATTTACTTTAGAAGTAAATCTAAGTCTTTTCCAAATGTTTTACATTTTCAATTTGAACTACACTTCTACAATAGCTTAAAGCCAGAATGATTTACTGAAGTTGGATTTCTTTTGTGCTGATATCCTATTGCTATAATAAAATAGAATTTTATCGATAGAGGTAAAGTTTCAAAAAATCACCAAAATCTTCTTAGACTCCTCCCAAGCAAAGACAAAGCCTCGTCCTTACTTAAACTATTTCAGCATGGATTTCATCAGCTGACTTCTGAAAGAATGTTCATC
The DNA here is from genome assembly GCF_964211835.1 of Anser anser. Taxonomy (NCBI): domain Eukaryota; kingdom Metazoa; phylum Chordata; class Aves; order Anseriformes; family Anatidae; genus Anser; species Anser anser. Next base: position 6,131,964 of record NC_139738.1, on the reverse strand, counting down.
AGCACACCCAGCCCTTGCAACATGAGAAAGTAAACAGCTTCACGGACCAAGACTGGAAAAGCAATCATTTTCATTAAAAAGGAAGAAAACAGCCAAACAACGATGTGGAAGAGTTAGGAGATATGGAACGCGTGGCAAAGCATAGTATTTGCTTACTTTTCAGTGAAACCACCTAATCTACTGATTTTGTTGTAAAAATCTTGTGCAATGTGAGAAAGGAAATAGTTTCAACTTCTCTACATAACACTGTGATTTTAAATGATTCCTGTAAGCCATGACCAGGACCATTCTTTGCAGTTGGGCCACTCGTTCTGAGCCCATCAGCAGGAGGCATTTCCCTCAGTTTTCAGTCACTCGCTATCATTTTCCTATCAGTGGCTTTTCTCTGACAGAAAATGAAAATATGAAGTCTACTGCTCTCTTCAGACAAAGCAAGCATATGCTGACATAGAACTCATCTTTTTCAAAATAGTACTTTAGCATGATCATTTCTAATTATTAAAATTGACTGGAGAGGCTACGTTTTAGAAGCCTTAGTTTTTCTTCAGGTTAACTTCACTAAAAACAAAATGGATTTATTGTGGAAAAAGGTTGCTCCCTTAGCTGAAGGTCCGTATACTGAACTACTCCCACACACCACCATCCTTTTACAAATCATATTTTCTTACAGTTAAGATGCTGGAGTGGTTTCATATATCAGCATATGGGGCCAACTGTTGCTGTCTCATTTTAGCTGCCTTTTTTTTTTTTTTTTTTTAATTCCAAAATCAGTATGGAAGCAACACACGATTACTTTGAAGTCTAGAAAGGGATTCTGTGGTTGCCTGTATTGCAAGCTATGAATCTTCATATCAAATTGCTTGCCACTAGCATTTCTCAACACAAATTTCAAACATACTAAGATGTATCTAGTGAGAACATTCAAAATCCAACATGATGAAAAACAGTTGCAAGGTCAATAATTTACTTGATTGATTTCAATCTCGCTAAGTGTTCTTGTACCAGATCAAAACTGGAGATATCTTATGCAGTGGAGTAAAATATATTAGCTTAATACAACAAACATTCTACCTGAACACTTTATTACTTTCCTGAATGTGAATCTGTATTTCTGTGACATTATTCTAGCTCAATTCCTCCAATAGGGCTTAACATTAGGCTTTAAATGTGTTTCTGGTGTTTTATGCAGTTCTGTGTTTGCAGGCCAGGGACAAGAAGGATGACTGCTACCAATTTCTTTACACTAAAAATCCATAAACTAGCCATTTCTATTCAGTGCATGCTATGCCACAGTTCCTCCATCTCCCCTCCTTGACCATCCACTATGCTAAAGCCACTTGCTGCATGAACCTTCGGGAAGGCTGAAGAAGTCTTTGGGAGCAGTTATGACCTGCCTTATTTAAAGACACTGTAGGCAGGATTCAACTCCAGATTAAGGAACCTACATTCTTAAGTCTACATAATATCTGAGGTCTTATGACTATCAGTGGAGCTTAACAAGCTATTCAACTGTCCAGACAGTACTTGCTTTAAGGCAAACCCAAGTACAAGCAGCACAAGAAATACTGCAACAGTTGAGAACTTTTATAAAAGACTCCAAAAGCAAAACCAATTCCCATAACAAAGCTGTTTTTCAAAGAGCTAGACGAGGAAGAGCGTTGTGGCTTCTTTAAGACATTTCATATCCTTCCAGCTTCCCTAATTTCGTAAGTACTCAACTGCAGAAGGGATATCACTCAGCGTTCAGGCCAACAAAGCAAAGCTTTTTCAGTAGTAGACTCCTAAAAGGAGGAGGGATCCAGAGACAGTATATGAGAAAATTACTACAGCAATTTTATACAATGCCCTTAGTTTAAAGTTTTGTAATTCAGAATGGTTGCTCAATGCAGGTATCTATAAATACATTTGCAATGGTAACCACAGACACATTACCGGCAATTATTTCACATAATGTCTATCTAAAATCTCTAGAAAGGTAAATACAAAATACCGGGCTAGTGACAGATACCCTTTTCATTTACAAGCTTTTTCTTACCTCCCACATATACACATTGCTCTTAACTTGAGATCTTTTTTTCTTGTCACCAACAAAAGGCCCAAATTTCTTGCCTTTCAAAATTGATTTTGTTGCCCAGACACCTGAAAGGATACATATCAATAATTATAACAAATCTAACTGATCTCAAGAAAGCGTTCTTTTCACAACTCGTATTTCTTAAGATCATTATATGTGTCTGCCTCAGGTTGTGGAGCATTCTACAATATTAAGATCACAACGAGGAAACTGAACTTTACTGAAAGGAATTCAAACAAACCTCACCCCCAAGCTCCCTTCAATCACATAAGGTTTAAGCGTTTACCTGGTTTTATTCTTTGCTCATGGGCTACTGTAGCTCTGAAGACAAAAAAAAATGATGATTTCTCTTGTACTTCACATGATATCCAAAATACCATAAGACCATTACAAGTTTTATATAATAAAGTCCCAAGTTCCAGCTGCTTTGCTGAGTAAACAAGTTAATAAAACAAAAAACTATTTGCTTTCTCTGAAATAGCGTCAGACAAATAAAGCCCTCACAGAAGTTATGAAACTAAATACTGTATTTTGAAGGAAAAGCATTTAAGATTGGTTACAAGATGTGCATAAATTAGTTTACAATATTTAGCTGAACTGAAAATGGACAGCTACACTTCACATTTTATAGCAAAGAAACTACAAACAGGTTGACAAATAATTGCTATTTTTTTCTAGATTTCCCTAGCCCACCACTCTTTCACCAACATGTACAAAAAATTGAATGTAAAACAGCCAGTGAATTTATGAATTACCTGCAGGTATATAATGAGAGGTCTGTTTCGTTGTTGTTTTGTTTTATATTTCAACAATGTTTTGACACTGACTTTGTTGTGAAAATGAAAGTGTCCTAAAAACATCTTTTGAAGTTATAGAAACATAAAGTAGTAGAAGTTTTCTAGCATTTTTTCTCCTTCTACTTCACTTATGTTCCAACGTAACATTCTCATTCAGACTATGCTGGAACAGGTTCATACTATAAAATATTAACCTTGCTCCAAGGAGTTTACAACCTGTTACTGATAGTAATGCATCCATAGTCAGGATATTCCTTAAACTACCAGCTTTCAACGTCACGTATCCAGTCTGCAAATCTGACTTCCAAAGTTCTCGCAACTTAAAACTCTGTTTTAAAAAAAGAAGCATTTTGCATACGTTACGAAAACAATACTTCATTCCATATAGCAGCTTTCAAGTCTGCACTGAATCTTCTTATAAACTTTATATATTGATTGGACAGTGAGACACAGCATTCTAAAGGGAGACAACAATAAGGTAGCTGAAAAAAAAAAAAGCCCAACTGATAAAAGTGCTATAAATTAAAGCAAACCAGTGAAGTAGTTTACCTGTATTTTCATAACCTAATCTTTCTGCAGCTTGGTCCATTTTTGACTTGAAATTATATTATGTTCTGTAAACATAATCTTGGTCTGTTTGAGAAACTGCATCAGAAGCAGACTGCTCTTTCCAATGTAAATTTATTCAGATAAATGCTCTGGACATTCATCTCTACCCAGCATACAAGGGCACCAAACTTTGACAGCATCTGTGTGTAATTTATGCGAGCTACTTTAAAAGTCTTCATTCTCTTTTCACAGTTTTGGCACTCACCAAGCCTCGTCTTGTCAACAGCAGATGGGAAGAGCCTCACATCCTCAGGAAGCCCCCTAAGCACATGCTCAGGTACATCAGCCAAGGTCTCCACAACCACAGTAGGTTCAGTTGCATTCTACGAGTCAAAAAACAGAAGGGCCATGACCATTAGCAAAAACAAACCAACAAAAAGCACAGCAGATGATCAACCCTTACGACCTACTCCTGAGAGTTTTTACTCCTAATATTAGTCCTAAGAAAAGTTTCCAAATCGCCATTTCAACTAGGGTCCTCCATCAACATTCTAACATGTATCTTTTCATCAGAACATTCAAGTTTTCACCATTATTCTCATAACCCTTGTTTATGCTTTAATGAAGAGCTCTAAGACCACTAGAGATGTAAAACACTGATAATTATGTCAGTTTGTGTAAGTATTCTTTTGCTTGAGTTAATAGATGCATTTTGACTACAGACAGTGAGTTTAACTGAAAGGGTTTTTATATTTCTCAGAGATGATTTGCCATTTCATTCATTTTCCTTGGCTTGTCCTATGAAACACATTCAAAATTCCCCCTTAAGTTATTTGGGAAACGTAGAGCTACATGTATTTTATTTCTCTTGTCTGAATACAGCTTACCTGACAGTACTAGTCCACTACACCTAAAGATGAACGAATGGGAATCACTGTGTTTTTATACCTCGGGAAACATCTATCCATAATATTAAATTTACGTAATGAAGTTCATTTTTTCAAGATACAACCTTCACATGGGTTCAGGGTTAGTGTTAAATCTTTGAAACTGCTCATTAATATGGCAATCTAAAATTCATCCATGAAACAGAAATACAGATCAAGTTTCAATTGCACTATTTTTTGTGATCAGTTATGCCCTGAGAAACTACTGAGTTTATCACAGAGTTGTTCATAGAAACATTGCCTCAATTTTAGCATCTAGTTGTTATCACAAATAAACTTCCAGTTCCTTAAACATTCTATTGAAGCATTACAATTATTTTGATTACACAAGGTAATTGTAAACAGTATTTTTAAATTCTACTTTTAAACTAGATGGTTCCCAGAGTTTTAAAAAAACACGTAGTGTGAAAACATACTAGCTCTTATGTAACCTGTCCGGAAAGTCTTGCCCAATCAAAAAAATCTCTAAAGGAGCTAGATGGATTTTCCCTTTAAAAATACAGAGAGATACAAACTAAATACAGACCTAATCTTTTCTATAAATAATTCTCAAGAAGAGTTTTCATTATTTTATGTTTCAGCTGTATGCTGTGTCTTAAATACAATCTCTTCTGCTAGAAAATGATGCTGATCACTCCTGACAGACTAGGACATTTAAGAGCAACACAAGATGCTTTTAGCAGAAACCTTTGTCAGATGCGTACTTTTGGATTCTGAATAGTCTGAAGATGAGAAAAAGTTACTAGAAATGTTTCAGGACAGGCACATCGTTTGTCCAGATTATACTGTTGAAGCATATTACTGGCAAAATAGCTAGAGGAAAATAAATTGCTGTGCTAAAATACACATATTTGATTAAAACGGCATACAGCAAGACAGCCAGAACAGAAGTAGAGGTTTGGTTTTTTTTGCCTACATGGAATAAAACTGTAAAAGCCCCTAAAACAGGGGTGATAAAGCATTAGCAACTGCATTCCATTACCCTCTCGCAACACCTAGACGCTCACCATCTGCAAATTTTGTTCTGAAACACAGAAGAAATGTGGCTTGAATAAGTCTGCTGGAGCTAGCAAAGCAGTTTCTCCATTAGGACCGCCAGCAAGCAGACTTCAGTAAAGGTTAACAGAATGACGCAGGCTTGACTGGATCTACCTCGGATGTGTGGCACGTAGCTTAGCTTGATTATAATTGACAGCATTAATGAAAAGGATGACTGGAATAACATTTATGTTTCAATAACCACACTTTTCATTTTATATTTAACATAAATCACTGAATATCTGTCCATAAACAGTACTGGTTATCTGTGACAAATAGCAAGAAAAACATCTTTAACTACTAAGAGCATGTCTGTTAATAGAGAGGTAGGAAGTCAAATCCTATGAGTTGTTAAGTTATAAAAATATTTGTACGGAACACACAATTCAAAGCATTATTTGCTATGCATTTTTAAGAACACTTCAATTCTTTTAAGTGACAACTGAGACACGCTGCAATTTTCCTGAGTGTACCTTAGTTTCATACTACCTGTGTTCATAGTGAACGCTAACTGGTCTTCCAGTTTAGAGCGTGAGGATGTCTTCAAGTTACAAAAGGGCAAGAGCACTTCTGGTCTGAGGGTCCAGACCTGCTCACGCAGCCATCCATTTTAATTTTTGTCAATCATTTCCTCAACATGCGCATAAAGGTTTCAAACCGAGCAAATGCAAATAGAAAAGAATGATGTAAAGCTTCAGTAGCAAAAATAACTTGCCTAGAAGCACACAAGTGATGGTTTTTGAGATACAGGGCAAAGCCAAAACATCAGCTACCCGCCACACTAAGGGCAATTTCACATACACCAGTGATTCATTTCCTCTTTGCCTGGAAGCCATTACTTGATTTCTCAGCCCAATCAGTCTCAAAAAAAAACCCAAACAAATCTAAAATAATTTCTGGTATTGCTTTACTTGAACACCTCTCTCTTGAAAGGAACGCCAAATAGAAATTTAAGGAGAAAACCATACTCCAAGTTCTGGAAAATATATATAGTTCACAAAAAATGAAAAGTTATTTATTTTACCTATTGAATCTAGGATATTGTAGTAAACAAACTACTCCAATGTACATACTAAAATGTGAATTTGGGATACAACATCTGCCTCAAGCATGATTATGCCCTGCACTACCAGGTGGGCAGAGAGAAGCTTCCCTGCATGTACTGGAGACCAGTAACGCTCATCTATACCCCTCTGGTAGAATAGCTGACATACTGAAACTTGTCTTGTAACATACTTCGTAGAGCTACTACTGGCTCTGTTGTTATCCTCCTACTGCTCTATTTACAACCTACAAATGTGCCATTCCACTCCAAAGACCAACCTTAAAGTATCTGCATGTCAAGCTTACCGCTCTCTTTAAAGACAATAATGGGTTTTAAATAATGTAATAAACTTATTTCTGTATCCTATTCCTAAATAATCCAACAGTTCAGAAGACTTAACCAGCATCCTGTGATTAATACAAAAAGTTTTATGAGATTTTATACTAAAGCTGGAAAGGCAACAGAAAGCTAATAAATGATCTATGAATGCTTGTTAAGAGATTAGCTTAATGTCCATCTTAAGGAATCTATAAGGATCAGTAGGCTGCTTATAATAATATTCATATCATTATTCACATAATTTATAATAGCAAGTGTTACATCTGTCATAGACAACTAGCACTTTATTACCTAATTGTAGTTAACAAAACACCCATTCCCAATTAAAATTACCAGAACTTCTAAGTTACAAGGATGTACAATATCCCATAAAATCAGTCTCCATTATTGTGGAATCGTGTCGGTGAGAACAAGGCATATGTTGAACTTCATGCAACGGCCCTAAAAATAAAAAATATCTGCCCTCCGACACTGAACTTTGAACCTTCTGGTCAGCCACAAATCCTGGTGGTGACGGCAATAGCTCCTCGAATAGGAAAGATGTCATGTTTAAGTTCTGGAGAAACTGCAGGCAGTGTTAAATAACAACACTAAATCGGGCAATACTACAGCTGTCCAAGTAGACCCTGACTTTCTAGAAATGATCCTTGCGTCTACATGCAGCCATGAAGCAGAGATATGATAGCAGTCTTCATATACTGAGTAACACTCAGGATTTTCCCCTGACCACTTATGAAATGCTATGCTGAAAGCTTACTGGAAATATATTTTAAAATGCATCTCTATACGCTACCAAAGTTAACATTTTTATCTCTAAAGCAAAATGAGTGAAGCTTCCCAACCTCTTGTATTTCGCATCTACTCTTTGCAAGGTTGCTCAGTATGGCAAGTACTCTCCTTTATATTTCTAAGTGTGCCTTGCTGAGTTAAGTTACAAGAGCGTATCTTCTGCCAGCTTTCTTCAACAACAACAGCAAGAAAAATGGTAAAACTGGACTCATAGCAATGTTATTCTATTGCTGCCTTGGTAAGCCCTAACAGCTGCACAGACACATCCTAGAGAGCTATTTGTAGGGGAGAAAGACCCCGAAATTGGAAACTATGGAAGGAACAGAATGCCAGAAATCCCTTCCCATCCACAAGGGTGAGGGGACAGGGGAAAAGAGATCCTAATTCTTTAGGTATAATAGCTGAAAGTCTATTCAAGGCAGAACAAAGTTTTATTTCATTTTATTTTGCTGTTCCTCATTTTATTTTGCTCTTCCAACAGCCAGAGAGAAAAAAATAGGGATGAAAGAAGTCTGATTCAGACACCTGTTAGCCTTGAACTGATATGCAAAAGTCCACATCTCGGCAGACAAAAAAGAAACTCGCTCTTCTCAGCATATCAAACGGAGAAGCCTAAATATTCTTCCAGTACATTACCCCATGACTTGAGGAGAAAAGCGAGCTTATTTTTTTCCACAGTGGTTTCTAACAAATTACATGTAGGCATAGACGAGGGAGACTGCAGAGAATGAACAAGACAACTACAAGAACAATGCATTTTAAGCTTCAAGCTAACAAAAATGTTTTTTACAACCACAGCTAGATGAACAGTTAAAAAACTCAAGCCTACCAAATAATCTGATCAGAACTTTAAAAATCAGACTCAGCTAATTTAGACATCTATATCCTCTGATCTATCAGACATTTCTTAATAGTGATACCTCCTTTCAGCCATAAATACTCCATAACTGCTCCACCATTGAAGAAATTTATTTGCAACTTTATTTAACATCTACCTACCTAAGCCAAAGATTAGCTGTTATGTTCAGAGAACACAGCACCCCGACCCACTCTGCACCTGTCACATCAATGGATTTCACAAGCACCAGAAAATTGGAAATGGCTTAGTACATAACACCACATTTCACACCTCACACAAACATTAATAAGTAACCAAATACTATATCATAAAATAAACAATTTAGTTCAGTCAAATCAGTGCAACATAATTTTATTTGCAATTTATATGTGGTTATTTAAAGCACTTTCCAGACCAAAATTTGTCCCCAAGGAACGTCTGTCTACCAAATGAAGAAATACCAGGATTTCAATCGCTTTTCCAGCAACACTTAACAGTCACATTTAAATACTTTTGTCTATTAAGAAGTTCACCTTTCCGTAAGGATAGTGTACTGGAGCATATCCTGCAGCCAGCTTCTGCACTGAACTGCAGTCCTAATAGGGTATTTTTCCCATTCCTGCCCATAATTTTGTTGCAATTTTGAATACATAAGCACTCTGAGCTTGTTTCCCTTTTAAATTTGTTACCCTGGAGTTCATCAGACATATTACATTGTTAGCATGCAAACTAGCAAGGGTGAGGAGACCTGAGAACAGCACAAAAAAAATCATCTGAGGGCTGAAGGTGCACCTTAACTGAAGCTTTTTTTCCTCCATGTGCATCAAATTCAGAGTGCAGTCACTCTGACAGTAACTTTCAGCACTAAAGCAATTTTTATGTCACTTTCAATAGACTTGTACCTATGGCCCATCCACAAGTTAGGCTATAGTGTTACAAGCAGTACCTAAGCAAAGCAGAAACAGTACCTGCTACAAGACATTTACAGATCAGGTTGGAGCAAAAAAAAAAAAATATCATGCTGAATGACGTGGTGAATGACAAACATTCAGTTAGTGCCACGTTTTGGTGGAAAGGGGACTGAGATACATGAACAGATAAATGAAAGGATGCCACTGAAGAAAGAGACATGGCAGAAAAGTTAGAAAAGAGAGTTATGAAAAGGAAAGGAAGAGCCTAAGGAAGACGATCAGGGAGGTTAGGAGCAGAAAGGTCTCTGCTTGTCCCAAAGTCCTGCCTATGTCCCTTTGCAACAGTTTTACTGCACATGTTTGAAGATTAAAGATGTATTAGAAATAATCACTTAAGCAATTCCAATGGAATGGGAGGGAGGGAGTTTTACTACAAGTGCAGGTGTCATTTATTTTAAAAATGGTGAAGGTATAAGATAACTGCCCATGCAGTACTCCAGGTAACACACAACTTCTGCATTTCAGACTGCATTAAGATAGAGTAAGTGCTACTGATCAATAACCCATGTTTACTTTTTTTTTTAAATAAACTATTCAGAGTATTCTGATGCAGTTCACATATTAAATAAAGATTTCTTTTTAAAAACAGAGAATGCATGCCATCTATCCTGAAACAGCAAGTTTCCAAGGAATGCAAAAATATTAATTTAAACAACTGCATTTAAAAAAAAAAAAAAAACTTTTTCTCCTTACTACAAGGAGAAGGCAATATCAATTTATGACAAGGTTTTTCTTCATTACAGCCAAACTAGCAGTGCTTTCACACAAAGTTAACAATAGCCCAGTTAGTTTCAGGGTCACTGAAGTCACACCAAAAGCAAAGATAAGCAGAATGAAAGAAACACGAGAACAGAGCACTTGAGACATGTTTGGCATCAGGCATCAAAGACATTTCTCATACAGACCTGGCACTACAACTTGTCAACAGTGAATGAAATGACAAGGGCACTGCAAGAAAAAAAACACCAAAGGGTTCATGCTAAATACACACTTAATATGAATGGTAATTGAACAATTAAAAGCCACATGAGCTCTGTACACTTTGGAAACTAAATGTGAAAGGCAGAGATGCCAAGAAGGACTCTATGCTATTGTAACTATCCCCAGAGGCAGGGTCACCTCCTAATTTAACTGTAAGATGACAAACACCGCAGCACTGCATGAGCAGCAGTAGCAGCCCCAGTAATAAAGAGGAAAACTTTGTTTTCACACAATGCAGAAATTTTACTTAATTCTAGAAAGAGATCAGTGTTGGTGGAATGGGGGACACAAATGGGAAGGAAACAGCTGCTGATAACAGTTAAAGATTACAATCTAGAGCTTTCAGAGTTTTAGCAGAATCCAAAGCTTATCAGAACAAGCGATAAAGCAGAACCATTACTCGATGAGAACTACAAGTTGTTTGCTTTATGCCACTGAGAGCACTCAAAATAAATTTTACAGGTGAAATAACTTCAAGTCTCAATAGAAATAAATTGTGAAGCGATAGTTTTGCTAGCTACCCCAAACTAAACTAATGTCTCAACGTGTTCTAATATGCATTATACATTATGCAAATAGCATTTCTATTTATGCGTATATATAATACAAATATGCACTCTTTACAATACAAGACTGGTAGATATCATATTTTGCTTTTTAGGTTTTTTTTTCTTTAAATCAGATGAAAAAAGCAACTGGAAACATCCCACCACCCAACTTCACACTGTAATTAATTATATTTGCTCTTCTATCACTTTAGTGAGAGTATATTTCAAAGTGCTAACTGTACTCAATGCTGCTGATGATCAATTAGGGGCTTAAGGGCAATAAAAGCACTCATTAGAAACAGGCAATGAAAAAAAGTATACAAAGCATTTTGCATCACTGTGTACCATGGTTGTTTCTGGCTCGGAAAACAAGAAGCTTCTGTACATAGTCACCTTTTTAGCAAATTAAAAAATAGCTTTCCTTCAGTGTAACATCTTATGTTCACATTCCCATGCCAAAGGGACTTTGTAAGATCATCCAAATAGAGAAGCGCTTATGAGAAGAACCGAAGCCAACATTTACTTGTTCTGTAACAAACAGATTAAAATTCCTACTTGGACAGACAAATTAAAAAAAAATAAAATAAAATCACATACATTTGGCACTGATTAAAACAACACCCTCCAGAGCATTCAGGATATTCTTGCATCCATATAGCAGAGAATGCATTGCAAAGGCAATGCGCTTTCCCGGCCTTTCCACTTGATTCTAGGGAGCCACTTCGGTTCCAGAAAAGTGCGAAATGTCTGTTCAATCAATTTCCATGACAGATTCCGTTCCCTGCACGTTTGAAATAGTAAAGTGGTTTAAACAGGTAAAAAATGGAATCCTTTAATTTTCAAACCACTTTTATAAGGAGCTGAATTATTATGAAAAGCCTCAGGCTGAAATAGATTCTTTTTTTTGGAGAGGCGTTCTCGTAAGACGTGCCAGCCATAATAACTTATATGTAGCTAAAGGGGATTCACACACAGAAAACTAAAATCCATGAAATAAATCTCACAAGCACGCACACTGCAGAAAGGAGGATCATGAGCTTAGATGACACTGAAGATTTTTAAGAACATTTTTTGTGGATGATTTACTTATTAAAAATTAGCTGTTCCAACATCTAAGTAAAGTATTTTGATGAAGTCTTGCAGTTAAACTCACCTGATTCATTTTGAATTCCTGTTGTGTTCTGAAAAGACACACACAACAAAGAAACTCCTTTGATTACATGAGCCCTAAAAAGAAAAACAGACAATTGTAATACACACCTACCTACAAATTTACATTGAACTGAAAGTGCACACAGACCTGTAGTTTCTCTTCCTAAAGGACTGTTCCCAAAGCAGCATATTGCTTTATACAAAATCTGCTCCAAGCTAACATTTTGTTATTTTAGCTTAAAACTATATGAACAATGCAAAGAGGGATATCTATCATTTATCTAAGTTTTAAAGTTAAGATGCAAGAGAAATGTGCTCCAATAGGATCATTTTGTTTGTTTTCAAAATCAAGTTAGCTTGTTCAACACTAATTTCTTTAGCATTTAATATCAAAGTAATATGAAAGACCTTAAGTGTTTTTAAAATTAACAAGATGCATGCCTTTGAGTCTTTACTCTCCAATATTAGAAGCAGGAAATTCTTCATCCAGACTAGGCCTTTTATTAAGATATTTTATTACGCTAACATTTGGCTTTCTTGTTTAACAGAAGCCTGAGACTTCAAAAAGATTTTCACCAAAAATTGCTGGTCCAAGAAGGCATTAGATTTGGAAACTCTTAACACAAAATTGATCAGAATAATGTTATAACTAAAAGTTTAGTATATCAACTCACCTTTTATTTTTCCCTTCAATACGTAGAGAAAAGCATTATTGCAATTACACTGTAAAACACTACCCTGGTGTCATACAAAATTTTCAATGAATGAACAATACCCTTTTTGGAGGTTAACTGGTGCTTAAGCACTTAAAGCACTTTATTCAAGTACTGCTATTTCTTCCCAATCTTTAGTGTTGTTTCTTTTAATATATAACAATCATTAAATGATTTTACTAAATACTTTGTATAAGTACGAACATTTAATTTAAAATTTATTCAAGCAATATATCCTTCACATCTTTGCACGTAAGCGTTCTTAACGCTGAGTAACAACAAGGGATAAAACTGCCAAGTTTCATACTAAGATTTCATTGCTTAATCAATTCATAAAACAAGGAAAAATTTCCTTGAAAAGGGTATTTCTATTGTGTACAGCTCTTCTGGGATTAGCTACTTTTGTCCTGATATTTCTGTACTCTACTTGTCTTTAGCCAAACAGCTGAACCATCTGAAATTCGGGTCCAGTTCTGCAGCTGGTTCTGTGGGCTGTGCCAGCAGGGGCCAGGCGGGGACAGGAGCCCCATGCCAACCACTTTTAGCCACCTGGAGAAAAGCACCGCCTGGGGAGCACACCGCAGCTACTTCCTAACCTATTTCAGCGCATCAAACTCAAACCGATTCCTAGGCACGATACAGCCCCAGCATTTCATTTGCTAAAATACTCCCCGACACCGACAAGAACACAGCCAACACCAAGAAGCTACCGAACAAGTAGAGCGTGCCACGGGTTTCGTTACAATTTATGGTGACTCCTGAGATCATTTGACCCTGCCACAATAAGGTCCCTTTGTCTCCAGCCTCTCGTGCTGGAGCGCAGTTGTTCCTCACACATCTTCCACATGCCACTGACTTCCCGCAGCCTTAACCGGCAGCTTAACTCCTTTTCCCTCCAGACAACTACAGTTTCTACTTCAGACATTTTTACTCAAATGCTTTGGACAAATGGTTTCTGAAACGTGATCCGCAGGCTGCCTGTCATCTGCCCAAAGCTGCCGCGGCACATGGAAGTGCTGAGGAGATGAAAAGCAACGTTGGAGCCGGTACAAACTTCTGCGCATCTCGGTACGGAAAAACGCCGTGCTCTTTTATTCACTGCTCCTTTGGGTGGTACCTGCTTAACGTCAATCTGTAAATGAGGTTATTTTGGATAGCGGGAGAGGCATCGAGCATTTCCTAGAGTGAAAAAATGCTTTACTTTTGGTAACAAATCTCTGCTTTTCTCTGTGCTTGGCGAGAAAACTAAAAATGAGTAATCGCAGAAAGACAACTAAAGCAAGAATATTTTATTAACATGATTTCACAGCGCAGCCTGGTGAACTACTGAGGCTGTAGCACAAAAGGTTAGGTGGTCGGTGTCCCCAGCTGCCTACTTCTTCCTTTTCTCCCTCCTTGCACTGCAGCTTATCAGATCGGTGCCCATCCTCTATCAGAACCATCTACCATGGCTCTGGAAACTGATTTAGAAAACCTACTGGAAGATGTGCACAGATGTTACGTTGCAGTAAACAACAGTCACCTGGAAGTATACACGTGATGTTCAACACTGAATAAACCAGGAAGACTTAACGCAGAGCTCTAGCTATGTAAAACCGACCAGATTTAAAGCGCTGGCTCACAGAGGCAAACATTCATCAGCATCACGACTCGGCCACTAAATGTGAAGAATTAGAGAGGCAGCAAGTCTAAGTGAAGGGGGGGGCTTTCTTATGTGACTCATTAGAGAAATGCCAAAAAACTTTTTAAAAAGTATTTTTTTTAAATGTTGTTTTATTTGAGCAGTAAAAATACATTTCTCTTTTTCGTATACTAATTCAATATTATTTTGCTTAGAATTAATAGTTTTCAAAAAGAACCAAAACAAGCCTGCTGTTGTGGGTTTTTTTAGTTACACATTTTTTAAAATGTGTATTATTATTCAGCTTCTATAGAACTGACTGGATCCAAAACTCTGACTGATATTTCAAACTTGCAAAACTTAACACACTGCTATATATGAACGTATACCTAACAGTTTACTTTCATAACAGACTGTACTACTCTACACTCAGCTTCAAGTTACCAGAGGAATCAGTTCATCAAAAAAAATACAATCAGATGAGAAATGAAGCTATAGTAAAACAAAAGCTGCAACAACTACTTATAAAAGGTACTAATTTAAAGCACACATTTCACCTTCACATTTTATACCTGCAGTTTTGACAAGTTACCTGAGCTCTAGAACTTAAAAGCTCTCTGAAAATGTCTTCACTTTTTTCGTTCTACTTTTTTTTTTCTCTGCTTGTTTGTTTTTGTTAACAATGAACACAACTGTTTGGAAAGAAAGATTAATTGCACTGGAAGAAAATCAAAGACTACATACAGACCGATCCATAGTCACTATTCCTCCTTACATAAATTTAAAAAAGGCTTTAGAAAAGAAAGCAAACCATTCACAACACCAAGTTTTGTCTTTAACCTCTCGTTCAACAAAAACGAGAAAACATGGACCAAATTCTACAACTGCTGCCCTAATACCAACTCCCTGCGTGACCGATGGCTACCAACCAGGCGGCTGCAAGCAGCTACAGGCTGCCACTGTACGCACTAATGACTTATTAGCGACTTGTGCAGTCGAGTCCAACATAAGGTTTCCTAGAAAAGCCCCGAAGGAAGCAACACTGCACTGATTTGTAGTCACAGGAACTGCAGGACGCTGCGCTCAGAGGAGCGAGGATGACCACAATGGATCAGTTTTTAAGTCTGCAATAGACTGCAACTGTAGTTAGTACTTTGAAAAGTCACATCACCAGCTACGTCAAGTACAGGTAAAAAATGTTTTGAACCTTTTCTCCAAACTTAACAGCAACACATACTCGTATCTACCAGTCAAAGCCCAGAATATTATTAAAGTCTATCACAGTAAACCTTGAACATTCACCGAACTACTGCAGAAAAGGTAAATAAAGGTTTGGTTCTATGCCAAACATGAAACATACTCGCCAGTAATTTGAATTTTTAAAAATTTCCAGAAAACATTGACATAAATATTACAACAGTTATATAAATATTACAATATTTACAGCAAACCACTACATACTGCTGCATCCCATGAGTAGAAAATTCCTAGGCACTTTCACACGATATTGAAGCAACTGAGAAACAAACAAAGAAATATTTACCACTCTCTATAATCCTAGAGTCTCAGGAAAGTTTATTTAGAAAGTCTGATCACTAAGCAACAAATTATTTAGATGAGAATATACAAAGCATTCTTATTTGAGGAAACACTGAGCACTCTGAAAGAAAACATTTGAAACAAAAAAAAAATTGACCTTGCTTCTGAATTCTACATTCAAGGAATTTTAAATATTCCCTTCTGAAAAAAAAAAAAAAAAAAGCTTACTTGGAATAAATGTTGCACATAAAAGCAAGCAATTTTATAGAAAACCAGCATTACAGATACTAGGTACAATCCTAGGCTACACCAACTGGTCTGCTGATTTTCTAAGCCATATTTATCACATCTGTAAGCATATAATTTTATTTTTTATTTTTTTTAAACCCAAAATAAAAGACTACTTCGAAAGAGAATGTTGCTTCCAATTCAGAGAAAGGAAAAAAAAACAGGCCTAAGAGCATCAATCCTATTTTGGAAGCTGCAAACGGGACATGCATTACATCACTGCCCAGTAAAAACATGTTCTTTACAAAACAGGAATAAAACTTGAAAGGTTCAACCGCGTGTCTTCTTACTGAGCAGGGGCTCGGGCTGGGATGACGTTGCAAGGTGTTGGAAATTCTCTTTTTCTTTGTCTTGGTTTTCAGTTGCAGCATATGAAGGATTTAAAAAACAAACCCCCCACACACATCAGGGTGTTTACATTTTTTTGCAGTTCCATACTGAGTTACTGTTTCACCTAATACACTGAAAATGTGTGTATTAAAGCTTCCAAAAATTTAAGTTCGTGTTAGCTCTAAAAGATTAAAAAGCATGTATTTGATAGAAACAACCAGAACTATCTATGGGCGCTTGATTGCCATGACAGTTTCAATTACTCTAGACTGTCAGAAGAAAAGCAGAGAAAAGTGGGCAAGTAATGATTAAAACATTAAAATCTGCTGCCTCTTGTTCACTGAGAAAAAAAAAAAAAAAGCTTTGTTTACTGCTATGCAAAAACCAAGCTGTTATACCTTAGGAGGGTTTATTTAAATAGCCACACCAAGAAGTCATCAACACAAAACCAAACCCCAAGTTCTTCACCTTCACACACATTTTTCTAGAAAATCATTTCTTCCTCATGGCAGGATCAAACAGCAACGAAGCAGAAGCAGCAACAGAAGGTATCAGTCTCTAAGAACTGCACGTACCCAGAAATATCACTCCGATCTTCAGACAGAAGCATACCTTCCCATTCTACTTGCAAAGGCAGTAAATTCAAACGATGATTTTCTCAGACAAGTACACTGCAGATTTACCAGTACACGGAATAGCCTGTTTCAGTTGTTTCTTCTTACAACATAGGAGTGTCTCTCACTTCTGTCTATAAGCATGTTTACACAGAGGCAAAGCAATATTTTTCAGCTAGGAATACGATCAGAAAATACACATTGGCAAAGGAAACAATTTCATTTGGGTGGGAAGGTGTTAAGGAGCAGGATCACACCTGCCCTTTCACGTGCCAAGAAATTCAACGTGAAATACATTGCAGTACTTTTAAAATCTCTTCATACTCGCCAAGACTACATGTGGTTCAAAGATTCCTCCAAACAGTCTGATTTAAGTCGAAATAAACATATCCAAGATGAAGAGCACTGCACTAAAATAACAGGAATCTTTTCAAGACTTTATTTATCACGTACCGTGGCCATGGAAAATGCTGCAGAACTACGGTGTTCCTATTGAAAAATTGCCACGTATTAAGAGTTAGTAAAGTAAAGGGATTTTGCAATTGTAAGACACAAACGTGTGATAATAGTACAGCAAATATAATCATGTACAGGACTAAAAAATTTGACTGAATTACAGAACACTAAAAACTGTGAAACTATAAATCAAAAGGGGATAGCACGTAACACAACTCCACCTCGGAAAGAATTAAGCATGGAGGCTCTGCTAACTACAAAGACTGAAGAAAGGCTCACAAGGAAATATAAAGGAAAAGCTTTGCCAACGCAGGTATTCAACATGCATGAGTTTATAAACCCCAGATGTTTATAAAACCCCGACAAAAAAAAAAAAAAGTAGCAGTCTCCTGTCTTCACAAGTAAGCAAATGACTCATGATGAAAAGGGTACTGTGCTATTGCTACAAGCCATAGCCTAGGTTTTCTTTTTTTTTTTTTCTTCCCCTAGTTGAGACTCATTTAAGGGTATGGCAGGCATGCTGCTAAGGAGCTACTGGCTGCAGACAGCCATACACAAACACATTACCACAACTGTCATCTCTAGATCTCCCTGAACTTCTGTTTTTACCGGATTGGCACCTAGGGCTGGGCAATATTTAAATCTTTTTATGTCCTGTCACTTTTTTTCACCCCTAAGGATCAAAGTCTTTGTATAAAACACTGAAACGGGCACAATGCTGCACTGAACAAAGGATGCCAAGAGCCATTTGAGTTTTAAAGGAAAGCTGTCATTGACTTTGACTTTCTGTTTTAATTCCCTTCCATTTTCAAGCAAATACTTGTAGATAAATATAGATGGTTTACACAAATGTACGTAAGTACTTCAACATCCTTCCCCCATCTTCCATGCTACTCTGGAAGGTTGTTTTTAAGATCCCCACACCTACAGCAAATAGCACTCAATTTGGGAATCTCCAACACCACAACCATCATTTCTATCGAAGATTGTATTGTCCAAAGCGATGATTTGCCTTTTTTTCCCCACAAAACTAGGGTCTCCCTAAAAGCGAAACTTGGCCCCGTTGTTATGGTCAGACAAGCTGTTGAGATGCTTCTGCCCTAGCTTATCCTGGGGGGGCCAACACTGAGCTACACACCTGAAAACCAAGAAGCGCTACACGGCTCCTACAGCACTCTCTACAAAACGGACAGATCTTCTGTTTCCTAAAAGTCACACTGCCCGTCTATCAGCGGTGCCGTTCTGATCTGAAGGGCTGTCACTGCCCCACTGCCACTGGTTTCAGCAGCTGGAAGAGCTGAAGGCCTCCCAGTCTATGCCACAGATGGTGTACCTTAGCACGCACAGCGTTTTTATTAAAACGTGGCAAATGTCAAGGGACAGCAACGTAATACTTAGACACTACACTGCCGTACATCTTCCCATCGACATAATACATGTGGATAAACTGAAAAAGACTTAGCATCCAAACAACATGCTCAACGCAGTTCAGAGTCTAGGCTGGGAGAAGCAAAAGTGGCATCAGAAGGGCAAGCAGCCCTGCTGCCTTCGAGAGCTGTCCGCTATCGATCACTCGAATGTGAAGTAAGAAAAATATTTCTTTTTGCCACTAAGTGCCGAGGCAGCAGGTGCAGCCGCATCACCTTCCCTCCCTTCTTCAACAGTTGAAAACAATTTAAAGTTGCCTTTGCTGTTTCAAATTAAAACTGCGGCTCCTTCATGCGAATTTAAAACCATCAGAAACTTTACTGAAGATTTCAGCTACACGCTCTTGAGAAGCTTGTCAGCAGTGCTCCGCTTGCTGCTCTGGCTTCAAACACAAAATGTACTTCAAGGCACTACTTCTGATTTCCCCTAAACGTCCCATATCCACACTGATGCCCGCTCACTCCAAGCCTTCTTCCCCACGTTATCACTGCACCGCTACGAAGAAATCTCTGGTTTGAGTGCCATGTCCCAGGAAGGATGTTCTTACTGAGGAAAGCAAAATTAACGTCTCCGAGCCCCCTCTCACCCAGCTGGGCAGCCACTTGGGCTGCAGCAAGCCCTACCACTCGGGAACTGCCAAAACTTCAGAGGCACAAGCTTTGCGAGCTACTTGGAAGCCAAAAGTTGTCTCGCAACGTCAGGCTGGCAGCGCTTACAAAGCTCTGCCTCGCCAGCTGATGCCTCTGAGGCAGCGTTTTCAACAAGAAACCTGAAAACCCAAGGCAGGGCACGGAGATGGGTGGCAGAAGGTGCTCCCTCCCCTCCCCGGGACCCGCTCCCTGTCAGGCTGAAACCCTGCAGCCCCCTCGGGCCGGGTCCCCCCGGGGCGGCTCCACCTCCCCGCAGGAGGCAGCTCCGCCGGCCGGGCCCCCCCCCAGCCGCGCCCCCGGCCCCGCACCGCTGGCTCTGGCTGTGGCTCTGCCCACCGCCCCCAAGCCCCGGCCCGCCCCTCCTGCGCGGCAGCGCCCGCGGGCAGCGCGCCCGGCCCCGCCGCCTCCCCTCACCTGAGGCGCCGCTGCCGCCACCGCCGCCTCCTCCCGCGGCCCCGGCTCGGAGCGGCCCGGAGCGGCCTCAGCTCCGGCACCGTCCCGACGCCATTTTGTCTCCAGCCTCGGAAGTGACGTTGGGGGGAGGCCAGCGGGCAGTCCCCCCGCCGCGGGACCCCCTCCGGAGCGGCGCCGTCCCCCCCCCCCCCACCCGACCCCCGCCGCCCTCAGCGCCCCGCTTCGCCCCCCGCGAGACCGCCTCAGCTCACCCCACCTGCCCGAGCCGGCTCCGCACCGCGGCCTCCAGCCACCACCCTCATCCCCAGACAATGAGCTGTGAAGAGCAGGTTCTCTTTCCCTATTTATTTTTTAATTTTTAGTTCATTTTTTTTTTTTTAAATGTCATCTTTTCGCAGTGCAGCTCCGCACTCTGACTGAAAAAAAAGGAAAAAAATCACGTCAGTGTCTGTGGGGAAACGATTGGAAAACCTGGAGGTGATGCACGGCCACAGCCTCGCCCCCCGAGGGCCGGCGGTCTGACAGGGGGCTGCGACCTGCCGCTGCTGCGCGTCTGTCGTGCCGGCCTCTCGAAACCACAATTGTTTTGGTTTAATTTCTGAGAGGAAAAATGCCAAGTTACACCTTGGAGATGGGCATAACGGCATCTCCCTTCGTCTAAGTTGCGGAGCAAAATAATTTTTACCGCTCGCTTGAATTTTGTATTCACAATAGCGTCAAGAAGATGTAATCTTCCTAGGCTAGGGCTTTTTTTTTTTTTTTAAACATGGACGTGTTAAGGATTTGCCATTTACCTAGTGAAAAAAAAACTGAGTTACGCCCATTAAATGGGAGTCAAGCTAATACAGTTATAAATCAGAGGTTTGAAGTTGAGAAACGTTTAATATTTATTAGATTATTTTGATTTCACATTCATTATGTATGCACATCAGGGAGTAACACTAGAATCGTTAAGCCTGGATATGCAAAGTACTCATAGTAACAGGATAGAGAGGAGTGCTGTTCTACAAAGTACGAAAGTTCCTTAACAAGTAGCCAAGGAAATTGCCTGACCATCAATTCGTGTTAAACTGAAGCTTTTTGAAAGAATCCACCGTGTTTCTAATGAGCATAGCTGCAAAGATGATCATTCACGTGTAAGGAAAGCATGGACTTCAAAGCCAGAAAGTTTTAATGTCTCTGTTACATTGCATAACTCCACCAAACAGCAGCAGACTGAAAATAACAGGACACAGTGATCTTCCCACCTGGAACACCCAGGAGATATTTATATTTTAAAATGCTGCTTAAGTATACCAAAATCAGTTCTGAACCCTCTAATTTTAGTAATGACAAATCCTTAGATAAATATGCTTAAACTGCTTTGACTTATTAGACTAAGTTAATTGAATTCCAATCTATCTGTATTAACAGTTTATAAACTAGACTGATTACACCTATACAGGTTTTCGTATGTTTTTTTTTTCCCCTCAAGAAAAAATCAAGGCTTTCCTTTGCTGTATTAGGGTTTTATTGTACCTGTAACAGAAACCAAATCCCCAGAACAAAATGCATGTTTTACTAGCTGAAGTACAACCTTTTTTATCTTCAAAAATACTGAAGATAAGGTTTCTCAAAACTACCACAAGTAATCTGAACACAAATCACAACAGTCTTCTGCTTAACATATTTAGAGCCTTAGAAAATGGTCTCAGATAAGCTCAGAGCAAATCCCTTTCAGAAAATATACGTTTACTATCTTACATCTTTTAACTTCTTTTTCTATACTCCAGAAGCATTGTTGTTGACACTGTAAACCAAGCAGAGAAGATACCAACAAGCCAACCCACGTAACTTACAGCATTAGCTACAAAGCACTAGTATTTTTAACATTTTGTTAGAACTTATTTATTTTATAGTTTCATAACTAAATTAGCAATGCTTATTCCCTCATTTAAGGCTGAAAGAAGCAAAAGCTTTCAATTGAGAACTATTGCTTCTCTATTACTTCCTGGTCAAGGCATTTCAGAAGCCTAATATAAAGACTCAACCTGCCGCTGATGGAAGGACATGTATTTAAAAGTCATAGGAGAAGACAGTAATAGGTTTACTTTGAGGTCTGGGATATGTGGGATTTGTTTATTTATTTATTTTAAACAAAAAGGGAGGCTGCTGGTCTTTCATTTCTTGCATTTTTTGTTTTCTTGCAAAAAAGAAAATTCTTGTTTTATGTGTCTTTCTGCAGTAATATAGTAGAAATGTAGTATAGCTAAGATGGATTCGTTGTTTTGTGCTTCGCTTAGTTGGCGATTTTAAAAAACTTTTTCCAGTGTACTTTAGTATGTAATGATAATTCCTAAGGAGACTTCTAATGGATGATGGTCCTTAAACTGTAAATTGTCTCTGTTTGTTCAACGCCATTGTTTTATTTTTTATTGTCTAGGAAGGTAATGCTGGAACAATGTGGACTTCTTTATAGATCCATAATTCTTTCCAAAGGCTCTTTAATTCTGTGTTGCTCTTAATATATTTCTTGTTTTATTAACTGTTTCTTTGTTCTACCTTATATTGTAGATGAAGAAGGAACTCTTGAAAAGCTGAAGCTCTAAGTGGAAACAAGGTAGCTTATTCTAATTACTTACATTTTATGCATGTAATTGCAATGGATAAAAGGCCCTAGTTCTATGGTAACAATATCAGTATTTTTCAAAAAAGCTTTTAATAAAATTGATTTGTTGTTAGAACCCTTGTTGTTAGAAATCTTAAAAGAAAGAGTTGGAATAGTAAGAGAAAATACTTCAACTGTTAATTAAAAAGACTAATTATCACTGTTACAAGAAAGTAACTAAAACAAAGAATCTAAATGTTGAAGACGTCTGCTAACCATGCTAAGACAAGATAGGCTTTGGAATTGGTTTGCATTAAGTAATTTATGACCTAAGGAACTCTTATTTACAGATATTTTAAGGATGGATTATTACCCTTATTTAGTCAAAATCCTCAGAGTAGAAAGCAGTCATATTCTCTTATTATCTATATAAAGTATAGTTGTCATGCGCCTATTATGTGCATGCCTGCAAAAGGAGGAGGAAAAAAAACAAACAACAACTTCTCAGGTGCTGTCTGTTCATCAGTAGTTTTGGTGTTTAACACTTGTAATGCCATTAGTAATATAAGCTGAGTGTAGTCCAAGTATTTCCAAGCCATTTGCTCAACAGTGTGCTATTTGCTAGTAAATATGCTTTTGAACCTCTATCCTATTTGTTTCCTTTTTTAACTTAAAAATGGATGCATAGTCTCTTCTGGGCTTCATATTTTCTGTTGTTAACTTGAATCATCTTCCAAGACTGTTCTAAAAATAAAAAGATGCACAGTACATCAAAGAAATGAGTTCTGACAGAAGAATTTTCTTTTTAAATTTTAGAGAATCCTAACTATATATTGTAAAAGGTTCTTGCTTTCTTCCACTAATGTAGTACTTTATGGGGTGTGTCTATGTGGGGGGAATACTTGTAAAACTTTAAACTGGGTTCTGACTCTCTTGAATTTAGAGATGCATGTGTTAAATACTACTTATGTGGCTATAATAATAAGTTCTCAGGTATTGCACTGATGAAATTAGAACTTCTGCTGTGCTGAATAGAATAAATCAACACACAAGGGATGCAAATAAGCCATACTGCAAATATAACAATATCTCTTTCAAATGTTTGATGAACCTGTTAAAGGATATTGTCAAATAATACTGTATTGACTGTGTGATAGCAAATCACTTACAAATACAAACTTTGCTTTTGGAGTTGCTTGTCAGTGTTGGTTATTGAATAGTAGTAGTAGTACTGCTCTGTTCAGCTGTCCCTGGAACATTTTCACAAACAAAAAAAGGGTAGACAAGAGCCTTTTTTTTTTTTGTAGTTCTTGCATTGTTCAGGCAGTGACTTGTAATGAATCAAACTTTGTGTAAATCTTCACAAATTTGTGCTGCTTTTTAAAACAGTAATAGGGAATAATGTGATATCCACCAACAAACTGAGCACCACACTTCATCAGTGAACGTACACTTGAAGATTTGGAGAAACTTGAGACAACGTATGATTTGTCAGCTTGGTATTGAACTACAGGGATTCCAGTTATTTTCCCTTAGGGGCCTCACTGGTAGTTTCTCAGGCTGTGTATTTTTGGTTTATCCTATCACTCTTGCTCTAAGCAGCTGTGCTTTGCTCAAGTGTGAATAGCACTTAGTGTTACTCAACTAGCTGTCACTCAAGCAGGTTCTATACCTCTACTTTACATGTAGTGTGTTCTGAAAGATTGTAAGGTAGCGACACCCATAATCATGTAGTCACATACATTGTTCCCTGTATTGTTGTTGATTATCCAGCTTCCAAATCACTTTTCTGTGCTGCTGTGATTCAGTTAATATATAGCTTCTAACAGTGGAATGTGGACCAGAAAGACATTGATATTTAACACCCTTTTTTTTAAAAAAATGCAAGAGTTACGTGAGGTATATGAGAATCTTCTGTTTAAAAATTTATTTTTTTAGTAACTGCTGCATTAAGAAGTAGAATGCTAGGCATTATTTCAATACTTTACCTCAAACAAAACACTAGCAAAGGGAGAACTGAGATGACTTGCTTCTGTTTTGCTGTAAGGCCTTACTAACGTTCAAAAGGAGACTCCAAGGATCTGTTGTATGGACAGGATGTTTTCAAAGCTACGTTAGGCTCTAACAGGAGAGAACACTCGTCAAGGTTCAAAGCCATTTTTCTTTCTGGAGGTAATTAGGGTTTATCTCATATCTGTCAACCAAAGTATTGACACATGAACTCTTTATATGGACAAAGATTTGTTTTTTAGGAATGACAATGCAGGGGAGTAAAATACCATTTCATCTTTTGTGACAGATTAATACCACTAGTTGGAAGTCATTACACAGTAGAAAGTCACATTATTTATAAATATTTTAGCAGCTCACTCCTGATGTAGCAGTCTTCCATATATGAATCCTATGGCTCTCAGGCTGCTCATTTAAATTAGAAATGTCTCTACAAAGCTTACTGCAATATTCTACCTTCTCTGAAGGAGAAATACTTCAGCAAACTGAAGTAATCAGAACTCATTTTCAGAGGTACACAAGCCCGTTGAGGTTAAGAGACAGCATTAAAAAGGCAGATAACAGAACTTTTGGATAATTGTGATGGAAACACGTAAGAAACATCCCTTTTTACAATAAAAACAGATCTTGCAGTATCAGCTTTGTCTGAAACACTTTCATTCTGTAACTCAGTCACTTTCTTGTGGTGAGTGACTGTTAATACTTTTTTTTTTTTCCTCCAGAACTGATCATTCAGCCTTACTGAGCAGAAAAAGCTGTCCTGTTTTGACATAGTCTGTGCTGGTCTTGACTCTTCTCTTGGCCCTATTTATTTCCAGGTAGACTTTGCAGTTTGCTTTGCCTGGAAAAAAAGCAAAGGTTTTTGTTTATCTAGCCACTTCTCCTTGAAACCTAGGTAGTCTGACTGTGTACATATAAGAACGTCATCTTTATTTTCACCTCACATTGAGAATATATACCATCTGGCGGTGTTCCAGTGGACTTGCACTTCAATTTCTACTAGTTTTGATGGTCAGAGAAGCCTACAAATCTTTAGCCCACTGACATTCTGAACACTCAATTTTTGTGTTCTTAAAATAGCAATATTGCTATTCTTGTGCTTCTAAATCACAAATTAGCCTGAGTTAGGCTAGCTTGTGTTGCCTGAGTGTGCTTGAAAATGCACAGACACATATCAGTACATGGGAGAGAAAAATAATGGTAAGAACTTCTGTAAATCTGGATGTCTGACTGAATATATTCAGGGTGTTTGAAAAGGTGATGCTTATGTAGCTAGAGATAGGGAAGTTCTTGGATGTAGCAGTCTTGGTGACCCATCCAAGAAAAATGAAACTTCTAGAAAAGATTTTTCTCACCAGAGGGTCTGAAGCAGCCTTGAAACTAACTGAACCAAGGTGATACCAATATGGCCAATTCTTCTCTTGTCAATTGGGACAAGGTCTCTATTATCTAATCGTTCTGTGCTTTTCAAGTTTGTTCTTGTAAACATAGGAGACAATACACTGCATGTTATGGCTTAAACTAAAAGTTTCTCAGGGGAAGACTGATACCGTCCAACTGCTTGGGATTTGGGGTACTCAGTAGCTCTAAATTTTAGTATGTGTTTTGTTTTGTTTTTCTAAAATTGTTTGAGAGGCAACAAAGAATTGGCTGAACTACTAAGATATTTAGGTGAAATGGAATATCCTGGGTAATAAAACTCAAGTATTTCTATTTCACTTCCTTCTGGTTTAGGTGGTCCTTTCTAAATTAGCCTCAGGGTCCTTCAAAGTCCTTATTTTTTCATTTCTATTTTCTATGGTCTGAGTCTTTCTTCTTTACATTAGTAACAAGTTTAATTTAAAATCTAATTATTTTACAACAGCAGTACCAGAGCTTATCAATGTTGTCTGTTAACACCATTCATAAATGCCTCATGGTTTGCTTGTCACTCTTGTCTGAGTTCTGTTGTTGCCTGTAATACTGTACATAAACCCATCTGCCAACCAACAAGTACTCCTTTCCCTATAGTTGTTGCAAGGTTCCTCTTCAGGACTACTTTAAGGAACTGATTATATGGTCATAGCTAGTTAATCTTAGATATTGTGCTTCCCTGAGCACCCTGCAAGTGGCCTTCCCACAAATCACATATGACTTAAGCAAAAAGGTAACAAGGGCATCCAGGGTAGGACAGTTGTCAAAACTCAGTGAAGTCTTTTCATGAACTCTTGATCACAGGCAGTGGAGCCCAAGACTTTTTTTTTTTTTTGTCTGTTTTACAGAACAGATAACTTAAGTCCAAGGCAGAACAGATGTGCTTAATTTGATCATTGCTGTCTCCAGAACTTGACAGCTGCTGAGATCTTCAGTCCATCAGGTAAGCTATGTAGGATTTATTAGGAGTAGTGACTCAGGTGATGGTTAGTAACTGGAAAAATTAATCTGTGTTAATTACATCAACAATGACTTAGGGATAAAGATAAGGTCCAAATAAAGTTAGAATATCAACTGACATTTGATGGTTTCCACTGCAAACTAGAGTAGATGTTTTAGGATTGCCTCTGTAAACAAATTCAAACACTGGAGGATTGGGTCCAGAAAATGATTGATCATGAAATATTTAAGTAATTAACTCAGCAGAGAAAATCCTGTATTTCAGTAAGTTTATGTTGAAAGAGAATGTTGGTAATGCTCCGTGGAAGGTAAAAACCTGGTAAAATAGTGTTTAACTTCTTTGTTTTGGTTAACTAATACTTGTCTAATGACAAGCTGGCTCTGAGGATGAAGTAGCACTTTTTCCCATACTTAGTGCTTGGTTGTTGTCCACACTACTAACGTTTAGCAGCTACATCAAAACCACTTGATATGCTGTATAGATGGGTTAGGCATGCTCAGTGAAACTGATACGGAACTTCGGTTTTATTGAACGTATTTTAGATATGGCAATAGGCTCGATGGCTAAGAGACTACATATAATAATCTGAAGCTTTCTTGTTATGAACATGCTTGTTATTTTTCCTGTAAAAATGCCTTCATTAATTCTTACCACTAGCTGGTGCTATGATACAGCTTACTAAGTATGCTGTCATACTGCATCTGTATTAATAGCCTGCAGTGAGAAGTCTTTCCTTTTGGTATTCTGCTTGTGTATTTTTTTAAACATTGCTTCTTGTCAGGTATATCAAGTCTTAAGTCATTCTTGCCCAGTTTTCTGCGTGAAATGCAGAAATGCTTTACCTTCTCAGATACTTTTATTGCTTTCCACTCAGTTAATCAAGCATACTTATTGTAGGAGTAAGCTAATTATTAATCATGACAAAATGACCTAGGCAAGTCCACCAGGAAAGCTGTTTTCAAGGGGTAACTTCTTAATCAGAGTAAAACATTTCTTAAGCCCAGAACTTTTAGTTCTAAATGAACAGAGGGTAGGTTTTGCCTCCCTGGGAATTGTGGTTAGTAACAATGTATGTTTTTGTGATTTCATTACTTTTTTTGTCTCTCAAAGAGTGTTAGTGCCAAGGGTAGTTTCCTCAGGTGAAGTCCCACTCTGGATTACAGAGGTAACTTGATGCAGCAATTTATATTATCTTAATGCTTTCACCATTTACTAATAAAGCAAAGGCTGCCTGTTAAAAATGCAAGCTATATTTTATTGTATAACTTACCTTTAAGGGCTGGGTCTTGGGTCAAAATCTCTCCTACCACCAAGCTATAAAACTAAGGTTAAATTTTGAGAAATGGCCTTTGCTTAATTCTTTTTGTACTTTTAGTTTTGTAAGGCAAGTGTTATCTGCATCTGTATGAAAGAATGGGTTCCCCTGTGTGATCCTCAGCCTTCTGTCAGTCTCTGATCAACTGAGGTGGAAGAACTGAAACTAGTGTAGTAGATCTAGGCTGACCAAACACTGACTATCATGGAAGCAAAGTAATGTCACTTGAACATTCACAGCTGTAAAATTTAAGCTGTTTCAATTGTATGAAGTATTGCAATGTTTACAGAGAACATATCTCTTCAGCAATTGTCTTTATGCCAAAGTGTAACAGGAATGTAGAGTTTGAAGTTGAAATGTTTTGAGTGCTATAAAAAAACCTTTCAGGACACAATTAACATCGATATGTCAGAATATGCAAAAGCTTATGCACACTCCCTAATACACCTTTTTCCCCCTTGGTGTTCTGATATTTTGTTGTGAAGGACTAACATAATGTGTTTTTGCATAAGCGATAGGGCTCTCTCATACAATGAATGTGTGAGAAATTCTGCCATGGAAGGAGTCTACAAGGCTGCAGGCAGGAGAACACTGACAGTTCTGCAAATGGCTGTTCCTTATTGCTCAGTAAATAGCATCAGTAAGAAGTGCACAGGAGACAAAAGACATTCCTTCAGGGTGGAAGGTAGGATGTTGTGCTACGGTCAGTTATTACTGCTTATTCATCTCCTGTGGTCCTTTATTCCAAGACTAGGTAGGAAGTGAAGAACAACTGACATTCCCATCTTTTTCCCTGTTGAATCTAGTAATCCCTTCCCTGTTTCCTGTATATGATGAATCAAATGTAATGAGGCAAAATATCCACAGGTCTCTAAAGAACTGTGTTATCTGAGGATAACACAGTTGATGTGAGTATGAAATAGAGTTGCTTCCCAGCTCAAATGAGTCATACAGTACTAATTTCATAAGACCAAGATAATCATTAGTACATTTGAAGTTGCTTTCTTAGAGAATGTTTCTTCATTCCATAGGGAAGGTGGAAGTATTTTTGATAAGGACTTAGGTCCACTTCTAGTTGATTTAACTCAATTGCTGATCATATTGCCTTTAAGTTATTACCAGATGACAGTTTTGGTTTTTTTGTAGGGAAAAAATGAGTTAAAGGACTTGCTTGATCAGTAGTTTCCTGTTCTGCTTGGGAGAAGAAGGGTTTCTGTGAAGAATCAAGCAGGTTTTTCTTACTATTTTTCCTCTCAAGAACCAGGAGGAACCTCTAGTTTTACCCAGGTTTTATTGGACTTACTGCTGCGTTGCATCAGTATCCCTCATCTTTCAAAGGGAAAGTATAATAAGGTTGCGATTTCTGCTTCTGCAGTGACTTCTTAGGTTATCCTCAATTTGAAAAACCTGGTTTATGTCAGCGTTGCTATACCATTTCCTATTCCTTCCATTTTTCACTTCTCTGAATGGTACTGCTTGGTTTTGTTTCTTAACTCTCAAAATCAATCTCCCTTGCCAAATGCCTTCTGGAAACAGAATACACCCTTGAAAATGAATGGAATGTGCAGCACTCCTTGCTGGCTAAGACGTTTGCTAATATAGCATTTGCTAGAGACTAACTCCAGCCTAGAAGAGCCTAACAAGCTGCGTGATTGAACAGGGATCTTTGTCGCGTTGTCCAACTGTTTGTTGGAGAGCGGGGGGCTATGGTTTTGGTCTGATGCCTGAATCCACAAGGCCTGGACAAAGACACAGGGGATACTGGGCTTATTTATACATAAATGCCTCCATGCTGCAGCTGTGAGAAATGTATGTTATGGTACCTAATATCAAGTTACGTATCCGCTGTTACCTTCTGTGCCGATCAGTAGCCATCCAGCAAAACTAGGTGCTGAGAAATTTGGTATGATTGATATTTCATGTTAAAAAGCTGTCTGGGAAAGGACAGGTATGATCAGCTTATACTTAATCTAGTTAAGTAGATGCATATAAATACTTATGACAATGTCTTCAGGCGTGGTGTAGGCAATTATAACTTAAAGCTTTAAATTGCAGTGGTTCAGTAGTATCTACACTACAGAACTTCATATGTGCAGGAGAGACAGTTTTAGATGGAGTGGTTTCTCATCAGAAACATTAATCATGAGAGCATTTCTGACCTGAGGCCTCCTGGTAGATCGCAGTTGCTTTTTTCTTGTGCCTGTTGTTACTGTTTTATATTAAAGAATAAAAAGGATCATGTAATCATAATGTAATGAAACATCTCTTCATCTGAAGTAATAGAAAGCTGTGACAGGACTAATGTTTAAAGATTCATGTGTTGATGGCTTTTCCCTTACCCACAGATATAACCCTTGGCAAGTCACTTCATCTGTGTATCATTCTCTCCTGAACCGGAGGTAGTGCTTACTGTCCTTTTGTGGACGATACATCAGCGCTTTTGAGTTTGAGAACTTTGTGTTAGTGTGCAGGTTGTACTTTTTAATGCAAGTCTGAAATAGCATGCAGCTAAGATGCTTGCAATATTATAATGTAATCTCTTAAAATACTGAATAATGATTTAAAAATAATTGCTGCATGTTTTAATTAATGTTCTAACTGTTTATGAATACTTTTTAAATCTGTGGGAGGAGTTTGAGATTTCCATAATATTCTTCTGGTGAATACTTAGTTATTGCTAGTTACTGAATTCATTCTTCAGATGTTTTCTGTTCTTACAGTAAAAAAAAAGCCTTATGATGAATCATTGTACTGACACCTAGAATTATAAATATTCATGCATCAAATCATTACTTTCACAGTATACTACCCCTGTATATCTTTCACACAGACACAAATGTAAGGGGACGACCATGTTTATGATACTGTTTGGTGACATCTGGCATTTTCAGAGGAAGCCTGGTGCCTGCTTGTCTGTTAGAGACAGCCACAGTCATGACTCAAAGCCAAGCTGTGAAAGGGAACATTGCTGTTACTAGCTATAAAGGAATGAACATGATCAGTAATCAGGATTTTAAGTTAACAACAAGTGTTGATATATTGAATGTCATTCCTGGTGAATAAAAATCTAACCTGGCCAGCTGGTCAGAGTATGGAGCTGATGTTTCCTGATGTGCTCACATTCATAGGAAGTCTCCTGACCTTGGGCCCTGATTCTGCAAGCATGTATACTGATCGTTCATTTCAGCTTATGGAAGTATTTGCCCTAGGACAATGTGCTGTTTGACTTCTCCAAAGCAGAAAAGATCACATCTTCCACATATATTCTATGAAAACAAACCAAAAAAAAACAACCACCAAACAGGTAGCTCATGTTAAACCTACTGTTGAATTTCTGAACTAGTAATGGGAAGCTAAATAATTCAGGTCAGTGAAAGCTCAGCCCCAGCACACTGCTGTACTTTACATAGGAGTGTAGACCTCTGCATTGATTTTTTTTTTGTTTGTTTGTTTATATTTCTAGAATGCTTGTATCATGAAGTTACAAAAGTGAATTAAATTACGAATTCTTCAGTAGCATATAAATACATAACAAAGCTTTTCACAAAGTCATTGTTTCTTGAGGCCTGATTGAGGCAGAATAGAATGTTCTACACTGGAGATTTCTCGGCAGCAAGGCAGTGTGAATCATCATAGGATTAAATGTATCAGTGCAGCAGCAGTTGTTTCTTCTTGTTGGCAGAATAAGGGAAATGGAGGTATTCTGATTCTTAGAGCCCCTGCTTTCTCTAGTCATATACTGAGTGTTCTGTACTCCAGCTGATAATCAGAAGGGAATTTGTGTCTTTATGTTTTTACTGCTTCAGATCTATTACAGCACAATATATTTAGTACTAAGCCTCCAGTGCTGGAAGACCCCCAGATTATATTTCAGTGGAGCGTGGGCCGTCTGTTTAATGATTGGTGTCACCTAAGATTAATAAAGCTTTACCTTGAACCAAAGGGCAGTAATTATATTGCTGTGGACAGATTCTGGATGCATATGCTTTGGTATCTGAGGTTTCACTGCATAGGATTAGTATGTAAATGCAAACACATGACAGATTCCTTAATGGAAGTTGCATCCTTGTGTGGGTACATACGTACTCTACACATGATAATCTCCACCATGTTTCATCAGAGCAGCCTTTCAAAACAAGTTAAGTTGTACTTCCATTTCATTATAAATTGCCTGCCTGGATACTGCTTGAGATGTGATGGGAATAATTTATTCAAGGGGAAAGTCATTCCTGTGGAAAACTTTACATTAGAATCTTCCTTGATAAGGAAGAGAATGACTGTTTCGGGTGAATTACTACCAGGAGTAAGGTCAGCACTTTGAAGATGATTATATTTGCTGACAGCAAGCTACAAACCAAAATCTTGTATACAGATATGCTTGATTTCTGAGACTAAAGGAAAGTCTAAACACAGACTTCAGGAAAAAAAAGTGTTTTGTTTTAATAGATAGGACAGAAAAGCAGCCATATCTGGTAATCAAAGCCTTTAGATCTAGAGTGGAGTTCTTAGTATAGGCCAGTCTGAAGACAAAGATTACTAAAGTTTAACCTAACAAGATCCAAATGGAGGCTTTTCAGATATATTCGTATTTACTAGTCTCTCGTCTTACTTTCTTCCTACTCCTTCTGCAGTTTATAAACTCATCATCCCCACCACATGAGCATAAGAACAGTGCTAAAAGACTCTAAATTATTTTTTCTCATGTTTAGCTTTGATACAGATTAAATGTTTCAGGTGTTATCAACGTGTCAAATGTGTCAGAATTGACAAGACAAGTAGCAAAGCTATTGAGGAAATTAAAAAAATAGAGAACAATTACTCTAAAACACGACATAATTTGCATTGTATTTTCTTTCCAAAGATCAGATTGATATGAAAGTTCATGGCACAAGGAAGAAACAGAAAAACATATCTAGATAAATTGTTTAATACATATTGACCATATGGATTTTAGTGATTTTTACACCAAACATTTAATGCCTTAGTTTAGAAAACACAATGCATTGCAGCCATTTGGCATGCAAAGCTTTTACTCTGAACTCTGCATGTTCAGGTGCTTCTGCACTTAATATGCCTTAGTGGAAAGCTGTAGAGTCCAAAGATGCTTTATACCTTACTAATATGCTCGAATCTATTGTCGTGCACATGTAATCAAGCAGGCTACACTGTTGGAAAATGAAACAGTTATAAAGAAAACACATATACATTAATTCAAAAGCTTTTACACATCAGCTCTAAAGCGTGCTGAGTAACTGGTTAAAGTTGACCCATCAAAACTGGGTATTTTCCAAGCACCCTTTAATTCAGGATGTGTATTTCAATCCCTGTGTCTCTGCAACAAGAGGAGGCAGGAAATTCTTGTCGCAGCAGTCAGATGCACAAGCTTTCAGTTGGTAGGTCAGTTCCAGCTGGACCTATCACACTTTGCCACACAATAACGTAAGTATCAACAGCAAAAAATCAGTATCAATAGTGAAAAGATTTTAGCTTCCAGTACCGAACGTTTTCTGAATTTGTATATAATTGGTTCTCTCTGAAGCAATTCCTTCTTTTTGATAAGAAATTTAATATCTTGCCAAACTATACGTTCACTGGATGAACATGCCATAAGCACTTAACCAGCCAAAACACTTGACAGAAAAGATTCTGGATATGTTTTTTAAAGAAATGCATAAAATGTGATGTGAAATAGTCTTTGCCAGCAGCATTTAAAATTCAGCTAGCATACATTACCTGCAAATCATATTTCAGATGTAAATGTCATTGCTGCTGGAGTTTTTTCCTACTGAATAATATTTTTTCATTCTTCTAGTAAACTCCTGGTTAATAAAAATCCTATGCGAATGTTCCATTCTCTGTAGTCTGTAAAAAATAGTGTTTGGGAGCGTTGTGTGGGATCCCCATAGATCTGGAATTCTTCAGCCATATTTTCCATGGATCATCTTCTCACACCAATACAGGAATAGTCTTTAGTTCTTATAAAGTAAGAAGCACTTGCTATGTATTTACTGGCATAGAATGGCTTGGTTGCTTTTTCAACTATTTTCAGGGCCTGTAAAGAAAGAGAAGGAAAAAAAAAAAAAAAAGAAAAAAAAGCCATGAAGACATTTTATTGTTTTTCATGAAGTTACCCAAATGTTAGGTATGTGATCTGTTTTCCTCCCCTTGCCTGTCTTTCCCGTCACCTCTGTATTTCTCCTCCCAGTTCGTAATTTATTTTCTCCTATCCCTGTTACTGGAAGTATTCGTTTACTGCCCACTGACTAATGCCGAGTGAATAGTATTTGTTAAATGCAATGTGAGTTTTTTTGTTTGTTTTTTAACTACTCTAAAATTTGTAAAGCATTTTTGATTGAGTGGCAGCAATGAATCTTACTGGTATTAGCTTCCATAAATATCCAGATTATTAAGACAAAGGTCACTTGTCAGTGTTCACATGTTGTCCAGCACTTCTAGAACTTGGTCCTTCAATTCTTTGTAGTGAGCTTCATGTATGTGTGGTAGACTAACTGCAAACTGCTGCACCTGGTGAGGCATTATGAGAGTGTGCATGCAATTTGTGACAGGTCTTTCTGAAGTGTCTCACAGGGGACGTAAAGCACTCACAGCACATTGGCAGCTCTTTCTGAACAGGCTACTTTTCACAAACTGGAAGTATTAGAAAGTTCAGAAGCTATTCCTGTGACCTTGCTCAGAAGATTCTGCTTATTTGAAAAGCCTGATTAACAATTTACTTACGAGTACCTGCCTGACATCTTCCTTACAACAGCGATTATGATTCCTGCAAGGATTCCAACAGCTACTATGATTCCAATAATTATTCCAACAAGTGCAATTGTTTCCAGACCACCTACAAGAAGAAATTGGGTATGTTAACTTGTTTCCCATGGAGACCATTGACAGGGGCTAGAGACAGAACTGACACTTTTCTGCTGCAGCCCAGTCCTTGGTGTAGATTTCCTTGTTTCTTGTGAACTCTCAGGTGGATTTGATAAGTTCAGCAGTTTTCCTTGTTTTGGTTTGTTGGTTTTTTTTTGTAGCGTTTGTGCTAGATTGAAAACTTGCTGAAGTCACTGAGATGGTCTGTTCTGTGCACTGAGACCTGCAAAGCCATCCATACAGTGATTGATAGTCTGTGTAGACTATAGGCCTGCAAATGTGCCTTTGGGCTGCAGGGCTCTGCAAAGATGTGATGAAAAGAGACAATGATCGTGTCAACAGGAGGAGGCAGATCAGGGGGTGTACCATGGCTCCTCCTGACATTATTTTAAGAATAGCATGGGCATACCTAATGCCTTCAAGAAGGGTATGAGCTGACAATTGAGCTCTCCCTTGTCTTTATAATCAATTATTTTAATACCTTTCTCAGTTTTCTCTGGTTTCTCCCCACCCAGTCCACCTGTAAAGTCAGAAAGAGAGTAATTACTTAGGTGCTTTACACCAAGTTCTGCATCCCAGTTCACAATGACATATCCAAGGAACACTTTTATCAGCTATATCACAATAGTATGAGAGCTGCATAATAGGCTGCTCTTTTGTTGGGACAGGGACTGAGCGAATGAAAAGCTCAAGAGTGAATGCGAGGAGCTCCTTGAAGTTATAGAAATACAAACTAAAATCTAATGAAATGGTTATATCTAATATGCACTAGTGGAATTTAAGTCAGGTCAGTTTATGTTGTTTTTGTGCATGGAAACTTGTACAAAATCTTTTTAGTACAGTTCTTTAATTCTGGAATTGAATTTGCATTTGAGAGCAGATTAAACTTGGTATTTGAATTTTCCAGATATATGTTTAGTAGAGGACGTAAGATTGCAATGTATTAAAATGGAAAATTAATTTTTTTTTTTACCATCAACACTTTCAGTGTTAACTTCATAGTCCGTAGAATTGTCTCTGTCTTCAGGCAGGGCAAATGCACTTTCTGTGGTCATTAGTTGTCCAAACTGCAAGAGATTTGTTACACTGTGTAGACTTGTGGGCAGCTAAAAGAGTTGGGGGAAAAACAGAGGGGAAAGAAAACCACAGTATGTTCAGTCTAAGTATGCATTTAAATGTCTTGATCTGCCAAGTGCCCTGAACATGAATTTCTAGCCATCGCCTGTCATCTTTGTGTCCCTTATGAAGAGTGACAAAACCCAAAGCAAGCTGATTTGTCTTTCCTGACAGAAACTTTATAGATCAGATGAATTCTCAACAGGACTACAAAAGTGCAGGAGAAGACTGCAGAAGGTTGCAGACCTGCCTGTTCTTTTTGATTTTGTTTTTGTGTGTTGTTTTTTTTTTTGTCTGATTGTTCGTCAGTTTGGTTTCACAGGAGCTAACAGAGAGACAGGGAGTTAGAAGAGGCAAATGGCAATAAAGAAGCAGGTTATGAACACTTTCTGCAGCACAGGTGAACTGCCAAAAATGTTTTCAGCTTTGTCACCTTCAACCTACCTGCTTGCAAAGCAAAAGCATCAGCATATGGTCTTTTTTATTTTATAACTCAGAGTTTTTCTCTATAATTTATGATTGTTTAAAATCTAAGCAATGAGTCAAAACCAGGACTGTGAAATCAGGGTAATGGAAAGCAACCGTTATTTAGACTGATACTCACTAGGGTTGGTAATTCTTCAAACTCTGTGTCATTTCTGTCTTTGAAATCAATTGTTGCACTTTCTTCTCCTTCTAGAATTGCACTTGCTGAATAAAATTTGAGAAAATTAAAGATGGATCTTTGTTAGAATTTTACTTGATAGCTGCATGTTCTGGCTACTTTGACATCTAAATTATGTTAAACATGACATATATAGGTAGCACTCAATCTGCCTACCTTTGCACTTGGGCTTGCAAAATTATTTGGACTGACTTCCTGGCTTCGTCTATATTCTTACAGAAAGCTGTAGGACAGAACTTAAGCACATATCGCTTATAGTGTTTCTGTGCTGTGCCAGGGTTGAACACTAAACACTTTTTCCAAGGGAAATTTTTATTCAATAGAAGTCATCCCCTCTGTACAGGTGAATGCAACTACTCCATACTTCAAGTATTAGTATATATATCTGGATGAATTACTTTAAGCATCTTTGCTTTTCTAAAGTAGTAAGAGCTTTCTCCCATCTTTCAGCATAGTCCCAGCCACCACCTTTATTTTTTAGTACTGCCATTAATGTTTATGGGTATAGCTATAGTTTTAAAAAAATATTACTACACATGAGAGGCTTTTTAACGTTGCAAACCTTATCTGCCGTAATTCTAATTGTTTTTTTTTAAGTCTCCTTTTTTGTTCTAGACCTATATGTCATCCATGCTCTTTGGTATAACAAACACTTAATTTTGACCTAAACCATTTCTCACAAATATGGCTAAATAGCATCAATAGGGAAAACATAACAAGGTAGAACACAAAAAATATGTGTACATGAAGATAACTGGCAGTTATCAAGAAAATGTTGGAAGTACACACATCATTTGACTAAGTTGCATGCTGACTCACAAAACTATGACCATACACATTATGATGTTAGTGTAGTGTGATATCTCTTGGGAGTTTTTAATTCACCATGACTGTAAAGCTAGGAGGTGAAGCTGCTTGTTTTGCTGTTGCCTGGGGCATGAGACTTCTGCTAATTCCAGATACCAGTGTTTAAATTTAAGCAAAGAACTAATAATAGACAGACATTCTCCTGAACAAAAACATCAGGCATAAAAACCTAAAACTTCTGGGTAATTATTTCCAACATTCAAATTTTGCACCAAACTTTTATTTCAACAGCTGGGGCAAAAGTCCAAATTCACTAAAACCCAGTGTATCAGTTCACACTATTTCAGCATAATACTGATCTACTGTAAGGAAATATTGCAATGGTAGCTGAAGGTTATGTGAACGAGAGCCATGTTCGTTCCCTTCAAGCAGCAGAGAGATTTGCAGGGAGAGGTGTTGTAGAAAACCCTGGATACTCACGCATCGTTTACCTGCGGTGTATATAAGGTAACCATTGTCGGCTGCAAATATGAACAAAATATCTAATCCTTTTTTCCTTTGCAAGGTAGTTTATACCATAGCATTTCTGCTGTTGAATAGAATAGTTTGATACAGTACTCTTCATACCTCTGTGTTTGGAAAACTTAGTAGTGCTGGAGAGTTGACTCAGGGAGGGAGATGACAATATTCACAAGTTATTTAATCAGAGAATTTTACTCAAAAATTTTATTAGAAATATGAGAAATATTCATGAGGTGTCTATTGTTTAATTAAATATTAAGCACTGTTTCTACTATTTTCTCTTATTTAGTGACCTGAAAACATCCTCACCTCTTCTGCATTTGAATGTAGACTATTACTGACTAATTAGACCAGTTCTCAGTAGTTAGACTATTTCTATTTCTTATAAAAGACTTTAATATTTATACTTCTAAATGCATTACACTCATGCTGTATTTGATTTAGAGGCAACTAAACAGAATTTTTGTTCTGTGGCTGAAAAATTGGAAAGAATGGGCATTTTACTGTGTCAAAATGAGAAAAAATTAAAATCAATTTGTATCAGCTGTACATATAATCACTTGAATTATTTTTCTTTAACTTGAGTTCCATTTAACCTTTATTTAATTTTGAAAAGCCTTCTTTAAATGTAAAATGTACTTTCAAATGAAAACAAAATATTTCATTTTGAAACTAATTAACAAAATGCACCAGCCTTTTTAAAGGAAACATTTCATGCAGAAGAGTTACCTGACATTAAAATAAATAAGTAAATATAATCTCCATTTCCATTTGCCACTGAATTCTATTGGAAACTTGCAAATATTTTTCTTGTTCCCAAAACTAGTATTTGAACCAAATTATTTTGTCATCAATCTCTAGCAATACAAGACCAAGAGCTTTGTCCCTTCCCCAAAATACTAAACACTGATCTAAACGTGTATTTCTAAATCCATATTTACTTAAGTAATAAGAACTTTATATTTTATATTGTTATTTATAAAGCTGCATACAGATACACTTTCTATTTAAGAGCCAAAAGAAGGGTGTGAAAATAGTACTAGAGGCACTAACAGATGAAGAAAGTGTATTCATGTTATGCCAACATGAAGCCTAATATAGCTGGCTAAATAAGCCAGCCAGACTCCCAAAAATGCCCTTATAATTCATGGAACTACTAGAACCAAACAGGGTCTAAGTTATATGGTAAAAATAATGTTTTCATCATTTTTGATCACAAGCATTTATGGGGCTTTACTTCCAGGCATGTTCATTAGCCATCTAAAATATCAGGCCATTTTAAGGTATGGCACTATTCAATAATCCTCAGGCTTGGTTTATACAGTAAAGCCTTTAAGTTAGAATATTGGGATTATGGTATGTGTATGTTAAATGTAAAGAAAGAAATTGCAGTAGAGCTAAACAACATGAATTGTATGGATCAGGTAAGTTTGTGATCCCAGGCAGAAATGAAAAAATCATTTATTCACTAGTGACAAAATAAGCACAGATGGAGAAAACCAATTACCAGAGAAAAAACCCAGATGGAAAGTGAAATAAGTTTAGTATGTTAAAAACAAGCAGCTCACTCAGGGAAGCTAATTATACCCTGGGCAAGGCAGTAGCTCTCAGCCCTGAAGAATTACCTGACAGTGAAGGCAGGAAAGGAAACAGTGTCATAGAGCAAAGGTGCAGAGAACTAGTGAACATCACAAAGAATCGTGAAAATAATTATTCTTTGTGTGGTGAAGTTATCAAAGGTTCTTGGTGACCAGCAGCATGTAGGAAATCTATTTCAGCACATTTCCCTCAGGATACAGTGACTGACGAAAGGTAATGGCCCAGATTGATCTGACCTAATTTTAGGTTCTTATGAAGGTGCTTAAATAAGGTCTGTGCCCTTCTCTTACAGTCCGTAAAGAAAGGTAAATACTTCCAGAGGGTGATTCAGCTCTCCTGAGATTTGGGTCATCCTCTGGAAGTGCTTTTCTTAACTGTAAAAGGAAACGAGAATAATAAGGCTTCCATATTAACTTCGTAACACTCACAGATTGACCTGATTTCTACCAATACGTGGGTCTTGTTCCAGCCCTGCCCACTCTGAATAATACTGCCTTAAAGCGGAGGTCCTGTGTTTGCTGGAGAGTGGTCCCAGGATTGTATTTCCAGGTTTGTTTTATGGACAGTGTCTGGACAGATGTGGTCTAGATGGTGGTGTGTAGGTAAACACGCTGCTGAGCTGCCATCAGAAGGCTGGGAGCTGATTTGTTATCAGTGTCCTGCATTTGTAGGAAGGGATAGCAGAGACCGGACAGCTCTTTGTCAGAGAAAGCTGCAGTAAGCTCAAGGCCAGGCAAATCCTTGGAAACTGAAGCTAGATAAACTGAAAGCAGCGTTGGTTTGTTCTGAACTTTGTGGGTTCTTAGATGCTATAGCGTATTGAAAGAGACGTGATGGACTCTGGCACCTTACATGAGAGAGTAAAAGCAGTGTAAAAAGGCTAGCTTTCTCAGGTGCCTTTGCAAGAATAAGCCAGCATTGGTTGCTTGACTGTAACAAGCAACCCTTTGATTTCAGATCAATACGGTATGGGGAGGGAGAATTAAAGGGAGGGCGAAAACAGCCCTGGGAAAAGGCATCTAAATTTAGCTTCAAGCTTTCTAAGTTTTTTTTAAATATTTAAATGAAATTTGAGAGAATCTACTAGATATGAAACTTCTTTCCCTCTACCCAGGACAAGGCGTATATACCAAGAGAATGTCAACGTAAGGGTGTGTGTGCTTTGTTGGCTTCATCTGATGTGGGCCAAATGTAGCAAGAGCCATAGGGTTAAGTACTGCTTCTGTAAATGTTCTTATCAGTACCTTACAGGAGGCTGTAAATAAAAACATTGCCTCACAGTGCTGGTTTTGTCTGCAGATACTGCTGTGGCCTCTTCTGTTTGCAGCTATACATTGCTGCGGATGTGAATTCATCATTGCATCTCTTTCTGCCCAAGTTCCAGCTGGGTGCATTTCAGTTCAAAGTCCCCAGCTGCTATCAGGCTGCAACTTCTCACACTAGGAGAAAATCTGATGTCCTTAAAAGTTTAATACTGCTTTGAAAACGTTGTGTGGGTAAGCATCCCATGACCCACTTAGGGAAAGATGAGCTCACTACTCATTGTTATTCATAGAGCGACAGTTTACTAGAAAAACCTAGTTTTGCTTTCAAATCACAGTGGTTGTGCTGGAAAGGAGAGTGAGTTGTAAAAATGTTGTCAGTTAGCATTTCTTTCAGGTATCTCCAAAAACAACAAAGATACTTTTGAAGAAGAAGAATGTTGGAGGATCTCCTTTCTTTCCCAGCAGTCTGAG
The DNA here is from genome assembly GCF_964211835.1 of Anser anser. NCBI lineage: Eukaryota > Metazoa > Chordata > Aves > Anseriformes > Anatidae > Anser > Anser anser. Next base: position 6,090,234 of record NC_139738.1, on the reverse strand, counting down.
TAAACCCAGATGCCAGTGAGCAAAGGCAGTTTTAAGCCAGTATTTTAGCTTTGTCCTTGAGGTAGGAAGCCCTCAAAATAGACTGTTTCCTTCTCTGCAATATGACAAAATTCTTACCAGTAGGTAAAAATTGCTAACTTTAAAGGGGTCTCTCTAGTAAGAGCTGAAAGAGTTTTTATTTTTCCTTTCACCTCTGCTCCTATTAAATATATATACATATGTTTTCAGTTATTTATAACAGTTTAAAAAAAACAGGGTAACTGTCAAATAATGGTTTTGATTTTAAAATTCAAGTTTATTTTTACCCATACCTTATCCATTATCTCACTATTGGAATCTTGTTCTGTTGTAGTTCAGTGGGAACTTCTGTTCCTGGTGGTGGGAGCTTAACAAAAATGTATAATTTCATAAGGTATCTTCCTTTTGAATACATAATTTCTGAGTGGTAGTATTGTAGTTTTCAAATACAATTCTGTTTTCTGTTGTTTGGCTTCATCTTCATTTTTAAATGTACCCCAAATACAGGAGTACCTACCTCCCAGACCTACTTCAGCAATTTACTTTACTTCCCAAAGTAGTTTTCTATTATTTTTCTTTTATTGTATTTCAGAGTTTGTTGTTGTTGTGTTGGTTGGTTGGTTTTAAGGCATATAGAAAAGCATATAGGTTCTTTTTCCTGTGAAATGTTTCAACACTGCCAAATCCAGGGTACACTTTTTTTTGGACTTATTCTGAAAATTTGAGCTTTTGAAGAATAAAATATACTGGGTTCTCTTTATTTGCGTTCTGAGTTTTGAGCATCTGGACAGTTAAAATTTTCACATTTTGCAAAGCAAAGGATTTCCTTAATGTGAGATCTGCAATTCTCGTTTGCACCTGTGGCTCCTGCAAAATTCATTGCATCTGCGGTGTCCTCGGAACTTTGTATCTTCAGCCCGTCTGGGGCCACAGCATTTACTTTTTTTTATTCCTGTTGGTTTTTTGGAAGTTGGATTAGTGTGTCATGCCCTCATAAAGAAATGTCCTGAAATATGTTTAAGTGCTTAGACTTTGTATTGTTCAGGAGAAAGTACACTCTGTCTAACAAAATCCTGGAGTGCTTATTGCTGCTTCCCTATGCAAAGATTGGCCGGCTTTGCTTTTTGTAGCGGAGGAAGCTGGATGACAAAAATACTTTGAACTCAGACAAGTGCTTGCCAGTTGAAAACTCATCCATGATGTACAAGGAAGGATTTGGTTAAACCTTATTTAGAGCACAACTGACTTTGTTCGTCTATTCCGTGTGGCTCATGATGACAACATTTTGCTGAATTTTCAGAACCATTTCCTTTGGTCACCACACCCTGCTGCAGCTGGTTTCTATTGCTATGACTGGGTTAGCCAGAGAAACTAAGCCAGAGTTTAAATCTACAGTGCAGAGTAGCAAGGAAACACTCAGCTGTTTCTAAAGTAAATCACATCTTCTGAATGCTGCAATATATTGTACATTGTCCATACGTGGATACCCTCAGGAAGGCAAAACAAAAAGCACATTTTAACCGGGGCAGATGTAAAGGAAAATCAGCTGCTCTTCGTGTGCTTACTACACGTATGTGACCCACAACCAAAGTTATGAGACAAAGCCACAGGAGGAAAAGGTGGTAACTTACTAAGCTTTTTCTATTATGATAAAGTTGGCCACAAAGCTGTGGTTAAGGAAAACAGTATCTAACTCCATTATGGGATATTTCTTTCTAAACTATTCGTGTAGAGCTAAGTCTTCTAAGGCTTCTGATTTTAATAATGTTGCTGTGTCACTGATTGTCCACTGTGTACACTGACCTCAGAGTTGCTCTCTCATGAACCTGTCTAAAAAACCACTTTCTTAAGGATGAGTTCTGCTGCCCCACAACCAACCACAAGGTTGCCCTGCTGCAGTCCTATGAGCAATGTTCTGTTTTCTGAGCAGTAAAGGTCTGACGGGGGCAACAAGACTGGAGGTATGTGATCAGGGTGTGAGTCTCTTTTGGATCATTCTGGGCTCATTTGGATCACCTAAAACTGCAGCACTGCGGTACTGTTTATCACGGCAGGGCTGGAAGGGAAGGAGTGTTGGGGCTGGGACTCTCCAAGGGACCTCAGGTTGACAAGGAGAAAAGTACAGGATTTCATGCAGTGGATCGACAAATTTTACAGGGTATGCAGCAGAAAGCAGACAGTCTGTGTCCAAATATGGTGGTCTGTGAATACAGATGAAAGGAATTAAGAAATTACTTTGGATACAGTAATAAAAGAATCTTTTTCTCTGATTCACTTCCTGCCAAAAACTCCGAGGCCATAGCTATCCCCTCTTACAGCTGCCAGCTCGAGGAAGCTACTTCCTGGGGTGGTTTATCACAACCATCACAAAGGTTGCTAGCCCCTTAAATCTGTCAGCGGAACTGTTTGTGTGATCGTTTCCTAACTCATTTCTTTGAAATATGTATGCTAAACACTAGAACTGGAAACTGGTTGGCCTTTAATTTTGTTCACAATGGTTCTTGGCTAGTTGCCGTGGATTGCCACACAATGTAATGTTGCCAGCAAGCGAGAGCCATTCAAATATGTTTAGTCTGACATTCATCCTAACTAATAATACACAAGCTAATATTTAGATGGGTTTCATAGTCATAAAAACATTTTAATATGTATTTGGAATGAAGTATATCCCCTTTAGACATCTAGCAGCAGCTCGTGTACTACTCAAGTCCTGTGAATAAAGTGCCTGCTTGCCTGAAATGGGGTGTGCGGCTGAATTGTACCCTTGTAAAGGATTTTTGATACGATTTATGCTGGATGTTTTAGTCTTTAAAATCAAGAGATACAATGGTGGACAAGAATGAGGCAATCATAAAGCAACAGGAGAGCGTACACAACACCACGGTTTGTTTCCTTTTAAGTCTTTGGCCAGGCATCTGAGACAGTGAGTTGGAAATAAATCACAAATTTGTTTAATAATTTTTCTCATTTTTCTTTAATCTTCCCAGCGCCCCTGTATTCCCAATTGTGTGTTTTGTTACCAAATAACAAGGAGCAAGCTGCACACCACCCAGCTAAAGGAGCTGTGCTGCTGCCTTAACTCGAGCTGCGGATGGGGTTTGTGTGCCCGCAGAGCGGCAGAGGCCGCCTGGAGGCTGCCGGCCTGCAGCATGGATCTGGGATGCAGGGGCAGAGCAGGACCTGGCAGCATCTGGGTTCCATCCTGTAGTCCCTGACCGCACTCAGACAAAAAGCAAACAAACCAACACAACAAACAACTGAGACAGAGACTTTATGTTAGAGCTGGGCAAACAGTAGTTATTTCTGTGGTACGCATGCATGGTTTGCCTCAGATGACACAAGGAGGAAACACTGGGTGCTTCTGTCAGAGGCCACAGCCTGTACACTGTGGGCTAACATTGCTTTACTATTTTTTGATTATCTATTAATATGTTCTTTTATCTCCCTAGGTTGTCAGCTGCTTATATTTCTGCAGATGGTTTAGAAGTGCTAGATCTAGGGTAAATGTATGGTTTCAGTGGAAGCTATTGAATTACAGGAGCTGAGAATCCAGCCTCTGTTTCCCGTTTTTACTGTGCCACCTGAGTTAATGAAAGGGCCACTTGTGAGCTTTTAAATATGACCGTTTCCTTTCTGTACAAAATTACACAGATTCAAAAACTTAACTCCTAGGTTTTGAGAAATGGGTGCACAAGCATCCCTGCTTTTCCAATGAAAAATGTGCTCTCTGCTGATCTTTTTACCAAGACGCTGCAACGTGCACTGACTAATTTGCAGGCCCACTAACTGAGATTTAGTGAGATGTTTTTATGGTAATTAAATCTTGGGTATGGGATATGTACAGCTAGATTCATATCCAGCTAATATAGTTGTCGAGAGGCACATACAGAGGCACGCAAAAGTGCACTCATCCACGATGCAGCCGGATGCAGGGTGGAAGTCCCGCGTACTCCATCGGGGCAGAAGAGCCAGAGCAGGCAGTGCGGTGGGGCAGCAGGCCTAGGGGAAAGTCTCCTGGGGCATTTATGGAGCAGTGATCATATGTATGAAGAGCTGCGGCTGTGTGTATGGAGAGCTGCAACCTTCTTCAGGTCCCTTACTTCGGACCTTACCGACAGATCTGACCTCTGAGGGAGAGGCCTCAGTTCTGCCAAAACTGGAGGGAAGATTTTAGGCATAAGGAAATGAGTGTATCTCTGCAGAAATTGTAGCAAAATGCTATGTGAAATACTGTAGCAAAAAGATGTCTTAAAGTCATGGTTTATTTGCTCTAATAACTGAAAATACCACAGACACAAGCCTAGCTTTTCATTCCCGTTTGCACTCACATGTGAGTCTTTGTTTTGGTTGTTCACTTTCTCTCTTACCTGTAGTTACAGGATTTGTTTTTTCAGAAGAGTTTAGAGGTGCCTAACATCACTGTTTATCTTCACTACTGAACTGGCAGTGGCAATTGGGTAGATCAAGATACATTTGGAAAAACCTTTTCTTGCAATTTTTCAATCCTAGTTTCTGATTTTGAAAAATTTAGAAAGCTTTACAGTCAAACACGGAAGTCTGCAAACTTCAATTTCCTTTCTTACCACGTAAAAACCTTTTCATCTCAATTACCCTACCTGTCCACGTGCTAACCTTGAGACCAAACCCAATGTAAAGTAATGCGACCTAGCATAGACCTGCTTTATTTCGAGGCTTGCATAAGGAGGCATTACTTAGTATTTGCCTCTGGTTAAGATCAGGCACATGTGCAGTTGATGCAGCTCAAGTGACATGTGGAAACTTGTTAACAATCATGTTAATTTTTGTTCATGTTATGTGACAGCCTACAGAGTAATCCTCTTATCCGCAATGATACTTGCACCATAGGAAAGGTTTCAAGTCAGGAAATGTGTTGCCTCTAAAGCATTCATTGGAATACTTGTGCTTTTCATCATGTGATTAACGCTGTGCCCAGAAACATTTTAGGCTAAGTTCCATTTCATTTCTTTTGATCCTGTGTGCTAGGCTTTGCCTGAGGTTTTTATATGCTGAACAGGATCACAGAAAGACAAATATGTATCTCCTAGTCATTCAAAAGGAAATGCTTTAGTCTAAAAATTCATCAGGTTGTGTAGGGTGCTCAGGGCTGTCCTTGGGTGGTAAGTATGACCAAATACTTGGCTCTTTCAGTCAGGATTTAAATCAGGAATGGATAATACTAAGTATACATGAATGCGTTTGTAAGTAGACAGTGAGGTAAGATTTGTTATTAGGTTTTCTTTCCGTATTTCTGCTAATTTCTGTCATTAATTTTACTTGGAAGCTCACATATAAAAAAGGAAATGAATTAATTTTCTTCTTTTCCACATCAGTATTGTGTTTTATCCTTTCACAGCTTTGTTCTGTATTGCTTTACACGACCCAGTTAAAAGAGCTTTATCCTTTCTGTTGGAAACCAAGTTACTGACTTTGGGATCAAAAATTCCTGTTAAGATTTCCTAGGTTTGTGCTACTCTTAACAGAAATCTTCTGCTTAAAATACTTTAACTTTTTTGCATCGCGGGGTTTCAACCTGATTATTGCTGGGCTCCTTAACTCAGAGTTGAGAGAAAATATCCTTAAAAACTCCCCAAAAGCCTTAAGGTGGAAGATGTCTTTTCTTGAAGTTCTGGTATCCTAGAAACTGCTTAAGATAATTCTGTAAAATGGTGGTTTCTTTTTGTCTTCTTGTTAATGGCTGTAAATTTGGGGATATTTAATACTGGTGCTTGCTAAGGATCAGCTAGCTGGGAGCCGGTGATTTGAGCCTTAAGTTTCTAGGACAGAGAAAAGCAATATTTGGGAATTGACTAGCATTGATCAGTTTTAGATTTTCTGTGAAATTCTGAAGTGTAACTCCAACCTTTGAGACACAAAGAACACCAGGAATGCCAATTAAGTCGCAAGCCAATATCTACCCATCCTGCATATTGATACAGCCGTTATTTCCAGCAGAACGATACTGGTTGGCACCAGGCTAAAATCAGGCCACATCCCAAAATCCAACTCAGAAAAGTGGATTTACCCTTTGGAAAACTAGTGGGTTGAGTTTCGGGTCGCTGTGTTCAGAGAACTGTTAGCTGGCCCAGGGAATGCCCGTGTGCTGCAGCAACGCTTGCTGTGCATGCTGTCTGCACGGGCGTCCGTCGGGCCCGTTGCCTGATGGTCAGCTCATTCAGACTGAGTCAAATGCTAACCAGACTAAACTTGAATGTGCTGTTCCTGGAATCAAGTACTGTTCAGGACAGTTCTGATTACTGTCAGTAAATCACTCTTTACGTTATCTTTAGTAAGACTTAAAATCTATTACATTTTAAAGTATATTTGGTATTTTTCTTATAAAATTCAAAAGAAATAGTTCACAAAATCAACTTTTCCTGGGTAGATACATAACATTTCTCAAATCTGTCTTAGGTAATAGTTCTTCCTCTTTTAGCTTCCCTCACTTAAGTATATTGCCTATGGCCAAATTATTACTAGCAGAATTCTCGATAAGGCGTGAGTTCCAAGTTGTGGTAATGCCTCTAAGCGTAGAAGTTAAATTCTTGAACGGAAAGATTTATAGGTGACTTTCATAGCAGGCAGTTTCACCATCGAAATTTCTGTTATAACTAAATTACTGCTTGCAGTCTTCTCTGCATATTTTATATGGTGAAACCGAAGACACTTCCAAGGGCTGCTGATGTAATGTTTTCGCTGGCTGCTTCCAAACTATTCCTTCCCTTGCACAGACGCACAGAAGTCTTTTCTAATAGAGCACAACTCTAACCATCTGAAAACTTTTGATGCACCTCTTTCCTGCTACAACCATAGTATATGCTCAGTGGTAACATAAGAATTAAAAGGAAGAGTTTTATAAACAGGACAGAGCAATTGTATCGCCTATTAGTAAGCACACAAACTGTTAAATTAAAGGAAATCACTGGAAACAATTTTAAACAAAGTTTTTTTCTTACCTTCTTCAGCAAGTGCTATGAAAGGCACACTCCCTAGAATGAAGATGAAGAATTGAACTTTAATAAACATCTTTCCTTGGCTTAGAGAAGAGCTTTCCAGTTCTGAGACCAGATGGATTTAGATTCTGATAACTTTTTTAGAGGCAGGCGAGAATTGAGAATGCAAAAAGAAATCACTGCAAAAACTACTTCGGTATTCCAAGTATTCCTTTAGCTGCTGTTGCTAAAGGGGGAAGGTTTTCCCAGATGATAACTATACAGCTAAAGCAAAGTATCTGAGTGGAGTCAGCATTTTTTTGTTTAGCCAAGGGGTGGGAGGGGAGCGTGCCTAAGGTGGTCTCAAAAAGAAGAGCCAGACCCGCCCTCTGCACTCTGTTTGGTCAGTACTAAAATTATGAACTCAGCCCAGGTTTAAAGTTACAGGAGCTGTCGTGGCTTTCAGAAGACTTTTATTTAGCAAAGCGGGGAAAGGGGACTTAGGCGGAGTGAGGTGTTCAGGGAGTTCCCTCCCTTCTGCAAACTCTCCTTAAAAATATTTAAGGACCAACACTAAGTATGTTTTTCCTGTTATTTCCAGCAGTGAATTGATGTTTTTTTTATTTCAAAGTGAGCCCCTATGTTTATATAAGTAAGTTTGGTAATGAATGTGCTTTTAGAGATACTGAAATAGTTTTAGAACGGGGTATTTAATTCTGTAGTAAATAGTAACTGAATGTTTCTGCATATCCAAGTCTCTTTCAGCTTGTGTCCTCAAGTGCTATGCTTGCTGTGCTCTAACATTTATCTTTGTCCACAGGTTTCCAAGCCTGAGAGTTTTAATTTCACCCCCTAGAGATAGAGGATTTTTCCTTTCCATGTATAACTATAAGTAGAACAGCTGTACAATTGTCTGTACAGTGCTAGTTACTCTTTTCTGGTAAACACTTTGTGCATCAGCATCAAGATGCACATATGCAAGACTAGATTATCACTCTACAAACATCTGTAACAGATACTGAACATTCTGCTCTCAGGTAGGCAAGGACTGCAGCACAGGGACTGGGAGTGAAGCAGGACTCTGGTAGCAATGATTTATATTAATCCTTTTCTGAAACTTGGGCAAGTAATAATCTACTAAACCACATCTATTATTAAGGGATGTTGTGAGTCTTAATCAGTATTCATATGGAAGCTAACTGTACCAGTGTTCCTCCTAGCTGGGTGGCAGCCTCTTCTGCTCCCTCGGTTTCTGTATCTTGGTGTCCTGCAGCGCTAGGACACCAGCCCATGAAGCGTGGCAGCTGACATACAGATTTGCTTCCTTTCTACTGATAGTGGTAGAGGAGGTAACCTCTGCAGAAGGATGAAGCAGACCTGTGGGAGAGGTTTTAACTTGGAGGAGAAAACAACAACAACAACAAACCAACCACATGGCTAGGTTGTTTTGCTCAGTAATGAGTCGGAGCTCTCATGAAGACCCCACAACACTTTGTGATATAAAGAAGCAAAACAAGTTTGAACATAAGCAGAGATACAGTCATGCAAAGAGGACTGCAGATGGAAAGTACACCATTAGAGACTTCCAAGTTCCAGCTCCTTTCTGGTCCAGGCCACTCCTCAGAAAAATTTAGATAAATTCATCAAATAAGTGCAAAAAAGGGAAAGAAATTTGCCCATAGATGCAAAACAAGTTAGTGAAAAAGCTAGGAATGTCTCTTACAGATTGTCATTTTAGGATGAAACTGTTTCTTAAGGACGACAGTGACAGGAACTTGCCTGCTTCTGAGAACAGCATGGTGCTGAGCAAGGGTATTAAAGTTCAGAGCCATTGCTGAGCCCGCTTATTGGAAACAAACAAAAATGCTTCCAGAAAGGCCCATGTACCCTTGGGAGAGGGTATGGAAATAGAGAAATGAGAGAGCAGTTTTCCTCTGAACTCCACCAAATTTAGGTTTTCTAATGCAACTGTGGCTCACTGTGTCATAATTCTGTTAAGCCAATAGGTTTTGTGAAAATAAGAGGATTATTCTAAGGTTCTGATTTAACAATCTATCTTCATTTAAAGCAGTACTTACGTGCTTTGCTTTATAATTAGAAGTAGTGCATACTTATCTGTAGGTAAGTGTTGTCTTTGCTGGCTGGTGGTGGACTTACATATTTACTTAAACGCTGTTACAAAAAAGTTTAAGTCTATACAGAAATGTTGCAATTGGGTCTTTGTTCAGGAAGTGCTATGATGATTCCAATGAAGTCTTTCAGCAAGCTCTTTCCAACCGGAGAATGTATGGATATGCAGGATGTGCAGGGGTCACTGTTTCTCATTTTTCTTTTGGTTAGTTGATGGGGTGTTTTTTGTTTTGGTTTAGTTTGGTTTGGTTTGTGGTTTTTTGTTTTTTTTTGCATGTGTGTGTGGTGTTTTAGGGTTTTCTTGGTTGTTTTTTTCAAGGCTGCTCTGTATGTCCTTAATCAGAGCAGTGTAAGGGAGGAGGTGGAAAGGACCTGAAGTACAAGCAGCCCTTTTGTTTTCATTTCATAATCTGTTCTTCCTGTCTGACCCTATCAGTCATTTATGCAGCCTTGTGAAAGGCTCAGGCTGTCTCCAGTTGAGTAAGAGCAAAGCGTGAAACGTAGCCGGGGGAGGAGGAGAAACCAGCAAATACATCCTGCAAAGTGTTATGTCCCTGTGGCAGAAGTTGGGTGGGATGCTGTGTTTTCCTCTGCCTCAGTCAGTGTTGCAGGATGCCCCCATGAGCACCAAAGGCGATGGGACGTCTCCCCAGTGTCCTAACCAGGCTTGGAGCCAGGCTATTGGGCAGCAACACCAACACCAGGCTGGGCAGCGTGTTTTCGGTCGCTGGTGAGCACGTCTGTGTACGGTTGTTCACACACAGTTGGAGAGATGTAGGAATTAGATTGGAGATGGTATTAGGGCTGGTTGTTCCACCCAAGGGCGCTCTTCTGAAAGTGTAGTTCTCTATGGTGATCTCTTCAGTGGTATTGGTTTGGCCTTACCATTGGCAAACTGCCTGGCAGAAGAGGATTGCATTTCTCTGCCAAATGAAGTAATCTGTACGTGTACATTATGTCACTTACGCTGCAAAAACCCAGCTCCAGATTTCCTTTCCCCACCAACGAACATTACTACGATCCTGAAAGTGAGGCACACTGAGCAGGGAGAAGTGTCACCACGAAAGCTGGGCATCGACTGTGCTGGCTGAGCTTCTGCTTGGAAGGGGCTGGAGAGAAGGAGGGACTGTTGCTGCAGAGCTCCAGGTGTTCATTGTGCAGGGAATCTCAGGTGACAACAACATTCTTACCATTTTCCTGAAATACCTCAGGAATTACTCCCTTTTTTACTACAGCTGTCTCTAAAACCACGAGGAATTATGTATCTCAAGGTGTATACTTTTCAGGGCAGGGTTACCCATGTTGATATATGATTTTTCTGTATAACTTCTAGAAATCCTCTGAGGACATTTATGTCTTTCAGGACTGATGGTGAGGTGTGCCAAGCATGCAGAGCACTTGTAAATTCCATTGGAGCTGTGCATACCTGTTCATCCTCATCAGGCTCTGATGTCTCAAACTGGACACAAACTAGTTTGGGTGTTTTGTTTTGTTTTTACGTTTTGGGTTACATCTCAATAAAAGCTGCCTAAACATCAGTTCTGAAAAATACAACCTGTAACAAAATTCACTTTTTATTTCTCCTTCCAGAGGATTCTTTTGGGGGGCGGGGGATGACACTGATTGTGGCTTGCACAGTGTTTTCCAAGACTAACTCTATTACATTCAGGGTAAACGTTTCATTCTAAACAATTCAGGAATTGAGAAGGGTTGTTCTATACGGCATGATTTGCTGGAAGATTGCTTCACAGTAAAGCAAAGTTGCCTTGTTGAGAGCAAGTAATGGAAAATTGGAGCTATTTTTTGGGTCTCCTCTCTCAAGTACTAGAACATTTCCTCAGACTGAATTGGGGGCTTTTGTGTTTCAATACCTGCCAAAGGGGGGGGGTTTGACTACAGAGGGAAAACAGGAAATGACTTGAAAATTAGAAAATCTTGCAGAAAACAGTTTTTATGCTTCTGAACAAATATTGCAGGGTTTACAGCTGCCCCCAGGGTACCGAAACAGGAAATTCAGCAACAGAAAAGGACTGTATCTTTCTAGTAAGAGTGGCTTTGTAAAGGATATCAAATTGGATGCTTAATTTACACTTTTTGAGTGTATATTTTGCGAAAGGGTAAGAGTAAGAGCATACTAAGAGTATGCTTGGTTATGTTCCCATCTCATGGAGTTGCTTGCGTGAAAGCAGATTCTTAGAAGGCTTCTGCAGGAGTGTGGAGCCTTACAGTCAGAACTGTATTTTACCTTCCCTTAGTCACAAACTGAAGTCCATCAGATCTCTTCATTGATTTGTATAGGCCTTAGATAGCCGTAGCTTTGTGGTAGCTTTTGGGTTTGGGTCACTGTGCTTCTAGTTTCTAATTTCTGAAAATGAATTTGGTGTGCAAGATATGAGAGTACAGATCGGCCTGTATTTAGCCTTTAAAATAGAAATCCAGACGTTTTCCATCAAGCATCTGCCAGGGAATGGGAGAACTGGAAGATGCTACTTTCACACTATTTACATTTCAGGCAGCCTTTCCTGCCTGACAAGGACACCACTTCTAATACGAAGTCAGAGTTGTGGCTGATATAAGACAGCATAATTCAGTGTTTGAAAAGTGAAATGTGTCCCGTAGAAAGGAATTGGTAATTCTCAGTTTTTTGTTAGTGTTAACATAAACTCATAAATATTCACTATATGCAAATGTTTTTAAGATTCGTTGACCATTTGTGTTCCTGTGGAATATTATGTGCACGTGTGGGAGCACCACTGTCAGATGTAGAGAAGAGAGATTATTGAATCATAAAATTGTAACAGGACTTGAAGTTGGAGATCCTAACCTAGAATGAGGAACAGTCATCAGTCAGCTGTAGAGATGGGGCTAGATGTGAGCCATATAACTTCAAGAGCTTCACAAAAATGAGTACACACAAGTTTTCTCAAACAAATGCTCCAGCCTATAGGGCATAGAGGCAAGCTGAACTATTTCACGATCTGATAAATGGGCACACACGGAGCCAGTGCCTCTGGGAAATAAAGCAGTCAGGGCAGAGAGAAAGAGCAACTCTGAACTAGCTGGGTCCCAGCCCAGCCAGGAAATTCCCGTGTACTCACCTGACTCTCAGATTCTCTAAATGAACTAGTATTTGAGGGAAAAGATGGAAGCATCTGCACCTGTACTACTTTCATTTTAGGCTTCTGGGCAGTTGTCCTTGTACAAGCTGCTGCTCTCTCTAATCCCCTGCAAAGGGGATCCAGCAAAGACTCAGTTAAGATGTGCTGGGTGAAGGAAATGGCAGAAAGGTCTCCACACAGCAGTTTTAGGTAACAGCAAGTTGGTCCATATATAACGTCAACACTTTATGGTGCTTCAAAGTCTGTGCCTTGAAGTGGCTTTATTTCCTGCTTTTATCATTTCAAAACTGAAATTGTTTCTCATTCATAGTGTAAAGCTTTTCATTAGAAGCAGATGAATTTGGACCTTTTTAACAGAAAGGCATGATTTGTTACCTTTTTTCGACGGAGTAACACCAGCAGCTGTCTCTACGTGACACAGAGTGGCGTGACTCAGAGTTAAATACGGAATGCCCACTCTTTACTACTTTTAAACCTGTGGATGACCACCATGTATTTAAACAAAAAAATTATGAGGTTGACGTAGGTTTTCTTAGGTCAAGAGTGTTCTTTAAACTAGGACAGTTAAATAAGGAAAGCAACACAGCAGTGGAGCCAAAAGAACTTTATATTAAAAAAAAAAAAAAAGATTCTGTGAGTTTTTCTTTATACTTCCAAAGCCTTCCACTGCTTCTATAGTGAGTTTATACTGATAAGCAAACGTCTGTCATTACGGATTTCCATGTCCTGACTTTTTTTAAATATGTTGTGTCTGAGTGCTGAAAATACACCGAGTAATGCTGTGACCCAAAGTGTGGCTGAGACCACGCTGCACCAAACTTCATCCCCGCGCTCTCCAAAGCCACGCCGTGCCCCAGCGGTCAGGACAACAGCTGCCTGCGCTGCTTCGGTGTGGGGCAGGATTTGCCAGGATTTGCCAGGATTTGCAAGGAGATGGATGGACTAAGTCACAAACAGTGTATGGGTGCAGTCAGTTTTTCTGCAAATGAGGAATTGTCACCTTGAATGAACTTGTCTTGCAGAAGAAATGAGATGCATGTGGATGAACACGTGAGAAATGCTCCCCCCGTTAAGGTCCATGGCAAAATTCTCGTTCCAACTCTGTTTTTAGGGAGGAATCCCAAGTAAAGTAATGTGGTTTCTTTTCCTTTTTGTATACAAAGCATGTTCCCAAGAATAAGCAGCTTTATGAAGGGAGTGGAAAGATGAACAAAAGCTGGTGGAAAGAGAATAGCTGTGCTTCACATGAGAGGGATGGAGGGTGGGGACCGAGAAGCAGGCTGCGTGCGGGGATGGGTACTGATGGCTGTGGGGAGGGGGTTCTACGGAAAGATGTCCTACAGCGGCCTTTCCCGGCACATTTTATAGAACTGGGATTTATCTGCAAATAGCATCTGTAAGTGAGCGGACAGAACGAGGCCGTCTACATGGTACTCTGCAGCCACCAGAGGGAGCGAGATGGTCGCTGGTGGGGTTTTGTGTAAAACTCCCTGCAGGGCTGGACTCTGCCACTTCCCAGCGCCTGAGAGGAAACCGAGCAGACAAATGTGCTTCCAAACAAGCCAGGCTTTGGGCTGCAATTGCTTTACCACATTTTCAAGCAGCAATGTGTTTTTCCACACTGGCTGCATGTCCAAATGGGTATGAAAATACATGCCTCAGTGATGGTTTCAGTGGTAGATGCAAGGCACAGACATTTCAGCAGTAGCAACCGTTGGTTTTCTTGAAGTGACAGCTGTTGGAGTGACCCCAGTTCACCTTCTGACTGGCAACCGAATTCAACAGATAGAGTGATTTGAAGAATTTTAAGGAGCAAAGTGTATGTCAAATGAAAACAAAACTACGCACTGAAATCATGGGGAGGTGGAGGAATCATGAATGTCTCAGTTATTTTGCAAAATCTGGATTCTTTCACACTCACTGACATGGTCGAATATTATACTGTAATCTCCAAAAATGAAATATTACAGTAAAGAATTGCTCTCAGCTGCAACTCCTAATGCTTTGTCTAGAAGAAATACTAGACTGATTGTGTTGCTTTAAAAATATTTCTGCTAAATGTTTAGAATATTCATTCACTTTATTTTTCAGGAAAAGAATCCATTATGTTTAAAACTAAGGGAAGCAAGAACAACAAAGAATGCTAAAAAATGTAATGAATGCTCATCATAGCTAACACAATGACTGGGTTCAGGGCTTGGTTATTCCCTGAGCTATGCTATAAATCACTTATGTCTGGATAAAATGAAATGATGACTTGAGAATGTGTAGAGGGGAGGAGTCCCAGTCTGTGTAGAGGGTGGGCCTAGAGGGGTGCAATTGAACTGGAACTTAGGAAGAGAGAACTTATCTTTGCATTACTCAAGCCATTACAAGATCCCTTTTCGTGATATTAGCTTGTCAGTAGTAACTCATGGGAGAGAAGGGAGGGCAGTTCAAATGCAGGATTTTCCTATCTAATGGGTAAGTTAATTCATGCTTTAAATTAGGAAATAAATGTTTTATGCTTTGCTCTGTGTTTGCAAGATTTGTCTTGCATCAGCCAATTCTAGGACACAAAGGAGAACAAGGTAGTTGCTCTCTTGGAGGCCTGCTCACCACTTTAATAGCCCCGTCACCTACACGTGTCTTCAGATCAAGGCACTATTGTGTTCTTAAAATGTAAATATTTTAAATTCCATGCCTTTTAAAATGGGAACACTGAAAACTTTTGAGGTGAATATCATCTAACTGTGAAGGTCCATCCAGCTGGGTTTAGTTATTTCAGTATGAAGCACTGGGGAAGCTGAAGCACTGAGCACTGTAGTGACCTCTGAGATTACGCAGTAGATCAGGAGCGTAAACAAGAACCTCAGATTTTGCCTTCAGTGCCAACACTGCCTCTATTCTATAAATTCCTTCATTCAATATAAGGAGTGAATTAAGAGTTTTTTCTTTACTAGAGTGTTAATCTCTTCTTGGTTCCTCTGAATTAGAGGATCATGAATCATGTGTTTGTGGGCGTAGGCAGCTGTACACCAAGTACAACACAAAGAATATTAACAATTTTAATTGCCTGCAAGCAGTAATGGTAATATAGCATCTTTCAAAGAAAAAGAAATTGTTTCTCAGAGTAAGGGTCCTTTGGAACTTATTTGGAGTATGATTACTTCTAAATCAAAGGATTTAGATCCATTTGTCTTATGCCCTATATAGCCCATAACTCTTGTAGCAGTTCTATACTTTCCCCAGTTTCAAAAGGAGAAACTGAAGCATGAGGTGTTACATAAGTATGAGTAAAGGTAAAATGAATATTTTAATGATTTTTTTTTTTTTGCTTCGGAGCATATATCAAGGGAGTTTGACCTGTGTTTTATTAAAATGTGAAATATTTTTGCATAAAACTATGCACATAAATCTTCCAGAAAGCTTATCAGGAGTTCTGGGGCTGTATTCTTAGACTCAGCAGTTGCAGCCCTTCATCCTCTCTCACTTAAGAAGGCAAGAGTGAAGGTGTGCCCCACATCAGCAGGCAGTGCACAACATCATATTTTAAAAGTAACGTGGGACTGTTCTGTAACAGAACAGTAAGTTGTCTGCTCAACTGAGTGATGCCAAATAGCCATGCTCTCAGTGACAGTATTTCAGTATACTATATTATCTGAAAAGTGACAAGTCTAAAAGCAAACTAAAAATCAATAGTGCTTTCTCTGACACTTGCATTAACTTATCCATTGTAGGTTTAATGATTTCTCAGAGCATTAAAAGTCCATCTAGAATGATTTATCTCTTCTTACTCCAAAAGCAGTCATTGCAACGCTTCACAATGGTACAACCTGTGACTATATTCCTTTTGCCGTCCCACAGAGTAGCGTGCAGTATTTGCTTGGAAATGCAGCCAGAAGAGAAGATATTCTTGATGTGCAACTTCATATATTTTTGGAGTGAAAAGTCCCCTTTTAGGGGATCCAACATCAACAACATAACAAAGTCATTTTAAATGTAGTGGCCCTCCCACCAGAATCAAAATCTGTCATTGTTAATAGCTTCAAACATTTTTACCTTGTGGTGTCATGGTGAATAACTTCGAAGGAGGATGGCACAGCTCTTACATCAATGCCTTGACAGCTATCCCAGGCCTCTGTGCCCATGGTACTCACATAAACGGTTTGACACTGGCGTCGTCCCATCTCTGGGAGCTTTGAATAATTGGTCTGCTTATGTACCTACTAAGAAGTTAGCTTCACACCATCTTCCTCTTCTCAACACAACTAAACCTTGATAATGAAAAAACAGGAAGCTAGATTATTATTGCAGGATAAGCAAATAAAATACTTGCAAAGTAAAATCTCTGTGAGAAGAAGCCACACACAGAGTTTTAGCAAATCTTTGCTTAGCTTCAGTAGAAGCAGCTAATGCATAAGTGTCTATATGAAAAAATAAATTGAAGCCTCTCACTATATGCTTAGATAAGATCATTCTGACTGAATGATCTTATGTTTTAGGAGATGACTTTTTAGGAAGATTAAATGTTATATAGAAAATGTGAGAAATAACAGATGAAATCCCTGGTTAAAAACTGAAAACATTTTTAACAAAGGAAACAGAAATTAGCAGTTGAAGTTACTTTTTTTGTTTTATGTTTTTGTTGAAAGAGTTTTCTTGGACACTTTTGGCTTCTCTATTTTTAGTCTGCAGCCATTCCATTTTCCCTAAAAATACCTTTTGCTTATAGCATAGCCTGAGAAAATGGAGTGTATAGAACATTCCATGTGTTACCACGTGAACAATGTTTTTACCATGTTCATCTTCTGTGCCATTAACTTTCTGAAAAATTTAGAAGAGCCTGAAGCAAGCATACTTTTTCTTCTGGATTCCATTCAACTTCGAAATTTAAGAGACTTCACTTATTCCATTTTTGGAGATTGGTTTATTTATTTATTTATTAATAAAGAAGAAATTGATGTAGGACAATCCCAAAGATTTTAGTGGCTGAGAACTACAGTCTGGATACTGCTAACTGATGCCCACTAACTTCACTACTTTCCTCAGGGAGTTTGACTTTCTTTTGGTGATGTTTCTTAGCTTTTATGTCTGAAATGTGACAACCTCAAAAATTGTAGAAGCCTGTAGAAGCAGATGTGTAAAGGGGTTCATCCAAACATTAATCATATATCCAAGCAGATAAGCCTCCTGACAGTTACCTTCACACAACAGCGGCATGGGACACTGGGGGCTGGACCTGTGCAGCCAAATACTAAAACAGCTCCATCTCCCAGTGCAAAGAGTCCTACCAAAGTTGTAGTATTTAAAACTCCGATGTACCACTGCAGTGTCAATATTTAGGCTGGAGGAACTTGTGCTGGACATCAGCTGTGCTAATGCACCGCTTCGAACTGTACTAAAATTCTAGAGGTTATGTCTGATATCACTGAGTACCAGAGGAGTACCTCCAGTTCGTTCTCACTGAGATATGTGATTTCTGAAGCAATTAGGAAAACTAGTCATTGTAATAATCAGCATTGGTTATCGACACACTTTTAAAAAGCAAATCCAGCGGCAGTGTTACAAGGCTCCAAATATTTCCCTTTGGGGGATTGCTGCACTCGCTGATATAATTCCACCTGACATTTTACCCATCTTATTAACAAGGCGAGTGAAATGTCAGAAGCCATTAAGTCAAACTATGCTGCATTCCCTAAGGACACTACACTTCTGTATAGCCAGAGAAACTTGTAAGAGGATAGAAAGATCACTTTAGAGTGAAGACATGTGAATGACCGGGATCACTTACCATGAACGGGACTACACATATTTTACAGTTACACAGGAGATTGGTTTCTATAATGGATTTTTGTCATCCTGCAAATGTTCTTTGCATACAGTAAAGCATACAGACCTTTTCAACATATACTTCATACTTAAAAGGTGAAAACAAGTCCTTTGCATCAGAGGAGATTTTACTGCGTTGGTTCAAGGATCTTTGTCAACATTTTGTTTCATTCTGCTCGTCATGTGGGTATGAAACCACTCGGTACTGCTTGAATTTACAAAGGGGGTTGCCTTTGTTTAACACAGGATTGAAAAGGCTGACTGACCTGCCCACAAAGAGAGCTCCACAAAGAAAGTGTTAGGACCAAACTTTCAGTTGTTTCCACTAGACTGCCCCACTCTGGTTTTCCATTTTTAATTTAAAAAAGAATAAAAAAGAAGGAACTGCCTGTACATTCAGATATGGGCATGTACACAAACTTAATTTGTCACTTATTTTCATTTGAACACAGTACAAGATTCTAGTTTTCCCTTTTTTGCCTCAAGTCCTGAACTATTGTTTGTTGTCTCTTTGTACTTGTTAATGCTGTCTGGTTCCAGGGCAGAGATGAGTGCATTTCTGTGGAGTAATTAGTTTTGCAGGTAGCCAGTTGTTCAGAAGTAACCTGTAGGATGGGGAGTAGCATGATTGCAGTGATGGTGCACGTAATTTAATGAGTCTGCGACGTAATTCAAAGGGCAATTTTCAAGCCCTATTTCAAATGTACTCTGACCTTTTAAGCATTTAGTTATATTTTTTGGTTAGGTATTTTTATGGTAAAGAACAGCAGAGGGGTTTAATAATTATTTCCATTATCTCTATCACTCATCAGATACTTGGAATGTCCACTGACACAAACCCTTCCTTCAAATTTACATCCGTGGAGTGTTTGCAGCAATAGTCAGCGTGGTAGGTGGGTGAAGGGCAACAATTACCAATGGCTGTCTGTGGGTTTGTCTCTGCAGGAAAAAAAAAAATAATAATTAAAAAAAAAGTCTAGCTTGTTTTTCCCACTGTGTTCAGCTTGTATCACATCAAATAAGCTAATACAGTAACATCCTCGTGAGACCCCCTTATCAAAGCAGCCTAAGGAGTCGTTAAAACACCTTGATGTCCAATTAAGTTCGCTGTGCCCTTGTTTGTAAGTGGAACTGTTTTCTTGCTGGGTGTGTATTTGGTATCCATTTGCATTAAGTCCTCGCAAGTACACAGTCTTCTTTAGTCTGGAAAGGGCATTCAGCCCATTAGTACCCATTAATATTACAAAGTTAACAGCAAAATGAATGTGAGTCATTTTTATTTGTTTTTTACTCTCTTATGGGTAAAATGAACTGAAGGGATTTTATATTCAAGAACTATGTGTGTATAAACATTAGCTGTCAGTTGTTTTAGTTGCTGTAAATCTGTTTGCTCTTCATTTGAACAAAGAACTCTCCAAAGGTTTTCCTGGATTGCACAGAGCACGAATAAAAACAGTACACATCCTGCTGAACCAGTACAAATTCCCAGATATTCCAGAATCATTTCTTGTTTTCCTTCCTCTAAGACATGGTTTTCTGCCTTCGGTTCCCCAGAACATACGCCACATGCCGTGCTCTACCCTCTGCTCAGCCAGATTGCACAGGGGTACATTCAGCCCCTGAGTGCTTGATGAAGAGGTAGCAGTTGTTCTCTATATCATGAGTATATAATTTGGAAGAAATCAGTTCCCACAGTCATTATTTTCCTGTCTTTTGAAGCAAATATTCTGTGTTTATAATGGCAATCACAGGTTAAAAATCGCGGCCTGTTCAGCCTTTCACAACAGCTGGACTGAACTGCGATATGGCAAGGCTTTGGGAACTTTCTTGAACTTCCTTTTCTGTTTAGCTTCACTGTTTGAAACTTAGCTACAGGTTGAAACAAGTTTCGGTTATGAAAGATGCTCAAATCCAACTGCTACTTTAAAGTCACTGAGTTTTGTAATTTTTCCTCTACAAAACCTGCATTGGACTTTTTTATATATATGTATTCAGAAGCTCTGAGCTTCCAAAGACTCTCAGGTCTGCCTAAAGGTCTTCACATTTTGACAGACCCGCTCTTGAATCTGGCCAGATAAACAGCGTTTGAGAAGAAACCCGTGTCCAGCTGTACTTGCAACTTTCTTACGTATAAGAATAGCCATTCTGGGTCATGCCAAAGATCCATCTAGTCCCAAACCTATCTCATACCTGGTGGATACACATGAGCATATCCGTTTGACAACTTAGGAGAATTTTCACTTTTAGTTGCCTTTAATTTGCTTTCCAGCTGTGGCAGGACTGGGCCGGAACAAAACTACGTAGAGGATAAGCAGCTGACAACAGTGGCTGGATACCAACTGCTTCCTGGGGGAGAAAGGAAACATAATTTACAGTGGTTCTTCTCCTGAGAGTGTTTATGGTGACTGTAAATGGTTGATAATAAGGTAGTGACCACATGTCTGAGAAAGCCATGTCATCCCTAGAGCAGATGATGGAAGCGGTCTGATGGGTTTAGGCTGCTCTCATTTGGCTGTTGAACTGCAGTGTCTCAAGTTTTCAAATTCAATCATTGCTGCTGTCATGCTGATTAATTTTGATGTGATTTCCCTCCCAGTTGCACGGCAGCAGCAACAGCAGCAGCGGGCAGGTATAATACAAGCTTCAGTTCACAGTTTCTATTATTCTTTTGTAAGACAAAAGAATATATCCCTCTTCCTCTTTCGCTTTTTCAGTCCATTTTAAATGCAAGATCAGAGGGAAAAATGTCCAAAGGTGCCCCTTGGCTGCATTCATAAAAACCCATCTGGTCATAGCAGGGGAAGCTATTTCTCAGAAGAATAATGTGCTGAAGCCAAGATGGTAAATATCGGAATAAAAATGGGATTCTCTTTCAGAGATGTTGTTCACCACTTGATTTCAGTGTTTGATTGATTAACTTATTGTTAGTCATTCAAGTCTGAACACCGGTCCACATGACACATTGCTTCTGTATGGTAATTAGGAAACCCCTTTGCAATCGTTGTGTGCACCTGGAGCAGCAGCCTGGGACACGACATGTACCTTAACTCAGTGAAGCGTAAGCCCAGAATAACAACTTTCGTTCACAGAGAAACATGCTTAATTAGCTGCTCACAAATATGAATGAGGATGGACAATTTTCTGTTTCATTCTCTTGTAAGTAATGATTTCTTATGATATCAGAATCCTTCATGTGTGTCTGTACTGTGATTGCTCTTTCTTTTTTCTTCCATTGTTCAAGCTGTTCTGGGAAGTTTTGAGCATTCTTAAGAGGAGAGCTCGAAGTTTCTAAGGGAAAGATGCCTAGAGCTATTTCTTACTGTACTAGGCAAGGAGTTTAATATATTTTTTTAGTTTCCTACTGTTTGCCATGTTATAAAACTGGCAGCACTCTAAAGGTCCAGGAGCATCATGGCTTGTCACTCTCTGTTTCATTTGAGTTTCTCTTAGTGATGTCCTGAACAGAAAGTTAAAGGGATTGAAAGCCATATCTTTGTGACTTTAATCCAAAGCCTGCCTACTGTTATGCTTATTCAAGTCACACAACTGAGAAGGGATGGCGGAAGATACTTTTTTATTTCCTCATCCTCCACAAAAGGATTTGACACAAAACATCCTTGCTCATTTTCAAGGGTTAAATGAGATGGATTTGCTTTTTTACATGCGTGTATACTTTATCATAAAGAATAACTTTGGTATCTCCTGTCAGTTCCAGGACTGCAGTGTGCTAGATATTGTAACGTAATTAAAAATAGAAATAAAAAGGATAAAGGAGGGATGCTCACTAGTTCTCTGACTAGGAAATTGTTACCATCTTTGTTTCATAAGCATGTGTTTTATACTGATTGTGTCCCTTGCCTTGGGGGAGCCTTGGAAACAAAGATCATCACTAAAGAGCTAATAGTTGAGCTTTGATCCATGTGGAATCCCATAAGCACATCTTATAAACAAAGCTTTTTTTGTGAGACTTCTCAGTGGTGGAGCAGCTCTGTGTTATACATTACTGTCAACTGAAGCCAAGCAGAAGCTCCTGATGTGTATTACCTATTGCGAAGTTCTTTACCATTTCCTCCAGCTTTGTTAAGCAATTGCTTGTCTGTAATCTGGTGTCCCAGTTACTACAGCCAAAAGATACAGCAGAGCATGCAGGTAGAATGAAATTCCAATGCCAGGAGTTGCAGCAGACAGTAGGTGTGCAATTCAGCTCCTGTGTCTTAGTGCAAGCAGGGAACTAGAGGCTCACTTTGTTCCTTGCATTTGCTTCCCTTCACAGGTCCACGCATCAGTGAGGCTCGCTCTGTGCTGCTGCTGCTGTTTTAGTGTACACCTCTCTAGAGGGAGCACCTGAGAGAACACCACCACCAAAATTATGTATCTCATTTTCCTGCTTGGAGTGATTGGGGTGTCTTTAGGAGGCCACTGGAAGAGGAAGCAATGAAACTCAGGAACTACAGGAGTACGGTAAAACTCACTGATAGCTTCTGGTGGGAGCCCACAGTGGTTGTGGAGTGACTGCTGTCCCACAGGGCACAAGAGGGTGCTGTGCACTTAGCAGATAGCTGGCCAGGCCCTGTGTATGGTAATATAGGTTACTGTATCCAACTGATGCAAATAAAAGGTTAGAGAAATAAAGCTTTACTATCTTACTAGGTAGAAAGCTTTTCAGAATCTCCTTTGTGCCATCCAAAATTGCCTGAAATGTCTGCAAGTGAAAGAAGCTTCAAAAAGATTAAAGAGAATTTCTGATCTTTGAGGGAAACAGATGAGGTACAGAAATAAGCAGGAGCTAGGGAAAGAATGGAGCTGAAACAGACAAACTGAAACAGGAAATGTTATACAGAGGAAGACAGGTCAGAGAGAAACTCAGAAATCCAAGGCGGCAAGAGGAAGGTGTCAGACCCTGGCAGGTGGCCTGCGATGGCAGGCACTGCAGCTGGTCCTGTCTGGCAGAAGATCAGTGCTATGTGCTGGCACTGAAATGCTTGTTTGCCTGGATGCTCTGCCTCTGTTTGACAAACCGGTGGGATACCTAGTCCAAAATAATAATCTATAGCCTCCTACCAGCCCCTCCACAAACATCTCGGACAGGAAAGCTCCACAAATACTGTGGAGAAATTGCAAACTGCATGCAAGGGTGCAGCATTGCTGTGAACATAGCGTTGCTTAGAGTGCTTCCCCTACACCAGCAAGAATACACACAAACAGCTGAGAATGGGAAGGTCCCTTTCATACAGAAAGGAGCAGGAATTGGAGCAAGGGCTGGAATTCAGGGAAGCTGAGTCCTGTTCCTACCTCTGCCACTAACATGTTCTTGGATCTTTCACAAATCATGCCTTACTGTCTGGAGTCTCCCATCTGTGAAACAGGCGTAATAACGCTGAGACATCTTGGAAAAGAAAATGTCAGGGTCTGATTTCGTACATTTGATAGGAAAAAAGAAAGAGTCTGCACAGGGGGACCCTTAAGTGCTGTATATTGATAACTTCACTGGAGAACCATCTAGAAATGTGAAGTTAGGTACGTCAGTACTGCAAAATGCTGTGTCAGTTACGCTTGTCAGTCACTCCAGCTCTAGTGCCCGTTAGGAAGGAGTTATGTAAGAGGTCCAGTGATTTTGGAAGGTTTTAATTATCTTTCCTGCTGTACTTTAGAATTTCATGGAGCATAGTACTAGCTATCTAAGGTGGTTCTGTGCATGCTAGAAAATCATCCCTGTGTAGGGTTTTCTCAAGTGCTTGTGTGTGTGTGAACTTGTGTGTGTTTTGCAGCACAGTTGCAAGTGCTGCCTTGGCTTCTGTCCCATCCATGACTGTTCCCTCTTTGTGCCCACCCTGGCCTTCTATCCAAAGTTCCCTTTTACCGACTGGATTTCGTCCTTTGTACATCAGGCCAGTACTCTCAGATCCTGCTGTGCACCTTCAACAATTCAACAATTTCTGCTGTCATCAGAAATACTGGGGCTAACGAGAAAGGCTGTGGAAGGAAACAGACTTCCACTGGAAGTATGCAAAAGGTATGCTCCTTGTGTTCGCCATAAGCCGTAACACAAAACCACAGTCCTGTGCAGCGTAACGTGTTTGAAAAAACAGTGATATTGTGACATTTCACTCTAAAGTCTGTAATAATGCGAAATAACAGAATGACACAGCAGTGCCTGGCACTGTCTGGTGGAGCAGATGCATGGAACAGTCTCACCTTCAGATTGCTATTTAAGGAGGGTCTTTATTGAATGAAAGGAGAAGGGGAGGGGTCTTCTTTTACAAAAACAGTATCACTCACTGAAGGAGAGGGTGGTACTACTTTCTGTATTTAAATGTAACTCTTGGTGTCTTGGGAGGATATGATATCTTAGATGGAATTTTTTGTACCCTGTCCTGAATGAATACTCTGAATTCAGTTATGAAATGACCTTAAATCAACATCACTGGCCTCTCTTTGACCTGGGAATGAGCTTGCCAAAGGCATTTGAGTTTATGCTTTAATCTTCAGGATGTACACACCAAAATACAATCTGTCTTTTTAGAAAAATCTTCGTTCATAGCACATAGGTGTGGCCCAAGCACTAGAGTCCCATTTCTGTCTGCTTACAGGGTGTGTGTAAAGAGGGAGTGATGGAGTTAAAAGTTAAGCTTGCAGCTGGCAGAGATCCTACCTTTCTGGGTGTGGATTTGGGGGTGTCATAAAAACACAGATGCCTTCTTGCAAAATCATCTCTGCTGATTGAAGCAGAGATGCAGGAGGCAGGCGGATTGATTGTTAAATATTTTTTTGCCCTGAAAATGAAGAAAATCCATTCATTTTTAACTAGCTGAAGGTCTGATCCACATTTTTTGCTTTTATCTGGCCGGAAGGACATTACTAGTGCCATATTAGGAAGTAGCCGTTTAGGTTATTAAAACAGGAAAACAAACACCCTCATTTTTGAGACCATATTCTTTGTTGCTGCAGTAGATTATTCTCATTGATTAAAAGATAATGCGTCATTTAAATAATGTTAATATGCTTGCCCTAAAAGCTGGCAAGGCATCCAGAAACAGCACAAGCTATTTCTCCTTGTCTTTGCTGCTCTTCTGCTCCCTATTTTACAAATAAAAGAGAAAAGAGACCTTAGCAGTCAGCCGGATACTTCTGACCCACACCTGCTTTTCTGTCGGGTGTTGGTCACTTTGATGTAGGCACATGTGAAGAAACAAAATCATTTTTTTCATCAGGGTGCATTACCTGAAGGGCTTTTTAAACGTGAGCTGTTGCTGCCAGAGTCACAGGATTAGGTGTGATTTCCCATTTGCTGGAATATACAGCAAATATGCTACCAGGCTCCCAGCTTTTTTTAGCTCACAAAAGCAAGGGAGTCCTTTGAAAGGTCCTCGGCTTACCCAATCATCGCTCTTTCCCTTGCATTGTACGGTATTATCATTCTCTGACAGTGTAAATCCTCACATATGCCTGCCTCCCTCTCCCCTTCAGTCACTGTCTCCCTCCCCCTGCCGAGCCCGCTGCCATCGGATCGGGGATGATATGTGATCTCCTGGAGACGAGCACACACACACACGAGTACCAGGCACTGCTGCTCAGCTAGGCAAAATGTCCTTCTCTTAGAAGTGGTGCTCATCACAGCTTTCAAATCCTTGACGATGTTGCCATGCTTTCCTTTCTGCCTTCTGCCTTTTTCTGTCTTTGTCTGCCTGCTCTTCTTACCCGGGGGTCATTTTTGTCCTGCTGTCTGTAGCTGTATGGACTACCACACCATAGACTGCCGGGATCAAGGACTCCCAAGTGTTCCTAATCCATTTCCATTGGATGTACGGAAACTTCTTATAGCCGATAACAACATTCAGGCTATACCAGCTGACTTCTTTATATTTTATGGAGATTTGGTCTATTTGGACTTCAGGAATAACTCCCTCACCTCTTTAGAAGAGGGCACTTTTAGCAGCTCTACCAAACTGGTGTATTTAGACTTAAGCTACAATAATTTAACACAGCTTGATGCTGGGATATTCAAGTCAGCAGAAAAACTGATAAAACTGAGCCTTGGAAACAATAACCTGGTGGATGTGGATGAGGCTGCTTTTGAGAACCTGGAACAGCTCCAAGTGTTAGAACTGAATGACAATAACTTACAAAGCCTCAACGTGGCAGCCCTGGAAGCGCTGCCCTCCCTGCGGACTATACGCTTAGAGGGCAACCCTTGGGTCTGTGACTGTGACTTTGCCAACCTTTTCAGCTGGATACAGGACAATGCATCCAAGCTCCAGAAAGGTAAAGCTCGGTGGCTTAGAGCACAGCGTGCACGTTGCTTTGTACGTGTGTCTTGGAGGGAAGGAGGGGTGTTGGTCAAACTGCCTGTGCGTCCTGCCTGCAGTGACCTGAACTGCCTTTTGGTCGAACTCTAATTGCATGCTTTCAGCAAAAGAGGCCATTAAAATGATGTTGGTTTCTTTTTAGCAGCAGGTCTTCCTCCCAGTTAAGAAATAAGCTTTAAAAATAAGCCATAATAATTTTAATTTATAGACTAAACTCACATAGGCAGTGAAGGAGCCTTTTCAAATTCATTGTGCCCAGAGCTGATTCTCTTCCAGACTTGGGTTTCTTTCTACAGTAAGCCCTTTGAACAGCTAAATATTGTGTGCCAACTCCTTAGGAAAGCTGATTTTCCTCACATTTTACTCATCAGCTACAAAGCTGCTACAGAGGAGTTAAATCCGCAGTTTATGCAGCTGTGGTTGTCAGCCCTTTCCCAGAACTATTTTGTTGTGATGTTCTGAAACTCTGTTCAATAGCTCGATTATGGTGCTTTTACTGAAATAGCACTGCTTCCAATATTAGGAATAAATTAAAATGGCTCTGGAACACCCCAAAATACAGGATATATAATTCTGGTATTTGGGCCAGTAATTTTCAGAAGAGCATGGACAAAGAAGACTGCCACGTGTCCCTGGGAATCCAAGGTTTTGCTCCTCATTTCCCACCTGACCCCAAAGCCATCCTTAACCCAGCTTTAACAGGAGATCACCTCACAGTTCCTGCCTCCCAACAAGCACTGGAGCATAAACTCCTGCCATTGAGCTGCCCAGCTGCTAGCAGAAGGGCGACTGCTGGGACCATAAAAGCTTGTAAGGGCTGCCAAGGGTGTACAGGTTTACACAAAATCACTGGGGTCTGGGCTTTGTCCAAGGGATGACGTCCCTGAAGAAGATGGTGAGAAGTAAAAGGCTGGGGGAGAATCTCAGGAGAATGGGCTGAGGTCGAGTAAGTGGGTGGTTGACATCAGATGCAAAAGGCGAAAAACACCGCCCAGAAATTTCAGAGGTCTTTTGTCTCCTCTCTTGATCATCAGTTTGCAATCACTTATTCAAGCTCTTTCTATGCTCATGACCTTGGGTGGCATTTTTTATGTTTTTTATTATATTCACCTAGGTTGCCTTAAATATTCTTAGCTGTAAATAATAATAATAATAATAATAATAATAATAATGAAGTCATTTGAGGGAAAAGTCGTTTTTGTTTGTTTGTTTGTTTTTTCCTGTCTGCCTCAGTGAAATCTTTACCCTTTGTACACCAAACCTTGGCTGTTCCCCCACCTTCCCGGTGCTCTAGTGAAAGTTCACTCTGTTTGAGCCAAGTATTTGCCCATCTCTCCTGCTGGCTCTCAGCCAAACATCAGCTCACCTCCCCATGCTTTCCATCTTTTCATGAACTTTAAGCTCCTTCCCCTTCGTCCAGACCGAGTCTGTTCAGTTAGAGTCTGTTGCAGCCCATCTCTCTTTCTTTCCTGTCCTGTCAGTGTTTTTAAGCTTATCTGAACTTCTTATGTCTGGAAATCTCAAGTACCTAAGCTTTCCGTCTCGGTGTCAGTGTTCCCCAGCCTCTTGCAAGCTTGCAGATGTTTTCTTACAGTATTGTAGCTCACTGAAAGTAGTGGAAGCTGTGTTTCAGTCAAATAACCAAAAAATAATAATTTACCTGTCCATACCTTTCAAAGTTTCAGTTTGGTTCGATTTGGGAAGACGAGGAGGAAAGAAGCGAATATTTAAATGGTTGCTTTTCAGAGCTGCCCACCTGACCATTGCCTAAGCAAATGCTCTGCTTTGCATTTACTCCCAGGTGCAGATCTACCCATGTCTTTGCAGCCAGTCATGTCGGTGAGGGTTCAGTGCCTGCATGCAGAAGAGCACACAAACTCAGCACCTTGATTGCTCCTTGTGAGCTGCTGTCACAAAAAATGCTGGCTGCCTCCTTTAATAGAGTAGTAAAACATTATTCCTGAAGGTGAGGGCAAAACTAATCCCCAAAAGAAAAGACCCTCTCAGTGACATTTTAAAACAATATGTCCACAGTTGAGTGCCTTTCAAAGCAACTTTCCGAAAGTCCGTGTAGAACTAATTCTTAGGATTGGGTTTCGATCAGGTTTTATACACAGTCATCGGTTTATAATGAAGTTACAACATTTTACCAATTAGGAGCTAATCGTGCCAGCATTAATTGTCTGCTTATACTTGTCCAAAGCCCTCTTTGCCTGGCATTTCTGGTGGTGTTACATCTTCCCTGGGAGGAGTGGGAAGAGCAACTCAAAAACTCAGCATTCAGACTTGCTGGTTTCCTCATGATACTGCTATGAGGTTGGAGGCAAGTATTCTTGCAGCAAACACATCAGGATAAGTAGGGCAGCAGGCATTGCCTGGAAACACTGCAAAAGAGAAATATAAGAATACATTTTCAGGGCCCAAGAAAAGAGCTTCCTTATCTTGGCTGTATATTTGTCTCTTGTGATGCTGCAGAAACTCGAGCATTTCCATTGCGTGGCCTCTATGAATGGAAGACAGAAGGATGGAAAAAAGGGTTGGCTGGGGTTTTTCTTCTCTTGATTTTCTTTAAGAATATGCAGTGATTTACGCTACAGAGCAGTCTTGTGACAGACTGATGTTCCCCAGCTTTTAAATGACAAACTTTGTGACCTGGATTTACTGAGAAGGAAAAGAATATGGAAAGGTGAATGACAGTAACTTGCATCAGTGATCCCCAGCGTGTTCACACAAAGTACAAAGAGCTGCAAAGAAGCTAAAGGCTCTGTACAGTGTCATGTGTGTCTTCTGCTGGATTGGGATGCTTCAGAATGGACTAGAAAGGGAAAAGATATGCCAAAGTGGAAAAGAAACACACTCCAACTATACTGTGAATGAAGTAGGATCCAGGTGTGCAATTCGGAAGTGTTTCATAGCAGTCCCTGGGGAGTCAGAACCAGTAGCAACAGAAGATAAATGTCTGGGAGAAATACACCGGCAGGCTTACGTATAGGGAGTTCATTTGGATTCTTCACTTTCAATGACACTTAAAATAGTTTAATGTGTCCTGTCTGCATGTCTGAGAGAAATCACTCAAGCTGCAACTGTTTACGAAGCCTAGCCACTGTTCCACCTTTTAATTTTAGCACTGCAGTAAAATGTCATGCTGGTCAAACCTGCCCTTGTTTTTTGCAAAAGAAATACCAGCTTGCTTTAAGAATTGGAGTTTTGTCAATCAGAACAGAAATCTCAATAATTGATCCTGAAACTCTCTACCTCTGCAATTAAGGCCTCTGGAGAACTCAGTGATCTGAACAAAAGACATACTTCAGCTCATTAGCTTTGCAAAAGCCAGGTCCGTTTTCTTTCTGGCATGCTACCAGAAAAAGCTTGTGAAGTTACAGCTTCTGCTGGCCTGCCTGACTAGCTGACTGGAAAGCCTCATTCCAGCTGTGCTGCCTCTGCAAATCTAGCTTGTCGCTGCACACAAGCAGCTGGGATTTGAATCATTTTACAGATCCCAGCATTTATGCATCCAACCTAAATTTCTAACTAAGGCATTGATTTGCAATAAGAAACTACTCTCACATGCCAAATTTGCAAGCAGATTTAATGAAGAAACTGCCCTAAAAGTTTTGCAACGAAACTCAGCATTCTACCTGCTTTAAAAAAATAGAAAAGCAAATATATTTTTCTATTTGTAAGACAGATATCAATAATGGAATTTTCATCATCCTTGAAAACCAAACAACATTTTTACCCTCTGATTTAGTTAATATGGATTAAAAAGACAAATGGATGTGCATAATGCAGTGTAGAAGAAGGAACTGTGAAGGTCAGTGAAATGGTGCTAGGTGGAGAACATATAACAGTTGGTTTTTTTCCTAGAGAAGACGGAAAGTGTTCACTGTGGGTCACAATGGGACAGTTAAGTTGTAAAACTTAAAAAGATTTTCTGTGGAAGGGTGAGTTTGATTTTACAGGCATTTGATAAGCCTGAATGGCAGCATGATGGTTGATGATGCACATTAAAAGCTTCCCGGTAGGAGGAGTATGGAGATTAAGAATACTGGATATTTTTTTTGGAAATAGAAAAGCTTCTGTAAGATCTCTGTCCCTTTAAAGACAGTTGTCTTTCATGGAAGGTTTTATTCCATGGTGGGGCAAGCAAACTCTCAGAACAAAGAATATCTTGAAAAAACAGAAGTCTAACTTGGTCTTGAATGTGTTATTCAAAGAATTCAAGGAAATTGCATATCTGAGGTGTATGCTATTATGTTCTAGTCTCTACTTGCATGTATTTGTTCCACAGAATCCTTTTTATCTTCTTTTACAAAAAGCATCTCATAAGCCTGAAGTTCGCTGAAGTGGGAATTGAAGAAAGCAGGGGAAGAAGAAGAGAGTTTGTTAGGAATCTGACAGAAGTAATTAAGAAAAATATGATAGAAAGCAAGAAAGGTACTGAATAATGGGGAAGGATGATTATTGGTTAAATATCTTTTGTGCATAACGCTTCAAAGCTTTGAATTCAGTCCAAGGAAATTTGCCATTATCCATCCTTCCTTCATTCCATCCTTCCTTCCTTCTTCCCTTCTTTCTTTCCTTCTTTCCTTCTTAGATCAAGTCACCTTTGAGATTTGTGTTTTCTGCTGTGGTGGGAACTGGAAGTCTTACAAACATACTCATCAATTTCTAATGTATGGAAGGGCTTTCTTCTACTTTCAAAGTTTGTGTTCTGTATCACATTTTATCTTTGCTAAAAATGCACTTTTCCTTTCCTGCCTTGTCTCTTAACCTAATTTTTCCAATAATACTGTTTGAAACTCTGGGCTCATCCAGCAGAAGGTTGTGGGCATCCATTACCTGCAGAAATGAGTTTCAGAAATGTTGCCATTCCAGCATTTAAGTACAGCAAGTTTTGATGGAATAAGTTCTTGGTGAAAGGTGCTGTTTAGAGTGCATGACACTACAAAAGAAATTTCTCAAATCCTTCTGAGCATCTCATCTTGAAGGTAATGGACTCAGTTAAAATGCACATAGCAAAAGCAAAGACAGGAGGTATGCAGTCAACATATTGAAGTGCTTTGTAGAAATCTGCTGCTGATTTTTACTTTCTGTGAACATGCTTTGGGCAGCTGTGCCTTGTTTGCTAATGACTAATGCATTTTTAACATGACTTTTAATTAGTGCTTAATTATTCCTTAGTGTGACAGAGTGTCTCCTTTCCATCATCTTACCCTCATTTCTTTCCTTTTTTCTTTTTTTTTGTCTTCCCTGTAGTTTCTTTGGAAAAAATGTTTCAGGAAGTTGTGCAGAGTTTGAGGGACTGCAAGAAACATTGTGTGCTTTTCATACTAGACGCAGTGGTGCTTTCTCAACCTTGTCTGGTTAACAAATACTCCATTTAAGTTCCCCGCTATCCATTGCATGAATGAAAGGTTCTGCTGCCCTTTTTATTATAACAGTATTAGAAAGACCTTAAGCAATTTATGGAGAAGTTTTTGACTGATCATTCTTATTTGCACACTGATATTTCCAGAGAGACTTGAAAAATTCATTCAGGATTGGCCAGAGATGGAATTCCCAGTAGGTTTGTACTCTCTTTGATAAATAAAGGCAATATATGTTTTGAGCATTTAAAATCAGAGTAAGACGAGCTATAGGGGAGGACTGCAAAGCCTATGTGACAACAGGAAGGCAATATCTAGGACCGTGTTTTCCTCCTCATTTAATCAATTGTTGCTCCACTTTGGAAAGTTTTGTACACAAGATTACAGATCCTTAAGTGACCCAGAGCATTTTTTAGTGCCAGTGTTGGTACGGGTTCTATTTAGCTACTTCTAGGACTTCTGTAGCTGGTACCTCCCCAGTAAAGATGGATGGTTAAACTGTAAAGAGGTAAAGAGGTAAAGAGGTGTGTTTCCATGTAAAGACCGTCCATGCAAAGAATAGGAGGGAAGGATGGTAGTGAGAGGAGAGGCAGGAAAAAAGCTAAGAGCGGGGGACAATGAGACTGTAAGCAGCCTTCTGGAGCTGGGTCCTTGAACTGAATTCAGTACAAAAAGCAGTGGTTACGAGATTCAGTATTGAATCAGTGCAGTGAGAATGGAATGGGTTTTGTAAGCCTGTTCAGAAAGGCTGTGCCCGAGGTGATCATCTCCTGGTTCTCCACGTCCTTTTATAATCCCATTCCAATCCAAGATATACTACTAAATAAATTTATTCTGTAAATAAAAAAAAAAAATAATGTCATGCTTCTGTAGTCTAGGCCCTTAGAGTAGCCTGTAGGGGCTCACTGAAAATGGTAAACATTGTCTTAAAAACACAGCATCATAATTATATGTGAGTACAAGCTTCATTTGACCTTCTAACCTAACTAAAAGCTGGTAAAACGACTCAGCTTTTTGTAAGTCCTCTTGACTTACTGTTCTTTATCAGTACCTATGTTCATCTGCTATGTAGACAAGGCTGCCTTAATTTCGTGCACTAATATAGAACCAGAGCAAGCTTCTGCTAACCAGGACAGACTGTTCTGTCCATTACAGCTCGATTCTTCCCGGGATATCATGCACATGCTAGCACATCACTAGTACAGAACATAATATCCAGTTTTTGGAGAGGAATTAAAAGCCCTAAGAATGCCCATTCAGCAGCTTTTATTCTGTTCATGCAGAAACTCCTAAGAGAAATAAGATTACCTAACAAGTGCAACAGATTTGTTTCTATATATATGTATATATATATAAATACATAAGGTGATATCCAAGTCATTTTCAGTAAAATGATCTGGCTGCCACTGCCTTTTCGCTGTTTCTTCCATCCTAAGGTTTTTTGGAGTACTTCCATCTCTCAGGATTTGAAAATGTGAGGACAGTTTGCAGTGTGGCACCTAATGTTAAACTTGACAGTTTGCTTCAATGGCTAAATATAAAGTACTTTCTGATGTTAAACTAGGAGACTCCAGGGCATTTGGCCATTAAAAAAATTTATTTAGGGGTCTAAATATAGGCTTCAGTTTTTTAAGCCTTACTTTTCTGATAGCTTGAGGCTAATTTTAATGAAATTCCATATCTCTTCAGAAGCAAGGCCTCTCTCACTGCTTATTAATAGATCTAATACATTAGTGATGATGTTTAAGTAGACTAAAGAGAACTATAGCTGGAGGGAAAATACCATACAAGAAATAAAACACCACACTTAAACATTTCAAGTCTGTGTAAACTACATTCGGTGCCATGGGAGAACAGCTGAATTGCACCCAAAAAGGCAAATATCAATTTTATTTTTCCTAAAATATTTGAATAGCATATTATAGTGCTCTTACAGTTATTGTAATGAACACATTTACATGAAACACACTTATGTTTATGGCTTATTTCATACATTGTTCTGCATGTATTCCTGTATATATCAGTGTATGTATGAGTGGGCATTTTCATAATCCCATACTAGTGTGCACTGCTGTACATTATTATATTAGAGCATATATAATTATATATATATTTCTTAAATAATTGTATTATGTGAAGTCTACAAAGACCCAATAGAATTGGGGCTTCCCTTTCTTTTTCTTCTTTTTTTAAACTCAACCTCCAAAATACAGCAAGATTTCCCAGCTACAGAGGGTTAACAGGCAAAGACCACAATATTGAAGTAATAATGAATTTCGGAAGTTGTCCAATAAAAGGTATAGTTAGCATAAGTATTAAGAAATCATGACACAAGGAGTCCTTCAAATAGTCAGGTCGACCTGTGTAGGTGATACGTGCTGCTGCTTGTCTTTAGCCAGTGGAATATAAAACAAAGGCACAACTCACAATGCAGTCAAAATATCAGACAAACAAAAGACCAAACAAAACAAACAAAGCAAAACAAAAAAAAATCCAATGCTTCTCCCTTTAAAAAATAAGGCTCTAGAACTCCAACAACTTCACACTCCCCACATAACTTAGATATCTGGGAACAGACCCATATTTCAACTCATTTTTTCAGTATTTAGAGACCAGCCTCTGCAGAATCTAGCACCTGGCCCTTGACTAGGACTTCAAAGCATTCCCATTTTAAAAGCAAACAATTCATTACAGCCTGGCAGTGTAGTACATCTGCTTCTTCAGAGGACATAGCAGAAAGTAAGAGCGCGTGACATTGTCCTTGAGACAGCTGGAGTTTTTACAGATAATGTGATGGCCCTGACCAAAATAACAAGCTGCGTATTTATAACACGCTCACACTTGTTATTTCATTTACAGATTTGTTTGGTATGAAGAAGCAACTCTTTGAACATGTTGTGGGAGCAATGAGATATATATAACTATCATCAAAGGTTTTCTTGCTGCAATAAATATTGAACCTCCTTGTGATACCCTTTACAAGAAGCCTAACTGATTTTTTAAAAGAATAAATTAAACAGGTTGTACTGAATTAAAAGTGTGTTTATATATCAGAAAATGATATGATTCAAGTGGTCAAAATGGGCGAAAGCAGACCCCAAGGTTAAATGGCACTGTCCTCCTCTGCAAGGCTTGTGTGGAGGGTGCTCATGTAGAGGGTGCATGATAACCTGGG
The DNA here is from genome assembly GCF_964211835.1 of Anser anser. Taxonomy (NCBI): domain Eukaryota; kingdom Metazoa; phylum Chordata; class Aves; order Anseriformes; family Anatidae; genus Anser; species Anser anser. The sequence continues at coordinate 6,055,356 of NC_139738.1, read as the reverse complement.
ATTACTTTCTGCCTAAGCAAAGTACAAAACTGGCCATGTTGCTAGGCACGAATGTAATAGGAGAGGCGGAGCACATAACATCAGTGCTCCACACATTGGATGCCCATTTCTTAAGGCCAACGTACTGTTACGTAATACAAAGTTCCATACTGCTCTGGAAGGAAGCAGCTGAAATGGCATTGTTTGTGTTGTCCTAGACAGACATGCCCCTGACCTTCACATTGTGGTGTTTTCAGGTAAGCAATTGGAAGCTCTGGTCTAATACAGGCTGCGTTAGCTTTGGGAGGAGAAATTCCTTGCGTCACTAGAAATAAAGCTGCTAAGCTTACTACTATTACAAATACAGGCCCTTCCAAGTACTCCAAATTCTCTTTGGAGTCAAAAGAAAAGGTTCTGTTAATTGTATTGGGGTTTGCAATAGTGTCACAAGACAGCAAAAAATACCCCCCAAAGAAACAAAAAACCAAACCAACATTCGCTGGGCAGGATGTAATAATAAATGGTCCTCTCTCCCTCAGTCACTGCCATGCTTCCACTGCGCTCTGCAGCCATTCTAGGTTTCCAGTATGATTTCCAGTATGATTTTAGCAGACTGCCTTATGTGTGGATGGAAGTCCATTCATTCACGTCTTGTTGGGCAAATGGTGCATATGCAGGGTGGGTGAAACATTAGCTGGGAGATAGAAAGGCCTCTATACTGGCTCCTGATTTATGATGTTGTATTTTGCCTGTTGGCGTCTACTGTTTTCAATGACTAAGAATTCCACAAAAAAACTGGAGGCTAAGCTAGCACCTTGGAGTGTTGAAAAATAAAGCAAGTAGAAAATTCCTATCTTATCTATTTGATTTGAGAACATGACCTAGATTTCAGTACCGATTGCTACATGGAGAGAGAAGAGCTTTTTTATATCTCTCCATTGTATAATCAGACTCAAAATCATTACAGTACACTGATTCTCCTAGCAAGAAATATCCTCTAAGTGACTTGGTACATTGGCGATTCTTTTTGGTTTGTATTCTGTGTGCTGTGACGTTAGGTGAAAGCATTGGGGAAGAGGAATAGAGCTCAGAGCCTACAGGTTCCATTTAGGTCTGTGGCAAAACTGCTGCTGGTAACACTGCGGAACAATTGGGCTCTTTTCCCTCTAGGATCATGAGCAGATGCTACAGCAGCAAGTTATTTGTAGAGGCGAGGGCTGCAGTAAGTAGAGCTGTTTAGAACGCTAGTTGTCTTTTGTTTGTTTGTTTTTGTGTTTTTTTCCCCCTCTCTTTCTCTTTATAATATATTGTTTTTCTGCATTCCTTGTGGAAGCTTAGATTTGCTACTCCAGCTCATCAAGGCCACTGCAGCACAGAGATAATTTTAAAAGCTGGCAGATGAGGACACCAGAGAATTTCTTTCACAAAGTAGAATTGTTTATGGTCACCTGTGCAATCTTTCTTTAGACACGCAGAGAACACAGCTCAGCTGTTATGAAAATAGCAGTGCTGATAAGAACTCAGCAGTTATTAATGGTTTGTTTTACAGAAACAAGGTTATATATTTTTTTATATTTTTTTTTTACAGAAACAAAGTTATATATTTTTTGTTTTGTTTTGTTTTGTTTTGTTTGTGCTTGCTACAAGTGAAATGGAATTTTAGATGGCACATTCACTTGGACCAGGCTTTTCAGCCAAAATATTGCTATGATCTTTTCCTATTAGTGAGGAACTCCTCTTCAAACAATTTTTCAATAGGTTACACTCATTTTCTTGCTGTTTCTGTACAATAGCAGTAACTGCTTTGATTACCCACTTTAATTTATTGAAAACCATTTCCTTTTTTAAAAGCTTACTAGAAAGACACAGGTTTTGGAGTCGAAGGGTATGGCTTTTCTCTCCTCTCTTATTTCTTATGGCTTTGAATAGGAAAGGTACCCATTTGTGTCCTCTTTTGTTTGTCACTCTGGCTCTTCCCCTGGAGTTGCTGTTCTCAAGTCTAGATGAAAAGGAAATACAGACTCAGTGCCAACAACTCTAACTTCTCCTGGTTTGTACAAAGAGCTCTATCACAAGCTACAGAGTGCAGGAGTGTGTACTTCCTCTTGCCATCTGTGCAGTCACAGGCACGCTCCAGTGCTCCGCTGTGTCAGCCTGTGCACAAGGCATGGTGTGTGTGAATGCTGCAGGTTCCAGATTTCCAAAAGGCTCAGAGAGTGTTTGAAACCGGGTGGCTCCTCTCCCTTCCAGGCCAGTTCCACAGACAAGAGGTTTCAAAGGTCTGCAGAGCAAGTTGCCTCGCCATCTGCCGTGCACCAGCAGTGTGCTCCAGGCTCAGGGAAAAAATGTCACATGTATTCAGGTGGCAATTTGCCTAGAGGAAGCCATTCAGCCTTGGGCATGCTGACTAGTGTCCTGTTCTGCTGGCAGCTTTCATTAGGTTGTGGGTGAGAAAAGAAGGAAAGCAACAGAACTTTAGGCAGATAAAACAGATACACGACGGCTTTTAGGGATCAAAATTTCATACAGTCATCATTGATAACGGGTCAAATAAGTCAGGGTGATGCATTGAATGGATCCCCAGCTGTCTTGGCTAAAAATCCCTGTCGAATTAACGTAACAGCCAGGCTGGATCCAGATAACTAGTCAGATTTGCACCACGAGTGCTAAGAGCCTGGGTTTTGTAATAAAACAAAACGCACCTTAGCAATTCAAGCACAAGAAAAAATGGAATTTGTAAAAGCGGCGAAAACCTTATCCCACATCCTCTCTGCAAAGTGGCACAATGTGGAGCTGTGCAATGGAAATACCGTGTACAGTGAGTGCTCACAGCAATGCAGATTCTGAAACTGGGATCCCATTTTGTGATCATCAGCAGACAATAATAAATGTGTGTGTCAGGGAAAACAGCAGCACTTCTCATGTCATTAATACGCAGTTCTTGTACTTCCCCTTTACATTCATATACTCAACAGCAAGATAAAAGCTATCTTGCTAACAGTGATACAGACTTCATTCACTTCACTATTTTTTCCATTCCAGCCCATTAATATACTCTCCTTATTTTTCCTGGTGTGAATGAAGAGGGAATTGAAGATATGCCTTTACTGCCTACTACCAAATTATATTCTCACCACTGTTTAAATTTTGATTTTTTTACTTTTACTATAAAGAACCCACCTGTAGGCATTCTTCAGTAATGCATGGAGAAATAATATCTGTTAGTCTGTGTATGGAGTGTTGGAGAGAAAAGGTTGAAATCAGGTCAGAGTCAAACAAGAATCCTTTAAACCTAAGATTTTTCTTTTTGACCAGAAGAAAAAGACAACTGTAGTTTTGTGCATAGAAGAAAAATTAGTGTAGGAGGCACCAAGGTGTGGAAGGAAACTCAGTGTCCCTTTTATCCTGTTTTGGAGTCAGAATTTGTGTTCAGAAATTAGTACAGAAATGCTTCCGAGTCTCCAGGCATACTGGGTTTAGTATTCCCGCTTTTTAATCCTCAAAATCACAGCCCCTGGTAATACCTCGTGGAAGAGTAAGGGAGAAAATAGCTTAATGTCTTGAGGGGGCACTCAGGGGGGCTATGTAATGGCTTTTAGATAGTGTCAGATTTTGTTCAAATTTTTCCTGAATTTCATACAAATTCATAAACCTGGAATTAACCCTTTTCTTCAGTTTTTCTTCAGACATTCAGTATCTGTCCAGAGCAACAGAAGGATTCATCAATATTCCTCTAATTTGTTTCCCTCTCCTCTTCTTTGCAGGTCTCCATGAAATCCAGTGTTCCCTGCCTGTAGAAAATAGAAGAATCTTTCTGAATGAATTATCTGAGGTCAGCTTTAGTGAATGCAAATTTAGTTTGTCATTGACGGACCTTTTTATCATCATCTTCTCTGGAGTCGCAGTCTCCATTGCTGCAATTCTATCAAGCTTCTTCCTAGCAACTATAGTACACTGCTTCCAAAGATGTGCTCCCAGTAAAGATGACGATGATGATGAAGACGACAGTGAGGACTGAACTTAGCCTATATACTTAAAATCTCCTTGGTTTGTAAGTTACTAGATCATCAGCCAATGTCTAGGAAGAAAACTAGACTAAAAGCTTTAAATATGAATTAGATGAAATGTTTAAGGTTGCATTCTAATTTTGTGAAGGTCAAAGGTAGGAATTGCCGTTTGCATCTGAGGCTGTTAGTTTTACGTGCATATGTAACCTGATGCAATGAGGTCAGATTGATTTCTATGAACCTTAGTCAAACAATTTAAATTTGAAAGCTGGAAGAAAAAGGAAGAAAGGGAAAAAAAAAATCTAGTGTTTTAAAAAGACTAACAGCTTCCACATTGTCCATCCGGTCAGATGCAGATTCCTGCAAGCACTTAATAGCTTGTTTCAAATGCACTTTGAAAAGAACTGACTAGATGGAGGCATTTCAGCTGGAAATATGGAATATAAAACTGTCTTTCCTAGAGCTAAGCAGTGGGAGATTCTAATAAGCTCACGCAATTTTCCAAGTAACAAAATGCAATTAAAATGATTCCTAGAACTGTAGAAAGCATAGGAAGGTTGGCATTTTCTCTCTCTAATTGTTCTCTCTAAACGTTCATTCTTCTTTTAATGGCACAGTTGCAGGCATCATTGAGCCAAAACTTCTTCTCTATAGGTGAAATATGGTTCTAGATCTGAGTCATCCGATGCAGCTGCCTGGCACCTCTTTGGTTATGGCACAAATACTAACTACAAGATTCTTTTGTGTTTTTAGACACATTGAAGTAAAGGAATTCCCATCCCTGTAATGCTAGGCCCAAGGAACTGTTGCAGTATTCAGTCTGTTTAGTTATTTTAAAGCACTAAGGGCTATATTCTGCTCCTGATTATACTAGAGTAACACAACTGAAGTGAACACCGTGATCCAAACTGGCAACTGTATAAACAAGAGTGGAATCTGGCCCAAGATATTTCTGACTATTATAGATTTGTCAAAACTTGAGCTCTTCTATATAACGGTAGATATTTTTGTTAAAATGAAAAGAGACATTTATTACAAGTGATTTTTGGAATAGTGCCGGACAGCTTTTTAGGATAAGTATATTTTTAAAATATTTGTAATGGAAATATTTTTTTAAAGCTCTGTGTATTTGAAGTATTATCTAGAATAGCCATGAGGGCTTACTTACACTAAGAAATAACATAGTAATAACAATCTAAGGACTGTATGCTATTATAAAAAAATAGAACTGATAAAAAGTAGCATCTATTTAACTACTGTAAATGCTATCATTTCTTAAAAACATTCTGGTTATAATATTGCCTTGCTCAGTTAATATGAATGGACTTTATGGACAGTTAGTTCCAAATCTCTTGTATCTGTCACGCTGGTTGTTCAGGCAGACAGGAGTGAATACACTGTGTGTGCTGAGGGGTACTGTGGTCCAGTAGATGGGGTATAAGATTAGGACTCAGGACACCTGGGTATTGTCCCTGTCTAACAGCGACCAGCTCGAAGACTTTCAGCAAATCACTTTTTCTGTCTGTGCCTCCATTTTCCTACCTATGAAATGAAGATAACAACTATTTATCTTTTTTTAAGTGCTTCGAGATATACAAGGGGGAGGGAGGCACTGTACTGGGGCTATGTGTAATGATTACGTATGTGAGGCTGATGCAGAAGTTACATGACAGATCTATTGGGATCTCACATCAGCACGACTTAGCTGTGGAGTCATGACATCAGTGGAGTTACTCCACTGGCTAACACAACCGGAATGGAGTTTGCACCATGCTGAGGTTAAAACCAGCACAAGAGTGTTTACTTCTGTTAGCTCTACAGCTTATTCAATGTGACTTAATGCTACCGTTGTTAAGGTTATTATTTCTAAAAACACACTGGAACAGAATTAAGTGGGACAGCAAGAAGATATTCTGTATCAATACTGTCTTATGTTATTCTTACTCTTTCAAGAGAAATGAAATGACATGACTTTCACTGTGTAGTGCCATGTTTAAAAATAACACAAATATATTTATAATTTCATCATGGACTTTCATGTTTATTTGTATGTAAAAAAAGTAAAAGAGCAGTTTTGCAGTATGGTTGGAAATATACAACTTGTTGCCTGGTGCAGTTCATGCAGTACGCTCCCTTTGCAACAAATATGGATATGTTATCAACAGTTTTATATTTAGAGCTGTGCAAGTGGTTCAGTGATGGAATAAGAAACTGGGTCACACCTTTTTGTTGGCAAGTTTTATTACAGGCTCAAAGCTTGCGTCCAATTGGCAAAATGATCTATCCTACCAAGCTTTCCAGTGAGATGTCAGTGAATGTTTCAGCAAATTTCTACCCATCCTTTAGTCACAAATCTATGGTGTTTTGTTTTGTTTTGTTTTGTTTTTTTCATTATCCTGTAAGGTTGACTAATTTTGCAGAGGTCTTATCTCAAACTCAACTATTTTGACTGGGTTCTGCTCTTACTTGCAGGTTCATCCTACCGTGATGCCTCAAAATGAAGATCTAGATTTGTGTAGAGTTTGTAGCATTTTGTTCAACCCAACATAAAGCCCTGAAAGCACTGATTTTATTTGGATCTTAGCACCCCTCAGAACAGCAAGGAACAGACCAAGCTGACACCCACATAATCCAGTACAAACTGAAGAGCAAGGCTTAGGAAAGCTTTATTTATGAAGCTGCCATTCTGGACACTCCATCACATCAAAGTAATTTTGCAAAGTATGTTGTTTTTTTTTCCAAATAAGAAGTTTTAATGATGTTTCCCCTACTAAGTAATGTATAATTAATAAGTATTGAGCTCTTCTGGTTAGCAATATTTATTTATTGTAGGCATCAGCTGTAACCTACTATTAATATTGATTTTCCATATTTCTAATTGCTAGTAAATGAGACAGAACTTGGATTTAGTTCCTATTGGGATTTTTGTTATTTTATTTTATGTAATCTTCAGAGCAAAACATTCCCCTGCAAAACTTTAAAAGTAGATTTCACCATGAGTAGAACTCTTGAAAAAGTGGCCTGAAGGTTGCGTTATTATTGCAATCTGACCTCCACAAAGGTAGTAGCATGGAGGTAATCCCATCTTCAGCTTTGTGGACATGAGAAGTCTTCCCGTGAAGGGATCCTTCTATGGATGGGATCCAGTGAGTATGTAATCTTCTCAGACTGCAGTAACTCCCATTAAGATGAGTGAAGTTGCACTTGTCAAGTGTAAAAGCTGAATTTAGCTTCCCGTGCAATGCATTGCTAGCTCAGGAAACAGTCTATGCATTGCTATAAACGTGCAATAGGAACTTTGTCTTCCTTGACAATCTTCCTTCTAAAATGGCTTAATTTTTGTGTTGGTATCTCCCACCGTCAGAAGTGAGCAGACATTCTACCTTCTTCAAGGAGAAGGAAAGATACTATGCATGACCCAAATAAAATGTTGCCGGCTCAGAGAGCCAGGAAGCAGCTGTCACATTGCCTGCAGATATGTCTCCTTGATGAAATGCTGGATCTTGGTATGCGTGAGAATCCAAGAAATGTGCAAGAAAGCAAATCTGCATAATGTAATTGAGATACAAACTGACTTTCTAGAAGCATGCACATAGGTTTAAGAAAATGTCTAATTCACAGAATATTAAAATAAAAATCTCCTGAAGCGACTGTCCAAACCTAGCATTTCATCCTCAGTCAGCCAGTATCTTTCTGAGGCAGCTTCATTCCTGCTGTGATTCTCACTCAGATGTGAATATTAATGGATCAATTTTTGGAGCAGCATAAAAATACATTGGGAAAGTACCTCGAAGGGATGGTTCTGGAAGCTCTTAAAGAGGAGCATACTGCTTGTCTCCCTCAGATGCATACTGCAGGGTGAGCCACTGTACACCGACAGCTAAAATTTAGCCAGGCATACTTAGAGATAACCAAAAATGGTCTTGTCTGTTGGCTGTGCAAAGCACTGTGTGTGCAATCACCTATAAATGTGGATAGGATTGTGCACGCTTGTGCAGTAGGGAGAGGGTGCGTGTGTATCACAATACTAGAGCTTGCTGTAACTATCACCCCTGTAGACAGCCTCAGTGGAACAGCTGAAGCCTGATGGGGATGCTGAGCCTGAGACAGTCCTTCATCCCTAGCGGAGGTCCCTCTGTACTGGCTTTCAAACCCATGGGAGCAGCTCTGTGCAGGACCTTTTACTGATTCAGCATGTGCTACCTGCCTACTACGTGAGTAAATGAATTTAGTTTCCAAGGGTGCTAGCTGGCACGCTCCTGACTTAAGTCCGTGTCCCCCAAAATAAAGGAGCAGGGTTTCGGATAGCTTCTGAATCCCATCATTCTTGAACGTACCGCTGAACGATGTTACTATTTGTGGTGTAACCTGTTTTTACTGACCTCTAGTGGCAACCGAGACGCTTTACTGTGGAGGTAAGTCGTGATTCGTTGTGGTGAGGGTGTCGTTGAAATGCTAAATCCTCACATTTTCCATAAAGAAACCAGAAATATACAGTAGGTAATTAAATTTCTTGGTGTAAAGCAAGTTCTGCCATAGACTCTGAGTACCAAGCACCCTGTAATACGCACAGGCCACCATAAACATTTATTTCATGTCCCACCTGTTAATGTTGGAGCAATGCAACCATGTCATAGAATTCTAGAAAATATCTACAGAAGAACCTCAAATACATCATCTAGCATCATCCAGTGATAAGTTAAGCTTTGTAATAAAAATACTTCAGTTGCTAGTAAGATTTCTACTCTCATCTTGCCATCTTCTTCTCCCATTGTGTCTTGTCTTCTGTATCTTCATCTCTTGTCTGTACCTAGAACAACAGAAGCCCAGCCTGGTACTGTTGCTGCATGGTACAGCAACACAAATTACCAACAATAGCCATCAGACTGGGAAGAACACAGTTTTGTTTATACTCCCCAATCATCCACATATGACTGCAAAGAGTTAGCAGGAAAAACCTATTGATTTTAAACTGACAGAGCGCAACAGGAGACCTTCTGTTGCAAACCAGAATGCTGGAATTGTGATGTGCCTCCCCAGTTCCCATCAGCTCTCACACCCCACCCAGAGCTTCATGAAGCCCTGTGGAATTGTGTAACATTGGCTTAGCAGACATAATGTGCATTTTTGGGGTTGTCAAAAAACATCCAAGTAAACAGAGCAGGCTTCTACTGTTGTTTTTGTGGGAAGTGAAAAGTTTGCAGGGAGGTTAGCAGCAAATAAGGAGTGAAGAAGGTTGGATTAGAGTTGTTCAGTAGAGTCAAGTCTGCTTCACAGCAGCATTGTTTTGATTGGAGAGCTGCTTTTTCTCTGATTTCTGCTAGTTGTGGTGAGTTCTAAAGGTTAGCCAGTTCATGCCCAGGTATGAAATATGATAGCCTTTTAAAGAGTATTTCGAACAGAAGTGGATTCTGATAGAATTTTTAAAGCTTAGTGCTCACAGGTGAAGCACCAATTGCCTTTTTGAAGGCTTTAATTTGTAACAGAAATGTGATGTGTGAAGTTATAGGTTGTACAAAAATCTGTCATCTGATCAACCCAGAACTGAAAGTAAGAAACATCTATACAGACGATGATGCTAGCAAGATATGCTTCAGTTGTTTCACCAATATGTGAGGTCACTCCTCCATGCAGACATAACTGGAATGTAGCTGTTGGTTATTGACACTTCCTTTTTTTTTCCTCCTGGTCATGCTACTCACCGTGAGATAAGAAAACACAAGATAGGTATTGTACACCACCTTAGAAGCTCCCCTTAGCTTGGAGAGTGAGCAAAAAAAAAAATAATTGAGTTGAGCAGTAAATCCAGCTTTGTGACCTTTGCTTAAAATCTAAATGTGATACAGTCCAGCTGACTAACATTCCAAGGCATAGCTCGGTGGTGTTGTGCAGGGCTTTTGCTCTTTAATTAATGTTGAAAGACTTTACAGCAGAAATAATGTATAGTCTTCACGGTATTTAACAGGGAATTAAATGGCTGTGAACACATGTGACAAACAGTTCTAGTCTATTTTTGCCCACCAATTTTTCTCAAATTGAGTAACTGTTGCTCTCTTAAGAGTAGATTAGGTTTGCAATTTGCAGTGGGTTAAAGTATTACTCTTTATCCTTTGAAGATCTGGCTTCAAATGTGAATTTGGGTCACAGGAGGAAATGACCAGAATAAATCCCTTAAAGGTCATTTTGGTCAGTTGGGCAAATGCATAGAGATGTTCTTATTAACAATATAAACTGTGTACATGAAGATGAAGAAATGTTTCTCTGAACTCCCAAAGATTCCATATAAACATGGCCCCTAATGGTTCTAAAAATGCAAGGTTTTAACTAGAGAGATGAGACAGATGTTCCGTAAATATCATTAAGGAGGGGAATGAGACATAATGAGATTAAGAACTAGTATTTTTGTAGGTGACTGTTATTTTTGATTTTCTTATTTCCTTGAGTACTTACCTTAATTTTAACATGGTGATGTTAAAGCCTACATACTGGCAGAGAAGCGTGGAACAGTGGCAAGCAGTTAGTACTAGGTACTGGTTTAGAGCTGCACTGTCCTAACTGGTAGTCCTGAAATGTCTGCCCATCAATGCTGATTCACTATGCAGAGCCTTGCTTTATTCAGAATAATTCAGTTGCCTTGCGATTATGTTCATTTTTTTTAACCCTGATTTGCATCTTCAAAAGATGGAACAAGAAAATGTTGCTCTATAACTGATTTTACTGTTTTCTTCCCATAGCAAATCCCGAATGTCATTGTATTAACTAACCTCAGAGGAGACTGTTTAAAAGGTGGCAGGGGAGTGATGTATAAAATATTCCGTATTTTTACTTTGCCGTATTTACTTTGCCACTCAAAATCCAATTGTAAATTATGTTTCCAAGAGCGGTATAATATTGAAGTAAGTCCAAAATAAGATATACTGTGTCCACAGCTTAAAAAAAAAATATATATATATGTATATATTGCAAGAAAAATCTTTTTAGTAATTATTCAGTCTGGAATGGCTTTTTTTTAACAGACAAAGTAAGATAAACCCTGCCACACTGGATTTTAAATGAAAGCAGGGAGTGTTCTAACCATAAACTCATGAATGTTATACTATGTGACAAGAAAATGACTACAAATTTAACACAGCCTAATTTATATTATTCCTTGAGGGAACAGAAGTCATTAGGCTGAGAAGTTTGTATTGTTTTCAGAAGAAAGTGTTTCATGCAGGCTGATTTCTTCAAATTTCTTCAATAATGGCATATGGGACGCAGATTATTCACCACTGAGTAGTGTGTGTGTGCGAGTGCATCAAAGGAAATAATTGCTTTCTGCTTAACCTGAACCATGCTTTAAACAAAAATAATTTTAGCTGCATGTTGGCCTCAATTCTCATTTCACTACTAAATTATTTGGGATCCAATCCTTATCTGGTAAAGGTTGGTAGGGCTCCATTAACTTTATTACTGTGAAATGCTGATTTACCCAGGGAAGATACTGCCTGCAAAATGCAAGCTCTGCAGCCCTCTGCGTGTGTTTCTTCTCTCCAGTTTCATGCAGAAAGAGAGAACTCTGCAGGCCTTTTACACTGATGATCTATATGTATGTTAGCAGTCTGAGTTTGTAATTTCTGCATTGGAGGGTGATTGCTAATTTCATTTAGCTGATAGTATTTGGGTATTACAGACACTGTGCAGAGAGAAGCCATATAGCTTTTCCAGCTTCTTTCTGGATTCGGTGGTATTGCTGTCAGGTCTGCGAAAGGAGAGTCTGGTCCAACTCACCAAAGCCTGGCCGCAGTCTTGTGTAGCTCAGGCAGCAACAGAGAAGTTGCCATTCTGAGCACATTCTCTTGATCTGATAATCACTGTACATCTATGTCCTAGTTTGATGATGGATTTATAATGAATGTCTTTAACCTCAGCCTATCCCAGCCATCTGCTCTGTGAAGCAAGCTGGCACTTCAAAGCCATTTTTTGCTTCAAGGTGTCCCCTTGTAGTCTCACAGAACAAATAGTGAGTCATCTCCTCCCACCAGAACAAAGCAAGATTGTAACCCAGCTTAGTGTGAATGCCCAGTACAGGAGACAGGCTGCACAGAGCACCGCAGTCAAATATGATGATAACCTTTGCGCCAAGGAGAATAAAGGCTTGTCAGAGCTAGTAGTAGAGACGTACCTATGTCCTCAGCAGGGGCAGCAAAGGAGGCTGGAGTAGTGCTTACATCAGCCAAGCCTGTGAGCAGTCACTTGTAGGGTTTCCTCGGTGATACTGTTACGTAGAGTTGGGTAGACGTTTCTCTATCAGCTTTCTTAAAATGCAGAGGGCAGAGAAATCAGGTAGATGTTTCCTATTTTGTTGCATCGCTCTTAGTGCAGATTTCAGAGCTATGTATTACAGAACATATGCGCCAAAGTTTAGCGTTATTGCTTCTCAGCTGAGTTACTGAGAAGTGACACTAATCTCTTGGTATGTGTTAGGTATGTGTTAGGTATGGGAATGTTTAATTTCTACAGTGTATGAAGGGAGGAACTATCCTGCACGTAGGGTTGATGATCCACTTAAAACAAAAAATCAGAGATAATTACTTTGTCTGGACTAATCTGTTGGAGGAGTATCTTTGCCATGCTAGTTTAATTTATTACTTTCCCAAGTGTTACAGCAAATGATAGAAAGTTCAGACCAAGTGCTTGGTTTTTGTTTTCAGATGATCTTTGATTTACTAGATAAAGTGGAAAAGATTTTAAAATATGGGCTCATTATTTTCATCCATGCATCCTTGTTTTCATCCTTGTAGCATCACTGAGTTCATGTAGTTCGTAGGGCAGTAGTAAGGTAGCAAGCCTTGGCAGAGTGTTGCCTGTTATTTGCACAGTATTACATCTTATTTGACCATTTTCAATCTTTGAGGATTTGATCTAAATCACACTGCTGCTGAAGTGAAGACTCCCCACCAGGTTCAGTATTTACTGGATAGGTTTTTATTAAGCAAAATGTCTTTGGATTCTTCTAAGCACATATGGTCTATGTATTCGTGTAAGGAAAGCTTGCCGTTCAGTTAGTTGTCCATTTGCCGTTCCTGAAGTCCATCTGTTCTTTTCTTAGATGCAGGAATTGAGACTTCACTGTTAGCAAGCCATGCTATTCCTGCAAGCCTGCACCAACGTACCCACATCTACAGGCAGCAGGGTTTTGGTCCGTTATCTATCGTGGAGCTACAAAATTAAGGACATTCAATCTTAAATGAAAAAGTGTAAGAAGCTTTGTCTCAGAAAGTGACAAGTAAGACTTGTCTTTTTTTTCCCCATGTTCTTTACCAGATGATCCCCCCTGCTGGCACCTTCAAATGAAGTGATTTAAAATGGATGTGATATTAAAGCTTTAAGATAGGGTTTTAAAATAAATGAAATGCTATCCGGACTGTAATAGTAACAGCTGCTGTGTCCACCAGCTGGATGGTAGACTTAATCACTCAGTCAAATCCCACTTTCCACAGTGCTGTGCTTGTTTTCTGTACCTTCTGCCCTTTCGCCAAAACCACGGCATAAGCTCGACAGAGGGCTGCTTTCCTGTGGAACGCCTCTGGCTCTATCGGGGAGCCAAGGAGGGAGAAAACTTTCTCTGAACTGTCAGCACGGCATGCACCATGCAGCTGTGTTTGCCTTATCTGGAACACGATTTCGAAAGTCTCAAGTCTGGAGGGAGCTAGAGCTCAGGCTAAAACCTATGTGCATGTTGATGTGTTTCCCGACGTGGAAGATGCCAGCAGGAGGGTGCTGTTCAGTGCACAGCTGTATACTTGACAGCTGCAAAGCGGGGAGTTTTGCAATCTGTTTTCATAGGTTTTGGAGAAGTATCTCTGAAGGCAGGAGCCCTACTTTCTGTGACTGCCAGTTGTGGTGCTTATTTTCAGAAAGAACTTCTGTATTCTTTATAGGATTGAATATTAACTGTGTTAAATATATGTCGTCAATACTGTAGCTTTGGAAAAAGACTTGTCACTACTGCCCTGTAGGATAGCACTATTGTTCAAACCAGTTCCAAGTACCAGTCAGTTTGCCTGTTGAAACTGTCACTGGTGAAACAAATTGTTTAAAACTCACTGAATGACCTCAGAAAACAACTTGTGTTTTCAAAATGTCAGTTTTCTTTTTGACTTTGACCCAAGCTTTGTATAAAGGTTAGCAAGAGAGTTCAGTACGATTTCCTTTGGGATGAAACTAAATTTTTGGTTGACAAAAACTAAAATTTTTGTTGTATTCCACTTGCTTAAAGGAGCCATTTAAATATATATATATATATACATATAATGAGTGAAACTGAAAACTCAATTTCTCTGATTTGTGCATCAGCTACCAAATCAAGCAATCCACTTATTCAGGCCTGAGTTCTCACTCCCAACAGTGCAGCTAACTTAGTGAGCAGCCATGGCCAAGGCAGTTAACCTTTCTATTCTGTGTTTAACCATCTGTAAAATGGCTATGACACTACTTACCTGCCTTACGGAGCTGTACTGATGCTTAATTTTTAATCAAGCTCTGTTAAAACACTGAGCTCACTGGATAAAAGTTGCAATGAGGGGCAAAATAGTTTTATTACCATATTAATGCTTTATAAGATCAACCTTTCTGAGAGTAGTATATGGTGAACGATATCAATGTCCCAGAAATAACATCAAAGAGGAAAGGAAATACCGAGAAGCATGAGGACAGATGTACCGGGATGGAGTGCAGACTTTCTGACAGCCTAGGATTCCTTCATCTCTATTAATTATACATGTAGAGCAACTTGTTAAAGCATTTCTAACGACATGTTGACACAACCTCAGACCTCTGTCCTGGCAGGCGGTCTTTTGAATTAATTTAACCCCAGGATCAGAAGGAAACGGACAAGCTAGTTGAAGACATTCCTCTAACAACCACAGTAGGCTTCTATGAACAGAACAGACTTCCTGAGAGGGGGAGAACGGGAAGTAATGGTACACCTTCATGGGGAGCTCGGTATGAATAATTTCTGCAGAAGAACCTGGCATTACATTTCAGGCTGATTGTCCGTGGAATATGACCACGTATCATCCTAGGTGTTATTCTTTTACCTCCAACAGTGCCCTCCAACAGTTTCAAAAATAATTATTAAAATATTTAATTTTACAAATAAAGTAGTTGAGTCATTCAAGAATTTATTTATGATAAAATATAATTGCTTTTATGTAACAGCCAGGATAAATAGAAACCAACAATGAACTATATTTGAACAGTTTGCCTATTATATACTACAGTATGCAGGTCTTACCTAGTATTTTTAAGTAAATTTAATGCTGTGTGCATTGCAGGCACAAATAAAATAAAATAAAATAAAATACTGTAATTACCATTCATTTCCCCATTAGTGCTGCTGCAGTGTTTGAAGTGCAGTTCCACAAGGGAAAGTAAATGCACATCCAGTTTTGTGAGGTTTCCTTCTTTGTGCTATCTCAGAACCTCAAAACGTGTATTCTTTACAAGATAATGGACAATGGTACAGCCCGAAGCTTCCATGGATGAAATAGTGGCAATATCTTGAGTCTACAGATAAATAAGAAGGTCATAAAGAACACATGCCCTAATGTGATATGAAGCTATTATAGTAGATGTAATCATTAGCTCACAGAACTTTTATTATATATATATATTTTTAAGAGTCACTTAGAAAATTAGACTTTCCAGATTCAGAACTGCAACCTAGCTAGAGTGATCTAAATTAAATAAAAAGTGTTATTGAAACAGACATCCACACTGAGTGGCAAAGCCATGACATTAGAAATACATTAGTTTGATTGTGCTACATTGCTGATTCACTCACAGGAAAGTCCCCCAGCTTCTAATTATGACTGTCTCAGATAATTTATAAATTGAATTCTTAAACAAATAAACCCCTTGGAAAACACCTTGTAAAGTAACTGCTGATTCCAAGTGTGCAGCTTAAGATATCTTGAGGACCTTGACCATAACAAAGTGCTGAGCACCTGCTGTCTGGAAAACACTAACATTTTGAGGTAACCAAATAACTTCAGTAAGTTTGAAAATGCTAAATCTTACATGTAGCTTTAGCTCTTTACCTGAAGACCAGATCTTTTGTATAATTTAAATTTCTGTGGAACAAAATAATAAAGGGGGGGGGGGGAGGTGTGTAACCTGCGACACTATAGCCATTACAAATATTACGTTCGGGATTTTGTTGGTTTACTGAGTTCTTCCTCTTCTTTCTTTTCCTTCCCATGCTGTTCAGAAATATCCTCACCAGCTATGAAGATTAAAGCTTTATCCACCAAGGTATATCCTCTTCAGGCACATGCATCTAATCCATTGCCCAAACAACCTTGCAGTATGAAAGCTGTAGGTTTTGCTTGTTGCTAGAACTTATAGAATTGACCAGGCTAATATTTTTTCTCTACTTATTCATGAAAAATGGGCTTCTGAATAGTCTTTAAAAGCACCCACATCTGTCAGTGACTTGTGTTTGTAAAAATCCATTCAAGTTTCTATCATTCAAGCTGGCTTGGTCAGTCTAAGCTACATGATAGTTCTTTTCTCCCTGATTCGTTGACAGAACCTTTACAAACTAGGGAAATGACTGAGGAGTTCACAAAGTGTGTGACTTTTCTAGGAGAAAGAATTTTGGGAAAAGCACTTTTGCAGCTGTGTGAGTGCAGGAAATAATCATTTTTAAAAGATGATACCTATTGCTACTTCAAAGCCCTGTGAATCCCAAATCTCTGAGACTTTTCACAGATTTATTTAGGAAACTACTCAGGAAAATGTTTGCAAAAAAGCAGAAGAGGAAAGGGATGGAAATACATTTTAAAAACTTGAACAACTAGTCAAGATCAGCTAACAGCTTGTGGGCATTGGAAATTAGTAGATGCCACACTCCACATAATGAGAGACAACAGGAACAGATTTTTCAGAGACATTTCAAGTGAACTGGAAAAAAACACAACTTTCTTACCCAGTGAATATTCAGTAAATATTACTGATGTTTAAACAGGGTCTCACACCATATACGGTAGCTTTGCATTTTCTTCCTTCAGGCTGAGGCTATACTTGACTTTAAAGAGTTAATGTTCTCTTATTCTTTTTTTCTCCTCTTTCTCTCTCTGCCACTGGCTCAGAGCACTGGCTTTCATTTGAAGGGCACAGCATACTGAGTGATGTTCACATGATACCAATGACAGCAGCATGATAAGCCTATTTCTGACAGTGTGGCAAATTACTATTATGAAATCCCAGTACATTTGATTGCGGAGTGACTTTCAGAAGGGATCACACATAGCAAGGTTATGAAAGGCTCCGTGTTTACTGCAGTAATGCTGACTTACTGGAAAAGAATATCAAGAGCTCTTTAAATAAAAAAGCTTGGGAGACTCCCAATTCACAAAACATTTAGCTAAATATATCCAGCCAAGCATTATGTTTCTCTAAAATTAAAGGAGAAAATTATCATAAAAAAATCTATGGCTTTTTTTTTTTTCCTTTCATGCCTTGGTAAAACGTGTTTGCTACAGATTCACTCAAAAGAGATCATTAGCCTGTAGCTGTCCTTCCCCTCTGACATTTCCCTCATTTAGGAGATTTCTGTTGTTCTGTGTCTCCAGAACTGCCTCCCCATTCCAAAGATCAGGGTCTCCTCCATCTGCATAGTGCCCAAGTTAAAAGGAGAGCAAGATTCATAAAAATAAAATTATGACAAAAGCATAAGTGGGAAGAGAAACAGGGAATTTATGGATTGAGAAAGCATGGACATTGTCAGTAAAAGAAACATACTTGCAAAATAAAAAATCATCAGTAACCCACCTGCTGAATTATCGTGAGTGTCCAAGGGTGTGTTAATACATGGAGAGAAATTGTCCCTGCCCCAAACACCTTCCTTTTAAACTTATTTGTGCAATATCACAATCAGCAGAATATAAAAGAGCAGGAATTAAATGGCTCAGCTTTGCAGCAGAATTTTTCTCTCTCCAGTGGACATCAAGGTAGTTTCATATTGACATAGGTTTTTATTCCATTATCTAATTAATAAATATGATTATTACTTTTTCTAGGCTTTGTTGTTACAGTTTTTCAGTTGTGATAGCCCGGGTAAGTCTCTAATTGGTTTTGTTGCTCTTATTAATTACAATACCATCGAGTTGTGATTACTGTATTCAGAAGCAATGTTCTGATTGCTTCCCTTAATTAGAGCCTGTGTATTGTCTTTTACATAAAGGTAAGAGTACTGGGAAGCCTTAGCATTCCTGTTAAACTTCAGTTCAAGCACATTCTACCCCCTACATATTGAAATGTTGGTCTCTGCTACATCTTTGCAGTGTTATGAAGCATTTTTTTATGCTATCTTGTAGCCAAAGTGATGCGGTAAAGAGCTCAGCATGCGTATGGATCTGATTAGGATGACAAATTACCCCCAAAAAAATAGATTTAAAAAGCAATAACTGTCCCTGATTTGGATTTGTGGTAGCTCGGAGATACTGAGGCAAATAAGTTTTGTTCTAAGCAAGCTTTTAATGAATATGTGCTCTAGAATTAGGAATTTTAACAATTTCTTGGCACAAATTAGTGAAGCAGCTACTTCATTAGCCTTGTCTGCCTTTGCTGAGGCAAACCTATTTGTCCTGGCAGGTAAAATTTGATGTGTGGCAAACTCGGGTATCCAACTGAGGAACTGCTTAAGTGATGAAATACTACTGAAATACATACACCTCATTTCTGTACGTATGGATACAAAGTGTAAAAGCCCCTAAAGTAGAAATACTTGGAGTTCCTACAACTTTACAGAACAGCAAAGGAGTATATTTTTCCTCCAAAAAACCCCAAACACCTGTAATTTCCATTTCTTAGCACATGTAAAAGCTAGAACAAAATATGTCAATATATCAGGATACAAAAGAGACTCATTCTTAGTTGTCTCTGTTTTCTTGGCCGAGTAGAGCATTCACATGATATTTATTTTGGGATACATAGCCAATACAATCTTGTTTGTCTGCGGGGTGGAATGTGGCTATTCCAGTCTCCTTTGATTACTTTTCCCAGCTGAATTAGGGAATTGATCCCTTAGTTCAGCAAGCAGAGGCTTGCAGTTTGACTTTTTATTCTGCCCCTGTTGCAATCTGAACATATTTAGCTGATGAAGGAACATGGCTTCCAGATGCAGGAGGCCACAGCCGGTCAGAGTTCAGGCTGACAGCCCAAATGTCTGAGGTTAGGTGCATAGCATCAACAGCTATCATTTTTATAGGCTGTTTCTTAAAAACACAGGTTCCTGGGTTTTGTTTCCCTGGTGGCATGCTGTGCCATGGAGAGGCCAAGTGTTGAAATAACCCCTTCAAACATGTTTTGCCCTCAGCTGTAAGGCCTGAAGGCAATTGTCTCTGAAATCAAATTTGTGATGGCAAAAGCTTTGGTGCAAGTGAACGGATCTGGTTATTGCCGTTCCCTACCTGTGAAAAGGGATGTCATAACAAACTGGGGGCCCTTTTGCATTTCTAGCAGGTAGTTGGATAAATGCAACTTTTACCTCTGACCTCAGTGGGCCCAGAATTTTACCTAAAAGGTTTTGGAGAGGAGGAGTACTGATGCTGCAAAGGGCAGTGCTATATGGCTGTATTCAGGCTGGGAGGAAGATTGCTATTACTGCTTGTGCTGACCAAAGAGATACTGCTTTTCTGACTGCAGTGTTGACTACCTTAGGTGCAAAGAAATTGTCTAATCACAGCTGCAAAACGTGGCACAAGCTGCAAAACCCACCAAAAAGCTGAGTTCCATGCACTGTAGCTAAACTGCCCCAAGTACCCAGGTTTGCTACTTAAAAGTTGCTGCATTCCTAATAACGAACTCACATCAGTGACTTGCTTGTAGACCCACCCATGTCTACAGCAATGCCAGTACATGCTTACTTGTGTAATTAAACACAGATGGACCGCAGTCAGTATCTCGTGCTAAAACATTTTGTAATCATTTATGGAAAGTCCCAACATGACGAGAAGAGGAAGATGCAGGGGGTATTCAGCTTCTACAGTGTGACTCTTCCTCTGGAACCAAATTAAAAACAATTGGTGGTGCTACTCAGCTATCTGCCACCATAATCTAATAACAAGAATTCTCAGTTTCAAGGCTGACTGGCTAATCATATAGGGTGTGATTTAATCTATTCTAAAAAAAAAAAAAAAAGAGGGACGTAGGAGGAAGAATCTCCCCCAAAACATTGAAGTACGAGTTGATATAACAAAGGGGGGATTTCTTGTGAATCATCACAGTCTAGAAATAGAATTATGTGTAATCTCAATGCTTGCAGTTCTAAGAACTGAATATTAACAACCTGACCATATGTTGAGAGTCTTTTCACTGTTTTCAATTTACTTTGGAATATATTGTATATAATGTATCTCATGCTGTAGAATTCCTAATTCCTCCCTGGAGATACAGTCAGGGTCCCTGCTGTGATATACATATTACGATGTCATTTCCAGCAGAGTTTATGGACCTACAATGATAAATGCTGGTTTCACAGCAAATTTATGCTTAGGTATTTCAACTTAGTCATACAGTGTCTGATATTATGGTAAATCTACATGTCGATATTTATTGTATATAGGCAATTTGTGGTACTCCTGACATAGGAATTCCTTGAGATACATAAAATAAGGAAATAACTGTTGTTGTACAATTCTAAAATGAAGAAAATAATTGGCCATAGTGGGTCTCCTTAAAATAGGCCTTTAAAATGAAGTAAGTGAAAGCTATATTCATTTAAAATAATAAATAAATAAATAAATAAATGTATTCTTAACTTGGCAACAAGCTGGCCCATTATTTTTGGGCTTTGGTGCCAGTGTTCAGATTTTAAAAAGGCCATCTCAAACCTCACAGGCATTTTTGACATTTTCCCATTAACAGGGTTGGTATTTGAGGGCTCGAGAGTGCTTTCTCTGTGTTAAGATTTAAACTTTTAACACCTTAGATCTGTCACCAGTTCACTGGAAAATGCTATTTTGATTTTCCCTCATTAGCAGCTCTGAAATAAGGGGAGAAATTAGCACATTTCTCATTTAACATTAACTGGAGCATATTTTTGCCTGTAGCAGTTTGCTGATTGTGAGATTTCTGTGCTGCTGACTGATGTGGCTTTGCAAACGTCCCTTATAAATAGAAAATAAGTTTTTTTATTCCTGTGAAATGACCAGCTAGAGAAAAAACTCATTAATCAGGGAAACAGGTACAGACCAACAATAGTGCCTAACACTGATCATGTAAACACAGGCTGACAATGCTGTCTGAACAATCAAGCAGAACAGTTTGGTATATGCTAACATTTTGTCGGGGAGAAAGTTTAGTCAAGTGGTTAAAATACAGGAATAAGGATCAAAATTCTGTGTTGTTTCTCCAGCTCTCCTACTGACTAGCTGCAGGCGAATCACCTTGCCTCCTTGTCATTTAATCACTGACAAAGGGCCAAATTCCCCCTGAAAACTGTGGGAGCAACACTTCTGGATCATATTCATGTCTTCAAATATATTCAAATCATGGAGTGTGGAAGGTAAAAGTGGCCACCATGTAAATCCTATGAATTTGTGTGACAATGCAAATTGTTCCTGTTGAAACACTACAGATATTTAAGGCTGGATTGCATTAACTTTTTCTGTCTTTCAAGTACCCCGTAGCGCATCAACTATTTCCAGGCAAAAATACTATTCAGGAAAGAGAGAGACCTCTTGTTACCTCGTCTATCAGCTGTGTACCATTTAACAACTACCTGCTTTCTGTCTTGTTTATACAAAACCAAGTACAGTTCACCTTCTACCCTGCTTTGACCTCATTACTACTGTAACAGAAATAAAGAATAGTAACAATGGCACCTTTCATCTCTAGGGATTTCAAAACATTTGGGAAAACTGCACCAAGAGATGGCTCCTCTTAGGTAGTTGTTAGAGGCCAGAGAACCCAAGGCACCGTAGTGCAGGCTTTGGAGGGGACAAAAACAGAGCAAATTCTGCCACCTACTGCTTCCCTGCACATCTACAGTGCCCTTATTTTCAGTGTACAGACTAAATCTTGGGCTGCTCCAACCTGGTTGAGATTTTACTGAGATTATGTTCATCAGTGGGATTGCTGTATTTAAGCCTAAAACACTTCAGAGGCCAGATTAAGTGATTTGCTCTCAATATTTGTAAGTAACAGCAGCAGTGAAAACTGGCCCCGCAGTATGTAGTGATATACATGGTGGGAAATGTCTAAGCCTGTTTTGCAGAAACAAATACTTGGGTTGCACAGAATATATATTTAAAATTACTGATAACACAAAATATCAGGAATTCTGAGGGAAAGCGGGCTGTCCAATGACAACACTGACATAACAAAAAGCCCTGTCAGAGCTAAAGCATTTGAGGGAACAGAGGAAAAATGTAGGTTTGCCTGTACCTACCAGTGGGTTTTTATAGCATTCCTCCAGATAGCTCAAAAGGAAGAGTTTAAATTGCTGTCTCTGGACAGTATCAGCAACCAGCATATGGAAAGCCAGATCTTCTGTATCAGTTCAGGAAATCAAATTTGCTTTCTTTTCATTTTTTAAAAATGCAAAATTTTCTCTGTATTGGCTACTAGGCTGGGGTACACAGGACATTTAGGCAATGCACGGCCTCTAAACCCATTCTCCATAGGCACTTTTCTGTCTGGCATGAGTGTCACCACCTTGAGCTGAACTGGGAGGACAAGGCTGTAAGTTTCCTGATGGTTGATGCTACTGATATGAAGGACATCAGGACTGCCTTGTAAGAAGGTAGCTGTTTGAAACTTAAGGGGGATTCCAGCAGCGTTCCTCTAGGGATCTTTGACTAGTTCTCAGGCCAACCACTGTCAAGGACAAGGACTACCATCAGGTCAATGTTCATTTTAAATATAGTGCTGACTAAACTTAGTGACAAATCTGCTGTGAAAATTTACAACTTGCAATATTTACCTGACAGGCATCCAGACCCTCTTGCCCAAATATACAGTTCCTTAAATTAGACCCAAAATATGTCATAAGGCAGCAGCCTAAATTACATATTGACAGCACTGAAGCAGGTAAGTGCATATTTATGCAGCCAATCCTGGCAGCTTATTTCAAAAACTGGCCTGGCTTGTTCAATGTATTTTTAAAATCCTACCAGTGTATTTAAGCAGTCCTAGGCTTGGGAGCTCTCTGGGCCAGGGGCTGTCTTTTTACAGCTGAGTTCTGCACAATGAGGCTGGCGTCCTTAGGGGTTGGTGCAACTGAAAGAATAAAAGTAAGTGATGATAAAGAGCAAATTCCCATAAAATGACTGTGCCTAGAGATTTTTTCTTTCTTAGCAAATATTATTGCCCCAAAACAACTAGTATATTACTTATATAACAATTTCCTTATGGGTCATTGTTGAATAGAACTTGGGTCCTTCAGTACCCAAAGTGAATGCCCCTGTCACTATGACTACAAAATTATTTCCAAGACAGAGTTCTTCTCTTCACCAGCTAACTTAGGATTTGCTTCACAGTTACGTATAGAAAGCTGTAGTTCTGTTCTCCTGCAGTCCTTGAATATCCCAGATTTAGTTCTTTGTGAAGTAATTTCCATACAAATAGCCTTATTAACTTGATTAGATTTTAAATGATAGGAAAAGACCAAAAGAAAAAAAAAAAAAAGGGAAAAAAAAAAAGAACCAAGAGGATGTCTTCACTGGAGACAGCAGATAGCACAGACCAGGTTCATGACACACTGCAGCACTTTCACTGATTATAGCTGCCTGTGAAGACAGGTAGCTCCTTTGAAATGTGAGCATGAAGTATGGGTTAAATAAGAGTTTTCAACAAAGAACGTGTCACGTTTTGGGAAGTTTATGCACTCTTCATTCTGATGAGTAACAGGGCAGTATTTCTATGAGGGAAGCCACAGTCTAGAAAAGAAGGTCCAAATACGAATTCTTTTTAAAAGCTAGTAAATTTTTTTTCTTGAAATGGTACAACCCCGTATGGCAGTAAGAATATCATAAATGTACTGCAACTGAGATCTGCTTAGACTGATTAAACTTACAGCAAAAAGCACATCGATGGCATCGTTTGAAGGTAGTGCCTTAGAAGAGACGATCTCAGTTCAACAAACAGAACACAAGGTTGGTTTTGGTTGGTTGTTTAAAGGAAAAGAGTAATTACTAATGACAGACAATTCAGTGTTTTTGTCACCAATATGAAAAATACATGTTTAAATATACAGGCAAGCTTTACCAGATACGTGTGGCTAGAGTAACTGCCGTCAAAGAAAGCTTTTTTACATTCTTGCAGGAGCTGTTTAAGTCAGAATCCCACTCCCAGGAGCTATGCATGCTTAAGGGTGCTGTTCAAGGAAATCAGTGCAATGGTGTGTGCGGATTTGGAGGACAGGACTTGGCAGGCATTGTATCTTCATTAGGTAGTGCTTAAATTCAGACCAATGAAGCTGTTTTACCAGAAAACTGACTTAGCTCTTTTTAAGCACCTCCCAAGGAATATTTATAATTTCTGAAAGAGGCCTTCTGACCATGCGAACAACCTCTTGTCAACAACCTATTTCTCTTCTCCCTGATATCCTGCCATTTTGTCTCTGTGACCACCCTCACTTCACAGCTGGCTTCCACAGTCCCCAGTTACTGCAGAACTTGCCAACCAGCATCACTGTTCCTTGTCTGAATCCCAACCCTGACTGAGATTCTCAGTCCAAAGAATGTAGCTTCTTGTTTGTGCAGCTCATCTAGGCTGACATCGGTCTCCTTCAAGGCAAGAAATATGCTTGCTTTGAGAGATGTGCGTCAATTCTAACTACCACCTTGTCTCTTTAATGTCACAGAAGTTCAAATGTGAGGTTGATTTCATGCAATCAAGGCTGTCTAGAATGTTTTCAGAACAGACAGTTGTATCTCTATGCAAAATTGAAGAGACTGGTGCACTCTTGCTTTCCAGTCACAAGTGACCATACGGCCCTGAGACTAAAAAAAATGTTTTTCAAGAAAAGCTTGGATGAATCCAACATATCTGCAAAATAATTTGCATTTGAAGAAAAAACTATTTGGTATAGTGATATTTCATGGTAATGCCTGGTTGGATATTTTGCAATTGTCTTGATCATTAGGTAATCCTTTGCATTTTATAATGATTCCCAAGACTCCCAAAGTGCTTGTCACACATAGATGAATTATGCCTTACCAGTTCAGAGTGTCCTAGAATAAACATTATCTATCTACTTGTCTGGTAGAAATTAAGTTCCAGACTGGATCCGTATTTCAGAGGCCTCCAAGTCCAAGAATATTTATCACCAGGTCTGTTTCCAGCTGATCTCTCTTCTTTGTGAGGTTATGCTGTTTTCATTGTTAGTATCCCATATTCCTGAAAAGTGCACATCTTCATAGTGGAACCCAGCACTTCTGTTGTATGTTTCTGTTAGTTGACTGCATTTTCTGTTTGCTGTTCTTAAAGCATAGGCGAAAAGACTGTTGTTTCAGTGTCCCTGTAATGTAAGTCCTTAAAATTTCTGAGGATTTGAGGGGGTTGTGAAATGTATTTGTGTTAGACACAACAAGAGTATTTATTATGGAAGGACTCCCTATCACAGCAATGTTGTAACTGAAAGTGTAGGGTTAAATGGCATGGTTTGGATCACAGGAGGCATCGCTGTCTATTAACTGTACGTGTAGGTATCCTTCATTGTTGTCTGCTATTCTTACTTCAATGCACTTACCCGGTATGGTACATGAAAAAAATGTGTGTGTATGCTTACCTTTACCTATTGGCAATAAACTAGATATACAGCATCAGAACCTAGGATTATGATAGATCCGAATGGCCAGCAAGACAGTATTAAATGAGGTATTACCGGTGCAGTCCTGTGTTTGCAGTATTGCTTTCAGCAGTGGCTCAACCTTACGGTTTTGGGGGGTTCTGTCTGGAATAGTTTAGGTCAATTACATTTTGCATCAGAAAAAAAAAAGGGGTGGGGGAAAGCCTTATTATCAGTTCTATCTGAAGTTTTGTCTTGCAGGCTATTTGAGCAATGCATTCAGGATAACAATATGTACATTCAGCTTTTGCTACTGGTTTGATTCCACCTTCACTGAACTCAGACCAAGAGATGGAGAAGCCTTGACTCCTTCTGTCGAGTTCAGCAGGCTTGGAGTCTTGAGTCACCAAAAGGCTAGTTAGATATCCATGATGCATATTTAGTATTGCTGAAGTGAAAACAGCTAATCCCTTAAACAGTTCAAAGCAGATATTTTGCTACCGGGTATTATTAATCCTAACTGACATGTCTTATAGAGTTGTGCATTTTTTATATTTAAGAGGCTCTCTATCAAAATGCATTTCATCCACTTAGCTAGCTAGCATGCTTTGCTTGATTCCTCTGGGTGTCGTAGTTGTGCATTTTACTTGTAAATGGCTCAATAGTTGAAGAGATTAGACCTGTGCCTGGGGAGCCCTGCCCTGTCAGCTTACAGGTTTGGAATGAATGCTTTCATACAAATTTCATAGATAGTACTTGTGCATCTCAGTAATTCCCTGTACCACAAGCAGTAATTTCTTTCCATATACGAGCTTTGGTTTTAGAAGCATAGTAGGTAATAATCATAAATGTTTAATTTACTATAAATATTTAATATTTATGAATGATTGATGACCAGACTTTTAAACAAACTGATAGAGCTGTGTGAAATGGAAGAGTATCTTTGTGTAATTGTCTCAGCCATATTCCAAATATTACATGGGCTTTGTTTTACTATTGAGATGGATGCCTGTTTTATATTTTCATTAAAAATATTATCACATGGGTAATAAACAGAAAAAATACACTTTTTTGTAGTGATATTGACAATACAAGGGATCTGGATGGACTCCCTTGCAAATACAAGAATTTCTATATCTGCCAATTTTCATTCCATGTAAGGAATTCTTTCTTTATGGATTATTTTTTAAATAGATTTTCAAGAGAATATGTTTTTTATAACACAGCACCTCAAGCACATTACTTTTTGGTTGGCAGTTCACTGACTACTTTCACCTATTTTGATTTCAAATTTTTTTAAATTGTCTTTGGTCTCCCTAAGGCTTGGAGGCCAAAAACAAGCCACAAGCCACTTTATCTAATTTTAAGGGATTTTGCTTCTCTAAAAGAGAACTTCATAAACAGTGAACAATAACTTTTCTGATTCATGCAATGAGCTGGAGGTCTGCATACATCTCTGGCAGAAATGTCTTGCAAAGGTTAGTGAAGAATCACTTTGCCAATAGGTGCCACTGTTGCTCAACACGTTTACGTCTGAATCATCAACGTCCTTCAGTTCAAAATCAGTTCAACCTTGAAAAAACAAAACAAAATCACAGTGACTAAAATGTATCTCTGTGCAGAGGTAGAACTCCATGTACATTCTGGCCAGAGGTTCGTCCATGCCACCAGTAACACACATGCTTTATCTTGTGCCTAAAAATATTTACAGTATTGTTAATATTGAGCAAAATTGATGAAGAGATAAATATGCATTGAATTAATAACAGATATATTTAATCTAAGACTTTAATTTGCTGCAAGTTTATTGCTGAACCTCAGACCTGCAGCAGCTGAACCTTGCAGATATCTTCTCTGGACCAAGCATGATTTAAATGCAGAACTTGCACCTAAGTGCAATAAGAATTTGGACTTCTGTCAGCACTAAGTATCGGGGTGCCCCATCCAGCAACGTAAAGGCCACCAACTGCTATTTTTTCTGGGCTTACTGTTTGGTAATATGAGGCCAGCTAATGTAGTTTGCAGCTTATCTACCCTTAAGTGCTATTCAGTATGTAAAGCCAAGGGCAGCTGAGGTCTGCTTGCTTACTACGTTCAGAGAAACCTTGGTTCACCTTGTCCTTAGGTATTCAGCCATTTCATATGCTTACTTTACTTTTGGATGTTTCAGGCATGTTATGGAACAATACAAGTTTCTTCTCTCCTTTTTCTGTAAAGAAATGTATAGCAAGCTGTATAAAAATGAAATAACAACTAAGGACAAAGCAACTAAAAGATTTAAAACCTTTCAGGTTCTGCCCCACTCTGTTTTTTAATGCAGCTATTCATTGACTAGAGTCTGACAGATACAAATTTTGTTTTCAGTGATTTAATATCTTCTGTTGAAAAAATATTCCCATACATCTGCAGCTCAGAACGTAACCCAGCAGCTTGTTCTAACCAGCAGTCAGCCCTCCCTCTGCCTGCGTAACCTAATTCCCATTCCTTCCGCACAGAACAGATCACTCTTACGTATATGAGCAACAAGCTGTATTAAGTAGTACTTAAGATCACACTAAGCTGTTTACATAGAGGCATCTCTTGCTTTTCTGTCTCTCGCTAGTTGGCCGAGGGCTTGCAGATATTTCTGACTCCCTTCATAGTCCAGGATTCTACCAATATTATGGGGATGACGTCCCTGCCTGGAAGAGATGCCATGAGTTTTAGCAAAAGGAGAAATTGGTGGCTTTTCATAGGAAATGGTGTAGACACTCCCCATCATTCCAGCTTCTTTCTTGTGCCATTTTTTCATCAGGTGCTCGAGCAGGCCATAGTTGGTGGGTGGTTCTGAGACAAGAAATGGTTAAATGTTATGAATGATAAAATTATATATTTGGTCCTGGTGTTGTTATTCCACAGGGAGCACGGGGAATGCTTGTACCATTCTGGCAACAGATTAAGGACAGACTGAAATCTTTCTGTTCCGATGGTATTTGTGCATCCCTCTGGCTGGAGGGGAAAATCACTGTTAGATATTGATAGGAAAGCAATAATGATACAAATGTAAGAGTCTTGATTCTTCATAGTCTGTCTGGTAGATATTAAAGAAATTAGCAGAGGTGTATATATCACTTAAATTCAGAAACATACTAACACTTGGTGAATTCTCCTACCAGTTACACCTCACAGGTCCCCTTGTTTTCAGCTGCTGTCTGGCATTATTGCATAGGGAAGAGAAATGTTTCCGTTGAAGGCTTATCCTTCACTGCTTCCCTGCAGTCATTACGTGTAGTTACATGGATAACATTTCCACTTTAATGATCATAAATATAAGATACTGAGGGGGTAAGAAAGCAGCTAAACTTCACTGGAAAATCCATTTTCAGAATGATTTTAAAAACAGAAGGGCTGGCTCTAAGTCTATACGTTCACCACTGCACCATTTCATCTGTTTGAATTAAGAACACCAAAAGCTACCAAGAATGGGGAAATCTGGTTTCTGAGGAATCCAGGCAAGCTTGCGTCCATTCCAGCCGCGGAGGGGAGGCAGCGCAGGGTCATAACTGTGTCTATTGTATTTATCTTCATACTCTGATACTAAATTTCGGCTTCTTGGTTCCTCGTGATGTGTGAAGAAGTGCTGTGCTGGCAGGCCCTGCAAGGAGATGCACACGAAACCATGCCATTTGTCTCAGTGCATAGCATTCAGATGGCTTAGCATGCTTTTGAGTCCAACTGTGCTACCAGTGGTACCACAAAATTTTGTAAATACTTACGTTACTTTTACTTACAACTTAATCCCTGAAAATAAAGGCATTTGCCTTTAAAGGAAGGTAAATTTCCAGTTAAACAACAACATCTGTACACCCTGAGATCTGATTTGTCTGATTTCAAGACATTCATCATACATTTGCAGGAACATTTAAGCCTGCAACTGAGAAGCTGATTTTCTTGTGCTGCTGGAAGGTTTCATTGTGCATTAGCATTTCATATGCTCTCTAGCTGTCTGTCAGGAGAGAATGATCAGCATGTTTGGGGATGGAGAGGTACATTAGAGGACATTCTACCAGATGATACTTATGGGAAAAGTGTTATTCTGGGACTCATTTAAATGTAGTTCATTCCTATGATTTGGGGCTGTGCCGATCATCTTTTACCAGCAAGCTCTTACTAAAGCCCACAGAATGTCCTGAAGACATGATCCCCAGTCCTGGCTGGTCACATGCTGATTTTCTTCATGGACACGGGTTTCCCTACCAGGCAGACACTGGGAAACAATTAGAGAAAACCAAGAAGTATGTGCTGTCTCTCTGCCTCTGAAAGGCATCCCACTTTAATCACGTCTACAAGGGAGCACTCTGGATCCTGTAAACTGGCCATAGAGCTGCAGTGCCTTCTTTTACACATATACTTGTTTAAGGATATAAAATGTGACTTAAGTAGTAGTTATAAATCATTGCTGTATGGATTGTTAGCACACACAACCCTGCATCTGAAATTCCTTTTACTTACCTCATATTTCTTCATCATGGTTCTTCTTAGTGTTTGTTCTGGTTTGTGATCTGGGAAGCAAATGAAGTCTGTGCTGTATGTGCTGCCGCCAAGTTTCCCAGTGGGTTTGATAAACTAGAGAGATATACAACACTCAGGAGATAGCAAATGCAACCTGGTAATTACAGAACTTCTGTTCCAGTGCTACTTTTTTCATCTATGCATTTTAAAAGCACTTATTTGAAAGGAACTCTGCACCACGTACTTTTTCTCAGATAGTAAAGTCAGCAGATGTAATCAGCCATTATAAAATTCTGGACTGATTCCTTGGTGTAAATATAAGATGCAAGACAGCCCTTGAAAAATTATTCATGGTTTGGTGTTAAATACTGTCACCTGCCATGTGAACTAATATCTGAAAAGGACAACTTAACCCATTTTTCTCTCTTTTTCCCAACTTCCTGCTGCAGTAGGCCAGGCTTTGCAATATATTGTCTAGCATTTTGCTCAAGTCCAGTTGGAAAAATACTAAGAAATGTTTTGTCTTCTCTGGAAGACTGTTCCCTGGCTTATTTCTTCAGTTACAAAGGCTTTTTCTTAATATTCTCATTACTTTTCAGTTTATTTCACCCTCATTTATAATCTAGTGAAATACTTCATGGATTTCTTTTTTCTACATAATTTTTATACCCTTCAACTATGTTCGTCTTCTGAGATCACATCAGATTTCATAAATGTCAGGCAAAAAAAAAAAAAAAAAGAAAAAAAAAAAAGAAGAAATCTAAAGGAAGTAATTTTAGTGGAGTCAGGAGGATTTGTCCTGATAGCTCCAATATTGAACCTAGCTGGTGTGTTTTAACAAAACTAAATGTGTAATGATAAAATTTTGTTCAGCTCCTAAGTAGGACATGCAATCTGTAGAGCAGCTCTGCTAGCAAAAAATGCTCATTTGCACAAATGAAACCAACATCCAAATTATTAAGGATCCATTGATACAAGTAATAAGTATCAACTTATGGAAGGGCAAAAGAAGCCTCTATTGTATAATACTGTTATATACTATTTAGTTGTATATATGATTGTTGTATAGTTGTATATATGACTGTTATATAGTTGTATATATTATTAAGTTTTATAGCAGTCTATAGCATTTTTAATTGGCAAACTTTGTATCTTGTGTGAACCACATCACATACACTGTGCTCAGACATTGCTTCTGTCCTGACTTAGAGAGAAGAATGGCAGATCATAAAATGAATGAATGGAGGCCAAGCAAGATGCTTAACCTTCTTTTATTACTCTTCTGAGATGAGCCTGGACTCCAGCTCCCCCTGCAGTTGTGTACTGTTTGCAGAGAGTTGATTTTGACCCATTCTATCCTGCTCTCACACTTCTTTCATGCTCTTACCCTTTTTCTCTCTTCCAGCCAGTTTCCAATGAGAACTTTAGTAGAGTATTTTGGTTCAATTTTCTACCAATCCCGTCCATCTTTAATTGATGCAATCATATTTTTTTGTCTCACCAGTGCTGCCCTCCCTGGTTGTTGAATAATTGTTCTTCCAGTTTTGTGGATGAAAGATTACTCAGTAGTCCAGTGCTAAAACTAGGGCAGAGGGGGCTCTGCGTGCCAGGGTGCTGAGAAGCATGGGTGATGTGCGAAACTGCTTTGCCTTAGAACCATTTGTGTTTGCTGTCCCCACAATGACCTAACCACATTCTAGGCTGCATCATAATTCCTACTGAGTGAAACAGTGGCTCCTAACCAACTCAGTTAAGCTTTTTTTTTTTCTCTAGTAGAGCTCACAATCAGAGCACTGTGATATGTGATTTACTCACACCAACACACCACACACCTGCGCTACACACAGTCTCTCTGCACAGATGCATACACACATTTTATTTTAAATGAGTAGGATGAACCAGGGTGTCCATTCAAAATAATATTCTTATTTATTGACATAGCTAAAGATAAGAGCTTGCAGCATGGTACAAGCATGTATAACATTTGCATATTCCATGGTCCAACTAACATCTGGAATGCGCTTCACATGAGCCTTGTTTATCGTTGTTAATGGCCACCTTTGACTGACTACCCATCACCTGATATTAAATATCCTAAAAAGATATTTTTCTAGGTTGAGGCATGAACAGACTCGTGGAATCTAAGATGTTTACTATAAGCCTTTTAGGAAGTTAACAACGCTGTCCAATCCCCTTTTACCAGATGGAAATGAAAACCCCCCATAATCATACAGGCTTATGATTCCATGGAATCCATCCTCAAGGTGGTACCAGGTCACTTGAACTCCATTGTCCTCCAGTCTCTTCTTGTACAGCAAGCCGTCGTCCCTCAGCACATCATACTCACAAGTCAAGATGAAAGACTCTGGCAGCTGGTGAACAATAGCATCTTCAGCTAGCAGGGGACACAGGTTGGGCTCACAGAATCTTTTCACTGTCTCATAAACTTCAGCCACAAAATCAGTGGGCCTAAGTGGCTTCACACCTCTGGCCTTAAATTTTTCAGGGATGTTGTCTGGACTCACCCACTTCCTGTACTTCATCCTCATATCCGGAGGAATATGAGAGCCCTTCAAGACCTCTTGCATATGTGATGCATCCCCATTTAGGTACTGCAAAGCAAAAAAAGCAGCACGTTCTCGGAATAAGAGAGGGACTCCCCGATTTTGCTGATAGGATGGTAAATTGAAGTCCAGTGCCTGAAGGCCTGGGTAGATCAAGATCTGAGCGCGTAGCTTGGGGAGGTCTGATCTACCTGCCAGGGTCTGGCTAACAGCAGCTGCTAGATTGCCCCCTGCGCTGTCCCCACACACACTTATACGGGCAGGGTCCACCCCATAGTGCTCTGTGTTCCTCATGAAGTGTATGGTAGCATTAAGACAGTCTTCATACGCAGCAGGGTATTTATGTTCAGGAGCTAAACGGTACCTAATACATAAAGAGACAAGTATAGGAGAAGGAAATGTCATTCGTATTAATTCGGAAATGCTATCCTACACTGCCTTCCAGCTCCATTGTTTTGGGGTATTTTTCCTTCAGGTCAGGATATTCATTACCTTCTAAGCAGGCATTTCTCAGCTAGTGATTGTGCACAAGCTGTAAATTGTGTGTTCAATCACAAAGACACAGGAAAGTAGGATTGTCTCCTAATTAAGAAACTGAATGAAACATTGTAATTCATTTCTTAGTTGTGCTGAAACCCCCCCCCCCCCCCCCGTGTATTCTTGACAAGATTATTTAATGATTTTGTGCCTCTGCTTTCTATGTGTAAAACTGGGAGTAATATACTGTGATTATTCTCTTTGTCTGTAAATTACAAGTGTTTGGAACATCTCACTATATGTTCATGTTCAGCACAAGGAAGACTTGTTTTACCTAAGTTCTAAATTGGCGTTTTTTAGATTTTCTTAGTGTGGCAAATATTCCCATTGGAGTCTTTTCTGAGTATATCAGTGCATGAACAGTTAGGAGCTGTGAAATCACAGCTATCACTATTTGTCTCTTTATATACTTCCCTGAATTCTTTAGAATTTTTTTCTGTAAAATGTAACATCTCCAAAAACAGTGCAGCTCTACTGTGGCACCACAGCAACAATAGTCTCTGAACAATAGAACTGGGTAGGGTTCACTTACTGAACAGATACAACTACTGATCCACTTTCTCTGGATATGTAGCGGCACACTTTTTCATAGGTGTCTGGAAAAGAAATATTTTCATTAGTATTTTGCTAGTGACCTAATCTTTGAGACATCAAGGGAATATTCATTTCTAGAAAGGTGTGTATTTGTTTTCAGACTTTCTCCAAAATCACTTGCTTAAACCTCCTCTCATTTCAAATTAATGAAAACATGAGTATGTTCTTTGTACATTATTATAATCCCTCCAGCACATATCTTACCAAGACTTCCAAATACCCAGCCTCCTCCATGAAAGAAGATGATAGCTCTCCTTTGCCCATGTGATATAGCTTTAGGCTGGTAAACCCTCACAGGTACTTTGTTAAACTGCAGATCCTGGATAAAGAGCTTTGGGTCTACCCTTAGTCTCCGTCCTTGTCGCACGTATCGGCCAAAAGTGATTTGACTGCAAAGCCCTGTCTTCTCCAAAATCCTTCCCTGTTAAAGGTAAAAGAAATTAAGGCTTCTTAAAAAGTCTTGATTTAGCCAAGTTATAAAAAATCTGTATCATACTTACCTTGAACTCTATTTGAGGAAAATTTTAAAGAAACACAAGGCTCACAAGACAAGAAGTGGTAATGTCGTAAAACATTAGTATTCTATAATAAGATGCAATAGTAACAGTGTAATAAGTTAGAATAACCACCATGAGAACCACTCTAAGAAGATAATGGCTATGCAAGCATCTCCTAAACTCTTTCTAAATGGCTTCTTGTATTCTAAGTACTGCTAGGAGAGTTCGTTCTCATAGGTTGTTTAGTCCCTTTTTTGCCTTCATAAACTCTTGGAAAACAGTGAGGAAATGTAACTCTGCAGTTGGTTTTCTTGAGAAGAATGTCCAGTTCTAAGAAATTGAGAGATCTCAGGATAGAGTGAAAAAATTGTATTTCTTTTAAGACTACCTAGATTAGTTTTACCAAGGAGAACTACGTTATATCATATTAGCAATCACTGGAATCTTCCAGATCATCTTGTGAAGAATCAGATGTAAAAATCTAGGCGTCACACACAGCAATTTGACCCCTGTTGTTTGATAAAAATAAAGCTCTTTAATTCAGGAAAAACAATTTTCCCAGTCTCTCACTTCCTACATAGAGTAAAAAAAACTACTTCTATTACTCAAATCCAGTGTCATTCTAGTATCATATTAGCAATTTTATATAGTGCATCCAAATTGGCCATCTTGGAATATACATTTTAATTGTCAGTGTTGCCTGTCACACCTTTGTGCTTATTCTTGTTTTATTTATACTTGATAACAACAATTAAATGGTGTATACAGAAATATCCTCACAAACTCTTATAGTTCATCATTGCATAAACTAATACTGCTGAATTAGACTATAAAACTCAGCGGATTTACAAATCCGTAGTGCTGAGATGTGTTGTGCAAGTTAGTTACTGCTTTTTATTTGCACAAGAGACGTACTGAACAAAATCAGGAAGCATCCTTTCCCAGTGCTCTTGCAATGAGCTCACTAACTCGAATATAAATCCGATGTATTAAGTGAACAAGTAAAGAGAAGGTGGGAACAAAATTAACTGAGTTCATTAGTTACTAAATAATTGTAAATGCTTAATGTGAGTCCTTATCCATTGCCTTGTTGCCTTCTGGTAGGATTCAGGAGAGCTGGGGAGCACGGTAAGTGCATTTCGGGAGGATGCGCATGGTGTAAGAAACCGTGCAGGAAAACGAGATCTGCGTGGTCAGAAAGGGGGACGTTGGGGCTAACGGAGCAAGCTAAAGATTTTTTGAAAATCCAAAGGCGCCGCAAGTGCCAGAGGAAGCGTTTAGGAGAGCTCTAATGCCGTTTATGCAACGCTGTAAAAGTGAGTCCAGGGATTAAGTAAAGCAGCCCTAACCGGATTTTGTACCAGAAATGTCAGCCGCGGCAGGAGCGGCTGAAGGGCTGCGGTTTTCCCCCGGCCGAGGAGCCGCCCTCCCCCGCAGCTGCGGGCAGCTAGCGGGCAACCCAGCAGCTCGGCTCCGGCTCGGTTCCGCCCGCCGCCAGCCCCGCAGCCCCCGCACGCTCCTCCCGAGGGCCGGCTCGGGGTGCGGGGGGCCGGGTTGTGCCGGCGGGGGGCCGCCCGCGGCGCGCGGCTCCCGGGGCCGGGGAAGGGGGCGCCCGGGGCCCCCGCAGCGCTCCGCGGGGCGGTCGCGGGACTCACCACGGCCGCCGTGCCGAGGAGGACAGCCAGGACCAGGCGCAGCTTGGCGGGCTGGTTCACCCCGGGCGGGATCTCGTAGCTGGGCAGCGCGAGGAGCACCGTGCCCAGCACCAGCGCCGCCAGGGGCAGGAGCAGCAGCAGCAGAAGCAGCAGCGCTGGCAGCAGCGCCATGGCCCGGCGGCGGCCCCGCGGGGCTCCCCGGCCCGCGGCGGGGCCCGGCAGCGGCCGTCCCCCCCCCCCCCCCCCCCCCCCGCAGGCCGGCGGCGTCACGGCCCCGTTTGTGACAGCTCCGCAAAGCCGCCGCCGGGGTCATGCTGCGGGCGGCCACCGAGCACCGGGGCGGCACACGGGCGTAATCTGGGTGCCAGGAGGCACGGCCTGAGCCCTGCGTCCCGGTCCTGAGCCCTGCGTCCCGGTCCTGAGCCCGCTCGCCAAGAGCCTGAGCCTCTGCGGAGCCGCAGCCCGGCAGGGTACCCGCGTCCTGCCCGCTCCGTCCTCAAATCGCCGCGAGCATCCCTTAAATTTAGGGATTCGTTGTCCGAAGGCGGCCTGCTGGAAGGGCAAGGCAGGCACTGCAAAGAGGTGACAGCTCAGATTTCACGAATAATGACTCTTCTCTACTGGCTACGCTAGCTTTTCAATTACATCTTTCATAAAAAGATTCTCTGCTACAAGCAGATACCACTGATGAACGTGCTTCA
The DNA here is from genome assembly GCF_964211835.1 of Anser anser. Lineage (NCBI taxonomy): Eukaryota > Metazoa > Chordata > Aves > Anseriformes > Anatidae > Anser > Anser anser. The sequence continues at coordinate 6,018,550 of NC_139738.1, read as the reverse complement.
ACAGACAGACCTACCAATCCCGTAACTGCCCAGGAATTTCAGCTGCTATTAAAAAGAGAACCTTACTCTGGTGAATTTCAGGAGAAAAGCTTTAAACGTCGCCTCTATGTACACCCAGGGAAATCTGAAGTATAGCATTTGATTTGTTCTGTAAAAATCTCTGATCTCCTTAGTCTTATGATTTGCTTTTTTTTATAGGATTTTCTTTTCCTCAGTCTTAAGATTTTGAATATATTCACTACTGTTTCTCATTGCTTTCATCAGCAGAGTACAATAAGGCGTGAAATCAAGTGATACACCACTGCCTTGTCCTCTAACGAAAACTCAAAACATGCAGAAAAGTCACAGCACAGGGAACCTCTCTCTGAAAGAACACGAGAATATTTTGGTTCATATTTTCTCTCTATTTAAGCTCAGCCTTTTATGATACACTGATTAGGAGCCCAGTTCCCTGATTGTTACTGTCTTTCTAAAACCTGTCCTTAAGTACTCCCTCTCAACCAGTATCTTGTTGAGGACTGGCTCGCTGCGCGTAATCACATTGATATTATACAGCTGCAAGATAAGGAAATGGCGGATTACCGCACCCAGCTGGTCTAGAGAAACAAGAGCAAAGACACGTACGCAAGGCTTGTCTGGGAACTCTTGTGAAAAATCCCAGGCAATTAGAAACAATGATAGTAGAGGGCATACTGCCCTGGGAGTTATAGTTAGATTAGCAATGGGAACTAGCGGATAGAAGAATGCGGAACTAACAGATAGGGCAGTAGATGACGCTTGCCAATAAGGAGCTTGGCTTTTGCAATATGTATGAGCTAATTATCCTGTACACGATAAAAGACAATTGAGCTATCCATTAAAGCTGAAGCATACTTAACACTCATATTGAGCGTTTGTGTCTTCCCTCCGTCGACAACAGATGGCGCCCGAACAGGCCTTGCTGGACGAGAACCCTGAACGAGTAAGCCGGTATTAGGCGACGGAGTACAAGGGGAAAGCCGGTTCTGACTACGTAACCCGGAATCCGCGGAACATAAGATTGGGGCGAGCAGAAGGCGACTCGGGAAGAGCGCCCGGGACGAACCCATAGCGGGTCCCGCCGGAACGCCGCGAACGGAAGCTTTCCACGGGGGCAACGGCACCGTGAGTAAGCATGGAGAAATAAGCGGCAATTAATTTACTTAAGTGCTTTTTAGAAAAGCGTAAGACACGCTTTGCACGGGGGCAACGGCACCGTGAGTAAGCATGGAGAAACAGGCGGCAATTGATTTACTTAAGTGCTTTTTAGAAAAGCGTAAGACGCCAGATATAGATTGTCATAAAGAATTACAGGGGTTAGTGGCCTATGGGGTGGCGAAGGGCTGCTTTGTTAACCCTGACACATTGTTTGAGGAGGATGAGTGGCGTAAGTTTGGTGATATATTGTTTGAGGAAATGATTAGTGAGAATAAGACGGCTAAGAAATTGGCAAAGCCTTGGCGGGCCGTCACGAACGCTTTAACGATATATCGGGTAGAGCAGAAAGTGGCAGCCGCTGCGACACAGCGGCTGCGCAAAACGATGAGGGCAGATGAAGAGACCAATCCGTACCCCCTCCCTCCATCAGTCCGGCAATTCACTATGAAAGCCCCCGGGGGAGGGGAGGAGGGAGCACAACCCAGTGCGCCTCCTCTACCCCCGGCCCCCGGGGGAGGGGAGGAGGGAGCACAACCCAGTGCGCCTCCTCTACCCCCGGAAACTCCCGAGGAAGAGGCGACAGGGGAAGGGAGAAATAAGAATCCATTTTTAGAAGATATGAGGATCGAGTCAGGAGGGTCGGAGAGGGCAGGACTTTGGGCGAAGATTGCAGGGGAGGCGTTGCGTGAAGGCGATGTGGGGGCGGCGACAGAGCTTGTAGGCGCCTTCCCCGTAGTGTACTCTCCGCCCAACGCCCAGGGCCAGACAACTGTTACTATGACAAATCTGGACTGGAAAATACTGACCCAATTGCGTGCCACGGTAAATGAGTCAGGAATACGTGGGGAGCCAACGAAACAGATGTTAGACTATCTGTGGTCCACTAACGTGTTGCTCCCCGGCGACATTCGTAATATCATGAAACTAATACTGACGCAGCATCAGATCCTGCTGTTTAATGCCCATTGGCATTCAGCTTGTCAGGAGGCAGTTGCGGTGCAGCGTCAGCCCGGAGATCCATTATACGGGGTCACGCTGGAGGAGCTTTTGGGGGTCGGTGCATACAATCGCTTGGAGGCCCAGGCCCTAATGGGGCCGGATAAGGCAAAAGCGACCATGACGCTAGCTAGGAGAGCACTGGACCAAATTAGGGAGCCTGGAGGAATGCCCTCCTATATGTCCATCAAGCAAGGGCGAGACGAAGCGTTTGGAACATTTATTGATAGGGTTGCCGCAGCTATACAGGTAGCTGGGTTACCCGAATATCTCAAAGGCCCTATTCTTAAACAATGCGCCCTTCAAAATTGTAATCAAACCTCTCGAAATGTTCTAAATACGCTGCCCAGTACCTGGACTATAGAAGAGGCTCTTGATCGATTGTCGCGGATACCGATAGGCTCGCAGGCGCTATTGGTTGACGCTATTCGAAAGGTAGGGGAAAGTATTACTCAGGGACTGCAGGCTAGTCAGTCGCAGGTATTCGCCGCCCTTGCCCCCCTGCAAAGTAGGAAAGGTCCTCGCTCATCAGGGAGACCTGCACTACGTTGCTATCGATGCGGTATCGTGGGCCGTATGAAGAGGCAGTGCGGGACAGCGAACGTGTGGTGCCCTCATTGCCAGTCCAACTCGCACAACGAGACCGTCTGCCGGAGGAAGGCCCAGGGAAACGGGAGGGCCAGCGGGAACCGCCGCCCCGCGATGACACAAAAAGCGGCTTTTCCCTCAACAGCGGCGGCAGCTGCGGAGACTCCAACCGAGACGAATCCTTTCACCTCCAACCAGCCACCAGAGGGAGCCTGGGGATTGGATTTGGCAACCGCAGTGAATGTGACTCTAATGGACAGCAAACCTGTTACGGTGAAAACAGGCGTTATGGGACCTGTAAAAATTAATAATGAGCCTGTTGGAGCACTTCTGATTGGAAGGTCATCGGCGACATTAAATGGGGCTTTAGTGTTAACAGGACTTATTGATAAGGACTTTACTGGGGAGATACAAATTATGGTATCAGCCATGTTCCCTCCGCTACATATACCGAAGGGAACTCGATTGGCTCAATTCTGCCTGTCTCTTGCCAAAGCGACTGATCCCTTCCGCACCTGTTTGTTCGGGGTCCCAATAGGGGACAAGGACGAACTGAAACAACTGTTAGCACCATACTCCGCAAGTACGGAGTTATTCCATCTATCATCTAATCTCTCCGATGCCGTCGTAGCGGCGCTAGTGGCTCTGAACACAAGCTTGCCGTGGGATCCCCAAGAATTGGATTTGTTGGGATCAGTGGCGGTAGGGAACACCAGCAATAACTGGACACAGACGTGCTTTATGTGGAATAAAGGAAAACAAAACATGACTCAATGGACCAATGTGACCTCACACACAAGGGGCTTCGAGGCCAATGGCGGCTACTGCGGACACAACGACACCGCCAACGCTACCATGGGGGCATGGAATCAGGATGGCGGGGGTGACTGGCCAAGGCACACCGCCAAGGCCCTACCACCCGGTATATTCCTGATTTGTGGGGATCGAGCCTGGCAGGGAATCCCGGCCAACTCGCATGGTGGGCCATGTTATTTAGGACGCCTGACCTTGTTTGCCCCTGATCTACATAGTCAAGAATTGCGGAACATTACTCAACAATGGAAACGCCGGACGAGACGCAGTCTCAAAACTTTGGGGAGTGACTGCGATGACCAGGTCGAACTCTGGGGTCCTGCTGAAAGGTTCTTTTCGGCGGCACTTGTGCCTGGAGTGGCTGTGGCTCATGCTATGGCTAGTCTTGGGAAACTAGCTTGTTGGGCTGTAAAACAAGCAAATGTGACTACGCAGGTACTCACAGAAATGGCCCAGGACCTGGATAGCTTGCGACACGCTGTGTTACAGAACAGAGCGGCGATTGATTTTTTACTGCTGGCACAGGGCCACGGGTGTGAAGAGCTCGAAGGAATGTGCTGTTTTAATCTCTCGGACCATGGCGAATCAATCCACGAGCAGCTGAAATGGCTGAGAGACCACACCAAGAAGATAGTGGTCCAAGATAATTGGCTTGATAGACTGTTTGCAAATTGGTTTGGGAACATGGGGGGTTGGATATTGGGTCTGATAAAAGAAGGGTTACGCTTACTGCTAATAATTGTCCTAATTATAATAGCGGCGCGAGTAGTATTTAGTTGCCTAATAAAAAGGCTCGAGCAGTTAACTAGTAGGGTTTTTCTAGCAACAGTAATAGCATGTGTAAGGTGTAATTGCTCGAAAAAAAGGGGTCAATGCCACACGTGCTCCTTATTGCAATGCATCTCTTTGCTGTCATTATACAAACTATAATAGCATCCTTCCTTGCGCCAGGAGCCGCTCTGCTCGGCTGTGGGATCGACTGTGGAACGGACGCCCCTAGGTGCACCCCGAGCATTTTTTCCTCGGAGGGGTCTCCACTCTCAGCCGCTCACCACGGGAGCAGACAAGGACCTCCTGAAGCTGCACACAAATTATTTTAAGTGATATTGTCTTGTGGTATGAATGAGAAGTGCAGGAGGCCTCTTTGCATGATTGTGTGATTGTGCTGCGTGAGTAAAAAGCAGTATCGCTGCAAAGCAACATTCCTAGCACTTAGTGGCTTGTTGACTGATGTAGATTCTAGTAGGCACGCTACTTTACAATCGTAGCTCTGCATGTGATTTTCACCCTGTTGCTTATTGTACCTTGCTTATTGCAGTGTCTGCGGTGATTGATAGAAAAATCTATAAAAAGCTTTTGGTTCAAAATAAAAACGGGGGAATTGTTGAGGACTGGCTCGCTGCGCGTAATCACATTGATATTATACAGCTGCAAGATAAGGAAATGGCGGATTACCGCACCCAGCTGGTCTAGAGAAACAAGAGCAAAGACACGTACGCAAGGCTTGTCTGGGAACTCTTGTGAAAAATCCCAGGCAATTAGAAACAATGATAGTAGAGGGCATACTGCCCTGGGAGTTATAGTTAGATTAGCAATGGGAACTAGCGGATAGAAGAATGCGGAACTAACAGATAGGGCAGTAGATGACGCTTGCCAATAAGGAGCTTGGCTTTTGCAATATGTATGAGCTAATTATCCTGTACACGATAAAAGACAATTGAGCTATCCATTAAAGCTGAAGCATACTTAACACTCATATTGAGCGTTTGTGTCTTCCCTCCGTCGACAACAGTATCTCTTGCCCTAAGCTTCAGAGGGCATAGTGGAGACATATCAAAATGAAGTAGGAGTTTATACAGCCATGGTAATTTCAAAATCAGGGCCGGCCTTACTTGCTTTCAAGAAGGTGACCCAAATTAACAGAGGCCTTCTACAGCTACTCTTCATGCAGATGTGGTTCTGTAATGCCCACTGTATACATTGAATCTTCTTGCTGAGACTTTGATCTCTTCCTCTTTTTCTGTAGCTTTCCTCTAACTCTTCCCTCTGGCTCACTATGTACATAACTTGCACTTTTTATCTAAATAAGAAAAAGTCATTCTTTGTAGCTTATCAAATGAACATCACAAAGATCCTGGCTATAATTCACCGGAGTGATTTAATCCAAATCATTCCATGAAAAATGTTTACAGGGACATAAATCAACCTTTAAGTAAACACAAAGAATCAATCACATGCTGTTTTGATGGGAAATTGAAAAACAGCCCGTGGAAAATACTAAAACCGTAAAGGCTAAACTGTCAATAGTCTCACAAGGACAAAGACCACTGTTCAGATGGGATTTGAAATTCACTCATTTCAAAATTGATATTTTTACACCAAGGGATATCACATTTTTGCTGACAATTACTATCCAAGATTTGGGAACATCCACTGATTTCTCAGATAGAGAAACATAACCAATGAAAGTTGTTCTACAGGCCTTTTAGGAATTTAACAATTCTGTCCAGTCCTCTTTTTGCAGATCGAAATTTCAAAACACGATAACCATATAGGCTCATGATTCCATGGAATCCATCCTCAAGGTGGTACCAGGTCACTCGAACTCCATTGTCCTCCAGTCTCTTCTTGTACAGCAAGCCATCGTCCCTCAGCACATCAAACTCACAAGTCAAGATGAAAGACTCTGGCAGCTGCTGAATAACAGCATCTTCAGCTAGCAGGGGACACAGGTTGGGCTCACAGAATCTTTTCATTGTCTCATAAACTTGAGCCTTGAATTCATGAGGTTTGTGTGGTTTGTAGCCTCTGACCTTAAATTTTTCAGGGATGTTGTCTGGACTCACCCACTTCCTGTACTTCATCCTCATGTCCGGAGGAATATGAGAGCCCTCCAAGACCTCTTGCATATGCGATGCATCCCCATTTAGGTACTGCAAAGCAAAAAAAGCAGCACGTTCTCGGAATAAGAGAGGGACTCCCCGATTTTGCTGATAGGATGGTAAATTGAAGTCCAGTGCCTGAAGGCCTGGGTAGATCAAGATCTGAGCGCGCAGCTTTGGGAGGTCTGATCTACCTGCCAGGGTCTGGCTAACAGCAGCTGCTAGATTGCCCCCTGCGCTGTCCCCACACACACTTATACGGGCAGGGTCCACCCCATAGTGCTCTGTGTTCCTCATGAAGTGTATGGTAGCATTAAGACAGTCTTCATACGCAGCAGGGTATTTGTGTTCAGGAGCTAAACGGTACCTAATACACAGGAGACAAGAGTAAGAGATGGAAATGTCATAACTATAAATACAATTTTCCTAACACCCTGCATTTCCCTCTTACTTGGAGTATTTTTTGTTCAGCAAAAAACAATGAAATACTCTGATAAACATGTATTTTTCCAGCAATTTATCACAGATAAGTAACAGCCAGTAGGAGGAAGTTGCAAGGACGTAGCATCATTGTGAACTTTTTCTTAGAAGAACGCTGATTAGAACATGAGTGATACAAGTTCATTGTGGTCTTCTGGTGTAGACTGCATCTTCCTTGTGGATAATGTAATTTAATCAGGCTGCACCTCACCTTCACTTAGGGTATGTCCCTTGAGAATTATTAAATTTTATTTTTCTTTATTTAAGTAATTGAGGCAGTTATATTTTTCTGTCTTACCAGTTTTATATATTACCATTTGATTGCATTAGAAACCTCCTTGTAGTGTACGTCTAAACAAATTACTGAACCACTGCCTTCCAAGTTTGTTCATTAGTCACTTAGCTCCTTAGAAAACTCTTCTAAGAAGCATTCCTCCTTTTTGTGTGGTGCCAGCATAGTTCTGAGTTGTGCTGAGAGATACCTGAACGTTACTTGTCGGTCTGTTTGCACTCTCCCTGCATTAGCAGAGAAGGAAAAAAGAAATACATATATATGAATATCAGAAGGGTAGTGTGGACTGAACTCACCCAACAGACACAACCACCGACTCGCTTTCTTTGGCGATGTAACGGCAGATCTTTTCATGGGAGTCTGCAAGAGGTCGGGGTGCGTCAGCTGCTGAGGCTCGGGGGGGCAGCGGCCGCCTTGTCCCACCCTGGCCACGCTCCCCCGGCCCCACGCCCCCTCTCGCAGCCCCTTCCCTCCCCTTCTCCCCCTTCCCCTCAGCCCCTTCCCTCCCCTTCTCCCCCTCAGCCCCGCCGCCTTCCCGTGAGGCGAGCAGCAGCGCTCCGCCCGGAGCCCTCCGCTGCCGAGGGTAACGGGGAAGCTGAGCCAGACCTCAGCCCTTCTCCCGGGTGTCAGGGCGGAATTCGTCCCGCTCACACCTCAGGAAGACAGCGGCTGCAGCCCACAGCTGCGTTCGGGGCCGCAAATGCCCCGAGCCGCCCTACCGATGCTGCAGTACAGCCAGCCGCCGCCGTGGAAGAAGATGGCGCCCGGCCGCAGGCCGGCAGATGGCGCCCGGGGCCGGTAGAGCCTCACCGGCACCCGGCCAAACCGCGCGTCCACTAGCGCGAGCTGCGGGTCCGGCCCCAGCTTCCTCCCGGAGCGCATGTAGCGGGTGAAGGCGATCTTTGTGCACACCCCCATCTTCTCCAAAATCTTCCCCTGTTCGGAGAGAGGGAGGAGAGGCGGGCTGAGCGCGGGGCGCCCTCCCCGGGGCAGCCAGCAGCCGCGGGCCGCCTGAGGGGAGGCTGCCGCGCAGCCGAGCCCGGCCGCCGGGCAGGTTGCTGTGAGGGAGACCCTGCGCCTGCCTTCCCCCGGCTGCTGCGAGGGCATCCAGGCTTCGTGTTAGCGGGATTCAGCCTACTCCAGAGCCACTCGCCGCTACCCTCGCCTTTGGCGGCTGCTCCGGCTCGGTTCTCAGCAGAAAGCTGTCACGGGAGAAGATGGAGCCGTGGCGGTCCCCTGCGAGGCTACGGGCCTGGGGGAGCGGGGTTGCTTTGGCACCACGCGCCTGAGCAGGTAGGCCCGCGCGTCCGACCCACGCCCTGTCAGGCAACACGCTGTAGGGAAGAAGACAGGGTGTTCCCTTCTCAGTGTCACCAAGTCCTACGGCTTCATACCAACCTCCCACCACTTACCACCTTACAGCCCAGATGTCATTCCTCCAAGGTTTCCCAAGAGTCTCTGTTTTTATCTGCTTAAAAAGCACCTGGCCTTCTACCCGCGTTACTGGAAAGCCCATGAATGCCCTGAAAACATCATCTGTGCTTAGCTAAAACAAAAATCAAAGCCATCTTGCTGTTAATAAATAATTCATTTAAATTGAGATAGGAAAGCTCAGCAGATACTGTTTGGGCTCATGGTTGGTTTCACCCTTAAGTTAATAGGGAAATCCTGAATGAAACTGTCCGAGGTCTAATAGAAATGCTTCTAAAAAATTGTCCTCTGAAGTTAACAACCAAAATAAAATAAAAAATAAAAAGGAAAGCTTTCATTTAAGCGTTAACGCAGCTAGCAGGATCCTGCTAATTATCTATATAATGTGACCAAAAAAAAATACTTAAACCCCACTTCTGGCAGAAATAACAGCAAAGTAACTCACCATGGCAGATGTACTAATCATAAAAGCAAGGACAATTCGAAGCTTTCCAGGATGATTCACTCCAGGAGGGATACTGACATTGGAGTAGTCGGATTGAATTGTTGTCCTAATTGCTGTTATGAATGAAGCAGTAAAAATCACCAGCAGTATCACTGACAGTATATAAAAAAATGCCATTTCACTTAACAAAAGATGAGGTGTCTCTATGCCTATCTTTGATTAGGTTTCTCAGATAACGTAGACTCTTAGAGCAGTCCAAGTTAAAACAAGTTCCTTCAGCTGTCACGCTTAAAAGTCCTTGGAGATGTTGTGCAAGGTGCCAGCATGCATCACATCGGAGAAGAGGCAGAAGAAAATGTGTTTAATTTCCTGTTTAGCGTCTTGTTAATTGTGGGATTGATAAAGGGCGTGGTATACTATATGGCATTCTTGGATTGTGGATATGTGTTGCTGTTTACAAGAGGAGCAAGCCAACTAATGTAGAGGTTAAATTGTCTCTTGCATATGATCTGCAGCCACAACATACTGCTTCTTGTGTTATAGACATTCTTTAAGTAGTTTGGAGTATATAGTCTTAACAAGGACATTTATAAAAGAAAAAAGCTGGCTAACATGGGCTTTACAAAAGTAAATGTGTTGACCTTGTTTTGTTCTTAGAGTATTTAAATACTGAAACAAGCTTATCTACACACTTGTATGTCTGATAAATGTAGGAACATACTTAGAGCATTTCAAAGATCCTCCATTGTGATTTACACAAAGCTGTTAACAGAGTAGCTCTGTCAGAGATGGTTGCAGTTTTGACTCCATTTTTGCAAGTCTAAAATATCAGTTGCCCAGCCCATGGAAATTTTATGGAAGACAGTGACTGGGACTCTTAGGATTGGATGCTACATGCAACATATAGCAAAGGCACTGATTTATAGTACTGTAATATCAGTACCTGTCTCATTTGCTGAAATGCACTTAGTCTTCTAGGAAGAATAAAAGCATAGATCATAATTGAATGAAATGGGTCAGACCAGATGTTGATTTAAAATTTTACTGCATCTTTAATATTTATTAGAAAGCAGCAAGTGCCTAGTCCAAATAGATCATTAAAATAGAGACAGCATATGGAACATTTCAAACAGCACTAAAGTAAACTTTCACAACATTCTTTAAATATACTTTTGGAGTGATCACGCTGGCATAATTGCTCTGAAACTGTCCTATCTAAACCTCTTACATGGAATTTAGAAGCACAAATGACCACAGAAAATTGGTAATACTTATGGAAGAAAAGAAATTGTTTCTATAAGCTTTTTAGGAAGTTCACAATATTGTTGAGACCCCTTTCTCCAGATGAAAAGGACATCCAGTCACTATTAGAAAAGTTCATGATTCCATGGAATCCATCCTCAAGGTGGTACCAGGTCACTCGAACTCCATTGTCCTCCAGTCTCTTCTTGTACAGCAAGCCATCGTCCCTCAGCACATCAAACTCACAAGTCAAGATGAAAGACTCTGGCAGCTGCTGAATAACAGCATCTTCAGCTAGCAGGGGACACAGGTTGGGCTCACAGAATCTTTTCATTGTCTCATAAACTACAGTTGGACAGTCAAGTAGCACATATGGTTTGTAGCCTCTGGCCTTAAATTTTTCAGGGATGTTGTCTGGACTCACCCACTTCTTATAATTTAATTTAATATCTATAGGAATATGTGAGCCCTCCAAGACCTCTTCCATATGTGATGTATCCCCATTTAGGTACTGCAAAGCAAAAAAAGCAGCACGTTCTCGGAATAAGAGAGGGACTCCCTGATTTTGCTGATAGGATGGTAAATTGAAGTCCAGTGCCTGAAGGTGTGGGTAGATCAAGATCTGAGCGCGTAGCTTGGGGAGGTCTGATCTACCTGCCAGGGTCTGGCTAACAGCAGCTGCTAGATTGCCCCCTGCGCTGTCCCCACACACACTTATACGGGCAGGGTCCACCCCATAGTGCTCTGTGTTCCTCATGAAGTGTATGGTAGCATTAAGACAGTCTTCATACGCAGCAGGGTATTTGTGTTCAGGAGCTAAACGGTACCTGATACGCAGAAGGAGACAACAAAAGAAAGAGAAGGAAATTTTGTTAATTTTAAACGTATTGCTGAAAATACCGATTCTTGCAACCAGCAATACACCGATTACCTTAGAATTTTCCCTTTCTCCATAGGTTGTTTAAATAAACTGTGAGTAGTAGGTTCAGATAGTAGAGCTTAATTTGTTAGGATCATCATCTCTTTTTGTGGCATTGCTCAGGTATTGAACAACACAGGAGTACTCAGCTGCTAATTATGTCCATGTCTTATGGGCAGTCATTTAATCAGTTTAAATTTAAAAATTAAATTTAATTTAAAAAATTTAATTTAAAAATTAAATTTAAAGTAATCAGCTTCAGCTTTCCATGTGTCAAGTAGCAATGAGAGTATTTCCTTTCTATGTCTTTGTTGCTCCAACTCTATCATCATCATCCAAATAGCTGTTAGTATATTGATGCTAATATTAGCTTGTCATTCATGTAATGCTCCTGTAAGCATCAAGTATTTTCTTTGAATGAGGGTTAAGTAGAATATTTGACTTACTGGCTGTTTACTATCAATTTTTAGGTGGGAATTAAAAGCATGTCCTTCTTTTTCCAGTTAAATATTCATAAGCGTTATTTGTGATTTAATCAGACAGTAAAAACTGAGTCAGTCTTTGGTGGTTTCAAACAAGAGCAGAGTAAATTTGTAAAAGCACATGCCTGACAAGTCCTTCAGAAATATCTACTGAGAATGGTTGTTGCTATGATCAGGCTAGCTATAAGATGCTATTCACAGTGTAGGAAATAATCTCTTAAAAAAATGGCATAAGAAAAGACTCACCCAACAGATACAACCACTGAGTCACTTTCTCGGGCAAGAGAGCGGCATAGGTTTTCATGGGTGTCTGAAAGAAACATTCTCGTTTGTTTTTTTTTTGGTGGGTTTTGGTTTTGTTGATTTTTTTTCCCTCTCAACAGTGCTGATGTCCATTGTGTATGGCAAAGAATTGCAAAAGAAAAATACTGTCTACTTTTCTTTGACCCTTCCAACATAGCTCTGCAGATCTTTTTTACCCCCTTATCTTCCCTTTTCACTATCTGTTTGCAGTTTGTTGTTTGTTTTTTTTTTTTTTGTCTCATACCTCATTGTTCTTCCCTTTAAGAGAAGTCAGATAACGCATAGCAGATGCTTTCTTCTGAAAGCTTCTGTGGTTATACTCAAATTCCATAACTGCTACATGTCAAGCAACAATCAACTTTACCATGTATGAGGAGGTCACTTTTTAAACTGTATTATAGTAATTTTTCTGCTAGTTATCTTACCAACACTTCCAAGTGTCCATCCTCCTCCGTGGAAAAACATAACTCCCCTCCTTTGGCTGGAAGATGGAGCCTTAGGCTGATAAATCCTTACAGGCACTTTCCCAAAACACAGGTCCTTGATGAAGAGCTTCTGGTCTGCTCCCAGAGTCCTTACACCTTGCATGTACCGGACAAAGTTAATCTGACTGCAGATACCAATCTTTTCCAAAATCTTTCCCTGTTCAAAGGCAAAAAGAATAGGGAATTCACTCAGAAGATTCTGTATTTTCCCAAGTAAAGGAACTGCAATGTCAGCATACTCGTGATATCTAAGTCACATCTTTTAGGAGAATCATTAAATATTTGGGTAGTTTTACAGGTGCGGTACAACTGAACAAATAACAGTAGCATCGGGAGATGTCACATGAACAGCCGTGTTCACCAAAGAGCCTAATCCCAAAGCAATGCGGCATTAACAAAGACTGGTGAAGTATATCCCTTTGCTTTCTCAGCAGGTCCTTTACCTGTCATTGAAAATGAGTTTGGTTTTCATTGGCTGTTCTGTCTTTGCCCTCTGAGAAGATGGGACAACAGTGAAGGATAACAGTTCTGGTGATGAGTTAAGATGAGAATGTATTTGATAACTGCCTTTTGATTCATCTCAGAAATATTGACTGGTGTTTGCAATATATTTGTAGGAAGTTCCTGAGGTATTTAGTAAGCCTAAGCACCTGCTCCTTCTTTAAGCCAGTGATACTCACACCAGGCACGTAAGGGTGAAAACAACCCAATTGAGAACTACAGGTCCAAGGTAACTTTACAGAAACAAAACAAAACCAAAAAGCCCTTAACCTCTTTTTTGAAATATTCCATTTACTCATTCCAAACTCTTCAAGCTCTTATTACACAATATCTTATTAGGGGGTTCTCATCAAAGACTGCCATGTTTCTGTGGATTGTCACTACAGTGTTATCGCGCAATATACCTACCTGTGAAGGGCGTTTTATTCATCAGTGACTGGCTATTTATAGCTGTTCTCCATATTTGATTTTGAGGCTGAAGAAACTATCAAGCTTTGCAACATTACTGATTTTAATTTTCTATAGAAATTAGTCTTAGTATTTCTGGTTCTATACAAACATGGTGAAATGATTTATTCTATTGTAATTTGCTGTTTTCCAAGCAGAAATGGAACAACTACAAAGTTGTTCTCACCTTAACATTGAACTTGTTTGGTTTGTTTGTTTGTTTTTTCATTCTTTATTATGTTGCAGCATACAGGTCTAGTTTATGGTACTAATGGGCAGTGTACATATGGTAAAAAGAGAGCTGCCTTTTTCAACTGCTGGATTGAAGTCAGTATTTTCTGATTACAACTTGTGTTGAGACACAGCATGAGAATATACATGCTGGAATTCTTTAGTGTGATCCACTATAATCTAGAATATTCCCAACTGATATATGTATATATATATGCCTGTCTGTGTGTGTATATGTGATATCATTTTAAAAGAATTTGTCTCTCTTGGAGGTGCTATAGTAATTTATTAAGTGCATGCACAACTTCTCACATATTCCTAGCCCTCCTATCAGCATTTATGCATCTGTCATTACATGAAAATACTCCTGATTCAGTGAGATCCTTTGTTAGCAGAGATCACCAAAAGTTGGGCTTTAACTCTTGTTAGCTTCCCACTCTTTTACATGCCAGCTCACCCTAAGAAGTCAGGCTGACCAGAACTCTTCATTCCCATCAAAACGAGCCTGCTTAGCTGCTCAGAAGTTACGAAAATGTGTTCAGGGGAGATGGAATTCCTTCGGTTTCTCTTGGGCATTATCACCTAATTTTGTCACTTGTTTGACAAAGATGAACCACCTTCCCAAAACCAGCTCTGGAAAGTTCAGTTACTAATTTAATCTTCAAAATAAATACAGAACTCCTCACCCCCAACTCCAAGCAAGCTTGAAAGCATGGCCCAAAGACGTCAGATCTATTGTGAACCTAGACTGGAAATAGTTTCTATTGCATTTCCACTAACCATTCTTAATCAAATTGCTAGGTTAGCGCAATTCGTTTTACAGGCACAGTCAGGCTTTCAGACCCTTGTGTTAGCCAGTGCTCCCGTACTGCCTAACGTAAGAGCAAGGCAGAATCTGATTGCAATAATGTAGTGTAATGTAAAGAATCTGGTAAAGGTTTCTTTAGCAAAACCGAGCTTCTAACTGCAGCTTACAGCATGATCGCTATGCCCTGCTTGCCTCTCTGAAAATTGATTCAAGCGAGGCTCTAGGACTGCATCAAGTACAAAATTTACAGATTCACCATTCTTCCCAAATAAATCGTATGCAGTTAGTTAACTTACCACCACAGCTATGCATATTAAAATAATATGAATGATTCGGAGCTTCACAGGTTGATTCATTCCAGGAGGAATTTCAGAGTTGGAGAAATCAAAATTCATTGCCGCCATGATCAACAATATAAATCCAGCAACAAAAACTGCCAGGAATAACACCAGTATAGTGTAAATAGCTGCCATTTTGCTGAGCAGTAGACAAAGTGATCTGAAATGTCTTTGATTTGACTTTCCCAGATATCTTTGCCTGGTTACTTCCTGATTCTCAGATACCTTTGTTCGTCATAGGGCTGTTCTAGTAGGAAAAAAAAAAAAAGAAAGAAAAAAAACCTTTCTCCTCCCCTTTGCAAATACATTAGTATGTATCTTTCACTTTCCCACTCCCTCTCTCCCCACTCCCTTTATTTCACAAAAGATAAACTGTTTCAAGTCCTGAATTCTGTTAAAAAGCTATGCCAGCAACATTTCAGATTTTTTGCAAAAAAACAGTCCTTAGCTGGGAGAAGGACTGCATTAATATTAAGATAATTAGAGGTGGAAACGGGACACAGGGCATTCATATGCCTTGAGTTTGTGACACTATGAAGCACATTTCAGAAGAGTTTGTCTAAGGTTATGCAGAAATGGGGGCCTACGTGGGACAAACAGCACTTTAAATGGGTAAATGGATTGTCACCACTGTTGTTTTGGTAAGATGCACTTACAAAATTATGACATTACATCAGAATCTCAGCTGTTTCATATTTGTGTTTTCTTCTAAAAAATGTTTCTAATTAGCTATTTCAAAGGAATTAAGAAATATAATCAATGCATCTCAGTGTACAGGCACTGATGCCCAATTTTAAAGACATTACTATTAAAAATTCTTATTTTTTTTAGTTTGTAATAACAAACTTACAATAGGAACAGGGAATCCTTCCCTGTTACTTTTGAACAGACTTGGTGTGTTTTAAGTAATCCAAGGTTAAGATTCTCTTTTGGCTCCAATAAAAATAAGCTGTGGAATAAAGAATACAGAATACCAAAGAAATCCAAAATTTCTTGGCAGCAGTCTTGAGTACATCAATTTCAGCAGCTCCTGACAGGAAAAAGGTCCGTGTAAAGTATTTTACCTTAAAATAAAAATCCCTCAGAAATTTCCAGGTGAGAGTGCAGGCTTGTTCTTGCCAAGAAGTTAAGCAGTTCCGGCCTTCCTGTTGTAATTGTGCATCAATCCTGATACCACACGGAACAAAACTACATACATCTCATGGTTGTTAGATGGGACAGATTTTTGCCTTGAATTCAAACTGAGATACTTCAGTCTACACTGACTAGATGAGAAATTAGCTCTTATTCTTTAGAACATAGTTCAGAAAATGGGAAATGAAATTAAGTGGATATCTTTCAATCTCACCATAACTTCAGTATCATATCAGCATTTCCAGAAAGCCATGGTTTTTGTTTTTGTTTTTCTGTCTAGCAAGGAAGAATTTCCATCTTTCTACTACAATTTTATTGTGGTGCTGTTTTTTTAAACTCCTCTTGCCTAGCTCTCCTCAGGCTTAGCTCTCTAGAGTGCAGCTTGAAGAATGCTTCCTATTGACATCAGCTACAAAGACTACACTGCAATTAGCCCCGTCCTCCATTACTTAACACACAATTACAGTTCTTTTTAAGCTTCTCCAACCTCGCTGGAATTATCACAGCCTATGTAAGGAGTTTGGTCACTTGTTCTTTTTCTGTTTCTCTCAGATCTTTTCTAATGTCTCTTTTCCTGCTTTCATGTCTTCATCATTGTTAACACAAAGAAACTTCACAGCTTTATAGTTCTTTGGCCAGCTTTTCCTGCTTGTTTTTTGTGTGCGTCTTGTTAAAAAGTTAGCTGAAAACAAAAGTTCTCTTTGTTAGGAGTAGTGCTTTATTTTTTCCCCTTAGGACAGGGTGAAAATTTTAGTTTAAAGAAATGTTTATGATTTAGTTTCTCCTTTTTTATATTGTTATTCTAATTAATTTATTTCCTGGAACAAGGAGCTGGTTGTCACAACTTGTAATTTATTTGAATAAATAGTTAATAAATACTGACAATATATGAACTGAACTTTAGAAAATATGCTGAAAGATCAGTGACCAGGCTTTTAACTTCTAGTGGGTCAGGCAAAGCGAGCAGAACGGGGTTATAAAAACAACATGGGAAGCTGAGTTTAGACTCATGGTCAGGTTACCTCATATCAGGTAAACCTCAGGAACTCAGTATGCTTTCCCATATGAGCAAAAGGTACGTCATAAAATGACTTACAGTAGTCAGAATTTAAGTAGTTTGAAGTCATGCTGCTATATGTTGTACTTGCTATAGAGTAGAATTTGTTAATGTAGAGCTGCTGTTGTTTAAATGATGCTTGAGGTTTTAGTTGTGGATCTGAGTCTGCAACTCTTAAAACAAGTAGGATGTGAGAACACTGTTGAAATTGCAATTTTGCAGGAAAATTAAAGAGGTTAAAATCTAACTTCATTAGGCAGCCGTAATAATTTTTGAGTTAAACTGTAATGATGGGGGAAAAGTACCATGATGTTTTAGTTAGAAAACTTTACTGAAAGTAACATTTTTTTCAAAATTTTTTTTTTTCAGTGAGAAGTTGAGTGTTTTTGATAGGGCAGATGCTCTTCATAAAATACTCTGAAATGGAAGGACCTGTTTTGTCTTTAAAAAAGCACAACATAGTAGTGATTAAAAAAAAAAATCCTATCCAGTGGTGCTTCTGGAGTTGTATTATTTCTACAGTCAGGTCACTATACACAGTAGTTTTCAACAGACCAATTCTTTGATAAGTTTATTATTGTGCACTGAGTTGACTGACTCTGGTCTGCCAGTGTTACATTCCTTCTTTCAACAAGAAGTGTTTACTTAGGTTTATTACCGAGTATGGTTTATTACTGAGTTTAGCAAATTTATCTTACTCTTGCAACATATGATTTTGAATTGCTAGTTTTTATTGTTGTTATTGACGAAAGCATTACAAAGTTGCTGTGACATTACAGATTCTTGATAAGATAATGTTCTGCTTCTCTACCTTCATACAACTGTGAACTCTTTTAATAAACACATATGATAAGCATAAAATAATCTTGAAAGAGTACCAGAAGGGAAAGAAGGTTCATCTCTGCACTCCCCTAACACATGCACATTCACTGAAGTCTAGGGATTCCAGTTTAAGAATCAAGTTCCGAAACAGAACATCATTTCTCAAGTTCCAAACAAAATCAAACCCATAGTAGTTCCAGTTGAGAAAGCCTGTCCCAGGCAGACACCTGTATTTCAAGAAAAGCGTAGTCTTTGTGCAAGCTAACCCTAGAAATTAAAATGCGTAGCTGCAGTTTCACTATCTGACATAGGACTCCACGAAACCTAAGACATAGTGCTCTCTATCTGGTACCGTTACTATCTCCGACCTCCCACAAGGGCAAAAGTAGCTCCCAGCTGTTTTCTTCAGCATTTCTGGGCTGTGATAGAAGCTTCAGGAAGAGATGTTCTTGTCATTTGCCTTGAATGTGTGCCAGCTGTGCAGAGGTACTAGAACTGCTGGAGGTGAAGTGAAACGGTGCCAGGTGCTTGATCTTATTTGCGTGTTTTTATAATAATGTTTTCTAGAATGCTGATGCTTTAACTAATCTTACCATTTGTTTGAGAGTAACTGGAGAAATTAGAAAGTATTAAATGCACTTCCTCATGCAGTCAAAATAGAAAAAATAAATCAAACGTGTTTGCATTCTTTGCCAAGTATAAATTCACCATGGATAATGTAAGACTCGCACCATTTTTCTGAAAAATACTGTTATAGACTGTTTATATAATTCACAGTGTTATCCATTATCTTTTTTCCAGATAAAAAGGAAAAAATCCCATAGCCAAAAAAGGCTAAAGTTCCATGAAAACCACTCTCAGAATGATGCCAGGTTACTTGAATGCCATTGTCCTCCAATCGCTTCTTGTATAACAGTCCATCATCTCTAAGCACGTCAAACTCGCAGGTCACAATATAGGATTCAGGGAGCTGGCAAATAATTGAGTCTTCAGCTAAAAGGGGGGAAAATGTTATTGCTAACAGTTCTTTGACTGCTTCATGGACTTCATGTTTGTATGAAGTGGATTTCTGCGGTATGTAGCCTCTAATTTTAAATTCATCAGGAATATTGTCAGCACTTATCCATTTTTTATATTTCCGTTTCATACTCTCAGGAACATGGCAATTTTGTAGGACATCTTCCAGAAATGATGGTTCTCTATTAAGATAACGAAAACAGAAGTAGATGGCTAGCTTCCGATACAACATGGGGACTCTAGCATTCTGCTGATAGGAAGGCAAATGCAAGTCTAGCCCTTGTAGTCCTGGGTAAAGTAAGACCTGTGCGCGTACTTTTGGGAGATCCCTTTTATTTACCAGTATTTGGCAAATAACCGTAGCAAAATTAGCTCCACAACTGTCACCGCTAATGATGATGAGAGCAGGATCCACGTGATACTCTTCTAAATTCCTCATAAAGTATAAGGTAGCATTGAGACAATCAAAGTATTG
Source organism: Anser anser (assembly GCF_964211835.1). Lineage (NCBI taxonomy): Eukaryota > Metazoa > Chordata > Aves > Anseriformes > Anatidae > Anser > Anser anser. The sequence goes on along the minus strand of NC_139738.1, from coordinate 5,999,186 downwards.
CCCTGGATATGGGTGTTCAGGAGCCAAACGATAACTGAAATGTCAAAGACATTGTGGTTATTGTCAAAGTAATTATAAAAATTTAATTTGCATTGTTCTTGGGTGACTGGTATGGTAGTTAGGTAGGCCGTTTTATCTAAATTTTAAAGTTTATGTTTGTTTTTAACTCCATGTAGAGCGGAAACAAAGTAATGGTGTACAGCTATTTTAGAATACTTGGCCTGTAAGCACATTTCCAAATTAAATTAAAGGCTAAAGCGAGAAATGGGGAACACTATCTAAAATAGCAAATATTTCCAGCATATTTTTCAGAAATGTTTCAATTGTGAGAGCTGTGTTACCATAAAAATTTCTATGTAAAAGTAGCACTTACCCAACAGAAACAACCACTGAGTTACATTTTTTGGCAATATAGCGACATATTCTTTCAAAGGCTCCTAAAGACAAAGTTTATCAGAAATTATGTTTTAGAAAGGCAAAAAAAGTCATTGAGTACCTCAGCCTGCTCAATGTCCGGGTAACCAGGTCTCCCGTTCCCTTCCCAAAAGGGCCCACAATTTCCCTAGTCATCCCTTTGTCACTGGTATACCTATAGAAGCCTTTCTTGTTGCCCTTGACATCCCTGGCCAGATGTAATTCTACCAGGGCTTGAGCTTTCCTAACCTGATCGGAGAGTTTCTCTGTATTCCTCCCCAGATATCTGTCCTTTCTTCCACCCTCTGTAGGCTGGGACGGTTCTGTAGACTTTTTGTAGGCATTCAGTGTATCTGTCTTTATCCATCTTTTCCAGCCTGAAGAGTCTTAGTCTATTCACTTATTCTCTGTAAGGAAGCACTTTCATCATCTACACAGCCTCTCGCTGAGTCTTTTTGGTACCGTTAGATCCAGTTTGAAGTATGGGAACCCAAACTCTAAGCAGTATGCAGTATTTAAATACATCATGGATTTATTGCAGCTGCATAAAGAGGTTTTCTGTTTTGTCCTATCTTCCTTTCCTAATAAAAAATCATGGCACTTTATTTTCTTTTTGATTGCTACTGTGCACTACGTCAACATTTTCAGGCAATTTTCTAACACAATTGCAAAATCATCTTCCTGCAAAGTAGTTAGTCATTGTTTTATTTATAACGTTAGGGTGTTCTGCTCATCTGTTTGACTTCTGCTCTCCATTTCACCTACCATTTTGTTACCTAATCCTCTGACATCTTAAAGGCATTCTGCACTTTTTCAGCCAGCCGCTACCTGCACTGCAGGAGTTATTATCTTATCACCTCTCACCTGCTTTTCTGTGTTTGAATAGCACTGGTTAGCACTGGTCCCAGTGCAGATCCTTCTGGAAATCTCACAGGAACCTCCTGCAAGCCACCTTATTTCCACCTTGTACTCAGTTTTTATCCAAGTAAAGGATCATCACTCAGGTGTCATGGGTGTGTAGCCTCTTTAAGAGAGTCTTTTGGAAATCAAAGTAAGTTTCCTTTGTTCATATATTCGCTGACTCATATGAAAAGCTTAAATTGATTTGTGAAGCATAGCTTCATTTTATACAAGTTGTGTGGATTTTAAGGAGTGATTCATATTTATCCGTTCAACAATTCTGTTCTCATTGTAGCTTCTGCTAATTTGCCAGTTCCGGACTTCAGGCTTTCTAGTCTGCAAGTCCTTTTAAAAACGTATCATTATGTTAGTTGTTTTCCTGTTATCAAATACCAAGGAGAATTCAAGTGAAAGGTCACATGCAGGTATAGTCAATGTATAGGTATGGGTATTATATTAAGCCATGACATACTATGATGCAGCTCCTATAATGTGCAGATTATGCAACGGCAATTGTGTTTTGAAAAACAACTGTCCAACTTTATGGTGTTTTTTTCTTCCAGTGAAAGGAATTCACTGTTCATTTAAATCATGGAGGCTTGTATCTCGAGTCCTCACCACGACCCAGACTAGCTCTAGAACTAGAAGCATCACAGCTGGTGTCAGTCTGGCCCTCCACCCAGACTACATGCTGTGCAGTGAAATGAGGGTAGACTATTTCTGCCACAGTGCAGAATGGGACCTGAATTATTATAAGCTATTGTTTCTACATGATGCTGAACCAAGGCAAGTAGGCTCACAACCTCAGTTGTGGGGAACTGAAGTCTGTCTGACACCCTGCAAGTGGAGACTTACCCTTTGAAACAGTAAAGGATTCAAAACCCGCAAACTTCCCTGTATGACCCCTGGAATGAAATTCAGATTTCCATGCTAAGGTGCCTTGGCTTCCAAGCAAAGCCCACATAGACTTGGTTGCTCAGAAAGAGATCCAGAACAGTTAAGAGGCTGAGCAGGCAACCACTGAGACAATCAAAGAGTTGTCTCCCTTTCTGAACAAGAAATCGTGTATTTTGTGCAGTAGAATCACAAGAATCAAACTCCCCCAAATTGGTTTTATTTTTAATGCTCACATATTAAAGCATATGTATGCTTCATTTTGATTTTTTGATTCTTAAAGTAAGACAGCAAAAGCACCAGAGAAAGGACTGACACATTTCAGAAGGGTAAGGGTTTAGATTTGATTTTAGAAATAGAACTTTCTGATTTCTTACTAATGCTCCCAAATGTGCCAGCGCCTCCATGAAAATATAGTATTCCTCTTCTTTTACCAGTAGGTGGCCACTTAGGCTGATAAATCCTCAAAGGTACCTCATCTACTTTGAGATCCTTGATAAGAAGTTTTGAATCTTTGCATGGTGGTATTCCATCTAGCACAAATCGCAATAAGGTTAAATCACTGCAGACCCCTAGCTTCTGCAAAATCTTTCCCTGTTGAAAAGAAAGAATTCAGCAAATTAACATGAAAGGTTCCAACACTCTTTAATTAAAACAATAATAATAAAAATCTCAGATTTATTTTACTGTATTGTATTTCAAGAGGTACTGGAGACAGTGCTTCAGTGGAGTTATGGTGACTATTGAGAAATGTTTGAATTGGTTTGATTGAATTGAGTGTCACTGAAGATTGCCAAAAAGTAACGCAGCAAACCCCATTTTGCATAAGCAGTTGTCCTCTTACTCATTATCTATGTTTGCATGTGTCTTTTTGTGAATCAAAAATAATTACAAATGTATTTAAGCTGAAGATATGGGGGAAAGGAGTAAAATAAATTTTGATGTGGAAATAAGTGTCATAAGCAACTATGGGCGGCATGAAGGTGGTGAAAGAGGATTAGATGTTAAATTATAAATTGAGCTCTGCTAAAATCTATGGGAGTGTTAGGCTCATTATGTACACAAACAACAGCGGTTGCTTTTACTTCTTAAAGCTATGATGAAGAGGGCAACATTTTAGAAGGTATTTTATTATCTTTTATATTAAAGATACTATATATTTTGTAGGAAAAAATACAAAGAAAGTTTAATTACCCAGAGAAGAAGTTTTTGAGGTTTAGTGGAAAAGACTAACTATATTCCAGCTGCAACATAATGTCTTAACTTTAAAATCAACCATTTTGAAGTCAATGTCAAAATACTGTGGTATTTGTAGGGGAAAATGTCCAGACTCTAGTGGATTCAGTGGTCACTTTTAGCCCAAGGAAATTCCGGTTTTAAGACTAACATGTAGATCTAGAATGTGATGTAACACACTCACTAACAACTTTTTTTATGTTGATTCTTTTTTCCTCTCTACAAATCTGTACTAAGTTCCTGTGACGCTGAAAATGCTACATGACTTAGGAGATGCAGGGAACAAGTTCCAGAATTTTTGAATCTGAAGGTCTCCCATTTTTACTTTTTTTTTTTTTTTCCAAAATAATTAATTTTTGCTTTTGGTTTGAAAGAATTTTGTCTTTATATTATGGAGTAGATATATTGGATACGTTACATTCATGTGAGTAAATACACACACTGACACACATGCATTTTTAAAGAATGAGAAAAACCCAAGCTTATCGTTCATAAATATGCCTATATCCTACTCTCTGAACTAGCCACATAAGAAATTACATCATTTGGTTTATTTACCAGTGTTTACAGGTTTCAGGTGGGTGAATTGCTGCTGTCACTTTACTTTTTTTCCTTGCGCCATTATCTTCCAGCTCCCAAGCATCATACCAAAATAAAAAGGAAATCCCCAGTATTAAGAAAGTTAACTTACCGACATCATGGTTGTAATCATCACGGAATGGTAAAGCCGAAGCTTTAGAGGTTGGTCAATTCCAGGTGGCAGTTCTGAATTGAAAAAGTCATAAAATAACCCCCCCAGAAACAGTGCTGGTATTATAACAGGAGAGATGAAAACCATTCCAATTATTGCTAAACCTGTATAGATGAATGCCATTTCACTTCCATAGAAGTGAACTCAAAAAAAACCCTGTTCTATCTAAAGCCTCGTTTTTCAAGCGGTGTCTTCACAGGAGACTAGGCACTCAGTTTAGAAGCAGAAATAAGTTTATTAATGTTGCAATACTCTGATATTCTCCACCCTTCTTTGCTAATGATATTATTGGCAACACTTCCTTATACTAAAAAAAAAAAAAAAAAGGAGGAGGGGGAAACATTTACTCTTTATAAAAGGAGAAATTCGAAATGTATGGAATTGATCTATATCGTGTGTTCTTCACTGACATAGAGATGCCTGTCCAGGGTCCACATGAGAAGATCGTCTGTGTCTGTTTGTTCTGGGCTCATTATGGAGGGACATTGCAGCTGTCAATTTTAATGTTAGAGACGTGCAGCTGCTTGCAGTTGTCACCAAGGTGGATACTCCAAGAAAAATATTCGAATCCACATTTTTTGATTTTGATTCATAGTGGAATGCACAGACCCAGTTAAGTAAGAGGACATTTGCTCGGAATATAACCTGTGATACAGTTCTGTGGAAAGATTTGCCTAATTATGTGATGTTTATTACTTTAGCTGTGAAATTTTAGCGTAGATTCAATTCTTCAGGCTGATATAGGAGTACAAGTGGTCACTGTAAAATCAGTGCTAGGCTGCGCCACTCTTAACTTACATGAAGGTCTCTCCAGGTGCAGGATGTGATGCCTTTGGAGATTCAAGCCACTGCTGTTTCTGGTAAAACCTTTTCACTGATTAACCTCTAAGAATGTTATACTCAATCATGAAGTTACAGTTCCCAAACTTTTTTCTTTTCCTGGGTTTTAAAATGAAATTCCAGTCTGAAAACTGATTTCATCCTTAGTTTCATTAGCACAATATTTAAATCAAAACAATCAGGTCAGCTGACTTGCACAATTCTAGCTGGTGGAGATAAGAATGTGTGGGACAAAGCAATGTATATCTGCCCCAACATTTGTGAAATAGGCAAGCCCTCAGCTCTTCGCAGTAAGGGCTTTTCTTTGCTGAGATTTGGTGATTGGAGGCTTCTTTTACTTGTATAGTTCACAAATTTAGCAATATAGTTGGTTTTAGTAATGTCAAATTGTACAGTATTGAAACCATATCCAGCCATCCATGGCCAATACTCATTCTGATCTAACCTTATCAACTTCTTTTTCTTTCTTTTTCTTTATCAATATCAGAACACAGATTGTAAACCAAAAGCAAGTTAAAAGTATTGCCCTCCCTTTTTTGTATTGCATTTTAGAAATCTGCTAAATGTCTCCCAAGGCCGCTTCATTATTTTGCTATAAGGAAGGAAAATTTTCCAATAATTTCCCTATTAATTAATTTCACCTTACCAGTAATGTCATCCAAGATGTTATGAAAGCACCAAAGAAGAAAGAGTGTTAAATAAATTAAACTTAAGTAATCCTGTTGCTGCATGTTACTTTTCTACTGATGCTTGTTCATAGACGCTTCATACCTGGTCAGCCATTCCTGTACCTGCAGGTGTATGAACGGAACTATCTGTGGTCGGTGTTAATCTCTCATAGATCATGTTGAGCAGAGGGTGTCATGTTTCTAACAGTCAGTATGGGTTTTTTTTCCAATTATTTTGAGGTGTTCAGTTGTCAAAAAGACATTTTCTTCCCTTTCAGTCCAGTCGATGAAAAAAGTACCTTAAATTTTTGCAGACAACACAATGTTCTTTCTGGCACTAGAGAGAAATCTATCTTGGATAAAAAGCTACTACCAGTAGCTCTTTACACTGCAGCTCTTTGCTGATGTATTGTCATACATCCATTCTTTTACTCTTTCAGTAAGCTCATTGCAAACCCCAGCTTCCCCAAATGCTTTGCCTGTTTGTAAAAGAAACTGGTTCGTATTTGCTAAAGATTCAAGAGGTTCAACTAAACTCGATAGAACTAATACAGCTTGGAGTTTGGAGTTGTAATGTGTATTTCTGGACATGCATGTGATACTTTGTTCTTATAAAACGTTTAACTCTTCAGAGCTCATAAAACTGATACTTTATTCATCAAATTTAGAGTTGCTGGTGATGGACATGTTTAATATATCAGTTGGTGAGTACATAATTGACCTAGTGTAAATTCTTTCCAGAGAGTCTCCATTTATGCAAGAAGATAGTCACCTCTATAATTCATTTTTTTCATCATTTTTCAGCATATTTCTAATGGACATAGTAATGATGGCAAGAGAAAGGATTATAACGATCCGTATTGATAGAAATATGATCGTTGCTGGTTTGTTGTATTATGTTTTTCCTCCCCACCAGGCTTAACCTGTTGATCTTTGTAAGGCCTAAATAGGTGTGCAGTCAAGACCTCTTTGTAGGTAGAGAATGCATAAAACTCATCAATTTCACATCTGTTGTTTATCAGTGTAAGAGGCAGGCAGCTTTCAAACCAAACACCAATAAAGCCAAAAATGTCAGGGTAGCCGATGCTTATGAGCTACATGAACATCAGGTCTTATTGTTTTTGTAATGTCTTTCCTTAAAATATTGCAAAACGTTTCACTTCTGATTGTAGGCTGTGTTAGGAAACAGTTGACTATTGTGAAGCTACTATGTGTAATAGTGGAATTACTACAAGCAATAACTAAAATATGATAAAGTTGCTAGATATAATGGCTGAGGTACTGATTCAGTCATGTATAGCCAGGTTTAGTAACTAACTGAAAGTCATAAAGCTAAGAATGTAGAAAGGAAAAAAAAAAAGTATTACAAGGAAAGATTAAAAGCAGAAATAAGCTGCTATGTTACCATTTTTAATTCTTCTTGTTTCTTTGTTTGTTTGTTTTTTAAGGTACCTTTTGAAATGAAACCCTCCTGTATATATAATTTACCTGGCTTTGTTTATGTGTTTATTTACTCTAGGTAATGTAGTATGACAATTAGATTCTATAATGCGATTTAACTAACTTCAGTTTCACCAAGGAGAAATCGTACTGTCCTCCAGCTCAGATTTCTGGATTTATGTAAACAAATGTCTGAAAGCATCTCAGACCTCCTCACACCTGTACACCGTACTCTTCCAATCTGGGATATGGATTTACTGTGGCCTTTAGAGGGACAATAAAAAGATTGAAGAAATTATAGCTTAGTCCTCACTAAATGATACTGTTTATTAAAGGTGCTGTATAGTTACTTGATCTGTCTCTTTCTTCACTCAGCCTGCCTCCCACCTACCTTTTGGTGTCCTCCCTCTTTGTTATCTCCATCTCCCCACCCAAATTAGTAGCCACTCCTTGTGCATTTTGCTCTCATTCATGACTGAACATCGCATTCTGTTTAGTCTGCTGTCTTTCCTTACCTTTCTTCCTGTAAGTTCTCCTATGAAATATATCCCTTCCAAATGACTCCCAGCTTAAACACTTGCTAACAAGTTCTGCAGTAAAAAGCTGTAGTGTCAAAAATTTGAAGTAAAAACAATAACAAGTATTATGTGTTAGCATTCAGTGATGAAAAATTCAGATTTTGTGTTGTACGATTCAGAACAGCAGGAACTTTTTTGAAATGATGACTCTGTGGAAGGCTTTTATTAACGTAGCGTTCTGAAATGTGGATGAGTTCTTGGATGTGTGTGCCTCGGTGGCTGTGCAGTTCTGTTCCTCAGGATGGGTGAACTCTGCTCCACCCAGAGTCCAAATAAACTGCTCCAGAACCTCAACCTGGCATTTCATGATAGGCCACCACACCAAAATGTGTTCTTGAGTCATAAGCAGTTTGAATGAAAATGGCAGAACTGCAACAGCCTTAATTTGCTGTGGCCAGATCCAGCTGATACTTGTAACTCAGAATATTCAGGTTAGCAGGAGAGGAATGCATCCTCAGCAAGTTTGCTGCTGATGGTAATCATCAAAGATGGAACTGGGAGGTGCTGTTGACTCCCTGCAGTGACAAGAGGCCGTGCAGAGGGATCTAGCTAGATTGGAGCACTGGGCAGTCATCAATGGCATGAAGTTCAGCAAAGGAAAACGTCGCATGCTGCACCCGGGATGGAGCAGGGCTGGACACAGGTACAGACTGGGAGATGCGTGGCTGGAGGGAGCAGCCCTGCAGAAGGGGACCTGAGGGTGCTGGTGACATCAGGCGCAGCGTGAGCCAGCAGTGTGCTCTGGCAGCCAAGAGGGCAAACTGCATTTTGGGGCAACAAAGCTGGTAAAAGGGCTGGAGGGCACATCCTATAAGGAGAGGCTGAGGACACTTGGGTTGTCCGGTTTGGAGAAAAGGAGGCCACGAGGTAACCCGGTTGCTCTCTGCAGTGCCCTGAGCAGGGGAAGCACTGAGGGAGGCACCGCTCTCTGCTCCCAGGTAACTGATGGCATCGAACGGCCCAGAGCTGCGCCAGGGGAGGGTCAGGCTGCGTGTTAGGGACAATTCTGTTACCGTGAGGGTGGCCAAACACTGGAACAGGCTCCCTAGAAAGGTGGCTGATGCCCAGTGCCAGCCAGTGTTCAAGAGGCATTTGGACAACTCCCTCACTGATGTGCTTTAGCTTTTGGTTAGCCCTGAAGAGGTCAGGCAGTTGGACTGGATCTCTGAAGGCCCCTTCCAACTGTTCTGTTCTGTTCTGTTCTGTTCACTATCATGAGAGAGTCAATAAACACAATGAATCACTGGGGTAACGGGCAATTAGAAGACAACTGACAGGAATAAAAGAAACCATAGTTTACAGGATTCTATCTATTTATTTCAGCAGCAGTATCCTACAGAGAATGTGCATCATAAGTAGAGAATAATATTAAATGTTTTTTTAATAATCAAATTCAAAATTTGGAGTATTTTCTAAATGCCTGTTTATTTTCCAAAATATCTGTTGTGTATTGACTTTTAAATAGAGTAGTACAAAGAGGTAATGTAAAGATAGCAAAACAGAAGATAATTGAAGTTGTAAAGTTCTGTAATAAACCGCTATAACTTGATTGGTTTAGAACAGGTAATTGAACTTGAAAATTAGTATGCCTTAAATCCTACTGTGTTGTTAAACCTACTGCTTTAGTATATGAAGGCATAGCAGCAGGTTCAGCAAAAATATTTAAGTCTAAAACATTCTATGACCTTTTGTAATGTCTTTCGGGTGCTCAGATTATGTGCCTAAGAGCAGAAAGCAGTTTCCCAGGTTATTCTAATAGCATTGAAATATCAATTGTATACTGACATCTGGTGGTTGGAATGGTGCACAACGATTTGCTTTCCCTTTCTTAATTTTCTTAACATCTTTCTGTAATATATAGCCATTCAAATAGTATCCAGACCTCCCAGCTTCACAGACCTTTTCAGCATTTCACTAGTTTTCATGTCCTGACAATGTTCTGATCTGTGCCTGAATCCTCTTATTTGTGATATACTGCCTATGTGCAAAAGTCTAGAGAACAGACTAGAATGTGGCTCCTGTCCAAATTATTTAGGGTTGACACCTCTGGAGAGGACCGGTCTTGTCCACGCTCCATTACTTTGTTGAACGAATACATGTGCTGAGATTTTATTGTGAGTACTGAATGTTCAGAATAACCAGTTATTTTACTACTCGTCGAGTCATTAAAGAAAGAAAAGATCTATAGTATCTTCAGCATGTCTTCTTGGGGCTTTATTACCTAAACAGTTGCCAGCCTTTTTCTTTGTCTCATTCTGACATTCTCTGTGTGTATTTATTCTTCTAATACATATTCTTCTAATGTATTCTTCTATAACTTTATGGACAAATTGCCACCCATGCCAATGAAGGACGTAAATCTCAAAATTAGTATCATTTTTGCCCATATGCAAAATAGTTCAAAATTCATTTTGAATAGCACTCAAAAGTCAGTATAACTGATATGTCTGCCTAGATATCAGGAAAAAAATGTAGGAGATTTTTGCTATTTTGGTCATGCAAATTGTGTTAATTTTGAAAGACCATGTGGAAAAACCCTGTAAATATATATATATATCTATTTATTTATTTTTTTTTTAAAGACTTTGTGAATTTAGCTAGTTGGCATTCAGATTGTTCTAGTAGGCTTTATTTTCCAGTATGCTGAATATAAATAACAGAGCCATGCTGAGTATAGCAGAACATCCTTCCATTGTTTGTAAGGTATCTTATTCCACCTGAAGACTTCCCGTACATAATTGTCTGCAGCATTCTTTGCTTTTGATTATAGTTTAAATAAGCCAGTAGTGGGCAGAAGATGTATGCAATAATGTCAGATAAAGAGCTTATTATTTTTAAATTATAGAGCTAGAAATTTCTCTGACAAGAACAAAAGAAGTTCATAGTGTGGGCAGTGTTTCAGGTATTCATTTAATCAAAGATAGTCAGAAGTTTTGACTGTAAGTGAAATTACATCCTACCCATGCTTCCATTTCTGCATGGAAATGCAGTATGTCTCCAACATACTGAAGAATTCATGATATTAGTGTCTAGTAGCATGAGAAATTATTGTAAAGCAGGATATAAGAGTATAATAAAAACAGAGAGGAAACAATTATAGTGTGAAACATTCACCTCAGGAGAACAGTGTCATTAAAATGTTTGCTGACATCTCTTGGCAATACTCACATTTCTAATATCAAAATATGAAATAAATAGAATGCAACAAGTATATTTAAATCACAGTGACATTTTTATTCGAGGATGTCTTCCATCTCAGATATTCATTATCAATTACGAATCCTTAACACAGATCTAAGTTAAATGCCAAATCCTATGTGCAAACTGTTTTTTATCAAAATGCATGTAAAATGTAGATATAAAATATTTTATGTAATTATTTGTGTTGATTATACATCAAGGAATATCAACTTTTATATGTGGAAATAGATAGAACTTTGTCATGAAAAACATTTAAGATTTTAAATAAGTATACTCTGATTGGAAATGTGTTTAGTCCTGTTTGCTAGTTGTTTTTTTTAAACTCTCATAGTTTACCATCATTTCTAATCACAGGCAATAAATTCATTCTCCTCTTATCTTCATGTATTTATATAATTCTAAGTGATTTTACTAACAGCCAGGAATGTTAGGGTTACTATTTCAGCAAAATGTCTCAGGTATTTATAGACATTGAAAAGATCCCTCTGAGCTTCCTTTTCTCCAGGCTGAACGGTCCCAGCTCTCTCACAGGAGAGGTGCTGTAGTCCCTTGCTCATCGTGGTGGTCCCGCATTGGATTCTTTCCAGTATGTCTAGGTCTTTCTCATACTGGGGGTCCCAGAACAGGAGTATGGTTGCAGGGTTGAAACTTCTTTCTTTTACGTCTATGCTCACATCTTTTCTGCTACATTAACCTCTCTTCAAGGCTGTCTCAAACTCAGCTTTCATAAGATAAATATCTCGATAAAACATGGACCATGCTTGCTGTATATTGCAGTTTATATATTATTATTCGAACTTTATTAAGCCAAGCTTCAGGGGAAGGTTTAGGTTGGATATTAGGAGAACTTTCTTTACTGAAAGGATTGTGCGGCATTGGAATGGCATGCCAAGAGACGTGGTTGAGTCACCATCCCTGGAGGTCTTCAAGAAACGTGTGGATTTAGAACTTAGTAACATGGTTTAGTGGTAGAATTTAGTACTAGGTTAAAGGTTGGACTAGATGACCTTAGAGGTCTTTTCCAACCTGAATGATTCTATTAATCTTTGATGCATTGTGAAACACTTGCCATGGGGGCCAGATCTTTTACGGGTAAAACAGAAAACTCTGAAGGAGATAGTAGAAGAAGGATAAATTCATCTGATTTTGCATACCGTAAGTAAAAATGAAGAGAAAGCCATCACCAAATCAATTTCTTGGATAAAAAGGACAATAAATCCAATGCCGAAATTTCAAGAGATGATTTAAGAAAAGGAAAATCGAAGGTGTTTTTGAAAAATCTTTGCAAGCAGTGAGCAATAGGAATCAGGAAAGGGAATGAAAGAAACAGAGTTTTACATCAACCTTAGAAATTTTGTTATCTTTTCCAGGCCTTTGAGTCCAGATTTGAATGATGTAATCTTACCATAAAGTGCTAAGAATATTGTTCCATGGAATCCCTCTTGCAGATGGCACAAGGTCACTTTTACACCATGATCCTCTAATCGTTTCTTGTACAGCAGTCCATCATCTCTAAGTACATCATATTCGCAGGTCAGAATGAAAGTCTCAGGAAGCTGAGCAATAACACTATCTTCAGATAGCAGTGGTGAAAAAACAGGCTCAAGAAGAGCCTTGACCAATGTATAGACTTGTTCTGAGAACGGTTGTTCTGTACTTGGTGTGTAGCCTCTTGTTTTAAACTCATGAGGGATGTTATCAGGACTCAGCCATTTCTGATACTTCAGTCTCAGTTCTTCTGAAACATGACAGCCTTGAAGCACATTGTTTACGGCAGACAAGTCTGTATTGAGATACTTCAAACCAAGAGAGACGGTTCGTTCCTTTAACAAAACGGGAATGCCCTCATTCTGCTGATAGGAAGGCAAATTAAAGTCTGCACCCTGGAGAAAAGGATATATTAGGATTTGTGCTCTCAGCTTTGGGACATCTCTTCTGTTTACCAGTGCTTGGGCAACAGCAGCAGTGAGTGTACCTCCACTGCTATCTCCACAGACAATAATGCGAGAAGGGTCTACTCCATAATCTTGTGCTGTCCTCATAAAATGTATGGTGGCAGTGAGACAATCCTCAAATTGAGTTGGATATGGGTACTCAGGAGCTAAGCGATACCTAAATAGGAATGAAAGTGTTTTAACATAGTCTTATCTAATGAATGGTCCCCTTGTTGTCCTTACATTCATGCTTTCATATATTTCATTCTGAAGAAAGGACAACTTTCTGAGATTATAATTACATCAACAGAATTGCTAATAATTACTGCTTATGCTGTCTTATTGCTACTATTGTTAATGTTTGAGGGGGGTCAGTGCATTCTTCTATCTTTGCAAAATATGTATTTAATTGCCTATCAGGTGACTCAGGGGACTGAGGGCACACACTGACTTTCTGTACAATTAGATGGCAAGCCACATATGTGTAAATTAATCTATCAGCAATTCTACTTAGAAATCAAAGTGAAAATTTCCAAACAAATGGTTAGACAACATGAGTGCAGAAAATGGATAATGAAAATACAAAAAGGTTTCAGCATTTTTCTGTAAGCTCAATTCTTTATAAACAGAATCAATAAGAGCTAATGATTCTCCAAGTGTTTTGGGATGTAAATAGTAATTAGTGCAATTTTAATAAAATTCCAAGACAACAACCATTTTTGTGAATTTTTAAAAGTTGATTCTTTTAAAAATATATTACAGCTCATCACAAAAAGATTTTAAATGGTCATCTCTGGTTGCAAGTTAAATGTGGACTGTGCACACAGTTTTTCAGAACAACTACTAAAATGAGTATTTAGTGGTCTGGGCAACTGTGCTATCAACAGAGGTAGTTACACTTCAAACACAATGCAGGCTTCAACTTACAGTGCTTTGTGTATGGCTTTAGGAAATAAAAACATCCTCATCTAATGGTAGCTACAAATTATAAAACTGCTATAATGGAAATTTGGAAATAAGTAAGTGGGGATTAGTTGGCTAGTTCTTTCTAAGGGTAATTAGTGCTGGTGTAATGCATGTGATCATTAAATACAAATACTCAATGCAGATTGCTAGGAACTTGGCTTGCAGCGACTAAAGCATTAAAGAATTATAAACCTGGAAAGGAGACACGAATGGCTGTCACGTTGTGTGTTTGGATCGGCTCCACTTACCCAACAGACACAACCACTGAGTTGGTTTTCCTAGCAAAGTAGCGGCATGTTCTTTCATAGGCCTCTATAAAAACAAAACATTTCAATGGAGTTGTAACTTGTTTTAAAAATAAGTCAGATGAAAATATTCTGCAGTTTTTAATCTCTGTTTTGTGATTAAGCTACACCGTAAATCTCCTATTGTTGGTATGATCTAATCTGGGCATTCCTCATAGTTTCATTGCATCTGTGGGAATCTTCTTGCCAATAAGAAACCTGGAATTTTTGCCATTCATTGTTTCATTCTCCTCACTGAAATGTTAACAGAAAGCACCACTGCTGCTACTGCCAAAGTGGCATTGAAGATGAGAAGTTATTAAAAGAAGAAAAAAAAGCAGCCAAATCTAGTGTATTATTTTTTCTTTTTCAGGAGACACCATCTAATCTCTAAATACAAATTATATTTTTTCCTTGTAAACAGTTCCATTGTAAATGCACAACAGTATACAGACATATACACAAGCTTGCACATATATGTGAGCGTGAACTGAGTTCTTGGAAAAAAATAAAATTCTTAGAAATTTTCAACTTTTCTCATAAGTATGAGGGAGAAGACAATAAATGATCGAAGAAGTTCTAGATACGTGATTTGTAGAAAGATCATTTAACTTGATGCCTGCTGCATGTAAGTAAAATTACTCTGCTATCCTGACATGATTTTTTTTATTTATAATGCTTTACCTACTACCTCTTCTTGTCTTTTAAGAAATACAGTGTCAGATCAGTAACTGCATAGTATTTGTAGATACAGCTCATATTATTTACATTACTTACGAATGCTTCCAAGCCGTCCAACTCCGCCATGAAAATAAAGGATTCCTCTTCTTTGTCCAGTGGTTGACATTTTTGGCTGGTACATTCTTACTTTAACCTTTTCAAATCTTAAGTCTTTGATAAAAAGATGTTTATCTTTTGGTGGCGGTATCCCATCCATCATAATCCTGAGGAAATGGACTTCTGAAGTGATACCAATTTTTTCTATTAATGTTGCCTGTTAGTAAAGGAAAAGAAACCACAAATTAATACAAATTTCCATCTTACCTGGAGAATGAGCACAAAAGCTTAAATTTCCATGGTCAGTTCAAACTTTGTCTCCTGATGGTTCTGACAATGAAGTGGCCAGTTATGATGATGTGGATACACCTTCATTGTAATGCAAACCCTGCGAAAATCTGTAACTCAGCAGTAGATTTGAAAGGAATGGATGAATTTGTCTTCTGTAGCTGCCTGAGAAGAATCTTCTGCGTTGTGTCCATGCGTCTCCAGAAGCAAAGACTTCCTGTGGGCAAATCTGGCTGTAAGTCACTTTCACAGTATCACTGTAACTGGTTCGTTAATACCATCATACATCTCTGGCAAAAATGTTATCAGTACTATCTAGCAGAACACAGAGTTAGCTTTGGTAATAATTTCTGAATTATATTAGAAAGTTTAGATGTTGGCATGGTGTTTTTCATCTGAACTCATTCTGCAGTGGTGAAATCCTGGCTTAGATTATATCAGTGGAAGAACACTCAAGCTATTAGCAGTAGATAGAGGGCGCAAATACTTCCTTTCACTAGGTGTTTAAGTAGCCCTGTGCTTGAACAAAAGAAGGAGAGAGCAGTTACAGCATTTTAAAATTTCTCCTTGTGTGGCTAATACTTTAGTTTCCCAAACTCCCACAGCTTTTTAACGTGCAGAACATTTTTCTGTAGCATCTACCACAGCTGGCCTCCCCAACAAGAATAATTTTGAACCTTAGCTCGATATTCACATAGCTCAGTGATTCGTACTTAAACATTCAAGGCTGAAGATTGGAGTCAGTCTGAGCTAGTCTACGTTGCGTCTGGATGGCTTTAAGCTGTTTTGGTTGCAGTCTGATCTAGTCTATGATGAAAAATACGAGGCAGTATCACTCATTTCCGCTCTATTTGGATCAAATGTTGTACTTTTTGTCTTCTCTAATGAGTAATATCATCTGTTGTGTTGCCACTGTTCATACATATGTGTTTCAAAAACCAATTATATATACAAAGGTATATACTGCATGTATCTTAAAATCCCATAGTGAGAGTCTTGTGTTTTTCACCTCACATTTCACAGACCTCATGTAGTTTAATAATGTGGTCCTGTTAAATATGGCAGAAAGCCCATTTTATGCCATTTGAAGAGCTGATCCCATCTACAAGAAGGATCATTTTGTAGCCTAGCTTTAGTCTCATACTGGTTCCTTCTACAGATCTCCTCTATGATGTCCATGGGAAAATAATTTTTATTTCTTTAATTCTCCAATTCCCTCCTGTATTTTTCTTCCTTCCTTACAGTAATACTTTTGTAACGGTTAAGGTTACTCCTGTAATTAGCTATACTGTTTGTGTATATCATAGGCACCATCTTTGTCTTGGAAATACGAAACAAAAGTAGGAATCCTTATCAGCTGCTGTGTGTAGTGTTGGAAGTGTGACATTTCATTTTCGTTAAATATGTAATAGTTTTCCTAGAGATTGGCATTTATTTATACCGTTCTTAGTCACTTCACTGTTAGTTGTGAATATCTGCTGTGGAGTACCTGCAAAAAATTGCAGTTATGAAGGACATCGGTAATTAGTATCATCACACATAATCTTCATAGTTATTTCTGGTAATATGCAAATGAAATTTTAACCTGGTGGTGTTTTAAATTGCACAGTTCCCATGAATGGAAGTTCAGCAGGAATCAACAAGTTTGCATTTTTGCTTTTTCTGATTCAAATCCATTCTTCAGTCTGTATGCTCCCTCCAAATGCAGTACTGGGTTTTCACCTACAGTTTCTGAAAAGAAGTCATCACTTACATGTCAGCTGCAAGACCAGGCTATGTGTACTTAAAGGTATGTTTAGAATGTATCAAGACTAGTCATCACCAGTTTGTTACCAGAAATCCCGCTTTCGGGATCTTCATGTTCATAAAGCTTGGTTAATCATAGATGATTAGCCAAGTTGGCCAAACGTGATGTACATTTTGGCTCTCGCAAAGAAATGCAACTGGTTAGCAGTATAATTTGTAAACCAGTAGTTGCACAGGTTGGATGTGGATTGATTAAGGATCTTCTAAAATGATAGCTGACATGACAGCTTGAAAAGAAAGACTTATGGGTAGCATGAGACAGCCAAAGGACAGGACTGGAGAGCTGCGACCTCCTTTGAAGCGTTGTCTAGCTCGGCCTCTGCAGTCAGTGCAAGCGCAGCAGTGTCTGCCCACCAATTGTCATTCACAGTGAAATGCTGAAAAACTGATCCCACTGACAACTGGCATGGAGGTTTCCATGCACCAGGAGAAAAGCTGTGTGAGAGGCAGAGAGGAACCTGAGTTAGATTACAAAGGAGAATCCAGATACGTGTTCAAGCAGAGGGCTGTGGCCTGCAGCAACATGCACGTAGCAACTGGTGCCAGCGGGAGGGCCGTGCTGGCTGTGCTAACCCTGGTGTGAGTCCTTTGTTCTCTTTACACAGGTACAGGGGCCTGCCATCTGCACCCAATTTCTGCCAGCCCTTCTGCCTAAATCATTACTAGGATAAATGGGGTCCAGGAAGCTTACAGAGCTATTAACACAGTGCATAGCATAATTTAATCAGCCCCTCGATCATTGCAGGTCCGTTTCTGAGGAAGGACAGGTTTTAGCCCTTTGACTAGTGTTTAGCTTTACTGATCTGTCCATTTTTCTTCTTACAGACCAAATACTAAGTGAAAAAATAAAGGATGGGTAGATTTTTCTATGAAGAATTTTTATAGAATCATAGAATGGTTTGGGTTGGAAGGGACCTTAAAGATCACCTGGTTCCAACCCCCTGCCATGGGCAGGGACACTTCTCACTATACCAGGTTGCAAAAAGCCCCATCCAACCTGGCCTTCCTCGAACACTTACGGGGATGGGGCATTCACAGCTCTGTGGGGCAACCTTATTAAGACATAGCTCTTTTTATTTAAGTATATCCTCTTAGGTGAATGCAAACACTTCTTCATAAAATTTATTAGGTTGCACATAGCTGCTTCAAACTGATTTGTCTCCAGTGACTTCACATGCATCTTTTGTCTCAACTGAACACTAGGTCTGTCCTAGTAAACTTTTGTTTTCCCTGCAGTTTTGACCTCATGGGTTGCCATCCCTTGAAAGGATTTGGCTACTTTGGCATAACTAATCTGCCTGACAGCAGACTCAAAATTTCCTTGCATTTATACTTCGCTTTAATCATACATTAATATCCTTATCCTTCTGCTTCTTTGAGGTGATGTGGTACAATGCTTTTCCTTGGCCTCTCACTGGCCAGCAGATTATAAGTTGAGAACTACATTAGTCACCAGTGAGCTTCTAAATTCTGCAGTTTGGCCTCTTATATATGAATTACACAATGATAAAACTTTGTCTGATGGATAAAGAGTATTCATACACTGTTTTTGAAAATGCGGAGGTCCACACATAGTACAGTGTATGTAAGAAAACTTAATTTGACTTACTATCCCATTTTATTTCATGGCTTTACTATCATAGCAGCGTTCAGAGCTGGGTGAGGTGTTCTCAAGGGACATAATGAGTCACGTCCTCAGAAGCTTACTGACTTCAAAAAAAAACTTAATAAGCATTGTAGTAGGGAGAGGGAGGAAAAAATAATAACATTAGAACATGGAATTGCAGTGAAATGTCGTGCACAACACAAAGAAACTGAAGCTTTTTTTTGTGTAATTTAAAATGCTAAAAGAAAAGCTTGATTTAGCAATCACAAAAGTGTTTTTTAAATGTGTGCTAACTCAAAAAAAGGAAGTCATATAGACATGCTGAAAGGCCAAAGATCTCGAATGTGGCAGCTGTCTGTCAGATGGCTCAGAAGTAGAGCAATACATTTGTAGCAGAGAGCTGAGATCACGTAGGGCATTTAGTTACTCATTCCCTAAATAAGCACTGTGTTACACAGAGCAAAGTTCCACATAGAACATGTGGTAGCTCCTCACATTTTCCAGCACTGCATGAGGCAACAGGATTAAAAAGCTAAAATTTACTTGATCAGAAAAAATGGGATATTAGACTGTCCACAGAATTTTATTTTTCTATATTGTTACCTTTAGTGTATAGCAAGCAATGGAGTCATCTTGCACCCAGCTGAGCTGAAGGTATTTGCAGTGGTACCAAATAAATCGAGCTGTGTATTTGCAGTATATTTAAACATTTGTGCTAAAAAAAAATCACCAATCCCTTATCCCTCTATCAGAAATTAAATTAAAAAGTCCAGCTTTAAGCAAAGTTTACTTACCAGACCAAACCCGAAGTTCATGATATAATGAAAAGCGTAAAGCTTTTTGCGCTGACTCATTCCAGGCGGGATTTTTGCCTTGGGGTGTTCATAATAGAAAGACATTGCCACAAAAAGAGTCAAAACAACAAGAAAAAGTGTGAAGAGAAGTTCCATCTTGCTGTATTGTTAGGAGTCAAATGGAAGAAGCAGCTGTGACCTCCTTCCCCCTCTGCTTTGGAAATATTTCTGAAGGTAAAGGCGCAGGTTTAGCAATTCTCTTCATATCCCATCATCCAGCTCTTAAAAATCCCAATAGGAAAATGAAAGCATGTGGCAATCAAACCATACAATTAAATAGATAGTAACAATTAGTCACAAGGGAGGCTTACATAAGCAGTTTTTCATATTTACAGCTTACATGTTTTGATTCTGTGCACATCACTGTAGAACCAGTGCTTGCCATATCTGTAGCATCAGCATTACAAGACAAAAACTTGTTATGTCTCTGCCTGTTGCTTGAATACAGTCAAGCCTGTGTCTTTTCTGAGTTCCTGTGGAACAGGATTTCTTAGCCATCGCCTTCAGAGCTGTTCAGTTTCTTGATTTCTTGTGCCCCCGTGCCTTACTTTTTCAGACTTCTAGTGAAATCTAAGTTTCAGCATTGTGAACGTCTCTCTTCAGCTTTTATTTGGTGCCTGTCATATAAATTGTTTGTGTAGCTATACAAATACACATACACCTCTGGTGAAAATGTATGCATTTACCCTATCCCTGATCCTTTAGCTTAGAATGGAGTCTTTTCAAAGCAAGGATGGTGTTTTGTTTTGTTTTGGTTTTTTATATAGCACTGTTATGATTTGGTTTTGAGAGCATTCAAATATGCTTGCATTATTGCTAAAATAATAATAGTGGAACAGCTGACAAACAAGCCAAAAGAAAAAAAAAATTACAGCTGTTAAAAACAGCATGTCCAGAAGCATCTCCAGTGATAATATTTAACCCTGTGAGTGTCTAACAGCATCCTCTATGAAGGATATAGGGGTGGTTATATAACTCCAGGTAAGAGTATTATCAGATGTGGATCTGCTCTGCTGAAGTCAACAGAGTTAGGCTGATTTTTATTAACTTCGGATTCAAGACTTGCAGTAGAGATTGATCTCAAATTATGTATGACAGTTTTGTGTGAAGAGGTATATTATACGTAACTGCACATTATGTGTAGCACTTAGAAAAATTATTTCTGATAGGTATTACAGGCAATTCCTAAGTACATGAAAGTCATCTCAAGACAGATACAAGCATCATTAGGGACTTTCAGTTTTCAGGTGAGATTATGTTCCCTAACATTTCTCATTCACAGAGGGCAAGTAAAATATTTATCTGGTACTCAGATTCAACCAAAGCACTGAAATATATCTTACAGGGGTTTTAGATAGTGACTAGTCTCTGTGCTTTTTGCAGGGGTGAATATCACAGTAATTTAGCATTAGAGTTTGTGAACTGTGCAACAAACAAAAGGAAACTCATTCCCAACAACTCCCTTTGTGGCTGTCTTGGCTCCAGCTCAAACCAGAATTGCTCTTTGGGATGCAGCTTGATAAATTGATTGATAGATTGACTGATTTTGTACACGGTCATGCAATTACATCTTTGAATCTAACATAACTAGAAGCAGCTGCAGTCTGAATTGTCAGTTGTTTGCATCTTGCTTATTCCTCGTTCATATGTTCTCTCCAGCAGGTGAAAGCCTGTGCCAGCTGTTTTCTTTGGTTGTTTTGGTGGTGGTGTTTTTTCAGCAGCCTCTTGGTTGAGCCTTAGAGTACTGCAGTCTCTGTCTTCTCACAAAAGTATTGCTTACAGATATCATTTCAGGTAGAAATATAATTGCAGCTGATGAAAACTGGACATGAACTTGATGGTTTCAGGACTGGTAGCAATGACTAGACATCAGCAGCCTGCTCTTTTCTGTGTATTCCATGTGCCTTCCTCTGGAAATAACATGCTTGTATTCTTCAGTACACAAATCATTAGTTTCAAGATTTAACCTGAAACAAACAAAAATCTGTAATGCAAGGCTTTTTCAGTGCATATGATGTCACCTTTGTGAACAGTATCCCTTTACCAGTCTGTTCAAACTGTGAAGGCAACAGGTTCTCACTATGGAAAGTATCAGTATGGGTAAAATGAGTGCTTTTTTTTCTTTTTTCTTTTTTCTTTTTTCTTTTTTCTTTTTTCTTTTTTCTTTTTTCTTTTTTCTTTTTTCTTTTTTCTTTTTTCTTTTTTCTTTTTTCTTTTTTCTTTTTTCTTTTTTCTTTTTTCTTTTTTTTCTTTTTTCTTTTTTCTTTTTTCTTTTCTCTTTTCTCTTTTCTCTTTTCTCTTTTCTCTTTTCTCTTTTCTCTTTTCTCTTTTCTCTTTTTTTTCTTTTTTTTCTTTTTTTTCTTTTTTTTTCTTTTTTTTCTTTTTTCTTTTTTCTTTTTCTTTTCCCTTCAGAAAGAGAGTACAATGGATAGGCTGACCTTGAGATGTAGATTAAAATGAAACTTAAACTCAGAGAACCCCAAAGCTTTAGAATGCACAATCTATCAATCTATGACCTGCATAGGAAAAAAGACCTCATGCTTAATTCCTGGCTTCAGAAACTGTTTAGTAATTGTTTAGAATAAACAAGAAGGCAGTTAATTTTAGAGTGTGGAGATTCACTCTCTGAGAAGAAGCTTAATGCCATGTTCTGCTTAATCTGCCCAAACTGTTTGTTCATGTTCATGTTCAATGTTCATGTTTGTTTGTTCATGTTCAACATCACTTTGGCAACATGTTCATGTTCATGTTCATGTTTGTTTGTTCATGTTCAACATCACTTTGGCAACTTTCATATCCCAACATCCCATTCCCTATCTCTCCCTTGCCAGAAGGTTGTTTACATGCTTTGTACAAAATCTAATTCCTTTTTGTTTATTCTTTCATGCAGTGCTTGTGTCAGCCAGCTCGGTAAGGGATATTGGTGAGAGGCACATTGCCTGTAGCCTGGAGATTGGGATGCTCTCTTGGGAAATGGAAGGAGAAAATTCAAACCTATCACGACTGAGGTGCATATCAGCTTTCTCACAGCTCAGACGAGCATTAGGAAATAGCATTGCACAGAGTGTGGTTGCAGCTCCCTTCTGTAGCGTCTAATAATGAAAGTAATTATTCAGCTTTGTTCTGAATTTCATGCTGTCCCAAGGACTTAGGTGTGGTCTAAGTATGCCTATCAGATTCGGCCCCTCTGGCAACCTCAGCAGTCTTCTGACACCTGTGACAGAACATTTGTTCTAAGGTTCTTACCACCTAGTGATCAGCTGTTTTCAAATCTTTTTGGTGCCACTTTACGGAGAGCTGGTAAGTCTTGGACTCTTATGGACACGTTAAGTAGGTCCGGACATCACAGCACCCCACCAACATCCTGTCATCACTGCTAGAGCCTCCATGTAAAAACTCTTCTAGAATCTGGATATCAGCAGTAAAAGAAACAAACTAGTTGGTTCATGAAGTAAGAAATTAGTTTTCTTTGGGCATTGCATGTACATGGAGTAACATTTAACATTTTATTAGCACAAACATCAGGAATTTGTAAGCATCAGTCCCAGGATGGGAAATAACCTTTTCAACTAAATAACCTTTCCAAAGATATGTTCTCTCTCTCTAGCTTCTGCCTTTTTTACCTTGTCTCTCACTCCTGTAGGAGAGACCAGAGGAATTTGTCCCTGAAGCCAAAATCCCATTTTCTCCTGCCTCAGGATCTTCCTTTCTTACTGATTTCCAGTGCAGAGCTAAATGCCAGTGCCTGAATCATTCTTGTCAACATTGTCAACATCCTTAAGCTTTTACTCTGTTGTGTCTGCACATGCTAGGGGAGACTGAGCCAGCTGGAACAGACATGAAATCTTCCCTTCACGTAGTCTTCAGGTGGTCACAAGATCTCTCTGCCTGTTTCTTAATCACAGTGCTGCTGAGGTGACCTGCCAAGGCTCAGGCACACCAGATGCCGATGGACACCTCTGTCCAGGTGCTGGGAGAGGGCTCCTTAGAGAAGGTGCTGCTGGACCCAAGAAGCTCATGTGAAGTCCTGCATAGCAGGAGTGCCATCTGGTGCTGAAAGTTGAACTTGAAAGCTGAACTCCCCCAGTCGAATCCTCACCAGCACACACTTCGTGCTGTAAGCTTGCATGAAAAGTACTGACAAACTCTGTTAATGGCTTGTTTTATGCAGTGACTTGTTTTGTGCCTGCTTGTGACTATCTATTTATTTGCATGCGTAATTCCTTGGGGAAAAGGCATTTGTGTGCATAATTCCGTAGGCACATTGCAAGTCTGTGCTTTAAGAACTTGACTGTAGCTCATTGAACATGCAGACAGCAAGAGGGACATGCTGTTAGAAAGTGCTTGAGTGAAGAGGAGAGTAAAAATTATGTTGTGTCTTTCCCTAGAAGATAGGAAAATATGTAAATGAGTGATAATTTTGAAAGCTAATTCCACACTTAGGAAATTATAAAATGGTTTACATGAACAAGTTCATATGAACATATGAAATGTTTATATGAACAAGCATTCTATATCAAAAATGTGAGACACATAGCAGATCTATAATTATTTAAATCAGAGGACAGGAAGTTCCATGGAGACAATTAGATCTTGCTACTTCTAAATTTCAGAAAATATTGGAGTCATTATTAAAAAAGGAACACGCTGTTTCTGTACTTGCTGTTCCCTGCTTACCCATCTGCACTACCATGGTTATAACCCTCAATACAGATTAAAATGCATGTGTTAAAAAGAGCTAATAATACTGCAGACATTATAAAGATAAATTGATTAACATTTGTAGTAAATTAAGACCTACAGATAATGGACCGTGGCAAAACCTTAGTAGTAGATCAGTGCAGAATTTGGAGAGTGGGCCATAAATGATACCTAAGTCCAGACACTGAATAATGAAAATAAAGTTGGTATGGATTGCTGAACAGGCTAGGAGTATAACACTCAGGGCAATGAATGAGATGTATGTAAAATGGTATGTGATCATCTCATAACATGTTACATACAAGGTGGAATTGAATTGTATGGACATCGTTAGTTCTGGCACTTCCCACATTGTCTGTGCTGGCAAAGTTCTGCAGAGTGTTCAGGACAACAAAAGCAACACTGATGACCAAGCAGAGAAGTGGATTTCAAAATAGGGAGGGCTACACAGGGAATGCCTTTCAGCCTTCTGTCCCTGAACGCCTCTGCTCTGCTGGTCACCAGTACGGCATGGGGAAAGAGGCTGTATTTAAGGGAGCCCATCATTTAGGTGCAAGGAGGGTGAAACAGTTCACAGAAGATTTTGCTCAGTACAATCACTGCTTGGAAGGTGGGGAAGCGGCAGAGGAAGAATTTTGGAGTACTATATATAGGCATATTTGGGTGGTTTTGCCAAGAGCCACAAAGATGTTTATGTGATATTTACCAGTGGCAAATTATCTATCTATCTATCTATCTATCTATCTGTCTATTGCAAAAGTTAATTATCAGTTGTGCAGTGGTTTCAAAATAGTAGGTGGATGAAGAGGATTAAGAATGTCACAGGGTAATGCAATAGGCTGTGCTTGTTGTTAGTCAATTCCTTTGTTTGGAAACTTTGGGGGAGATGCAGATGTGCAGTATTGTCAAGGCCTTTGGACTTTTTTCTGTTCAGTTTAGTTACAAAATTCTCTCCCATCAGACAGGAGGGACTTTGATTCCAGAAATTTTAAAACGCACCAGTGGGAATCATCAAAAGAACAGGTACTGAAGATGCAGTATGTGTGATAAACTGATCCTGAATAAAGATAAGTCTGATGACTCACAGGTTTGACTGAAGTTCATGAAGACATACCCAAACTGACTTTAAGTGAGCCTGCTCATGTGCAGATAACAATACTGCTGTGGCAGAACAGACTTTGACGTGGATTAACTGCTCAAATACTATCCAGCTTTTCACATCTCCTTTAGAGCAGTTATTGACTCACTGCTGCTCTTGCTCATGCTACCAACATGTAAGCTGGTAAGCCAACTTTCATCTTGAGGTCAGAAACCAAAATGAATTGCCAATTTCATATCAGGTTGTATCACCGAAACAAATCCTGTAAACCTCAGTCAGTGGAACATTGTGAGCTTTATCATGTTATTTACTCCTGGAAGAATTTCTTTGCTCCAAGAGTAAATTGCTAGTACCTGAAATAGGAAAAATGAAACTAAATTTCTCTGGTGTCAACACAGCGTAAAGAATCATCATTTCATTTTACTGAGGGACTGGAGAACAAGAATTCACAAGTTAAACACTGGTTGCTCCAGAGATCTGTAACTGCTAACATGTCACCACATTTAATTAATATGGTGAAGAATTTAACCCTACATTTTCTTCCTACTCAGAGTTCAGCTGGCAGAGAATGAAGATAACATACTAACCTCTTTCCACACTTGCATATGTGTTTTACAGCTATTACAAGTGCTAGGTGATGGCATAACGATGATGAAATATTTTACAGTTCTTAGGCATTGCAAGGCCAGCTGTTTTGACATGCAGTTATTCAGGCATCTGCCTTTACAAATGTGGGTCTGTCTTAATGTAACCACTGACCTGTGATTTTTTTTCTAATGTGTTTTGAACCTTAACAGAAACAGTTCAAGCAGCTTTGGTGCTGTTTTTATATTTTTCTCCAAATTCTCAGTAAAGAAGTTGATTGTTACAAAATGGCAAGAAGCACTGGGTGTCTCTCTCTTCCCTGAATACAACCAAGTGCCTCTCAGAAAGGAACTTTATAGAAAATGGTTTAGAGGACATTCAGTTTTGCTTGTGAGGTTTTCCCTTACTTCTTCTGTGTTGCCAGTCTCAGATACTTACAGGTAACGGTCTCATTTCTACAGCTCTCACTTCCATACCTCCCTTCTGTGCCACCCATTTCACTTTAAAGTCAGATTTGTAAGCAGAACCCAATTACCCCTTTCAGATTTTACAACCAAGCCCAAACCGATGGTTTGCCTATGTACGTAGACTGATGATTACTGCTCATCTCAGGAACAGTGAAAGTATCTTTACTCTCCAGAAGCTTTGGGGAAGCATTTTATCTGTGCTCTCATACTGATTTTGTGTGTGTTATGTGGGTATATGTATGCATATTTATGATTATTCCTATGTTGCAAGCCGTAAAATGTATTTTGCTATATAAACGGTGAGGTTTTATTCTTTGACATAAGAGAACAAAAATTCTTACAACAGAATAAGAGAACATCAAAACAAGGATATCAAGTAAAGGGTTAAAAAAAAGGAAGGTTAAAGATGCATGTTCCCAAGTTACATGTTGCCAAATAATAGCAACTGAAATTCAGAATTCAGCAGACCATGCTATCATAACTTATTATTTCTTGATGAGATTCTAATTTCTTGCCTAGATATCCAATAGCTACTAAATGGTTAACTGAAATACACTCAGTCTGCACACTAGGTCACCGTCTTCAAGAATACATTTTAAAAGCCTTTTATAAAGTTTACAGCGTGATCCACTATTTTACTTGAGGATGGAAAGGAGAAAATACTGTAACCAAAAAACCCTATTGTACCATGGAAGCCTTCTTCAATGTGGTACCAGGTCACTTTTACATCATTGTCCTCTAAGCGTTTCTTGTACAGCAATCCATCATCCCTGAGCACATCGTGTTCACAGGTAATTATACAAGCCTCGGGTAGTCGGCAAATAACAGCATCCTCTGCTAACAGCGGTGAAAATCTTGTCTCAAACAGTTCTTTAGTTTCTTCATGGACCTGAGGAACACATGAAGTGGGTATTGGTGGCTCATAATCCTGTTTGAATTTCTCTGGGATAAGATCTGGATTTATCCATTTTCTGTATTTCAAATTCATACTCGCAGGGACATGAGAACCTGCCAAAAGAGCTTCCTTCATGGAGCAATCCTTATTCAGGTACTTCAGAATATAATGGACTGTACGTTCCCGAGACAATAAGGCAGTGAAGGCATTTTTCTGGTGAGATGGCAGATTAAAGTTCAAGGCCTGGAGAAATGGATAGATCATGACCTGGGCACGTATCTTCGGGATGTCTGTTCTGTGTACTAGTTCTTGGCAAACATTAGCAGTAAAAGTGCCCCCTACACTATCCCCACATACGATAATCCGATCAGGATCCACACCGTAGTTTTCTGCAATCTTCAAAAAGTGAATGGTAGCAGTGAGACAGTCCAAATTCTGGGCTGGATACTTGCACTCAGGAGATAAACAATACCTGAAATGTACAAGACTGCAATTTCTACAAATATATATATTTGATAATTGCTTGAATGTCTCGACTTAAATGCGTTCATGGATTATATTTTTACAAAAACTTTCCAAAAGCAGTGTTACTGACTTAGTTTAAAATTTTACATACTGAAGCAAAACAGAACAGCTTCCCCTCCCATTTCTGTCAAAATTGACAGACTGTTGATCACTGAGGTTTGTTTTAGCATAATTTAAGAACACAGGGGCTTGAGTAGTGCAGTCCAATCACCCACAATATAGAAAACCACACATTTACTCATTTTCTGGTCAGCAGGGTAGTTTGCAGTTCTCTTGCTGGGACTGACTGCATGTATGTATGTATAGCTGCAAGTCAGTCCTGCTTGCCCAGAGAATCAACCAAGTTCTGGCTCCCAACGCTTTTATGCTGGGGCAATGATTATTATATTTTTATTATGTTAGTATATATTAGTACAGTATTGTATATTATTATTACACTTTAACATAATAATAGTAACTTAATAATATTATATTATAAGCAACCATACAGTAAATATACTGTGGTGACAAAGTAGCTTCCTGCGGACAATTATTTCATTTATTTTGTTAATTGAAACAAGTGGATTGCAGGAGAGTGATGTTAAAGTAACAGTCTCTTTGTTTAGTTCCTGACCAACATACTTGCATGTGATGCAAAAAGCTAGGTAGGCATAACAGCCCAGGCAAACACCCAGTCAGGTTAAAGGGAATGAAATATCGACCTCTCTTTTGAGAGCAAGATGCATTTTTAATAACCACGGTTCTTTATTCTCTGTAAGTGCAGTCTTAGGTCTTTCTGGAGAATATTAGGTTTAATAAGGAAAAGCTAAATACTACCGAGGCAGCGGTGCAGGCAATCTCTGTTAACCCTTCGCTGTTTGCTGAGGCACACTGCTTCTGCTTTTCTGTTTTTTCACTATTCTGCTAAACTAACTCAGTGGCTTCATAAAGTAAACATCCTAATAACTAGGGAATAAAAGGGTGTCGATATAATATTTCAGAGTCACTTTAACACACCATGACTCACTCACATATGGAATATACAATTCATGTTCAAAACCAATTTCTCCTAACTTAATAAAATTCTTTAGTAATGATTTTGTTTTCCACAGGAGAATTTGTTGAAAAATAAAAGTTTCTTCTTGCCATCAGCCATTTTCCATAAGCAGAATGCCTTTAAAAGGAAGCAGTGGCCCATGTAGTTTTAAAAATATATTAAATTTTAGGCTTATTGTTTACTTTTTAAAATCATTCCTGAAGCCCCCTAAGCAATAGCATGAAATCAGGAAAGCAGTTTGTGATACATTATTATCAAACAAAGATGATGATTTCTGTGGTGATAACATAAAAATGTCTGTTCTGAAAACAGCTGCCAAACTGGGTTACTTTATAAACCCTTACCAGGTGTACCTTGTCATTTCATGGCACGTGCTTGCTCACACATATTGACAATGTAAGGATGGACAATACTAGAGCTCACTTCCTTTTCTTCTGTGCAAAGAAAATTAAGGCTTGTTCAGAGGTGGGGAAGCACAAGACCTCTCCAGCTCAGGGAGCAGCACTGGGGGCAGCTCACTTACCCAACAGACACGACCACGGAATCAGATTTTCTGGCTATGTACCGGCATACTCTTTCGTGGCTTCCTGCAGAACAAATGTTGTTAATGGAATTAATAGCTTTGAATACTTGAAGCAATATCCTCCCTTCTTTTCTTATGACATATTGCCATGATTGAGTTACACAGAGCTAAGCAATTAATGGTCTTATTGAAGAGAGACGACATTTGGTACTGCATCCTCTGTGTGGGCCCCTTGCCTATTTAGTGAGCTACTCCAATTTTCTCTAGGATAAAATAGTCTAGACTTTTAATCCTCAGAACACACTGTAACAGTCATATATTTAGGGAGGCTGTTGATCTGTAAGGAAAACAAGGATTTATTATTATTTGTTATTAAATGAAATTTCTTAGAGTGATTGTAAGGGATAAAGTACCTTGAGATCCTCATAAAAGATTATTACATTATTTCAAATTAATTGTGGGAGAGTCTGAGACTGACTTAGTCATGTCATATCGTTTTGCTGTGGAAATGCTAATTGTATTACTGTAGCTAAGTCTAAATAAATTCTATATTCGATGCAGAGATTTGACTATTTGCTGAAGAATGAAAGTTGCAGCTGGTATGCCTCCAAAGAAATCAGTATATTTCTGTGTGGCTAATTCAGGCAGAAATCCAAAGCATCCAAATTATGTTATATTAAAATGTCTAATTATAAAATTATCCCATAGTAAGGCTATGGGCAGAAATATGCCTGTTACAATGTATTTAAAGATACACTGGGTTTTTCATCAGCCTTAATTCTATCTTTGCTACATTTAGAAGATTTGGTTTACAGGTGTTGTTCAACAATGTGTTCTACCTTAAATCACAGAATCCTAACACCTTTAAATATGGGTGTATGTCTGCTGCCTGTAGAAACAGTATTTTTTAGGACTTGTCAATTACGTATTTGCAATTATCTGCTTTCTCTAATAAATTAAACTGAAAAAAGACAACCTAACTAAAGTCCATGCAGCATGGGCACATATTTAAAAAAGGCTGCTGTAGGCCACTGAATTACAATGAGTGCTGTTTATAGACAAACCAATAAACATCCTGCAGGTAGAGATCAAAGGGAGGAATGCAGGAACTAACAACTTCTGTTAAGTTTTCAGACCAAAAAGAATTTGTTTATTTAGCAACACCACTTACTATAAGGAAGATATATGCCATAAAGAGGGTGATATCCTATAAAGAATAATTTGGATATTAAATAAAGACAGATTAAAGAGTTTAAAAAGTAAAAACAAACATTAAATGCTTTCAGTCTCTCAGTTGCCAAAACTAAGCCTCAGTCATTTGGGTTCAGGAGAATTTATAAATATATATATAGTTAACAACCATAAATATTTTAAAAAATAATTAGAAAAATCACATTTTCTGTTTCAGTTCCTTACTTATGCCTCCGTACATCCCGCATCCTCCATGGAAGAAGATGACTCCTCTCCGTTTGCTTGCAGATGGTAATCTTGTGAGGTAAATCCTCACTGGCACTCCATCAAAATGCAGATCCTTTATGAAGAGCTTTGAATCCCTGGATGCCGGCAGTCCACCAAAAATCAACCTTATAAGTATGTGCTCCTTAAAGATACCCAAACTTTCTGAGTTCTTTGCCTAGGTATAACAGGAAAAAGTCAGTAGAGGAACAGGAGAAATCAGTATAAGAAATCTAAGTCTTTCCACTCTGTAGGGGCCACAAAAGGCCACAAGTTACCTTTTCTGTGTTGTGTTTTGGTTATCTGCTATTTTCCAAATTTATTGGTTATTTATTGGTTATTATTATTATTATTATTATACCAAATTTATTGGTTATTTGCTACTTTGCTTCCACAAATAACTCTAGTGGCTTTGTGATTGCACTTGTGAAAGTGGAAATGTATATCTTCACGATCTGAGATACCATTATTTCTGGAGGAATGTTGCAATACTTGTTCCAGGAAATATATAAATACCTTCTTATATCTGTGATCTGGTTTTATCACATGTAACATCAAGAATTTGCTTAGGTATGCAATTTAGCTGTCATGAGGCCTGAGGCTCCTTTTCTAGTCCATGAAGAGAAAGAGGCATTTCTAGAGGACAATTCCAATTTCAGCTGCATTAAGTCACGCTCTGGAAATGTCTGTTTGTCTCCGCTGATTATAAAGGGAGACTATCTACTTCAGATGCCTCAGTTGAAGTCTTTAAGGTTAGGTGAGATGAAAATGTCCCTAGCATGATGTCAGATGCAGTAACTTACCGGTCTTGGGTCATCTCCATGCCACAGGGACAGTGACAACAAGGTTTAAGAAAATCAGTAGTGCCTATCACAGAACCACAGAATGGTCAAGGTTGGAAGGGACCTCTGGAGAAATCTGGTCCAAACCCCCTGCCAAGCAGGGTCATGTTGCACAGGATGGCATCCAGGCGGGTTTTGAATATCTCCAGAGAAGGAGATTCCACAGCCTCTCTGGACAACCTGTTCCAGTGTTCTGTCACCCTCACAGTAAAGAAGTGCTTTCTCAGTAAAGTGCTGCTGGCCTAAATGAAGAACCTTGTGAGAAGGATTCTGAATCTGATCTGCTTCTCCATCAGTAAAACCATTGCCTATATCAAGATCCCACAGGTATTTAGGAAATGGCACTTCAGCCAGTTTCTTAAATTTCTCAGGGAAAACTGATACTCTGAAGACAGGGTAGGTTTGTTGAATGTGTCACAGCATTTTCTTATCCAAAGCTGTTCAATTGCCAATAATTGAGATAGCCTGAAGATCATCATGCTGGAACCCTCCTTCGTTTTGAATACAGGTTGCAAGTGATGCATTTCCTGCTAGGAACATTTCTTTCCCTATTAAACGGTGACTTAATTGCCATTACAGACTATTACAATTCATCCTTCTGGAATGATAGTAATCATAACAAGTAATTTGCAAATGGTATTTTCCTCTTCTGAGCAACAGAAGTATACATGTACATGCTGTATCAATGCCTCATAAATTAATAGCCAGCTATGCTATTGTAGATTGGTCTTTCTGATCTCATGTAGCTGTGCTTTAACTCGGATTTGCTCTGTCTTGGAGAGAATTCAAATATTGGCCTTAAATAGCAATTTTGCTGCATGAGAATGCAAAAATAAGACAAAGATGCAGAATTTTCTTAGGTGCGTGAGCTCAGCTATCACATACATATGAAGCCAAAACTTATGTGGTTCAAGTGTGTTGCAACACACAGTTCCTCACCAAGGCATTTTTTCAAACAATTCTTTCTTTTTTTAAGTTGAGTGAGGAGCAATAAAAGAAGCCATCATGAGCCATGGAAGAGAAAGAAAATTATCTGAAAACAAAAATGGAAACCCAGAGATGATCTGGAATTTTTTGATAACACTGTGTGCCACCACTGCCAACAGTGCTTGTGTTGTTTTAAGTCCCAGTTCCCATAGACAAATTGGATAGATATAGTTCTTGCCTTACAGTTGAAAATGCACGTTTTTAGGTATCCTGGAGAAGGCAGAAGATCAATATAAGAGTCAAGGTAATCCTGGCAGAAACCACGGGGTCAATATAACCTTCCCCAAAGTGCAATTTTCAAAAATTCTAGTGACTCGTAAGTCAGTGTTTTTGTTGAAGTGATGATTTTGGAATGACTGAAGTTAATAGAATTGCTGTATTGTGTTTATTTAATCTCATCTGTATTTTCTAACATGCCTGTTTTTTTAAAGAGCCCTCAGATGACAGATAATAATATATATGATAAACTTGGTATCAGAACATACTATAGTGGTATCAGAATATACTTGGTATCAGAATATAACAAATATCCTTTTTCCATTCCTTATCTTAGGAACTCTTGGCATCATAGAGGCATCTTCAGTTTCAGGGAAGAAAATGTCATGAAGGAGAATGGGGAATTTGGTATGTGTTCTATCAAAAAACTTCTTCTTAATCAATAATTACAAAATACTTCAGAACCAATAACAATAAACGAAAAAAAATGAAAGGGATAACTACTCCTAGACAGATCTGATTGGCATTAGTAGATGAAACGTATTGTATAAGCCAGGTTCTAAAAAGTGTATATGTGTAAGAAAAAGAGGACCCAGATCAGCATGTCAGTGTACCTATACTTGTGAAATAGGGTCTTTCTTTGAAAAACTGTTTGCTGGAATGCCTAAATTCTGGCACAGACTTGCTTTTTACATGGGAGATCATATGGTGACCAGATTTTTACTTTAAAAGTAATTATGAAATCACATACGAAATAGCAAAGACCACTCCATTTGAGTTTCATGGATTTATAGACTACATTTGACAGTCTATCTGTCTCAGTCACTTTGAAGTGTTATGATTTGCCAATTAAAATGGTTATCAAAGCTTTATATCACAGTAAAATATGCACAGTCTAAATGCATATCTGTAGAAATGGATTAAAACAAAAGCTAGGATAAGAACTAGTAGGCTTTCTCTCATCTTTTCTGTTTGAGATTGTCATTGATTTCCGCAAGACAGAGCATGTGCATAGATGCAGCAGGAGCATCATATGTATAACTGTGCTCTAGAAGATACATGTTCAACTGGTTATGCAGGTTTTCTAAGAGATATCCCAAATAAGTGGAAGTAAAGAGCAGAAGACTGTCCTGTGTCAGAAAAAAAGAGGTCTTTGCTGCAACATACATGATAGGGAGTACAAACAGATAAGTCACTGGCACAAGAGGAGCTCCATTCATAAGAACGAAGAGGGTATGTTCATTGCACATGTGTAATGCACAGAGCATCATACGCTTTGTAAGAAACCTGTGAAGTCCTCACTATGAGGAGGACTACTCCTCCGAGTATAAAAATAAGCCTAGAAATTCACCAGAAGTAGATGTATAAAGGCTTTTGACAACAAAGGGCTCAAGAAAATTAAATTCAGTGCATAGCAAATGTGGGAATGCATCTTTAAAACTATCCAGAAAAGGAAGTTGAAAATTCTGGAACATTATAAATGGAGATAGAATATGTACTGTTGCAGAACAACCACTTAGAGGCTGTAGAAGTAGCATCAGTAAAAAGAATCATCTGAAATTATCTTTTCATCAAACCAAGTATAGAAACATAGAGGACCTAATAACATACAGTCATTTTATTATATTAAGTTTATATATATAGCTTAACATGAAGAGCAGCCTTAGATATGTAAGGACAGCAACTCTTCTTTCATGCCAGACAATGCAGAAGGGTACATGGGTTGTAGGCCACTGGAGAATGAGGGACCTGATTTCGTGAATGCTACTCTGTGAGTTTAAGCAACCCATTTAAGTCTTTAATTGATTATAGTGCCCCAAAAGACTTTTCAGGATATGGGCCTTAGTCACTGTGTTCAACACATACAAGTAGGGGATTAGAGAACACCTCTGCTTGAGATGAGCCCCATACAAACATGAATGAAATCATTCTGTGGTTTTCCTGCAGACTTTCTTTTGATGCAGTATATGCCAAACATGACAGGGCTTGGGCTGCTCTTGTCTGCTCCTGTTGTCTTCTTTGAAATTTTTTGGGGTAAGAGCTGTTTCTTACTCTGTTGGCAAAGTACATAGCACAGTGAGTCTAGTTTACAAGTACTTAAATAATAAGTAGTAACAGCTCTAACTGAGCCTGCTTTGTCCAGGAGGTTAGATTAGATGACCTCTGGAGGTCCCTTCCAACCTACATAATTCTATGATAATTCACCAAGACACAGTAATTCAGCCACTGCAGAAATAAGAACATGATTAATGGGTAATAAAATTACTGCAGGTAGATTAATGTTTAAGAAATTACCTCAAATATATCAAAGTGCACTCAGATAAAGTGCAGCTATTATTGTTCAGCCATTCTGTCTTTCACAGGACTAGTCATTTCATTATAGAAGGCAATCAAGTTACAATTGCAGTGTAAACATGCAAATCTCAGTATTTAAAAGAGCTCACCTCATGAAGGCTGCTTTTATATACAGTATTAAAATACCAGATCAAATTTTGGCCTTTGCCTTTAAATCTGTGTTACCATATGGTTCCTATTACACACAGTTGCAATATTTAAATGCTACATTCATAGTTCTACTCAAATTTTTCCTTTCCTGAAAATCACAATATCATAGAGCATGATAAACTCACCAGAATTTCCACCAGAGTATAAAAGTAATGGTATAAGCTGAGCTTTGATGGCTGGTCAACTTCAGGAGGAATTTTTGCCTTGAAAGAATCATAAAAAGTTGCAATTAAAACCAGTAATATAAAGGCAAGTAGAATTCCTGCTATTAGTGCCAGAGCATAAAAGAATTCCATTTTTCTTTGGTGGGGATGATTTACTAGAGAACTCTTCGATATGATTCTGTCAATATTTATATGCTCCAGATTGACTCCACAGAGAAGTAATTTGCATACCAAAATTCCTCCGCCCTCCTCCTCCAAATCAGGCTGTCAGATGCTAGCAGTAGACAAACATCCGGCAATGACTGCTGTTACAACTTCGTTTAGCATGGCCGAAGTTAATGCCTACAATACTCACACTCACCATTTTATATATTCCAAAATTGTAGATGGACTTTATGTTTTATCTAGTTGAATTGTACTCTGAGTTATGGGCCCGAAAAGCTGTGTGAGATTTTTTCCGAGTGTACTAGTCACTGTACTGAAAGAGACTACCTCTGCTTATGAATGCATGGAGGACTGGCAGTGCTGAACTCCAGTTTGATCCTAAGGCTTTATGTTTAGTGCTGATCTATATTTATTTTACTTATTTTATGCAAGCTTGCTGAGGCAGACAGCTGGCCAGAACAGTTAGAACAGACATTGTGAAGCAGATCTAAAGGAATTTTGCTTTTAGAGGTGAGTACAGAGCTATCAGCTTTGGAAACTCCCTGAGCGTGCAGCAAGGGTCTGGGCTTACCAACGGTCCAGTAATATGAGAGGGAAATGAGAAAGAAAATTTCACTTGGAGAGCTTCAGCTCTCTCTTTTCTGGTGCATTCTAAAGCAAAGATTTTGATGTCTTTAATGCAACAACAACAAACAACTTAATAGCTTGCTATTTTTTTTCCAAGACAACTCTACATTATCCTTTGCTCTAATTTAGGCTGTGATTAGACCGTATGGCTAGGCACGTGCTTGTGCATATAGAGGTGATGATAGCAAAGGAATGAATGACTAGGTACAGCTTCATGTACTTCCATGCACCATGTGACTGCACAAATATTTTTTGGGTAAAAGTAAAAAGCAAACCTGAGCTCAGCTTGACGCAATTAATAGAATCCATGCTTATCTCCGAAACACTCTGAAATATTCCTTTATCTCCAATAATCTCATAGATATTCCCTTTTAAAACCCTTATGAAAGCTTGTAATCATGGTTGCAGAAGAGAAGTACTCCTACTTATGAGCCATAAGATTTTGGGTTTGGCTAACAAACCTGTAGTGGTACAAGGTGAGTCATTTCTAGCTTTTCTTGTAACCATGAAAAAAGCAGATGAAATATATCTACTAAGAAAAAATCTCATTTATGCAAAATATGCCTCTACTTAGAGGAAATAGGGCTAAACTTTAATGTGGATTAGTCAGTAGACTGAAGCTGTGTGGAATGACAGTAGACAACCTGAGTCATAAGAGATAAACTACCAGATGATAAGAGTGAGCTGTCTGGATTCTTAAGAGAATAGATCTAATTGTTGTCTTCAGTGGAATTCAGCAAGCACAACTGATTCAATTATGTGGTTCAAAACCCTCAAAAAAGGTGTTAAACATAAGAAATCCATGTAAGAAAGTTATATCATAGAACCCTCAGCTTAGCTCAGCAGGCCTGGAACATGATCACAGTATGCATCTTTTTCCATCTTTTCTGACTCACATTATTTGACTAAGCTGGGGAATCATTGATCCCTTCCACGACTGTGAGGTGCAGCACACTTAACTGAATCCCCCCATCTTCTTACCCATCAGACCTGTGGGGATATGGCAACTTTAATTATTAAAAAAAAAAAAAAAAAGACAAACATAAACAAATGAAAAAACAAGGTTTTATTTATTTTCATACTTTTACTTCTGGGAAGGAATATATAGGTTGGGATTTAAAGATTTTAAGTAATCCATCCTGAAATGAATAGGTTTTAAGTTCTGGATGTCCCCATATAGACACTTCATCTCCATTTATTCATTTTTAATTCATTTTGTGGTGGATTTAAACACTCCACTGATATCATCGTCTGAGAAGAGTATAGAATATCCCAGTTTCTCCTCCTAAATGCTAGATGTCAAAATACCAACTACCTTCTTTGAAATCACTTGGGAGCTCCCACTATACATGTATTTTTTCCATGATGTCAGGACTCTCAGATCAGCAACCAACCATCTAATGAGATATTGGAGGAGCAGTTGGAGTCCTGTAAAGAGAGGTTCTTGGACTCTGGGGCTTGTTGGTTTAGGGATTTGGTTTTGATCAAATGTTGTAGGACAATGTAATTGGAGGACAGGGATGATTGTTCTGAAAAAGCATCTCTGTCGGTTTATTTTACAGGTCAGCTGCTAGGAAACATCTGGATCTGCACATCCTACAGTTATAACTGATCTTTCTTCCTCCAAAGAATCAGCTAATGCTCACTGTCCTAAAGAGAGTTGTAATAACTTGCACTTTTGCACATCAGGACAGATAAAAAATGTTCAAAAAATGCAGAAGTCCCTATAAATGAGTTGAAGGTTCAGTTGGCCTTTGGAAGCCCTGTGTTGTTTACCTCATGTATCATTTGTTCCAGAGCATGCCTGCAAAACTGCTCTTTGCTTAACAATATTAGTGATACCAATTTGTAGGGTAATGGCAGTGATTCAGCAAGAATGAGCAAATTGGCTTTCTGCTAACAGTGGGTAAAGTTCTTGAAATTTCCAGATATGTTATTAAAAGTCCAGCTGATCCTTGTTCAAATCAGCATAAAAAATATCATGGGTTGTGTGCCTTCTGCCTTAGTCCAGCTGAATCTCTCTAGAGATCTTATTTTTCCGTAATCTGATTTATAATGTGATCTTACCCCCACATCAATTCATATACTAAAGCTGATCCATTCCCACCTTCCAACCCAAAAAAAAGTTTGCTGTTGACCCAGCTTTCTCTTCCTAACATTCCTCCTTTTAGCTTCCTTTCAGAACTGTCAAGTTTGAAGAAACTTGTCACAGAAGACTTGAATTTTTTTCTCCTTCTAGTGAACCACTAGCTCTGAAAAAAAATTATAACAGAATATAATGAATTCTCTTAAAGAAGGCATTGTTAATAAGGATTCAGGGAGCATTTTATCTAGGGATTTTTTTCCTAAGCTGGTTTACAAGCTTCCAGTGCAAAACTATTACAAGAATTAACCTACTGTTCTGATTTGTCAAAATCTCTATCAGATTGGCTTAGTAAGATTTCAGTTGAGACTCTTGAAACAATAAACTCCTTCTCTAATTTTGACAGCCTTACGGGCTTAATTCTTCTGCCTCCCTAGTTCCTTGTGTGTCTTAGAGGTTTTGTCAGGACTGAGGAGTTAATCAGAGGGTATGGCAAATTCTGTGTGGCCTAAAGATGAGGTAAATGTACTAAACAGAACGTAAGATGAGTTAATCAGTTTAACACAAGGTAGCCACTCCATTCCTATTAACATGTGGTATTTCTCATTGTTCTGTCTTTCATATGAAGAAGCAGGCTAGTAGATTGACCCAAACTGGCTCCTAATTAAAGATAAGTGAGAAAAAGAAGGGCAGTTATTATAAATTATAAAATCTAACATAAGAAAATAATTAAGCAATTGACAGAAATTACTTGATTTTGCATCCTTTTG
This sequence comes from Anser anser, assembly GCF_964211835.1. NCBI lineage: Eukaryota > Metazoa > Chordata > Aves > Anseriformes > Anatidae > Anser > Anser anser. The sequence continues at coordinate 5,960,104 of NC_139738.1, read as the reverse complement.
TCTGAATTCCAGGTTAACACCTACATGCGCTTTGAAAACACTGTTCTACTTACAAAGACAATTGTTTTCATACATACTGAATTTGGAAAGGTTATGTCATTTTGAACTTAGAATCATTCAGTAAGGTATTTATTCACTATACTGATTTGTTGTGAGACCCAGGGAAAGCAGTAAGACATCCCAACATAGCTTTTCACACAAGGCTGGACACAGACTGTTTTCTGTCAAGTCTGGAAGCTAAACATAAACCTGGTCCCTTTGAGCTTAGTCCATGGCAAAACTCCACTTACAAGGCAACAGTATCAGACTGTTAATACTTAATAGCATATAGAAGGACAGTGTGAAATCATAGAACCACTGGGACACATTCCAAATGGAAAATGTGAACTCAAGGGAAGAATGAAATCAAGAAGCACAAAAATACAGCTCTTGATTTATCCAAATCTGACAGCAGTACTTCATGTAACAAAAAACAGATCTGCTTGGCAAAGGGTTTTCAGTTTTTTAAAGGAGGCTTAGTTTTAATCTGTGACCATGATAGATTGTCAATGTTCAAGAACCCTGCACTGATGTAAAAAACTGGTACTACTAGACACCCTAGTAACACAGATTTTCCATTGTGCAACAATGATGCACTGCGTTCTGAGGTTTTCACATCTGCTTACCAATCTATGTATATATATATATGTATATGTATTTAAGTGAAAACACAGAAACAGTAGCCCAAATGGCTTTCAAACATGTCTTGAACATGCTTTTAATTTCCAGCTCCTTTTCCTTTCAAAAGTTCTTGCAGTTTAGCAATTTCATGTGCATAAACTTACCTCCAAGTTCACTAGGAACTGGGCTGCAAAGGCTCTGTAAACAAGTGTAGAGTCCTACCCATACAGATGCAAAGTCAAGATATAAGCATTCAAACACTCTACCTGAGCCTCTTTATAGAACCAGAAAATTTTGTTCTGCAAAAAAATAGACCTTTGTTATGCAAGTGATGTGCACACAGAGTGCATCAACTTGTTTTGGAGCTAAAAGTTGCTTTTTCACTGCTGTTTATTCCTTCACAACTGGGCAAGTGAGAAAAAGTATGCTTCTATGACTCACTGAGAGTGTTAGTAAATATACACTGGTGCTATTGCAGTTAGGCACTATTGTGGTTAAATACTCAGAAAACATAAATGCGTATTTTGAGCTTTGGTCCTAAAAATTAGTCATTCAGGTATGATCTAGATTTATTCACAATAGATTAGTAAACGTGTATTAAAGCCTAACACTTTAACACTTCTCTTAAGAAGTACAAACCCAGAAATTTACACAGACGAGCAGAAGTCAAAACTGAATGAGTTACCACTGTGAGGTGTTACATGACTGACTTCTCGCTCTTGTTGCAAACTGGAGTTAAACATAGATTAAAATGGCATGGGAATAGCTTAACTGAAGAGGAGGGGGGAGAATTGTTGTAATTTATACTTAGTTGTGGGTAAATATACAGGGAGCAAATAGTTCAGGTACTGTGCAGCTATCCAAAATGGAAATTTTATTCTGCATCTAAGTGATAGCACTAACTGATGCAATTTTACGAAGTTAACAGGCCTGCTTATTGAATGCTCCAGCACACTGGTTAAGGACTTCTGAGTAAGAACATGGAAGGAATTCATTTTGGGATGACTTTAAAATTACAATTAGGAACCACTGCTGCAATGTGACAGATCTTCATTTCCATCAACAAAGGTACGTACCAAGTGTCTGTTTGCACCTGTAGACATTTACTGAAAGCAATTTGAATAATCAAACCTAACTGAAGGTATAGTTTGTAAGGTTTCACCAACAAAGATGAACTTTTTGAACAAAAACATATGTTAGATTTGTAAAGGTGACAGTTTGGAAAAAAGATCTCTTGCCAAACAGGAGTGTAATGGTTACTGTACAACAATCAGGTGAAATCCCAGAATACTAATCTTTTGCCACATTTCAGAATGGAACTGCAGTTGAAGTGGACAAACCTCAGCTGTTCTCAGCACATGTACAATTTCAAGCTTTCTGATTTTTCAGTTAAGTGAATTTTAAAATGACTTGCATATATTTTTCACCATATAAATTACAGGCAAGATGCAGTAACTTCAGTTTTACTATAAGTCTGCTTTTCTTTCTTGCTCTTGTGCACTTGTGTAATGTAGAAACTTCTGGTCAAGGTAAATCTAAGGTAAAGTAGTAAACCAGTAAAATAGTTCATATGTTCACTGAAATTTGAAGGTCAGGTTGGAAAAATACTTCACGTTAAATATGTAGATTTGTCTTTTTATTCCAACTCCAAATGTTGGAGCAACTTTTCACATCACTCAATAAACCAAAATCCTAATGAATGAAAAAAATCCTAATGAATGAAAATAATCCCAATGAATGAAAATAATAATAATAATAGTAACACCTCTGATACATTTTAGAATATTATTCAAGCAGGAAACAGATACAAGAAATAAATATTCACATGACTAGTCCCATTGGCATCAAAGAACCTGCAAATGTTTGAAATGAATAATTAACTTTGTTGTTTAATCTGAACATAGTCCTATGGTATAATATTGCTGACTTTTCTATTTTAAATGTATTTGTAGAGATTTATGCAGAAAAAATAAAGTTAATGGTCTCAGGAATCAAAAAATCCAACTTACTTTCTCAAACTTCATATCCCTTCATTTTTAAGGCTGCTTCTTATTTCCATCCCAGAAAGTTGTTATATTTGTTACCAGTCCAGACACTGAGTCATTCCTGTTTAAACCAGACACTAGGCTCTCTGTGTAATTTCTCTCTCCCCTTCAGAGTTTTTGGACTGAGAGGAAAATTGTAATGCCAGGTGCCTCCCCCAGCTCCCTTTCTAAAGGTATTACTGTAAAAACACACAGAGGTGCTAAATGCTGCCCAAGCGGCAATGGAAATTCTCACAGCTCTGGTTATTTCAGATGCAGCTAAGTTAGGGAACACCACCTGATCCTGAAAATCTGTACAGACTTGCAGTTTCCAGTTAGAATGGTTCAATTTCTTCTCTCCAGAAACCTCTCTCCTGACACTATGATGACGCTCTGAGAGTCCTATGGCTTACTTCATATAAGGTAAACTGGCATTTAAAGGTAAGAACTGTGCAAGTTTCTCTTTTTTTTTTTTTTCACTTCTGAAAACTTATGTGGAAGTTTCAACAGAGCTGAAATTCAAGAGATTATGATATTGCTCATATTATGTGTTAAAAGAACCAGGTATGAGATGAGTTTTGAATGTAGGTAGAACAAAAAACTCAGTTGTTCTTATTTTTGTTACCAAACAACCCTTGAACACTCTGTTACATGGCCACTTTGAACTATGACCATTTCAAAAATGTTTGATTCTGAAGCAGAAAAAGAATTTATTTTCAAAGGGATTTAGCTTCCTAACTCTCATCTCTTGGTCGTGTAATATAACTTTGCTGCCTGTATAGAGATGCTTAGACTCGCACACTTCCGTTGCAATGGTCTTTTAGCAAATTACAGATGAATTCAAAGTTTGAGAATCTTTCACTTCTGTCATTCTTCAGTAATTCTAGTTTTTACCACTAGATGGCTTCCCAGGATAGTGGATATATATTCAGACCTCCTGAAGTAACTTGGGATTGGATTCATTTGGGCACCTTCTTAGTAACATATTCAGTCATAAAAACAAAGCTCTTCCTAGCACGACTGAGAAGACAACAATGTGAGGTTTGACATATTTGAGCATCTTCTGACATCCTGACAACTTGACATTTCAGACTATTTCTGATTGCTGCCACAACCAGTAACTGTGGAGTGAGCAGCTCTCAGTTCAAATGCGCACTTAGATCCTCCCGAGAAAAGTTTAAGCAGGACAGCTAAATATATAACTTACCTACCTACCTAATGCCTAACAGTGCAAACAAACGAGTCGGGGGACCTGGTTGCAACACGCTTTGCCCTTTCTCCTGTTACAACATAGTTTTAAAGTGCTATGGAGACCTTGTGTTGCAATTATGCCCTCATATCTGGACAAAAGTCCTGGAAAAGGAGAGCAGAAAAACACCCTTTGATGTGAGAAAGCACGTCTCCCTGCTTCGGTCGGAGCCTGCTTTTTTCATTGCCCCGCTACTGAAGGTACCAATCACCAGTTTTCAGCAACGTAAGCATCTTCCAGTTTGGAAAATCCATGAGTTGTCATGCTGTCCGTAGACACGCTGGTTCAGTGGTAATAGATGTTGATGATTATCAGCCTAGGCTGGAGTGAGCCCAGCACTCTAGGGCTGCAATAACTTTTCCCATCAACACCAACTTAACCTGGGCAAGCAGTTCTCTCCCGGAGCTCGCAAGGCACAGATGGCTCCTTTGAACTCAGCCTTAACCCTGACCGCTCCTGGCACTTTTTTTTTTCCCCCCCTCCTGGGCTCACGTCAAACCCCAGCACCCTCCTCTGCCGCGTTCCTGTCAGGGAGGAACAGAGGAGGTTCCTGTCAGAGGCGGGCGCGCGCTGCGGCCGCGGCCGGCCCCGACCCCAGCCCCGGCCTCAACCAGCCCCGTCCCGCAGCCACCCCGACCCCAACCCCGACCCACAGCCGTCCCGACCGGCAGCCGGCCCCGACCCCAGCCCCAGCCCGCAGCCGGCCCGGCCTCAGCCCCTGCCCGCCGGCTGCGGCGCGGCCGTCCCGGCTGCGGGCGCCGTGCGGCGGCTCCGAGACCGCGCTGGGGGAGGGGAGAGCAAAGCCAGCCACTCACAGGAACAGTAGTGAAATCTCCCCGACACTTTAACTGTCAATCAGGCTTAATGGGGTATAAAACCTCCCCGGCGCGGCGGCTGTGATAGGCAGAGAGAGCAATAGGGAGAAATGAGTAAGAGCCAGAGCTGAAATAGTGCACGGCATAATTCCTGCTCTGTGGTCACGGAGCCTCCGAGTGCGAAACCCGGGAGAGGGGGCAGAGAGAGGCGGTTATCAGCTCACCCTCTGCAGCCGGCTCAGGACAGGACGTCTGGAGATATTTATAGATATTAAAACAAAAACAACAACCTTACCCTGAATAGACCCTTTCTTAAAAAGAAAGTCCTGGCAATTCTGTCTTATTTAAGCAATTTCCTGAGTCTAAGAATAGAAATGAGCTGCCTGGAAGGCACTGCAGGCTGAAATTTGGAGACATAGGCTGCTTTATTTTATTTTTCCAAGTATAAAACCTTCCACTTGGATACTGGATTTTTATGACAGTCTTTGAAACGGAGGGATGTATGGTTACTTTTAATTTTACTTTTTTTTTTCTCTCTCTTTAATTAAAAAAAAAAAAAGAAAAAAACTGTCTCCCAGTTATACAGCGAGGAAACCGTTCTACCTGCATGTGACAATCCCAAAGGACATCGATCAAGAAGCAGGGGAGTGACTTGGTCTTCTGCACTGTTCTGCTCCTACCCCGATTTTTTAGGGGAAGAGAAGGATTTTTCCAGTCCAAGAATCCGTTGCCCCCCACGTTTCGGAAGGGGGCTGAAGACTTGTCGCCCATCCGGGGGTGCATGAAGGGTAGTGGTTTTCTTTCTCTCTTAACTTGGTTCTGTGAAGGGTTGGAAGAGAATTTTGCCTTCCTGGCTTGCCTGGAAGAAGAGGATGATTTGGAAATGGCTGGGCGCTTTGCTGCTTTTCCCCGTGCAGATGGTTTATTTGGTGGTGAAAGCTGCCGTGTGCGCGGTGCTGCCGCCCAAGCTCCGGGACCTGTCCGGGGAGAGCGTGCTCATCACCGGCGGGGGCCGGGGCATCGGCCGCCACCTGGCCAGGGAGTTCGCGAGGCGAGGAGCCAGGAAGGTGAGCATCCACCCGGAGGGGATGGGGGAAGGAAGCGGCCACCTGCTGCTCTGCTGGGGAGCCTCCGGCCCGGGGGCTGCAGCCCGTGCCCCCACCTCGGGGTGGGCCTGCCGGGATCGCGTTCAAACGGACAGAGAGGGGAGAAGGGGGGCGCTGGGTGTAGCGCTGCCGAGCCGGTGCCGAGCCTCGCGTTTCGGAAGTTGCCCACTCCTCCTCCTCTGCATCCTGGCTCGCCGCACCTCGGCTAAGAAAACGTGAAGGTGAGAAGGGGGCCCCCGCGCGGGGTACCCCCCCCTGCAGCCTGCCGTCCCCCGGGCGCGTCGGCCGGAGGGGGGCACGGGGAGGGCCCTGTTCCCCGCCCCGGGGGGGTGCCCGCTTTGGGGAACGGGGGGAGAAGAGTTCAGCTTCACCCTAATGCTTTGCCACGTGCAAAGTGGTTTCTGAAGTCCCTTGTGTTTTGCTTTCTGCCAGCCCCGAGCTGTTCAAAGGTAAGGTGAACGCTGGCCCAGCAAGGAAGAAAAGCACAGCGTGAGCGTGAGCTGGGAGTTTGTTCGCACGTTTCCTTTGGGAAAGGAGAGGGGCTGGGAGAACGGTCTGTCTGCGCTGCAGCCTAGAAATGTCAGTGTAGCTGGTGTGCCCATTCTCTAGCTCAGGAACTGCCATTCACCTTGAAATGTTGTGCTTTCATAACTACAGGTGTCCCCCTATGCGTGAATCATTCGGGAATAATTAAAATAAAATAAAATAAAAAATGCCCTGAGGCAAGATTTGAGTTTTCAAGTTTCCTCTTTACCCCCATTTAGGGGTAATGGAATGGAGGAATCATGAAATTAGACAGCTGCATAAATACTACAGCACGTGAGAGAGGATGAATAGAAGCAAATACAGAATAAAGCAGAAGAAAAATGCAGAATGGGGAAATATTTAAAGAAAAATATGCATTTAGTTTAGGATACTGTTTTGTCATTTCCTTATACGTGCACTAAAGTTTTCTATATGTGGTTTCTATATGGAGCTGTTCTGGTGTACAACTTTGAGGCGTAAAATATGTCAGCATTGAACTTTGATGTTTGTATATGCTTGTGTTTAAACATCATGTTGAGATTTACAAATTCTTGGAGACAGAACAAACAAGTTGACTGACCTTTGGACCCCAGCAATTTGCTGAAAGTGTATTTACATTATCTGGTAGAATACCGTGCTTCATTATTTATTTATTTAGCCCGGTTGGTTGCTATGCTAAGCTGAGTATTAAAGTGCCACCATTTCACCAGCTAATTCAGGAGCTGCTTAGCTACAGTTCAGCTGCAAGCTGAACAATGGTAGTCAGCCCTAACTGACATGGGCCAAGAGGAGCTAGGGAGCTGAGGATGAGGATTTGTAAACTGATACAGACTGTAGTTCATTTGTATGTCTTATCTCTACAATCCTTACATATCTTAGAAGGAAAGAATAAACAAGAGAATAATTCTCGGGAAGCTTTGTACTTGTCTCATGTGGTGTTATGAAATGCTGTGTGGTTGCTAGTTACTGTTTACAACTTTGGTGTTTTTTTTGTCGTATGTTTTTTTCCATGCCTGTCATCAAGGTGTTTCACTTTTTGCTCTTACTGAACTTGAATTAGATTCTCCTTTCAGTCAAACCATGGCTATCCTGTGAGCCAAATGTGGTACTCAGCAAGTTATGATCCTCTCTGGTACTTTGGAAGTGACACATCTTTCTAGCAACGGTGAAGTAGGCTTATCTTTTTCTTCCTCAGCATCTTTAATGACAATTTTACTTCAGTGCGGTTGTTCCAATTCCCTTTGCTCTGAGGTTTCACTGCTTTCCTGCATTCTGTGCTCAACCCTGACTTTCTGTGTCTAGTGCAGTCTCCATGCAGAATGCAAGCCCTCTGTTTGGCATTACTCTTTGATTTTTTGCTTTGCCTTAGACAATCGAAAAGAACCGAGAAAGACTTGAAGTGGCTAGCAAGTCATCTTTCAGTAAGGCTTTTGAGAATTAATTATTCTATTTTTCTCTTGCCTTTGTATGTGGTTAGCTGTTTTATAATTACATGTAAATCTTGAATTATTGATCATAATTAATAATTTATAACAGATTCTGGTTGTCAGGTGGTATATTCACAATATTCCATGTTTGGAAAAATGCTTCCACCAAGGCGCAAAATTCTGAGGCCATGCACAGTGTTACCTACAGGTGAATGAAAACAGTAACTTATATTCAGATTTTAATAGTGGGTGTGCAGTATATCTTGAAAAAGTTATCACAGCGCTTGCGCACACAGACATAGTGGCGGAGTTTTGGAGGTAGGCGGCGATATACAACCATATTTTTGAGATTAGAATCTTCTGAAAGATGGGTTAGTTGAGACTGTTAGCATATGAAATTTCCTCTGATAATTAGACTGGATTGGATTTCACCTTGCTCTAACTTTCTTTTCAGAAGCTTGTTTTGTTAATCACAAATTAGATGTATCTGAGCAGTTTTTACGTAAGATGACAAGTGTTGTATTTCACGAAGATTAAGAATTGTCACATCTGCAAGTTTTTAAGTGTAAAATTTGATCTTGCAGTTAAAGCTCTGAAGATGTCAAGAAATAAATCAGGAAAGGCTTTAGGCGAATGGAAATACAGTGTCTTCAGCTTGACGGATGAGCATGGAGACTAAAATTCTTAAGCTGGCAGACAAGAAGTCTCTTGGGCATGATCATGTAAATCCACCCTGGTTCCCATTCTCCACCCCCATTCTTTAACTCCATTGCTCTGCCATTGTGTCTCAAGTAAGACCTGAAGAGATAAATGTCTAGGAGACATTTTCTTCTTAAGTGGTTTCTTTTCTCATTGCTGTTCATTGGCCTTTCCGATGAAATTGCCAAAAAAGGGACACAGCAGTGTTAGTTGTCTCTTCAGTTATAGAAGGATGTATCTTCTAGTTTCTTCAGTTAAGACTACCAGCAATTTTTAGGAAATGAGAGACTTTAATGATTAGGTCATTCCCGTTCAGGTCAGAGGATCCATACACCACTGCTCATTTTTGGGTAAGTTTTCAAAGGCTACTTGGCCATGGGAAGCACTGAGGATTTAAATGCATCCTGTAGCTATAAATGTATGTGACCAACAGATCCTCACATCTGCCTCAGTCTCACACACTGGAAATTTTGTTAAGGTGCTTAACTTTTGATACTCTATGGTTAGCTAGAATGGGAGAATATATCTGTGTTACTGAAAAGGGAGAAAGATTTTTTTTGAGTTCATGATTTAATGCCTATGAAATAAAAATCCCCTTCCAAACCTTAATGGTATTTTGCAAAGAACATACTGTATAATTGAGTTAATATTGAGAAGACGGAGCCCTTTGAACAATGTTTCTTGCATGGAAGAACAGCCCTTTACAGATGTGAATAGTCAGAGGGACGTAGGGGCTGAATGGGTTCATTCACTGATGGTTAGAGTTGGAAAATGCTTCTGGTGTTCCTCTATGCCATTCGCTTCGCCTACAGCATTTTCTATTACAGTGCCCTTGCCAGAGATCTGTCAGCCCTGTTTTTGATGATCTCCAGTGATGAAGTTTTGATTTGTATGTCTTTTGTGTGTCATTTGTATGTCTTGCTCTTTGTCAGTTCTTTTTTTAGGGCATTTCCTTGATGTCTAAATTTTTTCGTAGTAATTTTAACTTATTTTGTTCACAGATGGTTTAATTTGAGGTCTGGCTGAACAGGAAAGAGATGCTTGGTTCATAGGCATTCTTTGTTATTAAGTGTTACCAAAACCTAATAAAATGTACTGAAAGAAGTTGTAATTGTAAGATAGAAACACATTCCCCGACTCTAATATATATTTTAGTGTTCAAGATTATCTGACAGTGACTTTGGAAGAATATCTTTGGCCTTTCCTGTGGGGGAAATGGCCAAATGCCATTGATTTTCATTAGTCTTTTTAGTTACACCTAATGCTCTGGGCTTAGCAATAAGCAATATGGATCTTCAGTAGCGTGTCTACAAGAGATCTTAGCAGTGCTTTTCTGTTGTTTCTTTGTGATCATTTTTGTGATCTCAGTTTCTTTCAAAGTATGTATATTTTGTCCTCTTAGTTTTGCTTTATTTTTTTCCTCCAGCTGTGATTTGTTTGCCTTTTTGATGAATCAAGGGTGTTTTGACAAGAGACATGTCTCCAAAATGCCAGGTGGGTTAGGGGCAGCCCTAGCCTTCTGTTAGGGTGATGCTGCTGCAGAGGAGAGTCTAACACTTCCTGTTAACCTTGCTGAGAGTTCTCCATATTCAACACTGTTCAATAAATGACCTGGTAATACATGGAAAGATCTCTCCTTTCCCTGTTTTGTTCTCTGGATGTTCACTTCCTGTATTGCAGAAGACTAGAAGGCTCAAAGGGTTTGCATGCTTGAGCAGTGGATGAGGTAAGCAGTCTGGAATATCAGGACAGGCAAGAGCCCTTACTAGATGGCAAGGAGCTAGTATCACCAACAAAAACAAGAAACGGAAACTTTGCTCTTGCATGGAATGTACTGCTTGATAGCCATGACCTCGCTCTGTCAGCACTGGAGTCTAGACAGTTGTGTTTGCAAGTCTGCAAGGTACTTCTAACAGGATGACAATGTGGTGGGCAGCTGCAGAATGACACAAACCCAACAACACAGTGATTATTTTGGGATATATGTGTATGTGTGTATATATGTGTGTGTATATATATATATATGGTTTATATCACTCCTGGTTTTGATCAGGCTACATCTCCCCTCCTGAAATCCCGGCTGTTCATTCTGTCATTACACAACATTTTTAAAGTCAGACCTTAGTATCTTCATTTAGGAAGACCCCTTGCGATTTGAATGGGTTAACCTCTTTCAGTGCAGTTGCAGTTGGGATGGGAATAAATCAAAGGAGGAAGGAGCTCTGAGGAAGGGATGAGAGCTGCACAAAGCTGGCACTGCTGCAGGGAAGACCGGAGCGGGTTTTCTTCTGTGTTCTACTAAATTCAACAGAACTGAAAACCTCATAGAAATTTCAGGTGCTTGAGAGCCATTTATAATTGGAGGGTTTTAGCTGAGTGAGCTTTTAGGCTATAAATTCTGACTAGGAGGAGAGTATTGCAGAAAGATGGGACAAAGTCTTAGAATTTAGCCTGGTATGCCCAGTAATGGAAAATCTGGCAAACTTTGAAATCCTTTTCTACAATGGTATGTGCCTCTCACATTGTCTGCTCAAGCCGTGTCTATAGTTCTATGAATATTTTACATTGGTCTTTATAAACCATGTTGACGTAGCATTGTCCTGCTGTGTATTAATTAGTATATACTTTTTTAATTTTGGTAACACATACCAATGCTATATTTTAGAAGATTAAGTGCATTGTAACTATAGCTGGAAATGAAAGTAATACTGATCTCCTGAAGTGAGGGCAAAATACTGAGACTGATGCTAAAAGTAAGTCATTCCAATCTGTGACCTTTTTTAAGGTGTAGGATAAAAGCTTTTAGGATTTCACATGGATTATAGAGTTCTTAAGTTTAGATACTTCTTCAATTATTGGTTGTTCTCGGTTGTTCATCTCTGATTTCACTTTCAGAACCTGTCAAATGTTCTACTAATCTGTGTTTGAATGTTAGCTCTCACAGAAAGAAGAACGTGACATCAAATTCTTAATGCTTAGGAATATTTATCTGCCATGGAGTTCCACCTAGAAAGGCTGTAGTGCTCCAAACAAGAAAACTTTTCTTTTGTCATGTACAAAAGAGTATAATTTCTGATATGTGCAGGAGTAAATTCACTAAGCAAGTCCTCCTACTTGCTGTCTGTCGTTTTTGAAATCCACTGTGGCTGAGCCAGTCCTCAAGATGACGCTTGCATTCTACCAGTAATCTCTGATGTGTATCTTGCAACCCACTCTCAGTTCAGAACATGAACAGACCTGATCTGGCCACCTCAGAGGAGATTAGTTCTGATATACGGAAAGTAGCTGATTTAAAATAACAAAATTGCACAGCTGAGAGGAACCGGTTTTCCATAGCCTATGATTAATCACCATGTATTTGTTTTTAACAGCTACCATGATCTAACATCATTGTAAAGGTGTCATGAATTCATTATCTTTTTTAAAGAAATAGACACAGTTCCTGATGTACCTTACCCAATGCAGTTGCAGCATGCAAATTTACTGCACAAAGAGATGTTTAGTTGGCCTGGTGTATAATAATTTGAAAAAAGGCTTACTGTAAAATTTACGTGTATATTTTTAGGTACCAGTGCTAAGACAATGTTGTCAACAGAGCAGCTGTCCACATACTGAATCGTTTTTATGCCCTGTGCAGATGCCAGAATGGCAGAAACTCCATGTATCTAATGAATTTTGTTGTAGGAGTTCTGGCAGCACAAATACGGAAATAGCAATCTGACATGTCTCAAAGTGCAAAAGATTGTGCATCAAAGGGATTTATTTTTCTATTTAGTAGCTATTTTAGTAGAAAGAGAATATTTACCTATAGTGCAAATCTGAGGTTCTAAGTAATTAATTTCTCCTGTTGTGTGTGAAGTTTGGAAAAAAAACATAGGAACCGAACAGTTTCAGGTAAATTTTTAATGGTTCCTTTAATCGTATTTAAATTTAAGAACTTAATCATGCAGTGACTTATTACAGACTGTCATAACTTACAAGTAACCAGAAGTATGTGAAAAGAATTGGGGAGTGAACATTTTCCCATGTCATGCAAAATAATATATTAATTTGGAACTTTTGGTAAACTGTGAGAGCACAGATTTGATTGAGTTACTTTTATATTGTCTAGAACGGCTTTCTTTCTGTAAAGATTATGTACTGACAGCAATTTTATTTAACGGCTTCCTGTTGTCAGCTCACTTCCTTGTTGACTGAACTTAAGGATGGGCAGAAGAACTCTTGTGTCAAGTCCCAGGCTTAGATGGCATTAAGCCTGTTATGTGTACCGGTGCCAAAGCCAGCAGTTTGAATAACATGCTGAATAAGTGTCTCTGTTGGCAAGCACAGCCAGAATTTATCAGATATCAGATCTGTTGATGTCTTCGCAGACATCATTCATTCAGCAGCAGCATTCTGACTGGAGCTGTTTTAGTTTATGATTTAGAACATACCTGTCTTTTGTTACTGAGCATGCTGTAAGGAGAATAAATAACACTAACAAGAGGAGGAACTGGCAGAGTAACAGCTTGTCATCTCACATCAGGATGCAGTGATGTCATGTGGAAATACTGTCCCAGCGAGACTGAGCTATGTTGTCATACCCTAATCCACCACTTTTTAAAGTGCTTAAGGATTGGGATCAAGATAGTTAAATGAAAATTCCCACAAAATAAAGGGACTGTGACAGTGCTGTAAGGAATTTACAATGTAAATATAAACCAAAAGGCAAACAGCTTCATACAAACACAGAAGTCTGTACTGAAGGTTTTTTTTTTTTTTTTTTTAAGCAAGTGATTTCAGTACCACTCATTTAACCATTTTTAAGCTTTTGGAGAAGCATCACAGCAGCAAAGGTTTTAAGGTGGGATTAGCCTAGCAACATTGGAGTGTTTGGGGGAATGTTTGCAGAGGTGAAGGCACTGAGTACACTTTCAAGACGTAGACAGTGCAGTAGAAAACAAATGATTTTTGAAAATGTACTGGTGGGAGGTCAAGGTGGCAGCAGGAGCTCTGAGGCTAAGTGGAGAGTGATTGCTAAAATGGGGATGGTGGCCTTCAAAGTGAACACAAAACCTTAAAATGGAAAGCTTGGAGAAGAGGCAGTGACATTTGAAATGAGAGTTGACGTGGTGAAAGCCATAAACCAGGTATACAATTTTAGTCTTACTTGGATTGAAGAAAAGAAAAATGCTGCATTTTGAATTTCAGGGCTGACAAGATGTTATTAGTCTGTGATTTTCTCTTACTTCTAAGGGGGTTCGTCCCTACTTTCTTTGTGTGGTTCCGTCACTTGTAAGTGTGCTGCTGTGTATTTCTGTTACATTTATGTCATAAGTCTGGCACACGCTAGGAAAAAGTTGACTCAGATTTGTAGAACTATTTCCATCTAAAGCACTAACATATATAGATAGTTTTTACTGCATTATAAAATGAGTTAAACATGCTGTTGAGCTAATGTCTAATTAGTCCGGTACAGCAATTTGCTTTAAGAAAATGACCTTAAGCCCTGCATACATTTTTAAGCATTATGACTGCAATGTCTAGAAGGAATCAAAGATCTCATGTTGTTTTCTTTTTTACCTTGTTATGGAAACCTGTCCTGATCGGGACATTTCGGATGACAATGTGTAGTGGCTAGTAAAATATGAATGAAGAAAGAAGTTGGAAAACTCTGACTATATTCTGAACGCCATTCCTCAAGCAGATCAGCAGCATTCAAAGAGAGCATGTACAATGCCAGTATGCCAAGAACCTGCTGATTTACAGCATACTACTGAAGCCATGACCAGGAAGTTAGCCCCACAGTTACCCAAGAGGTATGAAAGTATTATGACAATTTTTCCAAGAACTAGGACGAACAGATGATGGTGATCTCCACAGAAGTAGCCAATTAATTCTTCAGGAGGTATCAGAGCAAGAAAAGAGACGACAATCCTCTTCATTTCCTTCCCATGAAACAGAGTGAATTCTGTATCTGTGCATCTGAGCAGTATGGAAATGTCATAGAATCACAGAATATCCGGAGCTGGAAGGGAGCCACAAGGATCATCCATTCCAACTGCTGGCTCCCCGCAGGGCCACCCAAAACCCACACCCTATGTCTGAGTGTTGTCCAAACGCTTCTTCAGCTCCAGTAGGCTCGGTGCTGTGACCGTGTCCCTGGGGAGCCTGTCCCAGTGCCTGACAACCTCTGGGTGCAGAACCTTTCCCTAACACCCAGCCTGACCCTCCCCTGTCCCAGCTCCATGCCATTCCCTCAGGTCCCGTTGCTGTCCCCAGAGAGCAGAGCTCAGATAATGATAATTGATTTTCAGTGTTTCTTTTAAAGTGAATTAATAAATATCAGCGAGTAGTTAACGTTCATTTTTCACTTTGATTTCTGGACTGAATTGAAGATACAGATCTAATACCATTGCTGTCTTAAGGTATTGTGTAGGGAGGGGAGACTGAAAAGGAAAACTCTTAAAGGCATCCTCAGAGCTGACCACACCATGAGAGCAAACTGTGGAAGCTTTAAACCTGTGTGCTTCTCAGGAATATAAAGCAGCAATTATTAGAGAGATCTTCTTAGCTGGGCCCAGACTCTTCTTCAAAGCATCATGTCAACGTGCTGAGCAGTTGAACAGGTCAGAGCCAGGCACTGCCAGATGCGTTGGCTGATCACACTGACGCCAGTCGGAAAGGGTCAAGTGCATGTTGTTTGTCCTTTATCCCAGCAGGGATAAAATTGATTCTAATGAATAGACTTGAGAATAGATGAGTACCTTGGCAGACTTTGTAACTAATCTAAATTGTTCGTGCTATTAATTTAGCCATAAACTATGCATAATTATGAAAGGATGCTGGGGACGGCCACTCTTATGTTGCCACCTTCGTAGCTACAATGTACAGTGCTACAGAGCTCACTTATTTTGATTAACGTGGAGATTTCTGTTGTCTAACACTGCCTGTGGAGATGTGTCAATGCTCAACTTAATGACAATAAAGTGGTGTTTGAAAGCAGAAATGCAGCTCTGCTGAAGCCAGTTATGCCTTACCAATGTGACTGTGCGATAAATATGGCTCTCAGTGTGTAATCAGTGGCAGAAGTACCTATGAGTACACTTAACTTAAAATTATACATATTTGAGGTGTTATAAAAATAATGCCTGGATAGATTCTGGACTGTGATTATTCTGTAGTCTGGCATGTTTTTAGCCACAAGAAAGAGTCTACATAAAGGAGGGCTGGTGTTCGGTATGAGCTGGCTGATACATTTCATCATGTATGTAACTGAAAATTTTAAATTTTTTTCACCTTTTAAAAGAGGTACAAATGGAGTTCAAGCCTGATTTCTCATTCCGTTAGTTTTCCTTCTCTCAGCCAGCACAGACATCAGTTTGCCCTGGTTGTGTTGATAGGGAATATTTGTCTTTTTGAGAATTTCTCTTTCCCTCTAAGTCCTGCACTGAAGCTGCTAGCGAAGTTTCTCGGAGAGCCAGCTTGAATCAGAAAGTGAAAACTGCAGACACTGACCAAAATCTTATTTCAGTGTTTCTTGAAGCTTCACCTTACAGCAAAGGTCTTCTGTATTGCTAGGCCTAAGTTAAGAAATCATGAGGTACTAAGAAATCACAATGTACTGCTTGAAGAGGCATGAGGTTTTAAGTAATTGGAATTGTTTGTTCGTTCTGTTTGCCCTTTGAATCTGTGGGTACACCCAAGGTACATTTTCGAGATTTTCTTCATATCTTTGGAGTGGACAAGCTTGCACCACTTCAAATGAAAACAGAAATTCTTAGATAATCATTTAATGCTTGGTACTGGACTCTAAGGAAAACTTGAAATGTTACAAGACTTAAAATAAATTCATGTGAGTGGAAAATGTTGTTGTAAAGACACTGCACAGTTCATCTGTCCTTGCCCTTAAAGAAGAAGGGATCAACAATAACAAAAGCGGACAATCGGATATTTTCTATGTGAAGATTAAATTAGTGTTTGTCCTAGATCTGTCATTTTAATCCCCTTGCTAGTAGTAAACAGAGCCACCTCATCTCTGTGATCAGCACATGCACTGGGAGAGACTTGGCTGTTGTCGTGCGGAGAGGGAACAGGAAATCCCGAGGTTGACTTTTAGCAGCTTGGATTTACATCGACTGCAAACTCAAATTCCCTGTGTCCTACCTCCTGAAACAAACTTACCAGTGAGGACACAACTCAGCTTACTGCCTTAAAGAGGTCATGCTTCCAAGTAGAATATTAAAGACATCCAGCTGGTACAAATACTTCTTTCCCAAAGCAGTTAGAGACCAGGGCTGGCTCTGACCACAGTGAGCTGTCAGAAGTGATGTAAGAACATTTCCAAGACTCTTGGGACACACGGGAGTCCTGTCTCCCTGGAGTGAGCTGTTTGAGTTGGGTTTTAAGATACGCTGATTGTGCAATGTTTTGGAGTGTTCTTGGTGTTGCTTGGTATTTGATTTTAAGCCAGGCACTTTAGAGACTGTCTGGATTGTATTTGTATTTGAATGTGTGCTTTATGGAAGCAAGAGGTTTGCCTCTTTGCAAGCAAAATGCTTGGCCATCGAAGGTGGGTATTTTTTCTTCGGGGGGGGGGGGGGGGATGAAGTTTGGTTGTTTGTTTTTTGGTTGTTTGTTTGTTTTTTCCTTCAGGGTTTCCTTTCCCTAGTTGACGTGTAACAATTGCAGATTGCTCTGTTGACACTTCCTGTGCTGTACGGGCATGCGTGTGTGCACGCGTGTGTATGTGTGTGTGGGTAAGTCTGCGCGCAGTGATCTGGCACCTTGCGTCTCTTTGCAGCCCGAGTTCAGCAGTGGGTCAGCCAGCTCCTCCTGACATCATTGCACTTGTTTACCACTCACACAGAGGAAGTGCTGTGCTGATGGGTTTGGCCACTGACATTATCTTATTTTAGGCCAGTGTTTTTGCAGAATCAGAAATTTAGAAAAGCATTTTGCTTCTGTAAAGCAATTTTAGTTCCTCTTCCTGTCTGAGTTAAGAGGGGGAAACGAAAAATAGGAAATTCTTAGCCACTGAAATTATGTGACAAGAACAGTACATCATATTGTCATTAAAATTCAGTGCAACTAAATAATCAGATTGCTCGTTATAGAATGAAAAAAATCCATTTCAAAGGGAGTCAGTACAATTAGGATGAATTATTCTGCAATACCTGAAGTGAGAATGGCTTCTGTAGTCACTAAAATCCATAAAAACAGTTAAAATCCTTCTGTTTGGTTTTGATGCACAGATTTAGGCCAAGTCTGGTTATTTGTTTCAGGCTTTAGACTTCTAAGTGCAATCTCAGCAGTGACATACCTTCCAGATCTCTCACTGATGTGCCTGGAGAGTGCTGTCAGTCACCACTCCCGCAGATCAGTCCTTTGCGGTCAGTTCATCCAATTATTGTAGTCTTTTTGTGTGCCTCTAAATATTTTGCAGTGCAAGTAAGGATCATCCTATGGGGCACGTGCGTCTGCCCCAAATCGGGCTGGTTTTTAGGGCTAAGTTTCCGACTCTTCATAGAAATAGTTTGCAGATCCCCTGTGCTCTGCAGGCTGTTGGGTAGAAAACCCTTAGGAGCATAGAGCTCTGCTTGTGATTGAGTTGGAACACATTAAGGAGTTATCACACCTCCCTATTACATTATTGCCCCCTTAGTCACCGACCAGGTTAATTCGTGTAGTGTATTTTACTGGAAAGTAAAGCTTATCTCATGTTCTTTGGTAGTTTAATTCATTTTATGTTCACGTTCAAGTGAATTAACGTAGCCTAAAAAACATGCATGTGACAGGCAATCACATCGGAAGGACGGAAACTTCGAGGGAGCAGTAACTTGTTAATATGCTAGAGCTTGATTTGGGATTGCCTGACCAGCCCCTTTAATTTAAATCCTTATCATTGTAGAGAAGTCTGATTAGAGTTGCTTTGATCAGTTCTGGGTAGAAGTAAGTATCGTGAATTTTGTTTCTATATTTAGATCCCATTTTATTTAGCTAGAGCTGTGCTGGTTTTCGTATTTTTGATAAGCAGGGTAACTGCTCCTTCATCTTTGCTGTGGATTGAGGGAATTGGTATCGCCAGTGAAAGGTCCCTTGAGGCACTGTGCACCCCTCTGGGGGATGCGTGCCCTGGGAGCTTATAACCTGCTGGTTCCCATCTTCCTGGGCTTAATAGGCAGAGAGAGTTAAACGTATCCTGATAACAGTCAACAGATACAACAGATGAATAGATTTTAGAAATTCTGCCCTGTTGCATAGCAACAGCCACCATTAAAAAATAACATTTTGGAACATACAGAAAAAGATGGGAAACCAGTTAAGCATTTAAATATTGAGCTTTCTCCTAAGCAGTAGCCCATATTTCTTTGAATAATAAATACTTATACTCCTTTTGACAGCTTTTGTATGGTTTTGAAATGGTAGCTACTCTGATTTTTTGGAGACAAAGAAAGAGGCCTGTAGGGGAGCTTGTCTGGAGCTGTTCCTAGCATCCTGATTATAAATGGGTTTAATGTAGGTATTTTAACTCCCAGTACTTCTCCTGTAGCCTTATGGGAGAAATTATTTTTTCAGTCAAGCTGCATCATGTTATGCATGTGGATGACCTGGAGCACATTTCAGGACTTTCTGGAGGATAGTTTATAATGACGGTATTAGAAATGTTATTCATCCATAGGTTTCCGTGTCTGTTTTCATGGCAAGCATTCCTTAAGTTTAATAACTTCAAAAACTTCCCCTAGTCTTTCTTTTCAGTGATATTCATACAAGAACTGGGATTTTCTGTCCAGCTGTGTCTTCTTCTGGCTTTTAAACATTCCTTGCGGCTTTCCTTGTCCATCAGAGCTTCCAATCCATTTACCATTTTGTCCACTTTATTTTGGGATTCTGCTAATGTGACAGCACAGCACAATACAAAGTCCCTTTGCCTGTAAGAGGACGGTAATGACACATCACAGAACTACTTAACAATGTAGAGTAAACGTCCCTCCAGTTCATCCAGCAGCGTTCAGATTACTGCCAAGGTTCAGAGCCAGCCCCACGTTAGAAGGCTGATGAAGTTGCCTTTTGAGTGTAGCATCTGACTGATAAATTGTATTTTTTAATAGAGATCGTAATGGAATTTTATATATCCCCCAAATAAGTAAAGAGCTGATGAAATACTCATAATGATTTAGTTTAAAAGCAAAACTGAAGATGCTCTGAATTAGAGCTAACTTTTTTTACTCTTTGAGGTGGTGTTCAAGTGTAACTGCTCCTTTTGTAAGCTACACAGGGGACTGCCCTTGGGAGACTCTGGGTGCAGTTTCAAAGGTGGTGGTGATACAGCGGCCAACTTTCTCCGCTAGAAGCTGAAACGCTTCAAGATTTGGCACTCCATTATAGAATAGAAGTCATTTCCCAAACGTAAAGGCATACTCTTTAAAAAATGATCCTGTTGGCCCCCAGTTTGTAGCTCTGTAATTCTTGTTTTCCATAAATTTGTGTTGGGTCTTATTTTTTCCAATGCGTCAGTTAAGAGGTAGCAGACCTTTTGGTCAGCTGTTGATTGAACCGGGCAATTTGAGGAATTACTTTCACCCAATCAAGGTGGTGGAAATAATACTGAATTGGATCCAAGTTCTTAACTGCACATCCCTTACTTCTAACATTTCCCTGTCCTCTAAAGTTCTGGTTGTTTTTGACTTCACAAAAACACTCTTCCCCTTCAGTGCCAACACAGCTTTGTAAATGGTTAACTATATTATGTGCACATTAAACCTGCCACATGCGAAGAATTCTTTACCCTGAGAGTTATATGCAAGAAATAAAAATAATAATGCAGAATTTTGGACAGAAAACATGGAAACAGGAGACCGTTGCATTTTTGTCAAGTAGAGCTAGTCATTTCTTTTTTTCCTTTGAAATGTCATTTGTTGACTTCCTGTCGCTTCATCCTGTCTGCTGTCCTTGCGGTACAAAAGGGCTTTCTGCACCTGCATGTTTACCCTTCCCACAATTTCCTGAGATCTCTGTGGACATTTCTATATGAATCTGGATTATAGGGATGGCATGCCAGGTGGCTGGAGGCGGCAGCACGCTTGGTATTTTTACAGGACAGAATCTTATGTTCTGTTGGTAGCTATCTGTAAAGCCCTAGCTCAAATGCATAACTTTCAAAACCTTGTTCCTCTCTGCAGCCCCCAGATGTGCCACTTCTTTCTGCTTTGCAGCCAGAGGATTTTATTGCTGGATATTTCTTTGTGTGCTCTGGTTCCCTGGAGCAGAGGCCGGTTCTAACACATGGTGTGGCAGACATTCACCATTAAAAATCTGTCGTTTTTCCCCCCCAAATGCCTCCATGAACCTTTGCAGTGTGACAGCTTGTGGCCACTTGGTGCTTTTGTTGGAACGTGCACTCCGTTTGACCCTGTCCCAGCGTTAATAGGATTGTAAAGGCTGACTCCTGCGTGACCTCTTCTTGCAAACAACCCTAACCCTTCCCCTTCCTCAACTGCTCTGTACTGCAGAGCTGAGAAGTGTTGCTCCCAAGGCAGTCTGGAGACGCAGTTCATGTTGCAGACGAAAGCAATTGGAAAAACCACTGGAAAAAAGTCAGCATGGGGCCACCTGTCCTTAAATAGTCCTGAGTGTGAGAACAGTAGGCATTTGTTCACTCCTTTAGAAGGAGCTGGTCTTAAATGCCTGTTTGCAGACAATTATGAAAAGTTCTCTTTCCAAGGAAGGCCTCTGTTGAATAGGAGACAGGTATTTACATACTTTTCTGTGACTTTTTAGGTGCTGCTTTGCTTCCTGCAGAGGAAGAAAAAGGGGCGACTGGGGTACAGTTGAAATTGACATTGCTTTAGGGGAATTATGTTAATCCCACTGAGTGCTAAGTCAAAATACAAAGTAATAAAAGTTCTGACTCTAGACTAAAGGAACCGGAATTCACATTTTTAGTCTCCTGAAGTCTCTGTGGACCTGAATTTTATCCTCATTACTGTATGTTACTCCTGGCCTTAACTCAAAGCAGCTTATAATAAAGACTGTGTGTTGTGTTTACCACGGTGGCAGGGTTAAATTCAAATTAAATTACTATAGTCTGATGTTTTTATAACTTGTAAATACCAATCCAGAAATACTTGTGTGTAAACTAGTTAAACGGGCTTACTCTTTTGATACCGCCGTGCTTACCTGCAATCTTTCTTATACCAGTCCCTTGCAGCTTTGATATTCACTTTCCACTGTGGGAATTGAGAAAATTTTGCCACTGGCCTGCTTTGTTTGCTTATTTTTATACAAGTGTCACTAAGGAGCTGGGTTAAGTATTTTGACCTACTTCAGGCATCAAAAGGTTCTTTTTTTCCTTTCTAAAGCAAAGATTGGCTTTTCCCACTGAACAGCCACACCTTTCACTCTTTCAGTAATCTGTCTTTAGCATGCCTCTCCCATGAAGGACTCCTGAAATAACTTGTCTGAGTTTGCCCTGGGGGCAAGAGAGGGGAAGGGGTGGAGGAGAAAACCCTTATGCCATTGACAAGCAGAACACAGGAGCACTTTTGAGGCTGTGGGATTTAGGCTCCTGTGCTCATGATATGCAAAATTCTGCCAGGATTATGGAATACACCGGAATGCATGTCTTCGGAGGACCAACTCTGAGTTAGTACTAACAGGCTTTGCAAATACACAGGGATAAGACTGACATAGTTCGGTGGATTATCTACACTTTGTACTTCCTAAAAGTACGCAGAAACTGTCAGTATTGGATGCAGAAAGGCATTCGTTTGAACAAAGGTCTGTGCAATTACAGATACCAAGTCAACAGAGCAACTTCTGTTTCCCTGGACTAGGAAGGAGATTGAAAGGGAATGAAATGTGTTGACCTACCCAGTACTTCCTATCTCTGCTGATCTGTGGCAAGGAGCAGTGGTTGATTAGTGCAGGCAGCAGTAACGAGATCAGGCGGGAAGGGCACTTCTGTCTCTCTGCAACACTTTCATCTTTCAGTGCCTGCAAGCTGATACAGACAATTGCTTCATGATTCGTGAAATGCAGAAGCTTTTGGACTGGGGGTTATATCTCCTAATCACTGTGCATGTTGCTGTGTTTGAAAAGACCTGCGGTGAACAATTCTGTTCTAAAATACAGTCCAGATAATCCCGAGTGTCAAGAAGTGGCACATGGTCAGTCTCAGAACAGCTTTTGTTATGGGACACCTTCCAGTACTGGTCTAGTTCACTGGAGGTGCAAAGTCTAGCCCAGCAGGTCTGCTGAAGACACCGTGCCAAATTAACTGAAGATGTTAGAGGGCAACATTCCTCTGCTGTTGTTCTTGACTTAGGCTAGCAGTAAGATTGGACCAAACAAGTTAAATAACCTTGTAAATGAGATAAAATTAACCCTTACCTCATCTCATGCACTAATAAAATACCTGAGACTCTGGGAGCACAGATCACACAAGCATATTATGGTTGATAACAGCTTCAGTTGAGACCTATGTACATAAATTAGTGGCCTTATCTGATTCTGTGGCGGTCAAAAGCATAACTCCTGCTGACTTTCTTTATGGTGAAAGGTAAGGATTGAAACCAGTAGCGAGGTTTGGGGGTTTGGGCATGTAGCCAGCGCTGGCCTCTGTTAGAAAGTCTTGCCTTAGTCCAGCAGCAGCTGATACCTTCCTTTTGGCTCCCCTCTGACCTCGGGGCATGTCTCATTAGCAGATTAAGCCCAGAGTTAAACGAGTCCTCTGGGAGTGGAGGGTGCAGCGTCTACTGAGCCTGCCACTCTGGCTGAAATGATTTTCCTAAGGCCAGATAAGGACTCCTCTGGCTTGCCAGAGGGGAGAAGGTAGAGAGATAAGTTTTGTTTTGCAAAATCTGCTCCTGAATAAATCCTGCGAAAATCCGCAGTAAACCGCGATGTCACAGCCGCTAGCTACTCTCGGGGTAAATAAGAGGAAGGCGTGTTAAGTTCCTCTGGCACCATAAATCTCTTACTTTGTGTTGCCAGTGATGGGAAGACTCCTGCCCTGCTCTGGCCGCCTCTTGCTGGCAGCCTGGCACGGGGGCGATGGCTTTCACACTCCACCTGCCGCCCCGACTGCCAGCCGGGATCAGCCGGGGGTAAGAGCAGGGCAGGAGGCTCGCAGCGGGCCTGCCGCAGCAGGGATTAGCCGCCTCGCTGGGCCGCTGCCCTCCCCAATTTTCTGGTCAGTAACTTTTTGAAAGGAGAGTGTGTCTGGGGCGGCAGGGAGGGGCAGGCAGGAGAGGGTGACGAGATGAAGGGGGAGAAGAAATGGTGGCTGGATTCTTTCCAGGGCAGAAAGCTATCTGTCCAAGAACTTCTCCGAGGCACAGATTAAATATTCCTCTATCCACCATTAAATTACCGTAAATGGGTGACTGTGCAATGTCCTGACAGGCTGTGTGTAATAAGCAGTGCTGTGTCTCTTCTCCTTTCTACCTCTGCATTTTTCTCTCTCCCAGACAGGAACTTCTGTGTCTATAAGACTCATTCTGTCCAGGACTAAGCCTCCAGTCAGGATACAGTTACTGCCAACTTGGAATTAAAAAGGAATGGGGGCACAGAGTAGACTCTTAGACCCATGTCCATGTTTTTAAACTGCTTCCTAATAAAATGGACCTTTTCCTGAACTGCAGTTTAGACTCCTTACAAATGCAGAACCCTCAAATCCTAAGTAGAGCAGAATAAAGGTAAACTAAAGCTTTCTTGATGTTGGCTGAGCAAAGGATGCAGGGAGTGTAAAGGGAAGCAATGTGCCAACAGCGCAGAGCTGGAGCTCACAGGCAAGAGCAAAACAGTCCCAGCCCCACAACCATTCATCTGTTCAACAGCAAGCAAAACTTTTTGTTCAGGAGCATTGAAAACATGAGTGATCCAACTCGTAAGCTGTTTGGTTGAGTGGCATAGTGAGAAGAGCTAATAATATAACAAATAACACAACTTTACGAGTGCCAAACAGCAAATTGTCAAATTGCAGATCCTGCAGAAGGAGGTGAATTCAGGAGACCAAAGGGCTTAGTTCTAAGTTTGTAGAAAATCTCCTCAGGAGGCAACAGGACCTAAAAGAGGGCTAAGGAACAGTGGTAAAACTGTGGCAAGCAAGAAAACAAGACAGAAATATTGCCTGCATAGAAACCCAAGCCAAAGCTCTCTGTAAAGGTGGAGTTGGGGAGCAAAAGAAACCCCAACTGTGAGGCTAATGCAGCCACTGAAAGTCTTGTCTCTCTGTAAGGCCTGAAATCCTAGGAGACCAGAGTGAAGCCTGTGCCAGTTTAATTTGTAAGAATTAGATGTAAGGAAGGAATTGAACATCTCATATGATTTTGTAGGAGCATTCAAGCTTGAATTTGGACCGAAAGCATGTTGTATTGAGTTTGGAGTTTTATACGCCTGTAAAAAGTAGCAGAAATGACGGCAGGAAACCTCACTTCCCACTGTGTCGTTAGGGAACTTTCACCTCTCCCGAAAGAATGGTCTTTTATTTACTGTTTGTCTCTTACGCAGGCTGAAGCCTTCACCTGAGTGTGAACAGTATCAAGGACATGAAAACTTCCCATGGAAAAAAAATCAGTACTGAAGTTAATGCTGTCAGCAGGATAACCAGCAAATTGTCTTCCCCAGATGGCCCAAATTTTAATGGGGTCACCTTGCAAGAGTTGCCTGTAGGATATTAGAGGTCCCCAAGTAACTGTTGGGGCATAAAAAATGTTATGTCCAAGAGTTGCATCACAGACAGATGTTCCTTTGACAGGTCATCCTTTGCTTAACTGTTCTTCCATGTATGTTTCCTGACGTTCAATGCATCAGTGGCAGCTCTGGGGAATAGGGGCTGTGTGGATGTTTGAAACAGATGAAAGTGAAGAGCGAAGGACCTACTTTTTGTTTTGCAGTAGCAGAGGGAAAGCCTGGAGTGCTGGGTATGTGAGGTCCATTTCTTGCCTTATTTACTCCCCTTGTCTGATACCTTGTTACTCCCCTCTCTTCTTCCTGCTCTACCTTCCATCACTCTTCAGCTTGGCAGATTTTGCTGCACTTAACTGATCCAATCCTGCTGAGAGGCTGAAGTCCACACTGATACAAACGCTGCACATCAAACTCGATGCTTATGTTGACAGCTTGTAGTGTTTCTCCTCCCCTTTCCACAGAGATGTAGGTTGTGAAAGAGAGCAAGTGACTGTGTGCAGTTACAGTTACAGTTGAACAGTATTTTGTAAATATTTCCTTAAAGCTTGTGAAATTTCTCACACGTTCTTGATTTCCCTTGAAGTCTGCAGAGTAGGCATACAAAATATCACCCAGTCTAGCTCTGAGCACAGGAGCATGTAAATGGTCTTCAGTTTTACAAGCTTTGTGTAGATGCCAAAGCCCGATGGCCAGTGGTGTTATGTTGAGGCTTTCGAAGACAGGCCAGTACTCAAGCCAAATTTTTAGCTATATGCTTTCTTACAGCTTTTTAGTCTGGACACAGCTTTCCCCTTGAAAATGAGATCATCTGAGTTAAGGTTTCCCATGAAATGGCTCTGACATAATTATACTCTCTCTGACATTTCTAGTGAAGCAACTCACTAGTTCTTTGGTGTGTTTAGAGATGCACCAATGATTTATAAATGGGGTTTGTTGTAAACTTAACTCACTTAGGAAATGGAATGAGGCTTTAGCTTTGCTAAAGGTTTTTGGGTTTCAGCCTTGCTTAGTCGTACTGGAAGAGCTCTTTGACCCTGCCAGAGATTAGTTTTAGTACCAGTTATGGGATAGGCTTAACTAGTCCTTAAAAATAAGCATGTTAAAGCTTTCTACAAGGCATTCATTGTGGGAAGAGAACACCGCAGGTCCTAATTTTTTATGCTTATTCTGCTGATATTAAGTTAATTGTAGGGATTTGGTTATAAGCAGTGATGTAATTTAGACTTTTTTTCCACTGTTCTTTCAACTTTTGGAAAACTTAAAGATTATTAAATTTTTAAGTTTTAAGTGTACTTCTTTTTAACCATAAAAATCAACATAACAGTCAGATTCATACTCAGTACCCAGTGATATAGGAAACGACTGTAGGCCTGGATCACAGGTGATAAGGCCACTGCCTGGAAATAACACCATTCCGAGAGCAACAAAACTCTTTCCATTTTCAAGGTCCGTTTTCCCAGTTCCCTGATTAGAGTAAACTTACATTTGATTTTGTGAATGTCCTCATTTATAGTACCAAATAGTATTTTTGCATTATGAATGCAATCTACTGTGAAAAAAATTGCATTGTCCTAAATTGCAGTTGTGAGCAGTAGCCATCTTTTGTTCTTTCTCTTTTGGATCCTGCTGTTTGAATCACAGAGCAGTCAGATTATTCTGGTAACAGACTTCATTCGGTAGTTTATTTTTTGCAGAATGACAAGTGACCAACCATTCATAACGTGATGAGTACTGAGAAGGCTGTAGTTTGAAGAGCAAAAAGGATAGATTGATTCATATATAGGTGTCTTATGGAATAGAGACGGAATTATATTCTTTTTCAGCTTTAAAAGAAATAGAAAACGTTACATGCACTAGGAAAAAATAACTTGGTTAAAACTGTTTAGCTGTAGGTTAATAGTTTAAAGATAGTGGGGGAAACACCATTTTATACTTGAGACTATCTTGTTGTCTCACTTGGAAAAATCATACTGGGTAAAACCCTACAGTGACAGTTAATGAACATGGTAACATTTCAGGTTGTTTCTATTTCTGACTTCTGTGGTAGTGCAGAAACACAGATAGGGTTGCATTCGTTATGTCTTCCTTATACACCAAATCCATGCTATACAATTTGAATGTCTTGTTTCCTTGGATATCCAGTATTGTTCTTTGTACAGGAACTATTGTATCAGTTTTACAGTGTTTGGGAGTAGCAAATGAAATCTTACGTGCATTAGTTGCAAAATAAATGAATGCTTGAAATCTCTAATTTAAATATTTGGATTAGCATGAACCTCTTGTTTAAAATGCAGCTAGGACACCAGCCTGCAAACAGTCAGCATTGCAAATTGTTACCTGTCATATGCTGAAAAAAAAAATGTTTTACTGCAGAGCAGATGCTATCTCCATGTGTAGAACCAGAAATAGGTAACATACCAGATATAC
Source organism: Anser anser (assembly GCF_964211835.1). Taxonomy (NCBI): domain Eukaryota; kingdom Metazoa; phylum Chordata; class Aves; order Anseriformes; family Anatidae; genus Anser; species Anser anser. The sequence goes on along the minus strand of NC_139738.1, from coordinate 5,932,501 downwards.
AGGAAGGTCAGTTATTTTAGCATTAAAAGTTATCTTTCTGTGTGTGAGTGTGTCTAGCAAAAACAGGGATAGATACGAAATTTCATGACAGAGAAAATTTGCCAAGTGTTTTGTATATTTGTTGTGTTAGGCTAAAGATCTGATTTTTTGTTGTAGCTATTGTGTTGCTTGTAAACAACCTGTAAACAGAGTATCAACAGTGGGATCCATCTACCACCACCATACTGAAGTCCTACCTCCATGTAATACAAAGTCATTGTTAGTCTTAAATGAAACAATGCAACAGGGACTGGCAGTGAAAACACATCAAAGATGTTCATCTAACTGTTGAAGTTAGAAGCATGTTTTAATTATTTCAAATTTGAAGCAGTTTGTCTCTAACAAAAGTTTCTTGCTGCAGATCATCCTGTGGGGTCGAACTGAGAAATGCCTGAAGGAGACCACAGAGGAAATCAGGATGATGGGGACAGAATGCCATTATTTCATTTGTGATGTAGGAAACCGAGAGGAGGTCTATCGGCAAGCCAAAGCTGTGCGGGAGAAGGTTAGTGTGTGTGGAAACTGTGTGTGCAGGCAGAAATTAGTAATTCTTTGATGAGGAAAAACGCTGTCTTTGGAAAAAAGGTAGCCCTCCAGATTATATTGTACAAAGCCCAACTACCTGTTTTAAGTGATTCAGAAGATTTACACGGCATGCAGGCAAAAACACCAAAAGCTATGAAAATAAGGGAGTATTCAAATATAATAGTAACTGCTGATCTGTGAGGAGAGGTATTAGTTATAACAAGTCGTGTGCTTTTTTGCAGGTGGGCGATATCACTATCCTAGTGAACAATGCTGCTGTGGTCCATGGTAAAAGCCTGATGGACAGCGATGACGATGCACTGCTCAAATCACAACATATAAACACCCTAGGACAGTTCTGGGTAAGATAAGCTCTCGTATCTCATGTATTCAGACTTGGGAATGAGAGTGACAGATAACAGCCAGTAAACACGTGGCTGCTACAAGGTCTTTCTAAATGATGCTTGGTAAAATCAGTCTGACATGGAAGCAGGAAACACAGTATGAGGGGCAAAGGCCAGAGGAAAGAAGTCTAAAAAAGATTTAGTTTGACAGGTTCTCTCAAATGGATTTCAGCTACGTCTAAAATATCACATTAAAAGCTTCCAGTAGCTTAGCATTCAAAGCCCTTGTATCCCTGTTCTGTCATTTCCAGCAAAATATCTGATGTCTTTTGAGAAATCCTGAGGTCATAGATGAGAGTTGTCTATACAGCGATGTCTATGGAGCATGAGAGGAGCGTGAGACTGCCTTGCTTTGGGAAGGAAACTCATTCCATTCAGAATTAGATAATAGTAATAAACAAAATAGCTTCTTGTGATTTCATCACTTCACTGAAGACTTTATCCTCTACAACATGTTTTTAAAATACAAAGCATTCTGTTTGTGGCCTTTATCCGTGGGCACTGCTTACATCTGCTCTAGAAAAGATTCCGGTTTTTTTCTACGCAAACTTTGCCTGTTTAAAAGCTTTCAGAGAATGCAAGGCAACAAGGCCCTCTCCCACTCCTTTCCTAACTTAACACAGTGCAGTTTAACTTGTCTCTTTGTCACCTTTTTTTTTCAGTAACTAAGTAACTATTGTTTTTGTTGTATCTCTGCTGAGCAAACCTTTTTTTTTTTTTTTTTTTTCCCCTGTGTTGTTCTTCAGACCACCAAAGCATTCCTGCCAAGGATGCTGGAGTTGCAGAACGGACACATTGTTTGCTTGAACTCTGTCCTAGCCTTGTCAGCCATCCCTGGTGCCATTGACTATTGCACCTCCAAAGCCTCGTCCTTTGCCTTTATGGAGAGCCTGACCTTGGGGCTGCTCGACTGTCCTGGAGTGAATGCCACAACAGTCCTGCCCTTCCACACAAGCACAGAGATGTTTCAGGGCATGAGAATCAGGTCAGTCCAGGGGAACTAGAATAAAGCATCTCATTTTAAATGAATCATCAGAATACACTCCTAATTAATGCTTCATTTAGTTAAGAGAATTTGATGTCTCATTTGGCTGCCTGGGAACAGAGGGTCACTCTAGGCCACCTGGGACTCATCAGACTGGTTCCCTCAGTTTGCTGGCATATTCGTACAGCCTGCCTGTACTGTGTGAGACATTTGCTTCTACCGAGAAATCTGAAAGCTATTTTTCTCTGGGTGTATTTGGGCCATTTGCAGCCACTAGAGAGGGACGGTAGGCAATCTGAAAATTGAGGTCATTCAAAAAGGAGCAGTCTACAAATTACTTGAGAATTAACAGTACAAATTCCTTCTTTATCCACTGAAATACTCAATTCTTTCCCACTAAAGGGAATGAGATCCATTTACTGAAGTAAGGCTGTCACTACCTCCTTTTTACCTCTATCTAAGAGACCAAGCTAAATTAAAAAAAAAAAAAAAAAAAAAGGCAGACCAAATTAATCTTTTACAATTGGCAAAATAACCTGTTAGTTTGAGCTCTCTTAGTCAAGGAAATATGCAGTGTCAAGCCACTGTAGGAGCCAGGAAAAGCCTTGTGTTTGGTACTAAAAGCAAGGAGGGAAAATACTCATCTTTCACCTGTCAAGAATTTGAACCAAGCTAAGTGCGGCGGAGAGGAAGAACACCAGCACTGAAGAGACAGCATTTGGCATTGGTTTGCAGACAATTTAAGAAAGTCCCTGAGTCAAGGTCCTGAATACTCTCTGCCACTTCATCCTAAAGGCACCAACATACACATTGCTTAACTATTTAGCTAACTTAGTAGTAGTACAGGTTGGAACAGGACTTCATTCACTTCTCTGCTACCTACAGCCTGCTTTGGGGGATGTCTGAATGCCAGTAGCCAGTGAAAACTCAGTGAATAACAGGACTTGGACAGTGATGTCTTAAAGAAGGAGTTTGGTTAACAAATAATTATTTTATTTTTTACTTTATTTATTCAGGTTCCCTAATCTTTTTCCTCCTCTCAAGCCAGAGACTGTGGCTAGGAGGACAGTAGAAGCCGTGCAGATGAATCAAGCCTTCCTGCTCCTTCCATGGACGATGCATGTTCTTGTCATCCTAAAAAGGTAAGTATTTCTCTTGCCTAGCAATAACCTTGCTAGTTAGGCAAGATTGGCGTACAATCCTTGCTGTCCACCAAGGCAAACCTCAGTTTGACTGTTACCTGATGATCAGGATCAGACCAATTCATCCATTCCCAGTAGAGTCATAGAAGCAAAAGAGGGAAAACTTTTTGAGGTTCTTATGGCAGATTTTCTTCCTGTACCTGTTTCATAAAGTACCCCCTTTATGAAATGAGTTTCACTCCCAAAATTCTGTTTCCTGAGGTCGGAACTGATATCTGAGAAATTTCTTAACAACTAACATATGCATTGAGTTGATTTTGATTTAGTAAGCCACTCTTTGGACTCTGTGCTTTGTATTGTAAAGGATTTCTGTACAATGAAGTATGTATATCACAACTGTATTTAGAGAACGTTCTTAAAGCCGTGAAACTGTCAAAAATATTTTTCTATACGATTAGGAAAGGAATTTTAAAGTGCCTAAGGAAAGAAAGTCATAACTTCAGATCCCGATACAACTGAATACAAAAGACATTTAAAAACATGCTTCCATGCAAGTTTGCACCAAAGTCTTTGCAAAACCTGTTTTGGTCAGGAACTGAAACAAGACATTGAGATTTCTGTCAAAAATAATTACAATACTGCATGTTGAACAAGAAAGACATATATACATATTTACATCTCCTCTTTTTGGAATAGACTAAAAGGTTTGTCTGGTCCGCTTATTTTCTTTCTGTTTCTCCTGCAGCATTCTCCCTCAGGCAGCACTTGAAGAAATCCACAAGTTTTCTGGAAGCTACACCTGCATGAACACTTTTAAAGGCCGAACATAGACTTGGTGGTGGAAGGACTATTCGTCAGAGAAACCAACACAAGCATGGAAATGCTGACAAGACTGTGAATCAGCAGTTTTGGCTTTTAGCCTGTTCATGTGACTTGCGCTGCTTTGAGGCAACACATTTCTTGCAGGTCATATCCATAGTAACATGACCTTTGCACAGGATTGAATGACTAGACTATGGACCCTTGGAAAGAAAAAAACAAAAGCGTGAAATGTTTATATGATGTTTAATTCTTTAGAGTTCAATTGTTAAATCTACTCATAGGTTTAAGATGTAATTTTTGTTTTTAAAGTGTCTGTAAGCTGTCTCAGCTGAGAGGCAGCACATCACACCCCAGACTTTATACATTCTCTTCAGAGGAACTGCAATTGCAAATTGATTATGATTTCATTTCAGCTTTTTGAATGGGAAACTTAAAAAATAGTTTGAAGAACTACAAGTTATGGACATTTAATGGAAGCTTCCTTCCCTTCCTTCACTTGACGTTGATGAAGCTGCTCCCAGCTCATGTCAAGGCAGGAGCAAGCTGTGGAGCAAACTGCTGTTTTCTTTGTTAAAGGCCACCCAGATCTCCTCTCAGAAGGACTGTTCTGTGTCCAGGAAACCTGTCTTACTGCACCTGTGAGGGCTGGAGGGGGATGCTCAGTCAGGAGAGCATACAGTGTGAATAGTGGAAGATTCCATCAGTGAGCTCATATATGAAATTTAATTGTCTTTCTGAATATTTTTGTTCATTTATGATGAAAATATATATATATTTTAGCATTAATCCCAGATTGCCACGCATGTAGGCAGCATCAGATTGGGGATGAACTAAATCTAGAACTACAGCTAGAGCCTGCTTGTACAAACAGACATTCACTGACAATCCATAGAGAGTAAAATCCATTGTATCAATCTGCACAATGAAATAAGTGGAATAATTCTCTGAAAATAGAAGAGACAGTACTGTAGTGCTCATGAAATGTGAAGTTTGGAAGCACAGTTAGCAAAGATCTGATTAAATGCACGTTGAATTCAACTGGGAATATACCCATTGTTTTTAGGGACATTGAATCGGGCACTGATCAGTCAAAAGTGATAATCAGCCAAAAGTGATAACTATTGCTTGGACTGAAATGCCAGAAGCAGCTAGACATTATTTATTTTTGTAATGATATACTCTCTGTGACAGCCCAGTAAGAGCAACACTGCATTCCTGTGCCAGATGCAGCGTGCAACACTAGGCACAGTAATGTAGTCGAAACAAATCGGAACACCACTAAGAGGCATTAATGTAATTGCAATACAGGAATGTAGCAAGCGGGACTGGAGAACACCTGAATGAAGTGCCTGAAGGAAGGCCCCATGGTTAAAGTACAGGAGTAAAGTTAGCACTCCTGGCTTGAATTTTGCCCTTATTTCAGATGTCCTGTGTGACCCCGGGCAAGATGATAATCTCAAACTGCACCTTGACCTGCAAAACAGATATTTCTAGTGTTCCCCTACCTCAAAAGCTATGTCTTACTACATTAATGTTTGTCAAATGCTCAACAAATTCAAATGGAACACACTATAGAAAGGTTTTATGCAAAAATTTAAAAAAGGAAAAAAAAAAAGGAAAAAAATACCTCAAAGGTTGCAATCTATAATTTCTTACAGAGATCTGAGTTCCAGCAGAAAAGCTGTGAGCTGCATTCAAGATGTTTCTTTGGCTCTGCCCTGTAGAATGGAGATCAACTACTTAGAAGCAATGATGTGAATGTTAAAATCTGAAGGCCTGATCCTTACTGCAAATCAGTAGATGTATCTTTTCTTAAGCAGTTCAAGAGGAAGATATTGCAAAAAATGTCATTGATGCAAGCCCCTTTGCCTGCACGGGTACTTTGAGGAGTTCTCTCTAGGTCAGCGCTTTCCTTCTGAGTGCAGAACGTACAAGCTGTAGCACTGTGCCAGCTTTGACACGGTTTCTTACAATGGAGTTTTGTTTTGAATTCCTAGATGTCTGAGGCTGTCTGGAGAGGATGAAACTTTGATCTCAGTGATTTTGATGCCCACTCTGATAGATGCTTTCAGCTTTATTTTTTGTCAATTTTTGAGAGGAAACCTAATTCATTGAAAACACAGCTGCAATGAGGGGAGAACTCTTCCAGGATCTGCCAGGAATACGAAGGTACTACACTTAACCAAGAGACCCATGGGAAAGGAAAGGATGATTCCTCACCTTAGGCACTGGCATCCTTTCTGTTTTCTCATTGACCACAGTCAGGAATGCCAGGCTTGTAGATGTGACAGCAAACAGAACTGGTGAAACAGGACACCTCACAGTGTCCTCCTTAAGTCAAACCTTTATGTTGAGACTCTATTCATTAATGACATCCTAATGCAAAAGTGAGGTTAAAAAGTAGTGCACACATTAAAGTGCATTCTCCACTCATCTCCAAATCCTGTCCCTTACATGAATCTGCTCTTTCTCTGCACTGCATAAAAGATGTTCCCTATCTTCAGAGCTTGTCTTACATACCAAGTGCTGTTGATTTCTTTCTAATGAATATAAACAAGTCAGAATGTAGCAGAGACTCATCATCTCACTCCTCTCATACACACACACATGCACACTTCCCTCTCTCTTTCCCTCAGGGTCTCTGAGCGGACAGCAGGTCAAATAGCAGTCACAGTGGGGGAGAGGTATGCAGCAAACAGAAAATAATGAGGAAAACATTGACTTTGCTTTTCAGATAGTAAGGAAGAGTTGGGTAAGAGAGTTTCTTCACTTGTGAATGTTGCGAGATAGAATGCTCTACATACAGTGAGATACTTGCAAGTCTGGGTGAATACATATGAAGAGGGTTTTTTTTGTTTTTTAAAAGAAAGCCTCTGGAATGCCTGCTGAGGTCTGCTGTCCCTTTGCACATAAGGTTGGTATTGGGTAATTTTGAAGTGCTGTAAATGTGGACAAGCTTTGTAGAAGCCTAAGGCCTTCTCAAAGGCATTTCCGCCCTTTGACTTATTTTAATTCTGGTTTTCCCTGCTCTCTCCACTGCCTCCTGCTTTCCCCTCCACTGAACTTTTTTTTTTTTTTTTCCTTCTGTATTCCTGTGTCATTACTGCACTTTTCAGTGCCACCATCTTGAAGCCAGATGTCATACAAAGGGTCTGGACTAAATCTAAATCAGGGTATGTATTTATTATGCAGCTGGAGGAATCAAGGTGAAGCTGTAGGAGCAGGTCACAGAGGTTTCATATGAAATTAGGTAAGTTCTTCAGGTTTTACTTGCTCTAATCTATGAATTAAAAGGCCCTTACTGTAGTTTATATACAGGAGATTGCTGCTGTTTTAAAATTGGAATGATGATAGAGAAATGGTAGTCATTGTGGGACATGCATTGTCCTGACATAAAAAGACCCCTTATTTAAATGAAAAGACCCTGTATTTAAATGACCCTCTATTTAAATTTTAAATATTTTCAGTTCCAGGTGGTTTCAGAATCTGGTATTTGTACCAAGGAATTTTCATAATTAGCAAGTCAGGGTAGGGAGAGAGAGGGAAAGGCTGGAAGGAGTCATTTGTAAGTAAATCTGATTTTTATTGATTTTGTATTTATTTTTATTTTTTTTTTATTAAAAAAAATAATCTCATGCCTTCATGCAACCTTGGTAAACTTTAAAAAGATCCTTCCTGCTGTATGGTATTTTTAGGAGGATGAAGAAAAAAGGAGTGAGCCCTGAAAGTGGGAACTAAACCCTACCTACCCATGCACTGTTTTATTGAGGTTAAAAAGTGACAGAGTCCATCACAATAATTCTTCTAGAATCACAGAAAGTGCCTGGGCAAGTGATTCTACTGTTTGCAAAGAGAAACTTGTTGTACTTTTATGTAATGTGTTAATTAGTGTGGGTGGATATGACCAGATCTAGTCTTGCAAGCCTTTCAGACAACTCCCTGAACACTCCCACCTTGAGATATTAACAGATAGCATTACACTTGCCAAATCTCATAAAAGCCCACTAACAGACTTAATGCAGGCACAGTGTAAGTGGGTGCATTTATTTCAAAGAGAACACATCTGTTTGTAGCAGACGTGAATTCGGCCTAGTGTTTTCCTCTAGCTGACATTCGACTGCTGAGAAAAGAATACAGGGTGACCTTGGATCGTCTATTTTGCTTTTATTTCTTCGTGTGTCTTTAATAAATTAAATCTGGGTGATGGTCACTTTTTTGACAGCCCTTGTTCGTAAGTTTTTGGGGTAAAGCAAGCTTATGTCAAATGCATTTTACACATTTTTCACCAAACAAACAACAGCTCTGAGAACCAGGATATTCTGCATTGTCTTTGCAGCTCGCACCTCCCTGGTGCTGAGATCCTCAGTCTTGTGTTGTTTCTCAGCCTGCTGGAGTTCGGAAATTGAGCAAACCCTGTCAGTCACAAGCAGCAGTTGCAGTCAGCAGTAAACAGAACACTCTTTGTTGGAGTGCTTTTCTGAAAGAGGGTTGTGAATAGTGGCAGGCACCTCTCACACGCTTTGGCAACTCGGAGAAAGGCAAGAAGAAAACCTGAACTTCACCTTGTTCCCTGCTGCTCATTCTCTTTTTATCCAGCGTGTCCCACAGGAAGCTGGCAATTCAGTCACCTCAGCAACCAATAAACTGTCTTCCTACCCTCTATTTTACTGAGATCACATCAATACCTTACTTCAATACCTTCACGGAGTTGACAGTTTCAACAGAAACAGCCCTTTCTGTATTCTTGAGAAGAGTCAGATCGGCAAGGTAATGGTCTCAGAGAGACCAGACGTGGTTTGGTGGGGCTCAAGTACCCCAATGTGGGGTTAGAGGTGGAAGACACAAGGCACAACTTTGCTGTTGCCAGTTTCATGATAGAGAGTTCTCCCTGCTCCTGTCTTCTTTTCTTTAAACATACACCCCCTTTTGTTTCTGTAACAGATCCCTCAAGGCCTCAAGGCTGTAGCAGAAACATACTGATCTAGCCTCTGTGGACTGGATACAACTGAAAAGAATAGACCTCTGAGGAGACGATTTATAGCTTCACACCTTCCCAAAGAGACCAGGCTTATGAGTTCCTTATGTTAGCATTTGCCCCATATCTGAGTTTAAAGTAAGGAGATTGTGCTAGCACTGTCTTAAGTAGCAAGAATTCTCAGAGCCCATTCCTGTTCTTCTGAAGAGAAGTCTGAACAGAAACATACCGAGATATTACAGATGTGCTCACCTTTGCTATGGGTGTCACGTCATATTAACATAGAAAAAAAATAAGCCACATCTATATGCTGACTTTTCTGCACAAATCTACAGAACAGTTCCTCCTTAAGTGGGGGAATGAAGCACTCTTAACTACAGCTCGAGAGTGACCAAGTGCAAGTACATGAGAAAACAAAACAGAGGATAGATACAATCTTAGGTGGAGTGTGGTGGCCCTAAACAGCCAGAGGCAAGACTCCACCTTATATTCCTGAAGTCGTATAATAATAGGGGCATTGTGATTTCCATCCAAATACAAAGTCTATAAAAAGAGTTTGTTACTGCTGTTTATTCCTGTGGGTCACCATGCCCTAAAAAGCAGTCTGTTAACTTTGTATCTTGCTGGCTCAGAACACTCAAATACTCCAGTTATGGTTTGCTGTCTCTTATTTTTTCTGAGGAAGGCGAAGAAACCCATATATGTAAAAACAAGGAAGGATCATTTTTGACTCACTACTCACTTTTTCTTAGACAGCTGCAAAGGTCATCTATCATGCCTAAGTATTAGGACATGTGGTTCTTCGGGTTGCACAAGAATCATGCTAACCTAGTAGTGCTACGTAGATGTGGTTCACTTCCTTTTTTTTTTTTCCCCTTATGCAAAATAGTTATGTTATTTGAATTTTATTTATCTGAAAAAGCTGCCTCTGTATTGTGCAGGCTTCTCACAGAGAGGCATCCTCAGTAATGAAATTTCCCTATGTTAATCCAATGGTAATGAAAAGAATACAAAAGTGAAAAGTTACTTCTGAGATTTTCCCCAAGCATTTTCTCAAGCAATGTAGAATTAATGTAGATGAACAGTATTTGAACATCATTGACCTAAATCTAGAAATCTTAGAAACCTGCTGGCTCTGTATGGAAATGACCCTTCCCAAATTGACTTCCTATGTGTCTCCAAAGCAGTTCACCACTGAGATTTGACCCCTGACCAGTTCCTTCCCTGGAATCACCATTTGCAAACATTGAGCATTGTGAACACATTGACTGAAACTCTTTGTCTTCCCTATTTAGCGTTAGGCACTTTGCAGCATAGCCACCAACTGCTGCTTCTGCTTTGGGCACTGCTATTGAGTGCTCCCAGATACCGCCGCAGCACGATATTAACATTAGGTATGAGAAAAGGAGGCAATTCATTCCTATCTTTGCCAGGAAAGTCAACTATTTAGTGTCTTTATGCAGAGAGAGGACAGAAATAAACACAGAGGTGATATGATTTCTGGGATATTTGGCAATATGAAAAATGCTGTCATATGGAATAGGGGTTTATAATAATAAGGGCTCATCTCAGAAGAATGTTAACAGAAGATGGAAAAGGTTGTAATGGAAAACAAGTGAGATCAGAAAACACAATTCCTCTTCCTGGAGCCTGCTGGGAATGCTGATTTCATGCAGACATGCTATAGTCAAGTCAGTTCACAAGAGACTTGCATTGTCATTATACCCCCTGCAACTTTGCCTATTACAAGTATACTGGAGGTGACAAGCTCATTGTCTCTGCTCTCTCAGCTGTTTAATGTAGAAAAAAATACTTTTTTTTTTTTTAATATCCATCCATCAGAGACTAAAGCAATTATTGGGTTTAGTGTCAGCCTGAGATAATGGAGGAGACTTTTTCAGGTACCTGAAAGAAAAGTCATAGCATCTCCTAGCTGATTTCTTAAGGTGTCAGGTGACATTTATCACTGTGAATAATAAAGTAGGAAAAGTGTGACTAAAATCAGCAATAGGATTAAACACAATCACAAATCAATTTGTCAGCTATTGCTTGGCTTTTTTTTTTTTCCCAGCAATAAAATACCTTGTGGTATCTTCTGGACTGTCACCAGGGCTCTAAAGTAATGGAGAATACTTGTAAAGCTGGACAATAATTTATTGCCATTCTAAGGGCTATGCTAAACAGAGTAGTGAGATTGGCACCAGCAAGCAATATAGTATGTACTTCGGTAGCTGAATAGTCTGTAACTTCTAATATTCTAATGTTCTTGACTACTCAGTATCAGCTATCTGACATGTTTCTCAAATGCAAAAAAGAGCATCTTCACCCACATCAATTATTATCATACTTTTGAAGCAAACACATTTAGTTTCTTTGTTGTCCAATTGGCATAGGTGAGGTTTAACAAGCATGTTAATTAAATGAATTATAGCCTTGAATTTCTTCAGGAGGAATTTGATGATGACACAAACAACTATTAAAAAAAAAAAAAAGTCATGTGCAAACAGCTATGTTTAATCTGTCAGTTGAATGACTGCTTTGGTTCTATCATTAGAGTTACAGCATTGAGCCTTTTGACCTCATTTTGATTAGTTTTAAACATACAGAGTCAATGCATCATCATTCACTCCAATTTTAAAAATAATTTTCGTTATACATATCTTCTCCATTCAAACAAGTTAAAGAATTACAAGTTTTCTCATGTAAAAATTATAATTTGATTTTTAACTCAGGCAAGTACTCCATACAACTCATTCCTTACATCAATTAAAAGAAAAAAAAAAAAAAGAGAGAGAGAGATGTCATGTTTCCTGTGAGGCAATCTGGTAGCTTGCAATCTTCAGTACTTCTCCTTGAAAACCGATTCATCTTTCAGCCAGATTTGTCATGGCTTCTAATCTTGTACTACAGAGGAATTTATATTCTCTGTTTCTTCAGTGATATTTTTGCAAATGACCTCTTAGAGAAGACGTTCTCTTGAATGAACCATAGAAGCCATGCTGAGTTTACTTTAGTTGGGTTTGATTTTTGCTGATCCCTTCATTTTTCATCATTCCATCTATCTATTCCAATTTTTCCTGTTGGGGAGGCCTGTGTTTTGAGAGTTCCTGAGCCAGAATGCTGTGCATGCAGATTATTCATCTCCTCGCCTTCCCTTCAGGCAGTCTCTCACCTGTGCGTGCCTGTGTCCACACCTTTTCATACATTAACATTGCAAACTGCCCTAAATATCTTTTAGATTAGCTTCCTTTAAAGCACGAAATGCACCAAAAGCCCACAGAGCTTGCATTATGCTTGCCTAACGAGTTGACAACTGCATATTCTTTTAAAGTCTTCATGATTTTAATTTGAACTGGTAGGGACTGTTAGGTACTGGTAGGCCTGAACATCATAGTTAAAAAGGGGAATTGTAAAATAAAGGCAAGTATCAGCAATGAAAGAAGGCAATTTTGCTGAAATGCACAGTACAGGTGCAAAAAGTCCAGAATGCTAACACAGATTTAGGTGCAATGTTCTCATTTCTTGGGACAAAGAATTGAAATTTGGATCTAGTGGCTCTTAATAGATCAGTACTGATGAAGCAGAAAATACACAATTAAGCACACAAACACCTTCCATCTGTCTGAATGCTGGAAATATAGTGCAAGCCCTGAACTGCAGGATACCCAGCACTGCTGTTTGACTTCTTCTGTTAATTTTCAAATCAGAAATATTAACATAGATCGGATCTAATGATACCTAAAAGCGTCCTTGTGCAGCATGAAGTACAGATCATGGTGGATCTGCTTTAAGGATAATAAGTGATATTCTAGTGGTTTTCATTACAACTAGCAGTACTTTTTGACAAATCTTGTTGTAAAATTAGCCTGCCTTCTTTTAATGGATTATTTTTAAACAGACTTCTTTCAAAATATAATTTATTAAATAGTTTAAATAAACAGTGGTTCTCAGCCAATAATTTGCTTGCGAGTTATTCACCATAACTACCGCTTTGAGTGTTTGCCATTCATTAATGTGTAGTTTTCCTGTGGAACTGGCCATCCAAATCTCACGGTGGCTTTACTTTCCCCTGGCTGGATGACTTCCAATCCCACAGAAAGCTTTGTAGGGGCTCCAATATGTCTGATGATGACTGTAAGATGGCTTCTGGCAACAATATTAATGCAAGTGCATATTTGAATGCACTCTCATGACATATTCCAATTTTGTGATCAAAAACGTTCTTACAGAAATCTTCAAGGGGAAAAAAAAATCTTGGGTTACTGTCAAAACTGCATTTGCCTTTACTTATAGCAGCAAATGTTCACAGTCAGACTTTGATTCTTTCAAAGGATTCACCTCTTCCTTAGCCTCAGATTGTAAGGAAAAAAAAATGCTGTATATATATCAAGTATTGGAAAAAGCTTACTGTTATGGACATGATCTCCTGACATCAGGGCATGGGATATTTTAATATGAGGGAAATGGCTTTATGATTCTTTGGGATTTGTTTTGCAGCATACTTGCTCCTAGTTCATTTCAGAAAATAAAATCATAAATGGAATAAAGTCGTACTGGCACTTACATTTAGAAAGTGAACAACATAGGAAAAGGGCAGAATATCCAAATGCACTGAGAACACGGGCGCATTAGTAGAAAGATTGTGCTTGCTGCAGAGCATAATTCAATTCACCTGATGTTTATACTCTCCACCTTCACTCAGAGTTTTGAATATAGATTTGAAACTCCTATATCAAAATTGCAAGTAGCATATTTGACACACATAGCACTTTGCAAACCTTGCTCTACCAGAGCATTTCAGTTTTTGTTGTGTACATAGGGCAAAGGAGAAACAGCAAACTATATGATCTTGCCTGGTGTCACAGAAGGAGGCAGTACATAATTGCAGTGATGGTATAACTGCTAGGGTCATGCCACAGCCTCTGCATGACAGCAGCCTAGGTCATATGTTGCTGGCATCCAGCTCAGAGGCAAGAGCTGCCACTGCGAAGCACATTTGGGAAGCATTGCAAAATGTAGCATTTGCCCATGAATTTTTGCTAACTTCATTACCTCACTCTGTATAGACAAACCCTAGTGGCAAATTTGTAACAGGGGTTGTACTTCACCCTTTAGATTAGATTACAGCTTCCTCTTAATGTCATAATTACAACATCTCCATGCCTTAGACCAGCACCACAAACCCAGGCTGGAAATGCCGGCCTGCCACGGCGCGGCACCGCGCATGGTGGGCAAGGGGCAGGCGCCTGCTGTGCTGGCCTGGCCTGGCAATGCAAAGGCTCTGCGGATTTAAGCGCAGAAATGGTTGCTTGGGGCACTCACCATTTTTTTTTTCTTGAACATTTTAGCAAATGTAGCCTTTGTTTGCATTTTTCTGTGGTATGTGTTTACTGTTCATTTGCGCTGCACATGCTGTGAGAAATTAAGCCATTATGTTGGTATTTTTTTCCTTTCTCCTGCTTTCATTCTTTTACAACCCCCTTCAACATCCTTACAATTCCTTTCATTATTTGATGTTAACAGGACAAAAGAAATAAATACTTGAAAGAAGATACAAGCTGTGTTTCTGTTTTACTTTGGAGCTGCTGTGGTAACTGAATACCAGTCTGCAAGGTCAAAAAAAAAAAGGGGGGGGGGAGAAGCCAGAAAACCTCAGCGCTCAAACCACAGGTTGCGTTGCCTATTGTAAAGCAATTTTCAGCCCACATGCCTAAAGAGCATAACAGTTGCTCTGTAAATCTCCGAGTGTTTCATATAGTTTCCTTGTCATGCAGCCATTAAGTTTTATAACCTTTATATTTCAAGTGAAACAATGAACGTGAATTCCTTCTAAAATGTCCTAATAGGTTCCACATGGCAGCAATTTTTTAATATTTGAGTTGCTCGGTAGGTAGCACGCCCGCCTGCGGGACGGCCGGGCTCGGCCCCGCCGGGGAGCAGCTCCCGCGGGGGCCTGGCCGCCGGCCTCGCCTCAGCGCCCTGAGGGGGCCGCGCGTGCTCCCTTCCCGCCGCGGGCGGGCCCGTTAACGGCCGGTAGGAGCTGGGGGGGGGGGGCGTTGTGACGCCTGTCGCCGAACCTTCCAAAGAGGCGGGCTCGAGGTGAACCGAGTTTATTTGTTTATCTATTTATTTATTTATTGGGGGAGGAAAACAAAACAAAACGTAAGAAAACGCCTCAAAACAAGGGCGAGAAGCCGTTTGTGCGCCCTGGCTGCGGGTGGCGGCCCGGCGGCCATGTTGAGGGCCGTGGCAGGCCCTGTATGTGTCGTCTGTAAGGTGAAAGCTGCTTTCCTAAACTTTTTCGAAGTTTGTGAATGCTGGAGTTTAGGGAATAGGCCATAAATTATTGAAATAACCGTATCAGCTTTTTTTTTTTTTTTTTTCTCTTTAATGGAGTGATTCTTAAACCAGAAGTTGTAAACTGTTGCGCTGCATTTCTGTTCAGCTTGCCCTAAGTTTTCCCGTGCTGGTATAATTCACACACAAATTCTTTCACCAAAAAAAAAAAAAAAAAAAAAAATTATTTTGCTTTTCTGTGTGGTGAATGGAAGGAGCCCAGAACTAGGATATGGGGTGCTTGAATTCTGCTGCTGATTTTCAGTGTCCGTCTGTGCAGCTGCTGCATCCATCCCCTTCCTTTTTACATGGCTGTGAATAGATTCAGCAGTTTTGAAGAGGTGTTAAAATCTCTCCTGAAGGCTTTGAAAGTTTGCACAAAGAACTGCTGATATGGACAATTGCAACAGTTGTCTCTTATTTTAATGGTGAGATTATCCTGATGCAGTGGTACCTGGGCAGGCTCTACTGTTGAGAAATACAGATACTGGGTGAGTTATGCGACGTGAGCTGAGAGTTTGGTGTGTATTCTCTGATTTTTTTTTCTAATGCAGTTGTTTGAAGTTTGATGTTTTCCTGACAAGCTTGTTTGGCTCTTCATAGCAATTTTCATGCCCTGAAAATATGCAGGGGTTAGGTGGGGGATGCTGGATCATGTTCTTTGATAAGGGCCTGGGATTCCTTTAATAACAAGGACTCTTTTGTTGCAGACTGATCTTGTGCTACCTCGGTGTGGGAGTAGTGAAGTTTGAAATGGATGGTGTCACCAAATTGGTGACCACATCAGAACTACTCCAGTCTGCACTGTTTACAGACAAATTAAGCTATGTGTCAAAGCAAGGTCATTTGGTGATCCTGAGAAGCCATTTTAATATTATTCTTAGACCACGAGGAATTTCCACTTACTGTAAAGCTGTCAGGCTGTTCCCCTGCCCCCCATCAGTGGGACATCAGCTTTGTTCCTTGCATGTACAGTGATACTGTAACGGTGTTTTGGGGTGCTGTGACGATACACGTCAATAATAATATGCTGCTTGTGAGAGTTTCTGCTGATTTATTAAAAGCTTAGGTGTATCAAAGCTGTGGAACAGCTATACAGTCCTTTGTCAGGTCAAAGAGTATAATGAAATTAAGGTTTACAGGAAACTATTATTATCAGTTAGCAGAGTTAATTAGCTGAGTCTAGACACATCCTAACTCCCCATCTCATAGAGGCAGAGAGTGCCAGCAGGTGGATATAAAAACATGTTTATTCGTAAAGTCCAGTATTAAACATGAGAGTGCTAGCTGCTTGGCAGAGCAGTAAAAGCACGGCAGGGTTGGGTTGTGTGCTGTTTTCTGATGGTGTATCCAGTCACTGAGAAGGCCATCAAATACGTTTTCTATTGTGCCAGAGAGTGCTGGTAGCAGTCCCGAGCACAGCAGGAAAATAATGAAAGCCTGTCAAAAATATATGTTCTTGGGCAGTTTTTCCAGTGGCCTGCATCAACTGGCTCGGAGCTCGGATGTGTGTAATCAAGAGGTGACGTTGAACGTGCTTTCTGGGAGGTGAGGCTGTGCTCTGCTGCTGCCCCCGCAGCGGGGTGACTGCAGGGTGCTCTTGGAGCACCTCTGGGGGCAGGGGAGGACATGTGGGAAAGCTGCAGGCACTGGCAGCAGTCAGTCTGCAGAGATGGACAAAGCCTTTTGCATAGTGCACTGTAGGGAGTAGCTTACGGATTGCATAAAGGCCCGTGAGATCAGGGAATCTTTTCCTCCCAAAGACCAGCAGTAACGTGGCTTGCTGTCCCAGCCTTTCCTTCAATGACTTTGTGGGATTTAAGGGGAGAAAACTGTCAAGGTTCTTCCTGCTTATTCCCTGTGTTATTGCAGTTAATGGTCTGCCTTTTGCAATATTTTGTCTGTTACGTTCCTTTCTGAGGCTCTCTCTCGAGCTGCAGAAAGGAGGCAATAGACATACTGGGCTAACTGATACCTTGGAGATGGGTACAACTAGTAGGAGCGGTGTGCCAGTCCCCCTGCAAGGTCTGCCAGCATAGGTCGGGGCCGTTTTAGGCTGCCAGCTCCTCAGGCAGCGCCACGTCTCTGGAAGAGCGTCATGGTGCAGAGCGGGGGTGTGTGGGCTGGGTGCCATCCAACCTTGGGAAAACTGATAAACTTGGACATGATATCGGGCAAATGTTGCTGACTGTGGAACTGATATTTTTGCTCCTGAGGACGAGGCCTGTTGGAGTTTTGAGCATAAATAATTATCTCTCCAGTGCAAGGGCTTTGTGCTTGGCCCTCTGTCCCAGCCCCCGCTCCATTCAGCAGGGTCAGGGAGAAGGGGATAAGGGGCGGTGTCTTTGGCTGACATGAGCCCGCTGGGGAGGGATGAGAGGAAGGGGGTCTTGGGGGCTGGGTTCAGAGCAAGGTTAGCCAAATATCGGATAAATTAAGCAAGAGAAACAGACAGCTCAGCTTGCAGTGAACTTTTCACCCAGCTAACCTGTTCCTCACCCTGCATTGCACAGGTGGAGTACAACTCGAGTAGAGCACAACCCTTGCTTTCCCTGCCTCCTCTTTTTGCTGTAGTGCAAGGCATGGCCAAGGGGAGAGCAGGAACCGAAAGGAGTTTGATCTGCTGTTTGGAGTCCAGAAAGTATTAGAGGTCTAATTGCTGTCTTAAGAGCACTGAAGTTTATGCCACTAATTGCAGTGGGGTTAGTGTTTGTTCCAGTGTAGAAACAGGACCAATAATTTCTGGTCGTAGAGAATCGGGGAGAAATTCCATGCTGGAGAGGGCAGGGAACGACTAGCGTCTAAACAGGAATGATTAGAGTTTCTTTGTGGGAAGATGCAAGACTGGGAATTCAGGGAATTCTGATGTTTATATTTCTCTGACTTTTCTTCTGCATTTGCAGTGCAAGTAAATACAAATAATTGCTGACAGATGTTGTAAAAACATAGCATTATGCTAACCGTTAAGCTTAATTTTGTTCTCAGTTACTAATATATATTGTTAGCTGTACATGGTGTAGTTTGGCTCTTACTCACATGACCTCTATGTAAATCACAGGCTTTGCCCCAGAGATACGGAACCAAAAGCAGAATTTGGTTTGTTGACCTTTTCCAAAATGCCTACTTCTTCTTCTCCTGTCTCCAAACAAACCTCCAAGCAAATTAAAGTTAATAGGGTGGCAAGTTCTTTGGAAAGTAATATCTGGTAGAGCACTTAAACCCTAGTTCTCTAGGTTAAAATCAATGTTTTGAAATTAGAACTTTGAGTTCTCTGGTCTTCCTATTCACTCATTGTAGGTAAGGAAGGTCTGAAACCAATAGAAGCTGCCTGTTTAGGAGCTGCATAGTATTTCCAGTCCTGTATTTTTTTGTGTGTTTTGTGTGTGTGTGCTTAAATTCCGTAAAAGAGGTCCTTGCAGAGGCTTTAAGAGACTTTTACCGGTAGTGAAGCTTCAGAGGAGCCAGGAGCTCTGTGTCTGAAATGGAAAGATCGTTGTATAAACCTAGAGATAAGCGCTGACTTCAGGGAGCTGCGAGCCTTCCTAGAGCAGTATTTTCAGCTTTGCCTCCTGCTCTGCTCAGTGCAGAATGATGGTTTCCCTCCCCCATTTTGGATCTGGGAAGGAGGTCAAGTTTTTCTTGCACTACATGCACATTTCGGTTCACATACAGCTCCTCAGCCACTGCCAGGTTTACATTAGGTGATTGGCTGCAAAGTAGTACTGACAGCATCTCCCTTGGTATCCCAAATTCCTGGGTGTTGAGGAAGGACAGGAGCTCAGACTGACGTTACCGCGTTGTCCAGATGTGCGTTCGGGCCAGCCCAGCACTGCAGCAGAGCGGGGAGCTGTGGGCTGCAGCTACCCTGGCGGTGGCTCCAGCACTGGGGGAAGGATTCACCAAAGTGGGAGCTGGAATGGTATCGCCTGCTGTAGAGCTTACCTTCAGCATTTCCAGTTCGCTCTGTCCTCTCGTACCAGAGGACAAGAATGTCATTTTGCTTTCTTAATGTTTCAGCATTTTGCCCAGCAGGTGATAAAGAAACGTAGAATGGATGCGGAAGCTCGGTATTTGTACTGACATAAAGGGACGTGGTTCAGTAAGAGCATGAACTGTGGTGGGGTTGCACTTGGGTTCCTGAGCCTGCCTGTTGCATCAGCCTGTTGCTGATGCTACTAGCTTTTTATCAAATGTTTTTTCTCCTTGTGCAGTTATTTAAAAAATTAGTTGAAATCTGCGTAAGGCAGCACTGCTCTCTGCTGCCCCTTCTCCTGCAACGACAGAAACATTTTTGTACGTTTGGTGAACCCAATCACAGAATGGATTCTGTTCAAACTCACTTTCTCTTTGCTTGTTGTGGGGCTTTGGTTTGTTGTTCTGGTTTTGTTTTGTCCTCTGGGGATGGCTCTGACTGACTAATTTTGCAGACTGTTGGTTTTCAAATGCAAGGGCCGCCACTGGGGAGGGAATGGGGCAAGGACAAGTTCAGCGGCCACCAGATAAGCAAGGCCACTCTTTCTCTATCAGTTTGAAGAGATTCAGCAGAGCTCTAAGTAACACCATGATTTTCCTAAAGACAAATTTGCCTGTCTGATCTGCCAGTTAGTGTATGTGCACCATAAAACTCACTCCCTTTTAGACATGTTGGTGAAGTTTCCCAGACCTGTTTGGCCACTCACCTTATGGCTTGAAACCCTTGTGTCAGGGGAGGCTTGTTCCTTCTACTGTATTTTTTTTTTTTTTTTACTGCCCCTTGAGTGACATCATTCAAATGGTAAGTCTGAGAGATGATTCATACCAAAAAAAGATCTAATAATTGTTACCAGTTATTCAAATCAGTGTTACTGATTTCCCGCATCCTCCCACTGGTCCCTTGAGCTCCCCCACCCACTCATTTTTCCTAATAATTCCCAGGCTTTCTGGCTGTATGCTTGGTATGCCCTCTTCTGTGTTAGTGTGCTAAGGTGTATCTAGCTCTCCCCTGAGGAGCGTTTAGGGCTTGGCTGCAGCAGCTTGTGTAGGCAGATACAAGCTGGGTTTGAACTGGCTAGGTGGATTGACTGGTGACGGCCTCAATAAAACTCCAAACCGCTTTCACAGCACATCTTCTGTTTCACTCTGCTGTGTCGGTATTGTTGGCAGTCTCTGAGGTAGCTAGATCAAAGCTGGATGAGTAATGTGTCTGCAGGCTACAGCGTTGGGGTGCACAGAACTACGAACTGGATTCTCTAGAGGAGCTCTGCAAAGAATTAGGCTAATTACCTCGCTGCTAGCAGAGACTTGCTCCAGTAGCGACCCTATGTGCTGCTGCTGTTCCAGTTTGCAGTTAAGAACATTGCTTCTCTTTCACAAACACAGATCGGTAACTCATGAGGCTTGTTTCTCCAGCACCACAAGTTGAAATCTGTGGTGTGGAGTGATTCATATTGTCGATGTAGAAAGCAAGCTGCTGTTGAGAGCGGCCATTATTTTCTTCAACCAGCTCCTCAGTCTGTCCCCTTTTCCCCATCATGCTCTTTCTTCATATCCCTATGCTTTCTCCCTGTTCAAGTCCTGTACACATCCATTTTCTTATTGCTCTTACCTTCCTTGCTTATTTTTTGTATTAGTCACTCCTTTTGTTGGCAGGACCACACTTGATTTTGCCCAGAGTTAGCTGGATCTAATGTCCTAGAGATGGAAAGGGGTCAAGCGGGATCAGTTCTGGTTGTCCCCAATGAATGCACTGATGTTAGGGCCCTTGAAGTTCTCAGGCTGCATTTCAAAGTATTTATGGCTGTTTGCACTGCCTCGTGCAAGGACTAAATGAAATGGGCAACTGTAGACAGTTGTACGGACGTACGTGATTGTTCTCCCCTAAGCAAGGAGAACAGCGTTCAACCTCCTTATTTTTATTAGCTTCGGGATGCGGGGGTATTTGTCTGACTTAGGGGAGTGGGGGAGTTAGCTTGTTGAAATTTGGGCTGCCAAAAATCATTGTATGATAAGTGAAAAGCCTGTTCTGTTGTGGAGGTCATTTGCTCACTGTCTGGGAGGGGTTAAGGTGGCAACAGCTGGAGATAAGAATGTTCTCCCCTGTATTTGAGGTGCGTTGTTCATTTCACAGACTGTGGCAAGGAGAATAAAAAGTACATAGAGTACGGCACAGAGACAAAGGCCTTAGTTGGTAGTAGTGCATGCAGCACTTCTTTAGATAGCTAAAATAAAAATTCAGTTAATTCCCTAATAACTCGTTTTTTAAAGGAAAGAAACCTCTTGTTTGGTGTTTTCCTATAAAGGCTATATGAGGTTATGCTGCAACATTAAAGAAATGGGTATAAAGCATAATCTGTCCCTCACACAGGGTTTTCAGACTTTCTAGGTCAGTCGTGGGTCATTTTCATGGTTCTGAGCCGTGCAAAGTAAGTGAGGGGGTCACAAAATCTGTGGCTTGTCAGCTCTGTTTCTGCACTCTGTGAACTTGGCCCCCAAATGAGCCTACAGCTCTCCCGGCGAGACCTGTACATAGCAACCTCCTCTCGTGTCCGATGGCATTCCCTGCGCTGCTTGGGGTGACACGGCCTGCGCTCCAGAATGAGCTCACATGAGAAGAGTAATACAGCTGCCCCTTGCTGGAAGTGAGTAATAGGAATTCGGGGCTGCTCCTGCAGCTGTAGTAAAGCTGGCACCACAGCCCTACTTTGTCAGCAGCAGGGCAGTTGAGGGGAAGAAAAGCTTGGCATAACCTTTGGTATGTTATTTATTATCACTTTGCAGCCCCCTGGAAAATGAACTTTAGAAAATTCGGAGCCGATGGTGACGGTGAACACTGGGAAAACCCAGGAATCAGCAAATCCATTGTGTTGCGCTGACAGAAAGATACTGTTACAACACACTTTAGCTGCCAACTTGCTGCAGTCACTCAATCCATCATGGTGGGCTGTTGGATCACAAGCCAGTGAAACTCAGCCTGGCGTGTTATTTTAGTCTTACATGGACTGTGAGATAAACGGGGCATGAACCAGCCCCCTGGCAGGGGGTCGACCCCTAGCGCCCTCATTAAAGTGCCAATCAAAAAGAGTAATGGAACAGGGAATAGAAAGCTGGCTTCTTCAGCCTCTTACTGCTCTCAGTCTGAGCAACTTTCACAAGCCAAAGGAAACATTTCTCTTCTGAATAGGAGCCAGACTTCCAGAAATACCTCCTCTCTCCTTGTCTCTGTGAGAGCAAGTGCTGAGACTCTTCTGTGTGTCTTGCTTAGGGTGGAAACCCGTTGCTTACTACAGTGCAGGTAGTGGGAAGAAGTGTTGCGGACTGTAACCCAGAAAGGATGGAGATGCTCATTCTGTGGACTATGCAGGCACTGGGCTGTGCGTGCAGGGCTCACTGATTGGTTAGTGACATGGTTTCAATTGCAGATTGCTCACATCTCAGCATTCGTGGGTGAACGATGGAAGGAAACTGGTGGGTCCAGAAGTCTTGCGGGTGTGTGCGAGGTGAGAAAAGTGTATTTGTGTGCCTTGTGTGAGTTATTTCAAACTTCCACAGGAACCTACAGCACATAGATCTTGCTATAATGCCAGTGTCTTCGGGTGCCTATACAGCTAAGTATATTTGTCTCTGCATAACCCTCAGATAATTCATAGTGCAGCTGCTATCATACCACGAATAAAGACATATTCTGTCACAGAAAGGAGTGTTAAGTATAGTCTTTACATTTCTGGGCTGTTCCCCTCACTGGACATAAGCACAGCAATACCTTAACAGGTGTTACTGAATTAGTTAAAATGGCATATATTTTTCTACTTCTGTGCTTAAATGTTAAGAATTAACTTTAAAATGTTACTGGTTGCAAGAGCATTGTCCACATATGAGAGAATCATATGACTAAAAAGGTGGGGGGGGGAAAAACAGAGGAAAAGGCTTCAGTTGCCTGGTAGATTGCAGGTGACTGCAGGGAGACGCATGAGCTCAGAAGGGAGCACAACCCAACCGACCATTCAGTGCTGCCACCCGATTTTGCTAGTGCTGTTCTCATTTATCTGCCCACTGTGCTGGTGGAGAACCTGTGAGCTAGGGTGCTGTAAAGCTGCAGGCAGGCCTTGTGGTAAGGAAGAGAAAGTGGGAGCAAGATTCCAGGTTCTGGTGCAGGCCTTGCACTTTACTGCATGCAAACTTAGTCGTCTAAGATACTGAACTGCTGTCAACTTTAGTACTTTAATTGCCTGAAATTGGGCCAAATTCTGCTGTTTTTTACAATGAGTGCTGTGTTGCTTCTGTGAGATGGCTAAAATTTCTGCTGTGCTTACTCTGCTTGGTAACATTTTTCAAAGCAGGTCTGAGGTTCAGTGGTGCACGTGGGGGGGCGGGAGAAATCACTGGTGATGCTTGAGTTATTGTCAGGGCTTTATCAAAATAAGGATCTGTGTGTGTTGAGGGTGTCTGCTCCTGAAAACGGTGTTATTTTTTTTGTTGGTGATGGTTTTCCTCATCTAAATATGCAGGCACAGATTTTTGCCACATCATTCTTCTGTTACGTGCTGGCTTGCACTTCTGGCTGGAGGGTGCTTGCCTCGAAGTCATTAGGTATGGTCAGGCATCCGCCAAGGTCAATGCAAGTGTTTGCTGGTGCAGTTTCTAGAGTGCTGATGGCTGGTTGATTTGATAGATTTCTCTATTGGTTAAAATTTCTCTACAGCTGCCGTATCCAGTGGTGTGTTTGTTTTGTTTTCTTGGCTGGCATTTTTAGTGCACAGAAACAACTGTTCTGTAGCCTCCATACACAATCCTTGTCCTTTGGGTGACCCATCCATTTATCCAAAATGTAAACGCACATGAAAGCTGTTTACTTCTCTCATGGCCTTTTAGTACTTTTGAGTCAGACCAGAATAGGCCTGAGGTGCAAGGTTATTCTTATCCCCTGAGAGAACTGTATGTGCTGGGCACGTTGCTTGGGCAGCAGTGTGTCAGTTACCAAAAAAAAACCCAAACCACCCACCCCCAAATCAACCCCTTGTGATTCTGGAGTCTGATTGCATTGAGGCAACATAACTGTACAACAGGCCGTTAATAGAATTGATATAATGCAGTAGGTATGCACCTCTTATGTAACTGCATTTAGCTCCAAGATTATTTGTATTTCTATACTTGAATATGCTGTAGTTCCACTGAGGGAAGATAGGGAAAGAAATTTTCACTGTTTGTCAGTGGTTAATGAGTAACTTTTTTTTTTTTTCACCCTTTTTGGCAGACCTCCTTTCATGACTAACACTGCACTGCATTGTAGCTGAGACATGTGCAAATCGAGTCACAGTGTGAGGACCCAGCCTTGTGTACACATCTGGTGCTGTTTTTTTACTCATGTTCTCCCATTTCAGAAAGTCTGATGATAGAGAACTAGGAAAGAAATACAGCTCTGCCTTGGAGAAACTGATCTGACCTCTGTTAATGAAACATTTTCTTAGCTAGGTAACTATGGTGTTAGTGAGGCAGATAGATTTGAACTGTCCTGATTCCTTTTTTAAGGCTGTCAGAGTATCAGGCCAGCTATCACGAGGCTGTAATCAATTTGAACCAATGCTACAAATGCGGAGATGGGATTGTTTTGGTCCTAGCCCCACCTGTGATGAAACAGCATCCTCGGCTGTGCTGATTAATAGTCTGCCATCAAGCTTGAATGTTACAGAAGTCTGGACTGGAATGCAAAGTTCTGGGCATAGTCTGATTTTTCAGAACTACATATTTTTCTGTGGTACTTCTTTATAGCAACTACACTTCTAAGAATAGAGGTTATAAGGAGTATGGCTATCACTTTTCAAGATTAGTTTAAGAAGTTTATATCTATTATGTATAAGTACATACACACACCCATATAGAATGTTTCTTTATGAGAAACCAAGTTAGCTATTTGTGCAACTGTTATATTAAAATGTCTTTTATTTTTCTGCTTCTAAATCTTTGCAGCTGCCTGTAACCTGCCCTGTGTACACCTAGAAAGCTGCTTTTCACACCAAGGTACCAGAGGTGAAATCACTGTGATTAACAGATAGAGGAATGTTCTTCAAGGAAGAGAAGCAGAGCAAGCGAGGTTATTCATAAAGGAGTCATCATCTAGTGGTTTGGGTTGTTGTAGGAAACAGGTCAGTGCTAAAATGTGTTACGGGGGGAAAATAAGTTTTTTTGTGTGTATATATATGTATATATGTACACACGTATTTGGCCTATGATCCTAGAAAGTAAATCTAGGATTGAGGAGAGAATAGATAAATGGTATAAAACATCATGCAGTCTAGGAAATGGGATAGCAAATAGATCAAAGTCTCCTTGTCGTAAGCATGCATTATGATTATTGTCTCTATTTTGAGATGTGGAACTTCTAGCCACTTACTTTCTCTCCACAAAAATGTAAGCACTGCACTTTTTTTGATAAACAGCTTAAGCTGTTCAGCTAGTATCCAGCTGATTTATTAGAAAAATCTATTCAAGAGCAGAAGGAAGGGAAGGATATTATCCACATCTTGCATGCTGTTTACCTTATTTCAGGCATATCTCATTTTGTATTTCCTGTTTCACTGCCTGTACTTTTAAAAAAAATTGCTACAGTAAGAAAACAAAGTTGGGCTGAGTAGGCAGAGAACAGGTTGCACAGTTTTCATCAAAATCTGCGTAAAATTAAATTACAGCTAACAGGCAGTAGCAGAGTATTTCTCCTTCAGCGTTATCAGTGCATGGGGTATGTGTTTTTGTTTGTTTTCATAAACACTGCCTGCATTGTTGATGGGATTACTTAACCTTTATCAGCATGTAAAGGTGAGTGGCTGCTTGGGGACTATATCAACAGCTTCTTATAGATACTTGAGCAACCAAGCATAAAAAAAGTATTTTCATTCCTGAATTGTATTAGTTGTGTGCTAAAGAGTGTCCAGGGGGAGAAACCTGTGTTTCTGTCTCTCATCAGTAATTGTTTTTCCTCCACAGCTTCTGATATATCAAGACAATCTGCTTTTATTGCTATAAGTCATACCTCCTCCTCAAATGAAACCAGGCTAAAGGGTAAGCATGCTGTCTTCATAAAGCTCAGAACTTTACATAATTTGGTAAACAGAATTATATTGTCTTGTCTGCTTACAGCTTGTGTTTGATTTCTTAAGAATTTCAGTGAAAGCTGGAGACTTGCATTTACTCTCTACCTCCTCTGAAAACTATTTTTGAGTATGGCTCTTGGAATCTGAAAGTTCTATTTATTCACTTAGTAATAATGTTAGTAGTGCCAATAACAATAGGAAGTCCACAGTAAGAGTTCTGAAATAATATAAAAATAGTTGGGTTACAGCAACAAGTAATATCATCTGAGCTTAAAAAAAAAACATAGAAGAAAACTGAAGGTCTAATTGAATTTGTTCTGGAATGCTAAATGAGGAAATACATTTCTTGCATGAAGGGCTATAGTTCACTCCTTATAATCAGCACTGTATATGTACCCATAAGAGAAAACTCTGCATGTCTATATACGAATGAGCAACTTCAGTCACTGTACTTGGAAGGAGCACAGCATCAGTGCTGGAACAGTATTGTAACATAGTAGAATAATCAAACCAGTTACAGTCCATGGCACTCCTGTACATATAGGGTAGTGGGTACACTTCTTGAAGTTCTAAATAATGTTCTGTTTAATCATTATCACCAGCCAAAAAACAGGTTACGCACATTCCAAAAGAAATAAAGAAATACACTAGCTATATCCATTATCTCCTGTGGTTCCCTGGGTTCAGGTCACTCAGTGGGTGTACTATCATTCTTCTTTTCAGGTGTTTGCTTATCAGCTCCTTACATAGTTGCTGCAAAACAAAGTATGCAAGCCTTTTGCCTGTAACTTATCACCACAGAGCTGTGAACTACTTTTTATTCACCTTGCCCACCTACTTTCCAGTTTTAGCAACTAGACATTTTCTGCATTAAAAAAAGAATTTTAAAGGGGAGAGAAGCAGGAAGTCTTAGTAGCAGAGTCCAACGGGACTGATGTGTTGTGTTAAAGCACTGTTGAGCCAATGCACTTGTTGAATTCTACACTTTACTTAAAAATTATACAGAGAAATATACAAAAGTGGTGCATTAAATCAGTTTCATTTGCATAATGGACTTTGTGGATTTTGATTTCCAGTCACAGACCATACACACATCCACTGATACTACGTTTTGTCCTTACACAGTGGTCCTCCGCCTTTCACAGTACAAGCGTTAAAAACAGTTTTACTTCTAACCTTCAGTTTAAAAATATTCTTGTATGCCTTTATCATAAAGGATATAAAAAGGTAAATTAAGATGAAAGTAAAGTTATAGTGGACGTCTTATTTTTGAGTCAGAGGCTTACAAAGTAAACACTTTAAAAGGCTCCTGAAATCTGCAAAAGGTTACTGAACAGTTTTGGGAAAATTGTGTATTCATATTTGAAGCTTGCATAGCACAGTGCTGTACTGCATGCAGATATTCAGCACAGTTACTGAACTATCTCCAGGGAGCACACATGAAAACTAGAGCCAAAAGCCAAAAACAAAACAAAATAAAAGAGAACCCACACACCTACCTGCAGGGTATCCCTTCTGTTACATTCCTCAATCTCTAGCTTGGTTGAAATTGGTGAGACAAATACTCATTTGATATACAACATTTGAAAAAACATATTATTTTTTATTATTTCAAAAAGTTTAATTTTGTAGAGGTTGTCATTAAGACAAATGATGCAGTGATGTCTCCCCCCCCAACCCAGGCATTTCCAGTGCTAGGAGAATTCCACACTAACCAGCTAACTATATTTACACTTACTCAATCAGAGTGGAGGGAAAACTGAAGTTAAAGATTTTGATTTCCAAGGCTGCTCACTTAAACTGTTTTCAAAACAACTTGGAAGCAGGGGCCTTCAGACGTACAGACTTTGCTAAGTTTGAGTTCAGCTTTTTCTTTTCTAGTATTTTGGAAATGTAATTGAACTAGTGAGTCATCACTGCAATATTTAACATAACACAATTATTTTGTTAAAAACAATGACATTTCAGTGGAATATTAAGTATACATATATTTAGCTGTACTAGTGATAAAAAAAAATCAATACACCTAATTACAGTGTTAAAACTGAAAACTACAGGACTTCTGTGCTCCAACAGCTGCAGTTAACTTTTTTTTTTTTAAACTCTTACCTATGTTCCTGAACTGTGAAAAGCAGAGAGAGGGAGAGAACAGGTGGTTTCAGGTACTGCAGTAAGACTCAGTATAGATCCTTTAATTTCTTTACACAGTAAACAGACTTCTATTTATACCAACACCCTGGTCTGTACCCTCTTATTTACAAGAAACACTTTTACATATATACATGTTAGCAAAATACAGGCTTCTCCCAGAACCAGATGCATTTCAGCTGTATCTTAATTATACAACTAATGCTTTAAAAACAAAACAAAGCCCACCACACATTTTCTTACTCACAATGATGCCATATAGTTAAATACTAAAATCATATTTATTTCCTTCCCATATAGTATTTTCTCTAGTTACAGAATACCATCAGCTCCAGACTGATTCTTGCAATTCACTCTGTCAGTAAGGAAGATGTTTCAAGAGTCCAGCTCTAATTGTTCTTGATTTTCACTGAGTCTTAACATAAGCTGTTGTTCATAATATAGGCTCTTTGCATAGTTTATTTCTTGACAGAGCTTTACGGCAAGAACTTCAGATTTCACATTGACCTGCAAAAAGAAATGCGTTTATTGTTATTTTGGCACTACTATTGTCTAAAGCAGAATATATTTATTTTTTATTACTTCATTAACTGAAGAAATCGGGTTGGCTATGTTTGAAGGCTCTGTAAAGGAATAGAAATGTTTCAGTGGAGACCTGTTCTCAGTGCTGAGGTGCAGCACAGAAGGAATGAGAGAGGGAGAGACAGACAGGCAGGTAGCCAGAGATTAGGTGTTGTTGGGTGAGAGCAGAAACATCTCGGAATATTTGAAGTTATTTCCTTCGCTTCCTCTCCTACTTTCATCTGGCTTGTCTGTTTGGAATGTAAACTGACTTGGGTCAGGGGTGAGCTTGTAACCTTGTCTGTAAAACAGACCCTGAGCAACTACTGTAATGAAGCAAAAAAACTAATGGGTTTAGAGGTGAGAGTTCTGATTAACTTTTACCTGTATGACATACATATGACTTTCAAATCCTAGGCATTTTGCAGTAAAAAATACTATATATGTGAGAAGAGAAAACTAGAGTAAAAACATAGAGCATAGTATTTAAGTTCCATGTATGTGTTGTAAAGTTAATCTTTTCTCAGGTAAAGAAACATTTCCTATTGTAACTTTGTTGTTCAGGAATATTTTTGATTTTACCATCAGCTTTTCTCAGAATCTTTACGGAGCAAATTTTATCATTACTTGAAACTTTTTGGCAGCAGCTATTTTCACTGCTGTCAGAACGTTTTCATTGTTGAGCAGTACAGGAAACCAAACACTGATGACTACAAACATTTTCAGCACTAGTATTGAGGGGAAAGGAAACCCTGCATGAATCTAACAGTAGGCACTCGATCCTTACCATTGGTTTTTGTTGGGATGGACCTGGAATTGCTACACCAGTACTTGTATTAACAGCTTTCTTCGTCAACTGTACATACACCTTTCCATGATCTTTTGAAACAAGACAGTGGTAGAGATCATCATACTTGACTTCTAGGAAGATGGCCTCACGGTCTGTGAAGTCACGACTCATGAGGAAATAAACAGCCTTAGATGAAATGAGAACGCAATACTTCTCTATGTTCTCCACTGCTATGAAGCTGCAAAAAAAAAAAAAAAGGAAAAAATAAACCACAAAAACAACCCCAAGAAATGAATCACTTGAAGCTAAAAATACTCAACTGTAATAAATGTTTTAACCTGTTGTGTTCAGTGACCTTTAGAAGTCTTTCAGAAAAATTAATAGCATAACATGTACAATTCATTTGTATTTAATTTAAACTGTTCTAAAAGGCAAGCTGGTGAGTACCCCCTCAGCTGAAAAAGATCATGCTGTAAATCAAATATTAGCACTAAATGCCTGGCTTCTAGCTTTGGACATTAAAAGGGTATATAAAAATATCCTTTAACAAGACTTAGGAAGATTAATTTCCTTGCACTGGAAGTCTTACAATGAAGTTTAATTGTAACTTTAGTTCCATTACTGATATGTGAAAAAGGTGTGCAGGTATTTATGACAAAAGCATTATCCTTTTACATGTTATAAACCTACTGTAATTCCTTTTACCACGCACTTCCCTTGCCTTTAAAAACAAAAAAAACAAGTTTAACCTGCTGCTTGGACCAGTAGCTAGAAAAGAGAAATTAGCTGTTTAACACTGGGGTGAAAGGTTAAGCAGCAAGCAGGTTTCCCCAGAGAGATTAGTCCAAGTGATGAATAGAGGAGGTAGAAAAGAGTGAATTAAGAAGATTGAGAATTACGATGGCTGGAAAGGTTGATGTGTAAAAAATAGCAGTAAGGAATGCAAAAGTGGAATAGATATTTCACACGCAAACACTTCTCCCCCACTTTTGATTTACTCCTGAAATGAACCTCATTAGTGATTTTTTTAATGCTGAAAATTTCAGAAAATTATATATGGAATATACAACATTACTAGGAAAGAGTGCTAAACAGAGTAATAATGCTGTCAGCAACCCACGACAGTACAAGTATCTGTAGAACTAAGATTTTCCTGCTGTCAGATAGGTTCAAAATTACTATTTTCCGAACAGTTGCTTGTACAAATCTGTCTGCTTTTGCCCTATATTATGCAAAACACTCCACTGTTTTTGAAAACATTGAAGATTTTCAGTTTTAAGAGCTTTTGATAGACAGAAAAACTTACCATCTCTAATCACCAATTCCAGAACTACTGTCTGTTCTGCCATTTAAATAACACTTTGCACAAATCATCAAGAGCTACACATCCAAATAAACCTATAGCTATAAGCAGAATTTTAGCCAAAAAATATTTTAGCCAAAAATATTTCAAAAACTGAGATCATGGTTTCTTTTTATGGTATAAAATAATAACGCCAGTAATTTTCTATTGATACTTCTCTGAAAGATGCCATTCCGTGCTGAACTTGTCTTTTCCCTGCCCTATGTATTATAGTCACATCAACTGACAAAT
Organism: Anser anser; assembly: GCF_964211835.1. Lineage (NCBI taxonomy): Eukaryota > Metazoa > Chordata > Aves > Anseriformes > Anatidae > Anser > Anser anser. Next base: position 5,901,117 of record NC_139738.1, on the reverse strand, counting down.
GCTTTTTGCTTCCATAAAATTGAAAAAGGCATACATGCTCATCTGAGTTAACAGATTAAATTTTCATTTAAGTGCTGTGAAGAGTAGCATGATATGACTATGATATGATAGCATAATAGAAGTGGGTTCCTTTAAGTAAAAGAAGCAGAAGCGTTCGTTTTTGTCCACTTTAAAACAAAAACCGTAGGCAAAAGGGTTCACACATCGACTGAAAAGAGCATTTGTTCCTCAGTTCCTCTCCTCCTTCAAAGTTCAAACACCTCAGGATAAGGTTTTGTCTTTGAAATAAGTATAAAGGAGAGTTTTTTTTTTTTTAAGAAGTAGCACAGAAATCTTCATTTTAAAATACAGTCACATTATAGCCTGCAGAATAGTCTTGTTCCTTTGAATAGGCGCATAAAAGCAAGTCCAGTATTTTACGCAGGTCCTAGCTTTGACTCAGGTTGGACTTCCACTGGAAGCAAAACCAGAGCAAACCCACCGGCACACTGGTTTTCTTTTCTTCCCCCTGCTCCCCCCGCCCCTTGATGGGAAAGAAAATTCAAAGAAAGTTTATCAGAAATTCCTAATGTTCTGTCATTGTTCTTCACAATCGTCCAAGTGAAGTTGAGACATTTAGAAGTTTTTGTATATCCACAAAAGCAGAACAGCTGTTTTTTCCTGATGTATGTCATTACAGTCGTATATATGGGGACATCCATGGAAAGAACTGAAAGACCAAAAGCTACTATGAAGTTCAGTGCACACAACTGGGAAACCAGACTACAGGTTTGTATTTTTTCCGTAAGAAGAACAGATTCTCTCTCAGATTCTTCATACTAGATTTTTACTGCTGTCATGTATATATTTTGAGGAATGGAAATAGAGGACACATTTTATGGCGAAGCACTGAAACATTAGCTAATTTGTAGTTCAAGCTCTACATTTTGTTCTAAGTTTGAGTCATGCATCATTACCCATTTTCTTTTGCCAACTATTATTTTCTTCTCTATGCCTAGTTCTCAAAATGAGTATTTAACCTTTTAAGATACTACTTCAAGATAATACTTTAGTTGACTGGTTTTTTTAAAACATGCTTCTACACTATTAAAAAAATCTCAAATTAATAAAATGAAAGATTAAATGAAACATGATCCAGTAGAACAAAGCAGAAGCAACCAGATCTCTGGAGAATTTGTGGGTTTTTAACAACATCAGGAAGTAATTACACAATATTTTCCAGAAGTGAAACAGTGAGCCTAACTGGAAAAAAATGTGGAAACATTTAGTTAGAACAGTAGAGCAAGGTATTAAACCCCCTTTTATGGATTTAACTCTGAAGGAAAATATGCAAATAATCAGGTCTTTAAATGTGTTTCTGATTACGATACTGGGATAAAAGTCAGAGGCATAATTTTGTACTTACTTTCCATGACAAGAAACACTGTTTTCTTGTTGAATGATGTTCTTAATGGTGAAAGTCACAATGATTGAACAGTGTGACTCAATGACAAATGCACACAGATCTGCTTACAGGGTATACTGCGAAAAGTTGACGCTAAAATATTTTTTTGTCACAAATTGCTCTCTTTTGATTCTCCTCACTTAAGAGCCAGACTGGATATGCCATTTAGATTCTTTATGTGAGATTAAAATAGCAAGAGTGCAAGATCACAGGGCCACAAGCAAGTGGCAAACTACAAACTCTTCGTTACAGGCAGCTGGAGGTAACCTGGCTTCTGGTGCCTGATCATTGATGCTGGTGGAGTTAGGACAGACTGCTGAATGGGTAACGCCCTCTATGAGCTTCACCACATGCTTTACTTTTTTTCTTGAGGCACTGAAAACAATTCTAACTACTCTGCCTTGACACATGCTCTGTTGGATAATACGTGCAAAACATAGTATTATATGAAATACTGAAAACAGCTGTTCAGGTAACTGTGGTAGAGAAGGATGTGGTTAAGTAATGAATTATGCCTTGAGACCCTAACCCAGCAAACTGACATGTCTTGTAGAAACAAATGTAGAGATACCTTTCTGTGCTTTTATTCAATACACTTTTTTTTTTTTTCATGCTGTCAACCCTGACCACTAATATAACATCACCTGCTGTTTTCACTTGCTTTCATGCACCGATAGCCAAGGCATTCAAGCATAGATGCAAAACTGATGGCGCATCTATTACCCATTCAGATCATTCAGCATAGGCTTTTCTGGAAAAATGAATACATAAATATATATATTGTGCAGGTTATTTTGATCATTAACTATTAACACTCTTAGGTTAGGAATAACATGTACTACAAGCATCCAAGTTAGCTTCTCTCATAGCTAAACCAGAGCCACCTGAGACTGTACACAAGTAACAGGTCAGTGTGATTCACATACTGCTATCATGGAGCCACTAGCCACTCTCCTAGGCCTTTGACTGTGAGAAATTGCAGACAGGGGCAGATAAAGGAACAGATACTAGTTCTGCCTGTATGGATGTGCTTCTGTTACACAGGAAGAGGAGTACACGTTCTGGCAACACAGATCTATTTATGCACAGGAAAGGCTGGGCATGCATTGAACACGCATGTTAAATGGACTGTTGATTGCTTAGAAACTTAAAAGAAATTTCATCTTTTGTAATAAGAGAAGGGAGCAGGACCATTAAAAGGACTAAGTCAAGAAACCAAGGCTCCAGTTTTTCTGCAGACTGCATGCCATGTGAGATCAATGGCTGTTAGCAGCAGATGAAGCACGGTCTCCAGTGGCACCTGCTATGACATTTGTATATAGCCAGTGGACAGGCCATTGTGGAAGTCATCAGATGCTAGTACTGTGCTGCTAATTAGTACCAGGAGAAAACAAATGACATGTATGTGCATGCACGCATGTGAAATAATTTTTTCTCTCTTCCCAAAGACACAAAGATAGAATGGTAGCAAATGGAACTACTTAAAGTAACTGTGTCAGTACTTACAACTCATCTTGGATGTTGTCGGTCAGTTTGAACAGCTGTTCTTGTCCTTCCGCTTGACTTTCTAAATAGCGGGGCAAGAGCCCTTGGGGTCCTCTGCAGCAGCGTGGCTTTCTCACTCTCTCTGCTTGTGTCCTACACGCAAAATAGATGCAGAAAAATGACTTATTGCAACAGCAGGGCTTTTCCTTCCACTTAAACCTGTCAGCACACAAGAGTTTTATTTGTTTTGAAATACGAGGTGTGATAGAGCCTTTAAAAATACAAGGTCTTCACAAATACAGCATATGGATTCTGTAATATTTGGCCTTGAAGACACAGTATCTATTCATATGGCTTTGCATTTCAAAGAAATCTTTCCCAGTTTTCTCCTACAATTAAGGGGCAGTGAGCTCAATGAAGAAGCAACATAAACTGAGTATATGGTTTGCAAGTTTTTGATCTATTTATCAGCAGAATTCCATTGATTTGACAGTTTCTTCTCAATTCTCTACAGAGTGCATTGACCTAGACAGCGCTCCCACTAACGGACAGTTGCCCGTAGTTGAAAATTGCAGGGTTACAGAAATAGGAACATGCAGTGAAGTTAAATGAAAAATCTACAATTAGAATCTCTGAACAAGGCTTAGTATACTTCACCCTTCTTGAGTAGCTATTAAAAATGACAGTAATACAAAGACACACATGGCTTAAGAGACATCAGAGGTTGATACTGGCCACAGTGCTAAAGAACTGCAGGGTACGTTCCTCCCCTAGCAGTATTTTGTTAAAAAATAATATTCTGAATTCCTTTAAGCTTTTGGAACGCCCTACCCCTGAAGAATTGTGTTACAGGCTGCGCAGCCTTGCTTTATTCTCTGTCCTTTCCCAATAGCATCACTCTGGGACTGGTGCATGGTTTTTCATACCTCCCAACCTACTGCTGTTACTAGTTTTTCAAGCCAAATGCACCGTTTTTTGATTAGTGCACTCTACTTCCCGTCTTGATACTTTCTAAAGACCCTGTACAATGAACTGCTTCTATCCTTTTTGATCAAAAGAAAGGAGGAAAAAATCCCTCGTAACAACGGCTTTTCTTTCTAAGCTGCTTGGCAATAGCACACAAGAGTACTTGCCTTCGAAGCTTTGCTTTCTGCAGATGTTTTCTCTGGAGCCCTGTTTCTTTGTTACCTTTCCCCTTCAGCAGTCCTGTCCAAGACTCCTAACACATGCACACTTAAAATTTGTTTTCCTTCCAGTCTTTGACACCCATGCCCTTTAATCGTGACAATTTTTTTGCCCCTTCCCTTCTTGGCTTCAGTAAATACTGTTGGAATAGTCCAGTATTTACCTGTCCTGCTGAACTGCTTCGGGTTTTGGTAAAACATTCATTAATTAATTACAGAGCTAGGCATCCAAGCAAAAAAATGCCAATATGAAAACTCAGTTTGCTTCATAGAGGTACTTTGTTTCCCTCATTTGCAAAAAAGTTTAATGCCTTAAAACTGTATTCTTCCATGAGTATGAGTTATCTGAACCAGAATAAGCGAAACACTAGATGAACAGATGACTTCCACAACCTATATATGGCTAAACTATTCCTCTGAATAACAGCTGTATACAGTTGTTAGAACTTCACCATTAACTACTATCACTTTGGAACAAATCACCTCTGTAAAATCACCTTTGTCTGTAGTGGGCACAGTTGCATGGTAGTATTGCTACATTTTTGAATAAATCAGTGCCTCTTTTTACATATTCTTACAAATTAGTAACGTATGTGCATGCCTTCATGAAATGGAAAATGTTACATCAAAGTTCCAAATGAATTAAAAGGTTCCAACCAGTGTGATACTCGCATCTTGCTACTTGTCCTACTTCCTCACTTCCAAAAGCAGGAAAATGACAAAATTTTACTTGTCCAAGCAGTCCCAACTGGCTTTTAAACCTCTCTACAGCACCTGTAGCTTCTATTGACAAGTTTAAAGAGCGACTGTCTGAAGCGTAATGTATGCTTTTTAACTCACTATGGGCCAATCATTAATTTTTCACTTAGACACTTTCTTTCCCCATTATGCATTCAGGAAAGTTAGATAATGGAGCATTCAACCATCCACATGGGAATGAGTAACAACACTGCATAATGGTTTTTATAACTGTCTTTTAGATGAACAGTCAGCTGTGCTACTTTCTCTAATATAATGTGGCACCACGGGAAGGGCTACCTGAAACACTGTAAGCATGACTCTTGCAAAAATGAGAAGGAACAGGTCCTTTAATCAGATCTATTCTGTAGCAGCCAGGACATTAGTGAACACTTGTTTCTAATGTCTGGCTTAGAAGCAGGTCAGACAGACCCAGCAGAAGTACTAGTTACCACAGTGAATTTCCAAAAGACTTGGCAAATTACAGTTTTAGGTTTGGTGTTTTTTTGGGGGGTTATTTTTTAATACAAGAAGTATTAAGAAATACAGTGTTTACTGTCTCTACTGCTACTCCACAATAAAAATGTTCATCCTGGTAAAAAAAGTTAATTCTCATCTTGGTGATAAGAAGGCCAGCTGCTTTTCAACGAAGTGTCACTAGTGCTAGCATAAATTGCATTGATTTAGTCCATCAGCCCCTTGGCAAACTGGTCTATTTGGTCTGGACAGCTAACAGCATTCCACAGAACTTGATATTTTTTTTTTTTTCCTAATCTAAAAATTGGTTCTACACTCTCAAGTTACATTTTGTAAATAATAAGCAACACTGATGAAATGCAAAAAGTGAAGATTTGTAAAGCAGAATGAACGGTGGTGTGCCCTCATCTGTATTGCATTAAACATGCACTCAACAGATTTGCTGATTCTTTTCTAATAAGCTCACAAAAGGCAATACAAGACAGAAATGCCCTCATGTCTACTAGACACAGCAGGGAAGAGTGCTCCTGAATGGAGACACAAAGAGATTGGAAATGGTGTCAGAAGGTTGAGGCACACACTACAGTTCTTCACTGTTCAGACAAAGCTGAATGCTGGAGCATCTCATTTCAGATGGCTGTACATCCACTAAAAACAGTTAGCAGTGTTAATTGATTGGCTTTTGCTTAATGGTTCACAGGATTCCTGTGATTCAGTTGACCAGTTTTGAGCCAGAATTTTTTAAATTAAAACAGATCACAGACCAGTCATATAAGGAAGTTGTTCATATTTTACTGATGAGAATTATTTACCAACTTAGATTGAAAAAAGTTCTACAACAGACATAACACGCTTTAGGGAATTATCTTTTATCCTTCCTCCTTCACTATAGCTTTAGCTCTTAGGGTATCTGAGGTGCACAGCACTGTTCTCAAAACTGTTACTCATCTTTGACTGTCCTCTGGACCTAACATTTCTTTGAAGTGTAACTAGGTTGCTTTGTAAACACAAACAAACAAAAAAATCAGAAGGTAACAAACTGTTTGTCAACAGATTATAGTCTGTGAAAACAAAACATCACACTCCTAAAATTATATGCAAAAATGCACCGACTTTTGTTATTACACCCTTCAGTTTCCTTAGCACTAACACCCAAATTATTATTCAGAACACTCCAACTTTACCTGCGATCAAAAAAGCAACAGGAAAAAAGAAAAAAAATTGTGACCAACACAGCAATCACTATGACTTTTCATTTAGGATGTGTACCTGTACAATTTAATATCTGCTGTCCTGGGAACAGAGCAGCAGTGGCAACTACGAACCCATTTAAAAAGGCAACTTGAGCCACATGTAACCTGCATACAGATTTTGATCCATAATCAGAAGAGCACAAGGACACCCAAAATTCAATGCAAACAACAGCTCTAAGTGCAAAGAGACGCAATTCTGGCATTATGAAAACAGTATTGAAGAGAAAAGGCTCTTCACAGACACTTCAGCTGCTGTACTGACTGACTGTCACCTATGCTAACCCTGTGCTAAGTCCATTCTAGTTGACAAACTCTGGTGTGCAAATCAGCCATGTAAGCCTCCAACGAGGTCTCTCTCTCTAGCCACAGGGCTCTCCCACACTTTCTAATAATTTTCTTCAGCTAGACCCAGTTCTTGCTGCCAAAAACTTCCAGCCACTATCATCAATGCACTGTGTTCATAAAGGTTACCAGTCTTAAAGCCTCGTCATTCTAACCCATTTAAAGCAATAAACTTACTGGTTCTGGTATAGCTCAAATTCTGTTTTTGCTTCCATTGTAAATGGCAGGTAGTATAAGTCTATGAATTCAATTGCTGCTGGTATTTTGGAGAAATAATGCTAAATCTGTTACCTATGTGGTTCTGGAAAAAGTCTGTTTCATAAATACAGTGACTGCTTTCTCTGAGGAGGTTTTAGTCCATTTCAGACACTGAAAAGAGACTTAATCTGGTAAGTTAACGGAGGAATAGTCTTGCATCTTCTATCATAAAATATGCAATAACTAAAATACTTGCCACGTTTGTTCAAGACAATTTTACCTGCAGCCCTTCAGTAAGTACCATCATCCCATGCATGATGCATCTCCACAAAATACAGAATGAGGACAGCACTTGTCTGTCTTATAAATCCATGACTGGAGAGCACAGCGTAAAGCATAAGGAAGTCCCAGAATCAATTAAAGAATGACCTCAAAGTTCAACAATCACAACAGAACTACAGATGATGTTCTCATACCACAGGATCATAAGAATAACAAACAAAAGCAAATGTATGCTATATCTGGTAAGGCCTGTACTTCCTATCATACTTTTGCAAAATAGTAAAAATCCACCATTTCCATGATTCCTTATTGATATACTTACATGTACTTTGTTTCAAATATTGCACCACGGCAATAAGCAGGAATGTGCTCCACGTTTACTGAGCATAAAGGGACAGAGAGCATTAGTTGTTAACCATGTGTTCTCTGCATCTGAGAATGCAAACATTACATGACTTGGGCCCAGTTTCAGAGAACTTTATGACAATCTAGCTTTCACGTTTTCATTGTGACTGTACCAGCAAATGGTAATAGTATATCTCCTACTCGTAAGTAAGTTGCCCACTTCCCTGTGTTGGGCTTTAGGGGTGCAGTTCCCAATAGGCAGATGATTTCTTGGAAAAATCTGCCACCAGAAACCCAGAGAGTTGGCACAGATCTGTGATAGCATTCATTCACCAGCTGAGACACAGATACTTTTAAGGTGTGTTACAAATATGCACGCAGTGCAGTCTGAGTACTGGATTTGGCATTAGAATATCTCAGTTAGATGCAAGAATGTGTAAAATCATGAGCCAGACAGCTCCCTGCTGACTGCATATCTGAGGAAGCTTATATGCACCGTTTATTCCAGCAAATACATGGAATATATTGTACTTGTTAAATGTGTTCCCAAAATGCTAGTTTCAGGCAGAAACATGCAAATAAATGGTGCCTAGGGTTAAAACCTCCCAGTTACAGTCAAATCCCTCCTCTTTTGAGGGATCTACCAGCTCAGATACTGAAGACCTTTATCTGACCCAATATGCTTTTCAGAGAGCTGCAGCATGCTGAAGAAGTAACTGTTTATCATATCGGCTGTTCCTGCCAACTTCTTTGAGATGGAGCTATTTTCTCCCCTCCCCCCTTTCTTTTGTGTACAACATCAAACCAAAACCGAATACTATTCATTGGGATTATGATTGCATAGAACCTCTTCAGGCTCCAAGTTCAAAAGGAAGTGAGAAGAAATTAAGACATCAGGAATCACTTCCTTATAAATGGGGAGCAGCAGATATACTCACCGAAATGACACATTATTAAAACATCCATGTTAGAAATCCACGAGCTGCATATGTAATTTACATGTGCTTGTATACTGGACAACTGCATGGCACTTAACCACAGTTGTGCATCAACCAGTGTTCAACCTTTGGTACTTCTCCACCTCTGACTACGTAACAGTGTGACAAACCTAATGCTTTTTCAAGCACTTTGATATCATCAACCTTTACATATAGAAAAAAAGGTAACATTGCATTCTCAGTTTCCAGTTTATCACGGGCTCTTCCTGTATTGATTGCAGAACAGTATTACTAGAGTTCTCACCTTGAAGTTTCCTGTCTCACCAAGGTGTTGATGAATGCTCCCATACAAAAGATGCAGTTCTTAGCAGGGCGTTCTTGCAAACACCTAATCTGAACAAGAGCCGAACTTGCCTTACTGAAGAAATGATACCGTATTGTTTGTACTGCTGTTTTTTTGGGAAAGCAAATCCTCTTTCAGGGAGAAAGCAAACCACTGGCTCCTGCTCAACATTAACCTGCTAGTTGTGCATGAAGAACTATGTGAAACTAACTATGTTGGCCCTATGCATTTTCTCTTCACACCCTCCTTCATATACTTTTCAGTCAGTACAACTGGTGTTGCAACAGGAATGGCAAAGTCTGCTAGAACAAACTTCACTAAGTGATAAAGCTCCTCAGAAAGTTTGTTTTGATCTTTAAAGTTAAGAGTTGCAAGAATAACTTAAATCAACTGGCTGGTGCTCACAAAACTGATAAAGAGCGTTCCACATGTTAACAGCAACATTAGGTGAAAAAATTATCTATAAAAATACCAACCCCATGCTAAATGAGGTGACATCAAGGCAATAAATAGCTCCATCTGTATGAAAGAGTTTGCATAACAACCCAGAAGACATCTCTGAACACAAAAGTAACTAACTCCATGGATAAAGTACTGAAAAAAAGTGGGTTGGATTTTTTTTTTTTTAAAGGATCAGTTTTACATATTTTTCTCAGATCACTTTATAAATCTGCTGCACATTAGAAATCGGACACATATGTATTTTTTCCAAGTAAAGAAAGTTGAAAGTTTACATTTTTAATAGCAATGTGACTATTTCTGAATGGCAGCAGTATATATTACATGCAGTGTGAGAGGGTTAAACAGGACAGCCTCAACTCTTTATAAACTTTTGCCCTCTGGATATGTACTCATTGGCTGCTGTACAAGACTTGAGCTGTATTACACGCCTTAACGATATGGTTCAACTGTCGGTCAGGCTCGGGGCCTGGCAATAGGCCAGACCGCAATCAATGGGACACAAACCTCCCCCTTTCAGATCATCACGAAGGCTCATATTATCTCCTTTTTGTCGTGCTGGTTAAATTTATGGAGCAGAACCCCGAAGCTGCATTCCTTGGCTTGGGCCGGCCCACGCGGGCCTCCCTTTGTTTGGTACTGTAAGCGAGGCGTGCTTTGGAGGATTGCAGGGTTGTTAGTTCAGGCACTGACTGTTTGCTCATGACTGAAATGAAAAGAGTTCAGTGGAAGGGCAAAAGGACAGCACAAGTGTAAAACCCTATCCCAGCAGGCCCTGGGCTCCCATATACAGACTCTGGACTAGTACTGAACATAAAACCTCACTACTAATGACAAAGGAAAGAAAGTCTGTCTAGTAGCAGGTAAACAGGCTAACAGTATGTTAGCACATACCTTGTCGCAAGGTCACTTGCTTTCAAGTAAGCCTGTAATTACCACGTAACTATGAACCTAAACTAATCTGGCTTAAAATACTGCGTAGAAACAGTATTAATTTTACAGCAATGCTGCATCTTCAATTTGAAAATAAAACCTGTCAGTGCAAACAGCACTACCTGTCCATTGGCATTTTCTAATATTTCTGTCATTCTAAACTTACCTCTGAGAACCTGCTGCCATGATATTTGTGCTTGGTAGGAATTAGTGGGAAGTAATTCTTATAACACACAACTACTGGAAGTACAGATGTAGAGAAGACTTTCACAGGCATTTGCTACGTCTTCATGTTTGGTCTTGGAATGGGAACAGTCTACTTTTGAATATACTCTCCCCTCAAAGCTTTATTACTGTGGTAATTAAAGGACACTTGATACAGGACATGAAATGAAGGCTGTAAAGAAACCTTTAAAGTGATGCAAGGCAAAATCATTTGGAGTGAAAGTGACTGGAAAGACAACCTGAAAGATAGTATTCCAAATACATCCAACAGAAACAAATACATGGAAAACCACAGTGACTCTTAGTGATTATGGGTATAATAAAAGGTATCCATGTACTGAAAATATCTATGCTTACCTTCAGCAGTACAAGACCAGTAAAACTTATTCCCAGAAAGCTGCCCTAGACCTGCTGTACCAGACTTCACCCTTCTGGCACAACCAGCAGGTATTTCAGGACACGAGGTCATAAAGCCACTGCGTTGGCGAGCAGTTCGTGCCATTTGTGCTTTAGTAAATAAACAAATGCTATATTCCTATTACATTAACACCAGTTTCATCTTTTCTACTATTTTTATGAACTGAAAATACTCATAACATGTCCAAAAGACATTATAAAAACCCACAGAACGTGCATTAAATGTTTTCAATTCTGGGGATCGAGTCCGACTGGTTTAATACAGTCTGATGATTTGTCCTGATGCATTCCAAGAGACGCGTCTGTTTTGAATAAAGTTTTTGTCCATTTCTGGTGCATATATGGCTTTTAACATCCCACCTAATTCTAAGCAAGTAGATCTGTGAATGGAAATTGTGAGTACTTTATTGCCTGGTCTTTGTAGACTTTTTAGCTTGTTCTGCTGATACTAACACATTAACTTTTTTTTCAAAGCCTCTCCAATTCCATTTGAGGAGATACTTTTGCACAGATTTGCATCCTTGCAGACTAGTTAAGTCTGCAGCTCTGCATAATAGTTTAAAATCAACAACTATTGCCTAGAATACACTGAAACAGAGGTACCATTTAGCAGAGGGCTTTCTGAATAAGGAAGGATCTAAAAAAAACAAAAACGGGAATGCCAGAAAATAGGAAACATACAACACAGTTAAATGTTCCTTTTACTTTTTGGTGGTGTTGTTTGAAAGCATTTGCTGAAATGAAACATAAGGTAATTGGGCAAAATATGGAGGCTGTAGAAATACAAATATTTCTAAGGAACTAATTTTTTCTCCCTGTCTACATGGATTCCTTTCAGTGTGTATCTTTGCATCCAATTAGTTTAAAATCCTATGGAAATTAAGTTAATAGCTAAATACTAGTGGACACACAGTATAGGAATTTCATTTTGTAGACTGAATCCAGTCCTCTTAACTGCCACTTAAAGTGTAAGTGGTAGAATAAATCTGTGGCAAATCCAGCAAGGGATTTATCAGCTCTTTTCAGAAGAAGCTTTGTAAAATTGCTTATATTTCTGATGGGCTACACCAGGCCTACACGACCGTACCTGGCATATAACCTAAACCAGTAAAGATATTTACCTGTTGTAAAAGTCTGCCTGTCCCAAAGAGAAGGGTAAAAGGACATCGCGTACCCATGATGTTGATTTTTAGCTGTCTCTTTTCCTACCAGACTGGTCTAATACAATATAATGCTTTTTCCTCGCAAACGCGTATGTTTTCAAAACCAGTTATTGTACTCTGTGAAATGAAGCCTAACCTTGTTCCTGTTCTGATCCCAGCCACAGGAACGCTCTTTTGTTTAAGGCAAAAGCTATGTGCTCCACTCAGTGCTGGACTGTTTGACCAGTGATGGACACATACTTACCCCTAGCTGTAAGTTATCAAGGTGCTAGCCAGTCTTTCGGCTCTGTGGGGACTATCACAATAAGAACTTTGTATTCATTTATCTTTTTGAAACTATTTGTTGATAACCATGAACAGACATCTGAAAAGCAAAACACAATTTCACATTTCATGCTCTGTTATCTACCCAGCACTATTCACTTTAATGTTTTCTACTTTCATTCACGTTCTCCCCTTGCAACGTTCCTTTCCTGTGCTTCTGTCCCTTTCTGTCCCTTAGCCAACAGCATGTATGCAGTCAGGGTATCTTTCTGTCCTTAAATGTCAAGTTAAACACTGACGTTTTAGTGGAAAAATATTTCTTTCTTAAAAAAAGAGACACTGGTCTTAAGAATTACAGTTCAGGCACCCACAAAGTCTCCCTTTTTAATGTTAACAGAAGCGTTACCGGTGGAGAAGCCAGTGACCACACAGTTTTCTTTAAAACAATCTTTCACTCGGTTTTAAGAGTAGGAATACATTCTGTCATGGCAGAGCAGAAGGCTTTAAACAGAAGGAAGTTACACAATGCTTAAGTAAAGGTTAGCACTACCTACTGGAATGTAAAGCATCTAGAACTCTGCAAATACATATGGTACACAAAAATCAGAAGTGAAATGCAAATGGGAGGTCTAATGAACAACCTCAGCAACTCTAATCCTCCAGTTTGAAGAAGTGTCATTTTAAAAATAGGTAAGATGTTTGCTGTCAAGTTTACCTACCTCAGGTCAGGCCCTGCTGCTCATTCTAGCTTGCAGGCTCCAGAGGCTAATCATGTGTAATAGATGCTGAATGTGAGACCTGTACAATTAAACATCGCCTAACACAAGCCCGTAATTGCTTTCCCCAACGCCCCCAAAACCTCCTATTACTAAAAACATTCATACACAGCAGATGTGAAAGTGACCACATCTATCCAATATTAATGAAGCGTTAGGTAGATGCCATGCATCCAAACGCTGGTTTTATTCTCCCACTCCTTCAGAATAGTTAAATTGGGTCAAGTTCAAAAAAGGGGACAGAGACAACTGCCTGTAAAGACAACTGATTTCACAACTATTCCAAATGCATTTTACATGATACCTAGTAACACATATATCTAGCAATAACCTCCTCGAAATACTATTTAAATGTAAAGGTATTTGCAGCAGTGCATAACGAGGCATTATAGTTTGGTTTTACAGCTGGTACCAATTTATGTCCATTCATCCCACTAAAAAGGAAAGCGAGAAGGATATGTTCATGCAGAGTTTGGATTCTTTGCATCATCTGAGCTTCTTTTGGGTGCTAAGCAGCTAACAGTGCTTTCAGAAAATGAACCGTGTATTGTTCTGGAAATTAACTGACATTTTTATACATGCGGTTCTAGAATTATAAACCCTACAATATAATAAGATTAAGCAGCCTGAATGTTTTAAAGGTTTCCCCTTCTTTTAACTATACCCTGTGGATTAAAAAAAACCTGCATGCATCAGAACTGTTTTCTTCAGCCATGCATAGCAAATTCTGCTTTACTGTGCAGAACACAGGCTGTGCTCCCAAGTAATTATTCCTTAGCAATTTGTCCTAGAGGAGAAAGGCAGCCCAGTCTGTCAATCCTGAAGGAGGGAGCAAAGAAACAGAGGGGGAAAAAAAGCCCCCCTGGCCACCCACCAGTCCAGTAACAGCCAGTGCATCTTTCTCACATACAGAAATTCCTGGGTTTCTCTCTACTATCCTTCCTTCCTGGACTCAGACAGAACGAAAAGGCAAAAGAAGGTACTTATCACTCTGCAAATTACACTTTTCTTTCTTGAAAAACAAGCTTTATTACCCAAAGATTGATTTCTTAGTCACTGTATGAGTATGTAGAGATACAGAAACACAGTGAAATAGGGGCTGCCAGTGCACTCCATCCCCACTTCTCAAGGCTTTAGATATTCCAGAAACAGGAGTAACTGAGATGCCCCAATCGCTTGAAATCCTTCAACAGAGCTTTACAGTGAAATAGGTGGAGTGAATATCCAAGGCAGTCTTGACAGGATTCCACTTACAGGCAAACACAATTGTTATTTCAGACTTTTCTGACAGAAATCCCCATTAGTCCCATTAGTTGCTCACATCACATCAGTAAGAACTCTTTGAATAGGCAGAAAGGAATAGAGGGCTGTTTTGTACTCATTCTTAAGGGTAGTCTGATTTGAAGGTGAAGTAATTTTAGGTGATTAGATGCTGGGTTAGTGTCTTTTTCTAGTTAAGAAACTAATAGAGCTGAGAAATGCATTTTCAAGAAAAAAAAATCAAATTCTCAAGTTCTGAGATAAAAGTATCCATACTGAACAAGTGTGGAGCTCCAGTCTGAGGAACTACTTCCACCACAAGAAAATATACATTCACCCACACAACAAGAGTGGACATTTGAAGAACTGAACAGGATCTCGCAACAGAATAACAGAAAGTTACCAATGATAAATTTAATACCTAACAGAGTAATACTGAGCAGGTGAGACTGGTAACAGAAAATAACCAATTAAACAGAAGTGTCTACTGATGCGAAATGTGGGGGCACAAAACCAGACTTGCTTAACTTCAAGGATCTAGTAAAAGCAACATATAAAATTATATTTGCAGAGGACAAACTAAAAGGTGTTTAAAACTCCAGTGAGGACAGTGAAGTACTAAAGAAGCTGAAGAGGTCAGAAATATGGCAGGAAATGAAATGGATTCAACCTACAAAACTGCAACCCAGTTCGTCTAGGGAAAAATAATCCAGAATGCAAATATTAAATGACAAGGAGATATTTGCAAAGCAGTTAAACAAAACAAAAAACTCTTGGGGGAAAATAGCAAGCAGAAAACTGGACATCAATTTGCAACATGATATTGCAGTAAAACCAGCCAACACCGTTTTGGATGACTTGCAGAGTACAGCCTGTCACTGAGCGGGGATATGACAGTCCCTTTTCACACAATACTGATGGGAACTTACAGACTGGGGGGATTTCAAAGTAGCTCAACAACAGTGATGGAAGAATCTGGACAGACTAACAAAAATTTAAAACTATAAAAAAAAAGTTCAACAGCAACTAAAGATGGACAGTAGAGCTAACATTGAGGAAAAGGCAAGTGGCTACATGATTTCACATGGTGCCACAGGAGAAAAAGGGACAAACTTGCTCAGATAAATATATAAATAAACAAACTCCCCCCCCCCAACAACAAACCAAGAACAGATCATTTGAGAAAACAGTTCATAATAAAGGCCTATTATCCCACTGGGAGAAAAGAGGTAAGAGGATATGAAGGAAATCACAGTGCTGGTGTTATTTACAGATCAGTCTGATAAATCAGCTCAACTGTACTGTATGAACCATTTCCAGATTTACACAACACAATGCATGCTAGCTGGTAGGTGTAATATCTCTAACTTGTACAAAACTTTTGCAAAGGGCTTCCCAGGAGAATAAAGTCTACTTCACCGCAGTCCGTACCCATGCATGACTGACAGTACGGTAAAGACTCGAAGTCAGATCTAGAACAAGTGCAAGGTAGGGAAGGAACCTGGGACACATACAGAGGTGTTAATTCTCAAGCAGTATTTACCTTCAGAACTTGAGAACCTTGAGAATATCCTCTTTGCAGTATATTAGCTAGGATGACCTTCCATACGATTACTTAAATATTTTGTACTTCCTCTTTGCAGGGTTACTGGTATTCTCTGGCTCTCGAGTCCACTGCTTTTGTTCTTACAGCCAGAGCCACAGCTAACAGTGAGATGGACACATGAAGGAGAAAAATAAATGAAGCCCTACTGCTGGCATTGTGCTGTTGCAACCTCATTGCACTTTTCTGAGTGATACTGTGAGAGGTGGTGAACAACGAATAACCAGGGCGAGCTGCTTCTTTCCAGGTGAAGCATATTTAAAAGAATCAAATATTTATAGAAGAACTTTCTAGGACCATTAACAACTTGCAAATCTCAAACTATTCTTAACTAATGTAGTCTAGCTTACTGAGAATTGATGAGAATTTAGTAGGTCATGAAGTAATCTCCTTACTTTTTGTGTTCTGAGGACAACACAAACCCTCACAACAGTTCAAAATTAACTAAGATGTCTCAAGACTTCTGACCCTAGCAGAAGTCTGAGAGAAAGCCATGATGGCAGTATTGTACACTACCTGTTAAGTTAGGTACACGTCTAAATATATATTCTCTTAAGATATGCTGTGTTAGGAGTTAAAACATGTTTCTAGGAGAAAGCTTTCCAGGCATATCTATAGACAAAACAGCTTTCCTGTTTTGAACTGGTCTTTAAGACTTTTGGCAGTATATGACAAATATGGAAATAATCAGAACTCTTGCATGTGATACTGCAGTACTTGGAACACATAAAACTCGCTCAAAGAAGGTATCAAGTCACAGGCATTAACTTTTAATAAATTAGATGTATACTGCATTGTCAGCAATTGTTTTCATTTATCCTCTGCATTAAAATTTAAAGCTATTAAGACAGCTTTATTCATAAATTACAAACATAATACATTATATATTAATAACTTTTAAGATTAGCTTTGAGAAAGTCCAGCCTAAAGTCAGATTTTAAAATATTTTCTTGCACTTCAAACACATCACATTTTGAACTACTGCAATAAGCTATAAAGCCATCGTCTGTGTCTCAGCTGTACAAGTTTGGCTCCATGTTCTGTACACAGGGTTCACAGGGTTGTTGCTAGCTGCATGAATCCCAGTACAAATCAATACATTTGAAGCCAAAAGAGACTGATGTCCATGTAGCATGATCACTGAGTAACACAAGCTACAGAGTCTCCTTCAGTGTTCTACTAAAATTCAGTGACTTTGCTGGGACATGCCTTTCAGCAGAACCTACAGCCTCAATTCAAATTCCCCATCTCTTGGAAAACTGTTCCAATAATTCAGTAATTAAAGTCAAGCAGCATAATTTCAGGGCTTTTGTTTGTTTTGTGGCTTTGTTGTTGTTGATTAGATTCAACCATATGATTATGAAAATTGCAAGGGCCTTTAATTTATGGTCATGTACTGTGCCATTTAAATGCAACTGTATTTAACTGTTTCACAAAACTTTTTTGCACAAATACCTGAAACTTGCAGATAAGCTGTCAGTCAAGATAAGGTTAAGATAGTTCTCACCATGCTTATTATTATTCCTACTGTGTTCAACTGTTCAAAACTACACTTGAGATCAGTTACTGACATAAACTTATTTTCATCAGTTATCTGTTTTTATATACTTAGTTTGGGAGAGTCTACATGGCCCAGCATACTTAAAACAGAAAATTAACAGGAGCCAGCAACTTGGGTTTGGAACACGATTCTATTTTGATTCCAAACCACACATATTTGAACAGTTAACAAATGCAGCAGGGGGATATTGGTACACAGAAGTCCAAAAACGTACAAATCCTTTGTTGTTTTTTTTATACCCCCAAAAAACAATTCGGTTGCTTCATTATATATCAAAAAATTTTACCAAACAGAACATGGGTGCAAGATTGCTTATAGCTTGTGCGCCCTCCACCCCCATTATCTATATATTCCCAACCACATTTATCTAATAAGAAAAGTTTTGATCAGATTTTGTTCACTGGAGAATTATAGTAAGTGGCAAAGCTTTTTCTTTCACTTTTTTTTTTTCCTTGTAGCAGGCTGGTAGGTTAGACACTTTCACAGTGTATGTAAATGAATGTCATTTCACAGTGCTGGTGTACAACGACAGTATTTCAGAATTCACTGGAAGCTACAACATGGTTCAGCTCATCTGCCCTAATCTCATAACTGACAGTTAACAAGTTAAAGGGAAATATGCCACACAGGCAAATACAAGCTGGAGATAAGGTTAGCCGGGGGTCCTCCCTTTCCTGTTCCCTGTCTGGTTTATCAACTGTTGATAACATCACTGCTACTGCATAAAGCCTGGGATCAGAGAAATATTTCAAAGCACAGATTTTAAGTATATGTGCATCCTGATACAAACGGTAATAACAACACAGCTCAACTGGTGAGACAAGTAACAGAATAGCCAGGCGTGTTTCTCCCCACCTTTTAATAAATAAATAAATCTGCACACTTACAACATTCGGAAACACGCAAACAAAACAGTGTTTTCTCAGGGATGCGCTTATAGTTCTTGTGTAATTTTATGTATACATATTTACTCACCGAATTGTAATCCTTGACCTCTTGGCTTTACAAATCAAGCTAAGTACTGAATACATGAGACATACATGTAAACACTGCCATTTTCACAACAAAGTACACCTAGGTTCATTCTGTGAAATTTCTTGCATCTCAGTCACACTTCATCAAGCTTATTGTTCCTTACTGAAACACTGATGGTAGGCACCTCAGGATTCTAAGTGTGGCATCATAAAACACAGGAAATGGAAAAGCCAAATGGGAAGACAAACTAACCCAACGTTTCGCAAACATTTTTCTCTAAGCTTTCCAACAATAAAATCTACTTAGGATTTTCTTTCACTTCAGCATGCAGGATCCTGCATGCATACAACAGAAGGACTTCTTGCCATAGTATTATCATCTAAAGTAAACTCTTGGCCACAAAGAATAGAGTGTCTTCTCTCAGAGCTGGCTTTTAAAACTTTGCCCTCTCCCTCTTCCACACTCACAGTCAGTGCTAATATTCATTTACATTAAAGATAATCATTATTTTGTCAAGACCACATTATGCTATTTACTGAACACAGGAAGGAAGCCAGTGCACCTGTCCAGATGTGCTGACTCCTACATCCACCCACATACATTCAGGTAAACAAATGAGCATGTGCAAATAAGGGCATATAGCCACACTTCTGGTAAAAAAGAACCATTGTACAAAGTGAAAATTAGAATTTTCATCTAATGCTGGAGTTCCTATTTTATGTTGCAGCTTTTCTGTGCAAATTTTACTAATACAAGAGCACAGACACCATAGAAAAAAGTTGCCAAGGAAAAAGCAAGTTGATTAAAATGGGCCACATCACTAATAGCACACAGCGTATTTGATTTGAAAACCATTGTTCCTTTGGGTAAGGAAAGATACCAGATTTGAAGTTGCAGCAGGTATTGTAAGATGCATTTTTACAATATTATTGACTGGAAATAGAAACAGCTTACTGACCTGGGGCCACTCAGAGTGGCGGTGTCCCTCACTGCCTGTGCAGTTTCTGATGCGAAATCCAGAGCTCCAGCCACAGGTTTGGTTACGGTGCCAACCAGGCCTTTCCCAAGGCCTGATATGAAACCACTGACACCGCCTTCGGTTTTCACACCTTCAACTGTTGAAGTTATTACACTTGTCAATCCTCCAATGATACCTAGCGAAGACAAGAACAGCAAAGTAGGCCAGAAGTATTGCCTCTAAAAATGACGCAGTTTTGTTCCAGCTGATGTTGTCTGCCTAAGATTTACTGTCAAGCTTGATAAAAATGTGTTGTGCATTACATGTAATACAAAAACTGTTTTACAACTAATTAGCTAATAATTTTATACTTTATACATTAACATATATTTTTAAACCCATGCAGTATATACATGCATGCACACAGACATTACAAACAAATTACATGGATAGTATCCCACAGAAAGATTTAACCCATTAAATGTATATCAGGTTATATTTCTATACTATTTTATTCCCCATCTGTATTTACAGAGTCGTCATCTATTTCCGAGGTGAAGTGGTTACCCAGAGTGTGACAAAATTCACTTACCACAAAAGCTTATACAATTTGAGACAGAAAATGTAACACTGCACTTGTACACTGGAAAAAGTCAACTACATTAAACTGGCGTTATGTGATTTTAATTGAGATGCTGCCGAAAGACATTTCTGTGAACTTTTCTGTCACTGAGAGTTTAAGTGCTCAGAAGAAATCAAGAACTTAAAGAGACTTCAAAAGACTTGGAACAGCTCATATTAACTGAGAATGTGCTTTATGGATGGATATCATATCTTCATGATTAAAATCTCACGATTTTTGATGAACTGGCTTAAGACATAAAAATGCTCACACCATCTGGCTCTTTAGCTTTCCAGTGGCCAGGTGTTCTTTTAAGTACTATAATTTAAGTACAGACCAGGCTGCATCTTGAAAACTTGAGAAGTGCATAGCACCAAGTATTTAAAACACTTCTCTTGAATAACTGTAGATTATGGTTAATTCTTCCACTTCAACAGACAGGATTTGGGGTGGGGGGATGGACAGCATATAAGAACTCCACGGAACTGAAATTAAAACAGTCCTATTAATTATTGGATGACACAATTAAATGCTTTTAATTGACTTCTCAGCAGTCTGAAATATTTCATTTTTCCGCAATTTATACTGATATTGCTTACACCAGAGTTTACAACACACCAGTATGAGAGAGACCTCTCATGATCCACTCAAATACCTGCACGGTCTCTATGAGAAAACACTAGCATAAAGACTTTAGCTTAGCATAGAAAAGATTGCCATTTTAGTAAAAGCAAGACTATCTTTATACAGGCTGCAACAACTGCACTCAGAGAATGACATTTAAACAAACTGAGTCAAGATGATGCAAAATATAAATATTTGATTTAAACTTGGCTTGTATTGATTTCACTCTCTTCAACAGATAAATCATGAGCTAAATTGATGTGAGATTCTGGCCAAATTACGGCTAGTCCACTGTCTTTTACACAAATTCATTACTCTAGTTCTTACCAGACTTAAAAGAAAAAAAAATAAAAAAAATCAACAAACTGGTGAAATGTTACTTTAAACTTCTTGGGCTGCAACTAATCACCCAAGATTAATACAAACTGTAGTGTACTGTTCTTTTCTATCCGCTCATTATTTTAAGAGTGAAACAAGTTAAAATTACAGTTAAGGCTTACCATGTGCAAGTCCCTGGATTCCAGCTACAAGATGCTCTCCACTGGTTGCAGCATGATATCGAATGTATTCTCGTTCGGTTTGGTGTCTGTTATCCATTGTCTTACCCAAACCATCTGACAAGGTCCCAGCAAACTGTAAGAGAACAATCTTTTCTGTTATTTAAAGAAAAAAAGTTGTTTCCCTTATGTAGATTTACTGAAGAAAATCCTATGTTTTAGTTGTGAAAAATGTATTCATACTTTTTTTCTCTAACACATGCACAGTTACTCCAGCTTTTTTTTTTTTTTTTTTTTCCAAATGAAGAAAGTTCTGAAGAAGTCCATTAACCTGTGCTTTCTATTAATGCAACTTAAATCCTGAGGTGATGGTCAAAACCGTAATAGGTGCTCAACTGTGGTGGTCAAGCCAAAAGAAACGAAGCCTGTGAAAGATGTACTGAAAGAAGTTCTAGTGACCCAACTGTAACCTTTCAGAAAACCCAAAAGAATGTTTAGATACAAAGCTTTTCTTCTGCAAAGATATGTGAAAAGCTTCGAGGCAAATATTCCTGACATGACACTGAAACATTTGCAACAGTTGCTTAAATTCTTTTTAGTAACACAATGTTGAAATGGCTGGCTCTATTTTGAAAAGAGTCGGACCGTGCTCGTTGCAGCACATGGGCTGATCTAGTGCAAGATGGCGAAATTGTAAGTGTCCACAGGTACAATGAACTGCAGAACAAAAATCTAAAGGGAACCTTAAATTCGTGTCTGGCACAGTTTTACTCTTTGCACTTAACAGTATGGGGGGAGAGTTGAGAAATAGATAAAAGAACGAATACAAGTCCAAGCAGGATTTATTCCAAGAACTCTGACCGTTACTGAGTATCAGTCAATGAAAAGGTTCCAAATAAAAGTGATCGATTGTGATCTGTTGACCTTTAGGTTTGATGTAATCAGATACAAAACAGAAGCTTAAGGGGGGAGGGAGGCTCTAAAAAAGGGGAGACAAAAAAAATCTTGTAACTTCACCTCATATTCAAGATACTATTATGGCAAGGAGTTCCTAGCAAGCATTTTTCTATAATAATCTCCAATGAGTAGCTATACTGGCTTATGCACAGTTGTTCACCTTCTGTACCTCCCTCAACTAGCATCAATGTTCTTAAAATCTACTCCTTTCAATAAACAAACTTATTATTTAAGATAATTTAGTGCCTCGTTGTGTTTTAGACCATGGCTAGGGAATGTACCAGATGCCACAGGAATATCAGATACTGGATGTCTGCAGCAGTGGTGAAATCCTTTCCTGCACTGATCACAGCTCCCCTGGGACAAGTACTTCATTCTTTAACAACTGTACATGGACATTGCTTTCCACAACTCAGCTTAGCTTTTGCTTTGTACAGTCTCCTTTGCATCCATATAATTTATATTAAAAAAACCAAACACATGATTAAGGTATGCACCTGAAGTGTACTAAACCTTGTATGAAATCCTGATACACTAAAGATCAGAAAAGAAACAAAGAGCTAATTCACGTGCTCAATGCAATGCCCTCTTTCTATCAGCGTTTTCAAGGCTGGGTTCCTTTTCACCAGTGACAAGTTCTCCTGTGCTTTAAATACTTCTGTCCAGCTCAAAGACGAACTAGTGCAACAGCTCCAATTATCTAAACAAGCAGGTTTTAACAACATGAATGAAAATAAAGTCCCGTGACCCTTCTTGATCATATGGACACTAGGCAGAGCATAGCGATCACTGACTGAATTACTTCTGACCTCCATGTGAACTTAATGTAGACATGATTTTTTTTTTAATTAGCCTAGAAGTACAAACCAACCTGATGTAAGGATTAGAGGAGTTGCTATAAAAATTAAAATGCTCAACAGGCCTTCAAATATCAAATCTCATTAAGGAACCTGTCAAGTCCTGCAAGTTATCTTTCAGGGATACATTTTGAAGGCTACATTAGTTCATAATTAGACAAGCAGCAAGCAGGAATAAACCAACATATTAATACTGATCAAATTGGTAAGCTTTCTTTACACCTTTTGGTATCTTTTTTGTCATGTCTAAATTAACCAGCTCCACTACACCAGCTTTCCTGCTAAGTACAATCTGTTCTTATGTCATATTTTTCCTTCCTCAGTGAAGCAGAATTTCACACCTAATACTCAATAACAATTCATTTTTTTCATGCATAGAAAGAATTTTAATGTAATAATGATTTATCTGCTTAGGAAGGAGGAGAAAAAGAAAAATATATGTACACAGGTTAAAATCATATTCTCTATTAAGTGTAAAAGCAAATATAAACAACCGGACATTTCACAGGCATTAGTAAGTCACACTAAGGTCTGCTGAGCAAGTGAGCAACTTGCCATTTTCTGCTGCCAAGTTTAGGCTTATTTGCAATAAAGATTCACACTTAATAGTAGTATTGGCATTATCCTGGCTCATGATCTAGACAAGAGCTACGTCATCTCAAGTCACCCAATATTCATAATACCACAAGTGAAATAACTGCTGGATATCAGAAATTTTTAACCATCTTTTTCCTTTCACCTCAGATATATTTTCAGTTTCCGAGCCTTTTTCAACAACATGACTGTACTTACCTATAAAAAGGAAAAAAAAAAAGTCCTGGCATAGAATAAAATACACCCTTGTGCCCAGTCTACGCAGACTAAAATCACTGTATTATGAAAACATCATTCAGCAGTAGCGAGTTATTTCTGGTTCAGGAACCTGAGTAAGCACTAGAAATTAAAGCAGTTTAAGTCTGTTTTAAACACCAACTTGTAAGGGATACTTGAAAACGTTAATGCACAAAGCCAGTTTTGCCTTTCCTCCCTGCCTCTCCCCTGGCCCAGAGACCTTGCTTTTAGATGCCTCCTTTAGGAAGTGCAATATTAGATGTTAAGATATTAAGACTTATGGAAGAGCAGTGATGGTGGCTTATTGAGTTGTTAACCCAATCATGTGGAAAATAGTCTCCAGATAAACAAGGGTGACAACAAAAGTGTTATCCACCCTTGTCTTCCTTAGCCTTTGTTAATAAGGTGTGACGTGATAACTTCAAAGGCTAGTTAAGAACCGTGTAAATGCCAACAGAACTAAATACAGCCCATCTATGGAACAAACATAAAACTAAACAAGGGACTTCTAAAACCTGGCCCCCTTCGTCCTCCACATTCACGTGTCCTTTGCCTACTTGTTTACCAAAAAAGAACTTAGCAACTTGGTATTTATCTCGAGTTCTTCCCCATTTTACAAATCCTTTCCCTGCTACTGAATGAAGCAAGTTGACACGTCAGGTACACGTAAGAAGGCAGGTACTTTACTTGTCTACCTAGCATCTCCAACTGAAGCTAAGTACTGGTTTTCCAGGCTACTGAAGTCCAGACAAACTGAAGTTCTGTCATTTCAGGTACTAAAAATACTTCAGATTATCACTAATAAGCATTACCTAATGCTGTCTTTGCCTTACCCATTCTGCCTTTATAGTCCCAAGTAAACTTATGATTACTCATCAGTTCTTGTTTCACATTTACATAGTGTAATCCATCAATATTAATAGCTACCACGATCTGCTAAAGCAGTTGAAATAATATACAGAACACTAATCTACTCATGATTTATTTTTTTAGAGGCCCAATAGTAAAGGAAGATACGCCACAGGAACTTTTACAACTGACAATGTATCCCTTGCTGTTTCAAGCAACAGGGGAAACAAATAAATAAATAATACCATACACAGTGTTTGGGAGCCAAGGCTGACGCCAAATAATAAGACTTACAGGGCACAAGAAGAATTCAAAGCAAATGAAAACTGAGTTAATTCTAGACTTTGTACTGCATGTTCCCTCTAAGCCAGATGCATGAGGCACACAGCATGGAAATCAGTTTTAAGTAATCTTTTAAAGTCTTTTTAAGCTCTTGGCACTGCCTTGTTCTCTAAGGACATCCCAAAAGGATAAATACACAATTATGACTTTAGTCCAAACATTCCATTGTAATTCTAGCATCAGAGAATTGTACTTTTACAAATATTATTGACTGAGCAAAGTAGAACATTCCAAGGAATTTTAAGGAAGAAAGTGATTAAATTAAATAAAATATAGGTCAGTTATAACTTCTGTGCAAACCTCATAATAAACTGCATTTAAATTAGAAATCACAGGGTTTACTCACTTTTCAGCCTCGCTCTGCAGAATTTCTTTTTAAAAAGTTCTTTAAAAAAGTTTGTGCAACTCTAGCCCCAGACACCACACACTGGTGATGCTCATGCTTTTATCTCAGTACCTGGTTCTCAGAGACCAAAGCACCAATGTAAGCATGTTACTTTAGCAAAGTAGATAAGAGTATTTAAAATATATTTAAAGTTGGAAAATCTAACGCAAACTGTGAATTATGTCATCTTCATTTCTCACATACACTCCTGCGTTTTCCAAAACAGGAAAATCCCTAGTCATGATGACTAAAAGTCATTCCACAGTTTCAGCAGTAACTCCCCTAAATATACCCAAGTGTCTGTGTGAGAGAGAAGAGCTGCCTATTGCAGGAAACAAAGGCTGCGTAAGTAATTACCTGATAGGGAAAGAACAGCGATAAACAGATTTCTGAACAAGAGTTCTGTTAAATACATTCTTCCTTACATCCCTAATTTCGGGACTGCATTTTCTGCCCCTCTGCTACCCTGACATTTGCTTTCTGATGTACTTCCAACAGAAGCAAGAGGCATCACAGTACAGACTGAAAGGAATAATACAGTAAATATTAGCTGGGAAATACTGAACACCCCCCAAAATATGTATTGTTAAACTTACTTAATACAAAATGTTTTACTTATTTTTTTTAAGAGTCATAAGCTGTTTTTTTAGCATGTAATGATAATTTGTTTCTTTAGATAATATTTAAATATAATAAAACGTCAACACATTTTATGTATGTTTAACAGTTATCTTACATTAAACATATCTATAACTTACATAGTAAACTCAAGGAAATTGATATCATTAGAATGTAGAGGCTACTTGCTTTGGAGTTTCGTTTAAAAACAAACAAACAAACAAACAGAACACATCCACATCTTCCCTGCTGAACAGAAGTTTGGGCAGTACTGTTCAGCCGATTGATTAAATACAATGGACTACCTCTAAGCATTTAATGCCCACCTAAGTTTAATACCCTGTGGTTATTTGCCTTCTAGCAATATCATTCAAAATTATTTTTATCTCCTACTTCTCTCAAACCTGTTATATGTATCTTAGAGGTAGAAAGATTTTACACTGACTTGACAGTAAAATACAATGATTCAAAACTATGCATTTCTCTCTGCATGGAGGCTGAAATCTCTGTATACAAGTTACAGGCTAAGCCGACATGTACATGCTGCTGGGATTTGGTATGGTAAAGAAACCCTGCTTCAGAATAGTTAGCCATCCTCAGATCTTGATGTTATTCTTTAAAAAGTGTAAAATGCAGCATTCTTAGATACTAGGTACAATGGAACAGATAAAGGCGTCTAGTAAATTCTTCAGTCCAAGTTCCCTTACTTTTACTGTGATGTCTCAAGATTAATAATAATACTTAATATGTTTCTGTGACTTACCATGAAAATAACTTTCAGAGCAGCTTCTTTACTTGTGCATTGTTAAGAAGTGGAAGAGGCAAACACTACATATTTCATTTTACAAACATCAGTAGGTAGAAAGACAACACAGCTTCCTCCTCTTACCTCTCTCTTTGGTCAGCTGTACATTGTTCTGGGACTAATAAACAAAATGCTTTGAATATTTGAAAACATAACAAGCGTTTATTTCTCAGATTTAAGACTCCTATCTGAAGCTGCTCCACAAAATGTATTTATCATGGCTTCAGTCAGTTTCCTAAGAAAATGATTACCCAGGTATTCAGTCAGAAAGGTTTGGGATTTCAGGCAAATTTATATGTTATATGATTTTTACACTTTCCTTCGCACATTACTCCACGCCAGGTGAACTGTTGAACGCTACCCTGAGCACAGAGGATGGTTTAGGCCAAGCCCAAGACATTTATAACCAGGTCAAATCACGCAGAGAGAAATGTGTAATGGAACTATGAACAAAACCGATGCAGCCTTCATTTAGAAAATACCAAACCAGCAAAACGCTATAATCAGCTTCTCATTTTAAGAGATACATAAACTTTGACCCTCTCTAAATTACTGACAACTAAGTGGAGGCAACGGCTTTTCCCACCGAACAAGCATATGCTGCTTGAGATCCCGTGCAGCGATCTCCACCCCTATTTCTGTCATATAAGCGAAGGAAAGGAGCTTTAATTAGCTCACATCCCATCGTTAACTGAGCGTCCTAATGCATCCTGACAACGGCATGTTGGCCGGGTGATCTGGAAGCCCCCTGACGCGCTGCCTGCGGCTGCCTGATTAGCCGGGTGTCCCGGGGGAGCCCCGCTGGCTCTGTCCCCCAGCTGCCCGATGAGCCGGGTAGCTGCCCTCGGGGACCTCCTGGGAGGCTGCACCAGCAGGTGCCCGTTGGCAATAGTTTTGTGTTACAGGGTTGAATGAGTGATCCCTGCAGGAACTGCCGGCTGTTTTCACATACACAGAAGGCAGTCAAAAGTCCACAGCATGAACTTGGAATGACCCCAATTGCAGAGTCACTGGCGGGTTCATCTGGAGGACAACTGCGCTTTATTAAACAACTAATACTCTTAACAGATAATTCCCCCCCCCCCCCCCCCCCCCACTTTAACTCTTGCAAAGCTTTAAGGTCTTCCTGTTTGTTTATTTTTTGGGAATGGCATTACTTGCTCTCTTCCACCCCCCTCCTTAAACAAAAAAAAAGACACAACAAACACACCTCTACGTACTGAAAGCCAGCAAAAAAACCCTGAAGAGATCTAGTCCAGTTCCTTGAGTTAATACCTAACAACAATGTATTCGCGCTGTGGCAGATTGTTTTTAACCATCACCCTCACCAACGCCCTTGCTACTTGCATACAGCAACTTTGTTATTTCCAGTGCTTACATTGCAGCGTGCTTCCTTCCAGCAATACACCGGACTTGCCAGTCCCATTTTCTGCGCTCTCACCTATGACCGCACTTGGGATGCACAAGAAGCTTCTATTATAAAACCTCAGCGGCTTTCTGTGTTCCATTAGATTTTTGGAGGAAACCTCCTGCAAGTCTCTTTTGGCCTGCCATCGTTTGTGCAGTGCAGATAGCTTACAATTGCTTGAAGGATGACTCACTCAGATCTGTAAAACTGATGGCAATCGTCTTATCTATTGTTACAGCTCCGGAAGATAACCTTGGCCACCTCCTCTGGATGTAAAAATATTGTCTTCTCTCGTCGGCGATACAAATCTAAGGAATTTCAAGTTTAAATTTGTACTGTTTAACATATTATACACAACTTTATATGTGCTCCCTCTTAAAATATACAGTAGGGTGGTGTACTTAGTCTTGTGTCAAGGCTGGAGCGATGAATTTCAAACCCACACCCCATTTTTTCTCTTTCAGTTTCTAATTGTGATACATGGGATATACGTGATTGTTTTCATGACATACTAACCATTTAAAAACTGTAGGTGAAGACCAAATTTCATTTTATCGTTAATGATAACTGTTCATTTCTAATTTTATAGTTTGTGCTTTTAGCAGCACTCTGCATACTACATCTCAAATTCTCCTTTGTTCACCTCATTTCCCAGTGAGTCAGCAAAACAAGAATACTGTATTTTATTTTGCAAGAAAATCAGCTGGTAACATCCTTCAAAGTAAAGCTCTAGACAGGTGTAAAAAGAAAGCTTCAAGTTTTAATAAATTGTCGAGATGGTCACTTGTAGATTTCTGCATAAAGCCAAACATCTCATTGCTTGCACTTGTCAGGATCCTCGTTGTCTACTGAGGAATTTCTCTTGGAAAGGCTAATTCAAAGCCTCCGCCACTGTGTCAGTTGGATTCTGAATGGGCACATTTAGGACATCAAGTCCAGATCAAAATGTTTATTCCCACAGCATACATACTTTCTGTTTGATTTTACCAATGCCCTTTCTCCACACAAAGATACACTGTAGTCAAAGCAGGTTCACAAACACTTTGTGTAAGAAGCTTTGTAAAATAAATGCTGAATTTAACCCAAACTCTGAAGGGACCTTATGATCAGGATGTTAGCAACACACATTTTATCCCATGGTATGAATGAAAGACAGGAACAACAATATAATCCTTCAAAGGTCCCAGACGTGATCCTTAATCTTTCACTTCTTATCCCAAAAATCTCTTTCAAAGATACAGATTCACAATACCAGGTGCTTTGCACGTAAGAGGTGACACTTCCCATGGCTTTTGATTGTCATTAATTGGCCATAAATCTTACCACCTTTTAAAATGGTTAGCAACAGGTAAAATTGCCTCATCTATTGTGTTCCCCCCAGCACTGAAAATTTCTACCTGGAAATTTCAATTACTTTCCATCGCGGGTTCTCATCATCTTCACGTTTTCGTACTGATTTTCACTGCTCAGCACTTGATCTTGCACATGTGCTGCTAGTCTTAGAATGAAATGCAAACTAAACTGAAGATGATCTGCAGTGCCACCTGGATGCACTACCTGAACAAGCTGAAACTAGCCCCTAGGCAAAACTGGGGAAGGTATGAGGAGAAAAATCTTAATCAAAAACAAATCATAACAAAAAAGACAGCAAAGACAGACAGGGAGGCAGTCAGAAAACACAGGTAAAACTACTTTTAACCTGAACCGTATAAATCACTTCTAGGAATAAAAAAACCTTGAGAAATTTCTGTATTTCTTGAGAAATAAAATTCTGTCACTATCTTACCTACAAGCAAGGCAACGTTTGGTTTTGATTGCCCTTTTTGGTTGGGTGAACATAAAGCCTAGAACCTTCCAATCCCTGGCAACCAGACTGCAATCTCTCCTTTAATTCAAGGAAAGGGACATATAAACTAGCTCCTGTCTGTCCAAAACCGACAGAAAGCTTATTTCAAGTGACATACTTGGAATGTGAAGAACAGGAATACTGCAAAGCCAGAACAAGGTGGACCGAAACAAAAGCACTGAAACATTGAGAAAGTTCTGCACTATTTTTCTGTGCATAAAAAATGTCAATAAGTTCTTTTCTGGGGGGAGAGGATCATTTCCATCCAATATTTGTAACATAGAAACCAAGCCTAGCTGTAGAGCCGTAACAACTACATTACTACGTGCTCATAACTCACAAAAGGTAACAGAATTCCTAATATGGGTCAAACAGATCAGACACAAAATACAGTACTGAGAAGCTGATTTATTTTTCAAACCTTTTACAACCGGGAATTTTCTTATGTCAGCGCAACACCTATTTGCCAGCAATAGGTTCAGCCATGCTTAATTTTCCATTCAGAGTATATAAGCTATGGAACATTTTTCTTCAGACAGTAACTCAGTGTTCAATATCCAATTCTAATTGAAACACCTCTGAAGCAAGAATAACTTAGGATTTAGAACTATCATGCCTAAAGGGGGAAATAAAGGGCGAATGCCAAGAATTCAAGACATTTCTACGCATATGGCAACTATAGAAATCTTCATTCAGAGGGAATGAAATTCCCTCAGGTGTCTATATTTAGGATCAAAGAACTTTTTAAAATACAGAACTTTGAGTCTCCAAGGGATAAAAACTACAAAACTCTCCGTAGTGAACTTTATTTAACCTAAGGTTTTGTGCCAACCTAAATATGCTGCAGCTATCCACTTGAAAGAAGGCATTACCCACTGCATGTTCTGAAATGCATGGAAAAGCCATTACAGGAATAATCAACAGAACTATAAAATAAAAAAGCAATAAAATGACAAAACCAGATACAACTCAAATAGCTTACTTTTCAATTCAGTTGTGCAGTGTTAGATTTAACGTGATGATTACAGTCTTTAAGTTTATTTATCTATCTATCCATTCACACCTTAAATCTAACTCATCTTAAACTCTTGTGTAGACTTTTGTTTAAGACACTTTAAAGTCAGGCACACAAAACAACCAAAAATGATTTTTTTTCCAGCCATCAATTTATACGCAGAACAGAGGCTTATCTAGTTTTGACTACTTCAGTTACCAGCTCTGCAGAATAAGGTGCAATAGACAAGGACCTCAAGGATACTTAATAGTGCTTTCCCTACAGAAAGCAACAAGGGAGCAAGATGAAAATGATCTGTTTTTTCAGTTAGTTACGTTTTTCTTGAGTAACTGGAATTATACACCCCTCTCCCCCGTTTTGTTCTTTACCAAAACTTAACAAGCATAAGGCATATATGTGGTAGAGCAGAAAGTCAAGTTCTACAACATACCATGGACATAGCATGTCACAAGTTGTACCTGAAACGTCAACTTCGTATCATATGAAGACTCCTGGTTTAGGCATCTAAATCTGCTAGAAAACTAAGTGCAGTGTAAAACATACAAACCAATTAATCCTTATTATTTGAGACTTCTTTATGATTATCTTCCGTGTAGCAGAATATTTGGAAGAGTAATCCATGAGCTCCCATAATGTGCTGTTAAGCCTTCCTAAGGGATAGAATTCACTTGTTCTGAGAGGACAGATATATAATTGATACAAAAAGATTTTTAAAAGGCAACTGTGTGAGACTTGCACCTCAGACATTTTGGATATATCAAGGAGAAAAAATAATACCTGGGAAGACAGATAAATAGTCCATGGGGTGATTTTCAAAGGTATAAACGGGAAGCAGACAGTCAGCTCCTGTTGAATTTTGAGAGGAGTTCAGCATCCAACTGCCCTTCTGCCTTTGAAAGTCTTCCTTCACAAAACCCTTGGTTACAAATGACTCCAAAGTTCAAAGAATGACCTTGCCCTTGTGGGAAATGTAGGAAGGCTCGTGCCTTTTAAAGAAAGATTTATGAGTCTGTTGCTACAGATGTGATTGCAATGAGGAAACAACACTTTATAGAAAGGAAACTCTAAAGAAACATACTCTATTGGGTGGAGTGGATGGGCCACAAGAGACTAGAAGTACAAGTAGGAAGTATGGACAAAAGCACTCGTTTGTGCAGACGGATACTGCATTCCAAAAGCTCAGTAAGTATTCTACCCGATTGCTTGGATGAACCTGTATTTGCAGTGCTGATACTAAGAAAACAGCATAATGCTTTAAGACCTCTTAGCTACACATTTAAAATGTTCTGTAGTGAATCTCAAAAAGAGATTAAGATGGGATTAAGACAGGAGTATCAGCAACATGTTGTTTCATTTTAAGTCTCTGCAAAGGTCCTAACGGGCTAACCGGGGAACAAGACAATTGTATTAGAGAACGTATATGTCATCTTTCCTCATAGTTCAACTGTCTGGGTTAGATGTGCTCACAACTATGCACTTGGTGATGGACTGAGGATCTCCATGGCATTTAACTAGGTCCGATAATATTAGTCCTGAGTTATCTGTAATTATGTAAATTCTACATCTCACCTTTCTCATCTTCTGAATTACCTTTTCCCACTACTACAGGGAATAAAGTAGATTTTCATGTATACAAAGAAATGGAATAGGCTGTGAAAGGATGAACCAACATAAACACACTTACCAGTCTGGAAAATGAAAATAATAGGAAAGAATTTTCACTTTCCTGTAACATATCTGTCAGTAAATACATACTTATGAAGAAAGGATTGAAACTCACATATAGTCCTACAAAGTTGTTGTCCTAACTCCGAAATACAGCAGTAAACATTAAGTGAAAAGTGAAACTGGCATATATCTTAAAGTCACCACATTTCACAGCTCTAGAATGCTTTAAAATTTTGGTTTTAAGTTAAATTCATGTACTGGAGGAGTAGCTTTATTACTACGAACAGGTTTTATTTATATCCCGGAATACAATCAAATTTCATCCATTCAATGTTTATTTTCCTTGACTATTCTTATCATTCTTTGGGTAACGGGAGAAAGAAAAATTCTCTCTTATTGGTTACCTACATGCTGTATTTTTTTAGGAGAAAGCACAAGGATAATTTTAGAAGGATGTTTTACTTCTTGTCCCCCAATTTCTTGAATATAAGCTTATAAGCTGCATTAAAATATCTTCACATATTTACAATGGTATCAGGAAAACTAGACTGCACAAGCAAAAAGACACACACACACCCTCAAACGCACCAGGGCGACACCGAGAACTTTTTTCTATTTTTCAGTTATTACTAAATCATTTCATCATCTCTTATTCTGCATCATCACCAATCTCTCTTTTCTCCGTTATTCTGTCTACAGAACACCTCTGGAAAACATTCGGTTTTCTGTGAGTAACTGCTGTATATTGTGTGACAACCATTTCTGAGAAAGGCAGATTTTGACTGCTGGTGTTTCACTTGGCTGTATTAACCACTATATGCTTAAATGCCACCTGCTTGCAAATATACAAATGCAACATTAACTAGACACTGTTATACTGCTAAATGATCTTGCTGTTATAGATAGCACTTTTAGTCCTTACTGACCAAATTTGGTTTACGTCATCTTTGCTACATCTCCCTCCTGATACCATCATTCCCCATGCACATAAACCTCCTACATTTAGGAACTAGAGCACCACGTAAACTACTTTTAATAACAAGCCCTCATGAAAAGAAAACACTATTCCATTACTACCCACAATCATAAAGTTCACTTTCAGTATGTGTTGACAAATCACGTAATTGATGAGAAATATCTCAAGATTTTTTTCTTTAAAGCCAACATATGTTCATTCAGTATCAAGCACAATATAGACTATGATCTAAACCACTTTCTATTTTTGGCTGCTGTGTTTAGATCA
The DNA here is from genome assembly GCF_964211835.1 of Anser anser. Classification (NCBI taxonomy): domain Eukaryota; kingdom Metazoa; phylum Chordata; class Aves; order Anseriformes; family Anatidae; genus Anser; species Anser anser. Next base: position 5,866,927 of record NC_139738.1, on the reverse strand, counting down.
TACCTCTCTTAGGCAGCAAAGACCGTTATTTTCAACTAATAGCACTGATATAATAGTGTTCTCTCAATCATTACTGAAGGACAAAAGAATGTCCACCATGCACAGATTCTGGAATTAAGCTAAATATAAATGCAGAGCAATCCAAGAATCCTTTAGTTTGTTGCTATATTGCATAGAAAAAAAACAAAATTAACTCAAGTGTTTGCGTAACAATTCATATTTGTGTCAGCTTAATCAGTTTCCCAAAATAAATTAACAACTTGTGTTATACTAAATAACCCTTTAAATACTCCAATTCATGTAAAGCTCTGGTTTCAATAAGATGATGCCGCACTTGAACCACAGAACTAAAATACTGCCCGCAACTGTATTCAATCTGAAAAATGCATGTACATTAATAGTAAGGCATTGTTTCACCACCTCCTGCAGGTTTATCAGCATCCCTGAAATATATGTATAAACATATAAAATAAATAAATCTACATTTCAAATGCAATTTTTACAAAACAAACAGGATATAAAGCAATCTATTTAAAGATGGTAAATAGTTCTTTTCTATTTCCTATTTTTAACTTACTGTTTTAGTAAACTTTAACATCATAATTGTTACCTTTGCAGCTGAATTTGATACTCCATGCGTGACGTTTCTGATGAGACCACCAACATTGCCATATTTTATAAGTCCAGTAACACCTTCTGAAACATCATTCAGTAGACCCATTGGGTTGCCAAGGAAATCCACAGAACCTAGAATCCTTGCTGCCTGACTGAGCAGCTCCTGTAAAATCAATATAAATCAATAAAAAAAAAATAAATCAATATAAAATATAATAATATCACCTCTGGATCACATTAACACCAGCAAGATTGATTAAAAATGAAGAGATACTATAAAACAATACACAAGCACCACTACAATCAACAGTTTCATATTAAAGTGCAGTGCATCTCAGAAATGTGCGATGCTATCTCACTATACTAAAAAAAAAAAAAAAAGTTATACAGTAAATACCTGATAGTCAAGGAAGAGTTCCCCCCATCCTCACTACAGAACTCAGTCAAGAGAAGTTTAGCCTTTCCTCCAATAAAATCTGTATGACACTTACCTCTTGAAAGTGTTTCAGAATGTCATTAATGATAAACTCCCGAGTTTCATATGGATGGACCCTAGTGAAAGGATCCAGATTAATCACAGCATCTTCAAATCTGATTAGAGGAAATCCCAGTGTGCTCTTCAATGCCTAATTAAATAAAAAACATTGCTACTTAATTTTTTTTTTTTACTTCTCATTCAGAGAACCCAAATTAATTAATCTTTAAATAGCTAACAAGCCAATAGCTTATCTGTAGCTGCTGGAGTAGTGAATGCTTTGGTCTAGATAGAGGGCAATCACTCCATAAACCTTTTACTTGTAAATGATGATCAAATTATTAGAATCGCATTTGTTCAGTAATTAGACAGCAATTAAACACCCTTCCTGATGCAATCTGTTTCCTAAACTTGAAGTTTGTATTTCAAAACAAGACATGTTTAAGATTCCATGGTGGCCAAACACTGGAACAGGCTCCCTAGAAAGGTGGCTGATGCTCAGTGCCAGCCTGTGTTCAAGAGGCATTTGGACAACTCCCTCACTGATGTGCTGTAGCTTTTGGTTAGCCCTGAAGAGGTCAGGCAGCTGGACTGGATCTCTGAAGGCCCCAGCTGAACTATTCTCTTCTAGATCACTTTATTTCAGTTCAGTTGATAACAACGTGCACAGTGCCAACATCAGAAAATCTGAAGGCAAGAAGCCTGATATTCTTGTTATATCTTTCTACATTAATCACTAAATCATGCTTGGTAGTAAGTAGTATGAGTTTTTCTGCCATCTGCAGGCAATTAAGGTAAATTACATGTCTGACTCCAGTTAGCAAGTAAGAAAGGACCTATTTATTTTTCCAGTAAATGGACGACTAACTAGAGTAGCCCTCATTATTCACTTTGGTAGGAAGTAATTTCCTGTTTAACTATCAGATATTATATAAGGCAACTTTGTTAATAGCGGTACCCAATAAAAATAATCTGTCTACCCCACATTACCAGACAGCAATGTCCAAGCCTTCCAGAAACATTAGAGGTTGTTACAGAGACTACAAAGGCTCTACTGTGATTATTCTCTCACTTCTACCCTGAACTCACCCATGCTACAAAACTGAATGAACTCCTTCTGTGAAAGTTAATATACAGAATACAGTCAGTGACTGTTATTACAAAAAAATGTATATGCCAAGTTTTCTCTTGGGAATATTCCCAGCAGCTGCCAAGATGTATCTTTTTCCAAAGGTGGTAAGAAATCCGAAAAACAGTGCACGTTACTAGTTTTTTTTAAAGGCACTCACCACTAACACTGTTTTCACTCTCAAATTCAGAGATAATCGGTTGGTAAGCATTTTTATGGTGAAGCTGAAGCACAAGATCTCACACTTTCAAGACACTGACTGGTAAGGAATATTAGAGCTTGCTATCGAATCGTCCTCTGTTGCACACGGATTTGGCCAAAGCAATACAAGAGTGCAGGACTGATGTTGTTCTGAGTTAGCTTGGTCAGACTACATGATACACACTTACTTCACAACACTGAACTTCTTTAAAAGCATGCACATATTAATGCCCATAATTTCAAGTGCACAAAATGGCCCGGTCAGTGTCCAAAATTTCTATGAAAATGCAGCTTTCAAAAGGCAGCAGTTCAGTCCCTCCATAGAGAAACAATGCACTAAGTCACCACAAAGTGAACAAAGTGGGTTTTTTTTCCCCTTTTTTTTCTTGTTCCCTAAGTTCAGTAACTTACCGTTCTCCACCCTTAGCCACCCCATATGTTAGTCATTCACTTCAAGCCTCTTTACACTACTATTAACGTAACTAAAGTCCTCTGTAAAGTAGTAACTTATTAGGTGAAGTTGGCTGTGCTTCAATTGAAATAACAGAAATGAAGGAATATTACAGACAAGACTGGAAATGATGCAAATAGTGAAATTTACTGGAATTAAATAATGGAAGAGTACATGACTATTAATAGCAGTAAGTAGAAGCTTCTGGTTCTTTCTCCTTCTATGATAGGACCTTTATTTGGAAGCATATTCTGTGAATACACTGGCTTACCTTGAGATCCAAAGGTAGCTTATTAGAAGTGAAGACACTCAACTTTATTTGAGGCACGCTTATTTTGAGATTTTCAAAGTAATATCGCTTTTGTCCTCCAGTTTTTTCAGCAACCTTTTCATGGAGGTTTTCATCATACTTTTCAACTTCTATATCCAAAGGAAACACAGGAATCAGAATAGATTAAATATATATGTAGTTAAGAATGCATACTCCATAAGGAGTTACAATTTCTCTGTACAAATAAAAAGTACGTGCAATTGCTAGTGTAGCCAGCAAAATTATTCATGCCTTATGACATGAATTTGACCTTTTAGGCTCAAGATTTTTTTTTTCAGATCTGCCTGCATTTCTAAAACCTGAATTTATAGATTAAGATAAAAATAAGTTATCCAAATGCATAGTCTGAATTAAGCTTCTGATCTTGCTTCAAATATATGTCATTACATAGAAGCAAGGTGATACAAACATAACTATGCAATGTTTCCTTCCTACTGAGTAGTCACAATTTTACAATGTTTTCCTCTCTCTACTTTATATTTCCTTATATGGCCTGCTATCAATATACGTACAAAACAATTGATGTTTTTCATCGTCACTACCAAATCGAAAAAATACTTATGCAGAAGACACTCAATAGATTGATTTATATACTGACTGAGTCAAATTTGGCTGACACTGACCAACAGGTTCATACACTATCTCTGAGAGCATCTTGGTGTTGAGGCATCAAGGAGAACGAAGAAAGATGACAAAAATCTTAAGAACTCAGGTTGAACAGGTATGTTGGATGTAAATGACAAAATAGATTTCGTTTGAATCTTGGATGGCATCATCAGCATCAGTAGATAAACTACCAAGTGTGTACAGTAAGTAAGGAAATAAAAAACAAAAAAGCAAAGGTATCATAAACTGAACCAAAGGACAGACTACTAAACAGAGTGAAATTCAGGACATTTATTTTCTTCATCACTTCAAAGCTTAAGTCTAAGTCCTCCGTCTGTGAAACTGGGAAAGGTAATACTTGTCTTTTTTAAAGACAATTAAGAACATACTATGGATTAGCAAGACATTACACTCTTACGCATTGTTTGTAGGCTTGCCCGCATATGGAAATGTATCTAAACTGTTTTTTTTCTTGGAATTTATTTTACTATATATTCTTACACACCCTTACTGTGTAATAAAAGTGACTCTTTAAATTACCACCCCAAAACAGACATTTCAGAAAGTTTCCAAAGTACACAAAAGCCCTGCAATAGAAGGATTATAACAACATCTATGAGCTGAGAAGATTCAAGAGCTTTATTTTGCTTCACTGAATGAAAGCAAAACTTGTTTTTATAATTATAGCTAGGGGTAATAGGTATCAGAACTGTAGGGTCAGACAGCCAAAATCTTCCTTCAGCTGAGAATGAGGGACTGCCCAAGGAACAAATGAACAGATACCTGATATCTAGCCTATGTTTTATTTAAACTTAGTTTCCTAAGTGGCTTGCTAAATTAGTAACACTTTTTTTTTTTAAACCTTTTCAGAAATTTATATACATGAGCTTATGATGAATATTGAACTCCTTCCCCCAGAGGTATGGCTCACCCACTGCATATTGGACAATGCCCTTTTACATGGGTCACTGCCTGAATGCTGTAACAAGCACAATACACATAAACAGCTTTGTGAAGGCCACTGAGACATTAACTTTCAAACTTTCTGTTCAGTGGACATTTCCAAGCAGTTAAGAGTTTGCCAGGCATTTTGAACTTACTTTACATGCAAAGATCATACCTATGCATACTGTAAAACCGGTCTTTGCAATTTTATACTATACCTGATTCAGACTGAGCATAGCCAAAGAAACTCAGCAGCTTCAGAAGCAGTTTCTCCTCAATTTGAACTGTGAACTTGCGAGCAGTGATCATGAGATGCTGCAAAGATAAACATGTTTCAGTTTACAGCATTAATACTAGAAATATTATCTGTACAAGCCATTAAATAGGACAATGTGTTCTACTTCACAGAATATTTTCACTGGAATGGAATTGCGTTGAGATTTTCACCTTCCAAATGTCTTTGGTGTATTTTTTTCACTGGAAGTTACCTACAACTTCTGATTTTTAGATTGTTTTGGAAGGTATTGTGCTTCATTAGCCGATACCAACACATGAGAATCTGATGCTTAACTGATTCCAAAGCTGAAATCAGCTGTTACTCAAAAGTGTGTCAAAATACGTATGAAGATTCCAAGTAACGAAATTGGTCTTGATAAACCAACCCTATTTTGTCCTCACAATGCATACTTCAGTTGGTAAATAAAATTCCAAACAACACTAATAGCTGCAGTACAGAAAACGGGGTTTATGCTGCAAGATGACAGCTTATCAGAGAGAAGTAATCACCTTGTACACAAGACATGAGACGCACAGCACAGATATTTGGGTTCATTATGTTGTAATGGTACCTACCAATTCTGAAGTGAGAATAATTATCTTGAAAAGCTAGGCCATGGACATGAACTAGAAGTGGTCTAATTTTTTTTTTTAATCATCCTGTCCATCACTGTACTGTAGCTTCAAGCACTATTAACATGATAAGTTGGATATAGTGTCCTTTACAACACAGTATTAATTCAGTGAATGATTTCATTCAGATACTAGTAAAAATTAGCAACAAGTAAGGTCATTTAAACAGACTGATATTCGCATGGCACAAACAAAAGATTGTTGTTTACCTTGTATATATCAGTCATCGTATTCTTACTGGGAAATTTCATTGCATTTACTTGCACTGCAGGACCAGTCTCCACAGGCTCATTTTCACTCATCCTAGGCGTCAGAAAGAGCATGAAAGGCTGTGTGGTGCCAATAAGCTGGTTGTCCACCTACAGTGTGGATATGATAGACAACAAAATCAGAATAGCCGACAATAAACAGTAAAATCAAGTTTCTTTAACTGAGTTAAAAGCTTTCAGAAACAAGTGGTCCTTGAGTCAGGAAGCTACTGAATATACTGGGTTACTGATCACTACTAAGATCATCCCCCGGAATACTCAGAAATACCCTTCATTATGAAAACGTTTATAGCTACCAAGAAACAAAACAAAAACTGTAGCAAAATCAGTATGTTCACTGTCCTGTTTCCTTGTTTGTGTTTTAAAAACACAGCCAAAAATATTAAATCAACAGTCGAGTAAGCCTTCTCCTGGATAAAAAGTTTGACTGATACACGTAAGTACCCGTTTATCTTTTGTAGTCTGCAAGAGTACACACACCTCACGGAAATTTTGCATATTGGGAACAGAATTCTAATAATTCAGAGGTTTTTTTAGTAAAGAAAAGGTTTTCACTGTGTTTGGTTTAACTTGTTAACTCTGAATTTGAAAGACTGAATTGAAAACAAAGGTAAAGAGAAAAATTTCAATATGACCTGTTAACACAAAAAAAAAGAAAGATTCTACCTTGTCTAACAGTTGGAAATAGTCAGAAATAAACTGTGTGGAGCACAAAACATCATTATCTCAACTATTATTAAGTAGAGGATAATCAAAGACAGACACTGATACTGATCAAAACATTTATGATAATCAGGAATTGAAATCTTAGAGCTCTAAACACTTTTCAAAATTCCAGGAAACCCATGAACAAATAAATTTGTTTCAATATGACAAATACCTGTACATCTTGCACACTGAGCTCTAGCACCTGACTCGTTGACAGTTGTGTGTAGTGGACATTAATTCTTGTGAGGCTTGCAAATATCAGTTCTTCAGGGACTTTGTTGACTAAAGACAATCCTATTCCACCTTCCAGTCTCACAAGCACCTGAGAAGAGAGTATTTGAAGAGGAAAAAAACATACCTGTGGTACTGAATGTGCATACTCCTCCAAAAATGTTATTTTTTTTAAACTTACCTCCAGAGCTGCTGAACAGCTTTTGATGATTAAGTCTTCAAATAAAGAGGGCTTAGATTTCTAAACCCAGTATCTAAGAATGAGGTGTTTTAGCAGGAACATCTACAGGTTTGTTGCAAGAGTTTATCATGGGGAAAGGCAAATGAACAACAACCACCGTCAACCAAAACCAAAAAAGCCCACTACCCAACCCTCGAAATAGACCAGAAAAGCTAACAGAAATAAAATAGATACTCGTTATAATATCTTACTTCTAATTCCTGCTCCATATTTGGATTTTTTAACTTGCGTAGATCTTGTTCCATAACTGGCAATTCATCTCCTTCACCAGATAAACGATCATTTCTACGTTGGTTAAAATCTGTTATCTAATAAAAAAAAAACAACACCAAAACATCAGATTACCCCTATGATCACTTTGCTATTCATAAATAGCTATATTATCCTACTTTATATTTTAAAAAATGAATTACAAAAACTTTCAGTGTAGTTATTTACGATATTCCCCCCCTCCACATCATTACGAAATTACCATTTTGTTAGATTTAGAGATGCAATGCCTAAAAAGGTATTTCAAGTACAAGTAAATTACAGAACTAGATTCCAGTTAATGAAGGACTCTCACTCTCACCTGCAGAACTCGAGTTGGCCCATCTGGGATGACTCTAACAGCTAGTACTCCCGACCCAGGCCTCATTTTCTGGTTTATGAACTGCTGTTCAGGTGGAACTGGCTCCAAAAGGTCAAGAGAAGTATCAGGACCAAGAACAACTTCTGCTCCATCGTAAAGACCTGATACTCCTCCCTTTGCCTGGAGAAAGAAAGAAAAGTAAAGAAAAGGAAAAAGATAGGTAAGGACTTCAGATAACTATTTATATACATTAAAGTGTATTTTACTTCCCCCTCTTCAGACAATTGGAGAAGAAAGTAGTCTGAGACTCAGTCCCAGACTGAGTAGTCTGGGAGTGATGGAAATTACACATTTCTTGCTCTTCAGAGTAAGTAAGTACTCTAGTTAGTCTGCTAGTAACTCATCTTTTATCAGCTTGGCAGCTAGAAAAAATAGCCAAGATGAATAATTAAGTATTTCCCCCTGCATGTTCAGACGCTTAAGCTATAATGATCAAACACCGCAAGTCCTCAAAATTTTTTCAACATGATAGAAAGGTTCCTAAAAGATGAACTCTGGATCTGCAGGTAAGATAGGAATTTAAATCCTTACTGAGTCAACAGTTCAATGCAGTAACTTGGGGCTTTCTTGGTTACCTCTTACCTCAAACTGACAGGTAGTAACTTACTAAGCTACTGTAATTTGATCACAAAATGATCAACCCAATATCATGGGCCTAAGTCAATATTTATCTCTGGTTTTTGGTATTAGAATTGAAACGTATCATCAGAAGTAGCAAAGAAACACTGTATTACTAATATCCTTACTATACTATTACTATATATACTGTATATTAATATCCTTCCTATATTCCTTCAGAGAAAGTGAGCAAAATGTCTGAGATGCTGCTTTTCAGTCATTGCTGGTTTGTTTTAAAATGAAAAAGTATCTGAACCATGTGTTTTGGAAAAATAAACAAACAAGTCATAAGGAATTTAGAAACAAAAAAAAGAAGCTAAATAGAACGTACATGTCCTATCCACAGAACTTTCAAAGTGGTATTTCTAACATCCTGTACTTTACAGATCCATTCCAGATTCATTGTTCACATAAGACACACTTTCATCACAGAGCTAACATATTTACTATGAAAGCACTTTTTCCTCTGAATTGAGTTTGATTTCCATTGCTGTAGCTTGCAAATAATTTATTTTTCATAATAAAACACTAGAAATAATATATTTTATCACAAGTATATTTTGCTGTTTCAACAATATGCAGGATCATGTATTCCACTTGCTTGTAAATGATGGATAAATATGGCAGAAATAACTAAAAGTATGAGCATCAAAATTCTTTTAACATTTAGTACTAGAATTCATAAAAGCAATCCAGGTTTCTGTGCCTACAAATCGACATCAGCAGGCAGAATTATCAAGTAGTTTGCCAATGTTAATTTTCTGAAAGTCAGCATTTCCTGGAACATGACAAAAGAGCAAACAGTTCGAACTTTTTTTTTTTTTTAAATTCTTGTTATTGAAATATTAGAGCCATGATTCTGAGAAATGCTGGGTACACACAAATCTGACTTTCACCAGTGATATTAGTTGACACTCAGCAGCATTTTCAAATTTGGTATGTATGAGAACATAAAGACCCTATTTATCATCATACTGATTATTTTCAACAATCACACACTATTAATTCTCTAATGCTTTACTTTCAAGTTAATGATGCAAGACGGTTATTTATTTGTAATTGGTAAGAACTTTCAAACATCAATTTAAAACATGTAAGCTATTTATGTAAGTCTGGTCTCACTGACATCCTGAACCTTGGGTTCAAAGCTTTTCTTCTCTGCAACACTAAGATCAAATTCCTATCATCTACATCAGCAACAGTCAAAACAAGTTCGAGTATGAGCAGTACTGACCTGGACAACAAGTCCATGAATACCACAGGTCAACTTTCCATCACAAAAGCTCCATGTCTGGGTGGTACTGCGCCGTCGATCAGGCTTTCTCAGCATCAGTGGCTCGTACCTACAACAAAAGCATGCCAACCAAGACTTAGATGATTCCAATTTCCCAGTTTCAGTCCTGTGTTTTTGTTCAAGCTCGCTTCCCTAATCTCAATTCTAAAGTGCTGTTTTAACAATTTGCAGCTGAAAAGACATTAATTATGCTTTTAAAAATACACCAAAGTCGCAAAAGCTGTTCCTGAGGACAGATAAAAGTCTAGCTCTTACAAAAGCCTTCAGAATCATTTATTTTCTTATTCAGAGAACATCATGTAAAAGCAAAGACATAGTTAGTATCTACATCAGTTTCATTAGAAATTGTATTTCCAATACCTGTTATCTGTGACAGCTGCCAGACCTGCAATATCTAAAATCATACAAGACTCCGCAGACCTAGGAGAAGGTTTATGGGGGTTATGAGGAACTGATGAACCTTCATGGCAAAGCATTCCTGTGCCAGTCATTCTCCAAAGCTGGGATCGCTTTCCTGGCTCCTGTTGCATTAAAAAAAAAAAAATCAAGATTCAAATGAACACAGCAGTACAGACCAAATATTACTGTTCTATTTTGCTATCAAGTGCTATAAATTTATAACTATTTTCATCCTAAAAAGTTACCATGATTTTTTTTTCTTTTTTCCTTCTGTCAGCACCTGATTTTACTTCATCACACAGCAACAGCATTTTAAAAAAATCAAATGTGTCTTGGTACCTTCTTTTTCAGTATAACTCGCTGCGTCTTTGGAGAAACATCAAGGACAAGCTCTGCATATGCAGCATCCCTGTTTGAAGCAACTGGCCTTACGCTTGCCTCCTGTAATCTAGAACACCAAGAAAATTTCATCATGTTTAGTCAGAGTAGCTGCTGCTTCTTTAGATTAAATTAGATCTGTATCAAAAACAAACCAAGAAAGCTCACAATTGCACTACAGCCAGACAATCATTTATATTGTTTTGTTCCCTCTTGTTAATTTTGAAATTACCGGCATAAGCTGTCAATTTGACTGCACTCTTAAGAGAAGTTTTCATTTCTCACTACAACTAGCAGCTTCACAGAGAGATCAGATGAATTCCAAACAAAATTTCCTACTTATACTGGGAAAAATCAATAAAATATGCTACATCCTCCCATAGCTGTTTTTAACAGCACATAAAGTGCAATCTGAAATATCACAAGCATGTCATAACATGTACATCTTGTAGTGAAGTGTTCTTAATCCACCAAATGAAATCAAGTTCCTGAATATGACATTAAACATCCTTGCTCTTTTAAGATCAGACAGTGGGCTGACAGTAGATGCCACATGCTAAATCTTCCTCAGAATGTGAGAAAATAAACATTGACAAGTTGCACCTACAGAGCTAAGTTATCACAACCAAATAACATAAGATACACAGTTTACTGACTGCCAGACTCAACTTCTGAATTTTTAACTTCTGAATTTCTTCTGCTAGCTAGATGGTCAACAAAAGTTTAGTTGAATTTGAAATACTTTCAAAAGGTGTAAAATGACGACCATTAAGAGAGTAAAAACTTACAACACCATAAACATGCAAAATATTTTAATGTAATATATAAAGAATTACCCTGAGAAAGTGTACGCAGCAGCAATATAAATGAAGTTTTCATAATAAAGCTGTTTGCTATCTTGGAAGTCATTCATGCTACAGACGATTTCTGAGGAGCCAGCCCCTTTAACTGTCAGCATTATAAAAGGTGGTAGAACAGGCTCATCCCAGGCATAATCTAGAGAGGTCATAGGCTTCACTTCAGTGTATAGTCTTGGCTCGACAACACCATGCTGATTAAAAACAATTGGGACCTGTAACAGTTATGAAAGAGGATTTAGTTTCACACAAATTCTTAATCAGTCACATTATTTACTATCATTTACTCATTTTTCAGGAGTTGGTCATTGAAACATGTTCAGCTCGCTTCCCTCCCCCCATTCTTCCATTTGGATCTCAAAGGTAATCGCAAAGGGACTAGAAACATCATTATTGCTTTTACCCATCATCTTTGGTTCAAAATGTCATTAGTCCCATGGTAGCATCTCAAACCTTCCTAATCAAAGTTAGGAGACTTGCGTAGTTTTATTTAGCAATTCAGTAGCAAAATCCATAATAACAACCAGTAAGTATTAAGAGCTCTATCTCCTGCTCTGATCACCAGGCATTTTGTAAGTTACTGCAAAATAAGCAAAGAAAATTCTCTGATTTTTTATAATTACTGACATGGAACTTGCTGCTTCATCTCTCACATTTGTTATTTTCAGCTCAGTAATGCCTCTCATTTTAAACACCAAGTAAGTCAGGTGTCTAAAACAAAATATAAGCAAGGAAGATATACATTTTAGTAGAAGAAAACAGAATCATGACTTTTTGCTCCCTTACCTTGGAAAAATTGTCTATGCGAAAAGGTGGTGGTAACTGATCTGTGTCACTGAATGCAATGCGATATGTGGCTCCTTGAAGAGTAATTTCTACTCTTAAGAAGTAGCATTTTCCCAGGGTGTCCCTGAACAAGAAAGAACAAGTGTATGAGAGGCAGGTTTCTGATGTGTTTTACTGCAGTTGTAAGTGTTAAACAGCTGCTTCTATTAAAAAACGGAAGCATGTTACAGAAGATTTCTGTATAATAAACTACCTCATATTAATATGGAATGAGTTATTTTTGTTGACCTCAAATCCTCCAGACCAAATGCAGTTTGGGACATCCATTAATCTCACACATAAGAGTTGATCATAATCGTTACGTGGCCAGTGGAACACAACGCTGGAACCAGGAAGTGTGGAGAGATAGCCATCAGGATTGGATGTTCCCTAGTAATAGAAATTGGTAAACAAATATCCTATAGGTGTTAAAAATACAATATTAATCTATAAACCTTTTAAATATTAGCACAGCAATTACTCTGTTAGGCAAATGATCATAATTAGAATAATAATAAAGATTGTCATAACCAGCCAACAATACTTTCAAGTACAATGTTTGCATTCTTTCTGGTTAGAAGATGCTGTGACTAACTACGTGTATTGTAGTAATATAAATGAACCATCTTACCTGGCCTCTGGCAAATTCCCGCTGAACAAAGGCAAGCTTATAGGTTGACTTATTATCTAGCAGGTAACGGGGTGCAAATATTACCATGCATGTATCAATATAACGACCTCTGCCTTTTTTCACATCAATACCTTGGAACAGAAACAAATTAAAAACAAAGCTATTATTTACAAGAAAAAAAAAGATTATCCTTCAAATCTTTTTATACTTTTGCAGTATGTAGACACTCAAAATAATCAGAGACAGTAATTAAGTGTAATTAATGTACTTAGAAGTAAGTAATGCACTTAAAAAAGTACTTACTTAAAAGTAAGTAGTGTACTTAAAAGTAGCATATGGAAGAAGACACAAAAACTGAAAGAACAGTCCATAAATACAGTTATTAATACTCAAAGATGAAATGCAACAATAACTGAAAACTGTTTTTTAAACTAACAAAATTCTAAGAACTGTTACATCTGTATTTTGAATACTATCTTTTGTCTAATACTTTTCCTCTGAACCGTCAGAAATCTTTAGCAATGTAAGTTTCCCTTCTGCAGTTTTTCTGTTTCTGGTGTCACTGACAACATGTCCTAGCAAGTTCCACAGTATTTCTCCAATGTTCCCATAAACACATACCAATGTTGTAAATGAGGCCTGGTCGGTTTCCATGTTGGATCACTTTAAGGGCTCTGACACCACTACCACCATCCAAGGAGAAACCCTGGCACCAGCCAGGCATACCTTCAGGATGGATCCCTTTTCCAATTCGCATTGTACAACTAAGGGTAAGAAGAAAACACAAACATTTTCTCATTTAAATGAAGGATCAGATATCAACACAATGCTGATCATCAAACGTGTACCCAGATACAAAAATAACATCTCTGTTTTAATATAACAGTATCAGAAGCCATGATAAATCTTTTTAGTAATTCATTCTGCATTTCGATCATATTTTTCTTTGGATGTTCTAAGCTTTTTTAATAGATGGGTGAAGATTCAGTGACTGTGTCACATATAAGGCTATTGTACGTGGACTTCCAACTAAGTGACTGCTACAACTCTATTAACATTCAGAGTTTAGATTTTTTTTTTCCATTTTGTTATTGTTTTTAGAGATAACAGATATTCACACAACTTGGTAATTCTCTTCAAACAGGTTTTTGGTTTCCTTGGAAAAGAAGCATGAGTACACACAAAATAAAACCATCTAAGGAGTTTTCAGCAGGAAACGCTGAAAGATTCGGTATGGTTATTTCAGTATTGAGTAACTAAGTAACAGGTCATCTTAAGAAAGGTTTTTCCTAAATTATATTTATACTAATATACCAGCAGCCAATTCTCTGCTGATTACTTTCATACTTTCTAAGGTTCCTCCCCTCTACTCTTCTCTCAGTATTACTTACAAGCTTGGCTGTTCTTTATCAGCGTAACAGAACAGAAGCGGGCTGAGACTTCTAGCAAGTTCATGCTCTTCAAACTGACCTGCAGCATCTGTTTTTGCATTATCTTGTCTGAAGATAAGTGGTAAGCCTTTAAGAAAACACAAAAAACCCCTGTCAAGTTATACTCAACCTTTGCACAAATTTAAGATTTGAATGGTAAAAACTACTTCAAATTAAAGAACAACCTAAAATACTTCTGTTGGAATGTTAGCCATTAGTCTGCATGTGATCTTTCTCATTCTATGTCTAACCTGCTTAAGGGCTAAACCTATTATAGCTGAGAGCCATGGAGTCTGCTGCAAGCAAAAAAAGAACTCCTGTAGCTCTGATAATGCCAATGGACATTAACACAGTGTAACTGCAATTTATTGTTCAAGACCTGTTGCTTACAGAAGGCATTTCAGTCATTGAAAGCCAGAATTTTAACAGGAGTCTAATCTATGCTGATTTATTTACAGTTACATCAAGTCTATTACATAGCTCACGTTTAAAAATCTGCAATATAGCAATGAAAACATGTAAGTAATTTGCAAATCACAACACAAGAGGTGCTGGCACTGAAAAAAAAAATGAATTAAAGTTGCAGGAAAGATTAAGTGGTGTTTAAAAAGCTCTGTTTATCTAGAAAGAAAATAAAAACTCTGCATGAAATCTTCCAAGTTCCACCATTATAGTTATGGAACAAAACACTGTAAATTTACCTGTTTTATTGATTAACCAATATGGTGCTGAAATGAATATTTTTAGAGAACCTTCAGCAAGACATACAATCCTTATGGTCAAATTTAGCAGCCGTTTGTTGACATCATACAATCGCATCCGCACCATATAGTTTTGTGTCCCGGGAGGAATCAATAGCTCTTTACAGATTGGAAAGTTTTCTAGCAATACCCCTAGAAAAAATAAAAAAAACAACAAAACAAACCAACAAAAAAAGGACAAACATTAGGTTCTGGTAAGTATACAATTTAGTCTTTCATATTTTTTGGTCTTTCTAAATATTTCATAGAGGTTAGCCACGTTAACTTTTAAAACTACTCAGTGTATTAATCTCTAGCCTCATTAATAAACACTTAAATTTAAGTCACAAGCAGAATTTTTTTTTATAAAAGAATTCTGCTTATGGCTAATTATTGCCTTAAGCATCAGAAGTCCAGCCAGTGTTGAAAATGCATGTGTTCTCCGTCAGACTGAAAACAGCAAAAACACTCATAACATTGGGGAGTTATTTGATTCATTCCCATCTTTATCACTGTTCTCTCCAGTTTCCACTGTTTCCACTATCAGTAAAGAGCCAAATCAGAAACAGAGCAAGACTGCTGACAGATCTAGGGGAACGACTGGAATATTAACTTTTTATTATTTGGATGTGTGCACTTGGTTATTAACTGTAAGAAGTACTGCGACCCAATGAAATCATCATATACATGTTTTCAATTTTTTGTTGTTGTTACTATTATTTTCCCAATATTTTACCATTTTTCCTTGTAAAAGGAAATAAGTTATTTTTGAGGTGCCCCTCTAGGAAGATTAGAAAGTAGCATCTTATAAATTGCCTTACCAAGCTCAATGTTCTGAGATGTATCAGCTGTGTGCAATGCTGCCTCCTTGCCAGGTTTAAGTGTCCCATTAATTGGCATCCCTTTAACATAAAACTCAAGTTCACAAGGCAGCAAGTTACAGATTACCACAGTTGGCAAGAGATAAATAGTATGCCCAGGCTGCCTGAAAATCTGTTTAGCACTGTCAGAAAATATGTGGGAGGGCATGTAATCGGGGTAATTTTCTTTCTTTATCGCCACACAAAACCTGTGAAGACACAAAAGTATGTGAGAAGAAGTTAACAAACTCAATGGAATAGCTGAAACTTGCGTTTGGATAAAAAGTCTATACTCTATTTCCTAGCAATTCCTCTTTTACAATACATATTAATAGTGTGCTTACTTTGTATTCTCAGACATTTGCTAACAGGTACTGTCAGAGGGGCTTCAAGGAGCCCTACAGAAATACAGTAGTTATGCATTCAATGCTTCTGATTATTCAAGTGACCAAAGAAAACATCCCATTATACTGCAGAAGCATTTATCTCTACATACTTTCTTTCCTATTGTTTACTTTCACGGTATTTCATTTATCAGAAGAGGATTACAGTTTACAGAAAAACAATTGGGTTGTAAATTACCTGAAAAATCGGCTATTTTCAGACTCCATTGAATGACACTCTCGCTTGCTGCTACATACTTCTGCTGTCTTCTGAACATTAGTCCAATGAATTGGAGCCTTACAGAAAAAGACTCCCAGTCCTTTTGGCCTGGCTTGTAAGCGCCAAGATGTAAGATGGAGTGGAATAGCAAAGGAATCTCCTGGCATAACTGCTGGAAGAACTACAGGTTCTGCAACCAAACAGAAAAGAAAATACACATATCAAAACTGGCCCCTTTACTGAAAATCGTAACCTTTTCAAATAGTAAGTCTCAATCTATTTTCAAAGCAACGAGTTACATTTTAAAATTAAACACTAGCTACTTTATGTACATTCCAAACATCAGTCCATTGCTTTAAGCCCTATTAATCTGGCAGCAGACAAATTTAGGCATGTAAATCTAAAACTTGGAACAGACTAAAAAGTTGCTGAAGCTCAAATTCTTTCTCCTTGGATGCTTCAGTGAAAATGCGTATTCCAAAAAGAACACATTCATTATGTTTTGGGCATGTTGTCAGCATATCACTATATTTCTAGACTGCACCTTTGCATGCTAACACCTGAAACCTAGACTACTGCCAGAAGATAAAACATACTACATACAGGATATACAAATTCATCTTAATGGAGTCTCAGCTTTATCTGTTTGCTTGAGCAATAAGGAAAAATCCTACTCTAGGTTCTCTAGCTTACCTTGCTGATCACTATCTTCTTAACATTACCCATTCCCCATACAGGGAGGTCTATTTTGCTGTTAACCATTAGAAGCAGCAATGAATTTTCTTCAAAACTAAAGATTTTATATAGTACAGAAGGAACATACAACACTTACTGTCAGGAGCAGAAGGACTATCTAGTCTTAGTTCCATTGGTGTTTCCAGCTTGTTCTTCACAATCAAGGCTGAGCGCACTGTTATCACTTTCCGAGCGCTACCTTCCATGGTTACTTCAAATACCACACGAACTGGAGGCAATGAAGAAAACTGGAAGATAAAAGCAATAAAAAGCTCAGGTAACAATTCTATCTAATAGAGGGACCTATCAATTTTGAAGCTGTAATTGCTGGAATGAAAACTTGTGAACTGAGAGCAACCAAGATATATACACTTTCAAAATTATGGTTTATAATCCTGTTCTTACTTGCCAAAACACAGTAAAGTGATCAAGAAGCATTTCTAAACACTAGTAACTCCATATCTTTTCCAAAATGATACAAGCTCTATAAGAATGGTATAGATTCTGAAAGCACACTTTATACACAATATCACAATTACATTATTTTATACATTCCTGAAGTTTGAATTCCAAGCCTTATTCAGGTGGAATAAGAAGAACTTTACAATTACTCAAAGATTTTTCTCTCTGCCAACAATAACAGGAAGAGTAGATTATATACCTTCAAATTTATGCATTAATGTGTTCAATAAACTCTGTGAAGACGACATTTCAATACAGCTTGATTACACACATCAGTGAGTTTTCACAACGCAGCTTTTGCGTTTAGGCAGTCAGGGTTTTAGCATCAGTATGGTTTATGATCCTACTACTTATGCATATTGATTTTGGGTTCATATTACTTCAGGTTTTGACAAGATAAAGTAGTATAGTGGTACGTATTTCAGCAGTCTCAAAAGTGACATACTTACTTTACCTCTTCTGCTACTGTTATTTAGATCACAATGTTTATGCACCAGAGCATATTTTAATTCTCCATTTTCTAAAATGGCATAGCAAATTTTGGAACCACAAAATATGATCTTTATAGAAATTAACTACGTAGTAGAGACTTAAAACTGCACTCATTTCAGCGTGCTTAAAAAAAGAAGAATTATATCACCCTAATTATATCATCCCAAATTTCTTAAGAAGGTAGATGATTGGCTGCATTGTTTCAGTACTTCAAAAGTAAGAGTTTTATTATGTGGACATAAGCCTAGCACCAGTGTTTACTCAGACTGTAAAATCCTGTATTTGAGGAATCTTGTCACAGCTGAAGAGCAGATAATACTTAGTTACTAAGGTATCATTCAGTTTGTATTCCATTCAAGAAAGTAAATTAATATATAGTTTAACGTGTTTCATTAATTACTGGTGACTCATTATTCCTATATGTCAAAATTCAAAACAAAGGTGGAGTATACTTAAAACATTCATGTCTTCTTTGCTCTGAGCTGCCTAAGAGGCATTGCCACTTGGATCCTGAAAGCCACATTTTATATGTTCTCACATGCTGGAATTCACGTACTGGACGTTAAGATCCAGTCTTTAAATAATCATTTACAGTAGTGATGAATGTTAAATGACATGAAAATAATTGCTCTGATTTGGAAAATCTTTTTATTTGCTTTACTTTTGTTTCTTACCAAAAAGGTTCTACAAGTGTGGAAAAAAAAATAAAACAGTTCACTTGTAGAATTACACTAGTCTTAGTTAAGAAGCTTTCAAAAAGTGAAAATATATACTCACATAAACTTGTGGATGTATTATATTTGTTCTATTTATTGGGCTTCCAACCTGGGAGAAAAGTAAACAGGAAAGGTACGTGTTCACTTTAAGCTATTACTGACAGTTGTACTACAGATTATTATAGAACAATAAACTGAACACATTCTTCATTTAGTCTTTCTGATCTTCAATACAATTTTGAAAACAAATCAGAACTATATTAGCAAAGTCCAATTGTAATACTGCTTTAAAAATAAAGGAAGTTGAAGGACAAGTGTTCACTGGAAAAAAAATAATCCACAGATATTCCTGAAAAGCAATTCTTGTTAATTTGCATTCTTTTCCTTCACGAACCAAGTTGCATATAAAGATGATGCTTTTTACACCTGAGTATGAAATCATCAGAAATTATTCAAACAAGAGACTAGTCGCTCTTATTATTAGTTGTGGTTAGTAGTAAATTCTAATCCTGCTTTATGTCAAAAAGACCACTTACAATTTCTGCATTGTTCAACAACCTTCAATAGCTAGTCTTTAAACATAACTTCAAAACCCAGTAAGATCATTTTTATCATTGAGCCTCAACCACAACTGCTACCCTGCTGGTTATCACAATCATGTTTTTCCTTCATGACAAGTATATTTTGTCTAAGCAGCCACATATTTCAACAACCTCTAGACTTACAGGAAATTGCCAATGTTGTTTATTTTAAGGAAATTAACCACAGAAAAAACATCGCTGCAATAAATGAAATAAAATAGTTGCTGAAATGCTGTGGTGATTTAAAGCTCAATCTCCACGAGACCCTGACGCTGCCACTAACATATTAGTTCTGTCATTAGAAGTTCTGACCGCTAAGCACAGATTAAACCGATGGCTACTCTGTGTTTCTGTTGTGCATAAAACAGCCAGTCAGCACTTTCAAACTCTCCCAGTCCAAGCTAACTTGAAAGAGGACAACCTCATATAGCAATCGCTTTAAGACCGAAATCTTGGCAGACATCATTAATCTTAAGTTACATATCCTGTGAAGATTTACACTCAGCATCAGAACTTACAGTAGAAGAAGATGAGTTCTTGTCTGGTGCAGCATATCGGAAAAAGGTTCCAACCTTGTCTACAGACACTGGACTGACTTCTTCCCAGCCATTTACTCTCACTTGCAACTGATGAATTCTCAGGTCATGTGTGTGCCTACCAGTTTAGATTACGTTACATTACTATTAAATATTTATCTTACATTGCAAATACCAAACAGTTCATATAAAATACATTCTCTGGATTATGAGAAAAGAATCTCACTAACTAGCCATTTAAAAAAATCTCAAGTTTGTTCATTTCATGGACAAAGACACACCTGACGTTCTGTCTGTTCAATTGCTCCACTCCCTGATGAGCATAGAGAAATAAATACAACTAAGTCATACAAGTAAACAAAAAAGCATGCTAAATATTTATTAGTTCTTCTAGTTCTTAACACTGTTAACGCTTATGCTCAACAGCCAGTACTCCCCCTGCCCCAACCACAGACTGTTAGAATACAGGACATATGATTTGCAATTGAAGGCCCTAAGTCTTTCTAAAACCTTTTAATGATCTAACCTCAACTCATATCTAGGAACAGCTTACACCTATCACAATATAAGCTGCTCGCTAAACCACTGATAGTTTCACACTATACGTGAGTTTTAAATATTTAAAAACAAAACGCTGCAAGGTAAATTAGTAAATAATAATAATTATTTTTTTTTATCTGCTAGTGTCCTCAGAACTATGATCCCATGAGCTCCATATATGAGTGTGTCAAAATGCATCTCACAGCCTGGTTCCTTCACCTGTGTCTAAGTTTCCCTCTGGCTTCAAATTCAAATGGAATTTCTTCCCCCGTGATAACTTCTTGCCACTCACTGACATTATGGGCATCATCCAGTAACGTCCCATTTTCCTCAGGAACAACACCTGGACTCCCACTGTGAGACAATGCAGCCCTGTAAAGAGAATCACACCATCTTATAAACTGACAAAATGACTGCTTCAAGTAACAAGTCATTTTTAGTCTGCCTCAGCCCACAAAATTCCTGCAGTAAGCACATACGCATAATGAATGTATACCTGACTGTTCTCCATATTCTCTCAGGTCTCATGAAAAAATTATTATTATTATTATTTTTTAATAGTAATACCACCTCACTGTTAAAGAAAACGCTCTTAACTAAGACAGACTGGGAGTTGTCTATGACTCCCTGCAAGAAAACAAGACAATTGAAGACAACAGTGTTTGGCTCACATCCCCGAGAAGCCAGACAAGTATTGTCGAAGTGACCCCACAACAGCTTCTTACCGGGTAGGTGTTGTAGTTAGGGTAGCAAACCACAGAGTGCATCCAGTATGATTTCTCAGAGCAAATGGGACAAATGGCTGTCTACGTTTTGGGGTCTTCACCTCAGCTATAAAACAGAACACAGATTTGTCTAAATATTTATGAGAGAAATATTCAACAGATGCTGATACAGGATGAGACACAATGGCTGGAGAACCACAATCCACATGAACTCCGGAAAAGCAATCTAGGAAACAGATTACTAAAAACCATTTAAAATTGTATTAGCTACTACAGAAACAGTACAGAAAATCTTCCCCTACATTAATTGTTTTCCTTAGTCAATTATATAAAAAAAACAATAAAAAACATAACAGGAATTGAGCTTAATCTACTTGTTCTTTTGTTTCTTCATATCAAGCTTTATAAAGTATCTCTGAAAACTAACATGCAGACAACTCAACTAAAACCCCCATCATAACAAGTAACTTTTCACGTGCATTCAAAGACTCAAAATATTAAAACCATATTCACTAATACCTAAGTAATAAGTTTAGCTTTTTTCAAGTATGCATTACTAACAAGCACATCTTCCATACCGTAGTACGTCATGTCTGTGAAAATACTTACTGTGTTTGGACAGTTAAAAAAAAAAAAAGAAAAAACCAACAAAACCTGCCAAATCCCAGTAACTACTTAGAAATGAAAATAAATGGCTGCTCCCTAAATGCATACATCTTTCTGTACGTGAAAAGTTGAAAGCAGGCAGACATTAAATCAGCTGGTCAAAGACAGAAATTAAATGTTTCACAGAGTTTATCTGCATTCACTCCAAAGGAGGACTGATATCAAGTTCAAGCACGCCATGCTCTTAGACCAACTCTTCCCAAGGCAGCATGCATCTAAACAAGAATAACTTAAGCACAAGTTTACAATGGCAAGAAGGGGGAACAGAAGAGGGTAGGTAAGTTTTTGAAGGCATTACTGATGATCACATACAACTTTCTTCCAAACGAATGACAACGAATGACTATATTCCCTTCATTGGAGCCATGAATCTGATCTCTCTGAATCTGAGAATTTTTTTACAGTTAATGCTACAAACACTGATTTCTTTAAAATGGAAACTCCATTTTTTGCCAAATGCAAACTAAAACCGAAAATCTTTTTGGTGTAGAGCTTGATTTAATACAATTTTCTGGCTAGCTCAGGTTCTACAAAATCACAGACCAGAAGCCATCTGAACTTCTACTCAGGTATTTAATTACTTGGCTATTTTTTTCTTTTTTTGAGACATTTAAAAAAATAATTTTGTGGACTGTGGCTTGATTTTTGAAAGAGAACAGAACATAAAATTTGTATCTTGTTACTACTGCCTGAAAACAAAGTAGTTATAATCAAAAGGATTTTTTTCATAATTCATTTAGTCATTTCCCTGAGCTGCAACACTCACTAAAAGCAAGTAACAAATATTTTTCCCCACAGAAAAATCTTACCGAAAAACACCTCAGAAAAATAAATCTTTCTATCATTTCACATTATAATGTGTTTGTGTGTATGCATGTGGTTTTGTTTTGTGGTGATTTTTTGGGGGGGCGGTGGGGTGGGGGTGGGAGGGAATGATGGCACTGTTGTTTGGTTTTTGGCTTAAACATCGACAAACTGCAAGCACTCAAGAGACAAATATTTGGAAGGGGCAGTCTAAATTTTGCCACAGATTAACATAAAGTTTTCTCTCCCATTTATTCCATTTATCCACTTTTGTACAACGTGAACTTATTTATCAAATATGCTGTTTTGTCTTCCACAATGCCACAGATTTTAAAAAATAGTAATAATAATAATAATAATGGTCTTTAAACTGGATGGCTTTCCCTGAAGCTAGCAGTGTCAAATATAAAACAAACAAATTAAAAGGTCATTTATGAGGAATGTTCTACTTCCTAAGGCTCACTGAAAACAGATTAGGTTCCTACTGAAGCCATCCTAAAGTTTTAAGTATCTAAGCACACATGCTCATTCAAGCAAATGTATAATAAACAGACTGTTAGATATATTTAGAATATAAAATTTAAATACTGTGATTGTATTAAGCTGGTTTCAATCTCATTATTCTGTCTCACTAAAAAATGGACATTGAGTAATCAATAATCCATATAACCTTCCCCAAAAGGCAGTCTTCCCATACGCAGTTCCCATACTTCTCCCTTCTTTCCTGAAGGGCCCTGAGAAGACTGTAAAGTGATACACAGGATGAAATGCTAAGTTAAGTAGCTGAAAAACAGTTACCTTTTGTTTTTTTGTTCTTTTAAAATATAGAGGCCAGTCTACTGGCGAGTTACTCATACAACACAGTATTTACTGTCCAAGAGTTTTCAAAGAAAAAAAGCTTTTAATCTCTCTGTGCTATACAGTACCTCTAGCATAGATTTGATGCTCTAGATTAGTCAAACTGGCTGTACTCCTAGTTCTAAGGTAGACAAGAGGAAGGCCTGGCAGACAGGAAAGACAAAGTTAGGAGGTAAGAAAAAACACACAAATGCAGGTAATCTCTTCCCCATCATGCAACAGGAAGACAGGCACAGTCAGCATCATTTAATCAGTGTATGAGTCTATCCATTCGCTTCCACTAGATTGGCATTTGAGTTTCTAAAACTTCTTCCAGAATTAACACTGAGAGAAAAGAACTTGAAAAGGGCTTCCACATATCATGTGCTCTTCCTTAGAAAGCTGTTAATTGGGTTATTTTCATCTTTATGATAGCCTCAGACATGCATTTTCATTTATATTTTAATCATGTTAGAAGCAAACATCTGTTTGGCTGGGAAGGATGGTGAAAGTTTGTCCTGTATCATGTAAAAAAAAACATCTCTCAACTGTACACACTCAGGACTTTTTTTTTAATAAAAAAAAACAGGATAGTCACTCATTAACTGAGAAAGGGATTAAAAAAGGGAATTAAAAAAAGGTGATTAAAAAAGGGAAGCAGAACTAGCAGGTTTTGTTATTGAAGAATGGAACACAGCTGAACAGAAAATATAGTTCGTCTTTGCTGCCAGATACTTCTAACAATTCATTTTATACTATGAAGACCAAATACTTATGTTTGTAATACATTAGACAAATGACCGTGCATGTCAGGATTGTTTCAAACAAAGTGTGATTAATGAGTATCATACTCTGCCCAAAACATGGTGGATCCACTGAAGAGCCCATCCCATCTTCTGAACTGATTGCATTTACTTCTTTGTCCTGTTTACAGTAATCTTCCATCCATGACTGTTTGGTACTTGTGTACTGTTCTAGAGAAATATAAACATACAAAGTAAGTAACTGCAAGGTGGCCTTAAGTAAAGTAGCTGAAAAGTATGTTAAATTCATAAAGCTAAAGCTGGTCCACTTTAACAGCAATCTTAAAGGAATTCCACTGCTTCTCCCATGTGCTTTTCTAATGTTTTAATTTTTATTCCATCCCCCCCTTCTTCAAACTTCCAGTGGAATTCTATTGTCTCAAGATACTCCACTGGCAACATAAGAGGTCCCTCTGAGGAGGCAATTAAGCTTAGATGTTTTTGTGTCAGAAGCTGTCTCTATTTTTTCCCCCTTTTCTTTTTAAGATGTACATGCCTATTCCTGCATAAATATGCAGACACCAACAAAGTGCTCTGACACACTATTAATCATAAATTAGCCTACTAACTAGTAGTAAAAAAGCAACATGGGAATTCTTAGGAATCACTGATTGGCAACTTTTCCTCCCACCTCGTTCCTTCTTTCTGACATCCCCACAGACCTTGCTGGCGAAACAAGTGAGTATTCAAGGAACAAGGAAGGCTCTTCTGTTTCATCTGCCTGCTCAGCCTTTTACATTTGTAATTATGACCATCAAACTACACAGATTTGTATGCAGAATAAGCAATAATATTTCTGGGTAACATACACAATCATAGCCTCACAACACAGAAACTTCCATGAAGTTTGAGTTAATGATGAACAAAATATTTTGATTTCCTGAGGTGGGAACTGGCAACTCCAGTTTTCAGAGAATGCAGAATTGAAATAAGCAGCTCCCCACTATGTCTGTCAATGTACTGAAAACTGATGAGCTTACCAAAGTATTTTTAAGTAGTGTAAAGCATGGAAAGCTTTAGATGAAAGCCTGTTTCTGATTAAAGATAAATTTCAAGTAACATATGAATTTGATAGAATTCATATGACCAAAGAAAGAATTCCTACTAACCTCTAAAATATGTAGCTCATGTCTTTACACTTTCACAGTATCTGATAAAATGCAGGCTGCCTAAATGTACACCTGTGTACAATACCATCTGAAGCACCTAGGGACTTGTGCCAAGTCTCCTTCTCTCTATCTATGGGACACCAGAAAGATTCAATTAGAAATACCTATCATTTTAGGAAAGTGCAAATTAAGACCATATAGCGATGCTCTCAGGGAATATTCCTAGATACCTATGAAAATAGAGGTAATGTTTATATCCAAACGGTGTTTAGCCTTAATTTCCAGCTTCAGTCGGGAAGGGTGGAGGCGGCTTGAAGCATGCTGTTGCCAGGAAACTGAGCATGGCCACGGCTCAATAAATGGTTCCCAGCCTGAGACCAAACAGAAAATGACATATGTATTACACGTTTGAAGGCCACATTGGAATGCTGTTTACATACCTAAGTGTTTAATAATACAGCTTCAATAACGAGCTCCCTTACTTTCAATCTGTATTCAAGATGAACTTGTGAGCCTACAGCTTTAATTTGCTAACTAATACAAAGCTGCTCCAGCTCCTCCTTTTGAACCAGAGTATACTATGTGTAGAGACTTCCAGAAATATCTTAATTTTGAGAAAAGTATTAAATGGAAATCAGTTTTATACTGGAGTGGTGCAACTAGAACAAACTCTGACATAGCTGTTAAAAATCCTATATATTTTCAAATATAAAAAACACCTTGATATTGACAGAATTCCTGAGGTCATTACCATCAGTTTTGTAACAGAAAACTTCATTTTTCAGCTCAGAGAAAAAAAGACAACTAGGTCAGTTCTTTTGTCAGTGGCTGAGCCGTACTGAGGCATAACTTGCTTTTTTTGTAACTAGAATATAAATTACTATAGTTGATTCATCATCTTTCGCCTAATCGCTTCTCTCATGTCCCATTCCATCATAAAATGAATAATGAATTGAATGCTTCAAAGCAATTAAGCATCAAAAAAAGGTAAGTAATACAGAGACAAGTTAGTTATTTATATTATATATATATATTTTTATATATTATAGTTATTTAACTATATAAAAAGGTTATCCAGGAATACGATAATTACAAGCATAACTTCAGTCTAATTTTTGTAACAGCAACTTCTCTACTTGCCACACCTTTCCATCAGATATCAAATTAGGATATCTTGTCCAGGACCACATGTATACACAAACACACACACACACTTAGACTTTTATATTCTCTTATGTGCAATCTTGTGTTGGGTAAATTTCATGCTCCAGTAGTACACAAGATTGTATTCCTAAACCTAAATAAAGGAACCCCTCAGTATTTTGTACCTGAAAGCTCACGGTTATAATAGTCTCCGGAGAGGGTAAAATGAGCATAGCCTTCAGGGTTGGCTCTCAAATGTTGGAGAAAATTCAAACCTGCCAAAAAAGTGAATGTTATGCAAAAAAAGTGTGATCAAGTTTCTCAAACCAGTGAAGTATTAATAAGCAATGGGAAAATGTGTCTTTTAAATTGCAATGGTACAAAAAGCATACTAAAATATTTCAAATTGTTTTCTTTTCACTCAAGAAGCAAGCTATTTTTATTGAAGCAGAAATCTGTTTAATCAAAGAAAGTACTTAAAAAAAAAAAGTGTAGTGACAGCATATCCATATGATTCTCTTCAGTGATTATTTTAAGCAGAACCTGCATTTTTAGCAATAACTTCTAAGCATTATTACTATGCAAATAAAAAGTAACACCACTAGTTTCTTAAGCATAACAGATTGCTTATGATAGGCATTAATAGATACAGGTATATTTCTTCTCTTATAAAACCACCACCACCACAAACCAGCCACACAACCACCACTGCCAAAATACTGTCAATTAAAATTTCACCAGTCCTAAGAAACCTGCACAGTAACTGACAGTATTTTATGCAACTCACTTAGCAAAACAGATACTCACGTGAAAACGTTAACTCTGCAAGAGGAACATCACAGTCCATGCAGTCATCAATAAAGCAAATACATATATTTTCTGCTTTTATTTCCACTCCAGAGATGAACTGAAAAGGCACAATCCCCCGGCTATCTCGGCCAGAGGAAGTCTGGGAAAGTGACTGCCGAGGTTCAGCATACTTAAATAACCAACTTGCTGCTTTTTTCATGTCACCTTAGACAAAACCAAACAAGTACATTTCATTGAGAATGTAGTTGATGATGTAAAAAACATATGGAAACAAATTAATTTCCTTTCCCTTAGAAAGGGTAGCAAGATATTAACAGTATCTTCAATGTGTTCTATTCGATAACATATATAAAGGCAAGATTATAAGTGTTTTCTAAGAATAAGAAACTTTTGACATTTGCAAACCAAGTTAGAACATAATATAAACCTATATCAAATGCTATGAGTGCCTATAAATAAGGTGAGAAACATCCAGTGCTAAAGAAAAAGAATCCAAGAATCTTCTTGCTATGTATTGCATGTAGAAACAGGTTAAATACACGATTCAACAGGGGGAGACAAAAATACATGCTCTATAGATAAAGTGATGGATAACAGTACGAAATATGGTATACCATAAAAAACAACCACCACCACCCACCCACCCACATGGCCCACACATGACATTTCAAAAGCAAAGACGAATCTTTGGAGGGTGGGTTTTAGGCAATAGTGGAACAGAAAAGTAAGAATGATTAAGATGTCAAAACAAAGACAATTTCGGTAATTGGAGGCCAAAGTAAAGAAGGAAATACTGTCTGTCCATCAGCTACCTTACATCCTGAAAGTTAGATAACATGAACAATCTGAAAGGCCAACTAAGAATATTTGAGGTTACCTTGGCAAATCAGAAGAGCTTGACGACAATCCTCCATACTGAATCCCAATTCCTGAAGGCGAGCCAGCTGTACCTCTGCAATTAAACAGTTAGCTAAGTACAAATCCATGTCAGTTATCTACTTAACTTATTTTAATTTCTGAAATTAAATATACCTGGATGAAAAAATGATTTTCTTTCTGTATTTCATTTAAGATTGCAGCTGTAGAAAAAGCATAATATTCAGCGCTGCTTTTACAAAAAAAACAACCCCCAAAAAAACCCTGTGCGTATGTGTGCATCTACTATACTACTATAAACTATTTTTATCTTCCTGCAAAAAGTTTACGTACTCCCACAGATTTCAATTGGGATTAAGAAAATTATTTTTTTGTAAACCAAATTCTTCACCTGGAACACAATTCATCACTTATTTTGAACAAAACATGTGGCTCAAGCACACAGTAGCAGGGAAGAAAGTCGTTTTCACTGGTGTGTATTTATTCATTGTCAGGCAGCAACCACACGCAATTTTTAATTTGAAAAAAAGCAGTGTCACCAAAACAGAATAATATGCTGCTGGACATGAAGAGATAGCTGGGTTATGATTATTGTGATGGTTTCCATTTCATTGCCAGTTCAGTAAGTTTGAAGAGGTAACACCTCACCCTCATCAAATATTTTCTAAGTACTTCATCATGATGACGTATAATGACAAGTGATACTTATTAAAATTTTCTATAAAACTATCTGTCATACTACAAGCAGAAAAAAAAACAACAGAACATTCTACTATTTTTATAGTATCATCAGTATAATGCTATCTTCAGACAATTCAAATCAATGAAATGAAAGCTTTTTCACGATGAAGATAACATCTTTTGTGTTAAGCATGTAGTCTAGCTTTACACTGCTGAAACCTTCCTTAGAAAAGGAAACAACTTCACTCCAGTGGTTAAGAACGTACCAAGAACAGGATCCAAAACACGTTTGGGTATCTCTCTATTTTCATTTGTGAAGCAAGAAGTTTCATTCACCAGTGATGAACTAGTGTTAGTTGTACTTTCAGCAGTCGATATAGTTGAGTCAGGCACAGCTGCACTAGTCTGTTGAGGAATTGATTTAGCAATTGCCAAGAACAGTTGAACATCATTGTAGGACAGTCTGATATCCAGTGCTTGCAACTGGATCTAAATGGAGAAAAAAAAAAAAAAAAACCTGTTACACCTTTCTATACATTTTTCTTGTATACTTTGGATAATAACAAACCTTCTCTGAAAGGAAGACAAAATTTAATATTAAAATCTGTTGAAAATACTGTTTTAAAGCTCCAGTAATAAAATTATTAAACTTCTACTATTACCTACTAATTATCAAGAGCATAAATAGTGGGGCAGTACAGTGGGGAGTGATACAGTAAATGTTTTGCTTTTGTGTAATGGGGAAAACACGTCTTCTACAGTTGAAATTATTCATGGGATTTTTGGGCATGAAAAATCAGTATAAGATCACAATCTCGTATCCTATACTGCATACAGTCTTATTCAGTCTTTTAATATTACCTCCAGAACAGGAGGAAAATCCTCACTGTTGAAAGCATCCAACAGTCCTGAACCACTTGGGTAGGAAGGATTCCCAACAAGTTCCACCTGAATTTGTACTGGATCAATAATTGACAGTGCAGTCTCTTGTTCATTTCCTAAACGGCATGAAAAAACCTATGAATTAAAAATAATGTAAAAGAATTAGAATATGAGAACACAAGCCTGGCAAGGGCCTTGAAATCAAAGACTGACTCTCAACCACAAAACAATATGAACTATAACCAAATTATTCTCTACAGAAAATCCCTTTGTAAACTTTAAGGCAGCAGAGATTCCAAAATCTTTCCAGACAACTTCTTCCAGTGCCCCACTATGCTCTAAATTCAGGAAAAATGATTCTGATATCCAACCAAATATTTCCATTATTGCTGGAATAATTCCATTACCCCTCCCATCACAGATATGGAAAGTGCTTTGTTCTTTGGTCTACAACAACCATTTAAAATTTATCACATCTCTGCACAGCCTTCTTTTTCTAGACGAATAAATTCTTTTAAACCTGATGTATTATGTACTCCTCAGCTCTCAGTGTTCTTGCTGCTCTCCTCTCAATTGTTTGTAACTTCTTCAGATCTGTTCACCCAGGACTGGCCACAGCACACCAGCTGTGGTCCTACTCTGCTAAACAGGATTCAGGATCACTTTGTATACTCAAAACTCCTAATCGAAAAAGATCCCTACTCACATATATTCCAATGGCATGATACTGCTTGTTCACCTCAAATCAATTTTGAGTACAACCTGCAGGCCTTTATTGAACACATTGGCTTCTGCCTATCCAGTTATGCCCCAACTTAATTTGACAGTTTATGGTTGGAAACCGGATTATTAGCTAGCAATATTTTGAGATTATAGCCAAGTGTTTCGGTGTCTTAGCGCAAAAAAATACAAATTCATTTTTAAAACTGCTGTAGAATAACAGCACCTGATGGGAATGAACACACTAAAAATGATCTGCAGACTACTTCTGTAGAATTTGTATTTCAAGCATCTTCACAATTTCATATAATTTTAGATATTTTACAAAAGCAAGGTTATTTCTACTTACCTCAATGCCAAACAAACTTCCAGAGAAAGGACGATCTAACAACTTGGGCTTGTAAGTGAGAACAGTAGTTCCCTTCAAAATAATTGCATTGGTATCAAAACAAGACATGTCTTCAACAACCACAAATTCCGTTCCTGAACAAAACAGAATGTTAAATAATAAACAGAAGTTGAAATACCATTAAGGTACTTTAAGCACTTCTAGCAGGATTCTTTATTTTCTGCCTTTTAAAGGTCCTGTTTGTACCTATCACATGGCTTTTAAACAGAAAAGAACCCATTTACCTGTCACATTAACCTTAACTTCCAGTTGTTTTTCTGTAGACACATGCAGTGATGAACGTTTTGTAACTACTCCACTTTTCACTGTTTTTGGAACTACAGTTGTTTCACTGCTGTAAGTGCGCTGCCGGGAAGAAAGGAGATTTTCCCGCTTTTTGGTATCTCCAGGAGTATATAAAAAGTCGTGAACAAGTAACAACCAGTCAAATATTAGAAATACACGAAGATTGTTCAGTACAACTGTAAAACTAGAGGAATCCTTCGTAGACCTATTAAAAAACAGACAGAGAAGCATACTTTAGAATCTTACATTTTGGTTATATTTAAAATTATGTTGAGAACAGAGTTGTTACTTGCCAGACAGTATTAATACTCTATGGAGTTTTATAGGGGTACATGTAATTTACAGAATGTCTGGCCTTTAAAAATATCTATGTTTAAGCAGACTGAAATTCATCAAGCTGTTGTACACACAGAAACCCAACATATCTTAAATTGTACGAAACTTTGACAGCTTCTAAGTTGTAATGATACAAAAGGTAAATTTAAAAACTATGTAACAAGCAATTAGCTTATAAAAGCTCCTTTTATACGTTTGCATTATTGATATTAATTTGCAATAACTCAGGTTTTTTAAACTGAGACTATTACTACTTTACATCTGTTCAGTATCAAAGCTAACACACTGTGCATGAAATTTAGACCTGGCTCCATGCCCCTTTGAAAGATCAGACATGCAATGTGTTTCCTCTCACACCCTGACAGCATTTTGTAGCCCAGGAAGTTTCTTTGTCATTCAGAAGAAACGCTAGCCTTCCTGAACTTTTAGCATCACATTCTCAGTATCTGGTTAAGAAGGCTAAAACTGTTTGACTTCATGATCTGAAATACCAATTATATTTGGTCATGCTAACTGGAAAATAACCTAAGTGCTTAAACTCCATGAAACAATTTTATATCCAACCCATTCTGGAATATAAAATCTCCAAAGAACTGTAATTCCTTTGTAAGAAGCAGCCTGCCTGTGCTGCTTCCAACATTAAAATCCTTTAACTCTCCCTGGCTCTCCAGGATATTTCCAAAAGACACGAACCAGTATAATGCTATCATGGAGCTCTGCAAGAGCTTACATCTAGTGCCAAGGATGCTCTCACCAATAAAAATCTAACACATGCTTATGTGGCTATAATTTAAAAGCATAACACTTGGGAGGAAAATTCCATGAAACAACTGCTCATAAACCAGATTAGGCTATACTGAGCAAACTAACCTCCAAACTAAGCAGATACTAGATCAATAATCATAGGAAAATCCAGAACATTTCATTTGTTGCTCTGTTGTTTGTTTTCATAAATCCCATAGGATTTTAGTTTTATTCAAGTCTAAATCTTAAAGGATAAGTTTGCATTTAGAAAAACATCAAGTACTTTAAACCATCATGTATTCTCCAAATCTGCACAACAAATTTCTCTCAGTTGCCTAGAACTTCAGAACAAATGTCTTCAGCATCTTCCATTGGACTTAAGTAGTCCATTTTTTTTTCTGTGTTGCTACTGCAACTGCTTCAAGGAGGTATCATATGAATAAAACTGTTGGAAAGCTGAGTTTGGTCAGGGGGCCTGATCAAAAGCGAATACAACACTTGTAGTCACCCTCCTTCATCCTCATTTTGTTAGTTAACATCCCTCAATGCAACACTGTGCCAATAAAGTTAAATGTTGACATTTTATATTTAATTTTTCAATATTAAATTAGAACCAAACAGTTATCCACTTTCTGATAGTTTTAAGCATCCCATGATATTTAGATGAAGAAAAACAATGTGGGATAGAATACAGTAAAGCAAGCAGAGAGTGTTTTTTGAATGAAGTGTAATTGCTGTACTTATTTGATACTCTTGGAAAGAGACGTGTGACACCTACTGGAAAACTTGTGCAACATGTATTCATAACTCTGTAATATGAATGCATACAAGCACACAAGTGATAGGCCTGACTTAGCAAGTAGCTTTAAGCAGTACTGATTTAAACCAACAAACAAACAAACAAATAAACAACAACCACAATAAAAAAACAACAAACAGCAACACTAAAAATAAATAAATCTCAGAACTACCAACCTGTAATGCAATTCAATCTGGATTGCTCCCGGACTACTAGTATTCTTTGATGACTGAAAGATGCAATTGAACACATTGGGTGTGCCTGCAGTAGATTTCTGTCCAGCATAACGTGTGTCAAATGCCATCATGGAATGGGAAACTAAGTTTACAGACTTTGTTCTATTTGAAGAGCTTTCAAAAAGTAACTTAGATTTCTTAAAATCAAACCTAGTAGAATAAAAAGCAAAACAATACAATTAAGGATCTTGCAGCTCATTTATTTCCAGAAGTTACTTGGTTTAGAGGTATGCATAGTATATTGCTAATATCTTTTTTAGGTATTTTCTGAAACAACTATATCACATCTCATGCCACAGAGATGCAAATTGGATCTGTACTGTGTGTGCTGTTTACCTCTGATACAGAACCTTCTGGATTAAAAAAAAGAGCACGGTAGAAACATGCTTCTGAAACAGCATAGTTAGTCAAGTATGCTGTTTCTATGTTGCTTCTAAAACAGCATAAGCTTGACTGCGTTAGTCAAGTCAACTGATTTCTGAACTGTGATTTCAAGGACAACTAGAAAGAAACAGAGTACTTTTTGAACAGCGTCATTCGCTTTCATCCTTCACAATAGCTGAAACTCTCAATTTGGACTAAAATTAAGAAGTACTATTTCGTTACATTATGAAATCATAAATTCATGTATTACATTAATTCCCATCCTACAATGTCTCAGATGAGCATAGTGTTTCAGATAATGTATTCAGTAACAAAAGAAAATTCATACCTGGCTAAAGAGCTGCATCCATCTTTTCCTTTTGGATCCATCAGTTCCAGACTCACGTTAACCATGTCAATGAGGAAAGACATAGAAGTATATACTTCTCCACTCAAAACTGTCTGAAAGTGGTAAACATCAATATTTTTTTTAAGAACATCTGTTTAAGATTCATTCCTGAATTAAATTTTGTTATTTAGGACAAATGCAGACGGTTAGAATGTCTTTCTCCTTCCAAGCGTTTCATTAACCATTGCTGGGGAACAAAAGTTACATTTCACAACACGGTGGCTGTTTCTTACATGTCTCTTCTAAAGATTAGAATCTCAGAAATATGAAATAAGTGCAAGCAACTGTTGAAAGGACAAAGGTATTACCAAGAAAAACCTAAACTCCCAACAGTATCTACAGATAAGAAAGTTCTTCACTGCTCCTCTAAACATTTTTTTAAGATCTACCAGTCCGTCTCAAACTACAACAGAATAGCAGATATTATGCCTTATCAGAAAACATAACATTTCAAGACAGAATTTCAACTTCATAAACCCATAGTTCCTCTTACATGAATTCTTGGATCCTGCAAATCGTAAGGTCGCATGAACTCTTCTATAGGCTCCCCAAGGTTGTTCTCCAGCAATCCACGTATCAGTTTGTACTTAGGCAAATCCAGAGAACAATGGACTGATGAAAGATTGCCGTGTATCAATATGTCTGCAACTGCATGACTTAGCTCTCTGTACCAAAGGAAAGAAATCCAAGTTTTCAAGGTGCAATAACACAGCAGGGAATACTTTAAGATACATTAGAAGGCATATAAAACATTGTTTTCAGGCAGACAGCATAAAATGACCCTGCATAGGTCAACTCACTTGTCTAAGTTTCTCTCTACTTGTAGCTTCAGTCTGAAAGGTTCTTTTAATAGGCTTCCTCCTGTCTGCCTCACAAAGTATGATGGAAAGCTCAAGTCTGCACTTGTATCTTCCACGGCCTTAGAATACTCTCTCTGATATCTCTCCGCAGCAAATATGTCCATGTCCTGCAGATCAACCACAATGCAGTCTAAGAGGCAGATGTGATCCTCTGCAAGTGCACAGGAGATAACACATTAAACAAGAAAAGAAAAAAAAAGAATCTGCAAAACTAATGCAACTTACCTAAAAAAAGAAATTTAGCTTCTCCTGGAAGTTATTCTGATTGTTTTTATGATTTTTATTCACACACATCAATTTCTGTAACTATCTGATACCAAGCTCGTTCACTGATAAATGTGAACTCTTCATTACAGTTCACAATACTCCTTGTGTCTGTAATACACATCTTAAAACATACCCAAATCGCAGCACTGTTCTTCCAGAAACTGAACTAAAGTTCTGTAATCCTTTAGCTGCAAAAAGCAACACTTAAACTAAGAAGTTACCGATTTTAAAACCTACAGTCTTCAGACCCACAGCCTTACATCTTCCTGTGTCACAAAAGATACATGTGAAACTGCGCTGCGTTATTTTAAGCAGGAAAACAAGAACTAAATTGCGTTTCTACCATTTAAAACATACCTGGGCTGTCAGGGTTTGGTACAACAGGTAATTTTGATTGTTGCCCTTGTTGCTTACTCAATGCACTCAGCATAGGCTCACTCTTCAGCCTAGAAACATTTGCTGCTGATGACTTTTTCATGAACAACCCTTCCATCACTACTTTTGATTCATCTACACTTGTTGTTTTCTTCATGCTGTGTTTTGGGGTTCCCAAAGGAGATGAAAATTGAAATGAATCCTGCTAATGAAAGCAATTTTATAATTAACAATAGATTTTCATCTCACATACTAAGGACCCAATATACCAAGGTTCAAGCTACTGCAAGTCCTTGTCAAAAAACTAAGTACTTTATTTGAATCCCAGTATTTTTTTTTACCACTGCAGAAAGATGGTCAAGCTTTTTTCCTATCGCCTTAACAGATTATAATGTTTTCTATAACAAAAAGCTTACCTCAGAAACATTTTTAAAGAAAGCTGTGAAACAATGATAAATTCATTCAAAACCAGCTGTTTTTGCACAACCAAAAAAACCTCCATGTGAACAAAATTAACGTAAAATAGCAGGCTAAGGCTGTCAAGATATCAAGCATATCTATAAAATAAAGACTGCTAAATATTTAAAAGCTGTTTTTCAGAACATCTTCAAATGATCTCGACATATGCAGTGATTTCTGCATGATCATGTCAGCAATTTAATATGTGTATTAGAATAAGTGAATAAACACTTCTATACATAATATTATCATTTTATGCACTATAAAGTTCCATCATAATACCAAAACGTGTCCCAGAATTTTTCTGCAGTAGCTGAGTTTACAGACGGCAAAGTTTCCTACCCTCATTCTCAAAACCCCCACATGCGAAAACAGAAAAGCTCATTTATATTGGTGCATAACATTTTACACTTCCCCACCACCACATATCCAGAGGAGTTCTTATGGAGTTTCCACCTTCACAATACTGTCTAGCACCAAAAACCTACAAAGGCTATAGTTCACTATGCAGTGGGCAAATGAGTTGCATTAGCATTAGGAATTTATCCTCCCATAAACATGTCCAGTGCGATAGGTCTACACACTGACCTTAAACCCCACTGCCCATTTCAGGGTTCGTTTAGTCTGCCCTGATTCAAATTTTATG
Organism: Anser anser; assembly: GCF_964211835.1. Taxonomy (NCBI): domain Eukaryota; kingdom Metazoa; phylum Chordata; class Aves; order Anseriformes; family Anatidae; genus Anser; species Anser anser. The sequence goes on along the minus strand of NC_139738.1, from coordinate 5,830,244 downwards.
AATCTCACGTTTCAGTTTTGTTCAAGTTCATGTGCCCCAGCAGATACAATTGTCTGCCATTAGTGATCCACTTCGTTCCTTACTCTGGGATTACCGACTTTACCCATGACTGCAGTATTGTTACGATCATTTCCCATCTTCTTTTTGTAGCCACCTTACTGACGTTATGATACAATCCTTACCCATAAACTTTCCTTTCCCTTTTTAATCATTAATCTTACTTGCCTTACATGGTTTAAAATTATTATTCTTTGGAAAACTTAATTGCAGCCATGATTAAAGAATTTAAGATTAACAATTGCAGCCATGATTAAAGAATTTAAGATTAACAATTTGGAAACATCAGCATTCAACATTGCCCTGTAAAGATGAGACTGAAAAGTACATGCAAAGAAAAACCATCACATCACCTGTAAATCTACGAATTTATGTAAATCCAACTTAGTAGCTCCTCAGACATGCACAAAAAGCACACAGCAATAAATTTAACTCTAAATCTTATGGAATTTAGCAAGTTCTTTACATATTAATGTAGATAGGAACTTTTTAAGTGCTAAATTCCACAAGAAAATTTCTTTATTTTTTTTTAATGATTGAGGAGCACCTCAACACTACTATAAAGATGTGAAATACCTCAAATAAAACTGGATCCTTGTATGCATTGCCTTGTAAAATCAGATCCTCGAAAATAAACATAGGGCAGAGAAAAGAAAAAAGAAAACTAAACAAGAAAACCAACCAAATGAAACAAACAAAAAAAACCACCACCAAAACACATCCACCCTATCCCATTTCAGAACACCAAATATCTAAAGTATTATGGTCTCTTTAAATTGAAAGAAAACTACCATACACACACCCTTTCTTTACTCTTAGAACATTAATTTGGGAATGTACCACTTACAAATCTTTAAATACATCACAAGAAAACTCAATACTACAATCCAGTACTGCCTTACAATAAAGACATTGTTAGGTGTTAATCAAATGGAGGTAACAGACAAAATTCCTGTAGTGATGACTGCAGTACACCTAAATTCTGTCCCCCCACTTTAACGGAATAGGTGATTCCCAGAACAAACACACACCCATTCTGTTGCATAGATTAGATATAGAAACCCTTCCAAGAAGGATTTTCCATACCCCAGATTTTGTGGCTGCATCTCTCAATAACACTGACTATTCCTGTACTTCCAGCCTTAGGTTCAAAACTTCACTGGAAGCCTTTCATTAGGTTTTACCTAGTGAAACCAACCACACATACTTGGTTTCATTAAGTAAAAGCAGAAAGGAAAAAAAAAAAAAAGACATTAAGAACAATTCTGTTCTCCAATATCTTCCAGCAAGTTTCAGCTGAGAAAGATCTCCATTCTCTGCTACTCACATTGTTGAAATTTTAGGAAAAAGCTAGTAAAGAGTGTTAGCTGAAAGCCCTTTATTCAACAACCAGTTGAACTGAACTTTCGAATAGGTCCAGTTCCATTAATTTCCAGGAAACAGTCTCCCCTCTGACCTGAAGGTCTCAGAAAGCAAGCACAGGTGTAGGCAAGCACAGAATGGAACAGCTGCATACAATTATCAGCAGGACAGATTTAGAAGAATACCTAGAACACTGGTTTCACTACTGGTAGTACAAAATTTGCATAGAAATTAAAGTGTAAGTTTAATTACCAGTTTGATAAAGAAATAAAATGCACAAGCACTAGAAAAAACACAAGATGCAACATTAAGAAGTAATGTTCTTACCTTGTTCTTTAATGAGAAAGTACCTGGCATACCCGCAAACAGAAATCTATTCTTGACTTTCAGTTTTCCAAGATTAGCTACAATAAGACTATTAGACTTTGAGCTTTCAGGTATAAGCAGAACGGGAGCACCAGCCTCAATATCAAGAAGAACTCGGGAAGCTCGCTGCGCTTTATCTCTTACCTAGGAAGAGCAAACATTTGCTTGAAAACTTAGTTCACAACATCACAAAAAATGCAAGCACGTTGCCTATTTTGCTTCCCCCCCCCCCTGTATTTTTTATGAAGTGCTTCTTCATAAAAAGGGACACCACCCACTAGATCAGGTTGCCCAGGACCTCATTTAACTTGGTCTTGAACACTTTCAGGGGCATCCGCAATCTCTCTGGGCAACTTGTTCCAGTGCCTCAACACCCTCTGAGTGAAGAATTTCCTCCTGAACTCCTAACTCACAGAGTTGATGCAGTAAGACAAATTCTAAGCTGCATTCCAACTTTCATAAGTACGATAGGAAAGAACGGGGTGGGGGCAACAAAAAAATAAACATACTGTTTGTCCTTCAACTGCTGCTCTTTGCCGCCCCAGAACATCCTGAAGCTGAGTAAAATGCTGGATGAAAGATACCACCTCTGCCTGGAAGCGCTGGGTATGCACATACTGAACAGATGCCATTCGCAGAGTGACACGAATATCACATTCCCTCTGCAGCAACGGGTCTGGCCGCCCATATCTGTGAGAGAGGTCAAAAATAACATTTAGCTTTCTATCTTAACCGACATTTTACAAATAGAGCTATTCATTATTTACATTCAAAATAATAACACATAGGATTGAATTGATGTTCATAGTATATAATTAAAACAATTTCCACTACAAATGTGAAATCATTTGTATTTTATATTAATTACTTTTAAATTACGTATGTTTAAGCACTGCTGAATTTTAAATAGGCCAACAGAAATTTGAAATGTACCACCTCCAAGCTCAACATCTAATAGATATACCTTTGGTTATTCTATACATCAGAACAGTGACTTAAAATAAGTACTCTACTGCATGATAGTATGCAGATCTTCCATTATAATAAACACAGATTCAACTCTAAATCAGTGTGCTGTTATATTTGAGATGAATCGTATAACGTTCCACTGATAATTTTGAATCTGAATACTTCTGGTGGGTGGAGAAGGGAGTGGATAACCATGAAACATCACAGGATAAGAACTACTGCTTTACAAAAAGCCTAACTTCAGGAGTGCACTATGAAAAAGAAAACCCTTAATTTCAAAATTAATTAAGAAGCAATTGAATACCTATCATCAACTGAAAATTTCTTCCAACTTCTAGAAAAAACAACTATTCTATCTAGGAAAAACTATCACCTAAATACATTCGAGAACAGTTTTTGAAGAAAAAACATTTTTTTTTCTCCCTGATTAGCCATTACATTCAGCAGAGAAAAGTTAAAAATGTTTCATGTGTTTATGACTGGAAATGTTCAAAGTCTTGTTTACACTGCAATTTCCCAAAGCAGAATCACGCAAACCTGAAAGTTGTGGATTTTTTTTGTTGTTGTTTGCTTGCTTGCTTTGGGGTGTATATATATATATATATATATATATTGTTAATACTCAGAAACAAGAGGTTTAAATTCATACTTATAGATTTGAAAAATGAGTGCCTCTTCACCACTTGTAGTGAAACGCTCTCTGTAAAATTCTCCATGAGTTGTAAGATCACTTAAGGACAGACTTCCAATACTTCCTTGCAGGGCTAGATCTCCATCTGCAAAACAGAAGTCAGACAGTTAGTCTCCTCAAACACGTAACTTACTAAAACCCCAAAGTATTTTTTTTTAATTAGTGGAATAAGCTAATTACAAATAATAAATGACACTGATTAAACATAAAACCTCATGTTGAAAGCAATTCTTCTGCTACAAAGATTGTATTAACCCAAACATAACCCTATCATTTACACACTATGTGATCACAGCACTTTGATCTGTGAAAACTTTACAGAACTTTTTTTCCTCTAAAACAGTAATATATACCTTTATTCTGCTCTGTGAAAATAAAATATAAAATTCCTAGCCAATTTCAACTGAAATGATAAAGGGTTTGGCAACTGGGGGGAATGCAAGAATTTAAAATTAACACTGAAATACCCTGATGGGGAGGAAGAAGCAGTGGGAAGAAAACAGAGTCTCCCCTAGGAAATAAACACACACAGACACACACAAAAACCTGAAGCAATGAACAAAAAAAATAAAACCACTTCAAATCCCAACTCCAATGCACATCTTTTATTTTAAACAGCATATCATGTCAGACCACCAATCTACTCACCAATTACCTCCAAGTGAGCTGCAAGTTTTGACACACTGGCTTTAGCAAGCTCACTAGTTGTCTTATTCAGTACTAAAGATAAAGAATGGACCTGGGTCAAACAAAAAGGAATAGGTTGGTATTCAACAATATAACCTCATAACTGGAGCATTTTGGCAGTTTTTTTCAAGACAATTACATTACAACTCATAACTGGCAAACAAGGACGATTTGATTGGGAGACAGTGGATAAAAGCAGTCTTTTTACATACTTGCTTGCACATTAAAGTCTCCCAAACATCTTAGAATGATCGTTCTAGCACTGTTACCTTCATCCTCTTTCAAGATTTGCCATTTGCAACTCAGACTGCAGGACCTCTGGAGAAAGACTATATATATACACACATACACATGTATACATATATACATACACATGTATACATATGTATAGTTCATTTTAAAAAGTAAGTCTAAGCACATATAGGTATATACACATACACATTTATAAGAATATGTGTATGTATCTATGCATATTTTTAAGTAAACTCCTTAGCACCTAGAACAATAGTTCCAATTCAGCACATCAGGTCTTCAATATTGAACCAACCACACCATTTCAGAGATCACAGACATTTAGGCCATGCCCTTTGTTATCCCAGGGAAATAAGAATCACCTTCCACGAGATTTACACTTTTCTAAGACTCTTATGCCTATAGTTGACTTGGGATAGGTGAGAGTGTCAAACTCCACTCATGAGGGCTGCATAAGGACAATAAACATGGAGCATTCTACTTCAGCCTGCCTTGATGAGACATATACGCATCTAAGGAGGGTGACAGCGCAATGGAGCCAATCATTTTGCAAACCTTTTGCTTTTCTGTAACTCCTGCCCCTGCCCCTCTTTTAAAACCAAACACAACCCTACATAAATACACATTCTGAATCTGTTTCATGTGCATTCTTCACTACAAAATGTTAATGCAATTTAAATGTCATCTTAAAACTTATGGTTTATGAAAACTTATCATAGACAATCCAATTACTATTTTGCATCTCAAATATACCTTCAGATCCAGTTTAGTGTTTACAGGCTCTTGGACTTGAGAAACTGATGAGGTATTTACTTCTGATTTAGTTGTCTGCTGAGTATCTTCAGGCTGTAGCTTCATAGCATGATTATCAGCAGTGGATCCAATCCCAAAGAAATCCAGTATCACCACCCAGGTTTGCAAAGTTATTAAGACATCAAGACAATTAAAATCAACATCTATACTACGGTTAATTTTGTTATAGCGAGAAGAAAATTCAGGATGTTTCCTATCCACCAGAAATATATTGATGTGAACCAATGAATCATCAAAGTGGCTTTTTCCACAAGGCAACTTGGATCTATCTGCTGTTGGAGAAGGAGGTGGAGTCAGAGGATACTCGGAATCAGTATCTTCTTTCTGCTTCTTACGCGAGGCACAAACTGGTCTTTGGTATAGCTGAAAGACATTAGTCGCTTCCTCCATATGAGATGGTAGGGAACGTGGCATATCGGGATATTCTACATTGGATACTGAGGGACAAGACTGTGAAAGATACTCCTTGTGTGCTAAACTGGATGGTTTGGGTGCTCCACGGGACACCATGAGGTTCTTATACATAGAGTCTGTTTTTTTTTCCAGAAGATCTTCCATGAGTAGAGAACGCAAGGCAATCTGAACAGACAAAGTCTGAGGATGATCTTTAGCAAACTCAACATCAAAATCCTGAAATTTAAGGCTGACAAGACCTTGTGCACCAAGTGTAAGATCACCACTTAACTGAACCTGGAGCTCTGAGATGTGGAAGTTTGCTTGAATTTGAGTAAAAGATTTTGTTTCCCTAATAGCCAATGACTTGTTCGTAACAGAAGAAAAACTAGAATGGCTGAATAAGCCATTATCCTTCCATTCACTTGAGAATTCTGTGCCTGTACTATGAACTGATGCTGGAGGAGAAGTCTGACAAGTTGAAGATACAGTAGCAGTCGGAAATTTGTTCAGGTCTTCACTGTAAATTAAATTATCCAGAGTTTGCAGGACTTGTTCATACACGTGTTTTGCTAACACGACCTACAATGTAGAAAAAAAAAAACAAAAAAAAACACGATTACCACATGAGCTCTCTGTATCATGACATAAATTTTAAAACTCTCGAGCAGAAAAACTGTGGTATTTCAAACCAGACAAATGTTAAGCTTGTTCACAAGTGAAAAATAATCCAGAACAAGGTACAATGCAAAACTGAAATAAAACAATTCTCCTGTTTTAGTTCTGTAAGATTACACACTCTAAAAACATACAGGATAGAATCCTAGAAAAGGATGCGTTCCTAAGTAAAAAGTATCCACACAGAGTTAATTAAAAATAAATCACCACACAAACTAGCCTTAAATTACCATGCTGAGATTATACAGTAACTTATGTAAGAAACACTCCACTTTGCCACCCACTGTTTATGTTATTAGTTTTTAGGTTTGTTTCCTCTGTTTAAAAATCTCTGCCCTTGCAGAGGTATTTGTCAGAATAATATCATTTTAATTCTTAATTTCTACCAGAACCACAAATAAACACATCCAATGCTGGAATTTGGACAGTGACACACTTCATTTTCCTTCTGCGATACATGTTCAGGGTAATTAAAAGCTAGACTTATTTATAAAGATGTCTAAAATGCCCCAAAACAGGATTAAATTTTGATCATTATCATTATGATTTCACAGAACCACAAAACAGCTGAAATTGGAAGGGGCCTCTGGAGGTCTTCAGGTCCAACCCCACCACTCAAGCAGGGTCACCTACAGCAGGTTGCCCAGAACCATGTCCAAGCAGCTTCTAAAGATCTACAAGGAAGGAGACTCCACAACTTCTCTGGGCAACCTGTGCCAGTGCTCCATCACCCACACAGCACAGAAATGCTTCCTGATGTTTAGATGGAACCTCTTGTGTTCCAGTTTGTGCCCACTGCCTCTTGTCCTGGCACTGTGCGCCACTGAAACGAACCTGGCTCAGTCCCCTTCACCCTCCCTTCACGTATTTATAGACACTGAAAAGATCCCTCTGAGCCTCCCCTTCTCCAAGCTGAACAGTCCCACCAACTCTCTCATCCTCTTCTCACAGGAGAGGTGCTCCAGGCCTTTGATCATCGTGGTGGCCCGTAAGACTTCTGTGGCTTCTAACCACATGTGCAAGGCTCCAATTCCTAAACTACCAATATGTTAAATCTGAAAATATTTGCTTGAAAAATACTTATCTTCTATGGAGTGAAATATATTCATATTTTTAATAGAACTGCTAGGTTACTATACCTGAAGAGGGTTCACAAATTTTCCTTCAATCTTCATAATGCTTGATATTCCAAAGTCTTCACTGTTCAGCGGGAACGTTACATCCAAATCCCTCCCTAGAGGTATCTTCTCCAATTTAAACTGGATAGTGGTGTTATTCAGAATGTGGAAAGCTGTTAAGAGAAAGTGAAATGAAATCTATGTTATAACATAGATGTTATCCCTGCTGTACAGCCTGTACAGGAACTGTTAGCTAGAATTTCTTAGCAATGCTAAAATAAGTAGATCTGGCTATGTTTTGTAAAATTTCTGCATGAAAGGCACTACTCAGTTCTTGATTAGGAGAATAAAAATGGATACAAATAAAAGAATTTGTCTACTGTAATTAAAACTGAGCAAGACATTTCTGGGGGAAGGGTGAGAGAATATATTATCAGACCTACAGTCAACACCCATTTTTAGTGCTATCTATTACATTAAAATAATTAAGAATCCTCCAATTAACATACCATGGCCTTTATGTAACGATTCAAAGAAGTCATGACGAGTAAAATGGGATTCTTCCTGGCTATTAATACTAGCAGGACCTGAAGAATGTAGACCATGAGGTGTCTCACTTGTAGACTCCTTCTTGCTCATAAACTGACTGCTATTTAAAGAATACATTTTAATATCTTTAATTTCAACTTGCAGTCTATCACTTGTAGACTCATCTTCTCCTGGTACAAAATTCTGAATGCATATTTGTCCTAGATGGCCTACAAGCAGTTCATGGCTACCAGGCTTTCGAGGTATTGAGACAATTGGTGATTCAATGTTTACATTTAGTATAAGCTTAATAGTTTCACTTTTGAGAGGTGGTGATCCAAATGCATAGCCATCAGTATCTTCTAAGCTGGCAACATCTCTTGATCTTGGTGTTGTATCAAACAAAGAAACCATTTCACTGTATTCGGCAGTTTTAGTTGCCAAGACCGTAGTAACTTTGGAAGCTGCACTTTTCAGCATGCTGCGGAAATTCTCTTCCAATTCATCCATTGACAAAGCTAGTTCTTTCAGAAATTTAGCTGAGTGGTTGTAGTGTAAGGAGGCCATTTTGAGATTGAGAGAGCATTCCTCTTTTGATTTTTCTGTCAAAGTGAAACTTAAAGCATCTGGAAGGCTACTTCCATCATCAAGTCTAAAGAACAATGGTTCAAGGTAATCTACATCACCAATGAGATTCTCATACCTTACTGTATTCCCTATGCTGACAACATACTGGTTCTTAATGCTGTCTTGTGTTAAATCCATAAGGTGAAGACATCCAAGAGAGCCATTCACATCAAATTTGTTACACATGGAAACATTGACTTTGGTGCCACCAATACTGGCTGTAGCAATTTTTCTGCCATATTTTTCTCCATTTGTCATGCCAACTGTCCTGAGGAGAAGTATATTCAGCCAGTGAATATCAACTGCTACCTCTGTATTCTGCACGTAAGTAGACTGAAAGGTTTCCTGCTCCCTCCAATCTCTTTCCAAATCCGCCATTAAAGGCTGAGGACTAGAGTCTTCTTTCTCCTTTGGGAAAGATTTCTGGAGAAAACCTATGAGTTCAACAATTGTCTCTGGATTAAGGATGATATCCAGGTTGTTAACCTGTAGAGAGATTACCTGCAGACTGCTATCCAAATTCATCGATGGGCATTCTGCACTCACAAACTGATACTCTAATTTTATCAGGGACTCTTGATCTTTCCCATTATTACCAGATGAAGTGTTTGATGCTGCAGTGCATCTCTCTGTCAGACTAGCTGCATCAATGGGATGTGCATCACATGGTCCATAAACTGGTGACTGAGCCCTGCTGTCTCTAAGACTCCCTGTTGGCACATCAAAACTCAGATTCTTATGAGAAGCCATCAAGAGATCAAAATCTGTTCCATATGTTTGCATAGTATCAACAAGTAACAGGCCATGAACAGTCAGGGACACTTCTGCATCGTAAGGCCTTTTCACAAAATGGGCATTGGTGCCAAAAACCTTGAGTACAGAGATATATCGTCCATTACTTTCAACACCCAGCTGCATACAGTTTACTTTGAATTCAGCCAAAAGCAGCTGAGATTCAACAAGAACTTCCCTGGTATGTTGCTCTAGCATTACAACACTCTGTGTTAGATTCATTACAGAATCATGCAAACTGCCAAGCTGGTCTACCTCTGAAAAAATCTTGTCTTTTCCTAAATGTAGGCCATCTGAAGACTTAGCTTCAGATGCACTCAGCCGTGTACACCAGTTCTTCAGAGCTGATATTTTGTCTTCATTGATATGAATTTTCAAGTCTGGTAGACTGCCAGACAAGACTGCTCCTGGGTATTTTGGGTCAGATGTGTATATCAATCTACGTTCCAATTGCAGATGAACATTGAATTTTTCTACCACGTGTGTTGGACCCACATCACTATCTTGAACATGCTTCCAGTTGTCTTTCACTCGGCCCACCATGATCTGAAGGTCCATAAATGAAAGTGTGTATCTCTCATACATTTTTTTACTCATTAAGTGTGCTTGTAGTTGCTCTTCACTTATTTCTACACCAGTAAATTCAGACATTTTGATACCACTGTTGGTGCTAGATTCTGGCGGCGGAGTATTGGGAGGAGTTGCAAGAGGCGTTTTATATTCTTCATCACTTAGTTCATTGAATTCTGATGAAAAAGTATCTGCATTCCTTTTAGATTCTTCTGCGGATTAATAAATAAAAAAACAAGTAAACAAAAGTGTTCTTCCCCCCTCCTTAGGTATTTCCCATCATTACCTAATGATGGGAAACACCATTCTCCAAATTTTCTTTCACTTTATTTAACTAAGCTCAAGATACTCCTAACAGGCTGATGCCTCAGTTTCACAGGGAAATCCAAATCTACCCTGTGTAAACAATCTACGTTCTTTTTCTAGTTTGCCCTAAGATAGAAGATACAATAATAAAATTCTACTGTAGACAGTTCTAGGCCTGACACTTTGACTTTCAACTGCACTACAGAACTGCTCACCTACAGCCATACTTTTTTAAAAATTAAATTAATACCACATAGTTATCTCTTTCAAAATTTTTAACATATTCTCACACACCATAAAGTTCAGCTAGATTTTAAATAGGTCTAATTTTATTTACAAGTTCCACTGCAATTTCTTTTTAACTTTCATTCATTGTTTTCCTAGTGGAACAGGAAAGAAGTGATGATTTGTTTATGAAGCAATGATTTTAACTTTTGATATAAATAAAGAACATCAATTTTCCTTTCAGTTTTTTTTAGGCTAGCTATAGACACATCTGCTAAGAACAGAGGACCCATATGACTGCAGAGTTGGAGGGCTTATTCAAAGCATCCTTTCCCTGGGAGAACTGTCCCAAAAAAAGCATTCTACAGCTATATTTTGTATCCCTCTAAGCCAAAATCTCATCTACAGTAAAGTGCCTGACACACTAGCTTCATACCTGTTCATAACCTTCAAGAGGAGTAAGATATCACAGGGGATCATTTCATTTAAAAGGTAATTTTACAGCCCCCCACCCTCCATCCCAAAGAAAACCCTTGTTTTCTTGGCCGCAATAATTTTAGACCATACCTTGAGAATTGGTAAGTAATATTCTTCCCAGATCTATAACAACTAACACTGGATCCACAAATTTGAAATCATCAGGAAAGATCACCTGAGGGGCAGAAATATCAAGGCACACTGTCCAGCTTTTGCTGTTTTCCTGAAAGTTAAGAAGAAAGGAATAAGGGCCCAAAAGAAATAGCTTCCCTTAACATAATCAAAGCAAAACCAAAACAAACAAAAGCCAAACAAATCACTTTAGTTAGGCACTTTTTCCAGCTGAAGAGCTAACTTTCACAAAGCTTCAGACATGTAAATGTTTGGTAGCTTGTTCAAAATAGCTGTTCAGACTTGCATTACAGTCAATGAAGAGACACTTTCAGAAGGTGAAGAGTTCCATGCTAAGATAGTTGAACTGAGCACCCCATCTCTCGGCTGGGGAGACTGAACCTGCCTCCACAGCTTAGAGAAGACATCTATCATTTTCCGCGGAATTGTCAAGGCTATCCATAAATACAATGTGCACTAGACTGTGTTTTATCAAACATCAAATTATTAATTGTTGAGAACAATTATCTTTCATTTCACTGAAAACAACCCTCAACAAAATTCTCTTGCATCAGCCTACGGATAAATGACACTGATACATATAGTAATGTTACCTGAGAACTGCTGGTTTAATTTTAAGGATGAATAAAAAAATAAAGGCACAAAAAATCTTGATTTTAGAAAATAATCCTTAAATAAGTGACACGCAAAATTAAGTTGACCTAACAGACCTCCAACACACACTGAAGTCAAGAAGCTGGCATGAAATTATCTCAGTAATATCAATAATTATCTCAGTAATTATCTCAGGGTCAAGAACAGAAATATACTACTCTGCCATTAATCACAACAGGCCTACACCAGAAAAATAGACTGCTTCACAGCAAAATGGAAAAAAAATTGTTACAGATAAAAGATTTCCAAGAGAGCTTAGCCAACTTTCCTCAGCTTTTACAGAAACTTCCACATCATATGTGGAGGTAATATGTTTTTATTTGACCAACAACTACACATATAAAAGTAAATGAGCTTTCAAACACACAAGCCCTTTTCTAGGTTTATCTATAGAAATGTCTCATTGCTACCTTTAAGGCCAAGATGCCTAACAATACACTACCATGTGTAAAACTTCATGCTTTCTCAAAAAGAATACCACACAAACAAACAAAAAAAACCCCCTTCTCTATAGAACTTTAAGTGCTAAAACATTCATTAAGAAACCCTACGTAACCACTTGGGGTCAAAAACTTACAATGAAGTCTCCCACTAGTAAACGATCGATAGTTTGCCTGATTTCAGCTTTTGTCTGCATTTTCAGCTTGTTGTACTGTCTTCTGGCAGCTTCAGCCACTTTTGCCTCTAACTCAGACTGGTACCCAAAACCTGTACAAGACATATAAAACAGGATTAGGTATAATTTTGTTCATTTGTTATTGAATCAGAAAAAAAATAGAGAGACCTACTTTGAGTTGACAGAAAAGGTAAGTACTTAAACCTTTTTTTTTTTCCTTCAGATATCTTAACTGGTGCATTAAGAATGTCTTAAATGTTCCTTATTCTCACCCCTTATCTTCCCAGAAACCAAATTTTAACAGCTGAAACTGCAAAGGCAGTTACTTTATGTTACTAGACTCCTAAACCTTGCTGTCCTTAGAAGCTTATGGAAGCTGTTTGTCCCACATCTAAAACCTCAGATACCTCAAACAGCTTTAACAAAGGTCAGACTTAATTTAATCAACAGGAGAGATACAACAAGAATTTTGCCTGCACCATTACCATAGAAAATATTCTGTTTCTAACAGTCCTCTGCAATAACCAGTTCTCTAGATCCTTTTCCAGAGAGCTTACAGAAATATTCCTCCTAATTTGGGCATTTTAATTTAGGCAGCATGAACACTCATCGTGTAGTATAGTAGCAACTTGCAATTTTAATGTAAAAGTTACAGGAGTCTGCCCAAGTAAAATCTCTTATTCAACTAAACAAGAAAATCATTCAGAGAAGTCTCAGAGCTTCCTCAATTGAATTTAAAATGGAGATTACTTTTCTACTACTTTACATTTCTAAAGATTAAAAAAAATCACTTTTAATTAAAAAAAAATCAACATTAAGAAAAGACAGAAAACCAAAAGAAACCCCACATCAAAAACATTAAAGGTTAACCTGAGGTATGAACCCTTCCCTTGTAGAAGAAGTCAGCTACTTTCTTAATGGCTTGTGGGTTGTAAATAATATTTAGAGGTCTGGTACTGACTTCCAGGCGCCTCTCAAAATTGCTGTGGATTGGATTCCTTTCATAAAGCATCTCAAACACTGGAGCATCAGGATCTGCAACTGAATAAAACGCAAGTTACAAAAAACAGTTGGGAAAAAAAAGCATACACAAAAAAAACAGAAAAAGGCAAAAAAATAACAACCCCAAAGTACATAACTAACCCAAAGTACAAAAAAACAACAACAACAAAAACACAACTACAAAGTACATAAACACTAATTTTTAATTGGTACGACTAGTGGTGCCTGCCTGAAAATTCTTCATTAACTGAAAAGCGAGTAGTAAGATCAACTTCTATTATCAACAAAATTCAACATGCTTGTATATACAAACATTTTCAGGACAGGGGTCCTACAGTTGAACTCCTAACCTATTTTTTCTTTTCTTTTAAGACAAGACAAAGAATAACTGCAACTCACATTGTCTTGAATATATATTTACTCACTTTGTCAGAAGTCAGACAACCTGCATGCACTTGTATGTCTTAACAAAGCTTTTATGTTTCTTGAAACTATTTGCAACAAGTATTTGCACGAATACAATGATCAAACTTCAGGCATTGAGTTTTGAAATTTCTAGTTAGGAATAATCGCATATGCTTGCTTTGATCAAACATAAAATGAAGTCTTTACCAATGTTCTGATTAGTCACTTCTGAAGACAAATTCTGTAGTCCAAAGGAAGATACGCAGCCAACCTCTTTTTGCTTATAAGAATTTAAAAGAAAAACAATTGTTAGACAAATATAAACGAAGTCACTTGATAAAAACACAGAAGTCTTTATCAGTCTTCTGGTCACTTTAAGTGAATCATATATATTGCTTGAGACTATTTTATGTGTGTTTTTCTTTGATGAAATCAAATGAGAAGCAAGTATAACTATATGAGAAAGCAAATGTAATCTACCTATGCAGTAGACAGACAAAGGTTGAAGTGCCAATTTCAGTCAGTTCTCTACAAATTACAAAGTAAAAAGACACATAAGGAACTCCCATGCACTAAAGCTTTCTTTGCTTAGAAGAGATACTTAAAATCTCTTTAGTGCTTCGTTATGAAAAATAACTTCTGTATTTCTGCTGATAGTGTAACAGTAAGCAGGTAAAATAAACCCTTACTTGGACCAAAGAGCTTTATGAAAAACACCAATTACTGATTAAGCAGCAATGCTGATTGTTCCGGAATGAAATCTTGTTCAACAAATTATCTTCTTGCCAACACATATAACTGCAATGTTGAAGTTGCAAGCATACAAAGTAAACAATGAAGAGTTCTATTAATGATCCTTGGAAAGGGAGAGTAAAAGTTCAAGAAGTGGAGATTTTTCTTCAAGACTCATCTCTTTCAGGGATAAGACACAAACCAAGGGAAACATCTGTGTTGAATTTTGGTATATAACTGTTTTCATACACACGCATCCTACACAGTAACTCATAGACAGCTTTTTTCACCTACAGGATTAGGGAAAACAAGAACAGGAAATATGGTCCCTTCTGTTGCCAAATCCCTCAGAAAAAGACCACCAAGCTGAATTTTTAGAAGGGAAGAATTTCGTCGAGGAAGAGATTCTGCTAAGATCTTTACACCTGAAATATAAAGACATAAAATGTTTTTATTTTGTTTTATGAATACACACAGCATAGCTTTTATTTATAATGTACAACAAATCTGTTTGAAGGTCTTTTATTTATATATATATATATATTTAAATATATATATATTTAATTCTACTAAAATATTAAAAACTCAATTTTAAATATATAATAATGATTGTGAAGCAATACAGTTCTTTTTCTTTCACACATGTAAAATTAGATTACTATGTTGAAATCATGTGAATATCTGAAGTGAAAAAACTTCTAATCTGAGGTATCAATTTCTACTAAGTGGCTTCATATTTTCATTCTGAACTTTGTTTCAGTATAGTAATTTAAAGGACTAAAAGCAAGACTCAGAGGAAGGTCTGAAGGTAGACAAAGCTCATCTTTGCTGAGAAAGAACAAACAGAAATTGACTTTATACCTGAAAACTCCAGCTGCATAAAAGCACTCTCCTCAATATGCACCACTTTCTTCTTCTTGTGCAACAGAGTAAAAGAGCCACCTTGCAACTGTAGATTTAATTTAGCAAAAACATGATCTCTTTTTGTAAATGTATTCATGCTAGAGGCATCTGCAGCAGGATCAAAAAAATCATCTGCTCCTAATTTAAAAAAAAGAAGTAACAAAAAACAAAAACATCACTTAGGTTATATAAATCAAGTTCCTGGAACGCGACTGAAGAACAGAAGGGTTATTCTGAATTAAAAAAAAATAAATACATAAAACAAAGCAGATACGCCATCTTCCTTAACAAAACTGAATATTCAGTAGAACTCTCTATTTCAATTATGGTACAATAAATCCCCAATTAAGACAATCCCAACAACATGGTATTGTTACTGTTGTACACATTCACAGTACACGGCATTACCTCCACCCATCTGAACGGAAAGAAGTCCCAAAGCTCTTTGCCATAAGCATCTAAAATATTTAGAAGCAAACATATCCCATATACCCCCTTAGAAATAAGCAAACACACCAGGCACTGAATTTTTTAACAGGTAATTAAGCTTTAGACAGGCTCTGCTGCCTAGGTGTGTCAGCTGATGCACATAATCTTTGAACAGTACTGAACCAAGAAGTTTTTTCTGTTCATCTTTATCACGTATTTAACTATGAAAGTGTTAGCAGCAATAAGAAGAAACAGAAAACTGCATGCTGACATACCTAGTATGTCTTCCGGATTCCACTGTTCCTGTTGTTCTGGCAACAGTCCTTCAAAAGCTTCACCTTCACATGTTTGCTGTGCATATCCATACCAGCCTCCCCAACCAGGAAACCAAGACTGAAGGTACTGCAGCATTCCGCTGCTACTGCCACGTGCAGATTCTGCTGTTGGAGAAACTCCAGGAGAATCAGGCAACGGCTCTTTAACACTCTGTGTTTGAACATTGAAGACACATACATCACTGCTTGTAAGTGGGAGAATATCACGAGCACACAAAAGCATCAGAGTAACAATATGATTCCATCTACTATTTACTTGGCACTCTTAAGTTCAGTATGCCAACAGTGATCGATACTTTCAATCGACACTTTGCAGATGCTCTCCTATATGGGCTAAGAAACAACAAACATACCACCATTTAATTGCTACATGTTCATATATGAAGTCATATGAAATTATGTAAGTCTTAGTTTAGAAACGCCGCACTGGGTCTGGCTGGGATGGAGTTGACTTTCCCCACAGCAGCCCATATAGTGCTGTGCTTTGCACTAAATTTTTTTTTTTTTTGCTAGAATGGGGTTGATACTGCATTTGCTGTTGATGCACATTTGCTAGAATGGTGTTGATAGTGCACCGATGTTTTGACTACTGCTGAGCACTGCTGGCACAGCATCAAGGCCGTCTCTCCAACCCCCATCTCTGTGAAGGCCAGTAGGCTGCAGGTGCACAAGTGGCTGGGACAGGACGCAGCCAGGACAGCCAACCTACACTGACCAAAGGGTTATTCCATATTATGGGACACCATGCTCAGCAATAAAAGCTGGGGGGGAGGGAGAAGATGAACAGGAGGACAGTTGTAATGAAGGCATTTGTCTTCCGGAGCAACTGCTACACTCTCTAAGATGAAAAGTACTTGCCCTGGTAACTCTGGAAAGAATACTATTGAGGAAGACCATTGTATGGTGAGGCATAAGCTCACCATGCAAGTGACACAAAAGTAAAACCTGAGGAACCAAGCATTGTTTGCCATTTTAGTATTGATACCACACTTCAAAAATCAAAACAAATACATGCTAACACTCTAGCAGAAAAGAAAACACCACCTCAAAATAATTCGCTCAAAGATTCCAAATATTTCCCTGTACGACAAATGTTTCTCACCTCAGCTAGGTCATGAAATTTATCATGAACTACCTCACATAGTATCTTCAACTCTTCGTAAGTTTGCTCATCCTCAATACGACGCATTTCTGTCTGAAAAGACAAAAAAAGGTAAAGTAAATACTCTAAAAGAAAATAGCATCTTGTTCACAAACATGACAAATCTCTCTGCACTACATCTGAGATTCATGGAAAAACTAACATGGCACTGATGTCAGGATCCAAGTACTTAAGCATACAAAAATAAAGTCATATGGGCAGCCATAATACTGACGTTCTCTGCTGTTTCAAATACCTTTATTTGGTATATTTATTTAGATTGTAAAATACATTATTTTAACACTTTTAATGATAAGAAGTCTTTGTTCAACTATATCCTTCTGTCATGCATCAGGAGCAAGGTTTGCAGCACAAAATATAAACCATGGAAAGTAACCTGATTTAACAGAAAGATGAGCTTAGCCATGAGCAAAAATACTACTATAAAAATTTCCAGTACTTTGAGCTACCCCTATAGTTCACATCCAAATAATACAGGTAAGGATTACATACAACTAAGCTTTCAATAAGACTGTACATGTAATTAAGAAATATGAGGTACATGGTGCCCTGAACTGATTTAAGGAAACTGATTTAAGTCCCAATGCACCTAGAGATATAAAGCAGTTAATTATAGTTCACAGGGTTTCTTCCTCCTAAAGTAGAACATGGGTTGATTAGTAGGGTCATTTTCCCTCAGAATTCTTTCATCCTAACATCAACTGGAAAAAAGTTTAAAAAAATAAATCAAAGGAAAGCACCCCTGAACAACTAGCCACCATTTTCCCCACATTACCTACATCACCGTATGCATAATGTGACAATACTTCTGATATTTAAATACATTTTGAGTCTATACAGAATGAGAGTTAAGAAAGCTTAACAGACTGACGTGAGCATTCTATGAGAGCTAATTCTATTTTTGGTGAAAACCAGTTACAGCTCAAAAAGTTTTTGCATAGCAAAACAAAAATAAAAGAATCCTGTCATGCACACACCTCCCACAACCCCAGGATTCGAGCATTAAGAACTCAGCTGTAGTCAAAATACAGCCGGTTCCTTGAAAATGATCTGCAGTAAAATTAAAGATGTTTATAAAGTAGAACAAATTTAAATTTGGTAGGACAAAATAGATCAAATAGAAGATGATTAATCAACACTGTAAAATCTTAAATCTAAATACCTCCTCTGCAGTAGACAGTAGTTCCCCCTTCAACTTGCTATAATACATGTCAGTGTAAGATACTGCATCTCGGGCCCGATGTAATGCAAACTCCCAGGTAGAACGTCGTCTCTGCTCCCTGATCTCCGAAAGATTAGCATTCAAAGCAAAGATCCACCACTCTCGGCAGCTGAAATATTTTAAAATTACTAGATTACCAGTATTTCCAAAAAACAAATGTATGTATGTCAAACTAGTGAAAGTTCCAGAGAGAAAACAGAGGGCAACTGATCAGAAAGGGCATCAGTATTAGAGACAGCACTTATTGGCTAATTCTACAAATTGTGTAGTATTAAGCAGTGCTTTGCAATGTCCCCACTGCTTTAATGGGATTTAGTATATCTGTTATACATCAAGCACAGTCATTAAAGCCACAATGTTGAGTTATATGGACCTGCTGTCTGAAATTATACCATCTTTCTTCTTACTAAAAGTAAGATGAAACATTTTATAGGAGCTCTTTCCACAAAGAAAATTTCAGAATACCATAGTGTCTACATTGGAGAAGAACCTCCAATTTAATTTCAATTCCTGGGAACTGTGAGAGGACTGAAAGACTTAAGTAAGAATAATTTTAAGCTGGATTATGTCTCAATATTTAAAACTGATTTATGAGGTAGGGAAATAAGACATGAAAACTTAGCATGACTACTATCTCCTATTTGTCTTCATTCAATTCTACCTAGAACATTTTTAGTATCATACTAATTCAACAAGACATCCATAGATAATACTTACTGCTCTGTTACAGTAACCTTTGGTCTCCACTTCCTGAATTTAAGCTGTCGTTCCTTTCTAGCCAGTTCCTTCAAAAATCCCATGATCTGCTGATACTGCATCTTTTAGTTAAAGAGTAGACAATATCAATTAGGCAATATTAGAGTGCTTTCCAAATCAAAGGCAGGGAGGGTGAAACAACCACAGGCTTAGCTTATCTGCATCAATGATCTGCACATGGCTTCAGAATTAAGACTGATATTTATCATAATTTGGTTCCCTAGTGTCACCTATCTTCTTCCAGTAGCTAAAGGTTAATGTGTGAGATAAAACTTACAGGCTTCCTTGTTTACAAACACAGAGCATGAAACTTGTCAGGTCAAGACTAGCAAGCAACTTAATATTGGCTGCTTTGTACATTATACAGACTAAAAAAAACAATAAACAAACAAAAACCTAAACAAACAAAACAACGACAAAACACATGCATCCTTCTTATTATTACAGTAAACAAAAATGTATTTTTTTGCAGTAATAGGCTGCAGTAAAATAATTTGGAATGCTTGATTTCAAACCAAACAACTTTAGTATATTCCTTTCAGTTGCCTCTAAACCTAAAGCTTTAAGAAAGTTTTAGTTTTATGCTAGGGGTATTTAAGCTGTTACAAACACTACCAGTTTTGCAACCAGTGAGGTGAAGAACTTGCAACAATCCTGCAAGTATTTCACTGCTTGAAGCAACAACTCTTTGCTTAGAGATGCATAATTCAAGACTGCATTTTACCAGCAGAATCTTCAGGAGCACTGATGTATGAACAACATACGCAGTAGGTGAGATGAGAAAGATACACTCTACATCAAACTACCAATTTGACTTTGCAGACATCGTGATAACCAAAAAATAAAGGAATACCTCCTTTAATCAGTCATTTTGTTAGAATCTGACCACAAAGTACGGTGCAATACAGCACACAGATACCCAAGCAATCTTGAAGCTTAACTAGTTCAGACAGTCAATGCAGCCTAACATAGATAGATAGCAGCACAGAGCTCACAATGGCCTCATTTACTCTGCTTCTCAGCAATCTCCATCTCAGAAACCGGGAGTTAAACAAAGATTATCAGTGTTTACCTGTGAAAGCTTCAAGGGTATCGTCTCAAGCTGAATGTCACATTCAAGCCGCGGAGTCTGGCGAGACCTTAAAGGCTCCTTAGAACAATTTCTCTTCAGAAGAGCAGAAGTGCATACAGGTTCCATGATGTAATTATGATCACGGCTTTCCATACTTTTATCCATTGCTTCCTGGGGGTTACAAGAACATTTTTTTCTACATGAAGGGAGTGTAAAATATTTATTAGGATATATTGGTTTAATACATTAGGATACACTCCATTACTATATCAGTCCATTTACGAAACCTCTTCAATGTGTTCTCTCTTTAAAGATTAAACATATGGTATGTCACAGCACAACCGTTTTGGGTTACCCACATATCCTGCCATGACAGCACGAAGCCATAAACTTCTGCTGCTCTTAGAATTTATTGGACCTACTACTTTTATGACAGTTAGGTCTAAAATATAGCAAGGAAACTATTGGAAAGAAAATAAACAAAAACACCTCTTTCATATGAGAAATCTCTCTCTCGTACCTGCAGCTGTCCAGGAGGTAGGTCACCCAATAAAGTGCAATCGGTATCCCAATAAACACTGAAGTCAGCAACATCTAATTGCTTTTTCCGCATCAGTTTCTCCACCTGAAGTAGAAAAATTGAACGAAGTCAAGCTCATACACCACATGCCATGTAGTTTTTAAATCTACATACTTGATAAACAATAGAAAATGCCCACAATCTGTTTAATAATCTTCTGGTTATATATATAAAGCTATACTTTTTACTAAATATTTAGTAGCACCCATAAAGTACAGCATAACAACTTAGCTGCCATTAATTCCTGTACAGAAGAGTTATACTTACTGGTTCAAATACTGCATTTTGCATTGATACATTTTTGATGCATATTCCAAATGCAAAAGGCTGCGAAGGATTTGTGACACCATCTTCAAACCTCAGATGGACATCCTGAATTTTTAACTAGACAGGAAAAAAAATTACTAGAGACAGCTATTTACATCAGAGTGCACAGCAGTACTATTTATTAATACTGAAGCCATTTAATATCGCATTTCTGCAATCCTCCAGCAAATTTCTGGTACTCATTTGGACCTCAAAATGCTGTTCCTCACTTCTGGTTTTGTACCCTCTGGTTCTATCTTCTCCTCAAATACCCCGTTCCCTGCTCTTCTCCCCCAAAACAGTTAGCCACTTTCACAAAAGACTGTACTTTATTTTGCTATCTTACCATTATTCTCCATTTTCGAGACAAATATGTAACAAAGATTCAAGTATGTTTCGTGTACCAGAATCATCAGCATAGGCGAGATCTACAAACTAGCAGCAGCACAAGATGACCTGAAGTAATTTTACATTGGTAAACCCTTAAAGAACACTGAGTTATGGTGGTTTCGCAGTGAATGTAAAGTCCAGGACTGTGATAAGTATAGATACTCTCACATGAGCAAATACATCCCTCTCAGACACCAGGAAAAGCAAGTGGTCTGAGCTATCTTGCTTCTAAATTGCCTCTAGTGAGTTGTAAAGCAATCAAATAATATAGTCATTCTATCTGCACAAGGAGAAGAAAGGAATAGTCCTTTCATGGAGACCAGCAGACAAGCAATTAATCTGTAGAAAGCTGCAGGTTCTTAAATATAAATGATTAGTAACGTATATGTTGCTAAATAGTTTTATTTTGCAAACACTATACAGTTTAATAACCTACAACATCTTCTAAACGCTAAAATGTCATTAACTACATAAGGAATTCCAAAGACAAAAAGCTACAGAGCCTAGCAGTCATGTTTTTGAGTCATTTTGAAATTTGGTAGAGACGTGCCAGATTTTTATTTTTATTTTCATGCAAATTAATTATCCACCGACTATTACAAACCAAAAAGAGTTGCTGTTTTCCCCTTGGTAGGGTGTAAGGTTCGTCCTTCCCACAAGTCCCTCTCAGGACTAGTTTGCGATTGAAGGGGACCGTCCTCTGGCAAACATCTATCATTCATTTACATATTTCTTCTCTGGGGACTACACAGTGTGAAGCACAGTGGGCACAGGTTATTTTTAGCAAATGGGAAAAGCTCTACAAGTAAAGGCTTACTTCAATGTTTTCTACAATTCTGGTGACTACAGATGCTGTAACTGAGTACCAGTAAGATTCCCCCTTCTGTTGTCGTTCTTTCTAAAAAAGAAAACAGAGATAAGCATTAACCACCACTGTTAACAATTGATCAGGAAACAGTACACATATTATACTGAAATTACTGAATGAGAGAGAGAGAGAGAGAGAGAGAGAGAGAGAGAGAGAAAACAGATTTCAGTATCATCAATGCATGTTGGGGGGCAGGGATTGGAAACTGCACTGTGTTAGTGTATTTGTATCAATTTCTAACTTAGTTTCCTATGCATTTGTTCTCAGAATTCATATACTTCTTAGGAGACTTAAAATGCAATTAATTTACAAAAGCAGTTTCTTTACTATGAAATACAAGTGCAACTCACTTTCCATTTTTCTTCAAGTGCTAGAAGAAGAGCTTTCTTATGTTCTCTTTCTTGAAACTTCTCCCTTTCCTCATCAAAATCTTCCTTCTTTTCTGGTGCACCAATTAAGTGCAGTTTTGAGACAGATATCACCCATGGATCCACATGTGGGCGATAAAATGGTATCTGTAGTGTTATTTTGCCAATGAAACCTACGAATGCAAAACAGAGATGCTATCAGATTCTTGTGTAAACATACTTTTACTACCCCTTGAAAACTTGAAAGGAAAAGTGGTGTAAGAAACAAACAAACTAAAAACAACAAACTAAAAACTACCCAAACATCAGGTTACTTCACTTGTTCAAGCTTCTGACTCACAGGTAAAACTCCTTCTAATATACGCAATATTTCCTGTTTATAAATATTTGTCTCCCACACACAGGCAAAATACATACCTGCTTTTACTTCAAATGGTAATTCCAGTTCCTTCAAGGCATCTTTCTTTAGTGGTAAGTTTTCCAGTTCAACAGCACCTGTTGAAAACACAAAGAACAGACAAGTTTGCCGAGCAAAGTTATGTTGAAGAATGCCAACTTGAACATTTTAAGTTTAAAATAACTAGCATCATCTTTCAAAGAAGAAAAAAAAAATTAGCATTTCATGAGAACAGCCAACCTATCACACTACCTTCTGCAACAGCTCTCATGAATATCTAGCATGCTCATTAATTTCCCAGTGCCACATACTCAAACTATTTGATCACATTTGATGAGGTGATCTAGAAGCAATCTTCTGCAAGGACTTAGCTCTGAATTTATTGCCATCAAGGAGAAAGCGTCTACTCTTTGTCTGTCCAAACGGGACACTTCAAGTATTTTCTGAGTATTACCAAAAGTACCCAAACAAAAGCTTTGAAATATTATAAAATAGCAGATAATAGCAGCAAAAGGTAAATTAGAAACTACTGATTTATAGAAGCACAAGATATCCTTACGCCATCTCTTTCACAAAGGTCTTAATTAAAAGGGTGTAACGACTTGCACCAAAACGTAAGAGGTAAAGACTACAGGACATTTCCTGCTGCAGTCCTTCAACAGGGAAGTTATTGAACAGTATTCAGAAGAATGACACACAAACATTATGCAAACTAAACAAGCTGTTAAGATAAGCTTAGCATGCAGTTGAGACTCTCATATAAATTAGTTTAACAATGTTGATTAAAAGGAATATAAACAGGAACACAAGAGAATTTACCATTGATTGCCAAGTGCTAGCAAAAAACTTTATATTAGAAGCATTTATATAAATGTTAAACACAATATTAAGTGATTGTTTCTATTCCATCTTCCATTAAAAAAACCAACTTTTTTTCCTTTTTAAATCACAGAACAAAAACATTACAGAAAATACCCCAAAACCTCACCTTTCAGAAGAGCAACTGAAAGTTGGTCTGTATTCAGGTTGTTGACATATTTGCCCAAATAGGTGTTGAGGACCCAGGCTACCAATCCTTCCAACATGACTGTGTCCTAGAAGAGGGCAACTAACATTTTTCTGTCATTTTCTGGATCTCTGTTCCATAATTGCAGTTTCACCCTGAAAGAAAAAACATGAAGAAAATGAGTGTCTGAAATACAGTCTCAGCAAACCTGAGATACTGTATTCAAGCTAAAAAGCAGTAAAAATACTAAAGCAATTTTTAAAAGGTAGAAGTCAAGCTCATACCATACCCTTTAAGTCCCAAAGCACAGAGCTTCAAACTGAGCTTTGATGATTACAGATTACTCCCATTGGCAAATTAAATTCATCTTTCCAACCTATGTCTAATCAAAACACCGTATTTAGTGATGATTATCAACTAGGCCAATTAACAATCCTTTTTTCAAAAAGGGAAGACTAAAATACTGCTCTGAGCTGCAGCAGTTTTGCACTGGCTTCCTCGACTTCCACTCCCAGCATTTTCTTCAAGTTGCCAGCATTCTGGTTTTGGAAGTCTAGATGACAGTAACAGGTGTCCTTCTTCATGTGCCACTCTCTTAATTGATTTTACGCCACATCTGTCAGTTTTCAAACTGGGGAAAGAAGCAGACTGTTCCTCAACTTATATAAGGGCTGATCATACTGACACTATTTATTATTCTCCCTCCATTTATCATGCTTCTTCACAAAACTTTCTGGAGTCAGCACTTATAAATTATTCTACTAGAAGACCTAATTATAGACTACTACTACTAGGCTAGAACAACATACAGGGAAAAGACTGGATATTGAAAAAAGGAACAAATACCTACGGCGCAGAGACTCTGCAGCCACCAGGAACACCTCACATCCGCCTCTGTGTGCCCAAACATCTGCAACTCCCATTCTAGGAAGCCAGAACACTAAGCTTTCTGAATTAAAAACATGCTGAAAATTCCCTAAGTAGAACAGCATGCATCATCCTCCCTCCCCATACCCTGTAAGCGCTCTGGTGAAGGACTTTCTAACCTCACAGGAAACTTAGGATAACTAGAGCTAAGAGCATTTGTATCCCATGCACAATGCTAAGTGAGAGCACACGCTTTTTCTCCAAACTTGTTTGAATTACAGATTTTGCTTATGCTGAATAAAGTCATGACCAATATTGAGAAAAAGCACCCAACGCATTTCTGAAACGTTTATATTGTTTTTACTCCTTTTCAGTTGTGATGAACAATTACGTTTCTAAAATAGAGGTGCCACTTAACATTTATGTCAAATACAGGAGGAAAGAAAACATTCACCATTAATCTTCAAAAATGAACATGATTTTAGAAAAAAACAGCTATACGCCGGCCCTACAAATTCACACAAAGGATAGCTGTGCAAGTAGTGGAAGGATGCACTTTTAGCTGAGCAGCAAGAAGTCAATTTGGCATCCGAATCACATCACAACCAAGAGCCTTCAACTGTACTTTTGCAGAAATCTTATCTGTGAAACAACTCACCCTAGGCAAACTATTTTTGGGGGAACAGTGTATGCGTGGGACGTAATCAGATATAAATCATGTAAATAGTTTATCAAAAATTACTCCAAAAGGTTTTCAAAGCGGTAGCATGGAGTACCGCATCAAGGGGTGCAAAAAAGCTACGTTAGAAAAGCAACGCTGGTCATACCTGTCAACACCTCCCTTTGCACTCTACCACGACTTGAAACAGAAATGATTGCAGAAATTTAACCAGTGAATTGGAAAACTACTACTAGCTTCTTTAAGGCCAAGACCAAGTATGTTTTAACACAGCTAGAACAAAAAGCACTCATGCCTTATCTTCTGGTCAGAATGCTTTAAGTGTATTGTAGCAGTTTGGTATTTAGAAATGTCTCTCAACCCCACAAACCTGTTCATGCCACTTTATAAAAGACTGAGTTCTGCAGAGCAGAAAAGCAAGATCATAGAATGGTTTGGGTTGGAAGGGACCTTAAAGATCACCTGGTTCCAACCCCCTGCCATGGGCAGGGACACCTCCCGACAGACCAGGCTGCCCAATGCCCCATCCAACCTGGCCTCGAGCACTTCCAGCGATGGGGCAGCCACAGCTTCTCTGGGCAGCCTGTGCCAGTGCCAGGTAAGTCAGACTTATTTGCATTAAAGTTACGTCTGATAACAAGAAGCAAATGACAACTTCAAGAGCTACATTTTAAAAATTATATTAAACTCAGGGCTTTCCCATAATGAGGTTTGCTTGATTCAAGGCATCTATACATTTGATCCTCCACTTCTCTAAAAAATAAAAACAAAAATCGGTGAACATGTTTAGCTAATACAGCTAAAGACAATACCAGAATTAAGCAAATAATGAAAGGGCTTTTTCCAAAGGCTGAAAAGTGAAACTATACTGTCATGCAGAACGAGATACAAATAGAACTAATACAGGTCAAATTACATTCAAATGAGGCATATTTCATGTTAAGCACATATACCATTTTTGTATTTGTAATACTTCCGAATATTTTTTCAAAAACCAGAAGTTTTGAAGTTCTACATAATAAAGATATAGCATTCATACATGCAGGGTCACCACCTTGCATAGACTTTTCTTCTTATAAAACTGACTAGAAAGCTGAAGCTCAAACAAAAGCAAATACATTAAGCCTTGTCACATTACCCTTCAAAAAAACTAAACAAGTGAAAAAAAAAAAAGGGATCTACAGGCTGTTAGGAGCCAAATCAGAGGGAAGATCTTGACGTGTCATTCAGAAACACGTAACAGGTTAGCATCCCCACGACTGAAAACATCCAGTGCATGAAGTAATCCATGCCTGAAGTCATCGTAAGAACAGCAAATAAAGTCACCTCCTTAATCCAAACTTCTTGTGGAACATTAATAACTATTTCTATATCTTCCAAATGTTTTAAGGCACGTATATTTGATAACTTTCTAGTCCGCTGCTATGCCAGTGGTAAGAAAAATGAAATATTTATTTTTCCTTTTACAGCGCTTTTATTTCCTTCACATACATGGTAAAAAAGAAACGGTAACCATTTATCAGGATGAGAATTTAAGTCCAAAGCAGGACCTCACTTGAAGCTGGCTTACTTTTTCTGGATAAACGTGTATTTTTTGCAATGCAAACGACACAACCCAGGCTCTGAAGTCTGAGGTCCGAGTCCATGAGCAGGGGGCAGTTTAAGTTAAGGAAGGAAAGCTGGCACGGTGTTGCCTGGTCAGTGCATTGGGGGGGGGGGGGGGGGTTGGCATTTTGATTAGCACCAAAAAAAAAAAAAAGGCGGGGGTGAGCCTTCAAGACACTTTCTCCCTCCATACGAACAAATACACCGTGGGGAAGAGGAGAAAGGCAAGAGGAGACCTGTTGGCACGCCAACGTGGGGGAGAGACGAAGCGAAAGGTCACCTTGCCCAAAGGCGGCCGGCGGAGCCCTGAGGGAGCAGCGTGAGGCCGGGGGCACGCGGGGGGGGCGGGGGCGCGGACACGGCCGGGGCCCGACACCGCCAGGGCCCGGCCGCGGGCCCCGAGGCGCCTTCGCAGAGCCCCGGCAAGCGACCGCGTTCCCCCCCCGCTGGCTCCCCGTCCCCGCAGTGGAGGGGCTGCGGCCGCCCTCCGCGGCCCTCGGGGCCGGGACCGCGGGGCGGAGCCCGGCGAGGGGCGTGAGGCAGGGAGGAGCACCCCCGAGCCGGGCCTGGGCCATGCAGCCAGCGCCGAGCGGGCTGACGCAGGAGGAGCCGACGGCCGGGGCCCGGGGCCGCCATCCCCCGCCCCCGGCACTCACCTCGGCTCTCGGTCGCGGACACCTCCACGACGCTGCGGGGGGGGTGGGCGGCGGGCTGCGGGCCAGCCGGTGTCCGGCCGAGCGGCGGGGGGAGAAACTGGGCGGGCGCCTGGGTAGGGGAGCGCCGAGCTAGCGCTGCGCTTCTGCCTCCGCCTCTCTGAGGCGGGCCCGCGGCGGGCCCGGCCCGCTCTGTTCTGCGCCGCCTGCAGGGCGGGCCTAGGCATGAGGCCGGCGGGGCAGCGCCGCCCGCGAGGCGGGCGCTGAGGTTGGGGGGCGCCGAAGTCCCGTCAGCAGCGGGACGCGGTCGGCAGTGGCCGAGCCCCGAGGAGGGCCCCGCCGGCGCTGAGGCGCGGCCGGGCTGCTGAGGGAGGGCGCGGTGCGGTGCCTTGTGAGCGTCGTAACCCGCACGGGAAGTACGAGCCCGGCGCCTAAGGAAGGCAGCCCGGCATTGCTCGTGGCATCACACTGCACACAACCGCCTAGTTTATTGACTGAAGAAAGCAGTTTTTCCTCGGTCTTGTTCTTAATAGTACAAAGACCATCAAGTGACCAATAAGCGGCACGCTTTAGCAGCAATTAGAATCATAGAATTATTAAGGTTGGAAAACACCTCTAAGATCATCTGGTCCAACCATGCCCCTACCACCACTGTCACCCACTAAACCATGCCCCTAAGCACCATGTCCAACCTTTCCTTAAACACCCCCAGGGACGGTGATGGCACCACCGGCCCCTCACAGAAACTACAACGTCAAGCAAGTTACAATAAACAACTTCTTTGGCTCTTAAAAGCATTAAAGGTCCATTGGGCCAGACAGGAGGTCAATATTATGTCTGTTCATCAACTCTGAATGGAACAGTGATATTTGCATATAGAATCCTCTTCAGAGTGCCTATGCACAGACAACCGGAGTTGAGACTGCAGTGTATCAATCCTCTTTTAATTAGGCAGTAACAGTAAGAAATAAAATTGTTTTGAATGCCATTGTTTAGCCTGTGAAATGAAACAACCCATTCTAAAAATTAGATAAAAATTAGAATTCTGTTTAGGAGAGAGGTAGGAACCACGAAGATACAAGTATAAAAATAGTCTTTTTTTAATTAACAAATACAAGCACATTTCATACTTCCCCGTAAAACTTGGATTTGCCTTCTGTCACACTCCTCCATAATTTGAAAACACAGTAAATTAACTACCATAACTGGATCCTCCTTTTTAAACATTTTTAAAACTTCTTCAAAAAGCTGCTGCTGCTTCTCCCATGTGGTCCCAATACTGGGAGCTGATGAGCAAGATATTAAAATACTCAGTACAACAGAAGAGGTTCAAAGTACTATATAAATTTTTTTTTCCTACATCCTTCAATTTTGCACTAGTTTCAGTGTTTCCAGTTTCACAGTCGTTTCTGAAAATGACCCTCAAGTAAAAGTTTAATATACAGTTGTAAAAAGTTTCTTCATAGAATCATAGTAGAATTAAAGACCTTTTTGTCAGTTTCCACTTCTAGAAATAATATTAATAAATCTCAGTTTTTTTGTAGTTTAAAATATGTATTTTGAAGTCTTTTTTCTGTAGCTGTAGAATAAATGCTATTCTTCTACTAATTTTCTGTAAGACGTGGATGGATCTTCAGCATTGAGCAACACGTGGAAGACAACAGGATTTTCTGGTTCTGAGGTCTGAGTCAATTCCACATTTTACAGATTAAGTTATGCAATCGTCAAGAGAGCGTCCTTTTCCTGAGATCAGTGGGGATGAGCTGCCTGGCCCACATATTCATCTGGATCTTCTCTAATATCCACTGGAATGTAGAGAAGAATATTTTGGGTTCATGGTTAGCCTCGAAAACCTCAAAAACAAGGTCAGAATCAAATCAGGGAACCATATTAAATCAGCCAGAGCACAAAGATGACAAATTTTAGAGCTGTCAATAACAGGAAATTGTTTTCTACTTGAAGAAAATAACTATTTAATCTAGATTTTCCTTTCTAAAATAAAATGAACTATGTACAGCTAATGAAATAATGCTATCATTTAGACATAATAATCTAGCAAAAAAAAAAAAAGCTCCTGTAAAAGATTCCACTCCTTGATATATGTAAGGTTGATTGGAAAAGTTTGGTCCAATAAGGAGAGAAAGCAAACTGTAATAATAAATATCCAGGAAGCTGGAGAAAAGCAAATCCTTGAAAATATGGGATGGGAAATTGAACACAGTAGTTTTAAAACTAAAGTTAAATGGATAATTCATTAGCATTGTATGACAATTTGTATGACAATTGTATGATAATTTTAATCCAGTCACTCAGAAGTGGTGTTCACAGTCATGTTCTTGACATATGGCACACCTGATCCCAAATTATCATCACAAGAAGTTTCAGGAGAAAAGTAAATGGCATCAAGTTAGAAAAACATTTCTTTTCAAAGCTAGCAAAGGTTTCTTCAGGGTATCACAGAAGAAAGGGAGGAGTTGGCCATTCAGTTTAAAAGAAAAAGCATTAAAAAGTCGTAACTTTTTCAAAGCTGCAATGGTGATCCTTCAACTCTTAAAGCTGCCAAAGAAGAGATTAAAAACTTCAAAAAATAAATGTCTATACTCAGATGAAATTTCAAGACTCTGTAGGAATGCTACATTTAACATGTTTATTTTAGAAGATAAGGGGTTATCTGATGAATTTATCAGTCAATCAGTGTATGATCTGTTATCTCCTTTAAACAGTTTTCATCCCCACATCTTGAACACCCAGAGGAAACTTCTTTTCTTCGGGAACTAAGTTCTGAAGTAAATTGTCCTTGGCTTCCACTGAGATGTGAATTTCTGTTTCTTTTTTCAAGGAGTTTTCTTCTTTTGAAAGGGGAATTTCTTCCCCTGTTGGAGAATAATAACGAACGTTTCCATAATCCATGCTAGTTGAACCAGTCTGTTCTGGGAACTGGGAACCACAATCTGGATTACATACTTTAACAATACAAGTCACATTCACCTGTGTTCCTCCATTACCAGAGTGTTCTGTTGAAGAGCAAAAAATCAGATTAAGCATGCAAGAATGCAGCGCAGAACAGGATGGTTAAATTTTTTTATCCAGTTCTTTGATTTAAAAGTTAAATTAGATACTAGATACCTTCTTGCTTCACTTAATTTAGGTAAACTGGTGGAGTTGGTTCTGCAACCTTTTAGTTTTTTGGTGGTACCATAAAATCTAAGTGTTATGCCAGGGATAAAAAGCTGTAAAAATTCATACAGAGCTCTGGATCCCAGCCAAACCCCTATCCATTTGTTTCCATTTTGAATGCTTTGGACAATGTTCATTTCTTACTGCTCCCTTTGTCTCTTTGTCCCACTTACAGATACCATCACTCTGATTCCCTAGCCTGCAAATAACTTTTTCTCCATTGAGCATGGTCTCCACTATACCAGGCCAACAACTTAAAACAATCACTTTCTCTTTTCAAAGGTTACTAAATACTCTCTCTGCTGAAGCCAAATACTCTCTCTGCTGAAGCCATGTTCAGCATAATGTTTTATCCTGTCATATAAACTTCTAAAAAGACTCATAACTGACAATCAAATTTCAAGAGGTTCTGGAACATTCCAATATAGATTCTTTGAGAGACTCTTACCCGAACTTGCAGAGTTGTGTCTGTCTCCACTGTGAAGCTTACAACCTTCTGCAGCTGAATATTGCTGTGGAAATCTTTCTGTTTCTTTCTTTTCATTGTTCTTGTTATTTATTACACCGACTCTTGCAGACCCAGTTGGATTATTCAGGGAGCTACTACTTGACCCAGGAGTTTCCAAGAGATGCTGCTCCTCCTGTTGACAGCTGCTGGAGTTTTGCGATCCCGTATTTCTTATCTTTTTGTCACACTGTTTCTCTGAAGGGGAAAAAGGCTGAAACAGTTGCAGAAAAATGCAAAACATTGATTATCTTTTTAAAGAACACTAGCAAAGAACTGGTCAGTACTTAGGCAGCTAAAGAAACCACCGATAATCCCCATTTGTGTAGACATGACTGTAAGTAAAACTCCTACTAGCTCATTAGGCATTCAACAAAATTAGTGTCATAGATTATAAAAGGTACATCTTACACTCTAAGTTTGGGGTCCAAACCACCCCTTTCTCACTCCAGTTGCCTTTCTACTGTGCGGTTTTCTTATACATGTAATTAGATAAAATTCCATGATTCTATGTTAAAGTGGAGAAGATGGAAAGAAATGAGTGACACTCACCGCATCTGCTTCTCTAGTTGGTGGCAAGTATGCAGGGGCTGCAAATGAGGAAAGATGGTTCATTAGCATCAAAATTTGTCTCAGTTGCAAAAGCTGCTCTCTCAGCTAGTCTGAGCTGCTCTTTCAGATAGTCTGTTCCTGGAGTGAACTCCAAATGCATGTTTAGTACATGTGACTTGAAAATGTTGAAAGTCATACTGTGTTAAGTTCGTAAGCTACGTTGAATTTTGCCAGTGAGCAAAGAGAACCCTCTGCATAAATTAATATTTTTTCTAGTATAGTGTAATTGAGAAAAGGTATTGATAACAATAAACTACAGTTGTGACTGTTTAATGATAACTATAGCATTCAATAATGTACAATATTTAAGTGAAGTACAAAACACTTAACAAGCTCCATTAGGAGCATAACTGTTTCACAGTTGTCCAACTCCCCCGGCACATTGCATGTTTAGACAACTATCTAAAATCTAAGGAACAAGAGAGATTTGAATGGCATATTTGCCTCAGCGTATCCCTGTATTAAGCTGAAATTCACCTTGTCATTTAATAAAGACATTTTTACTCTAAATACACATGGAATTCCTGGTGTATTTTTTAATTCTGATTTTCTGTGCCTGCAAAGCTTATGTGATCAAGCTGCTTTGCATGAGGTTTCTGGTAGTCTCTCTCCTTTTGACTTTTGAATCCTTTGGCCAAATTTTACCCCCCAATGTAACAGAGGAATGGTGTCAAAAGTTCCTCAGAGTTTCATGATGCTATAAGGCTGCCAGCTAGTGAGGCAGGAATCTGTAAAGCGTTGCCTTCTCCCCTTGAAAAAAAATAAATGCACTCATATATTATTAGATGTCAATGAATCTACATGTTGGTGATCCTTCATCCATAACCAGCAACAAGAAAAGCTTCAAAGACAACTAGCACCTTCTAAGACATCGGTCAGCTACTAGGCTCAAATTAGTAGAAAATGAGGTGACAATACTTACAAGAACTGTTTGGTTTTCCTTCATGAATCTTACCTTTTTTTTTTGAGATTAAGCAATATCCCAAAACAGTGATTAACAGGACCAATAACAACAGCCCTGTTACTGATCCTGAAAATAAAAGAATAATAACAATTAAAAAAAACAGAAAACAACAACAGCAAAAACCAGGTAAGTAATTTAGCAGGTCAGTCTGTCAAGGGACAAAATTAGAAGCAAGCAGTTTTGTAGTTTCTTTCCATGGTTATCACAACTAAATTTATAAGTACCAGGTATGTCTGAGATTCACATGTGAGGCCTCCATTGTCGAATACCTAAGTCTCATTTTCAGACTCCACCAAAATGAAATTGAATTTTCATGTTCCAAAAAGTGAGGACAGACTTTTGGCCTCAGTCACAAAAGGTATCTCACCAGCCTAAGAGCAGTTCATTAAATACAAGGCCAGGCAGTCCTGAATACTCCTAAATATACATGCCTTCTGGATAGACTATGAACAGGAGAGAATATGTCCACACTTGTGAATGCTATAAGGATTCACTGTCTTGGGAAAGGCTGCCAGAAGTCTCCAAAGACCTCTTTCCAGGAGGTTTATGAAGTGAAGCTTGCCTCAGCCCAGAATCTAAGACAACATGGAATGCAGTGGGCAGGGGAGATGTATAGGTAAATATTATGCAACACAGGACAAGCAGTGTTATTGAATTAACTCAGCTGTTCTGAGGTTCTGCCTAAGTACAGGTAATTGGTTTTGGAAACAAGCTGTCAACCAAAGATAATCTTGCTTCCTAGCCAGACAGAAGTGACATTAAATGAGTTAATAGCTCACCGATGATGTAAGACACGTCGGGTACAGAGTTTAGTATGACAGGTCGAGTTACTAGGTCAGGTTTGTTGGAAGTTGAACTTTGGATTGGGAGCACGTTTACAACAGTGTGAGGTAGAACTGTGGCAGCTGCTCTTCCTGAGTCATGGCAAACAGTGTCATTCATGCTGTTTCCTGGAACAGCCACTGATTTACAACTGCAAGAAACAAAAAGAGAAGTTAGAAAAGAAAGCAACCCTGTATACAGATAGAGACTATTTGACAGAAACTCTGGCTTACACTGTGTGTGGTATACAGTTGGTATCATAAGATTCCTCGTCTGAAAAAGTGCCAGGAGGACAAGGTTTACATTCTGTATCTGTGCTATCTGTTCCTTTAAAGAAATAGAACTCCAGTTAGTCATATAGTGAGAAACAAGAATGAATAACCAAATTGTGGTACAGATCCTGAAAGTGATACAGGGGCAGTATACAAACTACAGTCTGACTGTTGCGGGAGAGATTAATTTGAAACACTCCACCCACACACAAATCAGAAGATTAATTACCCGTTACTTTGGTACCCTTGATAGTCAAGATTAAAACCTACCAAAACGTTAAAATGTGGCACTACAGACAAAAGTGGAGCTTTTTTCCCTAGTCCCTAAGAGGCTGATCACCTATTGAATTCTGTTGGAGCTCTGTATTTTTTCAAGTGATTCTTAATAATATTCAGTGTTCCAGCTCATTGGATGTAATTTATCATGTGAATTTTATCTAATAGAGATTCATTCTGCTGGGCAGCATAGAATCTTCATTACTTAATGTAAGCAAAATTCAACCGGATGCCCTGCTTCAAGGATTTAAACAGGAAATATGTGGTCCTGAATCTGACACGTATGGAAGAAATCACACAGCAGAGCTAAACAAAAGCAGATTAAGTTGGATTGGGGAGTTTTACGGTATATGGCAATAAAAGATTGCAGCATTCTCTTTCTTTGGATGTGTCTCTTGAGAATACTGTTGCTCTCATTACTGTCTATGTGCTACGATTATTCTCGTACTAAGAAGAATGCAAAACTGTAGGGAATTAAAAGACGATATGTAATGTATTTTACCAAATGTAATTTACCAAGTTGGAAGCAGATTCAAAAATATTAATGGACTATTTAGGCAATAAATAACCAACTCCATACAGTAGATCTGAGTTGAGATACAGTGTCGATTCTGAGAGTTGAGAATTAAATTACCTCTTTTGAAAACTCGGTAACCTTTTCCACATTTTTTATGCACTCTACATATCTGGCAGTTCTGGTATATTTTTGAAATACAGTACTCATTGCGTGGGCAAATACAGATTCTGTCCTGTGAATTAGTGCACGTTTGATTCTGTACAAATCCTGTTTTTAAAACAAGAATAAAGCAAGATTACATTAGAAACACTTAAAATCTTGGTCTGCAATATATCAAGTGAATATGAGGTGATGTTTGCATACCACAGACTAAAGACAATTTTGCAGTTTCAGACTAGTATAACTTCATAAAGCAAATACATTATGTGCCTCGACATCTACATTTTCTTAAGAGTCTGTCCGTATAGGAGATTTGAAATTTGCATTTGTGGAATTCACACTTGAAACTCTACCTGCAGCTGCAGGTACAGTATATAGTATCATAACCATAAATATGCACATTTGTGTTACCTGTGCTCATCTCTACTTCTGACATTTGTATATATTTTATTAATGTAGCACCTTACCTTCCAAGAACATAAGACTGGTGTCTCATTTTTAGGGCTTATAAAGAAAGAGGGAAGGGGTCCTTACAAGTCTGTTCCCTGTTTGTGTTTTTTTCCAAAATTTTACAAGTAGCAAAAGCATAAGAATGGAATTATATAAGTCACAGACAAACATTATTTAAGAGTTTTCCTAGGAGAAAAGTCAAATTTAAACCAAGCCATCTCTTTGAGCAGGCTGTCAAAGACAAATGTCTTTTTCATATGAATTATGAAAAGCTTACCTTTCCTGCAGGGTGGTGAGCAAGCAAAGCACTGAGGAGACCGATTCCAGATGGCTGTATATGTGTTAGGTCTACAAGGACTGCACTTTGTGTCCACACTGTGACTGCAGCTCTCTGTCTTATACTGACCTATAAAAACCAAACAAATGGTGAAAGCATTTCATTGGAAAAGATCACTAGGAGTTGATTAAGGTATGTTTCATTCTTAGCTACGGAAACCTTTTCCCTTCATCACCACTATGAGGGTGGTAACGCATACCAAGAAAGTACTGCTTTAAAGGGGGACTGCATGTATACACAGGGAAACTCTGACTTCTTTTATGTTATTCATGCCTGATCACTTTTCCTAAGTTCATTTCAGTGAATTCCAGCCATCTTCAAAACAAGACGGCCTCAGTCCTGAACAAAACACTTCAGCATGTACTTAGATGCAGTTAACACAGTACATAAAACTAAGATTTTTATCCTCACATAAGCTATGTTTTGTGGTGAAACACACAGGATCGCGTTTCATGCTGAAAGTCAGGCACCTGCTAAAATGACATACTTCCATTCAGGTAGCTGTAAAGAAGTTGTGGGGAGCTGGGGGTCAGCCTCTTCTGGCAGATAACCAGCGATAGGATTAGAGGGAATGGCCTCAAGTTGCACCAGGGGAGGTTTAGGTTGGAAATGAGGAGACATTTCTTCACAGAAAGAGCAGTCAGGCATTGGAATGGGTTTCCCAGGGAGGTGGTGCCAACACCATCCCTGGAGGTGATTAAGGAGAGGTTGGACGTGGTGCTTGGGGACATGGTTTAGTGGGTGACATTGGTGGTAGGGGGATGGTTGGACCAGATGATCTTGGAGGTCTTTTCCAACCTTGATGATTCTATGATTTGGGTGTTGCCTTTACTGTTGTTAACAGCAACAAATGAAGAAGGCAAAATAAAGTGTCACAGCAAGCAGAGCTGAATGAGAACTTTACCACTAGTCAATGCTGAGAGGACATGAGCTGTAGCTCTTTAGAAATGCTCACTCTTCTTCCTTCACATTTTCAGTCAGTCCTAATATCATCAGCCAGTCTTAACACATCAAAGCAATGAGTTTCTGAAGCTACTGGCACTCCAAACAGTATCAAAAGCTGGTAAAGGTAGTTTCTCCAGGAACACAGTGAGGTGAACAGTCAGATTTTAGTGCTTTTTCCAGTAACTACCTGCTACTCCTCTTTCCACCAATGCTTCTCACCAAAAACAGAATTTAGTGCAGTGGTGGCAATGAGTAAACATGAGCTCCAACATATCCTTTCTGGAGAAAGAAAAACACCTCAGTTGCCATTTCCTCCTTTCGTGAAAGGAGGAAGAAGATAAAAGTCAATGTCTCATATCCTGTGCAGAAATATCCTGGAAGATATGGTTGGAAGGGGACATCATTATGAAAAATCTCTGGAACTGCTTGGAGAATGTTTTCCAAAAGAAGGGGCCTGGAGGCGAGCCATGGAAATTATTTCCCAAGACTGTTTTGCGTGTACTTACTTGAAGTTCCACCTCCCACATCCTACTAATGATTTAAACTCCAATCTTTGACAAATTATGGTAAAAAATATTTTTAATTATGAATTATCATCTTTCCTCTACTATGTTTTTAACAAATGAAGCTTGACAGATCTATCTAGACATTTTCAGCTAATTCAAACAACCGTGTCTAGTTCAGCACATGCTAATTTCCTGCTTAAACTTCCGGATCTCTCTGACAGGAACTCAGCATTTATGGAGACAAATTCTGTTTGCTCAGCATGTTGCGAGACAAAGATACATTTTTTTTCTGTGTCTAATGTAATTCTATAATGCCAACTTGTTGCAAAAACTCCACTATTAAAAAATACAAATGGCATTATGATACCCTAAAAAAACTTAAAAAACACTCTCCACACCCTCTTTTCTGCCATCAACTTTTGCTAACAAAAGGCCACTAATAATTATCACTGGAGTGACATAATCTCAAAGCAGACAGTTTCTGTGGTCTTGGACCTGGTCTCTGATAGTGGTCTGCAGTGTCTGATTTACAGTAAGAGATAACAATACGCCCTTAATGAGCAATTAGAGATTAACCTGCCCAGCGGCAAGCCCCTTATGTAAGTCATACGTCAAAGTACAGAAATTAAGCCATACCTCATCCCGTTTTACAATATATCTGTTGTTAGTGGGCTTGGGTCCGCAATGTTGTTCAATATTTGTAATTTCATTAGTTAGCTGTTGCTCTTCTTTCTTTTTTAAACACAAATGTTCATTTAAAAATGCTTGAATTAAAACACCATGCCAAGCTGTGCTTACAGCTCAGCAGCCTACATGGTCCTCCTGATAAGCCCCAGCCAAGTTAAACTTGTAACACAACTCCAATTCTGATGAACAATATGTCTCTTCTGCAGATATTTTTACAGTCAGAGTACTTTATTGTCTTCCAACTAAGAGTCCATTGTAACAGCAAAAATCTTATGCTCTTCAGATGTGTCAATAATCAACACATACTATACTCATCTGAAAATTGTCTGAATTTGGCTGTGTAAAGTAATAGTTTAAATTATAAACTACCTGGAGGGCACTGGCTGCAACACTTGTTAAGTCTTTCTTCATAGAATTCAGTGCTGGGGTCTCTGCATTGTGCAAACTGTGGCGTATAAGGCAATGAATAATCCTAGGAGAAATTGAAGGAAAACCATGAGTCACAAATCCATCCTGACCCTATAGCAGAGAGTCAAAAGAGACAAAGACTTAATGATCAGTGCAGTTATTACCCCTTCCTTTCCAAGATGCTGATGTAGGCCTGATGAATCAGAAAGCAGCAGAGGCCAGAAAACTGAAGAACACACAGGTTGTGACCTACCTGAGACCATTTAGTGTTTCATCTGTTTTTCAAAGATCTGTTTTCAATCTGTCACAATGAACAAAGTAATTTCTCCAGGTTTTGTGTTCAAAGCAATGCAATGGAACCATGGGGTTAGCAGCACACCTGGTTACTACTGAATCCCCTAAAACAGAGGACTACGTACCTGTTCTTTGTCGGCATGACTTAAGCAACCTCTGAGAAAACATAAATGCTTATATTTGGCTTTGCAGGGAGAACCACTGTCTGCGAAATGGCTATGTGAAAAATCATACTTTCTTACTTAGCAGGTCAATTCCCCATACACATTTAGAGCCAACTACAAGATTGACTTTACCTCTTGTTATTTTCCCCAGGCCTCCCAAGCTGGTGGAGAAGGGAGCTGTGGGTCTAGCACTACTGCAATGCTTGAAGGAATCTTTCTGTTTTCATCAGTGGGTGTAAAGGACACATGATGCTAAACTGAATCTTCTACTGTGCTCAGTGTTGATTATGCCCTCGCTTACACCCATGCAATATCCAGGCAAAATAATCCGTCCCTTCAGTGAAAGAACCTCTACCCCTTAAAGCTGTTTGACCAAAGGAAAGAGGAAAAATAAAACAAAAAATAAAAATAAAGCTTTTATAATTCCAAACACTTTGTGATTCCCTTTTTAAACAAGAACGGGCCTTGATGTTTTGAAAACAATGTCTCTGAAAAAAAGCACATCTTCCTCTGAAAAGAAGCAACTGGCTACAAGTCTTTAAAAAAGAGTAATAAAAAACCTCTCTCATGGCAGTTCAGACACATACGAACAGTCATAAAATACACTGTACCTAATTTTCAGCTCATATAGATCTGTATCAATGACTTCAACGAACAAGTGTCAAAATATTTGAGGAAGTGCCATCTCTTTTCAAAAGGAAATACACACTCACTGAATAAAAGAAAAAATCTAACGTTAATATAAGCATAGGAGTTTCCTGCCAGATCAGAAAGAAGGTGATCAAAGAGTCTGTGACACTGCTCAATTGTCTGTAGTCTGAGGAGATTGTTCCATGTATAATCTACACACATTTAGAGAAGTACTTAAAAAAAATATTAAAAAGAGAAATCAAAACAGGAACCAGCCGTTTAGAGGCCAGTAATGAAAATATCCTTCCTCCTTACTGAAAAAACATGTTGATTACCTATTATATCTTCACATTACTGACAAAGTGGACTAACAATTCCCAGTCTCAACAACTGCTTAAAGGGAACCCACATTTTCTTATGCAGTTTGTGGAAATGTTTTGCCTCTTATCTGTATATCAGAAACAGGGCTTCACACATCTATTCAATAGTCACTGACAGAAAGAGCCTTTCCTGGGAATGTGAAGGCAGAGATAGGCCTTCTTAAGTTTGAACACCCATTCCAGGAAAAAGGAAACCAAACTATTGAAGTAGAAATTTCACCACTCCTATTTAAACCACTGTGAACACTGGTAGCACTGACCAGAAACCAGGACAATTCTGCTCTCTTCTGATCAGTCAGTTGAGTTGAAGACTCAAAACCAGAAAGACTGGGGACAGGTTTCACCAGTACTTGCCCCATTTGCTCACAGATTAACGAGAAACTGACCAGTTGCAAAGTGAAGAAGAAACTAGAAAAGACCCTTTCAGCAGGCTAGAAACCATGATGGGGTGAGGAAGAATGACACCAAATTTTTTTTTTTAATCTCCTTAAACAGCAGAGCAGCTGAAGTTAGAAACAGCTGCTGAGTGCAAGCTGCATACTTCAAATACTGTTGTTTGCCTTTTGATGAGAAGAAAGACTGTTTTGCAGGAACCAGGCTGCAGCCACATACATCTCCAAAAAAATACATTGGCCTCCAGTTTTGCTTTTCAGTTAAGAAAGGTTATTTGAAGGGGGTTTGCACAAAGATTGAAGACTTTGAAGCAGAAACAGGAGGTTGGCTTCAACATCATCAGTTTCATCATGATCAATGAGATTAACAATCATAAGAGTTAAAAGAAAAATGAGTCTTTTCAATACCTTCTAGGTTCAGTGATAACTGTTAATGCTGAACTTGGTAACAGGCAACAAGTAATAGAGCAACCACACTATTTGCAAGTGTAAACTTACACTAAACTCTAACAAAGGAGAGGAAAACAGTTCTGCTCTCATCAATACTATTTTAAATTTTAGATCTTTTCTTGTTTATTAAGAGACGAAAGATCAAAATATTTATTAAGAGAAGTCAAAGTGCTGTAGTTGCATTTTTGCCATCACTATGATCAACTTCATCAATACAAGCACTTGAGAGTCATTTTAAATCGTAAAACTCCAGTGAAAACACACAGACAGGAAAAAAAAAAGAAAAAAAAAAGGAAAGAAATACAACAAACCACATCACAAATTATCCTGCTTCTGAGGCTTCCTGGCAAAAAAAAAAGTGTTCTTATCTCATCCTCTGCATTGTCTGTTGTAAATACTGCCTTGTGAGTTAATGACACAGGA
This sequence comes from Anser anser, assembly GCF_964211835.1. Lineage (NCBI taxonomy): Eukaryota > Metazoa > Chordata > Aves > Anseriformes > Anatidae > Anser > Anser anser. The sequence goes on along the minus strand of NC_139738.1, from coordinate 5,788,824 downwards.
AAACCTATTGGTTGATGGGTTTACATCTGTTTCTCTTAAGTTGTGTTTGAAAGGATATTTCTGACCGATAAAATCTCCCTGAAAGTTTATCTGATGAGCTGTGGCTCTCAGCGACATACAATTGACAATTTCTTGCCAAGTAGCCTTAAAGAACATTATGGAAAACCAAAAGAGACTCACCTAAATCAAATTTATATACACGTATGAGCTCAACCTGGCTTGCACTGGAGCAAATCCAGTAACTTTAGTAGTTAATTCCCATGTAAGATAGTTTAACCAAAGCTGTCAAAGCCAGTAAGCAAGTCCCCTACTCTGTCAGAGCAAGTGTAGGCCTCTTTCTGTAAATTTCTCCTAGCTTTCTTGGCTACAAGAAGACCCCACCTTTTCTAGGCATCTCACCAGTTTCAGGGTTTGAGTTGGGCTGTGCAATATTTGCTGCTCAAAACGAAATTCTCTGGCATCTGTATCCATTAGCTACTTCAGTCTGAAAGACCGATGAATAAGGGGGCCTGATTCTATCCCACAGTCTCTACATTTTATTACTGCTTGTATCTCTTATACCCATATTTTGTCTTCCGCTTTAACTGTATTCTGTTCTGCAAGGAGATAAGCATGAAGGAAGTTTAGCTGGTGCTGCATCTTTCGCATCATACCCCTAGCATTTCTCAGAACTGGCAGCAGTGTCTAATAGCAACAGACTTAAGATATTTATACAGACAAAATGAAGAATTTGGAAGGGGTTCATTAAATGATTAAAATCATTTAATTTGACAGGTGCAAGTAGAAGGCAAAATGCTTCATCTATCCAGCAGCAGAGGTACAGACATTATTAAACATGTCTAGTCTGTTTCTATGCAAATCAATCAAATGAGGCAACATATCTTAGCACTTCATTCTTGTGCTAGGATATCAGCATAAGAAGGATGAGTAATCCCCAATCACCCAAAGTAGAAATGAGTAAACTCTGTGCTTGCCCTTAACTACACTACTCAGGAGATTTTTGCAATCTCTGCTTTAAGCAATAAGTTACCAACAGAAGTTACGTACAAAAAGTCAATTACTCAAGATCCTCTCTCCAGGGTCCCTGCATTTTTTGTCTCATTTTCCCATCTGTGCTACTGACATCCAGTAGATAGGTGACCTAATTTGTCACTGGAGAGGAGTGGGTTAAAAGCAGCCTCCCCACCAACTGAGAGGCTAGTATAGACTCTTCTCAATATGTATGCACAATTGTTTCCAAGATTCCCTATTTCCTATCCACCAGGAGATAAAACTAGCAGAGTACATAACTGTCGCGTGGCTTTCAGGCCTGCAGCTGTGTCTGTGCTGCGTGGAGCTGCTCGAGCGAAGGGAAAGGGCCTGAGGCCTGCACCCTCCCACACAGGCACTTGGAGGCCTACCACAACCGAGACCCTAGTATCGGTCCTGGAGCTGGGCCTGAATCATGGAGGCCAAACCAAGATTTGGATTCAGACTTCTTCAGAATTAAAAGGGATCAGAACCTGGCTCTACCTATTGGTGAGGAAGGCCGAGATCAGAAATCCAAGTGTCAACTTCTTCCAGCACGTGACAATGTAATGCATTCCCTATATGCTTAACACTAATTAGAATAAAAATAATTTCCTTTACTTCCTGCCTTATAGTTTGTCCCTGAATTCTTGGACTTCATCTATAACTAACTTAAGTAACTTCAATACTAGAAATAAAACAAGCTAATTACGTGTGTGCGTGTATATATATATATATATTCATCCATTCATATACTTTTCAGTTTCACTCAAAAAAGTCATTTAAAACAAAGAGATTTAACCCCATATTTTAATCCTGTCACATTTCTACACTTTTATTGGTCTCCTTTTCATACAGTTGCCTTCACACTGAAGCTGTCAAACAAAGGAGTCTGAACAGGAACTATATTTGGCGTATAACAGTCTTTACGCAAATGAAACCACAATGAAGTCACCAAAGACTCTGACATAAAAATCTGTTGTTATGGAAAGGTCTCAGGGTACAGAGATACCATTTGCTGAGCCACCAAATCTCTGAAGACAGGAAAAAACAAAATTATATTTAAAATATTTGAACTGGTCATTTAGAGAAAGAATTCAGTTGAAGATTAGAGTTGTCTTAGATAACAGCAATTCTCACCAAAATCAGTGGGAGTTGTATCAGGGTAGCAGGCTATACCAACAATACTCAAAGCATAACCTAATCTTAGAGCGCTATTTGAAAGAAGTTTTAAGATTAAGGTCCATTAAATGAATTGCTCTCCCATATTATATCCAGCTTTATTTGTGTAAACCAGGAGTCCTTGCATAGCCACAAACAGATTGACAACTGCACTTTCCCCACCTTCTGAGAAAATAGTATCTTTTTGCTTAGTGGTACGGATTTTCTACTTCACTGCCACTCACCACCATAATATGAGAACGTTTTTCCAGAACAAGGTGGCAGTAGGCGGTATGGAATAAGGAAGCAACACAGAGAAATTACAGATGCAAAGCAGTTTGCAGGAAGACACGGTATCTCATATATTATATCCACATATCAATATCCATATATTTCCAGAATACCAGCTCTTATGTTTCAAAACTTCCAGCTTATGCATCCAAAAGCTGTTCTGTTTTCCCAAATGTTGCCCTAATAAAAGATATCAGCCACTAAATCAAGATCTGATACTTAAAGGTACTTTCAAAGCTGATGAGCCTTAAAATCTGTACTTTGCCTGCAGAAGGCAAAGTTACACGGGCAAACAAGGGGGAAAGCAGGTGGAATAACAGATTGCAGGCCTGAGAATTTTCTTGTAACGGTGTTGCTTGTATCACAGGTGCCTTTTGCATTGGTCTGTTAAGACTTGCAGTTACCATGAACTCTGATGCACAACCACAAATGAGGGTATGTACAACAGAAAGGTGCAGGTCACCCACGGCCTTCCTAGCTCTGACCATAAAAAAGAAGGGCATCTGAGCAGTCTGCCTTGAGCCCTTTATTTCAGGGTTTTTCCATAAGATCCTCTGTTATGTTTATCCTTTCGCAGCTCGGTGCACCTTCCACACACCAGCAGCATTCCTTTAAAACCAGCCAGCAGCAGCCAGAGGATGGCTTCCTCTGCACACATCAGCAACTCCACTGCAGAGCACACTGCACTGCTCTGCAAAGGACAGTCATTTAGGGCTGAGGCTATTGAGAAAGTTTCTCAATCAAAAAAAAAGGTCTGATGACTGAGATCTTCAAAATGGCAAAAAATATGTTCAGTTCCTGTGAGTAACACGGGGAATTAGGCTAGAATCTTTCAGACTAGTTAGGCTGAGGAATACTAGAAAGTGTGTGTCACTCGAGAGCTATTGCTTTACCAGTTTCTCTCCCTCAAAGCTACACTAAGTTTTCTTTAACTGAGCACTTTTAAAAATTGATGTAACAGGCTTTTTTGTTGTTGTGTGGCAGATGATGTGTCTGAAGCTACTGGGTTTGGTTTCCTAATTTATATATGGACTTCGGTTTGTCAGGATCCCAAGGACAATGCAAAAAGTGATGCTGAAACTTTCCTCCATGGTTTTTACCATTATAAGATAATGTTTAGGGTGACAGAAAAGTTAATCCCTTTTTAATACAAACCCTTTGTTGAGGCTGACAGCAAGAAGCATGACAAAACTTCATGTTTACATTTTGCTGATGCTATCTGCCACATTTCTGAGGCTCTCCCTTCTTTATCTGCTCTAACCCATCCAGTCCAAGGTGTTTCATGTGAATCATGTTCAAAATACTACCACCTTACAAACAGGGGCTGAATTTAAAACGAAATGCAGCTGAAAAAAAATGATATATTATCAAACCCAATATAGCACCCAGTCCTCCATAAAAGGCAGCTCTGTGATTCCAGGTTCAATATACATTCTGACACCCGAACCTAGTTTCACTGAACCTTTGTCTTATGAAGGCTCAATTAATATGACTAAATAAACGTGTAAATAACACACACATCCCATGCAAAAGCAATGAAATGGACATCTCAGAGCTATTTCCACATTTACCTTCACAGTCCAATAAATCTTAAAATCAGGTAGAAAAATGCTATCCATTATACCAGCACAGCATACACCCGAGGTCAAATAGATCCCATGAAACTTTTTGCTTTAAACAGTAAAAAGGATACTTTGAAGAACACAATTCAGTAATTCAGCAAGATATAGAAGAGAACGGTCACAGCTGCATCACATCGGGTCTTAGATGTAAATTAAAGGGCTTTTCTATGTAAATAAGGAATGTTTTTAAGGGATGCAGTAGAGCACAACAAGCTCTTCCTGTTTAAATAACGTGTTAAATACGGACAGATATACACTCCGCACTTGCCAGGACCCTCGCAATCTTTGCATATATTCAAACAAGCCTGAGAAATCAACACATTTCCAATGAAAATCCAGGAAAAAACCGTTAGTCATCCCTTTGGAAAGCCAGGAAATAACACCGACCTGGCCAAAGCGAGCAGGACGAGCTGGGAAAGAAGTCTAAGAGCCTTGAGGCTCCCGAAGAATTGAGCAGCAGAGGGAGGCAGCTTACTCACGGCGTTGAGCTTGACAGCGAAAAGATGCCCGCTGGCGCCTTGCCCTGGGGGAGCGCGCCCGCTTTGCAACCCCTCCACGCCCGCAGGCGGGCAGCCGCCTGCCCCCAGCCCGGCCCCCGCGGGCCCCCCGCAGCCCCCCGCAGCCCCCCGCACTCACCCGGCCGCCCGCGGCTCGCAGGAGGGCGGCGAGCAGCAGCCAGCGCGGCCCCATCGCGCCGACGGAGGCCGGCGGCGGGGCGGAGCTGGAGGCTCCCGGGGCCGCGCTCGGTGCCTGCGGGAGGCAGCGCCGGGCACCCGCCCCCGGGCAGCGCGGCTCTGCCCCGGGCTGAGCATCGCGGGGTCTGCAGGGGTAGAGAGCCGCGGTCTCCGCCCTCACACCGGGAAGCCGTAGCCTAGGGGAGGTCCCCAGCACGCGCTCTGGGCTTATTTGCGCTCTTATTTACGCTTATTTATTTATTAGCCCCCAAAATACGAACTTACGTTTCGCAGCGTTCATTCATACTGCACCGCACCGCGTTCGCTAATGTCTTTTGCCCGCTGCCAGGATCATATTAAGAGGGCTTAAATTCCTGCTCCGCTCCTGAGAAAAACTGCACTTGACTAATAGCTTCTTAAGTTTCAAACTGCTCTCCTGCAAAAATATTTTTTCCGCAACTGATCTGTGTACTGAAAGCATCAAGAGCAATGAAACATATACATATCAGACACAAAAAGCGTGGCTACAGGATAAAATCCATGGTGTTTTTAATTCAAAGATCGTCAGTGTTACTTAAGTAATCAAGTATAATACATTTAACAGGCTGCAATGCATGTGATATGTGCAAAGCACTTAACACTTTTCCACACAACATCCTTGTCCCTAAATTGGAGAGACGTGGATTTGATGGAAGGACAGTTCCGGGGGTAAGGAAGTGGCTGGATGGTCACACTCAAAGAGTTGTAGTCAATGTCTTGATGTCCGAGTAGAGATCAGTGATGAGTGGCAGTGCTCCTTGGGGGTCAGTATCATGACCAGCGCTGTTTAACATCGTCGTCAATGACATGGACGCTGGAATTGAGTGCATGGACTTGGGGATGTTCGTTGATGAGAAGCTTGACATCAATCAGCAACATGCACTTGCAGCCCAGAGAGCCAACCGTATCCTGGGCTGCACAAAAAGCAGCATGGGCAGCAGGGCAATGGAGAGGATTGTCCCCCTCTCCTCTGCCCTTGTGAGACCCCACCTGCAGCCCTGAGTTCAGCTCTGGGGCCCCCAGCACAAGGAGGGCAAGGACCTGTTGGAGCGAGCCCAGAGGAGGCCACGAGGATGATCAGAGGCCGGAGCAACCCTGCTGTGGAGACAGATGGAGAGAGCTGGGGCTGTTCAGCCTGGAGCAGAGATGGCTCTGGGGAGACCTTACAGTGGCCTTCTGGTGCCTAAAGGGGGCTGCAGGAAAGCTGGAGAAGGATTTTTTACAAGGGTATGTAGCAATGGGACAAGGGGTAATGGCTTTAAACTGAAAGAGGGTAGGGTTAGATTAGATACAAGTAAGAAAACCTTCACTATGAGGGTGGTGAGGCACTGACAGAGGCTGACCATAAAGCTGTGGATGCCCCAGCCCTGGAAGTGTTCAAGGCCAGGCTGGATGAGGCCCTGGGCAACCTGATCTAGTGGAAGGTGTCCCTGCCCATGGCAGGGGAGTTGGAATTAGATGGTCTTGAAGGTCCTTCCAACCAAACCATTCTATGATTCAGGAAAATATAATCTAAACCAGGCCTGCGTGGTGCTGAATTAGCAGCCATCAGTTATGGCTCAGAAAAGGGATCTTGGAGTCATCCTCTGTGCAAGGACAGCCCCCACCCCTCGCACCCCGAAAAACATATATATATATATATATATATATATATGCTGGGCGTCATGTAGAAAGGTGCTGAGAACAAAATAAAAATTATAATTTTGCCACCATTTAGAACCTTGGCATACCCTCTTCTTAAGTGCAGTACATGGTTCTGGTATCCAGACCTCCAGAAGAACATAGTGAAGTTAGAGAAGATAAGGAAGAGGTCAGCTAAAATCACCAAGGCAGTGGATCAGATACCTTACACAAGAAATATAAAAAGATAGGAACTCAGCTTGGATGCTGGGGAGAGTACAGTCAAGTATTATAACGGCAACTCAGTATTGCACTAAATTCTGTAATACAAGAACTGGTGGTACTCACTGAATAGAGGTCATCTTAAAAACAGTAAAAGTACTTTACACGGTGAATTGAAACTATCTGTAATCTGTTGTGACAGAGTGATTGTGGAGGAAGATTATACCAGGCAATTCAGAAGAGGTAAGAAAAATTAATGGCAACAAGAGGAATTCTAAAGGCTGGGACAAACTCTTTAACATCCTTAATCCAATTACAGCTGATGTTGCAGAAGTATGAGGAATGAAAACAGCAGATATTAACTGGGCTTATGTTCTCTCCCTAAATAGCATCTCTTACTGCCACTGTCACAGGTAAAATAGCGGGTAACTTGTACTGTGAGTCTTGCTCAAGAAGGTGTTTTTTATGCCTTTACGTTCCTTTTGTTTCTTCTAAAACAAAAGGCACTGAAGTTGCACAGCTGTTATTACAGTACTCTGTCCACGGTAAAACTACAAAGCAAGTAATTGTTTTTGTGGTTCCTTTTTTTACTATTAAGGCACACTTTGTCATCTTGCTTATTTTCCACTGTCCTGTGCAAAAACATAGTCAGCACTATTACATTTACAGTTATCAAACAAGCAGCATGAACTTTGAGAAACTGCGTAACACAAGGCAGTTGACCACAAAACCAAACAGAATTATTTTAAAGAACATATACAATTCAGTGTCACTTTGATGATTATGAGCAATTCTTCTAAAGCAAGCAGATATTGACAAAGTGACAGGAAGTAATTGCTAGCCTATTTTTCAGTCCTTCATTTTTTGTAGAAAATCAGTTTTTCTTATTTTCCCTTTTTACAGATTTCACATTGGCCTAAACCCATAGTTCATTCAACATCCAAATGTTCAGCTAGTTTGGCTTCCATTAGAAGAGTCCATTTTCTGTGCTTACTAATGATTTGAAATAGTCAAGAAACATGAATCAGACTTGACAAAAATAAAAGGATTGGCCTAAAGTACAATAAACTTCAACTAGTTTTATTTGTCTTCTGTTTCCTGAGCTTGTTGATCCTGTTTCCTCATGAAGTCCACAAGGCAAGAGTCCTATTTGTTAGTGAAACTGAAATTATCACCACTTTCATTCAAGAGCTGAGACCTTAAGAAAAATACTAGATGTTGCAAAATCTGTGTCAAAATTGGAAGTGTTGGTAAAAGACAAACAGAAACAATATGTGAAACATGGCTGGGTGTCAAGATTAACTTGGAATTATGGCCAGAATTTTAATAGCTAATAGAAGTAATCAGACATAGGTTTTGATCCATTTCTTCACACAGAGAAAGCAAGCTGTGAAACTTGAGTTAGCATCCAGAAGTCCTCTGAATTTTGTAGCTTTGACTCAAATTTGTTTCCAGCATGATACTGGGAGAGCAAGGGAAAGAGAAAACATTTGATGTGATCTACAAAGGCCAACAGTTTGGATGATCCTCTCATTAGTTAGATGAAATAGGTTATAGTGCTCCTTGTCTGAATATTTTTTGGTGTTTTACATGAGTTTTCAGATTATTTAAGACACTATGTGTTTACCTCCCTTGTTGTAGATTTGGGCTTAGTGTCACGCTGGGTGTTTTTGTAGCTGCACGCCTTCTCGGTGGGCTATCACTTTTCAGTGGCAGTGGTGGGGTGATGGAATTCCTTTCCCTCCTCTTCCACAGGAACCATGACATCATTCCCTGGAAAAGACTCTGTCTCCTGCTCTGGATAGTGCATCGCCAATTCCTCTTCTGTGTTTTCTTGGATATCAACATCACTTTCACATCCCCTAGCAGCACAGTTCTTGCTACCAGGCACTTCTGAAATGGACCCCACTATAACAGTATCGGCCTTCATGATGTATATTTTTTCTGAGGAAGGAAAAAAATAGTGCTGAGCATAGGTAACAATGTGTCTGTTCCTAGAGATGGTTCCCTTTCATGCACTATTTTAACTTGTTACTCAGCTTTTATTTGCTTCTTTTTAAAATCAGAGGTATGCAAATCAAGTGTGTCACTGAGAAAACACAGAATTCACTAACCCACATATTTTGCCTATTTCATTGTCTCTACAATAAAAGCATTGAACATGCTAAGTGATAAAGATGGCCTGCTCATTTTAAGCTACACTGCGTGGTTTTGGATCACTGCCATGGGGACTCTGGGCATTTTAGATCAAGTAGATCTAGCTCTCCTGTAATAAAGCTGCTGTAATGAAGCTGAAGGACTACAGGAGAAAGACAGATCAGAAAAGGCAGTAAGATATTCACAAGAATCTTGCAGAAGCAGCGATTAACTGGGATCCGGGGAAGATAGCTATGGTTCAATGTATATGTTCCTGCTGTTTTGAAAAGCAAAAATATCTGTGTTAAAAGCAGTCCTTGGGCAAAGTTCAGCACTGTACAGAAATGTAGGGAATGCTAAGGAGTTCTGGTTTTCATTTCTTTGACTACCTTGCCTCCCCAGACAGCCTTCTCTCTCCCGGTTCAGGGAATTGGCATTTTGCAAAAGCTTGTTTTTTGAACTGCTTAGAATAACAAAAATCTTTGCTGATCTGTGGCACTAAAAACAGAAGATACATTTTCTGCTTTTACTTTTTCCTTGTTCTTTCTGTGCTTTGTCTTCTCTTGCCCTCTACAAAAGCATGACTGGTTCCCAGCAATCCTAAGAAAACAGTTCTGGATATCAGCTTAGCCATTATAACCCTTGGATTTGACTCACATAAATAAATAAATAAATAAATACATACATACATACCCCCCACACATAAAATAACCCAACCTGCATATGGTAAACAGAGTCAAGTGTCCAGGGCCAGCTCTGTTAAGAGCTTTAGATAATTTTCCAGCTTACTAATAATTTCAGATTGATATTATGTGCCTATGGCTTAAAAATGGAAAAAGTAAGAAAAAAAAAAAGGCAAGACTTACCAATTCGATTATTTGTGTGGTCTCTCACTCGAGAATCGACAGGGCAATCTGGGGCATTTCCATTGCTCTGTGTCACATCAGTCAGACTCAAATCAGGACTATATGCTTTTTCTGTGCTGGAAACCAAGTTGTTATTGGTTTCCAAAGGAACGTTTCTTTCAATTAGCTCCTTCTCTTCTGGCCCTTGATCAGTAGTAAGCATGATCTTCTGCAAATACAAAGAGAAGAGTAGAAATACGGTCAATGCAAAAAGAACACTGTGAAGATTGCAACAGGTCTACTGAATCCTTCTGTAGCAGCCAGAATAACGTAACAGCACCACTGTCACAGGGAGTAAAAAAATTCAAAGTGCCTAACAGATAGAGGAACTTAAGTTCCTTTGAATTAGGTTCCTGTATTACTTAAGGCCATATTTAAAAATAGCATTCCTAAGCTAAATGCACAGATATTTTTTTTTTTTGGTGAGATTTGCAAGAATGTACCTTACTTCCACTGAAATCTAGTTTCCTGAACCTGTGTGGATGCTTTGGTAAATTCCACTTGCCTCGTCTGCAATTTAGATGCTGACGAACCTTTGTAAATCTGCTTATTTGTCATTCTGACTTTTTGTCGCATGTCGTATACTGTATGTTCTGTTGTAGAGTGTGCTACCCTGCAATACAGTAGCAGTTGCATTCTGGGGGCTGAGGCTCAGTGGCACCTTTCAGCAAATAATATAACATCAGTAAGAAAGATAGATTCTGGAGGTAAGAATTTGAAGGGATTTGGTTCAGGAAAAACTTTAAGAAGATATTTTCCAAATTTATATACTCCCTTCAGAAGCAAAACTGGCAGAAACACATTATTTAACACTACGTTAAACGGAGCCCAAGACATGAAAGTAGCAATCCCTAGTACGTCTCATCTCTGCACCTAGATGATCACAGGTTACAGAGAAAATTACAAATAAAAAGGCTGGCACTTTTTAACAGAACATTTAAAAAATATTGTTAACTATTTACATTGGAAAAGAAAGTGATCTGTTTCGGAATACCGTTCACCAGATCAGAACCTGCAATGGAAAGAAGAAAAATTATCAGAAGAGAATTCACAGCAATCACAAGAATATTAATATTTTCTCTGAAATATCACCCACCCACGTCCTAAACTACTCTACAGCCTAACTCACCTGTATCTTTCTTTCTTTACCACAGAGGACACACTTCAATGGTAGGGGGGAGGTGAACCAGTGACACATTGCTGCCAACCATGTGAGGTCCTATCACTTTCCACACACCAAAACTGGTGTTCACCTAATCACATCATGAACTGATTAACCTTTCTAAAGAAGCAGAAGACTGTCTTATCAAAATAAATAAATTAAAAAATAAAAAGTGAACAGCTTTCTACTGGATTAACAAGTTGCATCAAGTCATTGTGTGGTCAGATTAATACAAAGAGGGTGGGATTTTATGCAAGGATGGAGGAAGGGAACACTGGGGAAAGAAGGGAGGTGGGAAGAATGGAGTGTACAGCATCCTTTTACAATACCACAAAGCTAGCTAGACAGGCTTGGGCCTACTAACTAATTTAGCTCTGACATGCAGCCACCTTTATTCTCAACATCAGCTCTATAATGCTGCAGAGCAACAGTTCCTAATGTGTAAAGCAAGTCAGGAAGCAACAATTCCACTTTGAGAAAGTTGAGCTCATGTGAGAGGTGTTAAATCATATTCCTGAATAAATGAGTGAAAAATGCTCTGATGTTCAGTGATCAGAGATATCTACCACAATAGATGAGAATAGAGCAGTCAGTGGAAGTGGCAATGCTAAGAGGGGATTAGTTAATTAAACAAAATGTATGTAATCTAGGAGATATGTATAGGTCTCGTTTTTGGGAACACATCTTCCCAGGTTTGAGTGCCCAGAAATGAACCTGACATTTTTCCAGCAAAGCCTCCCCACACTGCTGCATCACCCAGTCACTCAGGTACAATGGGAAAAAATTGCCATCTAGTGGCTTGTCACATTCACAGCAGTACTTGCCTACACAGGACAGACCACAGGACTGGCCTTTTGCATGTCTACAGGTACATACGCTTGACTTAAATTGGTTCCATGTTTTAAAGTTTCATAAATTAAAACCCCACATTAAAACTAGCCATTTATTCATTAATCATATGTATTACAATTTGTGGTCAGTCAGTCACTCACCGTGAGATCTGATCCTGGATTTGTGTGAAGTGAGATGTGCTGATAAAATAAAACATTCGTTTAACAAAACTCATCGTGGAGCACAGGGACTATAACAGCTTTACCACACCCACAGGTCTACAAGCAACCTACAAATTGCACATCCTGCTTTCTACAAAAGAGGGAATGTAGTTATGCAGGCACGCCCCACGTGCAACTCTATGCAAAGCTACAGAGAGTCACAATCGGTAAACAGGTTCCAAGTCCAACCCTCTCCTGGGAAGCAGAAAATACTTGCAAAAGACTTCAGGCATCATTTAATATTAGTGTCTGCACTGAGAGAAAAAATCACCGGTTACCATTTCCTCACCCAGCTTGTAGCATCTTCCTCCATAAATTCACAGCTGCTTCAGTCTTTTTCTAAGGTTCTCCAACATGCTGCACAGATTGCCTAGAACATTTGGCCTGTCTTCACCAGGGCTAGTAAATATAGTCTCCCCCACTGGCCTCCATAAAATTTTAGGATATTATAGTTCCCAGGTGGCATGTCCTTGGAGGTTAAACAGCATGCTATGTGTTACAACTTTAAAAACTCACGTTTTCCTTTGAGGATGAGGATTCGTTTCTTGCAAATCTTCCATTTCCAAAACAACAGCATGCCCACAAGTAGCAGCATCACTGAGAGAACCACTCCCCAAACAAGACCTACTGTTCAGAAGGGGAAAGGGAGGACAGAGAGGTAAAGAAAAGGCAGAGTACTGCCTTTTCTGTCAGCACTGCCTACTGTCAGTAGATCTGTGTGTTTGATGGATATCATTTTAAAAGTCATAAGGGTTTTGCAGGAAGCTCCCATATAAAAATTGCTTTTACTAAAGATACATCCAAATAAAATACGCTAGAAAGAGTAAATGCTTTATCTTCGTTACCTCCTGTTGTTGTCTCCCCCTTGTCTGAGGTTGGAAGCGTGCCAGCCACAGCATTCTCGTTGGGAGTAGAACTGGGGTTTTCAGTTGTTGCAGCACTTAAAAGAATACTAGAAATAGTGACCAAGTTCGCCTCAAGCCTCAGTAGGTCAGAGTTACTTGTTTCATTGCTGAATCTGGTGGAGAAAGTGCCTGGGGTGAGGTAGGTGGGCAATTGGTCCAGGCAAACCTGATCATGTGTGGCATTTCCTTTGCTTTGTGCTACTTTGTTTAACTTGGCACAGCTAGGGAATGAAAGAGAGAACAGTGTATCAGCGCTGAAAGAAAATGCTCTGATATATGGTAAGGTGTTCTGTATGGCAAACATCACTTTTGGTCATTTTTGTACCATGTGCATTTATTGCTTTTAGTCAGGAAGTCATTAACTTCCTTCTCACCTCTGTGGCACTGATTCTTAACCTGGATGCAAACCTGAAAATCACTTGTGCATATAATCTAACCATATGCAGAGCACTGAAAATGAGGCAAGGGAGACTCCTTCCTTCCTTCAGTACAGAGCTCTGCAACAAGCATAACGAGGGGCCTTCAAAACTCTGCACATAGGCTCAAAGCTATCCCATTGCCTCTAAAATGAATTTGTACACTTTGCACCACAAAAAGTGACAGAAGTCCCTTCGGGTCTTTTATTAGCTTCTGCTAATCAGTTAAACACTTTCAAAAGCTATGGACTTACTCAGTATGGGGCTTGCAGATGTCAGTGCTGGAGTTTTGGTCAGAGAAGGTCCCAGGGGGGCATTCTTCACAAGAAACATCAGTTGTTGAGGTGCCTGAATAAAAACAATAACTGCTGACTGACTAACCAAAATGCCATAGTTCCAGGACTATGGCCAAGATCAGAAAAGACAAACTAGATAGGGAGGAATTCCTACCTCTGACTTTAACTCCAAAACCAGGCTTGCAGGCAGTGTGCTGCTGGCATCGCATGCAGGTGTACTTAACAGCGGTTTGACAGAACAGACCTGGTCGGCACTCACACACGCGGCTAGAATTGAAGGAGCAGGGCACTTTCTCCACAAGGTCAGATTCTGCAGGAAAGAAACAGATGGAGTAACAAAGGATCACCCTGCAAGGAAAAGGCAAAGCAGGGGGCAAAGCTGAGCAACAGCAGTTCAAAGGCTTGGGAAGCAGAACGGGCTGCTGGCACTCTGCGATGGCAATTTAAGTCACGAACAATTGGACAAAGCTGTAGACAATAGTTTGTAATAGAAGGCAGAAAGCAGAAACCAGACTTGGATGGCATTAGATGCGAGAATTTTCAGGCAGTCCCAGGCCAAACAAGAAATGGTATTCATTATGTGCAAGGTAGCATTCTGCTCTCTAGAACAGTAGCCAAGGACAGATAACTTTGCTGCTGGAAATTCTAGATTAATAAAATACTAATAAAGAGAATATTTAGAGTGGCTCTAATGGTAAAGTATGTGTGATAAAAAGTAAACCAACTACCTTTTGTACATGACACACAAGCGTCACAATGTGGCTTTTGGGATTCTTCGTTCAGATATTGCTCAGGTCCACATCTCATGCAGTCTTCATCTGGGTCCGTGGGACATGCTTTCTTTTTAGCATACCCTGGAGAAAGAAAAGCAAACTGTGGAGGATACCTGTTCAGAAACCTCCCCAGTTTTCACGCCCATTCCACTGGGGTGGGGGTGTGTGAGTGAATAGCTGTGTGGTGCTTAGCTGCCTGCCAGGTTAAACCACACTGGTAAGGAAAAGTGACAGCTGCAGAAGCAAAAGGAAAAGCTAAAGCAGCAACATAAAGATAGAGTTGAATGTTGAATGTTTCATGAGTAGTAAACGAGAGAAATGTATCCCATTTTCAGCACCAGACCACACCACCTAGTTATAAAGGGTTAATTAACCACAGGGATGGAAGACCTGGCAGGAAAATAACTCACCTACTATTTGCTTTGGCAAGCATGGTGTAGGAGTATAAGTAAAACCAGCTATGCTATATTTGGCCCTACAAATACCACCAGACAAGCTTCAAACACATCGCTCATACCTCCTCAAAACTACTTGCCTGAGATTATCCTTTTGAAGGTTGGGGCTGACTGCTGGAGTGGTTTCAATCTCAACACTCAAGCTGCAGGCAAGTTACCTCCACGTGTGTGTTATTTCCTTCCTCCTCCCACAATGTCCCAAAAGCTTGAACTACAGTCATTTGAGACTTCCTGTACACATGAAACGGGAAATTTCCCACTCTCTTGGGGGATGTGTGCCCCAGGTAGATTAGCTTTGAAGCTTGCCCATTCATGTCTTCTGGTACTGTCCTTCACTGTGTTAATAGCTCAACAACCAGACCAAAGCCTAAGCAGAAGGAATACCAGCTGCAATCGTATGTACAGAAAAATGTACTGAAGGTAAGTAGATGAAACAAGTGTTTTCCTTTTTTGAGTATGTGTGTTCATTCACTCCTGACGATTTGCTGTTAACTGTGAGCAGGAAATTATCTTCAGTGTTGAATGCAATACTATCTGGTGGAGCTGGATATCTGATTTAGAGTCTAAAAGCAAAAGCAACAACAACAACAGCCCCAAAAACAACAACAAAAGATAAAAAGATAAAATACAAACAAAATAAACAGAAGTAAGGTGGAACATCATTATTTCATGTGAAAGTCTCTATTCCTCCCCTTGAGAGGGGGCTTTTTTCTGTTCTGTGATGACAGAAAGATAGTGTTCTTCTGGTGTCCCAGGTATGAAGTCTCATTTTACCTGAAGAAGAATTAAGCACCTGAGAAGAAATGTGGCAATTGTAGAAATCGATTAGAATGATCTTATGAGGTTTGGTTTAAAGTTTACATTGAAATTGAGCTTGAAATGACCTTTGAAACAGATGATGTGGCTTACACTTGAGCCAGCGTGCTCAGATGGAAAGCTCTACATCTGCAGGTTGGAACACCAAGGAAAGCAAAGCCAGACTGCATCAAGACTCCAATACGCTCACTTTGATTAAATGGAATTTTAGAAAAGCTACTCTTTGCAACGAGAAGTTGAGTTAGTAGCAGATATGAATGGGTTATTGTCTGAAGGAGTAGTGGAAGATTAAAATGATAAAAGATTATTATGAGTTTTTGTTGTGGAGGAGACCCTGGAGGATGGCAAGAGATGTCCAAGACTGACATTAGGATGTGGCAAAAAAATGAGTTTTAAGAATAAGCAGAGGTGAAATGCTTGTGAATTACAGCTCTTTACAGCTAGATGCAGATCAGATCTTTGCTTTTCACAAGACCATACCATGTGGGACATTTTGCAAAGTATGGTTTTGAAGGAGAAAAGAGCTTCTTTGCTTGGAACTGGCTCAGAGTTCTTGCCCCTTTTCCTCTTTTACAGGACCAGTTTCTCCATCCCTTGGTCTTGCTTTCTCATACATTTTCTGAATGATTCTAGTGATGTGCCCAGAAGCAGTACAGGATGTCCCTGATATAACTGCATGCGAATGCTAGCAACCAAGCACGAAACCTCTTTGTATTATTAGAGAACACATAAATGTCAAAAATTTCCTTTCCAAAAAAAGAAAGAGAGAAGAGAGAGAGAGAGAAGAGAAAACATTTCTGAAAGAAGAGATTGATGATGGTGAAGTACCATAAAATGTCCCACCCACCGAGTTTCAGACATTTCCAGAACCCTTGTCTCACTAAGTTGTTTCCTGCTTCTGAGCTCACATGCCTCCGACTCACAGCTAGCTTCTGGCAAAGCTTACTCTGTCCCCTGACGAGTGAATGTTCCACTCCTCATGTGAGATGCTTTCTAAAGTGGTTTGAATATGAGGATAATGACAGATTTTCTGCACAATCATTTTATACTTTGTGTCTCTGATCAGAAACATCTTCAGCCTAATATCATTACGCTGCTTCACACCCTGAGGCAAACTGAAATTAATTCTTACATCTGCTACTTCTAGCTACATCTGAGTGTCAAGTCAATCAATTAAAAAAATAATAATCGCAAGTTATCTTGTCTGCAATTTACAGACTGTTTGAATGTAGACTGAACAGGAGCAGGGAAGTGGAGAACAAATTCTCATCTGGATCCACACCAGATCACGGTTCACCAAACTGCACTTCAGGGTCAAAATGCAATTCTGGAGATATACACGGTTCATACTACACCTATGAGAAAGGCTCCATGTTAATTTGACTGAATCATAAACATACTGACCTGAGGGGCACCGGTAACAGCACCTTTGTAAAGTTTCATCATAGAACCAATTCCTGAGTGTATCACAGGAACCAGATGAGGTGAGTGATGGCTAGAAATTTAAACAGAGAAAAGACACAATTAGAAAACAATTAGGGCAGATCCCAGTACTGGTCTTGAATTCTGGTGACTACAAATGGTAGGGAAAAGTCTACAGATTTTTGACAATTCAACCATCCTCCAAAACATCTAGATAACTGCTGTCCATAAAGTTCAGCAAAGATAGCAATATTCAGTGTATTTAGCAATAATTCAGTATGTATCTTCACTTAGCAGGCTCGTCCCTGAAAGTGATTCAAACATAGGGAACGAATACTGTGGCTCAACCTTTTCATCAAGCATTTCAGAACTGAGAAATTAACTCCTTGTTTCATGCAACAAAATGTGTAGTGGCATTGTCCTACCAAAATGGTTTTTAGCCAATGCTCTAGACACTCTTTGAAACTTAGGTACAAGATAGTAAAGATTACCAAGATAAGCTTGTGCAGCAGTCCACCTCTCCTTTAGAAACCTTGTTGCAGTTAACAAATGAAAAAAGGCTAAAAACCACTGTCCTTAAAATGATCCCATCTTGACTTAAGAACTTTTTAGAAAATAAAAAAAAAAAAAATCCCTGAATATCTGTATTAGATTTCCAGCTCTGCACAGAAATGAGAAGTGGTGCCATAGTGAACATCATCTAAGGCTAGCTAAATTGGCTGTAACCCACAAAGCTAATTCTTTAAATTTACAGTTGTTTGTATATTGGTTCTACACATCCTGTCACTTTTGTTAACCCTACGCATCTGTACTTCTAGGCGTCTTTGAATCTGTTTTCATAGTTCTTCCTGTTTGTTTACCCTACTGTGCTTAGCTGCTTTCACACTATTTATCAATGCAGCAAACAAATCTTTCTGTTCAGTTATTTATCCACTCACAGCATCTGAGTTTAGCAACCTAAAGATATGTTTACTGTAAACCAATACATTCTTTCACTTTTCATAAAAAAATAAAATATTTTAAATCCTTTTAAAAGGATAAATCCTACACTGAGAACAAGTGGCTTTTGCCTTAGTAACAAAGCTGCAAATATTTATTCACGCAGTGAAGCCCTTATTCAAATAATTAATCCCACTACTTCTGTGAGTTAAGGTTTTCAGGAGCAACCTTCAATTTGATTACATAACTGATACTTGTTTAGATTAAAAATAAAAAAAGCCACAACAGTTCTAATATTAGCTTAGAAAAAATCACTCTGCTATGAACTGTACCAAAAAGCAGATAATAAGGCTTCATTTACATACAGCAGGGTGACTAGGTACTGTGGGAAATTACAGCACTACAGGTTTTCTGATGAGAAAGTCTGATTTTTGAATTTGGCATCTCCCCTAATAATCCCCTACAAACATTGTTATCTGATAATTTCATTTTCATTATTTGCTGCTAGAAGTAAATGGCAACTTTTTTCTGTAAAGACTGAATCAGCAGATTCTCCAGAGATTTTCCCACAGGATACTGGTAGGACAGTTAACAAATATTTTAAGAAATGTACATCCCACCTTCTGAAGGTGAATTTCCCACCAGCCTCAAAAAGAATACCTAATGCCTCCTACTGCCTTTGTATGCCAGGTAGAATCTTACTAACTGATCTCAAAACCATAGTCTCCTGTTTAATGCGCTGTTCTTTTCATGGCTGGACCATAAAAAAAAAAAGGAAAAAGTTAAATAACTTGCCCCAGGTTGTATGAGAAAACAGGAACTTTCAGTTGAGGAGGAAATTAACAGAAGTACAAGAAATAGAAACACATTGAAACCATTAAATTTCATTGAGCTCTGATAACAGAACTGAGAAATCCTGCCTCGCATTTGTGCACTAACCACTAGGCCACAGAGCCTCCCTGCAAAGCATTTTTTTCTACCTTATTGCACGGGGGAAATAGCAGAGGTCTGGTTGCTCAGCCCGACTCAAGTCAAGTTTACAAATGTGTACCCTGTATTTGTCTTTTCTGAAGAGGAAGCCTCAGACTATAGGAAAAGGAAGTGGAATCTCCTTCCATCTGTGTGTAGAAGCACCCCAGTTAGCCAGCCATCTAAGACTAAATTAAATAACAGGAAATGACACAATGAGACCAGTCACACTTAGACACGGGGTTATTTAGGAGTCATTTCAGGGGTATGAAGTGGACTGACTAGGTTTATAAAGAAAAATTAAGAAACACCAGCATCCTCGCTATATCTAAATTATCCTGGATTAGTTTCTCTTTAAGATCTGTAAAACACCACCACAAAAACCCGATCTTCTCTTCCTGGTTCTCTTAGAAAACCAACTCTGCCTTCAAATGATGCTGAACTTTAAAACAGAATGGGGACACAATTCTTGAATGATATAAACATATAAACCTACAGCATATAAATTTACAGATTATTTAATTGCGTCTTTAGGGGGTCAAAGGAATAATCTCTGCGTACAAGTGTGACTGAAGAGCTGCTTTTTAAAAAGGGATCTTGTCTGAAATACTGAAATCCCAAGCTGAGGACAAGATGCTGCTCTTAGGTAACGTGGTGCAAATCCCGATTATGAATTTTCCCCTGATGCTAGTGCTGTGATAAACTACTGCCTGAATTACACGTAACTACTGCACAACTATGTAAATATACATATGAAAGTCCTCAACACTTTTTTTCTTTCCACAAGAGGGCAGCTATATACTACAGCCTACTAGATGCTCCGTAACATACTCCATAACACCTGTAGCTTCACAACAAATGCTGCTGTGAAGCATCCAGTTACAAGCACGGCTCTGAAGCCACCTGTACGAGGCAATACCAAGGTGCTCTGCTGTAAAAGGTCATTTTAACAAATCATAACATGTACAGTTCTACATCTGAGAAACCACCTTCTGAGCCCACCACTTCTAATTCATAGCTACCTGCACAATGTCTTTCGTAAGCTCCATTTCAAGTTTTCATGCATCATATAGAATAAAAAAATCTTGCCATAAGACCATTCTCCACCCTAAACTCCCATGAGTTTGTGGAGGAATGAAACAACTCAGTGCCCAAAAACACGCCTTGAAGGAATGGCAGAGGTGAAGGGCCAAGGTCTCAAAAGATGTCAGCCTTCCATAAAATGACGGTGCTATCTAGGCTACTAGATTAGATTAGGCTACTTTTGGGAAAAAAGTAAAGAAATGTCAGCCATAAAAAGATAATGTAATCGTTTTATTTTTCTGTGTGCAGTGAATGTCAGAGTAATAAGTGAACTAAAATGAAAGATAGCAAGCTAGACATATTGTGTAGAAAGGGAACAAAAATATGCATTATTAGTGGGTAGCAAAAGGCCTGAACTGAGGTAATTTACCCACTCAGTGACTGAATATGTAAATTACCTCAGTTTCACCACCTGTAACTACTCTTCCCACATGTGAAATACCACGTCTTAAATCTCTTCTACAGTTAGGGTGCAAGTTTGCAGTAGGAAGT
The DNA here is from genome assembly GCF_964211835.1 of Anser anser. NCBI lineage: Eukaryota > Metazoa > Chordata > Aves > Anseriformes > Anatidae > Anser > Anser anser. The sequence continues at coordinate 5,768,366 of NC_139738.1, read as the reverse complement.
CAGCTTGTTTGACTTCTGAGATTTTGATGAGCTCAGTAGCTCAAATTAGGAAGAGATCGCTGGAAACAATTCAACAAGAAGCACAGGGGATTCTGGATTGCAGCTTTACCAGTCTCTCTCCCTTCGTGATTCAGTACTTCTGAAAAGCTGCATGTTCTTGATTTGACCAGCATCTTAAATCCTTAGGTCACTCTGCAGGAAGATTCAAAGTGATAGGACCGATGTGGTGTTTTGTTTTTTTTTTTTGGTGGTGGTGTGTGTTTTTTTTTGGTGGTGGTGGGTTTTTTTGTTGTGTTTTTTTTTTGGTTCTTGGGGGCAGAAGGGGTGGTTCGTTTCTCAACTATTGGCTACTTCTTAATGGCAGAAGACTAGACTTCACCCACCAAATCCATCCAAATTTGTAAGGGCTGCAAAATACTTACTGCATGCTTGTTTCACTGTTCCAGGACAGAATGCATACTGTCAGTCACCAATAGAGCTGAAAACACTTCTTACCCTGCTTACGCTAGTAGTTCAATTGCTAAGGTGAGGCCAACACCTATTAGGCTATGTTAGTATGCTACAGCAGAATTTATACCTTGTGTTCTCTCAAGCTTTTCCAGTGAAATATAAAACCATCTGCCCAGTCCAAAACGGGTATGCAATTTGCTCAGAAGTTGTCCTGTTACACTGCAGCTATAAAGGAATCTGGTGACGGCACATACTGGTTCTTTTTAGGTGAGGGAAATTCTGAGGAAAATTCCCACCAGTGGCAGCAGCATTGATCTCCCCAGCATACATACTGAGGCTAGACATGTTTTGAGCTGCGTTACCAAGAGCTGCAGCTGTGAGAGCCTGCTCAGCTGGGTTTCCAGAATTGTGACTGAGCTGATGGTAGCCAACAATACAAGATTTTAAAGAAAATGTCCCTCTTACCATGCCTTAATCAGAACAGGCATCACCTAAAAGAAGGGAAGGAATCATGAGGACAGTGAGGAGAAAAGGGAAAAACTCATGTAAAAAGTGGTGCTTTGTCATACCAGAGCTCAAGAAGATGACATGGGAAAGAAAAGCGCATATGCTCTCACTGCTCTCCTTGCCGAGAAAAATCTCAGCATGAAGACATTTTTGATATATTTCTGGTGCTATTTCTCCTGGCTCCAAAACACTTTTAGAAATAGTCAGTTAGCCAGTGAGAAGAGATTCACTTAATCATTTTTGTTTCTTATTGCTTATTTTGTGGGAAGGATGTGGATGTGATAGTTCCCCCCTTTTCCTGAAATGCCTAGAAACACCGAAGAATGTGGTATAATTCATATTCATCAGCAACTAGGTTGTGGCTTTGCTTCATCAAGGAAACCTCCACTAAGTTTTACAAAACAAAGAGAAGTTACTGTCCTCATTTCTGCAAGGGCAGAATTCTGCAATATTGTATTTCCCCAGACAGACAGAAACAGGACTCAGCATCTTTACCCAGAGAAATTCAAAATCCTAGCACAATTTCACCTTTTAAGGCAGTATCTGCGACACCTTCTAGTGTTCCCTGAAAAACATGGAAGCAAATAGTTCATTGAAGAAACACTGAATTTTATCCTAATGATATGTGTCCTGGTTCCAGTTAGGACAGAGTTAAGTAGCTCATAGTAGCTGGTAGGGTGCTATGTTTTGGATTAGGATGAGAAGAGCGCTGATAACATGCTGATGTTTTAATTGTTGCAGAGCAGTGTTTACACCAGGCCAAGGACTTTTCGGCTTCTTGCTCTGTCCTGCCAGCGAGCAGGCTGGGGGTGCAGCAGGAGCTGGGAGGGGACAGACCCAGGACAGCTGACCCAAACTGGCCAAAGGGGTATTCCATACCATCTGACGTCATGCTAAACAATATATAGGGGTGGCTGGCCGGGGTGGGGGGGCCGGCTGCTCGGGAATAGGCTGGGCATCGGTCAGCGGGTGGTGAGCAATTGCATTGTGCATCACTTGTTTTCTTACACATTATTATTGTTAATACTATTACCATTATCACTATTATTATTATTATTGTTATTATTATTTTCCTGTCTTAATAAACCGTCTTTATCTCAACTCACAGGCTTCACTTTCCCGTTTCTCTCCCCCCATCCCAGAGAGGGAGGGGGGAGGGTGAGCGAACGGCTGTGTGGTGTTTAGCTGCCAGCCGGGTTAAACCACAACAATATGTATTACCGTCCAACAGTCAAAAAGCAATATATATAAGTATGCCTTTTGAATCCCTAAAATCCTTACCTCCTGTCTAGCCCATACCTGTAATCTGGGAGTAAAATCAACCAGTGAGAGAAAAAAAACAAACAGCCATCACACCTCTATCTCTGCTTGTAAAGTTCTTTTAGTATGTATGTAAAATACTAAAACTTTAACATTCAAGAAAGATCACAGCAGTATTGGGGGCTGTGGGTGAGGAATCCAAACACTGATGGAGAGCCCGTCTTTGTCCTTCCTGCTGCTTCTAAGGAAACTGTACAAACGGATCTGTGCTAAGAATGGACCAGCAACGTGGAAATACGTGTCTACTGCAATTATGCTAATCCTGCTAATCTCTTTGCCATCCCAGGATGCAATCCCACTTCCTCTCTTGCTTCTTACACACGTTTTCCTTCCCCTCTAACTCCTTGACTGTTTAAGGCAGACCAATTATGTTTTCAGAGCACGAATCAGTTCTAGGAGCTGATTTGATTGAAAACTGCTTTTAGAATTGGTGAAGTTGGATTTTCAGGAGGTTACTGCACTGGAACAATGCACCCTGTGGCTGCACATTCATTTCACTCAGGGCGGAAGAGTCGGTGGCATTGTGTAGCCAGAAGCAGGGCCTCCCCTTTGCGTGACTGTTGTTGCACACGCCCGTAACACAAAACCTCACGGATATTATTTCTGGATCTACTATCTCAGACTTGTTTTGATCTGGATTGGACTTGAGGACACAGTGTAGAGTTACTGTGTCTTCACGCCAGTTGTAGAAGAACAGCTAAATATTTGAACAAGAAGGTAAGCTGTTATAGTAAACAATTGCCAGTGCAGCAGAAAGCCTGCCACGACAATGTTAATCCGTTCACATTTTTGGAACAAATTTGAACAAGCCATGTGTCTATACCAGGTTAGTACCTTGTACCTGCTTTTGCTCTAATGCCAGGAACTCTTCAATTCAGTTTAGCATCCTGTTAAACTGGAAGGAGATAGAGACTGAATTTCATGAATCCTTCTATGAATGCAGTTAAATAAAGGTTTCTGATATAGCACGAGCTGGAATATGTTTTCCAAAAGAAAAGACTACAAGTTGTAACAGTTTGGACTGTTGGGATGGGATGGCCAGGGATCCCTTGGCCTTGTTCTTTCACTGACCCACCAGGCCAACCCCTCTCTCACCTCCTCCCCGCCCCGCCTTTTTTTTGTCTTTCTTTAAAATGTTGCCAATTAAGGCCCCACAATAATAATAATTAAAAAACCACAAACACACTTTATACAAAGCATTTGCTTTTTTCAGTGTTTGTTTCTGAGAATTTCTTCTAGAAAATATACTTTTTGGGTGTCTTCTCCCTATCCTTGAAACTACAAACATGTTTGCTATTTCAATTTAAATAATGGCCATTGCAAAGATGGTGCTGAATTCAGTGGGCTACTCTACAATTCAGTCAGGATAAGGTTTGACTCATTTATTTATGGTCTTTTGAGCTCATAGAGAAAAAGTGATGGTGAGGCAGAGCAAGAAATCAGCTTGCTACAAATAAGCTGTAAGTCAGAAAGAGAGCATATTACGGTAAAAATAAAAAAAGTTATCAGTATTGGCTGTTCTAGAACTGACTAATACTGTAGCAAAACAGTTGACTCCCTTTCAAGCTTCTAACCAAATTCTGATAGTATGAAAGAAAGAAGCCGATAATCTAAGACTTCAAGTAGTCAAGCTTCATGCTCAACAGAAGAGACATTAACAAGTGAGAGCTAACTGAAAATTAAAACAACCAAATCCCAAACTGCGGGTTGATCTGAGGTGGAATATGGTTTAAAATACAATCAGTAAGCTGTGACTTGCTTGCATTTAACAATATCACTTGTACTCCACTAGCGGCAAAAGCCAAGTTTGCTATGATTGATGCAATAAAGACAGTGAGCAGCCAACTGCTTATCCCAGCAAGATCTACATGCTTATTCCAGATAACTGATGATTTTGCTGTGAGTTTAAAAGTTGACAGTGAGTATTAGAAACCCAAATTTTCTCTCTGCCCTTTTCATTTAGTGAACAATACACCAAAGTGATGTCAAATGCACAAATGCCATCTTTTTTCTAGCACCTTTCTCCTAAAGCAGTTAGCATTCAGCAGAACAGACAAGTTCATCAGAATGTCCTCCTAGGTACTTGTCAGTTGAGTAAGGACTGCAGGCTGTAATCCTGTAGAACAGAGAGATTGATGTACTTCAGGATGGAGATGGTGGCAGCGCAGATAAACCAGAGCAAAGTAGAGCAAACTTGCCATGTGGGAGGGGAATTTACGGCTATAGACACCAGGGCAAACTCCTACTCTTACCAAAAGAGTCACGAGGAGCCTTTTCAAACATCTATGAAAAGGATGCAGACCTGGTTACTTTCAAAGATCTAACTGGAGTCAGTTTCTTGCCAAAAATCTCCTGTGAAATAGCCCATGTGATGCCCTATATCATCCATTTACAATACACAGACAAGTGTCTTAAGCTAGGATACGTTTATATTTCCAATGCAAGGGAAAGGCCAATCTCAGGATCCAACCCAGCAGGCAATTAGCTACCTACTGACTTTACCTATGCAAAGAGCCTCTGTGACTGACCTTTTTCTTTTTCTCATGCATGCATAAGTGTCAGCCACGGAAACCACCTGGATTTATGCCAGGCACCAAGGGCTCGTTGCCATACGATCCACTGGGGAGGAAGCTGAGGAGGGGTAAGGAGGGTGGAAGGGGGGAGCAAATGCACAAGAGACGATATGATCTGAGCAGGGACCTAGCTTGCACCTACAGCATCAGCTGAGTGTGACTAGTGGGCTATGTCTATTTTATCTCAATTTGATAGCCCATTCATGGGGAAGTCAGTGTCAGAGGGGTGGGTGGGTGTAAAGGGGAAGGTATTTTGCTGTTTTGTTTGCCTCTACACCTTTCACTTTGCCAGCCCTGACTCACAGCAGCAGAGCAAAAGCCCGCCAAGCCAAGTTCTGCAGGGAATGCGCCTGAGAGCACCTGGCCCTCTGGGCAAAAGTAAAAGTGATTCACCCAAAACAAATGAGGGCAGTCCTCCATCCCTATATGAAATCTTTCCTCATTTCCTAGCTGTGATGTGCCTGGAGGCGCAGTAACACTAGCAATACCAAGAAAAACATGCAAATCAGAGCTCTATCCCCTGCTCCTGCCTGCAAGGTTCCCAGAGAGAGCAAACTCTCCTGGCTGCTTTGGGACACCTCTACTTTATACCTTTATCACCCTGTGTTGCACAAAGCCTGTTTCTACAGATGCCTACTACCCTGCACACAGGTAGTGGGCAGAATTGCCCTGCATCCCAGGGTTCCCCCAAATCTATCCCAGGTCCTCTTTAGTCCTGCAGGGCTGTAGGATCCTGATACCGCCCTGCCTTACCTGTGGGGCTCCCTGGATATCCTGGAGAAGCAGCAGGAGCCACAGTCCCGGTACAAGGCTGCAAGAAGCCATCTGCAGTGGCATTAGCTTTCCTGAGCTCCCAGCATCGCACGTCAGACAGACATGTTGCTCCTCCTGAAGTCTGCGGTCTTCCCAGAATCCAGTCCAGCCTTGCTCAGTGTCTGCTTTCTCAGTTCAGAGCCACTCCAGCTGTTCAAGACATGCAGGCGACAGACTTTGAGACTCAATCAAGCTGAGAAAACAATTTGGAAGGAAGGGGCTGCCCAAGAAAGTAAAGTAAAAATATTAAAAAAAAAAAAAAAACACACACAAAACAAAACCACGTCAATCACTAGCCCAAGAGCTGTCGGGTTTCTGTGAGTCAGTTGCATGCATCAAGGTTGTCATCTGAGGACGCGGCTGGCTGCGCAGAAACACGGACTCCTGAGTCATCTAGGCTGCCCTCAGTGAGCACTTCACCTCCCCAAAGCCAGGCATGAGTCCAAGCCCTGCCCTGTCCACACTCTCAGAACTGCAACCAAGACTCAAAAGAGTTCTCAGTAAGAAACACACTCAGTAGTTCAGTACAGTCATTTTGTTCCTGTTTGAATGAGCATGTGAAAACTCACAACCACCTGGGGTTACTCAGTGAAGGTTTAGGCTTTACGTGTTGCAATTTAAACACCAACATACTGCAGAGCTACCTCTTGAGAATGCATCTTTGTGCATCCAGTCCCACTTGAGATCAATTCCTGCTGCTGACAGTCAACCCTTGGACTGTTACTTGTCATTTCGGCTCTTTGTGGCTCCGATGCCTGGGAAGATTTCATTTGGTTTTAGGTGTCATGCAGCTTTCTTATCTGCCCTAAAAGTTTTGTCAAAAGTAAAAGTCAGCCACTTCAAAAAAGGGCAGCCTGCCTTGAAAACCTTTCTGAGGTGCCTGGGAAAACAATGAAAATTTGTATTCTCACACCCATGGTTTTTTTTGGTTCTTCTCACCCTTATCACCACAAAGAAAAAGAAAAATGAGAAAAGACTGAAAGTAGGATAATTGATGATTTTATTAAAGCTGCCTCAATGCCACTACAACAGAATACTAAGGGTGAGAGCATTCCATAGGGACCCTGGGATGATGTAAATATCTTTAACTCACAGCTGTAACCCTTTTCTTTTTAAACTTCTGCCTCTATTTCTTTCTCAAGAATACCATCTTACAAAAAAAGAGGCATTTTCAGAGTGCTGTGTACTTGACACACACTTTTAGATCTACCCACCTTTCATCATTTTATCAGCTTACTTCTAAATTTCTAAGCTCTCTTACCTATAAAAGCTGATTGTGGTATATATACCTTTGCAGTCTAGAGACAACTAAATATTTAAAAGTCCAAATATTACATTCTTCTTTTTCCTAATTAAATAATGGGCTAGAAAATATCTTTATTTTGTGCAATATTATGCCATTAGGCAATTTTCACAATTTATAAAGTGCTGTTTCAAATGACACAGTAATCAGGGCAATTGGTATGCTTTGTTTTTGGTGGGAGTTTTATTTATTTATTTATTTTTTCCACGATCAGCTCCTTTCTAAGTTTTTCTAGCAAAAGGACAGGAACCAATGAAAGATATTGCCTGGAAAGCCCCATTCACACCCTTGACTTTAGCCTCTGTAAAGTTGTACTGCTGAGGTCAATCTATCCGATCCAAACGCAAAGTATCCAAGTACAAAAAATCCACATCTGAAATATTTTCCCAGAACTGGGAACACAGAAGGGTTCCTGGCCTGTTTTCCAGAAAAAAAAAAAAAAAGGTACAACTGAATTGAGCATATCTAGCATTTTAAGAATATTCACGTCATCTCCTTTTTAACCATGTCAGTAATTTTTTAACCCACTGGATAACTTCAATGAAATTTGGCTGAGGATGCACTAAGTTTTGCAAGGTTTCGTGGAAGTAGATGACTTGGATACAAGAGGAAAGACTCTAGCAATGCCCTCACTGAGGGAAAGGCTGCAGTGGGAAATCAGTGACCTCAGACAAGAGAGAACCCATCCCATATGTCCAAAATGAAAGCAGGCTTCCCAGCTTCCATCCTCAGAATGGGAAGTGGAAAGTGCTCACTGTTGCTGCTGACTTTTCAGTAAGGCTATTATATCATACAGTTTAATTACAAGTCGGGAATAAAACCGACAACAAAGAAAAGGGTGAAGAGGTTGTGTTTAAGAGCAATGTTCCAACCTGCATGTATTTTAATCTAAATGCATTCATTTCAGACTTGATGTGTTTTGATCTCAAACACAATGAAAGGGGCTTTCCAAACAGAGCCATATCAGTAACTGGAAGAAGCACCTCTGCTTTAAAACAAACCCACGCTACCATTCTCTAAATGTTGCCTGGATTTCCTAGAAAATAATCCTCTATGGTATTCAAAAAAAAAAAAAAAAGAAAACAACAAAACAAAGCAAACAAACAAGCCCCATTTCTCTGTCCTTCTATCAGAGGACAACGTCAATCACAAAAAAAAAAAAAAAGGAAAAGCCCCTTTGAGCATGCCATTATTATTTATAATGCTTGGTTGACTACAAGCATCTGTCTTCAGCAACTGAATCTCCTCTTGTTTTAGGTGTTCAAGGTAGAAATGCTAAAGACAAGGCTGGTTGGCATTTTCTGTTAGCTTGTTTAATTTCCACACGAGGTTATCTGATCTGTGTTGGTCATCTGTACGTGCTGTGGGGAGATGAGGTGGGAGGAAGCGGAGAAGGTCCCCTAGGTCAGTGCTTACTTAAACGTCACTTGATTCATGGAGCAAAAGAATGCAGAGAGGAAAATGCCACGAGGAAAAGTCTCCAACACATGCCCAAGACACTCCTTCAGCGGGTTCTGTTCATTTTGCTAACAGAGAAAGCCCAGTGAAGGAAGTGGTAATAGAATAACACAGAAATAGCTTTGTTACACACATGCTCAAACAATAGTACTACTGACATTTTCTAATTTTGAAGTGGTTTATTTTAGTCTTACACTGTACTTTTAGCATAATTCCCTGTGCTTTTAAATATATATCTAGCTGTGAAAAAACACCGAGAAGTATCATTTCTAAACAGTCAGACACAGATAAAGGAGACCACTGAATTGAAGAGGACACATCAAAATAACCTTGTCTAAAATCTGTATTTCAGTGTCTGTCAGGGTTGCTATTTAGAGCAACACAATGTGCTGACGAAAATCACTCAAGTCTTGCTACTTCGCCAGATGAAACAAAATCAGACCCTAAAATTTCACCCGAAGTCTCAGCAGTGCCACAGGGAGTGTTCATTTGGATGCATGCTACATACCGTAGCAGGTACAAGTAAAGGGTGAAATGCTTAATACTTAAAAAAAAAAAAAAAAAAAAAGGTAAAACAAAGAGAACAAAGAAATAAAAAACAAAGAATCTCATGGCAAAAGGAAGGAAAGCAACCAGGCACAAAGAATGACTTTCTTGACACCTTTCTTGATCTATGTATGCATTTTAGCCATTGGAGAGCTTTCTTTGTGGTAAAGCAGCACTGTGGTAAAAACACAGTGCGAACATCCAAGATCCCAAGAATTTTAGGCATTATAAGTGAAGCCAACATACTAAACTTCCCCAGAAGTCATTCAGTAGCCCAAAGAGGTCAGATGGAGGTGAGGGCAATGCTGGTACAACGTGATCTCATTGAGAAACATCACCTAGTAAGCAAGCAATTAGAGTTTGAGCTAGCTGTAGCTGACATCTGAACTTGTCTGAATGTGTTAAAAAAACAACATTTATGTTGAGTACGTTACACATTTGCAGTATTCTATCCCCCTATGCCAATCTAGAATTGATCCTTACTTTATTGCACATACGCTTCCCCTGTGTTTTGTATTAAATAGTCATCAGTCCATTTAATTACGTCTCATTAATGAAACCACTCTGCAATATGTAAAGAATACATTGCAGGTGCTTCTGATAACGTGATCTGCAAAGTTACATGGATTTAGCCATTTACCTTGGTCTATTTTGATCAACAAAGATGGTATGGGAGCTGTTGTTATATACTTGTTGAAATGTAGCAGTGACTTAAAACAAGAGTTCCCAGCAGGAAAAACATGGTTGTAATGAGATGGGGTCATAATAAATTCCCAATGCATAGGGGAAATCCCAAGTCATTTCAGTAATTGTAGCCTCAGTGGATGGACAGTCTCACAGCATTTCTGTTCTCTAGTAAAAGTAACAGAAAAAGAAATTAACATTCTTGCTTTATATAGAGTTTCACACACATGCAAACTAGCATCCTAAAAGAAAAGGAGAACACACAAGTTCTTGTTTGTCTGCAACTGGGGACTTTTGTCCCAATCAGCTGTGTTCTTGCAGAGCACAGGAAATTCCTTGGCAATTCATGTACAACCAACGGAAGGAGATGCGTCCTGGTCTTTGTTCCCAAGCAATAAAGTAACTTTTTTTTTAATTACAGAATACAATGTCAAAAAGTACCTATGTGAAATGGCCAATTCCTGATGAGGAAAGCTCAGAAGTACTGTTGACAGTAATTGTTTTTGCTGACTCTGAGCTACAACACAGCAGTTGGAAGAGTTCTCCAGAAAGCAGTGAACCTAGCTGTTCTGGGGGAAAAAGTAATTTTCTCAGCTGATATTAGTTTTACTGCAAGAGGTCTCGCAATAGCCAAGATCTATAAACCCTAACATGCAAAGCCCATTGACTTCATTTATGTTCCCTAGTTTTCATTCCAGTCACTTCCACATGAACATATCCTCATTTTAAATAGTACAATATATGGCTGTGCTATGCTCTGGCCTTTAAGAAACAACGTCGCTAAGTATCGTTATGCCTAAAATGTCAAATTTTCTGCATTTCTGCTAACACAGATTTGGACTCAGTGTTTACCTGCAAAATATCATACATCTGTAAGTTTATTCATAGAATCGTAAAATGGTTTGGGTCGGAAGGGATCTTAAAGATCACCTGGTTCCAATCCCCTGCCATGGGCAGGGACACCTCCCGACAGACCAGGCTGCCCAAAGCCCCATCCAACCTGGCCTCAAGCACTTCAGGTATGCATGGGGCATCCACAGCTTCTCTGGGCAACCTGGGCATTTACTTTTTGATTCAGTTGACTCATTTGGAACTTTGATTGAAACAAAAAAATAAGCAGCTAAAAATGTGTCACACAGATCATCTGAATAATGGTAACATGGCTTACTTTTCAATCAAATGTCTTTTACAAATGTCATTTATATAAAGTTGATGTGGTCACGAAAACTTATAACCCCATTTTTGTCCTCTCAACTAATTCTACTACTTTATACAGAGAGATAAAATAACTAATATAAGAAAAAAGAGTCTATGTAAAATGTCTATCTTTTTTTTCTGGTGCACAGTAGCTTCAAAACTAAAGTGCATTTTGAGTCAGACTGAAACATGAGAAGAGCTGACAGAGAACTCAGTGCTCTCAGGAAAGACTTGGCTTCCATGAAAGAAACCAAAACCATATCACAGAATTACTATGCCCACAGGCTGGCTGAGAGAGAGAGACAACCTTAGAAAAAAGATCACATCATGTCTGTACTTTCAGTAATTCTGACTACAGCTACTGAAAGCTAGCGGTAGGTTTACATGTTGTCATTCTCCACAGAGAAAGCTCTTGACAGAGATGGTATTATTTGAATATCATTTGAATTATGCCCTTCCTCCCATACCTTGCTAGAAACGAAGAGGCTCAAGGGTGAATTTTCCGTGATCCAGACAAGACAGCCACTTGATTGTTACAGCTCTAAATACAGCAGCGGGTAATAAGGATCAGACAGGTACTATCATGTGAATGCTGAAGCCTTTCAAAGACCTTTCAAGTCCTTTCTTCATGCTTCCCTAGCGCTGTTAACCAAAATGACACCCACCAGCAGTTGATTTGGGCCACTCTTCCCACCCCCACAGCCATGGCACTGATACAAATAAATCCACAAGCATCAGCTTTTGACTTTAGCTGTCTTAACTCGTATCAAGATCTTTCTCTGAAGTTCTATAAATCTCACACAAAGTGCAGGAAGGCTTCTATAAAGCCATCTGCTCCATGAAAGGACTAGTAAAAGGCAAGAAAATAAGCATGTACTTGCCTTTAGTTAGCAAGTTTCTAAATGCATAGAATGTCTACCCACAAAGCTAATAACAAGTAGCCAGGCTGCAGTAAATTCCCACCTTTATTTCATAATAATTTAACCCACGTAAAAAGTCTACTTGAAATAGTTACAGTTATAGTCAAAGAAGCACACTCAAGGCTTACATTACTTGACATTGATTGCATGGTTATTCTTCAAGAGTCTGGTATTGAGCTTCATCTGGTACAAGATCTCATTTTTCAGCTACATACTAGCTGGTCAAATTCTGCAGTGTGAGAGCAGAACGCTGTCAAAGCAGACATTTGCCTCAATCTGAATTTTTGCTTTCCCCTGTTACGAGGCAACTCCTGTATCAGGAATGTACCTTTTGAGAAGCCATGAAAGCCTGCCAAGAACTGATCAACCAAAAGCCTCAGGATACCCCCTATACCTCATGTTGGTGAACGTATATGATTTTCAGTAGGGAGATCTGTAACAAAATTCCTTCTCTAAGCATTCTTAAGCCTCCCACTGCTCCCAAAGTCGGCTGTAGCACAACATCATCTTATCATTGTATTCCCACCTGGGGTTTCGGAAGCAAAACTTTATAGTAATTTCTCCTCACAAGGATATGATCAGGAACTGAAACTAAGACGAAGACTGTCTCCTTTGCTTTCAGTCAGAATCAACCGAAGGGATGAAAAAAAAGTTAGACTACAAGAAACTCACAACTGGGACTGGAGAGGAAGGAGACCAGCTCACTAGGTAGGAAGACAACTGATGAGGGAAGCTTGGACTGATTGGATACTGTGAATAAAAACTGTGTTAGAAGGAGTGGATATGTGCAAAGAAATTTTAATGATAGCATTTCTTAACTTCTGAGCACCAGACTTAGCATTTTAATGGTGCTCTTTGTATTCCAGCCTAGGTGTTTTATTCAAGATCCGCTTGTTCATTAAAACAAACCCATCAGATCCAGTTTTCACTGTTTTTGGAAGATGCTACTCAACCGTGAACACAGCAAGCATACCAAGGCACTCAACAATTTCCAGTCTGTAAACTTTTGGTAGAAGATGCTAAATAAAACTTCAGTGTAAAGTACTTAACACAGCGAGAGATCCAAGCATAGGACAGAACCAAAGCGAGAGCTAAAAGAGGCTTTTGCAGAGCCCTGTCATTTCACTAAAGTTCTACTTTCAGATATTTTGCATGTGTGAACTGACAGGCAGGTCTTCTGCAGCCAGGTTCATTTATTGCAGCAAAGCATTTAACCCATGAAGTTCATCTGTAAGTCAGTGAACAGCTCCCAAATAAACTAGCTGTTTCAGAATGAAACACTATTCTGCCATTTACTGGAAATTACTTATGATCTTACTGTGCTCCCAATATCAACTGATTTTTTACTTTGGGAATAAATACACCCTTTCAGAAGATTACTGATATTATGAGCATCTTTCTTCCTTCTGATAACAAGAAGTTCTGCTCACATTTACACAAATACAAATCCAGACAAACTCTAGGGAATTCAACAGAGTAACTCTGGATCTATACTACTAGAAGGGAAAAGAATGTTACTCAGTGCAAAATAATGAGGAGACAAGGCCCAACTTTTCCTTGTTAAATACTATTTGTGCAAATTTTTACATTTGTTCACTCACGCAATTGTAATGTTATTGCTGCAACTGAAAAGCACTCTGTGTATACGTCTAGGAAGTAAAACAGGGAAACTGAAAAAGCACCAAAGCTTCCAATTGTATTTATCCTAATTCAAAATCGAAAATAAAATTGCTTGGGAAAGACTAGCCATGTGGTTAAACCACAGGAGTGGGAGTGATTAGTTCCCAGTTTCATCACAGACTTTCAGGGTAACGGTTCCTTTCTTGGCAATCTGGTTCTCCTCATGTAAAAGCTGAGAGTTATAAAGTTTATCTACTAACAGAAACAAAAAAGAGTTTTCCTCTGCTGAAGCAACGGAAAGAAATTAGGGGAATACTAAATTTTTGTGAAAGAAAAAATGAATAGGAAGATTTTCAGGATCACACTTTTTTTCCCAGAGTGTTTCAAAGACTGACCATCTAAGCACTGAAATTCTGGGCTCTTATTTTCTTCTTCTTAGCAGCATGGTTTTGTTCTGCACAAACCAATGCAATACACCAGCAAAAGTGGAAAGCCACGTCCTTACATTTGGTCTGACATTACCCAGGAAATTTGTGAAATCGAGGGTTTTAACAGAGAAAAGAAGGGGCAGAGTTTCTCTTGTGTTTTCAGATTTGACACACACTGAGAACAAATTCTGGGCTGTGAAAACACGAGTTCTAAAAAGATGAAAGACCCAAAATCAAAGTTTACAAATCACTCAAAAAGCAAGCTCACGCCACATGCAAATGTTTCACCTGGGGGTTGTGGAGACATCTGGAGATGTCATTCCTTGACATGCTGATAACTACACAGAATGATTAATCAGCACTACACTCATTCAAGATTCAGTATTAATTCTTCAAATGTACTGACAGCAAGAAACACCTGATCCTGAAACATCACTAAAACTATCTCACAATAATCCAAGGGGAGGCAAACATGCAAAATAACACTGATGGCAGTCTAATGCTGCTGTCAAGAAACAGATGGAGCTACATTTTAAAGGCTGAACTCCGCTTTTCTGTTAAAACAAGCAACAGATGCATTATTTACTGTGCCATATTTAATTAAGCAAAGCTGGATTTCCCAACTTATGAATCAGGGTTATATACAGTCAGAAAGAGGAACTGAACTTCCAGCTTTACCATCAAAGCAACTGGTGGTTATCACTCATGCCAAAGGAGAACTAATATAAAAGTGAACACACACCGGAGCCAGCCGTTAACAGAAGATACCGCTGCACAGACTGAGCAAACATGTTCCAAGTGCTATGAAGAGAAAAAAAAAAAAACAGACCAAGACAAGAATGGCCTCACTGTGTCTATCCCAGCTTCTAGTAAAAGTGTGAGCAACACAGGAGCTTCCAGTTTTGCTGAATGCATACATTATTCTCCAAGCAAATTCTTCCACTGCTATCACACACTGAGTGGAGGATCCCTGCCTTTTACCTAATGGATCTTTTAAGCCTGTTGCAGGAGACATTTAGGAACAGATTTGCTACCTTTCTCTGGGCATATTTGAGCTCTTCAAATCAGTTACAGATCCTTCCTTACCAACTGTGGTAGAGAATTCCTTCTTGTGAATTACTGTGCACCTCAGACATGTGGGGTTGCCCCTTTTCTTGTTCACCAATATGTATGAAGACAAATCTCCTTAAATCTTGGCCAGAGGCCTCACAGAAGCACGACTGCCTCTAGGAATGGGAGACAAGCTATCCCAGAACCCTGTGCCTGCACAACAGAGTTTAGTATTTGCATTATTTTGTGGGTAAGGACATAATCCTGGAAGTACTGGTGCACTATTGGGAACTCTATTGCTTACCATATCGTATTGATCTGCAGATCTGTAAAGGTCTCCCCCCATCCCATATCTTACATTCCTGCTTTCCCAATCCAGCCCCCCTCTCCACACTGCCAGTATTTCACAACCTCTGCCTCCTACCACCCTTCCTACCACTCTGGCTGCCTACTGTATATCCCCACAGTCTCACCTCTGCTTAGCCTTCTCTCCAGAAATCCCTGGCCTCTCAACCTCCCGTTTTCCTAGCCCAGGATCCCAACATCCCAAGCACACTACTCTCACCCTCTGTTCTCCCCTTGAAGTGCAGATTGCAGCACTGGTTTCATCACAGCTCAGGCTGCTGCAGAGTCCATGATCCAAGTACAGAAGCTGCTTTAACACTGGATGAAATAAATACAATTTTTCAGCCTGCAAATAGATGTACTCCTTTACAATCACCCTCAGGTGCCATCTCAGCCACCCTCTTTCATGAAAGGGTATAATATTTTGGAATGAGGGCACTTACTGCAGGACAAAGTCACTGGACGAAACCTTCTTACTACATCATAATTCATTAATGTATTCACACCCAAACTACTCATAGCACATTTCAATTTTTTAATTTTTTTTAATGAAAAGAATGTGACTAATTCTGTTCATTTTGCCCTACACATACAACCCAAAGCTAAGATGATCAGTCATGCTGTTCACTTTCCATTCCAACAGTCTCACATTGTTTTCATAAACTTGCAACATTCCTTCCTTGCTTAAAAAAGTCTAATCGCACATTTAATTTCTAAATTAAGTATTGAACATATAAGTAAATAACGCTGAATAGCAAGAAGCCAAAAACGTCATTGGTGTAAACCCAAGAACTTCTGTCATGTTAACTCCCAGAAATAAATTTAAACCAAAGCTTCTGAATGCAATTACTAGTAAAGATTTCACAGTAACTTACAGAATTCTTAAGGCAGGAAATTCTGTTTCAGGCTTATTGAAGACAAAATAAGACATCCATTTAATCATTTTTAGATAAGGAAAGTATGATCATTTTATGAATTTCAAAAAAATCGTATCACATCATACACTTTGTTTTGGTATAGTTTTTAAAACTCCACAAAGTTTTTTGGCTGATCTCCAAAAAACTTGCAAAAACAGAGGTAAGCATAATTTGAAAACATCTTAAGGCATTTTCTGGCTTTCTGAGTAATAAAATCTTTTATTTTAATGTCATTTTTCAGGTTTATTTCTCTGGTGTAATACACCCTCCTATAGCTAGAGACATTGAACTGAAAATTGACTGGATTTTTTTTTGTTTTAACTAAATTGTTGAGTAACTCAAGTCTAAGGCACTAGCAAATTGTGTGCATGTTTCAAGTGTTTGGAAATAAGCATATTTGTATGCATCCCACTGAACCTGGCCATTCATAGACTAATTCCTTGCCCTTGCATTCAAAGCTAAACTTACATTTCTGGTTTACTTAATCGAGGTGGCAGGTGAACTCTATGCGTATCTGTTGCTATGGCTCTCCTAGTTTTCCTGTTCTCAACTCTTTATGCAGCCCCAGGGAGGAAAGCTCACGCATCTGCTTAGAAGTAGCTGCAAAATTCACAAAAAGAAAAGTGAAAAGACATATATGAGGGTTATGAGGGTTGGTACATTGAGATACGTGTATTGGTTGCTGACAGAGACACGGGACTATGAAAATTAGAAAAAAATCTCTTGTTCAAGATTTATTTTTAACCAAATTAACTTGTCCACTCCCCACCTCCACCCCTTCCCCAAGGCAAACAAGTCAGTGGTTCACAGTTCAGGTAGTCGTATTTAAATCTGGAGCTGCTCTGTAGTGTCCAGGTTTGGTTTGCTCCCTCTGCTGAGAAGCCTTGCTAAATCTGAAGAGTGTTGAACGGGTCAGGTTTAGAAGCTGGTCAGTTCTGGTTCCTCCTGACACTCTGGACACCAAGTTCTGGAATCCAAATGAAGACATCATTAATCAAAGAATGCCACAGCAACTGTTCCCATTTTGCTGAAGACCAGGGAGCTGAACAGTTTTCTGCCTATGTGCTGCTGTTATCCAGTTCCGTTTTTTTTTTTTTCTTCCAGACATTTTCTTTTGCTCAGCCATCAATAATTATCATACTCTTGAGAGAGATGGAATTGCAATCCCCACCTGTACGATTCACAACATCTCCATGGAGTGTTTAAAAGCTATTCTTACCACGCGAGGATGGTGAGTAGACTTCTCTTCCAGTGAAGCTCGCAGATCCAAATTGCTGAGTGTGGAGTTACTGGAAGGGATGATGTTTTCCCAGCCAACCAAGCAATGCTGTGAGAAGAGAGAGGAATGTTACATGACAATACTTTCTAGATAAATACTCCACAGGAAGGCACTGGCAGGCTAATTAATTTCTGAAGAGTTTTAAATCACTAAAAGTAAAGAGAAGAAATCTTTACTATGCAAAACTGCATAGCTATCCCCTCTTCCATCTTTCTCTGGCTAGTTATTTCTAAACCAATCTCCTGCTTTGTGAACTCAAACACCTGACCCCTCTGAACTTGTCTCAACTGACTCATCCAGTACCTCAAACCTCAAGCTAGGCTTCTTCCTACTTATTCTCTGGAGCTCTCTAGGGCAGGGCTGGGTCTGATTAGTAACACTGCCTGCAGCATTACCTAGTGGCTGGTATACAGGACCAACTCTGCAAAAACAGTTTTAAATCCAACCTTGCCGCTATCGGTTATTCCTGATCTCTATACCATGTGGGTATTTCACAGAGGCTTGCCTTTTAGACTCTTCAATGTCTTTTAACAGAGACAGGTGCTCTTAGGTACGGTTCTTTTAGTTGAAAGTTTGATGCCTGAAATCGATCAGCTGAATTATGCCCCAGCAGCATACAGCTTCACATGGCACTTTTTTTTCCTCAGCATAAAGCATTTGGAGACAAGTCATATACTTTATACCAGTCACATGAAGGCATGAACTCAGAAGCATGCGCAAATGACTTTTCTTGGTATGTCAGCAACCCAGATCAGAACTTCACTCAACACCACGCACAGTCCAGCAACCATTCAGCTCAGAAATTTCAGTACAAACTATGAGAGGGAGGGGAGAGTCCTAAATTCTTTCCTTCTTGTACAGCAACAATGCTCAGTCTGGGCTGTGCAATCAGTACCAGAAAAACGACAGTGACTTACCGAGGGTAACGCTAGACTGTCTGCTGGTTCAAAGCTTTTCCTGCGATGAGCTTTGTATTTGTAGGCAGGCAGAAGAGTAGACCTGGGAATGCTGACCCTGCAACCACACACGGGAAGTAATTGCCTACACCTTCCACAAGGCAGAGGAAATCTGCATGTTTTCTCCACTCAAAATCCAGAGTCACTCAAAAAACAAATGAAGGCAAGCAGTTTTGGATTAAGACATTAGACACTTAACACCTACGTTCAGATATTGGACCAAATTCCGATAAAACATGCATTTCTCACCAGCTTTGTAACTATTTCTGCTTGTGGAAAAGATTTGTAGGGAGTTTTTAAGCAAGAGATTTTTCTCTGCCTCGAGAGCAGCATCCTTCTGTGGAGCTATTTTGATGCTCTTTTCTCCCTCACATGATCAGCTTTTTCTTTCCATCGTCTCCTTGAGTCCTGCGTGTTACAAAGCAATGATGTTCATCTACCTGACATAGGCTGGCTCTTCCAGCGTCTCTGGGGGCTGGTGGGCACGTGGCATCTTACACACAGGACAGGCAGATTCTGAATCCACAGGGACAGCGAAGAGGCGCTGGTTTAATCGATAACAGTAAACACCTGCCACGCAGAACAATGAACCGTCACGGCATTTCTAGTTTGTCACAAGGTTCCTCAACACTTGCAATATAAAGCTGTCTTCTACCACAGTGCTACACGTGCATTCTATAGAAACAGAGCTGCTTTTCCTAAAATATCTTTTATATTTCCTGTCCCCAAATAAGTTCCTAAAAAGCAAAACCAAAACTCAACCCCCTCAAACAAAAAATAGAACTGTAATCAATTACAATAAACCCTGACAAAATAAGATGACACTGATTGAGAGAGGATGCCTAGAAGTCTCTTCAGAGGAGGAAGTAAAGCCTGGATTAGAAATTACAGTGAAAAATAACACATTTTTCACTGTCTTACATGATGTGGGGCTTAGTCAGAGCAACAGGTAAAGAATGCTTAGTTGTTTGTTCTAAGAAACTGGATTAGGAAGAAACCTGATCTTACACTTATGAGAAATCTGATCTTACACTTATGGGAACTGGTTATCAAATCTTGTTCTTGTTCAGGAATTATGTAATCCAGAGCCTTGGGCCTAAAGAAACACACAAACGCAACAGTTAGTGACAGGGGTGTAGGTCCTCTGAACAGCCCCCACCCTTTCCAAGCATACATTCCTAACTGGGAGGTAGAGACCCACAGAGCCACCCTTACAATTTCCCACTGCAGTTAGACCATACTTCTCATTACTGTAAAGGGATACATAGCTGCTTCAGCCCCTCCCCTTGTACCCACTTACTCCAGGTGCTGCTCATGGATACATGCTTCTTTGTTGGCCTGTCGGAACTCACTCAGCTCAGCAAAATATTGATCGGATTTTTCTGCTGCTGAAGAGTCTGTATCCAGAAGCCCTGAAAATATGAAGCAAAGAAAACAGTTCAAGGCTTTACTGAATTTGAGAAAGCACCAAAGCAAGCCTCGAGCAAAATGATCAAGTCAGCCAAAGGTCTGGAGCACCAAAGTGGATAATGAGAAGAGCACACCATCACGTCAAGTCAGAGGTTTCTGGTGTGATCTGGGTTCCTTGTTGCATTCATTTATTTTGGTTACTTGCCGTCTCCTCTGACCCCACTGAGCTTTGCCATTTGCTGCCTGGATTCTCATACCATTGCCACTTCACCATGACATGGAAGCACAGATCACCTCTGTCCTGGTGCAGCAACAGCTGCTGACAAAACTACAGCTCCTCTGCTGAGACTGGCTCCATGGGCTCTACGTCTGTACTTTGGTCACATCAGAACTTAACGGAAGGATAACCTGTGTTTTAACACTTGATATTACACATCACGCCAAGTGCTTTGCTTCAGGTTTAAGATTCACCTGCAATCCAGTCATAGCCCAGGAATGGACGCACGGACCAGCTACTCACAGGCAGGGCATATTCTTCAGGCTCAGACTTAAAAGTCACATGAGCAGCTTCCTTCTGGGAAGAAAAACAATTCATAAAGACCTCTTACACATCTAGCAGGACATTCAAAGGCACAGCTTGGGAGGTAACTGGCAGGTGTTTACATTAGACAGCTGTGGCTTAGTTTACGGCTGGATCTATAGCTCTACTAGTAATTTGCTCAGAGTAAGCAGTATTCTCCTGACCCTTCCCTGCATCCTGCTACTGACTTAAGAAAAGGAGCAAGGCATTGGTTTCACCATTTACCTTCCACTCTTTGGATTGAGATGTCAGCAGGATTGATTTAGGGGTTATGGGCTCCTTGTTGGTCTCTTCACTTTGTTTGTTGTTCAGTAATAGGTCCAAGTGAGCCTTAGGTTGTTTTTTCTCATTGAGACCATGTGGAAGAGTGGACTGTTTTTTGTTCTCTCCATGTCCCAGAAGAAAAGCTTCGTTCTCTGCACTTTCTTGATCCTGGCCATACCTATCCACTCTGCAGGTTTCTCTACCACGTGCAATGATTGCAGACGCAGGCATAACATTCTTCTCTTTATCAGAAGAGCTGGAATCCAAACCTACTAATTCCTGCACCTTCATTTGTTGCTGCACCCCTCTGTCATTGCTGCTGCATTTGAGTGAGGAACAGAGGGCTGCTCTGGCTGCATAAGCTCTGGGTTCCACAGACACCAACGTTGCAGGATCACGTTGAGTAGACACAGCATCAACTTGATTTTCCTTCTGTAAGGACATCACATGGCATCAGATTACAAACACTTTTTATGAGGACAGTGTACTCAACGAGAAAAATCAATTTCTCAATTCAGTCTGCTCATGCCTTTAAATTCTCGAGGGGAAAACAGTCTTAATATCATTCATGGGACCTCTATCAAGTGTTTGAAGAAGGTAAGAAAGGGATTGCTTACAGCTGGCTTACAGCTAAACGCAGCTTCTTCCTGAGCTGAGAAGCTGCTAAACTTTCAGCCTTCATGCTTAGAAGAAACTAAAGATTTACGTTCCATGATGATCCTTCTTATCTTACATTAAGAAACCTACATTTATTAGGCAGCAGCTGATGTTTGAAGCCTTTGCAATGAGAACATATTTGAGACCACAGCATAAACAAAACCCAAAAGTCTAGGTACTTTTCTAACAAGCTCTATATTCCATGTTCCACCAGCTGTTCCATGTTCACACTGCTCTATAAGCAGAGCTACTGCCTACCATACGAGGCCCATTTGCTTCCCAGCACTTTTAGCACAGACCCAACACATACCCCTCTCTTGGGCAAGGGGACAGATCTTTTCGTAGTTGCTACATTAGGAAGAGATGCTGGAATAAGTGGCTTGCTGGGAAGACTTTTTCTGATCTCTTCCTGCTTCATTCTTAGCTTTTGTAGAAGGTCCTTGTTGGCCTGACGCAGCCTACTCAGGTGCTCTAACTCCATCCTATGGATGTGTTTTCCTGTAAAGCCAGAGAAGGGTGAACCACATGAATGGAAGCATTAAGCAAAGAATCAGGCACAGGAAAAAAAAATCAACAAGTAATTGTGCTTTCAGAAGACTTTTCACAAAAATCACTTACAGGTGTTGGAATACTAGGAGTTTGCTCCTGAGAAATCAGCCAGTGTTCAAAGATAAGTCTCAAAACTCTTTACGCTAAGAACAAGCATCACTGCATACCTCTCCGACCCTTGCGTGTAATGTCAAGTATTTTCTACCCAGAAACTAGTAGCTGACTGAACAGAGACAGGAAATTCTTATAGGGGAAACAGTAAACATGAAAAAGTCACTTCAAAAAGCCAAATGAGAGATATCTGATTCAGAGGCTGCTATTTAGGACAACCATATATAATTCTGCTTTCATCTTCTTCTTAAGCATCAAAATTCATATGAATGTGCAGTTAGTATCACAACAAGTTCACCATATGAATACAAATATGAATTTATTTACTACAGCCAAAAGAAATATTAAATCAAGTGTTTTCCACACTCCCCAGGCAGGAAGACTTCAAAAGGCTCAGTGATGACTCAGTACCAGGGCTCTGACAATCCCAGTACCACACACTAATCACTAAGGGTTATGGCCTTTTTATTAGAAGAGAGGTAAAAAAATGACTTTAAAACAAAACAAACAGAACTTATTTTGGTTGTTCTGTCATGCTGTTCAAGATGCTTACAACGTCATAAAGTCCTCTAAATTTGCAGGAAGTGTTTTACTAAAAAAAAAAAAAAAAAGAGACAGGGTCTTTGTCTAACATAATTAAGTTCTAAATTAGAACCATGTGCTTCTCTATGACCTTCTCTACGACCAGAAGATCCCTAAGTCCTTCTCTAAAAGCTCATCTGATTTGTTTTTGCATCTGCTCCCTTGGCAACTGGACGTAAGGACTCAAACACATATACTGTACAATGGCACTGCGCGGAGCGAAGAGCAGTGCTACCAACCAAACCCACCCACAACACATCTCTTAGTTACAAGAAAGGTGCACAACTGGACATAAAATAGAAATATCAGTCTCGAGGCACTAAATTTATCTGAGAGCATTTAAACTAAACATTTCTCACTGCATTCACAGGACAAAGCTAATGGCACCCTCTCATCGTTGCTCACCAGAAATCGAATACTCAGAAATTAACATTAGTCAAGGGACTTTCTGGGCGGGTTTTACCAGACGAGATCCACTCTTAGCATAATCGACAAGAAGCTCTTGTTAGCTTTTTATGCTCTACCCCAAGGGTTCGAGCTTATGAAACTGCCTGAGCGAGATTCGTTTGCGAAAGGGAGCTCAGTTTGGCTAGCTAAAACACAAACAGTTCCCTCAGGAGCTAAGCAGCCGCATCTTGGAGATGTCCAACACCTCTGCAGAGCTTCCCAGGCCAACTGCTGAGCAGGCTCGGCTCTCCCATACCCACCAGGAGCGGGGGAGACAGCCGCGGGCGTTAAAAAATTCCCCTCCCGCCTCAGAGAGGCGAGGCGGGCGGCCGAAGGGCCGGTAACCTCTCCCCGCACAGCGCGCCCGTCTCGGGGGCCCTCCCGCCGCCCCCCCCCAGCTCCGCCTTTCGGGGCCCACCTGTGCCGCCTCTCGGGGCGATCCCGCGGCCGGGGGATCCCCGGGCCCGGCTCCAGCCGCCGCCGGGCTTCCCCCGGGCAGCCCCGGCCCGGCCCTTCCCGCAGCCACCACACGGGGCCGGGCCTGCGCCTCTGCTCCCGGCATGCGCGGGGAGCTCAGCCCCGCCCCGGCTCCGCCGCTCCGGACAGGACCCGGAGGGAGCTCCCTGGGCACGGGGAGCCTCGTCCTGTCCCGGGGCTGCTGCACAGAGCGGCCCCGGGACAGGGGGAGGCAGCCCCGGGACAGGGGGAGGCAGCCCCGGGACAGGGGGAGGCAGCCCCGGGACAGGGGGAGGCAGTCCCCAGCCCTGCTCCTCTCGGATTCACAAGCTCGGTGCCTGGGCAGCCCAACTACCCCAAGTCCCAGGGAAGCTAGGAGGCAAAGCCTAGCACGGAAGTGGCTTTTTCAGTCCTAGCATAAGCTAGGAGCTGAGAATACTCACTCCGCATAGCCCTTTCACTCTATTAATGCAGTAGTTGCTGGCCATTACATCCTACGATATTCTCAAGAACTTGAGATTCAGTTTTGACACTTTCATATAACTTAGGAATCTCACAAGCTTTCTATCAGCTTTCAGTACCATTGCTCTCCTTTTTAACTTCTCACAGTAAGAATACAGATAAAAGCCGCTATCAAACACATAATTTACTACAACACGTCACATCATCATCAGAACGTATCATACTTACACTTGAAGACTTTGCATCAAGTTATGCAGAACACAGCAGAAGAAATATTTTTCCAATTCATTTTTATTTTGGTTTCCATTGCTTACAGCATTGATACAGGAATAATTCATGCAAATTTATCACCTTAAATACAGCAAAGAGAAAACTCACTGGTAAGAGTATTTTCCAAGAGCTCCATCAACATAACACAATCAGAAGATAAGTAGCAGCAATAAGATAAAGTGCATTTAGCTGACATTCTTTAATAAGAGCTTGGGGGAAGAGTACTTTTGGAATTACTTCTTCTAAAGATTAGTTTATCATTCCTTACGACAAGCAGAAGATAATCTCCTTGCTAATAGTGTTCTTTCATCCACCAACCTGAATTAAAGAAGTACAGCTGTATTTTGTTTAAGAGGAAACTAACTCATAGGTCTTTCTGTTAAAAGTTTGATTCTTGATCACTCAGCTTCTAGTGTCAAGGGTTATGCACATACTTAAAAAATACTTCCCTCCCCTGTTAGCAGTTTTGCTTCTTAAAAAATTCAAGTGGTTCTTTCCCCTGTTCTATAGGTTAGGTTTCACCCCTACAGCGAGAATGCCTACATCACCGAAATCCGAACAGTGTCAGAAACGCACACATGGGCAGCACACCAGATTCTAAGAACCCATCAATCTCTTTCCGTTTACAAATCTGACCCTGGCTTTGAAGATCAGATCACTTATCAGATTTCCTCTAAAGGCCTGCTGTAGAGATACTAGCAGCACGTCTTCAGAGGCGAGATCAGCACTTCAGGTAGTCTAGAGCTGCTGAGTAGTACATCATCTCCCTCTACCTCGAATTGACAATTTCCTGTTGTATCAGAGATCTGCTTAATGTTTTAACTCGAAAGCATTGTGCATTGCCTATTATAAATGCGTACATCATAGCTTGGGAGACTAAAGATCTGAATTTATTCACGTAATACCTACAGCAGAATAACAGTGAATGATTCCACTTACACTGGCATACGTCACCTCAAGCCTAGAGAACACATTTCCAAAGGCAAGGACTCAAATTTTTCTCTTCCCCATTCTCAGTTCTGATCCAAGCCATATTTGTGTACTGGCAGCTGCCCGAGGAAACTGAACAAGGCCAATAAGGAGCCCTCTGATGAAAACAGCTTTTCAGTTTGGGTTGCATTCAAAGCTGTCCCCAGGAAGTGAAAGGTTTGTTTGCCTCCTGCATTCCAAGGACCTAACAAGTGTCTCACTGCCAGCTCCTACATAACCAAGATACTTCAAGTCTTACTGCAAATCTTTAAACAGCCTGAAGTACTTAATGACACTCTGCTATTTTTTCTCCCTCAAGTATCAGGCAGCTTCTCCTCTGGAACATCACTCGAAGTGGTGAATTTGTCACAGGCACATACATTCACACCTGAGCACAAATGAGAAGTCCTAAGGCTAGCTGATACCATTTTCAAGTGAGAAGTCTTACTCTCAATACAACACCACCACCACAGTAGGTCTGAATTCAGCTGTGACCTGCTCACAGATAATCCATATTCTCTAATGATTGATACTGAACGGATTTTGGTTGACCCT
Source organism: Anser anser (assembly GCF_964211835.1). Classification (NCBI taxonomy): domain Eukaryota; kingdom Metazoa; phylum Chordata; class Aves; order Anseriformes; family Anatidae; genus Anser; species Anser anser. The sequence continues at coordinate 5,742,688 of NC_139738.1, read as the reverse complement.
AACCTCAGAATTAATTACAGGATCTGATTCTGGATTCCTGACGGATGTTTTGTGGGGAACATACAGGTCATACCCAATACGTGGTAAAATACAGATACACCAAGTGGAAAAGAAGCTTTGCAACATAGGAGCCTGATCCTGGTACTAGTGAAATCAGTGGGAATGTCTCCTCTACCAATTTCAACACAAAGAGAATCAAGTCCTCACGATTCTCAAATCTTATACTCAAAATTAATTTGCTTCAGGGCAAAACTCAATAATCAATTTGATCTGTTTGCAAATAAAAAATGTCTTAAAAAACTTAACCCATTCTTACCCTGGCATTAAATAGGAAGGACAGGTCTCCCATCTTCAGACTTTTAACAGAAGAGAAACAACAAATCATATTACTGCATGGACTGTAAGATCCTATGGGAACTCTACATGAAGCATAATCTCTTACAGCTTGTAATCCCCATGCTGTCCTCGTGGCCAAATAATGGTAATGGAATTCCAAAGGCCTGCTTCCAGAAACACAGCTGTGCAATGCCAGAAAACCCCCACATTCATCAACTTATCTCATAAAGCAATTATTTACATTCTGTCAAGTGGCTCATTTTTTCATTCCTCATTTTCTTCCTCAACAAGATGCGAAATTATCAACACTAACTCCTTCCTAGGAGCTAGCTATGTCTTTGCAAACTATTTACCTATGATGTGAAATGGGTCAGACTGCATTATTAAATAGCTTTGAAGAGGAAGAAATTAACTCCAAAGACAATAAACGTACCAAAGCAAAATCTTGGTCTGTCTTGCTTTGGAAGAGAACTAGGTTTTGTTCACAGGTTTAAACATGCTGACAGCAATAAACCTTTCTATGAAGAGAAACAGTGCAGCGGTTCTTTGCCATGTTCTACAATAACGGAAGGTTTACCTAGGAGATAGGCTTCCACGGGCTATAAAAGTATTGTGAAATTGCTATTACTTGTGTGCATGAGATCACTGTTTAGAAAAACAGCTGCTTGTCACATACATAAACTTGGGGCTTTGAAGTCAAAAGCTCTGTCTTTGTGTAGTAAAACGAATGACTCCATAAAGAAAGATGTGTTAGAATAACATTTAACCTGATAAACATTTGCTTTTAAACTTGACTGTTACTGTACCTCATTTTGATTTTAAAAGCCCCCTGGAAATGTATGAAGCACACATTGCTTCTGAAGTAGCCTGGTCTCCCAAGCAGGAAAAGAGAGTTATAAACAGCTAGTGTTTAGAGGTGGGACACAAAACAAGGATGCAGAACCCTACTGTTCACACAGCAACTGGAAACATAGCGATAGACTTCTGCTCACTCCCTTTAGGGATTCCATCACCCACCACGTTCTCTGCAGTAACTGAAAGAGCACTGAAGGGAAGAAAGGGTGTTGTTTTTCCTCTTCTTCCCACACTATCTGCTTTGCTGCAAGTACTGATGTGTGAACATGTTAAGTTCACTGTCAAGCCAACCCGCTTTATTCCTGTGAAGACAAAAAATCTCTGTTAGGTAAGTAAAGTAGTTCTTCTCAAGCCAATCTGAAAAAAGCACAACTAAGATTAGTCAACAGCAAGGTGTGGAGAGGAGTGCCAAGGAGGTCCATTCCAAAATGCTGCTAGCATTGCTCGTCTCCTTCAGGTCAGGAACACTAGCCAGCTAACGATCCCCAGTTTTGAGGTTCATAGTGAGATCTTGGTCACAACTTCAAATTGATCTTATTATTTGTGTAGGTAAGGTATGTTTGAAAAATTCTTCCCAACAGCTTTTGCAGGGTGAAGACAAACATCAGACCCAATTGTGTACAGGGGTGAGGGAGAGACTTCTTACATGATTTTCATAACCTGGGAGAGTTTGTAGAAGTAGAAGGCTGTATGGTTTGGTAAAGAGAAAGGAATTTTAATTCCATACAAACCAAAAGAAAGGAGAAAAAGGTGTTTTTATGAGATAGAAGATTTAAATGACTGTTGACAGTACCTGGGCTTAGCATCTTTCCTTCCTCTATCAGGCAAAAAAAAAAGCACTGCTCACCAATACCTCAAGAATATCCTCTCTCACCAAAGAATCTAAGTAACTTTTCTTTCTATTTAGAGGCTGCAGAATATTGAAATGTCTGGCAGAGATATCAAAACGATATATTGTAGCAATTTTTTTTAAATATAATACTAAAAGGGAACCCAACTTGTTATGGAAAGATGTTGATGTCTGCACATCAAAACCTATGACAGAAGAAGGACTGAGCTCAGAGACACATCCTAATCCAAACATCTTGGGACAATCACAGGAAAATCAACTGTATGCAGATGTTTGTATACATGTAATAAGAAAATCTCACCTGAGCAGTTTTGCTTTGCTCTGCAGTGAATCCAAAACTTCAATTTTTTTATTCAGAGCAGAAATTTCCTGCTCAAGATTCTCCCGTGTGACATCCACTTGCTGACATAAATGAGCAAATGTTCCAGCAAGCTCTCTAAGAAACAGGAATAGTTGGACAGTAAGAAGTAAGATCAAGCACTGAATTCAAGGAATAACCTCATCACCTCTGATGGACAGTGATGACACTGACTCAGATGAAAACATCTTTCCACTTCTGCACAAGAATACGTTACAGCCATCAGATCTCTAACATTTGAGAGACTGAAGTACATTAAGACTAATGGTTAATATAGCACCCACATAATATATCAGGTTATTCAAAAAAAAAAAAACCCACCCTACCCCATGATATTCTTTTAAAACACATCATACGTTTTTAAATTGAGTTCAATATGCAGACCTATCTTGCTTTAACAAGGAATATCACCCTATAAAAAAATAAACAAAACAACAAAAATGCAACAGAATTTAGTTAGGTGAATACAGGCAACTCACTGTTGGACTTGGTGGCTGCAATTAGATCCTGTATAGCTGACAATGAGCTGTAATTTCTCTCCAGCATACTCCACAAACTGCCGTTTGAAAGCTCTCTCCTTTGCTTTTGTAGTCCAGGTGAGACGCTCATATACATAAAGAAGCCCATAAAGGCCAAAAGAGAGAGCAATCAGTCTCCAACCCACAGCCTTCCAGACCTAAAATAAGCACAGGGAAAAGTAAACGACACAATCATCATCTAGGAATGATGCTGCCTCCTAACAATGGTGCGTGGAACACTGCACTTGTATTTTAGGGACACGAAAATAAGGCAGAAACCTCCAGAGACAACCCTGACTTGCAAGTAGTTTCATTGGTTAGATAGCTTACTACTGATGTCCTGTCTACAACATAATACCACCAACGGGTTAACTTTTCTGGACATTTAAGTTACAATTACACGTGCAAACGATCTTTGCCCATTTCACAGAATCCTTGCTTCTGAAGAAAAAGGCAACTTTAGGAAACCATTTTCCCTTTGAGAAATTGTTCACCCCTAGACACTCTGAAACAGCATGTAGGCAAAGAATCAACATTGGAGAAACTCCAATTCTTTCTGCTACAGGAACTGGAGTTACCATGCATCTTGAGTTAGATCTCTTATTCCTCTGAAGTTTTGGGAGATTTGGGATTCAAAACATTCCCCCTCCCCACTCCCCCAACTTTAACCCCTGTTCCCCTCTCCCTCTGTCAATGGGACAAATACTAATTTTTCCTTTATTCGCACAGGAATATCAAAGACTACTTAATGTTTTTATAACATACTTGGAAAGCTTTTTATCTTCACATCTATGACTCCCAGCATAACTAATATGCAAATAAGCACAATATTTGCACTCAAATGGAAGATAAAGTCTTTCATTATCTGTGAACTGGAAATATCTATAAGACTCAGCAGTGCAAGTACTTTTCGAGTCAGTGCCAAGGTTATTTATATAAATGCTTCTCAGACTGTCAACCCACCACGCCACCAACCACGATGATCCCCATGGAAGTTCGGGAAGTTAACGAGGCCAGTCCAGTGACCATCGACACCATGAGCTCTTCCTGGGTCATAGAACCCTGAGGCAAAGGAGGCAGGCTAGGATTTGCTGGCGTCAAAGGGCGCTGAACCTAATTTGAAAAGCAAGGACAAAAACAAAAAAATAAAAACAAAGTACAGGAAAAAAGAATGCAAGACTGCCCTTCCCACCAAAAAGGCAGCAACAGCCACTGGAGTTACAAACATCATGCCTACCTCTGACCACTCAACAAGGTATCTCACCTGGTCATTATAGCCCATCAAGGCCCGACGACCATTCTTTGGTCCCAAAAACCTGTTCACCAGCATTGTCCATCCAAGAGAGAAATGGAATTCTATGTCTTCTTGGAAGTCAGCACAAAGTTTATCACAGTTCAGATCGTAGCTGAGTGTGAAGCACTGTCGAGGAATTAACATGTCTATCTGGCCTCGCAAAGAGACTGGGAGAAGGGGTTTTAAGCCATCTGCAACAACAGAATATAGACACATTCAAAAAACGGGTGATTGAGTTCACACTAATTAAAAGGACTTGCATTCCATAATCAGAGTGCTTATTGGTTGTTCAATTCTCTGCAGTTATTTTTGTTAGTATTTAAATTTCCTGAAGCCAAGCGTGTTGCGAAGCAAGAGCCACATCACAAAATATTATGCAATTCTTAGTTCCTTAGATCAACTCAGAAGTCTTTCCATGGATCCTCCCAAATCCTTACAAGTAACTGTAGTTTACAGTTTAGCAATAGCTTGGAAAACAGAATCTGAAGGCCAGTTCCCAAAGTGTTGCTCTCTCAGTCACAATGGATTAAGCTGATTGATTATATTAATTACTAAAGCACAGAACAAGTTCAGGCACACAGTGTGAAAAGCAGGAATACCTAGTCCTCTAAATATAAGTGTTACTAATCACATTGGAAACTAAGACAATGCTGCTGCACATCAGCCATCAGAGGAAAAAGAAAACCAGAACATCTACCTAATCATTGTGTATAACAGTTAGAGGAAAAAGAAAGGGAAACATTTCCTGCAGAACTAACCTATCATTTCTTGCTGCATTGTCTGCAGAGAAGCTGTGATTGCATTGGAGCAACGATCTGACATGTTACGGCCAAGACCTTCCTCAATGTGTTTATGTAGCTCCTGACAAAGAAAAAAGGGTTACAAAGGTTATTGAGATTAAATAAACATAGGTAAGATGCAAGTTAGAGGTGCTAGAGCTTCCCAGTTAAAAAAAAACCAAAACAAAACCCAACAAAACTCCCAAAAGAGGAGCATGCATTCTGTCTGCCCAGTCTTCTAGCATTAGTTTTTTTTTTCCCCTTTCTTCAGTGAAGGAGAAGAAAAAACAAACCACAAAATCTCACATACTCTGCAGACTAGGGAAGGTTCTGTTTGATGTATACAACGCAATACATCATACGTGTGTCCATTTATCACTGAGGTTAGCTTAAGAAAAAAAAACACACTAAAAGATTTCCCTCTTTAAACTTTTTTTTTCTTTTTAAAAAAACAGAAGCTGTCCAAGTGCAAAAGAAATGTGAACAGAAATGTGAAAAAAATTTCATAATATGAAAAGCCCAGTTCTTCCCAGTTGGAAGAATGTTAAGAATCTCAAAGAGCTGGCGTAAGTACTGACTCAGAGCCTGATGAGTAAAAAAAAAGGCCTGCTTCTTACAGGTTGCTTAAGCCAACCACCACTTACATTCTTGTAAACTTTAAGAACTACTTGAGATGGATGGAAATCTGCTTGGTATTCATCTACCAACACGGAAAGCCGTCTGATTTCTTCTGCCATTGCATTCGATACCTGCAGAAACAGCCATATGGGATGGTTACTATACATTGTGCCCCAAGGAGATTCTGAAAACCACCGCTGAAGAATGCGTTTCCAAAAAAGCACTCTTAAACACTGGACACTATGATTTTGCAGCACCATGTTGCCATCGTTTGCCAACCGCCAAATGCAATACCAATGACTTGCAAACAAAGAAGATACTTAGAAATACATAACCTATGCTCTGTGTAACAATTCAGACAAAAAAAAAAGTCAAAATAGGATGTGGGAAAAATGGATAGGCTTTTTCTATATATTCATAATTGAGTTAAAATGGCGTGTTATTATTGACAGTAAAAAAATTGACCTTGTTATTCAAGACTAAAATATGGAAACTTGTCTGAAACATTGTATCATTTTATGAAGCATTCAATGCCAAAATGTAGTAGCAATAATAATTCAAACATTAATCTGTTTGTTTAAAGCATCTTATATGAGTCTGTCTGAAAGTTTTCCCCAAGTATTATAATTTTCCTTTTATTATCTCTAGGAAAAAAAAAAAAGCAAAACAACAAACAAAAAAATCCCCTTCTTCTGAAAGTATTTTCTCTTCCCATCTGTAACTCTCACATCCCTATTATTTCAAACCTTTGTCAGCACTGAGCATTTCCACCACCATGCTGGTGGCTGGTTCAGACAATCTTTTCCCTTTGGCAGTCACTCCTTACCTGCCTCTCCACTTCTTCTGTGATCTGTTTTATTTTCCGCTTGTAGTCTTGGGTAAGGAGCTCCAGCTGTTTGTCAATAAAACCTAGACGTTCCTGTCGTTCCTCTCGCATTTCCAGACAGTAAACTCTGATGGCAAGAAGGACACACCAAAAAGCCAGGTAAGTGCATTTCTTATCTGCAGATACCTTTGGAATCCCAGAGACAAAAGACGTTCTCCTGCCCAAGAACAAAGCATGCCAGTATCTATAACACATTAGATATACGTGGCATACAGGACAAAAAAGATTTTCCTCTCCCAGTACTTCCACAATTCACTAGAAGCAAGACTACTAGTTCACATCCTTCCTGCTCCCAAACCCTCTGTATCCTGCTTTGTATTTTAAATGCTCACATTCCCTTAAATATCTCCCAGAATGCAAGCTCCAGTCATGTATCAAGCATCAGCATCTCCTCACCGCTGTTCCTGGGCAGCGATATGCACAGAATCCATGATGAGACGAACATCTTCGGCAATCTGCTTTGCTCTCACTGTATGCTGCTCAAATTTTGTCTTTACTGCTGACTGGGAGATACATTCCTGCATGTAAAAGCCAAGATTAGCAGCTGGGCAGAAACAGGCTAACACCCTTTCTCGTTCTTGTATACTCTAGTTCCAAAATGTGGTCACACTCATGTTTATAAACTCTAGTCCCCAGCCTTTCAGGAGAAAAGCCTAAAGAGGAGATTAGTACACGTAACGCTCACCTCAAATCTTCTCTCAAAGTTCTGAAACTCAAACATTCTCACTTGAAACCCATCTGCCAATGCTCCACCTGAGAGAAGGAAAGTACAAAACAACCACTTACATTTTGAGAAAGCAGTAAGATGTTTGACATCAGTAAATACTCCAGCTTTACCTTGGAGCCAATGCAGAAGAGTTACTAAGTTATCTCTTCGCTTTTGGCTGCTCTCTTAATAATCTGACCTACCCCAGCTTTGTCTTGTTTTGGGACAAGGAATTCTACATTTCTTCTCTACAAGAAAATTGAAAGTCTCTGTTAGCTATCTTTACCTCCTTCCGGCATCCCTTGAGCCCTTTGAATCCTGGCATTCAGCACTTCTTTCGCAGACACAAAGAAAATTCGATCCCCTGCCTGTGCTCGATCCACCACGCCCAGCTCATCTACCAGGAAACTGGTACACCGCTCCATGTGTTGTCGACGCACCTGAGGGATAAACAGGAAAAACTCTACATGCAGTTAAATCCACTTTCTACTCCTTCTCAAAAGTTAGATCAGGTACACAGATGCCCTCTGCTGGTCTAAGCTACCAATGTAAAACAGTATTAATAATAACAACCCTTGGCGTTTAAAAATCCTCCAGAAGTTATCCAGGTCATCTAACTTCAAAATGCCCCAGTGAACATTCTTTATTTCCTTCTTACAAATCTCAAGAGTCTTGTTCAGACTGCTGTGCTATACTCCCTCTAGTCTCCACACTATGGCAAAGAAAAAAAACAAACTGCGGATCCTATAATGTCCATGCAAATAGGAGGAGTTTAAATACACCACAAACCTCTTCCATGTATTCTGGTTCAGAGGCAGATGCATCCCAGCGGTTATTTAAAATAAATATATTGGGTCGAGACAGACGTTCATTCACCTTGTGAAAGAATTGTTTCTCCTACGCAAAAAGGAACAAAACCACTTAAATTAATATGTCAAAGAGTTTAAACTTTTAGACAAATTCATTTAAAACTAGCAAGTGGACTTGAACATACGGTTTGCATCAACGTTGATTCTGAATTTGCCACCAGGACAAACACATCAGCATCTAGACAGAACTTGTCAATCCAGCTGTCCAGCTCTGTGGTTACATCAATGCCAGGGCTAGCAGTAAAAAGAGAAGAGACGTTACTATGCTGTAGAAACACTAAACATATAATTTAAGAAGTTAATAAGAAATGTGTTCCAGCTATTCAGGGCATTCATTTCCCATGTCTGAGCTACAGTGTCCAGAGGTGATGCAGACTAATCAAGAGAAATTGTGGCTGTTAATTACAGGAAAGGACTTTGGTCGCTGTCACAGAGTAGAACAGGGTCACTTCCGTTGATGTTTGCTAAATTTATATTTGAATACATCTATGTAATAAACCCGTGATAAAGAGGAAAGAAAGACATTCTCACCTGTCCATGAGCACCAGGTCATCCTTTAAGAGAGGACATTTGGAATTGGGCCACATTACGCTGACCAGGCTGCCAGCATTCAGAAGCTCATCTTGATGAAGAGCATGAGCCAGCTGATTCACTGTCTACTCAAAACAGAAAAAAAAAAACTGTATGCTAATACTTTTTAACACAATTATCTTCCTTCAGGGTTGTTCACAATTTAAGATAAAACAATAAAACCCAACTTTGTATCCTTTTTCTCCCTGGGATTTTTTCCACATAAAACTTGTTTGAGTCTCCCCAGTCGAAAAAATAACCATCTAATAAGAGTTTATGAGAAAATTTCCTGTCAAGAAAGGCTGAGGAACTATCAGGAAGGCTGTAACCTTAGTCTGTTATACAGAGCTCAGAACTTCGTGAATCATTTCAGCTCCCTGTTATCACTCACAATTACAGCATATCAACTTTCACATAAAATGTACAAGCCCTGTCTTACAGCTTTCTTCATTCCTCCCTTCCTGCATCTATAAAAATCCTGCTCTTAATCTCTGCTCCTTTAATAACTAAAATCCTTAACTGTGAAAAATTATTCATAGTGGTTTAATTTTTTCGTTCTTTCCCTTTTCTGGCACTTTTTAAAACAGGGACAGCGCTCTTCTCCTTTATCTTATGCTTAAGGGAATTGTACCTTAACATTCTTCTTTTCCTCTGAGCCTTCAGTAAGCAGGAAAGCTTCATGTCCATCTGTCCCTTCTACACGCAGGAAACAATTAGTGGTGTGTCCAATTCCTGAAGGAAGGACTTTGTCCCACAGCATAGCATTTATCACCGTGCTTTTTCCATTGCTTGTCCTGAAGCGAGATTACAGGATGGTATAGCTGGGCTTCTAAGATTCAGGTATACTCATTTTGATGTAACAAGAAAACAAGCTTTCTAAACCAAAGCGGTTCCAGAAGTAACAATTTAGGTGCCACAGGCAACTTACAGAAAAACTTTTCTATTTTTTATTTTAAAAATTCTTCCAAATAGATTTTGTTCCACAATATTGGTGTCCAACTCACAAAGTACTAGCACCAGGGACATCTGCTACACGTTGCATGCAGAAGCGCTAGTGCTTCTATAAATATTTTTTACTGGCTTCAATCCTAAAGATGCAAATTGCATTACCAAGTAGGGAGCGTAGGCAACGTAAGCACGTGACTCACCTTCCAAAAAAAGCCACTTTCATGTGTCTCCTTGCCAGCACTTCACTAATGCCACTGACTTTTGACAGATAGCCTTTGACTTCCAGTACTTGCTCTTCTGTGGTGACAGGATCAAGCTCTACATTCTTGTGTGTTTCTAAAATCAAAATATATCACGCCTCTGAATTCCAGAAGTCATCTAAGTACAGGATGAAACATCTCCTCATAATGTAACACACACAACCAAATATTAATGTGTCCCAAAGACCACATGGGTAATCTTAAAACATACAATTACACCCTGAGGCAATTTTGCATCAGCTGGTCTCTTTTACGTATCTAATAACCATTCTTATCCTTAGGACTGCCTTAAACAGAAGGCATCCAACACTTCAAACACTCCAGCACACTTAAAAAATCTTCTGCATGTGAAGCTGGTAATGCCAGCTACTGGCGTAAGTTCCACATCACTAGCAATGACATGTCTAGGCTAGAACACTGTAAAGATTATAGGCAGAAAACCAAATGAGCCTTGCAAAGTTCATTAAAACAAAACAAAAAAAAAATCCTCCCAAACAACAACAAAAAAGTAGCTCGCTATCTAGCTCAGTTTCATAACAGGTATGAACTACTTATGTCAGGTTTAAAATATGAACCCTGAATACTTCACCCACAGTCAGTAAAATATTTTTTTGTCCTTCACATGAATATTGACATATAAAGAGATAGGCCTTTATAAATAAAAACAATAACAGGTCTAGTAGAACTATTTAACCAAATAAGGATTTTTGGTCAGTGCTTGAGGAAATTAGGTGTGGGCAAAAGACCATTACAGGCTTGTATTTGAAGAGTTCCGCTTACCTTCCAGGAACGAGGAGCTCTCATTGATGTATGCAGCCAACTGTTCAAAAATACCATTGATTTTCTTCTTTGCAGTGACAAAATGTTTAAGCGGAGAAGCATTTACCTCAGCCATGTGTCTTTTATCCTTCTTCGCTGCAACTATTGACTTGGAACGACTAAACAATAGGGACATTGCGCTATAGGGAAAAAAATCCAGAAAATAAAGGTAACTCACCCACAACTGACAGCTATGCAAGTGTCCAACATTCAAGGGGTAGACACCTGCCAAGAACTAGACACATACACGTTTTAAGGACAACCGTCTTCTTTTAACGAAGGATTTTTTCTATTTCCCACAATAAGAAATTATTCAAATATTGGAAACGAAGTCACCTTTCCTTCTCCCTTCCAGCAGAGAGGCCCCAGCCCACCCGGGACCGCTCCTCCCCTGGCCCCGCTTACTTTCAGGATGAGGGTCCCGTCTCACAAGCCAGGCATGGTCAGCTCCAGCCCTTGTGGAACCCGAACGAGCGCAGGTCTCCCGCCTTCCCCTCGCCCTGGCCGGACTCGGTCCCGCAGCTCTTCCCGCGACGCGGAGCCCAGCCCGTCCCTGCGGCAGGGGGCGAGGAGCACAGCCCTGAGCGGCCCGGCTCCGCTCCCCCGGGCGGCCGCCGCCGGCCTCTCCTCAGCGCTGCCGCGGCAGCGGGCGGGAAGCGGCCCCTGACAGGAGGCGCCCCCCGCAGCCCCGCCCCGCCTCTCACCTTCACCGCCGCTCCGCCGGGGCCGCCATGTTACCCGCGCACCGTCACCCGCCGGGCGCGGCCCCGCGCGTCACCGCCGCGACGGGCGGGCCCTGGCCCGGGGCGTCACGGGAGGCGTAGTCCGTAGGCGCTGCCGCCTCGGGGCCTCGCCCGAGGTGCGGGCGGGAGGGCCCGGTCAATGTTCCCTGAGGGAATCAAAGGCACTGCGAGACGCCAGCGTGTTGTAATGGTTTAATGCGAATTCCCCTGGCTGAAATTGTACATCCTGTGTGAAACACCAGAGCACGCAGACTCCTAACTCATTCCAATCACAGTACCGGGCAGAGGAAAACGCAACAAAATAAGTGTGTGTGTGGGGGGGGGGGGGGGGGGGGGTCGGGCGGGGGGAAACCCTGCTAAATAAATACATACACCTATTCAACATCTCCTCAATGATTGGCCTGTGAAGCCCCTTTATTTGGCAACCGTGTGGGTCATTTGTTATGGATTTCAGTTAATGCATTGCGACCGTTTTACTCAAGTTGATTGGCGTTTTTTTTCTCCCTTCCGCGTGTGTGAGTATGTAGCACTGAAACAGACCTAAACAGCCCATGGAAACAGTGGGAAAAGACCTGTTGTACCTTCTGCAGGTCCACTCAAACTGTAGAGAGTGAGTTCTCTGCCAAAATGTACACAACTAAAGCTATCCTGCCTGCGTCAGTAGGTCCCATCCTAGATGAAGTGGCTCAACACCTGAAAATTAGATAGCAGAGGCTGGAGCCACACAGAACTAAGATGAATATTTTTCTAAGGACAATTCTGATGTGAATTTACTGCTTGTGAAACATTCTAGTCTGGCAGACTGAGAGAATAAAGGTGTCTAAAAAGCAGAGCAGGTATCTCACAGATAACAGAAAAAAGGTTTCTCCCTATTTGCCCCTACTATTCTAGGCAGATTTTTATACTTATTGATTCACCACAATATCTTAGCACTTTTCAACCACTCATTTCTTTCAGTCTCAACCCCACTGGAGAAGTGTCTGCAGTGGAGTGCTTTGGTTTGGAATCTCAAATAATAGAAATACTGAATAATGATTTCCTCCAAGTACCAGAAAATAGTTCTTTTATAGGGATGGCCCATTCTAGCTAGATGCAAAGAAAATTATCCAAATAATCACTGAGGCCATCAAAGACCGGTAAGGCCTCAGGATTTTTATCCCATGATTAAGAGCTCTTGAAAATCTTAACGTGGGATAGAGCTTACCTAATTCAGCAACGAAAATGCACATATTGACATGTTCTGAATTTGTCTGGTTATACACGTTCCCTTTAAACCGCAGTAATACAAGATAAGGAGGCTATTTTTTATGTCTTCAGACTAATCCCAGAGGTAAAGTATCATTAGCGGACCTTCCTTTAGCTAACAGGAAGCACCTATATTGCCACTGCTGCTGCTTTGAACTTCGAGATATGTTTCCCAAGACTGCAAAGAGGTAAGGAATCAGATGATCTTCAGGCTCTTACTACTGAGTTTCATCTGGTACAACATTAAACTGTTATGACTCTTGGAGCCAGCTCCCTGATTGTTTATGTTTGGAATAGCATCCAGAAATGATTTTGTAATGTCCAGTCCTGTATATGCTGTAGATAGAAAAGGGCTTCCAGCTACTTGGAGAGAGAGAGCTTGTGACTTGCCTCCAAAAAGCTGGATTTCCAGTCCAAGAAAGCATTTCTGTAAAACTAACCAAGCAGTGAAGGTTCAAGTAAATCGCATTTCCAAGAAACAGCGGATGAGGAGCAGAATCAGAAATGAAGGCACAAAATCTCCTTCCAATTCTACAGCAACATTCCTAGATATTACCTGCAGTATCAGAAAGGGAGATCTTCCAGTAGTGGAGTCTTAAAATATCATTAAAAAACAATATCCACATAGCTTTGATCGATGCCTTAGAGACTCTCAGCAGCATTCCCTGTTTCCACTCAAAGTCAGCAGTGAGCAGGGCCAGGGAAAGGTCTTTCCTTGGAAGCATGGCTCTAGGGGTCAAGAAAGGACACTGCGATATAACGGGTTCCTTTGGTGGTTGGAAGACCTTCATGATAGTGGGTCAGGCGTCCTGGATGCATAAGGGTCCACCCTTTCCGTGGAGCTCGAATTGAGCAGTTGTAGCGCAGGAACCGGCAGCCTCCTCCCTGAGAGAAACAGACCAAGAAACACATCAGCTTGGTACAAGCACCTCAGGGAATGGGTCTCTTGCCTTCTCTTGGCAGCCCTTCTAAAAGTGTGAGAAAGTGGTTGGGGAATCTAATGGTTCTAATGTTCTCAAAAATCTTCTAACCTAACCCAGTCGTTGATTGCGATCTTTAGTGTGGAGAAGCCAGATATGGATAAGGAAAGGGTTTTCAGCTGCCTGGACTGCCCGAGAGCCTGTACTTCATTCCTGACGCACTGGCAAACACTTACCTCGTAGTCTATTCCAACTCGGTTCAGAGCAATGTTAATGGTAAAGGTGGAAGCGTCGTGATGGGGCATTAGAGAGGGCTGCTCATCGGGTTTGTAGCGGACTACAAAGGCTAGCTCAAACTGAGTCTGCAGGAGAGAAGAACACAGTGCACATCTGTTACAGGGCTATAGCAGTCCATGGCTACTGAGCTGCAGGACAGGGTGCCATTTTTAAATTGCATCTCACTGATAAGAGAGAAAGACAACAATAAGGCAGGAGAAAGTTATTGGGAAATTGTGTATTTCCTGATACATATACTCAAGTCACAGTCCAGGATCAGTTCTCCATACTGGGAAACAGTATCCATATTGCTAAAGGATTCTAGTAGTATTTTCACACAGTTGTGATTGTAGCAGATGCTGTGCTGACTGTGCGTTTCCATGCCAAGGTATACCTACCTTGGTATAGTATCCTGGGTACAGTTTCTCAGTGATGGGTGCAATATAGTCCAGAAGAAACTTATACCATTCTCTTTCAAAGCCTATTTGGTTCATGTGGATATCAATAGTTGGGACATTTTCATAGCCTCCTTGTATTCTACTGTCCTGAAAATGAATCATGAAAATACCCATGAGGATGAGCACCTTGAACTTCCAAGAATGAAAAGCACTTGTTTCTGGTAATTACCGATACATACGAGCTTTATTTATCAGGATTTTCAGGATGGAAACCTTATGTCAAACAACAAATAAACCCCAAGGTAAACAACATTACCATCAAAAGGGCAGATAGCTTCAGCAGATAGTAAAGGACTCGGAAAAATTAATTTACATTTAAGAACATGGGCAAAATCATGGAGTAAATCAGGAGAAGAATTAGGGGTATTGCATCCAGTTTCCTGGTTTAACATCAGGGCCTAATGCCTTTCTAGAGGAGGCACTACTGTCACCAAGTATACATGGAAAATGGTGTCACCTAGAAATCAAACAGCTCCTGCTTTTTCTTACCGTATTGTCACCTGTGGACCACTTGCCATAATGTTCCATTTCTTCCACCAGCTCATCACAGGCAGTGTCAGTGAATATAGGGAACCAGTAAACATCTGGGCAGGGCTGCAGAATGTGGACAGGTGAGAACAGCAGAAACAAGGACAGGTGCTTGAGGCAAAAGGAATGAGACTAAACCGACTGTAGATAGGGTCAGATTAAGTGGAAAGTAACTAAAATATCAAGGATAGAAGTTTGTCTTCTGATGTGTGTGCCCTACTTCCAGTTAGGAGAGCTAGAGATGTACTTCTAGAATGACAATTTTGCTCTAAAAATACTTTCAAGGTCATATGTCCTCTGGATTTGAAAGACTACAAGGTCATGCTGAACTGCTTGTTCCTGAGAATGACAACAGTGATAACACAAGTGTTATCCTGATGCTTATCTCCCATTTTGATGGATTAGAGCAATGTTTTCTTACCATTTCTACCAATTTCCCTTTCAGAGCTGCTGTATAGTTTTCATGGATGTACTTTTCTCTCCAGTCCTGCAATTAAAAGATAAGCAAACCAGTCATTTCTGCAGGGTCTAGTTAGAGATGCAATGAAAAGCAAGGGTACAGCAGTATTTCACACGTTTTGAAAATCCAAATGTTATGAATCACACAGCCTCTCTTTATATTCTGTGACTAAATTCCTGATCCCAGCTGAGAGATATTGTTTAATGAAGCCTGGACCTTCTTTATTGGTGAAATTGGTCATCAAATCTTCACATCCCACATAGCCTGCTAAGCCTGCAAAGCATGTAGGTTATCTCACCTCAGGGTTGCTGAATATTTGCCAGAGATCATTGTGGAGGTGATTTGTTTGATAATTCTCCAGGGACAGTATGTGTCCAAACTGATGTCGATTCGTCAAGTACATAAAGACTCCCTGCAGGACAGAAAGAAATGATCAAGCTTTGTTTCCAGGCCTCATATTTCTGTGAGAATCTGTGAAATAAAAGCACTAGACAGCTTTCCAGTGATGATGGCTCTGCCCAAATGGTTCATCTATTCATTCTTTCTCCTGTGGGCTTTTACTTTAATTTCTACCCTGGATATAAGAAATTTTGAAAAGTTATAGCAAGAGCCAGTAATTCTGTGCCTATCATCAGCCGAGGCTGGAAACAGAACAGAGCAGCTACTGTAAGATTAGGTTCTTCCTTCCTACCCAGTTGTACCCTTTTAGAACAGCTCTGAATAGGCCGAAGAACAAATACGTTATTTGCATTTATCGGTCCCTGGCTCTAGGTGGTTTCACAGCAAGACAGAAATCCTACACTGTTCCAAGCCTGCACAGGACTGAGTAATGCCAATTCATCCTGCCCAATACTCCGACAGAGCTGAATGCCTTGAAACCACTTAATCTTGTCACCTCCACACTGGCATGCAGTTCTCCCCTGCCAGCCTCCCTCTGCTCAACTGACCTGATTCCGTACGTTGTGGCAGAAAGCCATGTCAGCATCCAGCTTGCCACTGTGGAAGAGATCTCCCTGGTCAAGCTCCGATCGCAGAGTGCTAGCTTTAACCATGTAAACGCTGCTGATGTAGGGAACATTCCAAAGCCCACTGAAACACAGGAGTAGGAGAGTAAGACTTGAAATAACAGTAGTACAGAAAATGCTAGACTTGATGGGATGGCAGGCGGCACTGCTCTATCAGCCAGGTTGGCCTTAAATGAGCCAACTCAGAACAGTAAGGAGAAACCATACCAGCAGGAATTGTCATTCCAGGAAAAATCATTTATATTGTCCAGAGACTTTAAGGAGTACAAATGCCAGGGCACTGTGAAAGCAATTAATTGATACTGTGTATTTCTGCTAGGGACACAGTTAATGGCTTGAATCTCTTCCCAGAGAGATCAGCATATTTTTTTCTAATGATTTAAAAAAAATGAACCAGCCAAAAGGGCATAAGCTGATTTCCAGCATTTATTGCCCCCCGCAAAAGGCCACTCACGAATATGAATAAACCAACAATTATATTTTGTAAGTATTCCATTCCATGATCTCCTGGTGTTTTATGAAGATGATCTGATAATGATTATACAGCTCTTTATGGGATTTTACAGATCACACTAACTATAATTCACAGGTGGGAAAACATGACATGAGTAAGATGAAATGATTTCAGCATAGTCAGAACTCTCAACACCTTACTCTGATCACAGTAAAATCTGCCTGAAGTGCATTACGGTCTCTGCTCAGGGAAGAACACAGAGCAGCTTCCAACCAGGAGAACAGACTTATTTTCCTTTTCTATACCCAAAGACAACTGCATTCTCTGGTTCTTTGACATTAGCTGGTTTGATGATAATGTGCAGCAGCCCGCTTTGTATCTGAGGGATTGCATCAGTAAGAAACTCTCCCTGTATACTCACACCCTCCGCCTTTGAACAATATCCACATAATCTTCTGAGCGGGCATAGTATCCATCAGGGCTCAGCGCTCCCCAGAAATTTGACCACAACTTCTCATGACGACTTACCAGTGGGGCAATCACCAGCCTGTGAGCACAAAAGAAAAGGGATGTTACCACAGGAAGTAAAGGGAAAGATTTACAAACCAGGCAATCATAAGAGGCAGATGCTCTATTACTTGCTGCTTCCGTTAACTATGTTGAA
Source organism: Anser anser (assembly GCF_964211835.1). NCBI lineage: Eukaryota > Metazoa > Chordata > Aves > Anseriformes > Anatidae > Anser > Anser anser. The sequence continues at coordinate 5,725,249 of NC_139738.1, read as the reverse complement.
ATAAAATTCCGCACATGCAAGGGCAAATGTGGTTACAATCTCATACCTAACTGCATCCAGAAGCAGGTCTCTTAGAATCCAATTTGTTCTAGTGACTATATAAAAGCAAAACTGGGGATGATTTACATTCATTGCTTAAAAATCAGGGATTCCAACTACAGTGAAACGGGACCAAGTAAGAGGCATTTGTATAACATTCCACTCCCAACACAATCCAGCTAGTGCCTTATTCATCTCATTGATAGAAGAACTCACTATATTCCTTGTGTGAAAGATGGCCAGTAACGACTGCTTAGCCCCAAGAACTCACTTGTTCTGTTCAATGAGGATCCTTAGAGTCTCTGTGTTCTTCAGAACTACTTCAGCATCCAGGCTAAAATAATAGTCACAGTCAGGATCCTTTCTGCACAAATCCCTATAGCCAGAGAACAAGAAAAGTCACATCAAAATCCTCCTAGAACAGTTAGGCAAGGGACAGAACAGCAGGAATTCATAGAATCATAGAATGGTTTGGATTGGAAGGGACCTTAGATCATCTAGTTCCAGCCAGCCTGCCATGGGCAGGGACATCTTCCACTACACAAGGTTGAATTCTCTCATCTTGTAGTCTAAGAGTCTTCATCTGAGTGCTAGAAAAGGTAATTTAATGTAACAATCCACAGGGCTCGCTGAATAAAGCACATCAGTTTCAGGAGCCAACAGCACATGCTGAGATGTGTGTATCACATGTAGCAAACTGTTCCCCCAGCACAGACTGAGAGGGTTCCCATTTACAGGTGGCCCAATTCCAAACCTGAGCTCAAACTCACACCTCCTGATCACAGATAACAAGATATTCTGCCACTAACTCTCAGCTTTACTACACTCCTTTTCTTTGGAAATATGGGTGCATATTCTTTGTGATGTAGGACTGGGCATATAGACTATCGAGGGTGGGAGGTAGAGGGCTATTATCCTAACAGAGCAAACAACCAGTGAGAATTTGGTTTGTGAAATTGAAGGAATAAGGACTGATTTTTTCCCCAATGTATAATGGGCATGGCGAATTAACATTAGGAAAATTGAGAGTGACTGAAAGGAAAAAAAAATCCACTTGACCATGATGATCATCAGAAAAAAAAAAGACTGCCTTAGCTTGGACACAGGCTGACTCTGCTAGCCATCATGTCTGGCCTCTTCACTTACATGCCCAAGTTACGCGCCTCAGCATTCTCCATCTCATCATCTGGTCCAATCACTTTGATGGCAAGATATTCTTTGCCATGCTCCTTAACAAAAGAGTCCACCTGCATCAAGTGATGTTCCTCCTGTGCCAAAGGAAAAATAAGGAGAAACAGGTGAGATGAATTCATCCCAGGCCGCTCAGCCTCCTGTTCTTGAGAATGCCAAACCAGACAAGCAACAGCTCTTCCCACTTCCACGTCTTTACAGCTGAATGCAGCTGTTGTATAGGTGCCATTGCAGATGAGTGCTGGGATTATAAAGCCTGCAACCTTCAAGTAGACTGCCAAAGGCGATTAGAGTAGAGGAGGAGGTATACATTTTCCCAGCAGGCCATCACAGGCCCATTTTACTTACATGGTTGTGAATGAAGAGTTGGATTCGTTGCTTTGGGTAATGAAGTTTACGAAGCCGCGAGAAAAACTGGGAAAGGAATGGAGTGGGCTGCTCAATGAAAATGCCAATCAGAATCACTGGCAGTGCCTCATCCTACATTCAATGAGAAGAAAAGCAGTAGCTCATCAGACACCTAAGATCACATGGTAATTTTAACACCTGTCTTGAGAGCTTGGAATAGACATCAGCCTTACCTTAAAACCTGTTAGGCTTTGCAGACCTTCATCACACACCGTGCAGCCAGTCTCAAATGTCCATATTTGAGGAATGTAGTTTCCCAGGTAGTTCAGCTGCAGCTGCAAAAGGGAACTTGCCACGTTATATATTACAGGGCAGAGGACTATCTTTGCCTCTGTCACTCCCCAGTGTAAGATCACATTTCAACCATACTTCATTTATGTTCTCCTTGGACTAACGAATCTGTAAAACCCGACAGTCTGAGGGTCTAACTACACACTGATCTTTGAACCAGACCTACCTTGCTGCTATGGACCTGGGCCACTTATTGTGTCTCAGAGTAAATGTACACAGGGAAAGTCAGTATATGGGAAGACAGTAACCTGATACATTCAAATCTAAAGGATTACTTTGCAACAAATGCATACCAAACCTTTTTCTCAGGATGCCCCCTTACCTTGGTGGGTCCATTTCCATGAATCACCACAGGCAGAGTGTCATATAACAAGTTTCTTGCTCTCACTCGTGCGTTTTCAAACTTCAGAACCACCTCATCTGGAAATGATATTGCCATCATGTTATCAGAGGAAGGCCACTACTAAAAATTAGCAGCACAATGCCCCATTTCTACTGAACAATTGTTGAAAGACAAATGCACGGATCTGGATAATCCTTTGGAAAACAGACTAGCACAGAGCCAAGCTCCAGTCTTTCATTGTTATAATGAGCATAGGAACAAAAAAGCTACATTGCCATTTTCATTTTTTACCTGACTGAAATAAAGATGGACTGGTGCAAGACAATAAACTGAAAACAGTAGGCAGTAATATCAGGAGAGTAAGTGAATCAATTTAGCAAGGACTGGCAAAATCAATCAATCAGCTGGTCAGAAGCCTGGTATGGGTCAGCAAGTGCCCAAGGCAGTGTCTGGCTGCATCTCACCTCCTATGGCATTCCAGACACTGTTCCAAAGCGGAAAGACAAGGCAAGCCCTAGGCAGTGTTATGTGTTATTACTTGCAGTGAAGTGCCTCCCAGTTTCAATCCCTAAGGCTAATACAATCTGACATGCTTGGAGATCAAAGTGGCAAGGAGATGTAAGATGGAAAACCTGACCTGCATTCCCCCAAGTGAAAAGGGGATTGCAACGTGAACCTAGTTGGTCACAGTGGAATTGCAAATAAATCCCAGAACTCTGGCAGAGGCTTTTTGCTGGAGCTTGTTCTACAAGGACAGGATTTTCTGAAATTTAATCCCTTCAGCCACAGCAGAACTTTATTTCTGGCGTGAGCATGCCTTTGCATTCCAAGGAGAAACTGGCTTCCTTCTACCATCTCACCTAATGCTCCATTTAGGTTTTGGAAGATCCGGCTTCTATGGTCTAGACTGATGTTGATATTTTCCTTTAAGAGAACGAGATAAATAACCTTAATTAGAATACAAGCAGGCATCCATTCTTCGCATGTGAAAGACTCTGTGCTGAATAAAATAATCATTTCCACAATCTCCAAGCTCTGAAGCCTGAAACACTCCCATATCATCCTCCTTTTCACTTGAATCTGGGAAAAGTTACCATTTTCTAAAACAATTTCAACATATTATATTAGGCAAAACCATACAAATGAACATTTTAAATACTGATCTGTGTGTACCAATAATAATATTTAACATATTAATGAAGTACACTTGCAGCACAGTCACATAAAGCCCATATACAATATGCAGGAATGCCGAGATAACAAAAACATTTGCTGTCAGAACAGTTTCTTGCCATCTGTCCACAGGGCTAGTGTCACCCCAGGTAAGGGCTCAGGTACCAGTGTCGAACCAGAACATAGTAAGGGTGTAAGGCCAACTGGAGCAATCATTGCTTTTATCTCCTGCTACAAGTCACACCTGGACTAGATTGTTGTCAGACTAAAATCCAGCTCTGACTTAACAGATTTCAGTGTCCCTCCAGGCATCTATTAAGGCTGATTACTGGAAAGGACAGCAGGGTGCTAACATCCACTGTCTGAAAGCCAAGTTAGTAGAATTACTCAGCCTTTGTGTGGCACAGGGCCAGAACTGCAGATGAGAATGTTAAAGGAACTGTTCGTGTTAAAATGTCATGATCCATATTCATATTTGGGGAGGTAAAAAAGCACAACTCCTCTAATCGATCTGAAAGCACTTTCCTATTTCTAATGATTCCTCCTGACTTCTACTGTTACAGTTTCACTTCTTAATCCCCATGCATTTGTGACGTCCCTCAAGGACAGCCCCCACTGTGTAATGCAGAGCTGGGCAGACACAACAGAAGCAGTCACCCTGTGGGGTGGATGATTTGGCCATGGCAAATGGCCGTGGCTAATCTGGAATGGCAGCGATACTTCCAGGGTCCATTCCAAGCTTCTGTGTGATGTTATGTGGCATGCTGCATAGGCTAATGCAGATTTTGTCAGTCAGGATCTGGAGGTGTTTGCTGAAGGCAGTGGTAGCCTCTTTGCTCTAGCAGGGCTACTCGGTTACGCCTATGGTCCCTGTCCTGTGGCACAACAGTGGCTACGAGACTGTGAATCTTTGTTCTTTTCATCCCCTCAGATCTGCTCAGGCCTCATCTGCACTTGTACCTACAACATACTTTAGTGCTAAGTTGGATATCTTTAAGTGAGAGCTTACAGTTTCACATCCCCTGGGAGAAGGCTGGTTAGTTCTGCCACACTCAGTAGCTTTAAACATCAGCACACAGAGCTACTGGTATGTGTTACCAGTAAGACTTATTTTAAGATGCCTATCTTCCCAGTCACACTGTAAGCTAAAAGATAAAATCTGCTAATAACAGAACAAAGGTGTAGTTGCTATAATGCAAACTTTCACAAGATTAACAGTTAACAGAACATACTATTAGCATTTTCCATGTAAGAATGCCAGAGCAGTAATTCTGGGGCCAAATATATCTGATTAACTTATTTTAAAGTCAACAGGGATACTGCACAGAAAAGGCTTAACTGTGATGCTTCTCAGACAACTCTTCCTAATCCCAAAGTCTAGCTACACGTACTCTTTTTTCTGGATCCAAAAAGACATTCGTATAGAAGAGCTGGTCACTGTCATCGTCCTGTCCTTTCCACTCCTCTACAAGTTTTTTCAGGTTTGGCGCATAACCTATGAAGCCTGCAGGAATAAGGAAAAAGAGGCATTTCAACCCAGATAAACAGAAAATGTTATGTACTTCTGTATACCAATACCCTCACTTTTTGTCACACAAAGAGTCTCATTCCACCCTACTGTGCAGCAGAGATACACCAGCTTTCAGCAAAAGCATGTATAGACCACCCTTCTTAGCACGGAACTACACCAAGATTGAACAGATAACCTCAGACGCACATTCCCTAAATAACAAGGCTCACAGAAAAGAAGGGATAGGGAGGGGGTTCCTATCCTTTAGGTGTATTTCATAGCTATACCTCCTTCTGCAGGTAAAAGACAGCAGCACTGTTAGTCTTTCCTTTCCATTATGGACAGTTTTGCCCCAGGTTTCAGTTTCCACCATATTCTACAGAGATGCTTTCCACCCTTGATTCCTTGATACTTCTCCCAAAGGCCTTCTAATACAAGGACAAAGCTAAGAGTGGTTCTCAGCTGAAAGAAGGTTCTGCTTCTTACCTCCAGAACCCAGGAAGCGCTTTCCATCTCGCACCTGAGGATACTTGGCTTCCAACTTTCTGTCAGGATAGATGTAGTTCTCTGCTGAGAAGACCACCTTGCTCTTGGCTTGTTTGAACTTCTTCAACAGTTCTGTGGGGCCCGAAGCAAAGAGTACATCATAGCTAGAGTAAAAGGCAAACAAAAAAAAAGGACAGGAAGGAATGGAGTCAGAAAAATGTGTCAGCACAAAAGCTTCTAGAAACAGCTCATTTATTAGGAATCCCATTCTTTTAGTTCTGCTTCACAGTATGTCTTAATTACAGCCAATTAACGTGAAGTCCTATTCATGGAGTGGAAGATGTTGCTTTCCACTGCAGAAGATTCCACAATGTCTTGGGGTAACCTATGCCCATTTTTACTTCTACAAAGTTTTCATTGATAGCAAAACCCAAACTTCCAAGCCGCAAAACGTGCTGATCTTTTCTTCTTTACCCTGCTTTGCAACTGTGAAGCCCTGGTGTCCTCACTCATTAAGACTTATTCTGCCATTCCTTTATACCCACACTCCTTTCTAAACTAAACAAACCCATAGGTCATGCCTTGCAAATGTTCTGGCATCCTGCCACTCTCCACAGAGCTCTGCAAATCTTCATGAGGGACCTATACCGGACAATAGTCACTGGATGCAGGACACCAGCCGCTACCTCTTCAGTACTGGGTAGAACTAATTACCAAGCACCACTCCCAGAATGAGACTTGCATTTTTTCCAAGAGGATTTGCAAACTACAGACCCACTTGTGGTGAGTAAAAAGTTGTTCATTCCAGAGATGAATCATTCCCAACCTCTAAATGCACGTAGACACTCAGAGCCGCAAAAGACGATCTCCCTGCCACGAGAGGTAGAGACAATACTGGTATCCCAGCCCTGCCTGTTGCTGGGCACAGGAAAAGACATTGAGACTCCGAACCATCCTTTTCCCTCTCCATATATTTCTGGCAGACTATTTCTTGGCTCTCAGGATTGTGTTGCTGCCTGCCTCACCTTATAAAAAAATAACTCCACTAAGGAAGGCCTGCCTGGGTCCACAGAAATTGTCTGCTCATTCTCTGGAGATAGTGGCAGCCAAATTCCACCCTGGCAAAAACAGGTACAACACTATCAACTTTTGTATTATATAAGAGCTGGAATTAGCCCATTCTGGTCAGAGCTTCCCAGCTGCCACGGATGCAGCTCTGAGCAACTCTCAAACGACTGCAAAGAATTCGGGGGAAAAAACACAGATCTGTACACACCTCCCAGAAGGAATCCATTTCACAGTTAATTTCTTCTTAATAAGAATCTGTCCAAACAACTTTCTGATTCAGTTCCTGACAAATCCTTTCCAATCCATTACCTTTCTATGAAAAGGATGATCAAGTCTGCATCATCTGCATACTGCTTCAAAGCTGTCTTCAAGAGACGGACCTTCTGCCCACCTCCGGCTGGCTTCTTGTCATCTCCGCCCTTCCATTCCTCATCAAGTCCAAGTACCTAAAAGATGACAGGCAGAGGGTCTACTGAACAGATCATTTTCCCAGCAAGTCTCACATGAAAGAACCAGACCGCACAGCCTCACTACCCCTGTTAACTCCCAGTTCAAATCAAAAAGCATCCAGACAGAGAGACTATGCATATATGCCAGCCTTTGAACTGCTCTCTGGGATGGACAGTCAGAGCAACACTTAGCACAGTAACAAAGCACTTTCAGCATCAGGGACTGGAGCATCCTAATCTGTAGTGTATGTTTCAGCAATGTAATGGAAAAGTGCCATGGGACTCCCTTGAGTGGGAGTTATGGAACTCAGCTCAAGCCACCACTGGGGATGGAATAAGAAAGACTGCTGCAGAAATGCCCTCAGTCACAGTATTTTTCAGCTGACTGAATGGGCATCTCTCTTGAGATTTTTATTTAATCATTCTGTGGCCAAGCCTTATCTATTCCATGCTCTTAGGAGTGCCCATTTCAAAATTCCCTTTGACCAACCATCACTGAGGCTGCTAGTCGTCACCTGGACTTTGTAGTTGAAGAATTGTGCTGATCTTCTAAAGCGTCGGAATCCCTCAGTCTGCTTGGTGGCAACAGTAAGAACCAGCAGGTTTTCTGCATACGGGAGAAAACACAAGAGACACATCATCAGCTTGCATTGTTTTCAAAATCCGCTGTTCCACAATTAATGAAGAGGCTTTACTCACAAGACACTGAGCTGAGTTTGGGATCATTCGTCTTAAAGGTATTTGACAGATTTGATGAAGGGAAGTCATTAGGAATAAAATCCAACCCCTGGACTTTCTCAGTATCATGCTTTTAGTTGGTCATGAATCCAGCAACAGAATCCAGGAGTCCCAACTTACTCTCAGTCACTGCTGTTGAGGGACACAGGTTATGTCTGCTGCATATAACACAGACAGCTGTCCAGTTTCATTTTAAAACAGGCACGGGAGGTAGTCTAGCTGTGGAGTTACCACTTCCTACTGAGAAGCAAACAGCTTGCTTACGCCTCACCCAATTATCTCTACCCTGTACAATGTTAAGAGCTATAGGTGTTTGTCAGAAAGAAAACCAGCTTCAAATCTTACTTATTCGCTACCTGGATTTTCTTGGCAGCAACTCCTCAGAGACTCATAGAGAGAAAAAAAAGAACGCATGGACGTAGCTATTGTTTTACTGGAGGAACAAACTATTGCAGGGGACAGAACGTGGCAAAGGTGCCCAGAAATGTCAGCATTTGATTGAACAACCCAAAACTAGCTGCAGTGCAAGCAAAACCGTTCCTTTGCCTTTGTATTTGCACAGCTGGTATTAGAACTTGGTCCGGGGTTTAAAATGGGAGACTGTAGAAAGATACAATTTAATTGCCTGAGTTATAAGCTGAAAAAAGAAAATACAATTTACTGAGTGTTTTTTTTGCCCTGCTATTGAAAGCTACCATTCTCTTCTCTTCTCTTCGCTCACAGACAGTTTGAAGGAAATTAAACTTGAAGATGAAAAACAGAACTACTACAAAATGCCCACTTGGAAGTCACCCGTTTAGTGCAACTGGCTTCCTCTTCCCCAAAGAGTTGCTTTTTTGTCATTCAGCATTGACTGGGTGCAGGGAAAACCAAAATTAGTTTGAATGTTATCGTTCTCCCTCCATGGCTGCTCCAATTTTCTACTGCAATCCAGAGGTGTCTTCCAGATTTTTTCAGACATAAGCACGATGAATTTAATTCTGCCATCTCTTTCATTTACATTCTCCTAAACTGCTTTTCATTTCCAGTCCCTTAGAAATGGCAAAGCTAAATCCTGAAGTTCTCTTTCAAAAGTTTCTCTAGACTATCACTGGAATACAATTTTTATGTGGAGGCCCTGGCTTCTTCACTGTAGTGTTTAAATGCTATACTTCGTCTTCATACTTTTACTTAAATAGGAATTTGTATAGGCTCTGGCAACAGTGTTTAAATGTGAATACTGACCATCTGATTTTAACATCAGAAAATACCAGGAAAACCTGAAAGGATGTTTTCTTGGCTGGAGCAGACTTCTCTTGGAACAGTGATTTTTTTCAATGGATATACCAGATGAATCTTGCCAGTGTACCCAAGCTGATATCGTCTGACCTTACAGAGGAGGGATCTAAGAGCAAGGGTCCTAGACAGACCTGACAAAGATAGCAGAAGTCAAAAATAAGGTTAAGTTAGGAAGAAAGAGGATGCTCCCAAGGAAATCTGCATCAGAACACTGACTGGAGACACTGACAACAGCCTATATAAGGTCAGCTTTAATTGCATTGTTTGCATTTATGCAAACAGACAGACAAAGAGAGTGACAAACAAAAGAATACGAATCCTGCATAAATGCAACCTTTAAAGGCAGAATTAAGCTGTATGAAGTGCATTCAGCTCCTCCAGTTCCCTGTGCCCTGTCTAGTCAGAGGGTGCAAACAAATGAGTAAAATATGCATTTCTTTGGGGAATATGTTAAAGCCATTAATGTTTCCAGCCATATGATGGCATGCAGAAAACCATGGCAGCTTTACTAGATAGCTCTGAGCTCTTGGTTTCTGAGAAACTGGAGATCATACTGCCAAGGAAGAGGGGGGCAAATGCGGGCTTGCCAGCAAGAAGCGTAAAGATAAACATCAAATTCTGGTACCTGAAAGGAGAAGAGAAAACATATCCTAAGGACAAAAGAAAAGAGCCTGACTGCAGCATAATTATTACAGCCTGAATGCTCAGGTATCTCACATTAAATAAATCAATAAATCATTTTTTGTGCCACCACTCCAAGAAAGCAACAATCTGTTTATACGTCCTTTGATACAATTGCCAAAAGTTTGTTGGACCAGATGAGAGAGCAAAAAGCTCCAGTGGATGAACAGGAAGCGGTGTCAGATTTCTAAGGCAGTTTTCTGTGTAGGTTTGACTGTGTAGCATGTGAGCCCACTGGAGCATGGAACTGCCAGCACACAGACTTCTATCCTCCGCAGCTGAATTCCTAGTTACTGATTCCCTTCTCCTTACTGGTCTGCGGGGGTAGGACTCCAAGACGCATAAGCTCAGTTTCTGTTCTGAGAAATCTCTGCAGTAGCAAGAGTTTTCCATCCCAAGAGACATTCCTTCAGCCCAGTACTTGAAGCACTGTGCTGAGCTATGCTGCCTCCGCTCCTACTCCTTTAACCCTTTTTTCTCTTTCTCAGCGGTTTTCCTGGTGCAGCTGATAGGTATTTCCAGAAATAGAGCAGTAAGCCCCTTTAATTTCAGTATCACATAGATGGCGTGGAGGTTTTTTAAACCTCCAAAAGCAGATTTATCCTTCCCTATTTTCCAAATAACAGTTACTTTTCATATGTAGAAATAGTAGCCTATTTTGTTAAGCTGGGCTCAAAGACTCCTTGGGCCATGCTGTCAATTAGAAATGTTAGAAATACGTTTAATAATGGTATGGCTGCAAAATACAAGCACAGCGTGGCTCAGTGAAGCAAGTGCTGGACTAGCAACCAGAGGAGCTGAACTGTACTGTTAGCTCTGCTCTGCAACAAGGAGCCGGTCTTGCAATCCCTTGTCATTGACATCTGTAAAATGATAACAAAGAGCATTTAACAGCTTTGTGAAGTTCTTTGAGCACTACCAATGACAAGGATTCAATAGAGACAAAGTATTAGTTCAGGAACTTTGATATCAACATCACAGTGAAACGACTGGGTAGACTTCTGAGTTTTTACAGGGAGGTTAGTAAAAATCAGCGATGAGTTCACTAACAACAAATTTCAGAGTTATTTACTTCTGCCCTGACTCGACAGGAAAAGCACAGCTGCAGCTGCATTTTAGGACATGGAATGAATTTATCCCTAGGCTATGCTTTGGGAAATCTTATTGTGTAGCTTCCTGTTAAGTTAGTGTCCAAGAAATACCACTACTATTGTGATCAAACAGAAAAATCAAGCGCACAATTCAATGCAATTAAATTCACATTTACCAAAGTTTTTAGGTAACGACTCAATTAAAAACTGCATGTAACTATGCTTAGAGCTTCTGAAGAAATGTAAAAGAACTTATAAGGGAGAAGATAGGTATTATTCTCGTATTACTCTGGGGAAACCAAAGCACAGACAGGGCAGGGCATTTTTTCTGAGCCATGATAGAAGTGACGGGTTCAGAAAACAGTTAATTCCAATACCCGTTTCCTAAACAACATACCTGATTGTCTATTCCCAGCACCCCATTTTATATCTCTAGTGTGCTCTAAAAATTCGCTGAAAGCATAGATGATTTGGGGTGTGTAAAGCAGGATGACACCGAGACTCATTTCTTACTCGTATTTACCTAATAGTAACCCTAAATGCGGAAATGGCACTACTTTAGCAATGCCAGTATCGCTAAATAACTCCCAACAATCCTAGGGATACATGTTAACTATATTAAGTAATATACATAGTGAAGGTAATTAAAACAGAATCATTCATTGTCAAGGGAAATATTCTAGATAACAAGATGAGCTTTCTTCTTCATTGCCACTTCCCTAATGAAGACAAAGATAATTATCCAAACATCTTGGCAGAGTGACAGTGTGTGAACCTCTTTGTCAGCCTGCTTGACGTTCAATAGCTTCCCTAATCCTCTACTGTTCTACCAATTACTCTTCGCAGCATGTACCAACTGTACATGTGAGGATAAAATGATGTTGGTTTAGGAACATTTTGGATCTCAGGTAACAGCATGGCCAGGCTACGGATCAAAAGCTCTCTTTTACCTAGTTCTTGAACTGTGTAAGTTCAAAAGCAGGAAGGGCTGTCCCTGGTGGGCAGCCCAAGGGACTTCACCAGCACGAAATGTTGTCCAAAGCTCTTCTCACAGAACTGAGTGGCGTGTGCCTGTCTGGTAACTGTGGCACTCAAGAAACACGTGCAGAGAGCACCCACACCAGCCTGTGCCCTGCCTCCGAGCTCAGCAGCAGGCTCTGGATGCCAACCAGCAGCTCAGACTCTGCAGTGGGTACCGGTCCCAGGTCGGGCAATGCCTCTGAGCTGCACTGGGGAGCTAAGAGCAGTAAGAGCACCAACTGCAGAGGTGCCCCGCCATCAGCCTGGCCACCAGCTCCCCGTGCAGCCGGTCCCCCAACCAGTGCCCCGGAGCAGCCCCCCCCTCTTACCTTCCTGCTTGGAGGCACCGCCACCCTCCACCCCGAGCAGCGCCAGCACCACCCAGGGCAGCAGCACCGCCGGGGGCACCATGGAGGCGACTTCCCCGCCTGGATCCCGGTCCGGGAGCCGACACCGACCGGGGGCGCTGCCTGCGGGACGGCCCCGGGCGCTGCCCCGCTCCGCAAGGACCCGGCAGAGAGCGGCTCTAGAAAGCTCCGGGGCTGCTGGAGCCTGTGCCACGCACCAGACCCGCCCGGCGGGGACGGGCGGAGGAAGAGGGGAGGCGGCGGCTCCTCCTCCCGGGCCGCCCCGGCTCCGGCCCCCGCAAGAGGCGGGGAGGCAGCTGGCCCGGAGCCGGGAGAGGGAGCAGGAAGCGCTGGGGCCGGGGCTTGAGCAAAACAAGGGAACGTCTAACATCTGCCTTCTGCAGGCGTTCAGAGCCCGGCGGGGAGGCTCCTGTGGCTACAGCAACTTTACCTGGGGTGCGGGGCCCGGCGAGTCCTGCTGCGGGCGGGATGCTGGGCAGGGGGCTGCAGAAGAAGAACCACGCGATAAGCAAGCGCGAGCCTCTGTCGGAGCGGGGCTGACTTTCTGCTTTCTGGCCAGCTTCAGTTAGTGCCAGGCTGCATCTGCTTGACACAGTCATTACGTGGGAAAAAGGCACAAGAGAAATGGATTATGCACAGCTCTGGATACTAAATACCTTTCTCTGGATACTAAATACCCTTACTAAATACTTTCTTTTCACCCGTCCTCTCATCTCAAACTTTTCCTTCTGGAATACAAAATCTGCTGCGGTACTTTCCTGTGCTGTTTTTCTCCAGCTACACGTGCTTCTTACTGTCTTACATTTAACTCTTTGTCCTTGTGCTGGGTTTTCTTGCTCTAGTGTGACGATTCTTCTTCTAGTTTATTTTGCCTTTGACGACAAAATAAACATACTTAAAGAAATTACAGTCTTTTAATTGGTTTCAAGGTCATTTTTATATTGCAATGAATTTATGATTCAGATGCAGGGAAACATTTGAGCCTGAAGAGCAACTAATAAGGCGCTACTGCTGACACATATGTTACATGAGGCCTCAAGCAACACATTTTTTTCTACTAAAGCAAATGCCTAGAAATGACAGAGCCCTGGTTTTAGGCACTGTATTTAAATAAAACCAACTTTGCTTCCATTACTGAAAGAAACATTAAGAGATTACTTATTTTCTATCTTGTAGTGTGCGATCAATGATATTTAGTTGATATTAAATAGATGGAAAGTGACAAGTTGCGGTATATTATTGAAGCCATCACAGGAGAAGTACTGACTCAGCCACACTCAAGGTTGGTCCATGTATCAAAAAAAAAATAGAAAAGTAAGGTGTTGGGGAGAAAGCACCAATGGTAGGTGGTTTAGCAGAGGCATAAAAAGTGAAGGATGCATGCTGACAGTTGGTGAACAATGTGCATTGAGATAAAAAAGAAATGCAATGCATCGCACTGGGGCTATGGAATATGCAGCTGGAAACACACCTATGGAAACATAAGAGGATTGGGATAATATGCAAGTTTCCCTAACTAAAATGAACAGAAAGCACATGTATTATAGGATTCAAAATTTCAGAATAAACACGAGAAGGTAGGATCCTGGAAAAAAACAAGCACCTGTTAGAAGGGCCACAATGCAGCTAATATTCTCCATGTTTCATAACAGCACCCTCCCAAAGAACAACTCTTCTTGTTAATTTGTTCACTGAGAATACTCTTGATTCTTTTCAAAGAGCTCTTGTTTCCACTCCCTTCTCCCAAAGCAGGAATTCCCTCATAATTACCAGGCGAACAGAATAGTCCTCATGCTCAAATGACATACTGCAGGCAACAATCCAAGGAAATGTTAGTTGTCCCTAAGATGGTGACTTCAGGAAACTTCCTTTTTCAATGCTGCCAGTTTCACAAAATGAAAAAAAAAAAAAAAAAAAGAAATAAAACAAAAACCGAACACACTTTCACTTTAGATTTCTTCTGTACTTTGGAAGCCCTGAAAAAGCCCTTGCTAAATCTTTAGCAGCCTCTACAATTTAAGCTGGGAGCCACAGCAAAGGCGTTTAGCCCCTCATCTACAAAGCACAGACCAAGGTCTGCGACTCAGTCTAGAGTTTTAGAAACGTTAAGTTTCTCATTTTAAGGGCGTTAAATCTCTCCATTCTAAAATGAAAGCAGTTTTGCACACTAAAAATCATGAATGCATCATTGTTCATAGTGCCGTACTCAGTCTGTCCCTATGTGACAGCTTTGTTTGCGTTCTGTAGCTATGCCAACCCAGCGAGCAGATTTTTTTCCTGTTTCTATGTTTGCGCTGCTTTGTGCGCTCTGGCTGGAGTCGGCTGCCTGTCTTTTTAAACAGAGGCAGCTGCCAGTGCAGATGTGCCTGTGAGTACGTGCAACACGTGCTCCGAGCAGGGCCGTAACTTCCTAAAAACTGAGCGGAGCAGAACTTGGTTTGTAAGGCAGCCTCAGTACACACCCCACCTTCTGGAGGAAACACTGGTACCACTGAAGTGTGCAAGAGACAAGATCTCACCCTTTTGAGTCCAATGCCTCCCTCCAAAAACGAACAAACAATCAAAAGGCCTTAAAGAATCAGACATCTCCTTAGCAGGACGAAGTCAGGAAAGCCTCTCGTCTGCTCCCGTTCCCTGAGCTGCCTCCCCGGCTCTGGCTGGGCAGGAATTTCACACTTCATCGTAACCCACAGGCTTTCCGTGGGGTTTGCTACTGTCTTTTGAGAGCAGCCCGGAGTGCGAAGTTTTCCTTGGCTCGACGCGCACGTCCTGACCGCACCACAAAGCTCGCTCTCCTGCTCACTACGCAGTGGGGAACACGTTGGAGGCACACAACTGGCTTTCCCAAACTAGGCTGTGCTGTGGGAACGCGACCAAATTGCCACTGAAATGAGGGAAAACTCCAGGCTTTTCCTGTCAGAAAAGCCACCTGGGGGGGCCTTTGGGGGGGGGGGGGGCGCGGGGCCATTTTCCCCTCACAGATCATGGGGGGGCGGCCGGGGCTGCCGCCAGGCGCCTCCCGTGAGGGGGGTGGAGGCGGGAGGCGCGGCTCCGCTGTCGCAAAGCGCCGCACGGCGCGGAGCTTCCGGGCGATGGCGGCGTGAGGGGCGCTGCGAGGCGGCGGGAGCGGGGCCGGGAGCGCTGCGGGGGAGGGCCGGGCCGGGCCTCCCGCCCCGCCGCCCATGTGGCTGCAGCAGCGGCTGAAGGGGCTGCCGGGGCTGCTGTCCAGCAGCTGGGCGCGGCGGCTGCTGCTGCTGCTGCTGCTCCTCCTCGTCGCCTGCTGGTACCTGGGGGCGCGGCGCGGCGGGCGGCGAGGGGCCGAGCCCCGGGGAGCCGCCGCCCTCTGCCTGCAGGCGGCCACGGCGCCCTGGCGGGGCCAGGCGGAGCGCGGCGATGCGCTGCCGCTGCCGGGCGGTGAGGAGGGGGACGAGGAGGGCGGCGGCGGCGGCGGGCCGAAAGCGGGCCTGGCGCTGGCCGGGAACGGCTTCCTGCTGCTGGACGTGGCCGCCGGGCGGCTCTGGGTGTGGGCGGCGGGTAACGGAGGCGGCCCGGCGCTGCCCACCGAGTACCCGGCGCTGGTGAGGCTCAGGGCGCTGGGGGGCCGCGGCGAGGCTCGGGCGGCGCAGGCGGCG
This sequence comes from Anser anser, assembly GCF_964211835.1. NCBI lineage: Eukaryota > Metazoa > Chordata > Aves > Anseriformes > Anatidae > Anser > Anser anser. Next base: position 5,709,483 of record NC_139738.1, on the reverse strand, counting down.
CTGCGGGACGGCGCCGTGCGGAGGGTGCGCTGCGTGCAGACGGGCTCCGGGCCGAGCGGCGGCCCCGGGGAGTGCGTGACGGTGCGGGAGGAGGTGGTGGCCCACCGCAGCCGGCCGCACCTCTACCTGCAGCGCATCCGCGTCGCCAACCCCACCGACAGGGTGGTCACCTTCGAGGCGGCAGGCCCGGCTTCCACGCCCTCGCTGGGCAGCCGCTTCGCTACCAGCGTGGAGAAGGCGGAGGAGCGGCAGTTCCTGCTCTCCTCCGGTCGCCTGCTGCTGGCCGGGAGCTCCAGGGTGGTTCTCATGGTAGTGGCCGCCAAGAAGCTCGTGAGCCGGGTGCAGGTGGCACCCAAATCCCACTTTGACGAAACTGTGCTCTCTGTGGTGTACACCTCGGAGCCCATCGAAGTCGCCAGGCTGGAGGAGACCTTCAGCAAGTTGAGGGAGTCGGCCAAGAAAGAGATGCTGGAGGTGATGCAGATGGGGGTGGAAGATCTTTTCCAGGAGCATCAGCAGACCTGGTCAGACCTGTTCATTTCAGGTAAGGAAAGCGATGCTTGACTTCCAAACAATTACTGTGGATGAGAGCAGAAAGCTCAGTGACATGGTTCCTGTAAGGTTTCCAGAGGCCCCACTGTTTTTGACAGGTTTCTTTCAGGAGCCAGAAGGGATGCTGTGGAATAAGAAAACAGTGTTCCTAGTTTGGAACCTAGAGTACTTAAAAACTGGAGTCATCCTTACTAAATAAATAAAATGACAGAAGGACATTTCTAATCACAGCTCTGGATGCACTGGCTTTCACGCGCAGCAAGCCAGCTGTAAGTTGGGAATAGAGCTGGCCTCCAGTTACAGCATAAAGGACTGTCTTTAAACTCCTCCAGGGAAGTGGAGGATTGTCCTGCTGATACTTCAGGGGTGCTTTTTCTTGAAATAAGATTCTCATGGCCTTGCATAAAAGAGTAGCTGCCCAAGTGATGTAGGACTTGGTATTTTACGGCTAGTAAAAAAAATAGATGATCCTTTGACAGACGATTCTTGCAGAGTCACGGTGACAGCTCTGCAGGGCATCTGTAGATATATCAAAGTAGCTTTGCCTTCAGTGCGAGCTTGGCTTTTAGTCTCAAAGCTGAAAGAGCAGCCAAAAAAATACAAGGAGGCGTTTCACTGAAGTTTTCTTTGATGTTAATAAAGAACATCTGTGTATTAAACAACATCATGTAGCATGCGTATTTGAACTTTTTTCTCCTAGTTAATGTCATTCAAGCGTGGTCCTCTGACTCTTGGTTGTTGTCATTTATTACAGGCATTGAAATGAGAAAGATCACAGATTCACATACACCATCGAGTGCGACTGTTAACATGACCCTCTACTATATGCTGTCCAGCATGCCAGCTCCTCTGCTAGATCCAGTCATTAGCAGCGAGGACAGAGAAAAAATGGAAGCCAGCTTGAACTATGCTGACCATTGCTTCAGTGGCCATGCGACCATGCACGCAGAGAACCTGTGGCCGGCAAAGCTGACCAGTGTCCCCCAGATCCTGCAGCTCTCGGACCTGTGGAAGCTAACTCTCCAGAAACGGGGATGTAAGGGTCTTGTGGCAGCTGGGGTCCATGGACTTATGCAGGGCATGGTGCTTAGTTTTGGAGGTCTGCAGTTCACAGAAAACCATCTTCAGTTTCAGGCTGACCCGGATGTACTTCATAACAGCTATTCCTTGCGTGGGATCCATTACAACAAGGATTTGATTAACCTCGCTGTTCTGCTGGATGCTGAAGGAAAGCCCTTCTTGCATGTGTCTGTGAAATTCCAAGACAAGCCAGTTAGACTCTATGCGTGTGAGGCAGGCTGTCTGAATGAGCCGGTGGAGTTGACCTCAGAGGCACGAGGCCATACGTTCCCCGTCATGGTGACTCAGCCCATCACACCACTGCTTTATATATCGACAGATTTGGTCCACTTGCAGGACCTGAGACACACACTCCATCTAAAAGCTATTCTGGCTCATGAGGAACACATGGCCAAGCAATACCCGGGCTTACCCTTCCTGTTCTGGTTCAGCGTGGCCTCCTTGATCACACTGTTTCACCTGTTTCTGTTCAAGCTCATCTACAATGAATATTGTGGGCCGGGAGCCAAGCCGCTGTTCAGGAGTAAGGTGTAAGGCTGCTGCTTCTGGCTGCTCTCTTCTGAATGTCACCAGTCTATTCTTGTCAGCCGTGCCTAGGGAGGTTCTCTCTGCGAGGCTTTTCAGTCTCTCTTAGAACAAGTGATCTGTGACCTCTTCTTGCAAGAAGTAGGGTTAGGGCAGGGATTGGAGCGATAGGGCTCACAAATATTAAAAAAGATAAATTCATTGTCAGTCCTTAAACATTCATAAGGCTGCAGATTAAGGCAGATGCAACTTTTCTGTCACTTTTCCACACATTGGTGTAGGACATAGCCTGTATTTAAGCAAACAGTTGCAGCTGTGTCCCTTGAGAATGTTTCTTGTTAAGCTGTATGGGAGTGCTTTTGAGAGCGCTGCTACACGTGTCTTTTACTGCTGTGTGGGAGATGTGCACGCTTGTCTGCCTGGTTTGAATGTGTGTCCTGACACGTGAGAACACAAATGCAAACTAGTGTTCTTAGGTCAAGGTGCTGAACCGTTGGGACTACTGGTTAATGTTTATGCAGACACTGCAATCCTCCATCATGCCACATCACCACCATCATTTTCGGAAAGTGCAGCTTTAAGAAAAGCACTGAGTGCATTTACTGTGAGTTGGAGGTTCTGACTTCAAGCGTCTCTCACTTTGGTGCAAAAGATTAGAAATGCTTGTTTTGAGTTGACTAGAAAACTTGGTTGCTAGTAAAAACTTAGTACAGAACAGACACTAGACAAGCGATTTCTGCTCTCGGTACTGGTACTTTCTGGTTGTGTGTATATACAGAGCAGAAATGAAAAACAAGACTGGATTTGTTGTGTGAGCAGGCAATCTTGTTCAGAGGGATCTTTCTTTAGGGTTGGACAGCTCAATCTGGCCTTTTTTTTTTTTTAAGACACAGTTGAATAGAGCTGTCAGAGGAAAAGTTCAGGGTTTGGAATGCCCTGTTTATCCAAATCATAAAAGCAAATAAAATTTTGCCTAAGGCTGGGCAAAAAGTGCTGGACTAATGACAATGGTCAGTGCTTAAGTGGTGTCTAAGATGAGTTGGTCATTTTCCTGTCAGCTCTCTGGCTTTGTAATGTTGAGCACTGCAAATCTGGCCCGATCCTAGCAGGTCTGAATACCTGTTATCGATTGAAAGAATGAGATGGAAGGTGCTTGTGGCTAGACAAACTAACGGAGGAAGAGGTAGAAAAGATACGTATATCAAAGACAACTGAAATTGCAAGCCTATGATGATGAAACCTTAGTGCAAAATGAGGAAGTGGTAAGGAAGTAATTTGAATTACTGTGTATACAGCTGCATCCTGAAATGTTCCCTTGAAATTATAAAATTATGTCCTTTTTTCACTGCTGTCTGGTTGCCTTTGTCATCTACAAGACTTGCCTTCTGCCTTTTACAAAATAACTTGTTAACCATGACTACAGGTAACTGTCCCTGACATTATTTTCTGAAGTAGCAAGAAACTTCATAGCTACATGCCAGGGCTGACTTAACTCTTTACTCTTCCTTCTTGAAATTGCAAAAAGCCTTGCAGTGTACAGCAAACAAGTCTGCTGCCTGGTCTTAATTAGACCTACTTAAAATGAAGATGTTGCAGAGTTCAATTTCAAAAACAGGGATGAAGTGGAAGCCAGCTGAAGCTCAAAATCTCCACAGCAGTAAGCAAGATTAATGGTGTTGAAATAGCACCTTGTTTTATTAATTGAATGGGAATATCCCAGTGTCTGAGTGAACTTAGTCCTGCTTTCAGCCTCCATTTGCACAATACATCTGACAATTTTGCAGCTGAGAACAAGGACCTTTTGAAAGCAACAATCCTTTTGTGCCTTGTTAAGAAAGGAATCTGAGACTTGGAACATGTGGTTATTCCAGAGTTTATCCCAGAAGCTTGTATAACAGATGTTTCTTTTTCCTTGTAAGCTGTTGTGTTCCCTAAGAGTAATCCATTTGGTGAAAATACTTGAAGATATACCGAATCCTTTGATAATTTGATATTTTTTTTTAATCCCACAGGAAAATAAAGAATAATGATTCCCATCAGAGAGTTAACTTAATGAGAAAACTTTAGTGTAACTTCCTTTCTGGTATACATTTTTTAATTTATTGCTGGGGGGGTTGGGGGAGAATGTTAATAATTTTGCCTCCAGTTCAGTAACAAGTCAGTCAATTGAACTGTAGATATCTAAGTGCAGGTAACATTTTTCAGCCTTTATGATTGTAGAGTGCAAAATCAGTTTAAGGAAATTGTTTTCTGGACTTACACTTGGAAATGCTAATCTTCAGGTTTCCTATTCTGAGCATATTGAGACTTTGTGCATTGATTTGTTTTGGCTATTGGGGAAGACATCTCACTTTCTAGTGATTTAAAGATTGTTTGGTTTTCAAATACCAAAGCTGTTGTTTCTAAATAAATACCTTTTAGTCTAACCTGATCACTAAAATGTGTTTTTTGTTTGTGGTTTGATTTATCTCCTTTCCTTTCTCTTGGCCCAGTTAGCACAAGCAGAGCCTTATGTTACACCTCTGTCCAATGTCAGCTACAGAAATGTTTGGATATAAAAAAAAATACAGTGTAAAAACCACTATATAAACATGGCTAAGCAGGAAACATTTTTGAAGGCAGAAGCTGGAAGGTAACACTGTTACATCTTGAAGCATGCAGGCCAAGCTTAACTTTTAAGAACACATAAAAATAGACCCAGAGAAAAACCAAGCAACAGATTTAATGGCCATCCAGTGAGAAATGAGTATGGCACATATGGTGCTCCCAGTGAAAAGCTGGGGCAGGATTTAACTTCAGATTTTTAAATAGGTTACTGTCTAGTCTCAGATGTAAAACCTCCCTCAGAAAAGTAGATTTTTATATCTGTTACTTGTCTGCAGACTGCTCCAATTACTTATTGGTCTAGCATGTTTACTACCCTACAAGGGAATAGATTAAAAGAAGTGAAGCAACAGAGTACATAAGTAATTGTACGTTAAGTATATATTTAACAGGTATATTAGCTATTATGCTTTAACAGAACATACCAGAAGTTCCTGGGCTCTCTCTTCCCGAAGTGTCAGAACTGCTGAGTTTCTGTGAAATAGCTGGCATGGAGATAAGAGCTTCTAGGGAGCTGTTTCAAAGCCATATGGTATCAGCTGGAGGCTGAGGTTTTCGATGTACTGCTGCCAACAGTATGATGTCCACCGAGTCCAAGAAAGATACGTGAACCTATTTAGACTAGACCTGCAAAAGATGGATAAGCAGTTGTTACATAAAGCAGGAATGGAACAACCACAACAAAAAAGGTTTGAGGGGGTTTTTCATCAAAATTATCGTCATTCTTATTAACCTCCCTACCACGTAATAAAATAACTGTTTTAGAATACCTTTAAAAAGACAAAATGGAACAGAAAGACAAAATAGGGTTTCTCTGTCTATAATATGTAAGATAGCAGGTTACTTAAGAAATGATTGCAGAAATGCTTAAAATACTAAACACAACTCCATGTTTAAGACCATACGCACAAAACAGGAAAATTGAGATAGCAACTGAACATCCAAAATTTATACTTTCTAATTAGTATTCAGTAAAAAGAGTGGAAACATAGGATACAGAAAGCCATATGGAAGTTAAAACTGGAAAGCACAGTACATTGTTTCACATGTAAATTCCTGTTTTTTTTTTTAATTTTTATTTTTTTAGAATCTCATTTCTATGCTTGTCAGTCCCAATTTTTTATTTTTGTCACATAATAAATACAAGATGCCAGAACAGAGTTTGGTTGATTCCATTGGAATTCAGAATGCAGCTTTCTCAAGCACTATTGTTTGGGTAGGATAATACATTCCTGAGAGGCAGACAAAACAGCAAAGCATTATATATTTGTCTTCTACATATGTGCTCCAGGCACCTTTCATCCAAATCAGTACCTACTGCTGAATGGAAGTTATGAAAATCATGGATTTTGCTGCTTGTTAATATTAAATAATAGGTTCATTTCAGCTTTATGGAAACCTTTAGTTTTAGCATTACAACTCAGTAAGTATTTCTTTTGTGGCAGCTCCTCTAAATGCCTACTCTTGCCTAGTTTGTCCTTTTGGTGAAAATAGGTGTTTTACCCTCTTTTCATTGACAAATTCACATGGCGTTCAACTGCAGGTCAGCGTGCTGATTGGGGATATGAAAATGCTCATTTGCGATGCTATGGAATCCCTGTCCTCTTCCAGGGAAGTGCTACTGATCTATCAATTAAAGGCAAATAGGAAAGAAATGAAGTCTGTCTTACCATGCACCGGTGTTTCTCTGTCGTCATGGACTGATGGTTCTTTGTATTCCTCGTAATACCTTCCTGGTGTGCCCTAGAGTGCACTAGAGACCCCTGAGAGGCCTCCATGTGGCAGCAGATCACAGTAAGGGTCTCTAGGAGGCCTCGGGGGTGCAATAGGAGGCTTCTAGGGCACCCGAGAATGCAATGGAGGGCCCAGGGAGGGGGCTGTACACAGAACACTCTAGGGAGACCTAGAGGCCTCCCAGTGCTCGCTAAAGGGCTCCCAGGGCCCTCCAGTGCATTCTCAGCTGCACTAGGAGCCTCTCACTGCACCCTAAGAGGCATCCCAGGGACACTTACTGTAATCTACTGCCCCCTGGAGGTCTCACAGGGCTCTCTAGCATGCTCTAGGGCACGCTCAAGTCCTCTCAGGGCCCCACAGTGAGCTCTAGTGCCAACTAGATGCCTTGCAAGGCTCTCCAGTGTCCACTAGGGTGCCGTATTGGCTTTCCAGCGCTCACTAAACATTCGTGAATCTCCAGTCCACCCTAAAGCCTGTGCCTGTCTACCAGGGCCTCCCAGTATGCTCTAGCTATCCCTGAAAACCTCACAGTGGTCCCTAGTGTCCTTTAGGATGCTCCAGAGGCTTCCTAGTGCAGCCTTGGGGCGTCTCACGGCCCTGCAGTACACTCTAGTGTCCCCTGGAGGCTTCCCAGGGCCTTCCAGTATCTTACCTCACTTTCCAAAAGCCTCCCAGTTTGCTCTAGGATGCCATATAGGAACCTCAGCCCCCCCTGAGGGGCTCACTACAGGCTTCCCAGTGGTTTCTAGAGGCTTCAAGGGACTCCCAGTACAATCTAGAACCCTCTGGATCACCCCCAGGTTTCTGCCATTGTGCCCTAAGGCCCTCTGGAGGCCTTGTAGGTCTCTCCAGTGTGCTCTAACACCCCCTGGAGACGCAGGGCTCTCCAGTGAGCTCTAGCACCCACTAAAAGACTCCCAGTGCAGACTACAGGCCTCCCATGGCCCTTCAGCCTGCTCTAGAGCCTTTGCAGGTCTACAACAGCCCCCCAGTGTACTCAAACTCCCCCTGAAATCCTCCCAGTGCCTGTGGGTGTGCATTGAGCTCCCCTGGAGATCCTGAAGGGCTCTCCAGTCCACTCTAGAGAGCACTAGAGGCTTTATAATGCACCCTAGAGGTTCGCAGGGCCTACCTGTTTTTGTCTAGTGCCCCCTGGAAAGCTGTAGGCTCCCCCACTCCCTCCACCCCCCCCTTGAGTGCTCTAGAGCCCCCTGGAGCACTTGTGGGGCTCTACAGTGTGTCAATGTGCTCTGGAGTTTCATAGGAGATTCCAAGGGCACTCTAGAGGCATCCCAGGCCCCCCAGTGCTCCCTAGTATACTCTACAGCATGCTAGAGGTCACCTAGGGACACCCAATGTGTTTAGAGCCAGCTAAGGGCCTGGCAGGGCTCTCCGCTGTCCTCTAGGGTTCCATGAATGCCTCCCAGTTCACACTAGAGGCCTCCAGTGGCCCTCCAGTCTGCCCTAGAACTTCTGCATATCTATCAGGGCTCCTCAGGACACTTTAGCTCCCTCTGAAAGCCTCCCAGTTACTCCCAGTGTCCTCTAGGATGCCTTAGGAGCCACCCAGTGCAGCCTTGAGGCCTCCTGTGGCCCTCCAGTACTCTAGAACCTTTAGGAGGCCTTGCAAGGCTTTGTAGCATACTCTAGCACCCCTTGAATGCCTCTTTAGCGCTCTCTAGGGTAATCTACAGCCATCCCACTGTGCCCCCTGATATGCTCTAGTGGCCCGTAGAGGCCTCCCAAGCCTCCCAGTGCACTCTAGTGGACCCTGGACACCTTCCGAGGCCTCTCAGTGAACTCTACCACTTCCCAAAGGCCTCCCAGGCCCCACATGTAGTTCTAGGATGCCCATGAGGAATTCCACGGCTCCCAATTGCACTCTAGTGAGCACTAGAGGCTTCCAAGCGCACGCTAGAATCTCCAAGGGCCTCCCAGTGTAGTAGTATAGTATTTCCTGGAAGGTGCCCAGGGCACCCCAGTGCATTCTAATGCCCTTTAGAGACCTTGCAGTGCTCTCACATCCCCTAGAAACCTTCCAGAGCTCTCTAGAGGCCTCCCAGGGCCTCCCAGTAAAATCTTTGGTGCCCTAGGTATCTCCAAGTACACTCTAGAAACCTCCCAGTGCTCACCAGCGCACCCTAGAGAGACCTAGAGGCCTCCCAGTGCACACCAGAGGAGTTCCAGGGCCCCTGGAAGACCTTTCAGGGCTCTCCAGTGTGCTCTAGCGCCCATTAGAACCTTTCCAGGGCACTCTAGAGACCTCCTGTGGTTCCCAGTGCCCTCTAGTATCCCCTCCAAAGTGCTTACAGTTTGTTTCATTGAAGAAGTATGACATGCTAAAACACACGCAACTTGGTCTAGAAAAGAAAACACAGTATTTCCAGTTAGTACAAAGTGGTAGTTGCTATTCAGTCACAAAATAATTCAGAATAAAATAAAATTTCAAGTCAACATATAATCTTACAATAATTAAGCCCGGAAGGGGCCTCAGGAAATCGTTCAATACAACCCCGCTGACGTGTCTGAATATATCACTGCCTGAAATGTCAGATAGTGTTATTGCATCAAGAGTTAGAATAACTCATTTAACGTTTTCCTTCTAGAAACACCTTTGCAATGAAATTTCAAAGCAATGGGAAAGCAAACAGCTGCTACAGATTATATGCAACTTAGGTGAAGTCTTTTTTTAACCAAAGTTGTATGTTTAGCCTGGATTCAAGGTCCATCTAAACACAGTTCCTGTTTTTTCTTTTTCTTTTGTTTGATTTTTTCTTAAGCATTTGTGCATATAAAAAATTATCCCACAGTTACACAAGTTTTCCATTGGCATCAGAATAACACTGCATTTTAAGTAATATGCTAGAGATAAATGGTAACATATAAAATAGCTTGCAAAGCAGAGCCTGCAGCATAAAGCCAACTTGCATCATGCTTGGAATTCTCTTTGCCGTGTTGACTCTGGCAGCTGCAGGTCTGTACTCAATTTCAGTATTAGTTCTAAAGGAATAATGAATTACAATCTAATAGCAACTTTCCTTTTCTTGGGGAAGGGGGGGGGATTAGACATTCTGCAACAAAGCAGAATGAAATACAGCATAGGTGGTTAATTAAAAGGTTTTCTGAAAACAGCAACTAGGTGCTATGCTATTCTATTCATATTACATGAGCTCAATTAGCATTACTGCTCTCATCCGATAGCAAAATAAAAGCTAAATTACATAGCTTGAATACACTGAAATAGAGTTAATCCACATCAAATTGTTTTGCATTTGTTAGGAGCTGCATCTCAATTGACTCTTGAGAATTTGGTTAAGCCAACATGATTTGGTTACTGTCAGAAAACAGACAGACTTTATGTAACATTGGTCAGTCTTGACTGATGGCTATATCTTGATCAGTATCACAACAAATTATAGCCTATATTTGTGCCATGCAATGTTCTGTATGAACACAGTTATTAAAAACAAAACCGACCTCCCTTAGAAATTTTTTTTAAAGTTCCTACTTACAAATCACACATCTTACTTTGTATGTCTTCTAGCCCTTGGCTGTGGGGTTCCTGCCTTCCCACCTGCTGTGACTAGAGTTGTTGGAGGGGAAAATGCAATACCGTACAGCTGGCCCTGGCAGGTTAGTCATTTTGTGCTTCCCTGGAACAATTAGAGCTGTGATGCCCTCACAAAACATGGCTGAACAAAGCCAGGTCTTATGTTTCATTTGATCATTGCATCTTATCTGTCATGTCTTAGGTTTTGAATATTACCTTCTGATCAATCTCAAAATTTCCAGTCTATTTAAGAAAGCTCTGAACGTGCCACCTCTTGTTGATTAGAAAGGCTCTCATGTTCTTGCATTAGACTAGGGCACTATGCCATATTTAAGCAAGAACACTGTGAAATTCAGTGGAAAGTGCAATACCTACTGGAGCACAGTTGTACATGGTTAACAAATAGCTTTTTGAAGCAAATGAAATGCTCTATTTGGACCACACTTAGTGAGGACTTTTGGGAAAAAACAACATTATAAAAATCAAATTTTTGGATGATAGGGAAGGAGGGAAACCTGAGGACAGGAATTAGAAACTCTTCTTGTTTAAAAACTCCCACCGTTTTCAACTGGCAAATTGTGTTATGCGTGCAGGAAGAAAGTGCAACGATGAAAAATGAGCAAGCAAAAACCCAAAACTTACTTGATATGTTGATTCTAGGCCTCCCTTCAATATCAATCAAGTGGCAAATGGTATCATACTTGCGGAGGAACCCTCATTGCAACCAACTGGGTAATGACAGCTGCACACTGCATCAGGTAAATCACTGTGTTAGTCTGTACTCAGAAAACAGTGCACGACCAGAGATAGATGAAGCAAAATAGTATTAATGCCAGTTCTTCCTTTCCCAATAACGAACTTCAAGTTTCATATCTTTTATTATAACTAATAGGTCACAAGAAGGAGCACATTTTTTAATTTCCTTAAAATAAAAGTAGAGGGGGAAAAAGAAATCTCATACTATTAACTTAATTATATATCCTTAATTTCCTGTAGATACCTAAAGAATCATTACATTTTCAAGTTGCTATTAAAATTCAACTACGTTGCCTACTTCTACTATATACATGGCAGTGAGAGCCACAGAGAACTCAATCCACTCCCTGAAAAAGTAACCACAAATGGTTTGAATTTCCCAGTTGTTTTCAGAATACTCTTCATACTATGGGAGAGTATAACAAACAAATCATCAGGTACAAATATGCCCCTTCGTCATCAAAGTTGTTTCCACGGAGCCAACCCCATTGTGGTTTGGTAGTATATGTCCTTGAATATGTGTATACATTACATGTTGGTTATTGCACCACTAGGTTGTATAAAACATCATCATATGAAATAAGAAGGATTGGCTGCATGTTATTATTATTAATTTTGTATATTATGTGTGTCCTGCAGCTGTTTACCAGTGAAGATTCTTATGAGCAAATACTATCATGTTGTCAAAAAGGCAGTCCAAATTGTTTATTTCATTGGAGAATACCACCTGTATCCTGTGAAAATTTGAAGCATCTTCATTTGATAATGAATCCTAAAGCAGGAGTCAACAGGATGGCTTGGAGATTAAATGAGTATTAAGCCCATCATACAATGTCTTGTCCTTAGTAAATAAGTCAGACATTGGCTCAGCTCCAGCCAAATCATGTGTGTGATGTGAAACTACAGTCTTAAGATAACCAGTCTTAACAGTCTTACTGATAATAACCTTGCTGGTATCTCAGGTGGCTAAGATGCAGATGACTAAGCAGCGAGCTGGTAACTGCGTAACTGTTAGTCCTTTTCTTGTCCAGTTCTACCAGGCAATATCGGGTACTTCTTGGAAAATATAACTTAGCAGAAGAGGAAAGAGGATCTGTGACAGCTTTTCCAGAAAAATTCGTTGTCCATGAGAAATGGAATTCATACAACGTTGCAAACGGGTAAGTTGGTGGAAAGTATTTTTTCACATACTAGATGCCAGACAAAAATCAAATTGACTGAATCCCACCTACCCTGAGCTGTAGCAGCTAAATGGATGTTTAGTCTCCTGTTACAGCTTACAATGGTATTTCTAAACCTTTGCTCGTAGATGAGAGCCGAGACTCCAGTATGTACCTTTCCCCCTCAAGAGAAGAGAAGGAACTGGCAGTATTAATTGATTATTGACTAATTGTGTTTTCGGCTGCCATTGTGCATGTTTATGTTTATCTGAGATAACTGTTGTTCTATGCAATAATTTCTTTCATACTGTGGAAGGGAATGAATTGATCAATCAATTTAAACAACACTTTGAGGCTCTCATATGAATAGCATAAACAGAGAATTATTGATAAATAGTATTAATATCTTTGTTGCTGAAGGACTCCTATGCATTCCTGCAGGATGAGTGCATTAGCAAAGAAATTGCCTTGCTTTCTGGGTGCTTGGAGTTAGTCCTCACACATGCACCTGTTTTTAGTGAAGAAAACCTATAAAAGCCCCAGAAAGCTGCCAGCAGCAAAGTGGACAGTTCTGTAGGGAATGGTCTTCCAGTGTATGGATTTCCCCGCCGCTTTAAGGGTGGAGGAATCTTTACTGTTCATGCAGTGGCCTTGCTCCCTTGCATCTCTTTTAAATAGGTGAAGTGTTGAACAACAGCAGCTATTTGTGCTGCTATGTCTTAACTATTTGCAATCCTCTTCACCCCTTGCCTTCCCCATTCTCATATATGTGCATGTGACCACAGGTATGACATTGCTTTGATCAAACTCACTGAACACGTCAGCCTGAGTGATCAAATTGAGCTGGCCTGCCTCCCTGCTGCACAAAGCATCCTGTCATCCAACACTGCCTGCTATGTGACAGGATGGGGAAGACTGCAGAGTAAGTACCTGGAGATTTGCAAAACTGAAACAAAATCTTTTAGTACTGTCATCTCTTTTGGAGTTGACTGGAAAAAGGTGGGTTGGTGGTGCTCAAGATCCCCTTCACCCCAAGTTGATCAGGCCACTTCACGCACACTATGATTTTTCCCTGCATTTATTTTGCTTGTAATTGAGCTAGTAATGCACTAGAGGGCCCTATACTCAGCTTTCAGAAACTATTCGAATAAACATTAATAGCGTGAATTTGCTAGTCCTAATATACCTTTCTGAATAACTGAAAAGGCAAATAAGGGAACAGAAATAAAGAAAAATCTCTTCAGCAGAAGTGCTAGCTCAACTCAAGAGGCAATTCCTAGAGAGATAAGTAAATTGTAAACTTCCAAACAAAGAACAGCCCTTTATTTCTCTAACAAATAGATATTTTTAAGTCATTAGTAAATTACAGCCTTTTTTTTTTTTTTTTGGTGAAAGAATGCATATAAGGAATGGATTATACAGCTCATGGAGTTTCTTACCTGGAGGAATAGTGTCCATATCCTGAGAGAAAATTAACAATGCACTTTTGGTCTTCCTTCAGTGCCGTGGTATCGTGACTCCTTTTTTTCTATCCCATCACAGCAAATGGAGCTCTTCCAGATGAACTGCAGCAAGGTCTTTTGCTGGTGGTGGATTATGCAACTTGTTCCAGGCCTAACTGGTGGGGAAGCACAGTGAAAACCAACATGGTTTGCGCTGGTGGGGATGGAATCACCTCCAGCTGTAATGTGAGTCCAGAGAACATCATTCTTAGGGGCTGGTTTCAGACACAAACAGGCCTGATGGGAAGGAAAGCTTAAAACACAAGGAAGAACTATTCACACAATGACCACAGTTAACTATTATCCCCCTTCCTCTCAGGGGGACTCTGGTGGCCCACTGAACTGTCAAGGTGCTGATGGCAGATGGGAAGTGCACGGTATTGTCAGCTTTGGCTCTGCTTTGGGCTGCAACTATTATCGGAAACCTTCTGTCTTCACTCGGGTCTCTGCTTACAACAGCTGGATCCAGCAGGTAAGGCTCTATGCATTTATACTGAGCAATACAGACTCTTAGCTATTTCTAAGGTCATTATTGGAGGACCCAGGGGAGAAAAAGATGTTTTAAAGGTGTGTCTTCTAGAGAAAAAGCACCTGAAAAATTATTCAAGTTATCTCTGATTGACATTTCTGCCACCTACTCAGGGAACTGTTTCACTTTTAATTTAAACGATACTTTACATACAAGTAACCTGTCTCTGTGGACAAGCCCTTACCAGCACAAAAGCAATTCCCTGAGCAAAAATACATAATCCTCTTTGAAATTAGTTATCCAAATTATATTCTACTTTTAAATAAGTCTCTATGTTTAGGAATTCATTTTCCCTTTAGACTACAGATGTATTTATCGTTAGAAAAAGATTTATTGTGACTTCAGAAGCGATTACTTAAATTTGTATTTATCAATAACACTGATTGGAACAATTGCATCCTAGAAGGCAGCACATGCTGCTCAAGTCTGGAGCAACAATTTTTTTCTTAAGATAATATAGACCTTAATTTAAAGAGTGGATGAGGATCAAAAATCTTGTTTCAGTTATTTAAATGCTGCATCCTAGAAGCAACATACACTATTCACAAATTCATATCTCTTGTGATCTGATTTTCACCTCATTTTACATTTTTGTAGGTTATAGAAAGCAACTAATCCAGAGAACTGGATGACAGATCAGATCGGTGCCAAGAAGGAGAGCAGTTTGAATAAAGACATAATCATGACACCTTTGATCACAAATAGCTGGGAAATTATTCTTTTAACTCTGCAATAAACACTATTTTTGCAACATGAAAGAAAAACACGTGTCCCTGGCAATTCTTCTTGTGTATTGTCAAGACCAGAGCCTGTATTTAGCGATAATGCTGGAGACCTTTTAAAGCTTTTTCCCTGCCTTGGGCTGGAGCTTGATGCTCACCTGGGAGAAGATGCCAGCCTGCTGTGAAGAAGATGGGCACCAGGAAGAGTAGAAAGCCATGGGATGAACTCTAGGGGTAGAGCCGTGAGAAAGCAAGGAACTAGCAGGGCAGGAGGAGGCAGGCAGGCAGGAGACAGGACCCTCAAGCCTGCGAGCAGGACTCACCAGGACAAGCAGTGCAATGCCCAGCAGGAAGGCAACGCGGGCGCGAGCAGGTCAATGCAGGTGAGTGTGGGAGTGCTGCAAAGTGCCTGCTTTTAGAGAGGTTTTTAACACCCTGGGATCTTGGGGTTTAGCAACAGGAATGTTAAAATGCAGCAGCAAGTGCTGGCAGCTGCCCCGGCAGCATCGCTGCAGACCCCTCTCCCTTGTGCCCACATTGCTCTTTCTCAGTTAATTCAGATGCCAGGTGAAGACTTCTGAATTGTTGCTGTCAGCCAACACTCAGTTGGACACAAGTGGGTTTTATTTTTATTTTTTCAAAGTGCAAGCAGAATCACAACATTTTAACTTGGCACAAAATTAAAACCCCTCTTTATCTTTCTCTGACCACAATAAAAGTTAGGTAGTGCAAAATTGAGGCAGATTTTGTTGTTTTTCTTCTGCCTCCTGGAACATTTTTAGGCAGATTCAAAAGTATAAATCAATTATATCAATTTTATCGATTATAAAAGGAGGGTGAGTGGTTCAAAGGTTAGCAGTGGAAAGAATAAGGAAAAGATTGGAAGTTGATTCTGAGACTAGAAATGCGTCTGGGTTCAGAGACAAGCTCTTCCAGGCTCGCGGTTACTTTCAATCAGACATTTTGTTTTTCGTACCTTTGGATTAAACACTTTTGTGTTTTATTCAAGACAAATTGTATTAAACTATATTGAATATAAATAAGAGAAAACTTGGAGGGCTCCCCCCCTCCAGTCACCACTACTATGCAGAGAAAGAGAAAAAGAAAAAAAAAAAAAAAAGGATTGATCAGAAACCCAGTTTCTTGGTTTGTTCTTTTCAGTGAGAAAAAAAGGTTGTATGGGTACTCAGGAGTCACCAGCTTCATCATAACATCAGTTGTTCTCATGATTATGATTAACGGAAGATTATAAATGATTAATAGTTCTGAAAATCAAAACTGTTAGAGGTTACTCTAGCTGTGCAGAGGATGGATATCAGGTGCAGAATGAAAGAAGAAGAAAAGGTAATCATGAAGCACAAATAGTGATAATTGGGTACGTGTATGCGTCTGTAAAAACTGGAACAAAACTGAAATTTGATTAATTTTTCTTTTGAAATATTTAGACAACATAGTGGAAACATCTAAGCTTATTTTAAAATATCAGCACAAACTAATCTTCTGGAAATTCCTATTAAGAACAAATTCTAAAAGTTTTGGTATCTCCTTTGATTAAAAAATGTCAACTATTACAGTTGATAATCATTGAAATCATGAACCCATTTTTTATGGTCTTTAAGGTCTGCATAGAAGTTACACAGGGAATAAAACCTGCAGCAAATTATTTCATCAGTCTTAATACCTGAAGTAAAACTGATTTAATTCCTGTGTTTTTGCAGCTCTGAGACTGTCATGAGAACTGTCTCTTTACCACACCTTTTCTTTTAAGACAAAATGTCAGAGGGAAAAATAGAACAAAAGATGTCTTTCTATAACGTGCAGCTAACTCCCTGGTACTTCGGTACGTTGTTTCAGAACACATGCACATTATTAAATATCACCACCTGCTCCAGCTATATTTTCAGGAGCTTCAAGAAACACCTCAGTGATCAGACATCACCACCACCCCCATCCCACCCATTTTCTTTTTTTTTTTTTTCCTTTTTTTTTTTTTTTTTAGATGTTCTCACTCCTCCAATGCTGGTGGTAGAAAAACAGTTCAAAGGATTTTGACAGCATGCACCATCTCCCTCTGCAGCCTTCTCGGAGCCATTTCTTTTGATTTGAGCAACAACTTGGAAATATGGAAAGACACAGGAAAGGCCATTCAGGAACTTGCCTCCTGTGAAAACCTTTGGGCTGTTCGCCTCATCTCTCTCCTGCAGGAAGAAAGGCACAGTTGGCTGGTCCCAGCAGCAGCTGAAAGGAACACCCCATTTCGTGCTGATCAGCTACTGGAGAATTTAAACTCCCTCTGTAAGGCAAGCGAAGCAGAACTGTACTGTGAGAATTGTCGATGCAGGAAGGAGAAAATCTCCATCTGTAGGTTTTACATCACTGACATGAGACAAAAAATCAATAGCACAGGTGATACTGAAGCTACCCAGGTGCTATCCAGAGTGATCTCTGAACTGCTGGAGCTTTTTAGTAGTCCCCATGAAAACCTCAAAGCTATGAGATACAATCCTGACTGGGCAGACATAGTAGCTTTTAAACTCATCCTTCTAATAAGAGAAGCCCTGCTTAAAGCTCACTTAATACCAATATCTACAGGTTTTCAAACCACATTGCATCAACTTTCCACCGTTCTGAACTATGCTATCTTCTCATCAGAGAACGTACATAAGTGCTGGATGGATAACGTCAATCTCTCATTTCATTTCACCCACTACGAAGGGATCTCTTTTTCCATCCCATTCCTGCGCTCAGATGAATTTGTCTCCACTGAAGCCTTGTTAAATGGACTTCGTTATGTGCAGAGCTGCCTGCTGCAAAAGGGGCAGGAAAAGCTCGTCAAGAAATCTAAAGAAATCCTGTTCACAATGAGCCTTAAGATCAGTCTGCTAGTGATAGCCTGCCTCGTTTACCCCATAATCCTTATATCCTTCAAGCAAATGATGGAATGGATACACAATTATGCCAGGAACCTCAAGGAAAAGACACAGGACTTGAAACGGGAGAGGCAGCTAGCTGAGGACCTCTTGCACCAGATGTTGCCAAAATCTGTGGCCAAGCAGTTAAGGAAAAGGCAAAAAGTTGAGGCAGAAAACTATGATCAGGTAAATCCAGAGTCTGTACGTTAGCAAATGGAAAGGATGCAATTGCCTAGGGTAGAAAAATATTTGTTAAAAAGAGCATTCACCTTGCCTCCGTTTTGAGGAACCTGCTTTTGCACCTACAGTTGAATGTGAATGTAAATCCTAATATTCACTACGGGGTTTTGAAAGAGCTGTGCAATGTGCCATAAAGTACCTAGCTACTTAGGCTGATGGGGCAGGAAGAAGAGCTGAAACTTCCACAAGTATAGTTTTCGATGTCAAAGGCCTATACTTGTAAGTTGTCTCACTTGGGTTTAAGAGACTACCCATGAGAGCCAGCCAGCATCATGAGACCACGTGTACACAGCATGCCATGCCTGCAGTCACCAATGCTCAACATAGCCCTCAGCCAAAATCCTGATGCTACAGTAATTGCAATTCTCTTTGCTCTTTTCCACCTGGACACACTGCTACTTTCAGCTCTGAAATACAACAATAACTGTTTGCATTTAATTGGTAGGTGTTGTTACCAAAACAGTGACATGCAGTTGCACAGTTAATTATAATTCACAATAGTTATGACATTGAAAGTAGCTAAGCCAATGCAGGGAGTGAAAAGGTTGCTTTTCTAAATTAATTGGTATTACCAGCGTCAAATAAAAGAACAATTTTAGCTTAAACACTGACACAGTTCAGGCAGCACAAAGAAGAAACACTTAATTTTTTGCTAGCTATTGCACATTTCCCTTCCTCAATTCAGTTATGGTTTCTGTTGTACTTTGTTTTATAAATTTGATTTAAAAAAAATAATAAGTTTCTCTGTAAATTATTTGATCATAACAAAGATGAACATCATTTGAAGAGAAACAAAATCCAGTTAATATTTCCTGATTCAACAAGAAATCAAGTAGCAATTGAGTTTTAATTTCTTGGTCTGCTCAGATACCCAGTCTTGATCAGCGCAGTTCAAATTGCTTTAAAAGAAAAATCAGGCTCTACTTCCATATGAAGCCTGTTTTTGACCTGCTTACAAGCTGCAAAGCATTTGACTTTCAGTCTTCCATCTCATGCAAGGTATTCAAAGAAGTGCAGATGATAAACTTAGGAAATAAACATATTTTATCCAGCAAAGTAATAGAAACAATTCAGAGCAGAGCTTGCTAATTTAGGTTTGTATCTATTCAGTTTTGCAAAATTGGTTCTATATGCAGCCTGTGCTTTAGCCTCTTCTGCTCAGAATTTCACAAATCCCCATACTCATCAGAGACGCTGTCTCTACTGCCTGGAGATGTTAACTTCACGCCTTCCTTCTCCCTGTGACAGGTGACTATTTTTTTCTCAGACATTGTGGGGTTCACAAGCATTGCTGCCTCCTGCACCCCCTTGCAAGTCGTTGAGATGCTCAACAATCTCTACGTCTGCTTTGACAGCAGGATTGAGTCTTACGATGTTTACAAGGTGAGTACAAACTTGCAGGCAAGGAGTCTAGAACTAGCTGAAATCCTACTTACTGTGTTCCCTGGTGAATGTCAAATACAGCTGGCCAGAAGCCATGAAACCCAAGATCCCCCATTACCCAGGGCCTACATCACAGCTTAGCAAGGGGTGGACAGCCGAGATGCATTTTATTCTGATTTCATTTTGAAAGAAAAGCTTAGTGCCTGCCACTCGGTGACAGATGTCCCTTTCCTGCAGGTGGAAACCATTGGTGATGCCTACATGGTGGTGAGTGGCCTGCCGGAGAGGAATGGCACTAAACACGCTGATGAGATTGCCAAAATGTCTCTGGATCTGGTGGCAGCAGTTCGTCAAGTCGTGATCCCTCATATGCCAACTGGCAGGCTGCAGCTGCGGGCTGGGATACACACAGGTATGTGAGCTGAGATAGAGGCCTGGAAGAGAACAGGATGGTGCCTAATTGCGTGAGAAGAACACTTCTACATTTCTGTACTAGCCACTGACTCCCTACAGGACCCCAAGATGAGTATTTCTCCAGGTTCCAGCAGTAACAGTTGGGCAAAATGATTTTTGCTTGCATCAGTGTGGAAAGGGCTGTGACACAGTTCAGTACCTGCAAAGCACGCCTTCCCCTGACATCAACACCAATAATCAACAGCTAATCAGATGATTCCTTCTCTCCTTTAGTAAATACTGTGCAGCCGGGTGCTAGATGCAGTGAGTGTTCCCAATTCCTGTTGCTCTTTGAGGATCCAGAATTTGTCTAGCAAAGGTGTCTACATTCAGCATCTCCCTGCACTTCTTCCACTTGTTTCTTATTAGGTTCTCTATGCCTTGTGTTTTCTCAGGACCCTGTGTAGCTGGAGTTGTGGGGTACAAAATGCCTCGCTATTGCCTGTTTGGGGACACAGTAAACACAGCCTCCCGCATGGAGTCCACCAGCTTGCGTAAGTGACTTGGGCACACTCACATGTTCCTCGCGTGCCAGCCAGGCTCCCACCTGTACTCTGTGCCTCTTAGGCACTGCAGTGAAAGGAAACCCCCTGACATCCCCTCATGCTGGGCATGGCCAAGTGTGAAATAAGGTTCATACAGGAGAGCATTCTCTGGGGAATATGCCAGGCTAGAGAACTAATTCCCATAGATCTAAAGAAGCATATGTGTGACCTGTAGCTGCCGCTATCCCTGTGCATATACTAATCGAACAAGCAAGAGAAACTCTTGTGCGTTCATGTGGCAAATAAAGTTATATCTCTTTTGCTATTTCTTGGAAGTGATTGGGAATAAGAAAAAGAGGGTAAAAAGTGCTGAATAGGACTAGGCAAGCTGCGTTTCATTTTAAGGACTTGAATAACAAAGGCATTAGGTAGAGACACTGTGGCTACACAGAAGGGGACAGCGTATGTTTTTCTTGGCCCAGCTTTTTATGCTACCTTTGCTACCAATGCCACATACGTGTACTGTGCTGTTGTACAGAGATACCCCATGCAGCACTGCATAGTCATGTCAGTGGTTCTGTTAACCTAAACTGCTTCTATGGTTTAACCGACATCTGCATGCAGTGTCACGGAGACAAAACAGTCCTCATCCTCCATTTGGGCATCTTCCCCTTCTTTGTACTTCTTCCTTAACCTTACATTTTCCAAAGAGGAAGTAGAAACGCTGGGCTGGTAAAGCAGGAGGACCAATGTGTGCTCTCCAGGAACAGGGGAATCACTCCCTTCTGATGCTCTGTTCTGAATCCTAGCACAGAAGATCCACATCAGTTCTGCTACATACAACGCCCTTCTCACAGATGATGCGTATGAAATTGAACTGAGAGGAGAAATTGACGTCAAGGTAACTGCTTTTCTGTAACTTTGCAAAAGTAGAGGAGCTTAATGGGATAGGATGGATTTGGCCATTGCTCTTCTCTGTGTTGCAAGCTGTTTTTTAGCCACGACACCAAGATTCTCTTGCTAGTTCAGCTGGAAACGGCTATACGTTACTTCTCCTAACCAAAGCAAAAATGTTACTGTGTGCTTTGAAATACAGCTGGTGTGTGTGCCCCTGCACGGAACCACATGAGTATGGGTGAAAGCCTTAGGATAAAGTTACAAAGACACATAGATGCAAGGCTGATTTTAAACCCTTAGAAATACTGCCAGTGACCAGCAAGGCCTTTTTCTGCACTGGAAGAACTACCAGAACCCAAACTGCATACAAATTACAATTCTTTTCCTAAGCAGCAGCCTCTCATGATAGCGAGAGAGATGCAATACAATGCAGTACAAATAGGAGTCCCAGGCATAGTGATTCTCTGCTCTGCCTCACATCCCACGAAAATATCCCACTCCCTGCTCTCTCTCCTTATTCTTGTCCCAGGGCAAAGGGAAAATGAAAACCTACTGGCTTCTTGGTAACAAGAACTACAGTGTCCAAAATGACAGCCTGGTGTGTCACTGGAATCCAGCAATTTCCAAGAAAAAGAAGATGGAAAGTAGCCGTGGATCTGTCCAACAAGTAAGGAGGTGAACGTTGAGCAGGGCGAGCCATTCACTAATGGCTGAGATATGTAGAACTTGTGTCTTTGTCCTGTAAGTAGAGGGATCTGCTGTGTGCAAATACAAGCTCTAATATGTGTTCCTCTCCGTTATAGCTTAGTACAGGCACTGTGAGAGCAGTACCGACCGACCAGAACCCTGTAATGTCCTGGGATGAGCAGAGCCCTGACAGTCACCCTCAAGGGAGTTCCAGACCAGCCTGGACCCCTGAGAATGCCACCCATGGCACAAGCTGGAAGCAGAGGAACGGCTTTCACCAAAGCTCTAACCAGAACCTACAGGGGAATCTTGCTTCCTTGAGTTCTCCTGCCTTGGGGGAAGGTGGCAAAGGTGCCAGGGTAGAACACAGGGCACAGCTTGGAGACAACGGTTGTAAAGCATCAGGAAAAAAAGAGTTTCTCCCAGGCTTTGTAGCTGAGACGTGACAGGGTAAGAAATGACATTTGCTGGGGGACTCGACTGCCCCAGGCAGACAAGTTTGTTTTAAATATTATCTTTTGTTCTTAGCTATAATTCACATTTTTAACTAGTCTGTTTACTTGAGAACCTAAGACACCAGTAGAAATATAGCAAGATGTCTCTGAGCAAGGAAAGCCTTCAAAAGTGCAGGAGCAGAAATGGTAGATACAATATCAGAAAGCAATATGACTCCTTTCATTCCAGTACAGCTACTCTAGATTTGTATTTGTAGGTGACACAGAATCTAACCAAAGTCCAGACATAGTGAGGCCACTGGCAGAACCTGAGCCAGCTTATTTCAAGATGGTCTGTACATCTCTCTTGTAAGCTACAAGAAGTAGAAGAAGAGGGAGTACCTACAGTTACACACGCCTTGCAAGCGGTAGCTTACAATTACTCTTTTTGATCATTGCTTCAGAGAACAAAAGAAGTGAGAACAATATTAAATAACTTCTATTACATCTCTGAGGCATTCTGTCTTTCCAGCTCTTCTTCATTACAGAGGAAGCCAGTCTGGACATCTCAGGGCTGGTCTGGACATAGCACTCACTGAGCTAATAAGAAAGACTATAACCCCTTATCTAGGTTGATGGCCAGTATGCATACTGAAAGACTTGAATCCTTTCATCTGCTTCCTTTCAGCACTCGGCAAGTAGGATCAAATATGGATAAAACGGGGAACTGGGAACAGAGATAAACGTCAAAGTCAGGGAAGGAAAATGCCTCAGGTGCACATACGCCCTCACAAGCGATGAAAGGAACCCCACCAGAAGAGAAGGAGAGGGACAGCTGGGTACCGCAGGGCAGCTCAGGGCCACAGGAGCCCCACACTGGCTCCAATTGTTATGAAAATTCTGGGTCAAGATCAGAGGCAAATTATTTGCATGGAAAACTGAGCCTGTTCTGATCTTCATCTCTTCAGAGGCTTCTGTGTGGATTTTTAATTTAGAAAATAGCAGAAAATGGCCCTGTGTTCTTGATGATAGACGGCAATTAGTGTTATTAATGAAACATGCTTTGGTTCAACTCTGAACAATCCCTCTCCAGAGGTGAAGTGGGAAGTGATGAGCTACTTTATATGCATATTGTTGATGCTTTGATATGGTGCCTTGGTTTCCAAAGATTTTGGAAGGTTGGCTGGCTTACCTCTGAGGCTGACTTTTAGTACGATGAAACATTTTCAGGACTGAAAAGCCTGGGTCTGAATCAGTGCTGGACCCAGTACTGACCCTTGAGGAACACTCGTCACTGATCTCCACCTGGACACTGAGCCATTGACTGCAACTCTGAGTGTCACCATCCAGCCAATTCCTTCCCCACCAAGTGGTCCATCTGTCAAATCCATGTCTCTCCAACTTAGAGACAAGGATATAACAGGGGACAGTGTCAAATCCCTTGCACAAGTGCAGGTAAATGACATCAGTTGCTCTTCTCCTATTCAGCAATTCTGTAACTCCATCGTAGAAGGCCTCCAGAATTGTATGGCACGATCTGCCCTTAGCGAAGTCATGTTGGCTGTCACCAATCACCTCCTTATTTTCCATGGGCCTTAGCGTAGTTTCCAGGAGGATCTGCTACATCATCTTGCCAGGCACAGAGGTGAGGCTGACTGGCCTGTAGTTCCCTTTGTCTTCCCTCTTTCCCTTTTTGAAAATGGGGGTTATGTTTCCCCTCTTCCAGTTAGCCATATGAAGCCAGTTTACCCATAACTTTCCTCCAGTACCACTCAAAGGCTACACCTCATTTTCATAAAGATCAAAGGGATTATTTTAGCCATCCTGCCCCAGTCATCCTGCTGAGTTACATGAGATGCAGAGTCTGAATAAGAAGCTGTTATGGTCCTCCTAGCAGATCTAGAAACAAGAATCTCTGCTTCCCCCTTCAGTCAGCCTGCTGACATCTGAATTTTCACAACACCAGAGCAGGGAGAGGCAATAATCAGCATTTTCCTAGATTGAACGCCAGATGTCATTACAGACCTGCCTGATGTATGCCGCATTCACAGTCCTTAAGGCATCCTTTTGGAGACATTAAGAGGCCAGACTACTCGAGTACCACAAACTTTGTCACAAGGGAAGCTTCTGAAAGCAGTGAAAGGAGAAGAAGGGAATGTCATTGACCTGCCACAGCATTTTCCTCTTGAGATGGAGAAGGTCAGAGAAGCATGAAGGGCAAAACAGGCCTTTAAAGACAAGCATTAAAAGGGAACACACACTTGAAACTGGAGAGCAGGTAAAAAGGAAGGCAAATGAATATGACGAGATAGAGAAGAGCATATATCCTGGAGTATTTGCTGGCTCCTAGCAAAGCATCAGGTCCTGACTCCCAAGCCTGCTTTGGTGGTGACTGTTCCCTACTTTTACAACTTCCAGAACAGCGAGGATGGTGTCTATTATGGCCCAGACTCAGAAATGGAAGAAAGAAAAATCAAGGCTGACTTCACTAACAGCTTGTTCAGTGACCTCCAGTAAGTTGCTTAACCTTTGGGCTCTGAACTTCTTTTTGGGGTGTTAAGAAGTTTGCTATTGAAGAAATGTGTCAAAGTGAGAGAGGGGTGGGAAACTGGAAACAGAAATGATTCATGTAAATTAATCAGTTTGACAAAATTCTTGCCAGTGACATTTCAAAAATCCTATATGATACTGCTAGAAAAACAGAGCAAAAGCTATCCCAGGCTGTACAATAGTTGGGGTGATTCAGGTGCATTCACCCAGAATGCAGAAGTCCTGTCCCTCAAGTCCCTTCCGTCCTTCCATTAACATGCTGGCATACTCCCACCACCTGGGGGGACACTCAGTAAACGAACCCTGTTGTCACTTTTGTTCTCATCCATTAATGCCCAGCTGCAGCCAGGTGCCAGGGGTTTGGCCTTTAGAGTACTCAATAACTGCAGCCACTTTGTGCTCACCTTATGTGAGACATCAGTATTTTTAGGTCTCAGCTGAATGATGGCAAGCTGGGAAGCTTGGCTAGCTAATAGTCTCCCATCCCGTGGAGGCTAAGCCATATACCCAGGGACCCTGGCAAATACCAGGTAACAACCTCCAGGGCTTTTGTTCTTTTTGTTTCATGTGCTTGCTTTCAGTACTGCTCAGGAAGAGCCCCACGGGCAAAGCCAGCCCAGGACCCAGTTGGATCTCCAAGGGTCTTTTGCCTTTTTCCTCTTTACCCTCCAGGACATGCTGCATTGGAGGCTGTGGGGAGTCCATTAGCTGATCAACTGACCTGCAGATACAAGGAACTGCTTAATTAGCAGGTCTAAAGGAACATAGGGGATGGGGGGGTCACTCCAAAGAGTGACATAAAAACAACAGCTGCCTGAAAACCTTTTTTCCTTTCCTATCTAGAGAAAGCTATTTAACAACATGGCTGTTTACTCTCCTAATTAGAAACAGCAGCTCAGGCCTGCATTGATCCTTCAACACAAGAGCCTGCAGATTCAAGCTCATGGAAATAGCAAAAGGCAGGAGCATAAAAACCCAGTGATTTTGTGGAGTTTGTGCTCCTTGTCCTCATCTCACAGTGATTTCTAATTCTTCTCTAAGTGTCTTTCATTTGCTGTTCTCAGAGCAGGTCAGTGCTACATACATCAAGTACAGCACAGGTAGGTGTGAACCGACTTTGCTACGGGACCAGAAGCAGGATTATTAACTCCCAGGGCAGTGCTTATGTAGTCAGGCCCCAGAATGAAAGGATGATGATTACAGCAATCGTCCAAGGCAGACCACAGAGGACACTAAGTCCCTTCACTACACTTGTAAATGTCATATCTGGCTGCAGCTAGCCGAGAAAATTTCTTTCTATTGCAAAGTCCTTGAAATACAGAACAACTCCATATTGGACCAGACCCATATGACTTTGTGATATGCCAGCACCTGAGCTTCTGCCTTGCTGGAACATTCCATACAGCTCAGTATGGGCCTGACACTGACAGCAGTTTCCCTAGTGCACTGCTCAGTAATTCTTACTGCCAAATTTAGGCTGACAGAGGCCTTAGCTGTGGACCCTAAAGACTAGGGATTTTGTTTTTAAACTCTCAGGAACATGCACAAGACAGGAGAGAGTCAGACTCTATTTCAGGAAGGTGTTTGTGGCGGTCAGGCTAAAATTAGCCCATCTGTTCCTAAAAAGACCGTGTAGAACGACAAGGATTTGGCAAGAGGCTCTTCAGTGGGGAATGTGACACAGGAAGCGCCTCCATGGCTGTTGGCAGTGATGTCACCTGGCTGCCCGATGGCGCTGGGCCGTGCTGCAACCAGGGGTCTTGGGAAGCTCCGAGAGCGAGCACTGGAACTTGTTCAAGCCACTCTGTATCTGCGGGCGGCTGAGTGCAGAGCAGGGCGCGAGGCAGAGGTGTCGACAGGCCCCGCCGCTCAACGCTCCCAGATAAGGGAATCTGGAGCCGTGACAGAGAACTGTTATTCTTGCACTATTCGTGATGGGCCCTTCAGTGAAATATCGGCCCCTTCTTCCTGTCATGCCCCCCTCCTCTTGCTGCTCCAGGAATTCCTGCTTTCTGAGCTTTCTGCCTTCCACACATGCCTCCCCAACACTTGTGCTGAGCAGCCTCGAGCTGGCAGGATCATCAGGGAACAAGTCAGTGGGCACTGGGCCGAGAATCTCAGCCTGGAAGGACAGGACATTTTGTTGTCTCAATGAAGGTACTTGCTTTGAAGCTAAGTTAAGGGGTACCAAATCAAGCTCTCAGACCTGTACAAGTAGGAATCTGTTTTGAGGTTTAAAGTACAGTAGTATAATGATTAGGGATGTGTAAAAAATAGCTCTGGAAAGTCATGCGGTGTTACAGTTAGGAGGTATAGAAGTTTTAAATGCAGCCTCTCTCCTCCAGTAGGAGCTTTCTGGTCAGCAGGCAATTACTGAGCATCTGCAAAAGCTCTTATTCTCTCTTGGCTCCATGCTTGCAAAGCTGCAAAGACAACCTAGTTTCAAAACACCTGTGTAAGACAGGGGAGCATCATACACATCATGCAGGGGGAACACAGAAAAAACAGTTACTTAGACCACGGACAAGATCACAGAATACTGCACATTTCCAATTCACAAAGCAATACTTTAATCACTGGCTAATCCCATGTCCCATAAAATTATAGAATAAAAGACTCAAAAGCAGTGAAGTCTTGGGCGATCAAATCGTCCTCTCGAAACCTGACCCTAGGAAACAAGGAGAAAGAACAACACAGAAAAGTGCTCTAGCAATTCGGAGAACAGATTATTTACAATACCAGCACCAAGGCAACATAAGATCTGTCTGTAAGTCAGGTCTGTTTGGACTTTAATGAAGGCCTCCTGTGCTGTGGGCAATATGAGACTGCCATGGCCCTGCCTGAAGATTTGTCTTCACTCTGACTTCAGTGTTAAGCCCCACGGCTGTTGGAACCTTGGACCAAAACAAGCCCTCAGCTTTGTAACACATGAAGCAAGACCTTAAAGACAGTTTGCCTTACCATTTTTTTAAACTGTCTAATTCTCTTCTGATTTACATCAGTTCAAAAATAGTTGAAACTATTTAGTTTATGAACCAATGCTCATAATGATTTCTTTTTGCAAATACCATTACATTTTCTAGAAAAAGTGTAGCTCACTTTGTTCCCTTACCCTTGTCCCCTACCTTCTTCCCCCTCAGGCCCCAAAACAGCCATACTCCTTATTACACATACCTATCCTCACTGGTAGTTTTGTTGCCTGGAGGGAATTACTGTTTTAGCTGTTGGAAGACTAGGACCAAGATTTTTTAAGCCTCATGGAGTTAAAGGAAGGTTAGATTTGAAGCAGTTAGGCAGTACAAGCCCATATCCCCTTTACTCCTTATTGTCTAAGGGCAGCTAGGATTTATTAGCATGTCAGCTACTGAATTTGCACCCTAGTTCACCTCTACCTCTCATAAACATCTCTGTGCACAAAAATATCATGTGTTAAAGTGTCAAAGATCTCCTGGTCCCATTACACTTGTCAGGTGCATCTGACCTATCTAGGCTAAAGAATGCTGTTGTGTCATATCCCTTCTCTCCTCCATTCATTCTTCCCAGGGCCAATATTTCAGGCCGCCTTGGTCATTTCCTGATCTGCTCTGGCCTGAGATATGATGTCATCGCTTACAATGGTCTTCACACTTCAACACTCAGCAGAAAATGTGCTGTTATCCTCAGGGAGGTGACATGGTAAAACAAATCCTCTTGGTCAAACAATGCAGAGGTTATGTGAAGAATCTCCAGTGGGGAGGGAAGCTAAGAACATTTTCTGCCTCTGGTTTGCTGGATTTGTGGCATCTATCAGCTCTGCAAAGAGGAGCTGTACTTATGCTGGTTTTAATTTAACACAGTTAAGGGTTTACAGCATAGACAACTGTTCACAAGTTTCCGTAACGTGGATGTAATTAAATACAAATAAATACAATAAACTGCTATCTCTGTTGTTAGGGATATGACCCCTGTCATTAAGAAGGACTCTCAGTAGGGCATATTTTTCAAAGGTTTGTTTCAGTGCTCTGCTGAAGACCCTTTGGTGGGTTCTTCTGTGTTTCAGAAAGCACTGAAGCACCCTAACCAGGGTGTTAAAGCTCGGATTTATAGGTGTCATCTAGGGCCCTTTTTTAACAGGACATGGAGACAAATCACTAACAGGACAGTGGGTACAGCATCTTCTGTAGCTTTCTAGCACAATCATTGGTCCTCTCTACTCCAACAATAGAGCTGTGTCATTTATAAGGATAAAGAATTTAGCCCCATCAAGGTTGAAAGTCCTTTAAAAGTCTGGACTGAAACACCTATATATAGAGAAAACTGAAGCTGTATCTGTTCAGTTGATCAGCAGGGACCAGCACCATGAAGTCTCAATCTGGTTGACAATTATACAAGTTTAAGAAGTAACCTTAACTGTCTGATCACTTAGAGAACAGAGGACTTAAGTTCTGCCTCCTCAGTTTAGCAACAAAATCTCATCCATACAAGCCCCTTGGAAGTGTGATTGTGACACTACTTTTCTTTACAAGAAGGACTCTTTTGTGAGCTGAAGCTGACACCATGTACGTAGGAGGAAACCCTTGAACTCCAAATTGTCCTGAATAGAATGATTTTACATATTGGCACAGCTGCAAATGTTTTGAGCTTTCTAATAGCATTCAGCTGCATTACACAAGTGTCATTTGAGCTTGTAAATTAATTACATGAAATCCTCTAATCCCTGAATAACTGTCTGATCCATAGCCATTAAACACTAGACTCAATTTTTTTTACATAGAGGGATCATAAGTAACTTGGAGTGAAATCATTACTTTCCTCGGTATCCACAGGCAGACTTAACAGTGGGATTAAAAAAGTTGCTGCCTTCTCCCCATCCCTGTCATTTCAGACAGCGCGTTTCATGTTTCTATTCACATGAGGAAGCAGCCCAGAGCTAGTCCACACATTTCTCTTTTGTCAAGACAGTAAGGGCTAGATAGTACATCCCAAAGGAGGGCGTCTGGGTCCAATGACGGTTCAAGGAAGAAGAAAGGTGAAGAGGTAACAAATCTATTCCAACACACATTATTTCCTCTAGCCACCTCAATGTCACAACAAAGACACAGGGAGCAACGTGGCCCTGGGGACTCTGCAGACGAAGTCACAGGGCCTGATACCACCACCCCCCCGTGCTGAGGCTTTGTAGCAACTGACTAGTGGGAAAGGCAGGACCATGGGGTGCCTAATGTGACAGGGGAGGTGTGAATGTGGCGCTGACAGTGGAGTTTATCTCAAGCATGAACACAGGCTCCAGCCCTGTAGCCTGAGCACCTTATCACGGCTTTAGAAGTGTTAGTTTTTGAAACGGTGCTCGCCCATCTCACTGCGCTGACAAGCAACAGCTAAAATATCCTGCCCCTCTGGCCTGTGGCCACACCATCCTCCACCACATAAGGATGTAGCTATTTCCAGAGGCTTGGCGAACACTGAGTATTTTCTGGGAAAACAAAGAAGGGTTGTCAAATCAAGAACAGTGGGTGATAAGAATCACCATAGCTACAGTGAGTTACTAATAAAGAGTAGCTTAGCTAAGAGCTGCATGAAGCTGCATTCCTCTCACTGTTGCTCACCCACTCAAAGCAGCAAGGAGCTCTCTTCCCGCTCCACTGCAGACCTCCAGGACAGTCTTCCTAGCACAACTAATTGCTGCCACACTGCGACATGAAGTACTTGCTTTCTAATCTTAGTGAGCAAGCACTGGCACATGCACGTATCCAGTCGTGCCTGAACTGTTGAGAAGCATTGGTGAAGAGGACTGTAAATGTAAGCAGAAGGAAGAATAACGCATGCACGAGTTCTCTGAGAAACAGAAATCTGGACAGTTTCCCTAGTCATTCCTCCCTTTTCTCAAAGAGCAGGGCCAAACCTATCCAGCTGTCTCCTTTTACCTGTCTCCAATCAAGGGAAGTCCACAGGTCTGAAGTGCGTCAAAACTAATATGGAATTGGGATCCTGCCCCGGGAACGTAAAATTGATGTTATGCACTGTGCCACTCTCTCACAGGCTGAACAACTTCTACAGACTGTTAGTGGAGGAGTGGCTTTATGGAACAGCAGCATTTTTAATTAGTCAAGTTACTCTTGGGTTCATCACCAGTCATTCAGGAAAGGGAGAGGGGAAGTAAACAACCCTGGCAACTTTTAGGACAGGTGCCATTTCATTCCTGTAGCTGCTTAGCCATTTCTAGAAATGGCTTCTCATTCTGCTTGCTCAATAGTGACAAATGGCACGCAGCAATAAATAGCACAATGGGATAGTGTGAACTCTTGTCCCTTTATTTGGCTTCTTGGCTAGCAAACCTTCTAAATCAATGGGCACTGTTGACACTGCCCAGAGATATTTCAGGATGCACAAGGTTGCAAAGAAAAACCTGGCAAATGTTACCCCAGCCAAAATACTTTAGAAGTGTCCTTCTCAATGCCTTCTCTTCTTACAGAAACTTATATTCTGCAAAATCCATGATGAGTCCAGACCAACGCATCTAGTGGTGGATCTAAACTTGGCCACCCACCAAAACACCTGACAGTCTGCTGTCCACACAGACTTTAATACATAATTTATACTCATTCATATATCTCACACATACCACGTGCCTTCCCAAGACTGAACCACTCACATTCTTACATAGTTATTAGAGGCTAAAGCTTGTGATAGAGCCACTCATCCTCTTCTGGTACTGTCTGTAGTTTGTTCATGAATCAGACTGAAGTGGTCATTTTATCCAAACTTCTCACAGTTTCTGATCTGCTGGGGTGGATTTGTTTGCTTGGTTGGTTTGTGTGTGTTTCGTTTGAGTTTTTTAAACCTGAACTTATTCTAACCGAACTTTGAGGCATTCACCAGAAGAGGTCACCACACACCTCAGTAATGACAGAGACAGCCAACCCAAAGTAAAGAGGTTAGGTGGGATCTCACCAGACTGGTCTTCCAGTTTTGCTGGGGAAATCTCCCTCTCAGCTCAAAATAACTGGGGATATGTAATGCTCATGCTGTCCAGGAATGGTTCTCTCTTTCTCCTGCCAGAGCTCATGAACTGGGGATTAATGTAGTAGCCTTTCTTCTTCCAGCTAAACAGCTGTAAGCTTTGCTACACAAAGAATTTTACCAACAGAGATCTCATGTAGCTCCCACTCAAAGTGCAATCTTTCCACAGTAAGGAATAATATGTATACCAATTAGATCTCAGTTTAAATACCAGAGGCATGTAACATAAAGAGGAGGAAAGATTCTGGCCAGATTAGCACAAGATCATCCTCAGAATTTCTGAGGAACGATTTAAAGGTCGGGGGGGAGCAAGACTGCCTACCACAGGGCTAGAAAGAGTGGTTTAAAACACAAACATGCACAGCTAAACCATGCTTTCAGCTGCAGTGTGAATACTTACAACTTGCCTGTGTAGACATCCCCACCTTTCCAAAACAACTGTGCAGTAAGATTCTGCTCATCTCACTGGAGATGAAGCTTAGCCTAAAATAACAGTTTGGGGTGAGGACTTATGGAACATGAATACTTCTTTAAGTCTCTGCCTCTCACCACATACCAACCTTGTGCCATTGCTCCAAAAACCTCAGCTTGTTTCCAAGTTGGTTTTGATTTTACCAGTGTCTCCAAAACCTGGAAGGTTTGTTTCAGCTGTTCCTACAATGTTTGCCTAACCTTCACCCCCCTTCTAACTTCTCACATTTGTCTAATACAAAACCGCTCCCTTCTTCCTGTCATCCTGACACGATTAATCTGAGAAGTTTCTCCAGTATTACAGCTTATAACAGACTTCTGGGTTTTTCATACTTGGTCTCCAGCTGTTTTCATGCTTCACCAACTTAACACTACTCTACAACTGCTATTTACATCTATAACTGAATCCATTCCTTCTCCACTTTTTCCTTTGAGAACTGAGGATTCCATCTGCTGATTAGTGCTGCACCAACGGGGGGGACTCTGTGTTTAAAGTACATTGGAAAAAGCAGCTGGCTTCTAGATGTCAAAAGAATTTACAGAGAAGTTGTTATAACCATCAGCAACACTAGCACAGAGCAGAATCGGGGATCTTTAGCACCAAGCCACACAGCATGACCACTGAACCTAAGAATGCCCTTATGCATGAAGAAAAGGCTCCTTCGAGAGATGAATCATTGAAAGGGGGCCAGGAACACCCAGCAATGAATCACTGGATGTTGCACTTCTCTCTAATGTCATCCAAGCACCAACACTGGCAGATAATGAGAGAAGTCAGAATTGGATCTTGGCAGCGACAGGCCAGATACAGAAGTCCCATGTGGCTGCTTTGTTTCCACTCCTGCTGTGGCAGAGATCAGAATCGGGCCCACCTCCTCTCCCGGCAAGCAGCAGTGAGCCACAGAGCACACAGGCAGCCATTTGACTAACACTGAGTACAGTCTCCAGCTATATCATCCCCTCCCCTCCCTTGCTGCTCTTTCCCTGCTAGGCTTCATTAGCATCAGCTGAATGTGATAAATGCGCCTGACAAACCTAATATTAAAATTTTGCCATCAAAACCCAACACTGCAGAACCACCTATGACCTGCTGCGAAATGCCAGACTGCTGCCTTCCTTATTCTCAAGTAGCCCAGGCCCCTTCTCATCCCAAAGGGTTACAGAGGAAAATATCCCTGCCTCACCTCGTCAAAGAGATCAGTGAGCATTGATGAGAGCAGGTCAGATCAGGCAAAGGCAAAATGCATTCCTGGGACTCCAGAGAAGAGCGGTGATAGCACTGAATCCCTCCTACTGGCTTTTTCAGTCCCTCAGAAAGTGCTGTTGGACAGAAAGGTAGTATGTTAACGCAGAGATGTTCATCAACATCAATATTTATATACTGTCATTTTTATTCCCTGTGATGAATTAATATTCTGCCCCTTCTTACTCTTCTATGGTGAAGCAACAGGTAGTCACTTTAGAGAAAAGTTGCCGTACCTGAGTGAAACTGGAGGCAGCACAGCCCAGCTTTCTGTCCAGGTGTCCTCTCGGACAGATGCAGAGGCAGAAACTTAATTCCCTCTCTATTTTCCAGCCTTGTCATGCACAAGTCTGCTCTGCCTATTTGCTAACATAACACCCTTGCTGTAGGATTGCTGAGCTCAGGACCTGCGACAACTTGCAGAGTAGGCTGAGGAGTTCTGTCTGCCTGAGGCCCCTGCGCTGACATCCCTCACGTGAGGGTTCCTGAGGAGAGCCTTCACGGCTGCGACAGCAGCATTGGCTGGATCAGCAAAGGAACAGGGCAAACTGAGGTAAAAGGATGGATTGAAGCTGGAGTCCAACTAGTCCAGGCTTTAACTCAGCCGAGGTGCCCCACCAGGCCGTTAGTGGGGAGAGGAAAAGCATGCAGTGGGCTGCTGTGGGATGACCTGCCCACCAGGGAAGTTTGAGTTTGGTTTATTCCCCACAGACAGGCTATCACAGATGCTGGGAGATCAGAGTTCTTTCTACTACACAGTCCTAGCCATCCTTGAGATAAGGGACCGAATTCTGCTCTGGATTATGCTGATACAGATCCAGGGGACATGTTCAGCTTTGCACTAGGTAAGTGAGCTCAGTAGTTTCTGTGCCTGCTGTCTTTTCTGTGGGGAGAGCTACTGCTGCGGATCCCCCCGCACCCTCTCCTGCGGCAGGGCCTTGCTGTCAACACAAAATCTAAGCTGAAGGCAATAAAGTGCCAGAAGAGCAAGCAGAGCACCTGCGGCTGGGTAATTACCACCCAAGCTCAGCCACTAAAAGACTCAGGACAGGGCAAGGGAGGGGAATGACCAGGGAAATGCTTGGATACCACAGCTAAATGTTAATGTCTTATAATGAAGGGCCCCTGGTGCCAGTTTCCATGAAGAATTTGGCGATCCCCTTTTGACGAAAGTACTACAAACACGTCACTGCCCTTTCAGCCAGCTGCAGCAAGCCAGGAAATGTTGGCCTGAGCAATTGGGAAGGATGGGGAGACTGAAAGGAGTCACTGATCTAGGAAAGAGGATAATGAGTTACGTGGCAGTGCTCTAATGACAATATCTAAGCATGCCACATGCTATCAACTTTAGAGCCTGGCTTTCTCACAGCAGCCTGCAGAGATGGGGCAGAAACATCCCCAACAGGAACAGTGTGCCCTAACCCTGTGCTTTTTAATAAGATCTCTGCCGGTGCAGCAGAAGCATCTCAGTAAACTAGGAAAAAAAACTCCCTGTTGGAGATGAGTAACACACGCCAACCTGCCTTCTTGATACCTCCTTCTACCCTATATGGAGGACTTGTCAAGCAAATGAACACTCAATTACTTCAGAAATGGCCACAAAGCTATTACTTCCTTCCCCCCTAAATATTTTCTGCTGCTCTCAGGAGTTTCTCCTTTCTTATAGAATTAAGTTTATTTTTGAAGGCTCTTTTAATTCCCCCATCCCAATGGTAATTATTGAAATTGCTGCTAACATTCAGACACTGACTTCTGATGCTAATCAGAATCCTGAAGAGATCCAGACAGTAAAGCAGAGATTTTTGCTGAATGGCTGTCTATTTCTAACTGCTTCTGCCCACAGCAATAAGTCTGATTTGAAGGCAGCTGCAGACGAGATGGAGTAAAGCTATCCTCCTTCTCTAGGTAATGCAGCACTGTGAAATGCAGTCACACTGAGTAGCATTGATTTGAGAGATGGAACATCCTTTTGTTCTGTTTATGGACCAGCATCAGGATGAGAGGCAATGACAAGTTGGACAAGGAAAATTCCAACTAGATATTGGTAAATAATTTTTTTCACAAGGCCAGACAAATGCTGAAACAGGGCCTAAAGATGTTGTAGAATCTCTTTTCTTGAAGGTTTTCAAAACTCATCTTGACAAGGCACTGAACAATTTGATCCAAGTTGGCTCTGCTTTTAGCACAAGGATGGAGCAACGACCTCCAGAAATCCTTTCCAACCTTGATTATTCTATTATTTTTTACCATCATGGTCATGAATAAGGACACCACTGTGCTATTGGACCTAGCAAGTGCTAGCTTCCAACAGTTACCAGAGACCATTCAGAAGCCTCATAAAACAGTTACAAGTCCTGAGCTCAAACAGGAAAAAAAGTTCGAAGAAGTTGACCAAGGAGATTAATTATCCACATATATGGAGACTTGTAACAAGCCATCAAATGAACAAAACAACCCTATGATTTTTCAGAGAAGAGATGAGCCTGAAAATGCTCTGACCTTCTCCTAATACCCTGTTACACTGCAAAGTACATACCTCAGTCCTGTGAAATGAGAAGTTACTTTCTCCAGGAGGAATGCTCATGTGCCACTGATGAAGTTGTGCTATGATTTCATTTTCTAATAAGATTCAGATCAAATGTGGTTTTAATCAACATCAACAACAACAAAATCCCAGCAGTGTAATAACATCAGGCCTCCTTTTCTGTGATAGAGGAATGTTTATAAGCTGTCTCCTTAGAATACCCACTTCCAGAGACATGTAACTATTACATCTTAAAGTAATCTGCAGATGAAAAAAGGCTGAAAATGTTAAACCTGCTGGCACATCACAGAATTATTTTTTCCAAGCTTTCAGTACCAACAAGAATCTTAATCTCAAAGTTAACCTCAAAGACATAATGAAAAGTGCCAGATGGTCCTTCATTTCCATTTCCTCCATACAGATCCAGACTAATGGCCTTTAACTTTCTGCACCACATGTGTGGAAAAATGCAGTAAAAGATCAAGATGTATTGCTGTGTCCTCATGAACATTCTCATTTTTCTGTGGGGGCCAAATTTCTAGCACCCAGAAAACACATAACAAATGTCATTGCTGCTCTTCCCCATTGCCCAAGGAGTAGTCATTTCTTGATTTGGAACCTAGTAAAAAGCTCATCAGAAGAGATGAGGGGTTTGGAGGATCAATTATCTACATATATCTTCATCAGGGCACCCACACATCTACTAGGTTCGTTTACACTAGCGAGAGGTCTGGCCAACAGCAACGATTTAAATACCCTTGAGGCCCTGGCTAAGAACTGATTCAGTTTCTTCTGCTCCCCCTAACACTTCACAAAATCCATTTACTTGAAGCTGGTGCATCAATTCACTTCACACACACACACAAAGTAAAACAAGAATAAAAATGAGAGAATACACTAAACACAGCTTTTTAATGTAACTGTACACGTGTAAGAAAGATGTTCGGGCTGTGCTTCCTGTCAGACTAATTTCAGATTCATTATGAATTGCCTAAGATAAAGAAAACACATAGAGGAAATATTTTAAGCTGTATCCAGGGGAGAAGACTGCTTTCCACCTCACCTTAAACCATGGAGGATCTTTCTATGCATGTCAGCCTGGTTTCAGCCATGCTCCCTGTCACTCAGGCCAGTAAGATTTTACACTGTAACACCACTTGTCATGTTTTTAGGACTTGGATTTCCCTTCTCGAAATTACACTCTTTTGTCTCATAAGCTACTAATGCCATATTATCATATGAGGTAATAATACTTAGTTCTTAAATAGCATATGTTGAGACCCCTGTCCCTCTGATTTCATACTTCACAGTGACAAAGGAATCAGGTGAATAAGTAGCAAATACAATTCCTTTCTGAGTCAGTACTTCTCTTACAATTATATTTTTTTCTGGAGACAAAGGAAAGGTTTAGTGATCAACACAAGGAACACTGAGCTAAGCAAACTGACATACGTAAGTGGCACAAAGATCATAGGCTGCAGAGAACTTCAGCTTCACAGCAAGAGAATGATGCTGCATTGCCTAAGTGTAAAATGCTCCTTTCATTCCCTGCCAGAAAAAAAAGAACTATTTCCTCCCTCCTCCTCTTCTTGGGAGGATGAAAACAGATCAGAACCTCAAACCAATCCTTGCACTGGCTGGAACTCAAAAGGTAGACTTGGGAGGGGTTGGAGGAAGATATAAAGGCTGGTAGCTGGAGACACAGAGCAGCACTGAAGTGGAGTGACTCAAGGGAGGAGGAAACAGAGACAGCAAAACACAAAGATGAACTTGAAACTTCTTTTCTGCCCTGGATTCCTCCTGCTGCTTATTGTCAGTCAGAACCACGCAAGGGCCAAGACTATTTCCAGCTTACAGGTAAGTGACTGGCTGCTCAATGGAACTGAAAGAAATTGATGTTCCTAGCACTTAGACACTTCAGATTAGCTATTTTTCTTCCAACCCCAGCTAAAGCAGTAGAAGACATTCATGACAGCAGGAATCCTGAAGGTGGGCAAACAGAGTTATTAAATGGAGGGAAACTGAAGTAATCAATTATTGGATTTAAATTTCGGACCAATTAATGAAATTGAAATTAAATTTTATTTTTTTCCTGTGGGGTCAGTTTGGGGATTGCAAATTTAGGGTCATTCTGTGACTGAGTGAAGTAAACTTCTCAAGTGAAAGAAATTTGCCTTGAAGGACTCCTAACTATAGCTCTAGAGCAGTCAACTGCACTGTTTTCTCTCAAAGCCCTAGTTAAAGCTGAAAATGGAATTGATGGATTGGGCCTGTGTGACTAAGAGGAGGACTGCCTCCTTGGCTCTGCAGTGCAGCAATGCAGTCCCAGAGGAAGAGCATTAGGAAGAAAGTGTGTGTGCGCACAGGGGTGTATTTGTGTGTGTAGGAATTCTAAGTCATTAAAAAAAAGATTTCAGCTACCTGACTAGTGATCTGGTGTTCCCAAATATGAAGTAACCTCCCAGCCTGTAAAAAAAACACAGAATCCTTCTAGCACCAGTTTCAGCATGTCTTCTGTCTACTCATATCATTCCAAGGTATCCAAACCATTTTTTCTTGTTATATATTCACTCTTGATCAAGCCTCTTTCATTGCCTTTCACAATTTATGCCACACCCCAGACTCCCAGCTCCAGGAAAGACTTATCCAGCAGTTTGACAGCTTAGAACTAATAGAGTACAGTAACAGTGTATAGAGAGCCTTACAGCATTTTGTGAGAGTATGGTGTTAGCTCAGAGAAGCTTACTGGGTCAAAAGCAGCTAAAGATGACCAGCCCTGGCTTCAGAAATCACTTCAGTACTTTCATCTTTTGATACAAGACCAAAAAAAGTTTCTCCAAACTTATCACCAAGCATGGCCTACACAAAAATAATGAGAAAGATCTCAAAACCCCTCTATTTTCATCTCTCATCCCTATACCTTTCTTTTTTTTTTTTTTCTCCTCTCAGAGTCTGTCCAAATTGATAGATGAGGAGTTGGAGCATCCACTGCTTTCAGAAGAGAGGGACCATGAGCAAGATGACAGGATCCCAACAGATGCCTTTGATCAGCGAGATGCAGAGTTCCAGTGGACCCGAAACACCAGGGACCAGCCCGGGGGCACATCCATTGGGGACAGTGCTGTCCGGAGGTTCCTTGGTGAGCTCCTAGGTTTACCCCAGCCATATCAAGACAGAAGCAAAAAGGGCCTATCCAGGAGCTGTTTTGGTGTCAAGCTGGACAGAATTGGGTCACTGAGTGGACTGGGATGCTAACTGCTTACTATGGTAAGAGAAAGCCAGAGGCTGATGGCTTGCATATTTGATTATAACTTGTATAAATATGTAGAAGACCTGATTTAATTCAGGAAAGGGTGCCTTAGAGTAACTTTTGCCCTCCTATTGCAAACACAGTTTACCAATTTCACCCTCTTCAGAATTCATTATCATCAGATGCACACTTAGAACCTGCAAAAGCCATGTCTCTGCTTTACCTGCTTTTCACTCCTTTCTCCAAGTCAGATGTA
The DNA here is from genome assembly GCF_964211835.1 of Anser anser. NCBI lineage: Eukaryota > Metazoa > Chordata > Aves > Anseriformes > Anatidae > Anser > Anser anser. Next base: position 5,669,985 of record NC_139738.1, on the reverse strand, counting down.
TGCATTTCATCTCGCCACAGAAACCAGATCAGAGAGGTTTTCACCAGCTCCTTAGGGATTTTTGTGTCAATCCAAGGAAACTCCTCTGAACAGAACATTGGAGATGAACCTGTCCCTAGAACAGTAAGAAATCAGTTAATTTCCATGTGTGAAACCCCAACCACTTCCCTTTCTTTTACTTATTCCTCTTTCTTGACAGGACTGTCTTTGAAGGTTCAAAGGACGTGTTGGCACTGAGTAATATATTCAGCCCTTATTCGCATGGGCTCCACCAATCCACATCATCCATCTACAGATGATATACTGAACAAGTTGCACCCCACCTCTCCCTTGAGTTTCTTAGGGGAGAGAGAATAGAATACCCCATTGCTGTATCACTTATTTGTACCAAAGTAATGATTTGTGAACATCCATCTGAAATTTAAGTACCAAAACATTTGTTTTGCTTATGTACTAAATGTATAAATGAACAAATTCCATTATGTCATGGATAATAAACTCTTTCCCATAACTGGGTGGATTTGCTTCAGTTTTTTGCTGTGATTCCCTTTCACATATCATTTTTGAAAGTGAAGCAGTGTTCCTGCTTGCAATTAAACACAACGCACTAGAAGTCAGAAACATTTTGAAAGCTGCTTTCTGGTAAAAATGTATTTTTAACAGCTCTTAAAACAAAAAGCAAAGAAACAACAACAACAAAACACAACCAAACAAGCCCTTTATACTCAGGTTAAGATACAACTATCTAAACATATGTATAGCATTTACAGTAAGAAGAAATAGATGCTTACTTGTAGGAAACCTGACAGGAAGCACCCAGATTTCTTAAATAGATGGGCTACACAGTTGTACTCCTCCCATTTTCTTGTCCACAAGACAGATGCTTCTGGAAGAAAATATTGTGGTAGTAAGCCTAGTCCTAATAGGACCTCTGGATAAAAACACAGGGCACAAACATATACATAAAGCATGCATATCAACAATCCCCTAGCTGTATGTGTTACGATTTTTTTGGCAGTTCAGCTCTCATTAAGAAAATCTGCTTGCACAGAACATCCAGAACTCTACTTTCTGGGCCTGTCTCAATCATTCAGACTCTGTGCTTCGGTTCTGCTCCTTCCAATCACAATTCCCATGGAATGAAGGCTATCCAGGACCCGCTGGAGTACTATTCAGAGCCAAACTAGGAAAGTTTGGTTCTTTGCTCGTGTTTCAATATACAGCTTTCACTTCTAGCCACAGACTTCTTCTATTAAGGACATCAATAGTACAAGCTCATAAGTACATTTCAATGCTTAAGAGCTGACTATGAGAGACAAGAAAGCACAGAATCATTTGTTAATGGAGGGTCTCCCCTTGCCCAAGCTACCAACAGCTCTTTACATTTTCTTGCAATCTTTTCTCCTTTCAATCTCTTGCATATATAGAAACTAGCATTAATTCTACCTGTCTATGGCTATTTCAGCCTTCAGAATCTTTATCTCCTCAGACCAGTAGTAACAAGGCTATCAACAACGTGACAGAGCCACAAGTCCTAAGCGGAAAATCCAACAACATATCCTGAAGCCTCTCTAGTTATCAGTCTTTGTGAGGTCTTCTGCTATTTGCTACTTACTGTGTTTAAGCTAACTTTGATAACAAATCAGCAACAACAGTGAAAACACCCTAAACAGTCCCTTGCAGGTAAGGAATAGCCTCATCACTTACATAGGCACCTCTGAGCACAAGCTCTTAAACAGTGGAATAGGCCACGTAATTCACTTGTTGTACTCTGTGCTGCCTTTCTTAAACAAAACAAGAAGAACATGAAGCACTTTATTAATCAGATGAAGAATTAAAGTGGGGGAATGGAAGATAAAACAATGACTCAATTTATCAGCATAATTCACATTTCGATAGACAGGCTACACGTACCTTGATGCTAATGATGCAGCATGATCAACGTGAACAGCTTTTCTCAATAGAAGCCCCATAGACTGCACAGCAACTCAAGGGCAAATCCTCCTGGAGGTCTAGAGCCTTGCTGGACCATAGAGATAAAACTCCCCCTTTCTGTAGCTTCCATCATACAAAAACCTCTATCCCTCACAAATATGAGCAGAGAAATTTGATTTAACAGACCTTCGCAGAGTCAGAAAAAGAATTTCACTTATTTTCCCCTAATACACAAGAATTTACAGTAAGAAGAAATAGATGCTTACTTGTAGGAAACCTGACAGGAAGCACCCAGATTTCTTAAATAGATTCCCTCTTTGGGTGTGCTAGCCCTAAGGCTGGCCCAGGTGCAACCTATATGGTAGAAAGGTCAATCCACACAGCCCACTGACATTAGAGCATCAAACAATGAAGAGCTAGTATGTTGTGACAGCCGGTGACAACGGGAAGGTTACTGCCTTCTTCCTAACGATGCTGGGTCTGAGATCTCCCCCTCAGTAACCCTAGGAGCAGGTGTATTCTCATAAACATGAAAGCTTCTTGATGTTGGAATTTCAACACTGAATACACTAAAAACCTAATAAAGGGTGAGTGCTGCTGGGTCTGTTTCCTGAACATCCTCATCCTGTTTCTAAACTCAGCTATGCTGCACTGCAAATATTTGCAAATAAAATAACAGAGATCAGAAGATGTTGAAGACTGAGCTGCCCACTTGTGAACAGAGTCCTACAGAAGATGAGACTGATAAGACCTCCAATCCCACAGAGGCTGAACTTGTAATGTGCCATTCTCTCACCTGGCATTTCTGTGAATATTTTAAAAAGCCACTTTTCAGAAACTAAGAACAATTTATTTCACATAAAAGGCTCCGTAATTAGATCCCTAGGACCAAAGCCAGGTGTGTTTGTACTTTAGGTAATTTGCTGAGTTCTATTAGCATTTAAATAATCAAGGCTAAGCTTTGAAGTTAGTATGCCAGTCAGACAGGGGAAGCTCACCTCTAGCTGTGTGATTTCCATCTCCGCTAAGCAGAAATTTACCAGCTGGGGTTACAGAAGTAGCTGAGAAGAAAAGCCTACAGTAAAGTGACTGCCACACAGAAAAAAGCATACAGATATCTTTTCCAAAAGTGTCTCCTTTTGGGTACCCATTTATAAATGGTGTTAGGCAGCGACAAAGATTTGGTCTAGTTTATCGTTAGAGGGCTGAATTGTCTTGGTCACGTACACTCTCACTGCTTTACCCCTTCCTACTCCTGCCTGTCCTACATGCAAAATCGAGGATGTTCCACACCCTCACCTTACCTATCTGCTCTCATTCTGTATCAACGTAACAGCTCTTTCCTTCATTTGTGCGCCATACTTTCAAAATAAGTGCCTCTTTTCTCTCTGCCATTCTTCTTTGAATTCTTCTTCACTGTGAAGCCTTAAAAAAAAATAATTTGCCAGCTGTTAAGACCGTAACAGAGATCACAGTCCCATACCATCTGACGTTGCTGGTTTGCTTCCAATCTAAGATGAATTATGTCAGCTGTAAGCAAGTTAGTGGAACAGAAAGACACACACATACACAAAAAGGGGGGATGTAGAAACATAATATATGTTGCTGCTTGTGCAACACATGGCAGTAAAAGTCCACAAAAGGTTGGTTCAAAACTCTCTAAAGTCAGAGGCAAGATTTTCTTTGGCTTTGCTGAGCTTAAAGACAGACTCAGAGCTAAAGGCCCAAGCGGAAATCACTGGATATCTAGTGAAACCAGGGAGATTTATGAGTGTCTGTCTAAGCCAACAAGGGGTGCAGAAAGCATAGACTTACTGTAATTGCTCGAATGTCACCCAGGCAGTGATTGAAAGGACCCTGTCTGCTGCTCCACTCACTGAATTCTGTAAGGATCTAACAGGGTCATCTTGATTTGCACCCCAGGACCAGTAGAAATTGCACTCATTTATATTTGAAATTTGCCACTCACACAGGAGAGGTGCTGAAAGTTAATAAGAAAGTGCTGCAAAGCTCTGAGGCAAAATAAGAGAAAGTTTCGTACAAAGTGGCCGCCTGTTACAGTTGCCAAATTGGTAATTGCAACGCTTTTGTCTGGGGAGCTTAAAGCCAAAGTTCTACAAAATCTTTCTTTGGGCAAAGTCACCGATCTTTCTGGAAGGAACACTTTTTCCATAGGAATTTCTCACTCCAACCCCATCTGTGAGGGTCAGAATGCACCATCATTTATGGGTAAAATGGTGGAGTATGGGGAGAGGGTGGCTGACTGATTCACTGCTATAGCCAAGGCACGACTGGAGAGCTAGTAACTTGTCCAGCAAAGTGGTCGGCTGTAGCATTGCTCAAGGCAGACTTAGGCCACTAAAAGTTTAGTGACTCTTAGCTATGGAGGGGTGGGTTTGTGGGGAATGCCAGAGGAAGGCAACAAGCATCATCACATGAACTTGGAAGGAAGGAAAATTTAAGAGCAAGCCTCAGACCTTGGTCTATTCACAGAGCACAAAAATATCTATACAGAGAAGGAAAAACTGTTGGGAGCTGCTACAGACTGCTCCCCCCCCCTTCTTTCTCCCATGAAGGAGAAACGATGCATCCCTCACCCCTTGGAGGGGAAAGCAACACCCTGCTTGGGCCAGCTCACGGATCCTGTGTGCCTGCAGATGTCAGGCAGAGCAAACTGGCAGAAAGCACAAGGTGTTTCCCCTGCATCACCTCCTACCTACCTACCAGTGATGGAGAGTGGAGGGGGGGGGGGAAATCATCGGGAAAATGAGTGCTGCCAGGAGGGGAGGAGATGACTCGGGGCTGTTCTCTCCCTCTGGAGGAGGTGCTGCACTCAGGGAACCCCCCTCTCCTGGAGGGTCACCTGCGGGGCCAGTTGTAACCAGTTCCCTTATCGGAGCCGGGGGACAGGGCTCCGGCTCCTGCGGGGATCTGGCAGGAGGCAGCTGAGCTCCCTCCGGGCAGAGAGTGGGGATATAAGGGGAGGCATCCGCAGGCAAAGCAAAAACACGGGGCGAGCTGGGGTAGGGTAGGGTGGGATAGGATAAGGATAAGGATAAGGATAAGGATAAGGATAGGATAGGATAGGATAGGATAGGATAGGATAGGATAGGATAGGATAGGATAGGATAGGATAGGATAGGATAGGATAGGATAGGATAGGATAGGATAGGATAGGATAGGATAGGATAGGATAGGATAGGATAGGATGCAGCTGCCGGCTGTGTGCTGCAGGGCCTGGCTGCTGCTGCTCGTCCTGCCCTGGGCCGGGGCTCAGGCAGCCGGCGGCGAGCACGGCGCGGAGCTGCGCTCCCTGCAGGTACCGGGGCCGGGGCCGGGGCGGGCCGGGGCTCCCGGGGCGGGCCACCCGCTCCCGTCCCACCGGGGACCGGGGGAGCAGGAGCGGAGCTCCCCGTCCCCCTGCCACGGCTCCTTCCTTCCCTCTCCTTCCCCCCCAGGACCTCCTGGAGGCGCTGGGGCAGCTGCGGGAGGAGGAAGGGGGGCCGGCTCCGGAGGACGAGCCGGAGGCTGGAGCTGAGGACGGCGGCCCCGAGTGGGACCTGCCGGGGACCCCCCTCCCGGCCCCCAGCCCAACCGAGCCGGCGGAGGGGCAGAGCCTGTGGAGGAGCCTCCTCTCCTCCTCCCGACGGAGGCACTTCTCCGGCTGCTTTGGGACGAGGATGGAGAGGATCGGCGCGCAGACGGGGCTGGGATGCAACCACTACAGAGCCCGTAGGTCCCGGCTCGGCCCCGCCTGCCACAGCCGAGGGGTCCGGGGCAGGCGCCGGGGCAGCCCCGCAGCTCTCCTCCCCTTTTCTTCCAGGTTTCTGGAGGAGAGGGAGAAGCTGAAGCCGGGAGCGGCATCCTCGAGCCTCCGGGCCGGCGTCCAGCCGCGGGGCAGCCACGCTCCCCCCGGAGCCTCCGCGGGGCTGGGATACGCAGCAATAAACCTTTTGTACAAAGCGTGGCCGTCCGTGAGTGGTTTGGGGGGTTTTGGGGTCACGGTGTAGCACACGGAAAGCCCCCGCAGAGCCCTCCTCCTCCTCTGCACGGAGGGTCCTTGACACGGGCCGGAGCATCCCGCCGGGTCCGAGGGCTGCGGCAGCAGGAGGGGTGGTGGCGGCACTGTCGGGCACTGTCGGGCACTGTCGGGTCCTGTCGCAGGCAGCCCGGGCTGAGCCCTGCCGGCGGCGCCGAGCTGGGCACGGGGCAGCCCCGCGGGGGCACGGGGCTCGGCGCCCCTCGGAGCGAGCTGGCGGCGGGCAGGGCTGCGCTGCGGGCCCCGGGCAGCCGGCCTTCAGCACCGGGGACAGACGCCAGAGGGCTCGGCTCGGCTCGGCTCGGCCCAGCCCGGCCTCGGCTCGGCCTCCCTGCCCTCCTCCCGGGGGATGCGCGGTCCGGCCTAACCCGTGCTAAGCGCCGTGAGCCGCAGGGCGCTGCGCAGCCCGCTCCGGCTTCCCGAGGCAAGGCTGCGGGGCACGGGCAGGCTGCGCAGACGGACAGGGAGACAGGCGGCCCCCTCCCGGGAGCAGCCACCCCGCACCCTAACCCATAGCCCCGTGGGCAAGGGGTGGCTGGGATGAAGGTAAGTTCCCTCCCCAGTGGAAAAAGTGAGGCACCACTTATCTTAGTCGCAGCGTGGCCCGTCCTGGGATCACGGCGTGCGTGCAGCTCATCAGACATCACTACTTTCTGCTTTTGTTTCCCACGCTGGCCGCCTCGGCTCTTTGTTTCCTTCTTAATCTGACCTAACTGAAAGGAAAGAGAGCTTGGGTAGGGCATGGCAGAGCTTCGTCAAAGGGTTTGGTCACCGGGGGGTGAAAGGGATCCAGATCAGCCTCTAACCCAGAACAGGACTACAGAGGCTCTTTACAGTCAGCCCACCCTCCAGCAGTCTTCAGTTGCACTATGACAACAAAATGGACATCCGTGGAAGGATGTGCAGCAGGCAAGGGCATCGGTTACAATAGGTGTATTGGCGGAAGGGATCCACAAAACATCAGCCCTTAGGGCAGCCTCACAGGGCTGAAGAACAAAGGGCATTGCTTCATCCTGCTGGGGAAGGGGCAGAGCTACCCCCAGCTGAGCTCTGTCCATCCACCATCCTCCTCCTCACAGGGATCCGGACACTGGGCTGCGGGCAGCACCCTTGGTGCTCTCCCTCTCTGCTCTCAACAGCCTGTGCTGCTTCCTAATGCAGCCTCGAGTCCCCATACCTCCTGTCCCGTACCTTGCGGGGCTGGGTGGGACAATGTGCCGATTTCCTCTTCCAAAACTGGTCACAGTACAACTTTAATAAGAACCTACTGCTCTGTTAAGACCCCCAGCAGGGTTTTTACCGATCGAATGGCCAGCAGAGCATAGGCAATGACTTGGGCTTGTCTCTCCATCGCTGGACTGTAAAGCCTGAAGTTTATGCAAGCCTTGCAAGGGTGATGATACTGAGATACCACAAGCAAACAAACAAGTGAATTTTATAGCTGAGTTCTGACATTTTACGCTCCATTTGTTTTGGCAGAGATGTGAGATGGATAATAGAGGGCAGAATTTGGTTTTGTAAACACAAGAGCTCCTGTGAGGGTCAGCCATTTTATCTCATCTAGATACTTTCATACATCCTACAGGAATAGCACACAAACATCCCCATCTTAGAAAAATACTGTCAAGGCTGAAGTCGAGCCCCTAGATCTCATTTATCTTCTGCAGAAGATGGAAGATGGAAAGTGAACCAGCCAGTAAAAGAAAGGAGTATCTCTTGGTCCAGGTTATTAAAAGAAATCCTGGAATATTAGATTGTTTCACAGGGACAGGTCACTCAAAGCTAAATTTCTCACAACTGGGACTGATACCATGTTCCTCAGTTTCTTAGAGCTGGGTTTGTGACCCAGGGGCTGCTTTACAGATGTGCTGAGCTCCCAGGCAAAACTCAGATGAAATGACAGCGTTTTTTTAGCACAGAGACAGCACTAGAGAGTACTTGGCATGTGGGGGGGTGAAAGGAAAGAAACAAAAAATAGAACAGTAACAGACCCTAGTTATCTTAAATTGGACACTCGGTATTAATGAATTCTCACCTTTCTCAGTTTAGAAAATGAAGATAATGCCCTGTGCAAATAAACAAACACACACCCAAGAAGAGCAGAAAGAAAATACTTGTAATTAATTAGTGAACTATACAGACACTGCGGCATTGGAGTGTCGATAAAAAAGCTATCAGGTTCTTAATACTTTCTTAACCACAATTTGAATAGGACTAAATAAGATCGGGCTAGGACACAGAATAATAAAATAAATTAGTACTGCCTCTATGTACTGAGAAAAAAAAAAGCACTGAGGAAAAAATAGGGAGTGTTCTCATAACAACACATGCGGAGTTGAGCTGACTTCATGCTATATTAGGAAAAAGTAGTGTTTGAGCTTGATTTCACAACCTTGGGAATGTCCTTTCTAGTATAATTTTGGGAAGCTGATCATGTGAACAGTGTGTGCACGTTTGTATACAAACACTATGTTAGGGCATGAAACATATTTTATCATTCTGCTATTATTAAGTAACTCTACCTTGGAGACTCTCTCAAGATCTATATTCGTATCAATAGTTAGCGAATTGTTATCTATGCAGCTTCCTTATATATTTGCTCCTGTTTCAATGTCAAATAACAAGAAATGTTAGGAAAATGCAGCACAAACAATACGCTTTATTATTTAGAAATCTCCCATAGTTATGTAAAAAGAGCAACTTTTATTTGCACTATACGCAGAAAAACAATGCTGGAGGAGGAAGTTGCAGCAAATCTGCATTTTTGTAATTTCTCATTTAAACGTAGGCAGTTTTCAGCTTATCTTGAAAGCTTCAGAACTCAAAGAAACAAATAAATGCTTTTCAAAAGATATAAATATTAACTAAGTGTTTCATTTAACCCCCTCCCCAAACAAACAAACATAAACACAAAATTCACTCTTTCTTCCTTTGGGCCAGATTCTGATACCTTTGCTGAACAACACTGAAAGCCATTTATTTCAAGTTCTCACCGAGCAAGTTGCTTTCTGGTACAATGGTATTAGAAACTAGTACAAGAAAATTATTCCTGAATTTGACCATCTCGTCTTCACATTTTATTAATGCAAGGTCAAGCCTTACCATCGAAGTCTAAAGAAATCCCATTGATTTAAATGTGTAGCTGCTAATAAAGACTAATTTTTCCATGGTGCCGAAGTCGGGTGCCTGAGGGCTGGAGGCACTCGGTGTCCCCGCAGTCAGTCCAGACGTTAGCGGCTGTAACGAGGTGCGGATCGGGGCGCCTCTGTTGTTGGCAACACACAAATACAAAGACTCAATGCTGATCTCACCTCTACGGCAATGGGGAAAGAGAAGTGGCCCAAACCTGTGATTTTCAGCACACTCCGTGGTATGCGGTGGCTATGCGTATGCCATATATAGAAGGAAAGTGCGCACGATACTTTAGGTGTCCTAAAAGTATCCTTCAGCCTTTGCTCTCCACCAAGCGCTCATCTGAAAAGCTTTTTTGCTTTCCCTATAAAAGGTAATTTCCCTACGGAAATCTTCCGATCGAGCAGAGTTTAGAGCCATTTCGGGGTTCCTTCCCATCTCCATAAACCTGACCATAGGGGTCTCTTGAAAGAAAATTGCGAAGAATTTCCAACTGGACTATGTAATCACAGCGCCTGGTATCAAGAGGAGGGGGAGTGACATGAAATCACTGACTTGTGACATACATTCCTCAGCAACAGCAGCTGCTGCCTAATGACAGCTAATAAAGGGAATCTTCCCTTGACAGAGCTGCATGCCTGCAGGAGAACTGGAATGCGCCCCAGATAAATCCACTGATAACCTAGGAAGCAGAGATCACACCCAAACAGTATAAAAGACAAGCTTCGGAAGAGAGAGGATAGGACAAGGAAGAGAGAGACCTGAAGAGCCATCTCAGAAGAAACAGCTTGAACGCCCCATATTGCGAACGAAGGCAGCACCATGGACACTAAGGGCTCATTTTCCTGTGGTTTCCTCTTGCTGCTTCTCATCCAGCTCCAGTCCAGCAAAGCCAACCCCATCTACAGCCTCAGCCCTGCCAAAGAACTGGCCAGCATGGAGGTGAGGACTCTGCTTTTGCAAGGTTAAACTTTCAGGGGGCTTAGAAGAGTGTGAGGTGGTGTCTTTGCCTTTCTGTTGTACAACCAGGTAGCCGCGTTAGCGATCACATGCTGGGGGACGAAGTCTCAGTTCTTCACAGGGGTTTAATGAAGCTTTGTAGAGCAATCCCCTCCGGCGCTGGGATCACCCAAGCTCCTGGGGAAACAGAATTATGATGTTGTGGGCTGTCTGCTTTGGGTTGTTGGTTCTTATTCTCTTAAACAGCCACCTCCCTTCAGGTTTCTTAATGAAGTGGAGCAATGTCGCAGACAGAGAACAAAGTAATGCATCGCAGTAGCTCTAGGAGAATAAATAGACAACTTTCGGGTGGGCTCCATCTGTTTGTCCTGCTAAACGGCAGGTCCAGAGGAGCAGGGCAGTCACATTGCTCCAGCTTTGTGGATTTAAGAGAACGGAGCTGCATGTAGGTGGGAGCTGAGGAGGTAAAGCAGAGCACCCGAAGGCAAACTTTTAGAAGATGCACAACTTGTGCAAATCGAGAGGAACGGTATCATCGTATACTGGGACTCATCCAGAAAAGACCCTAGAGCTACAAAATTACCACATGCAAACTTTTGTGAGTGATACGAAGAGAACAGAGAGTGATACTTAGAGAACAGAGAGTCATACTTAGAGAACATTATTATATTAGTTCAGGAAGCAATAAAAACTTAAGATTCAGTCTTGCAAGACCAAATCTGACAACTTCAACATTTCCTTGGAATGGTATCAGTGGCCAGCTAATTGCAGCATCAGACCAAGACCAAATTCCCTAAGATAATTAGGACAGTGTCAGCCAAACTGCCTCATGCCTCCAGGCTTCGCTGTCTCCAGCAGCTAGCTGAGGAGGGTGGCTTCCAAATGCGCTCTCCCTCAAGCAAGCTGTAAGGCTCACTCCTCTCTAGCCTACTTCTAGAGATGGACGATTAGATTCTTCTAATTGGTTGAGCTGCCCCTGGGGAGGTTTCCTGATCCTGGTTATTCAAAGCTTTAAAAATTATAGAGAATGGTACCCAGAAGGAAGTCAGATAGCAGACATTTTTTTCACATAGGTATTTTCAAGGAGATGCACGTTACTTTAAGGAGCAGAAATCCAGCAACTCCTGGGGCAGGGATTAGTGGAGACACCAAGAGCTTCTCACAGTGCTGCCCACTGCAACAGCAAGTGGTGACAAGCAAGCAGACAATCTTAGAAAAAGAAGAGAAAGCCAACAGCTGAGAAGCAGCATTGCAGGCAACTTCTGAGAACGTGGGGGTCCCTATGAATTTAGAAGTACTTTGAGACTGTGTACCACTGATGTGTTGAGCTTTATGTCCTGGTGCAACACAGGCCTTTCTTTGTTTCTCTGCCAAGAGCTGTTCTAACCTTGCCAGTAAGAAACACTGCTGTGGAAGACAGCTTCTATCAGCTTTTGGCTAGACTTACCCATAGATGGAATTAGTGTGGAATTAGTGGATTTACTGCAGAGCTCAAGAACCACCAGCAACTCCGGAATACAACCTGAGAGACTCCCTAGAGGTGGCTTTAGGGCCATAGGTGAATGCAGAATCAGATGAGCGGAAGGGCTAGTAAATGACCATGAAACTCTGAGTTTCATGAAATTAATTCTTCTTTTGTAGGCTCTGCTGGAGAGACTGGAGGATAAGTTTGCACTGATTGAAGCCCTGGAGTCCAATCCTGACCTGCAAGAGCCCAAAACCCAGGAGGAGATCCCACCAGAACTCATAGATGACAGTGATGACCAGAAGACTGAGTCCAAGCTAGCACCCAACACCCCTCTGTCCTACAAGGACCCCTTCCTCAAGAGACTGAGGGGGATGCAGATGCCCAGGATGATGAGAGATTCTGGCTGCTTCGGGAGGAGAATTGACAGAATTGGCTCCCTGAGTGGAATGGGTTGCAATGGTGAGTCCAGCCTAAGCCATCTTGGTGAACAGAACAGACTATACCTGTGTTAGACAACAAGGGAGGAGCAGGCTCTTATTTAAGTCTTTAACAATAAGAAATAGTTAAACAGTTTGAGAAAGGAGTTCACTTCAGTATGAAATTTAATCTAGTAGTGGTTTTTCAAAAGAAAATGTGTCTATTGATTTGATGGATAAAAGCACTGCTGGCAATAGTGGCGTATACCGGGAGACAAACAGATTCAAATAACATTTATTGCATGTTTGGCTTGCAGGTTCCAGGAAGAATTAGGACAACTTCCCTACCCGTGCTCTGAAGAATGCTTTACAGTACCTGTTCCTCCCAAGATGAAAGCCAGATGCTTTCTAAACTCGTCAACAGAAAGTTATTCCTATTTTTATTTATTTATTTATTTATTTATTTGATTTTTTTAAAGAACATTTCTTACTCTAGCACCAAGAGACCATCTTTAAATAAAACTAACACATTAGACATCTATGCTGGACCTCTCTCCTGTCTGTTGCATTAAATTTCTTGTATTTTCCTAAAGTCAAAAGCCTACGTTTTATTGGTACTCTGGTACCCACAAGGCTGGATCTTACACAATACTGAGAAAGTATGAACCTGGGAGAAATGAAAATGAATTTTTCACTAGAGTTTCCCTCTCTTCACTAAGAAATTATAACATTATCAGGAAAAAAAAAAGCTTGCTCACCACTGGAAGACCAACATGAGCCCTCCTGTAGACAGGGTTTCAGTAACAAGAGAGTCCTTTTGCTGATATAGCTTATTCAGTCAAGGCAATTGCCACTCCACTGCCACAAATCCCTCGTGTAAGCAAAATTTATGAGAAAAGAAATTAGAAAGATAGCAAAACTTCACAAGTAAGAAGATAACCAGAGGGAGGAAAGGGAATTCATTGTATATGCTTTCTAGCACTGACCAAATAAAGGCTACAAGCATCAACAGAAAGATACGTCACTGACTGTGTCTTGTTTCACTCTGTATGGGGTTGAGCTGCTGAGCCCCATTTCCTCTTGAAGGATCCTCAGAGGGCGTGAATCCTATCACAGTATTTCTACATGTGAGGGAAGGAGGGGTCACTCCTATTACAGAGCAGCTTGGGTATAACATTTATCACTTTCTGGGAATGGCCCCAGCTGTTCTAAACATGACTAACACACAGACTGCAAGCCTGATACAGATCTCATTTAAACCTTTCTAGCTTAATTTCGCACCTCTGATCTGAATTTGGCCCGAACCCCATTTCCCTGCCACTGCCCCCACTCCCCCACCCCCAATAGGGTTATGTTGCCAAGACCACAACCAGTTAGCATCCCACGGACCAAATCGCTTGGGTTCCCCGGTCAGCTGCAGCACCAGCATTGAGCCCAGGCAGTGTGCAACTGTCCTGCGATCCCACATCCCACTAGAAACTGAGTTATTCTGAGGATCTGATTTAGGGTCTTGTTCCCAGGGCCTAAGAACACAGCAGCACCAGGCTGGACTCAGCTGCTGAAGGCGCACACGCCCCCACCGAAGGGGTCTGTAGGGAGAGGAATGATATTTGAGGCAGGCCATAGGCAGGCAGAGGTGCCAGAGACATGCAAATTGCTGACAACGGCTCTCAGAAACCCCAGCTACAGTGACACCATAAGATGGGGTGCTGAGTGGCACACCACTCCTGCACACATTGTTTACAGCTAAGGCTGCTGTATCCCTTTAAAAGGCCTATGCCACACATGGCATTTCTGACAAGCTGCCCTCCCAGGCACTCCCCGTGCTGCTGACAAGGCCTCCAAGAGGCACCTGATGCTGCCCGCCGTGCTGGCCCTCGTGATTCTTCCCTAGGCGAGAAGAGCAGAAACCTGCCCGAGGGAATCATTTTGCTTCACTGCAACAGGAACCAACACCTCCTGAGACGTGTCGGAACATCTCCTCCGAGTCAGAGCCAGCCAAAGACAAAATACTCCGTGCAATAGCGTCCAGAGGGGTTTCTCTAGCAAAACTGGTTCCCAGTTCAAGGCTGCCAGCAGCAACCACGAAACGGCTCTGTAGGGAAAAGCTACAGTGACTTTGCATTTATTCAGAGGTGGTTTTATAAATCAAGGGGCCTCCTGCTGGTAAACGGCTTTGGGGAGCCATTGTGAGGACAACACAGCTTTGTCCCCTCAAACAGGCTTTCCAAACACAGCCCTGCAGCCACCTTCTTCCTGCTGCAGCTACTGGGAACACAGGTGGATCCCTCCACACTGGGCTCCCCATGCCCAGCTACGAAAGGAAGTACAACCAAGCCTCATGCTCTAACACTAATAGCCCTTGCTGGAGCTGAATTTTACCTAGTCAAGCAAAACTTGCACGGACGCACCAAGACCCTGTAAATTATCCCTCCCTGTCAGCCCCCCGGGGCACAAAACCCTAATGGGTTCAGTGGAACGTGCTAAAAATGGCAAGAAGAGTTGGCGCTGCCTGACCCAAAGCCAGGTGGGTCCAGTACTAACAGCAAGCCAGTTCCTGGTGGAACAAGTCTGTATTGGCTTGCAGACAGCATGTTAATAGACCCTACAGTCTGGGAGAACCTAATTGAGGGCAGGCAATCTAGGAAAAAAGCATCTCTGCGGCCGGATTTTTACTGCTGCTCCCATAAACACACTGAGCTGTAAACCTCCCCCAGGGAAATCTCACAGCCAGGTCAGAGTAGGACTGCACACGGAAAAAAGCACTTGGAAAAGCTGAACGAGAGAAACTTAGCACTGATAAGCTCTACGGGCAGAGAGGAAGCACCCCCAGGGATGAGCAAAGTGCTGTGAGTCACTGGTGCTGTGAGAGCTGGGTCAGAGAGGGCAGGAAAGAGAGGAGGGAACAGGCGGTCCCAAACAAGCACGAGACAAAAGCAGCCCACTGTTTGGGGAGAGAGCAAGGACACCTGAAAGCTGAACTCCTCTCTGGAGCTGTATCGGTTGCTTTCTGAAGAGGGTACAGAAAGGCTCTGGCCAGGAGGGTGCCTACAGAGACCCAGAAGGCTCCGCTGGGAACTTGCCTTCAGCGAGGTGAGGAATTTCAGTCAGTGTGTGCAGGAATGGAAGGTCCTGGGACAAGCTAGCATGTGAATTCATTTATCAGCTGGTTCACAGTACAGGTCAGCAGGCTGACGTCTGCAGCAGGGGAAGGACCGAGACACAAGCACTTACAGCAGCGTGAGATGCATCAAGTGCTCGTGCTCTGCCTCGCTTCGCAGCAACCTGGACTTGTGTTCATGGCTCAGACACTCAGAGGAGGGTCCTGTTGTCCCAGGCGTACACATGAGGTGCTAAAGCCATGCTGCAGTCTTGGCCTTTCATGCAGATAAAAGCAGATGCCTAATGGCATTTTGTTTCTTCTGCTCTTTTCACTGTGGCAGATTCCCACAGTTGCATGTTAGCCATGGAGGGATGCGGGCATTCCTTCTAACTAGGGCATGCTCTCATCCAGCAGCAGCCAGTCCTGCACAGACCCACGTGTAAATGTGAGGCAGCTTCCTTCGGATTTATGGTGGAGCTGCCTTTGGTGCCTACAAATTGTGGAAATTAATCCTGATAGAACTTTTTGGAGGGAAAGGGGGAATCAGACTGGAGAAGAAATAAGCAGTACCAGGCTGTTGTGAGAACACGAACTGCAGATTAATGTATTCCTACTAGGACTTCACACCTATCCAGGATACACTGCAAATCTTCTAAAGAAACTCCCCCTAAGGGAAGGCAAGGTTTGCAGCGCGTGTCAGTAACAGCGTAGGAGAAAGACTGGTGGCCACACAACCAAACCAGCACTTCAGAGCTTTGCCTTAGCAACTGTGCTATGGGTCAGACAGAGGATCAATGTAGCTTGTAATTGTAAACAATTCAGAAACAGGATGCCTCTGGGACAAAGCTATTGCTACAAAGAGCTGATGTCAAACCCAGATAACGGCAATTACATTACAAGCAACTATTCAGCACTGACCATGGGACAGAGTTCTGAAATCCTGCCCTCCTCCACACCGTCGGGTATCTGAGGGCTTTATAAAACTTAATCAACCCCCATAGCACAGCACCTAGGACGTACCCCCAGTGCCATCACACTTATTGTGTGAAGGAAGAAATGTCCCAGGGAGATCAGAGAGAGACCAGCCTCACGCCTTCCACCGGGCTCCGATGACATTTGCCACCTCGTGCGATGCCAGACTTCATCCTCGCTTCCTCATAGCTTCTGGCAGTAACCCTGACTGGTAGTGCATAATTCAGCAGCTTTCTTTCCTTTGAACTTCGAAATACAGTAATTACACTGGTATGCTTCATACACACTGTAGGGCACGAACCTCATTTGGAAGAGCAGGCCAGTTGGCCTGCAGGTTTTTTGTTGTTGCAAATCAGATCTGAGAGTTTCTTTCTCCTTCTCAGAGGCTGCACTATCCCTTTCCAGCCTCCTGCTATACAAAATGTTTCACTGAACATCACCGAAATCCCAGTCTGCAAGCAAGAATGCCAAGAGGAGCTGTCACCACTGCTTTGTGTCTATACGAAATCCTACGTGAAGTATAGGGTGCATATCCTCAGCTGCTGCAGGGACGAGTGGAGCTGTGCCAGTTTCCATAACAATCTGGCCCTATCCAGCTTGCTTGATTTACATCCACTGAAGCTTGCCCCCCAAAGGCCTCTTTGCCGACTGACACCTGCTGATGAGCGCGTCCCAGTCATCCCCGACAGCAGCTCCTTACAGCTGACAGTACGATGGCACCGTGCCCAAAGACGGAGGCTACCAGCAGTAACAGAAAGCTTGTTGACAATTCTGCTGTGATGAGAGCAACCCTTCCCTGGGTCTCTTGCACGCTTCCCCAGAGGTACAGCTCCATCAGACAGCTGGCACCCAGTTGTCCAACACTTGTCTTGTAACTTCCCCAATGAAGAAGCAAGAGTCAGAGGCATTGCTGAGAGAGAAAGGGCAGGGGATCTTTTCTAGTGCTTCTCTCACACCTTTCAACTGTAAAGCCTCTCAAAACAAGTCAAGAGTGTCCCTGTGCTGTCATTCTGTGCTGGGGTTGAACCATCGCCACCCCAGTGACAGCTGCTACTGACAAGTAACTTTAAAAGGGAATCCTTCTGCCGACTCCAATCTCCAATCCTTTACCAGAGCAAGTGACAGAATGTAGCAGGCTTCGTTCTTCAAGCTCTTGCACCTTACTGCTGGACCAGAAACTGCCATGATCTTTGTTCCCTTTTACCGATCGCTTGCAATATCTGAGTCCTTCCCACCTGAACAAAACGGAAGCACTAGTACAACTGGTGTTTCTGAAGAGTCACAGGCACATCAATTCCCATCTCAGTAGTACAGCTTGCCCTTTATGAACAAAAGGTTGTATCATGTCTGTATTTTGTTTTCCTCGGAGCAGATTCTGATATGCTTTCACGAACGAATAAAAAAAAAAAAAGCCTAAAGCTGTAACCAGAATTTGGGCTCTTATGCGAGAAGGAAAGGAAGGAAGAAGGATTTGTAGGACCTTCCCCTATTTTCACTTCCTATATCCTGACTGTTCTTTTGGAAAACCAGCAGAATCCTGCACAGAAACAGAAGCACAGTTGAAAAGAGTAGAAACTTTTAAGAAAAGGCAAGAGGAGGCAGTTCGGGTGAGATCTACTGTGTTGGGAAGTAGGAAGAAAAAGGAAGATAAAATCAGTGTGTAAAGTTGGGCATCTCACTGAGCTATTCTCTAGTATAAGCAGCAAGGCTCTCAAGGTTGTCTTGTCTTTCCTGTTAGAGCTGTGAGCTCTTCAGCATACTTCAGCATAACATTGCTTTGTGTGTTCTCCACAGACTGGTAAAAATGGGTTTCGGTCTCTTGCTCCTAGATGCTCAAATATCAGTTAAATGTGTGATAAACTACACACAGCCCATACAGTTACTCACGCCTTTTTTTTCCCCCCTGCAGTTTTGAAACAGCCTGGAAAAAGGACAGCTTAACTAATTTTAAATCGTGACCTCTAAACCCCATTGAAACCTCTTCTCCTTCATTTCCCAGATGGTGAAGGGAGGAAAGTCTCACTGCCACCTCCCTTCCAGCTGTGAATGAACTATTTCCCACACTGCAATTCAAAAACTACAGTGGATGTTAAAGCAGCCTAGCGTCTCTCGCTGATGCTGAAAAGCATTTCAGCACCTTGGACAAGAAGAGCAACTTCATTATCTCATCAAACGCATAAGTGCAACGAAAGCCTGGGGCAGTCATGCTGTTTCTTCCTGTGGGTGCTGCAAGATACACACTTGTACGTGTATACGCTCGCTGAAGCTGGTGGCTTGCCTCCTGTCAGCAAAGCAGAAGAAAATTTCACCAAACACTAAGTTCTTCTGTTAAATACACAGTTTACAAGTACTGGGGTCACAACACATGGTTGGATTTATGAGCCTATAAACCTCAGTAGAAAGGGGTTTTAATCTAAACATGAAGCCATTTGCTTTAAGCATAAATGTGCCAGACACCTCCCTTTTTTTTTGTGTGTGAAATTTGAGGGAGAAAGATAAAAGACAGTCTATTGCCTCCCTTATTCACTGTTACTCTAAAGCAGCAGTTGATGTGCCTCGGTTTTAAAAAGAAAATTAACTGCTCTCACTTCCTCCTACATTACTGTAATTTATGTGTGAAGACAGTAGCAGAGCTGAAGCAGAGTTCCCCCACTTACTCTCCTGCTGAATCTCTTCTGAATCCTTTGTAGGAGCACAGCTTAATTAAGCAGACTACATCACTTCTTATTTTGCTCCCAACCACAGATTTTCTGCCATCTCCTCCCAACAGATGCTTTTATCAATTTCAGGCCCTCCCTCTGTGTCATTACATACACACCAAACAGGAGACTGATGGCAGGAGCCAGACGAGCTGCTGGCTGACTTTGTGTGAGAGTGAATCAGCGAGCTACTACATGCATCCTGTATAACACAGCTACCCGATGAAGAAAAACAAGCATGGAAAGATGGTGAGTTTTTGGACCAAATACTACAGTGCTCAAAGACTGTACTTGCTCACAATTCAGGCCTAAGCAAGTGATGAAAGATCAAAAATTGTCACGGGTTCTTTTCTGCATAACCACAAACTAAATAAGGGCTAAAGATGAAACCAAGATTTTTCACACTGGGAGAAATCACCTGTAAAACAAGAGGTGCAACGCTACACTCTAAATATCTTTCATTAACTTACCTACAGGAGGGCAGAAAGCAAGAGTTCCCAGATAAGAAAAGCAGCAGTCACGTCTAGCACAGTGTGCACAATTCATCTCCTTATCATACATTTGTTAATTCCTTCCCTTTGTTGTGAGAGAACAAGGGGCTAGAGTGGTTGCAGCCTAAAGGTTTATAACAACTTCTATTTCTGCCCAGCCTCAGGGCACCTTCTGTGAAACTGTCAGATCCAGACAGCTTATAAATAGCAACTACTCATCTATCCCAAATCGTGTTCTTGAATATTGCAATGTTCTACCAGTTTTATTACAGTAAAGGACAAAAAATAAAACAACACTAGAAATATGAAGAGGCCTTGAAGTGCTGAAGGAGACACACAAACATTTTACTCTCGGACATGTTATGGTTACATGAATACTTCCCAAGTGCCATAATTCAAATAAAAATATGTTCATACAAATTTAAAAAAAATACAGTTTATATACACTGTGGAATTAGCTTACATCATTTTATAACAAAAACAGTGCAAAAAAAACAAATGGAAAGGTAAGTTGCTACCACTGGAATGGCTCACAGTAAGTTAATTCAAAACTGCATAATTAACACTGCACAGGAAAACATGAGGCAGGGAGAGTGCCCCATAATTACCCCGAACTTCTGCCATCAGTACTAATCCAGTTCTTGGTTACTATTCCTTTAGTGTTGCTCTGAGTAAAAGGTTATAGGCACCTATGCTAAAAGTTCCTTGGTAAACCACTAAGTAGCCAGAACAAAAGCAGCTAGCACGTTGTTAGAAAGGAATTTAGTGACCAGCAAAGTGAGAACAGGACTAATTCCACTCAAGGCTCTTTGCAGCAGTCTTCAGTCAGAGGTGAAATGCTGCACCTCCAGGTGTCACATGAACTTGAAACTTCCTTTCTGCAAACTACGTAACTGGTGATTGCACACTCAGATTTCCCTTTAAAAAGGCCGACAGGGTCCCCCACCATCACTAGTTAAAAATTCCTTACCGAAGGAGTGACACAGGCGTGTTTTCCAGCTGAAAGTTCTGAATAAGACAGATGCACAGGCAGAGCAGACAGTGCTCACAGCCAGCTCTCACAGGGAAACACAGCTGGTGCTCAAACTTTAGCAAGATTTTTCTGTCTTGCCTGGATCACCTAACTACAGGCCTTAATAGTAAGGGTAAGACATTCTACAGCAAAATATACTGCTGCAGCTCATGTTCACAAATAAAACAGGAGATGACTGGCTCAAGGCAACAATCTAAGGACCTCAGGTTCAGGTGCACAGACTGAAGGAACCTTCCACATGCAGTCACTCATCATAAGCAATAGGAAAAGGATTTACCACAGAGAGAGGGCACTCTTGAGAGGTTTTCTGACAGTATGGGATTGTGAATTCCACACTAGAAGGATCTGAAATCCCCAAACAGAATTCCTGTAATTGGTAACTACCCAAGAGCACAAATCCTTTGAATGAAAGGTAGGTTACCAGAAGCATATTTCAAACCCACAGTCCAGCTTCAGGGAGTGCAAAGGGGTGCTGGAAGTTCCTGGGGGCAGCTCAGTGCACAACCAGTGCTCAGGGAACACAGGCATTTAGAAACCAGCTACACAGTCTATCCAGAGAAAACGTCCTTACCCTACCAACTGGGAAACAACTTGCAAGTCAAAAGCAGAGGACAATGCTGACTTGTGTGCTCTAGGAACAATGCTACATCTGTCCTAGCTAAGGAGTTCAGATTGAAAGGCACAAGGTGGGTACTAGCTCTAGGAGAACACCTTTGTTTTACTCTAGAAAGTTTACGAGCTTGCATGCCTTACCTGAAATAGAGCTAAGATATTCAGAAGCCAGCAAAACAACTTTAGTGGCGGAGACGAGCTGTTGTTGCAAGCTCCACAGTAAGAAAAAGAATGAATTGTGTTCTCTGCTCTTTAGCATAGGTCCTTTCCCAAGAAGCCCTGGACACTCACCATGTTTAACAAAGGATCCAGCTTCCCTTGCAACAACTGCTAGTGCATGTACCACAGCCCATTCTTTCCTTTGTGGAAATGCTGTAACATCCATTCCTGAAAACAAAGATCCACCATTCCTCTCTTAGTAAGAAGGCCTAATAAGAAGGCAGGAGAGAAAGAACACAAAGAAAAAACAAGGCCTCCAGATGTCAATGGAGAGGAATAAAAGATTAAAAATAAATAAATCTAAGTGCTTACGAACAGCTTTGCTAAAAAATTTTCTAGCTGAACTGTGCTATGCCCTGTACGACAAGGATCAATTCCACCCTAAAATTTTGCCTCAGGAACTGCTCATAAGACCAAGTTTTCTCTCATCTGCAGGACAGAAATCAAGAGCATTCAGTGACTCATCTGTGTTTATTGCAAACACAGCCAGAGAACACATCTGTCCCACAACTACCTGGACTGCAAAGACTACATGAATGTTTAAAGAGCCCCTGTGACTTAAAGAGCCCTACATCAAGACTATGGCTGGTGCCCTGGGCACAAAACCTCCTAGCCCTATCTGTAGCAGGTGTCAGCAGCTTGCAAAGCACTGCCCTGCAACAGTCAGCTTCCACAAAGAGGCTGCTCTAACAGAAGTAGTGTTTTGACGCGCAAGGAAAGAGCACAATTCTGCTACGCTTATTCAGGAGAATTTTCAACATAGGTGAGTTCCCGATTTCAGGAGATGGAACAGTGTCTGATTTCCTTCTGCCGCAGCTCTCATCTAGCTAGCTCCTTATGGCAGACAACAGGTTAACAGGAGTGCTTGGAGGCTGTGCAGAAGCTTTCCCAGGATACGTTCCCCGTGTTACTTAGCCCAGTCTCTTGGCTGAGAGAATGCTCTGTGCTTTATCAAGCCAATCAGCTCTGCAGTCCCCAGAGGCACAACGCTGGCTTCCCACTCGGGGTTATCTGTATGCAAAACTCACAAAGGCAGGTGCCTGCTGGAACAATACAGGTGCTGGCCAGGATGGTACCTGCTAAAGCAGTGAACTGGCTGCAACTGGCTCCTAAGTGCTGATTTTACCCTTACAGACATTTGGCCGTTGCAGCTGCAAACATTATCCAAGAGTTTTTAAAGCCAGACAGCCCCACTTATCAAGCTGCAGTATAATCCTGCCTGCTAGTTACTAGCACCAAGTATCCTTCCTGTATGGCAGCCTAAAGTTACGCCAGCTCCTCTCACAACACGGAGGTACTCAGTGAAAACCAGAGACAGGGCATCAGTTACAACTGCCTCCAGAAATCCACAATTCTCCATGCTCTGAGGAAGTGGGGTTCCCTGGTCTATGGCCATAGCTGGAAAGGACACCGTGCCTACAAATACAGGTGTGTCAGGGTAGTGACAAAGTGGAGTACCACAAGTTGAGTACCTTAGTAGAGTCTCTTACAGGGAGACAAGAGTAACAACAGCTAAGAGGGAAAAAGAAAGCCGCCTTCTCTGAGATGCTCTGCAAAAGTATTGAACATTTATAATCCAAACAGTAAATTAAATTGAACTGTTCAGAACTCCTGATTCTCTGAGATGCTCTCCGAAGTCAGCTGTTGTCAAAAACGTCACAGCAAGGACACTCCCATGTAAGGAGTAGAAAAAAAAGGAAAAAAAAGAAAGCCAGAGTGGAAAAATATGGGCAACTGGGAACACCCACAAAGAGATGTGCATTTCCAAAGAATTGGCTTTTTATACCACTTTTGAGAAAAGCCATCCTGCAAAGCAGCTATTTGATAACTGCAAACTTCATTATCTCCTCTCAGCCTTGACAGCAACCCCCTCTCTCACAAGTAAGGCAACAGTTGCAGGAACAAGGGAGGAAGAGGGAAACAAACGCACAGGTAGACACGGAAAAGATGCTGCAGTTCTCTGCATAGGACACAGTGGAGCTAGATGGTTCTTTTGTCCAAGCCTCAAAAAAAAAAGCAGAATGTATAATGTCAAGACAACATCTCATGAAAGGCTGGGCGCACAGGAAAAAAAAAAAAAAACCTGGATCAAGAGTGATCAAACCAAGTGCCTGAGACCAGTCAACAGCTCCGGGCTCAGGCAGCTCCTCTAATTCTCTGGCTAGCAAGATGTTTTCCAGCTCCCCAGGCTTGATATGCGTGTGAGAAGCCAAACGGCAAGTCTTGGGCCTTGTGGGGTCCAAGCAGAATGCGAGCGCGTGTGCAGGCTTGGAAGAGGGAGGTAGCCACACCGGCAGTGGGGCAGGGGCATCAAATGGTCTGATAGTGTTGTCTCAGTCTTGCCTGCAGAAATTCGTGGGTCAGGTTGTGTCGAGTGATTATCCCAACAATCTTAAAGAGGAAGAAAAAAGGAAAAAAATGATATGTCAGTATCACAGATGTGCCACTAAGAGACGTGCGTGGTAGAGCTGTTGTACTTTCCAACCCAAAAACAACACGTGAGAACCTTCAAGTACTTCTCAACCAATGCAGAGTTACAGTGGGTTCAAACTCAAGTTTCACCAGAACAGACACCCCACTCTCCCAGCACATACCTACTATTAGGAACATCTAGAGGCAAAAAAAGAAAAAGCATTGCTGCCTCATAAGGAAAGACCAGCTCAGGCTATTATCATCATCATCAGGATTTTGCTTCCTTGTTCAGGCTTAAGGAAAGTTTCTCATTATGCTGGTAGGAAGTTACTGACACCTACTGACTATTTCTGAGCACTGTAGATGGCAAAGAGATAAGTACAGTGAATCAAGCACAAACCGTTCAAAAGCTTCTTTATTTTTCTACTCCTATGAGTAAGAACAGAATGCAAGTTTATGTCCAAAAGAAAAACCTCCTGCCCAACATTCAGGAAATCCTGCTCTTGGCCTCAAATAAAGCTGTCAAAGGGGAAGCCAAATTAGTGACCTCTGATGAGCTCAAGGACTGTCAAAAGGTGCAAGACAGTAACAGCTTCCACATGCTGCCAGCCTGAGAAAGGAGACAGACTGCGTGTCCTGTCCTTTGGGGTGAAGGTGGGGAGTAGACTTGGACATTAAGGATGGTAATGAAGTCACAGCAATCAACTGCTTCAGAGCCTTAAGACCACATTCTGATCCCATTAAAATGTATCTGTTTGACGTTAAAACAGATCTCAACTCTCTCAAAGGGGAAAGCATTGCAAAAACCACATCTGCTTCCTTACTCAGCTAAGACAAAACTGAGATACGGACTTACCTCTCCGACTGCATTCACAACTGGTAGATGTCTGAGTCCCATTGTCCTGAACAGGTTAAAGACTTGCGACACATGAGTGTTTGGAGAGACAGCAAAGGGCGACGGGTTCATGTATGGGGTGACATCCTAAGAAAGAAGAAATAACGATGTTATTTACAAGAGGCATTTTCAGTAGTTCCAAGAATCACTAACAAGCAATTGCTACAGCTGCTCTAATTCACTGAAATGTTAAGAACTCCTAATAAATACCAGAAGTTTGCCAGTCCATTCACCCTCAGGCAGACATCAAATCTAGAAGGAAGCTAAAGTAGACAGGCAGAGTCTTACTATCACATCACAGTGCATCTCTTACCACTATCATGCGAGGATTCAGCAACGTGAGGTCCAGGTCATGGATATCTGGATAGCGAGGGTAATCCTCTGACATCTCTGCATGGGATAAACGAGGCTGACTTGCACTCTGAAATTAAAACAAATGCCACCAAATCAATGTGTTGCCTTCCGTGAGAGTAAACAGCCTGCAAGCAGCACAGCAAATGATGCCTCCCAACGCCCTGTGCTTACCCAGACTGCCTACCCCCCACGCCCACACACAAAACTTCTGCAAAGGCATTCCTAACATCTCTGTTCAGAATTCAGCAATGGAAGTGCAAACCCATACAAGCACTGAGCTCAGAGATTTATGGATATACTCTCCAACCTCTGAAATATCTATACTCAACACTGGAGAGCAGCAACAAAATAGCACTGTGGAAGCTGGGCCTCAAACACAAATGCTCATAGTGATCTTAGCACTACAGCTGCCAATCTCTGAAGACCTTGGCACATGACATTAAGAACACAAAGTATATGCTGCCGGTTTCCCTGTTTGTATTTAAGATCTGCCCTCCATTCTCCAGTTTTGACTGCATCTTTGCACACTCTGTTGGTTGTTGCTTTTTCTTCCCCAAATGTGGTAGCTGTTCTCTTTTCCTTGGGCTCCTTAAACAGAAATTCCAATCTCTTTCTTCTAGAGCTGCAAGGGAAAATTCACATTACCTGCCTTCAGCTTTTAAAGCAAAGATGCATTCCTTAAAATAGAAAAATAGGTGAATTCTTCATGGCAGCTTATAAATATCATCCCCAACTTGCTTAGCTCAGAGGGTGGAGATGTCTGCTACAACTCCAGATTAGGCAGACTTACTGACTGGCTCTCGGAGTAACAAACTCCCCTGACAAGGAGGGTGACCAGCTGCGAACGCAAGATCAAGCCATGGAAGGTCAGAGGTCTGAAGCGTTCCTCCATGGTCCACTCTTCACTGGGAGACTGGTCAGGGTACAGATTGGGGTAAGGCGTATATCTGCAACAGATTGAATACATATTGTAAGTCACTTAAACCTAACGAGACACACACACCAGCCTCCAAACCAACAGCTATTTCATCTCTTTGCAACCTTCTCCAGAATATTTCAGGGATTCTTTCTAGAGACAAGCAAGCCTTTTCTCCAAGCAAACTATCAGAGAACAGTCAAGTGCCATTATACAGAGCATTATATAAGCAGTAAAATGGAGACAGTCTCCTAACTCTCAGTTTCAGATCACTTGCTACTGAAGCAATTTTCAGTGCCAAATTACTCAGATTCTAGTAACAGCTGAAGCATGTGATAGAGTGTCAGGTCATAACTTCACCTGTACATGTCACAATCAGGAGGTTAGAAACTGATTAACTACACTGGGCTTTTGCGTGAAATAACTGCAGTAAAAGTCCAGTGACTCAGCCCAGTTACCAGAAAGATGGTATTAAGTAGTATGGTAACAAGGTCATTAGCTCTTCTCTTTTAGAGAGTGAGCTCTGCAGAGCCCTCAGGTTTTTGTGGACAAGAGGGCACTAATTTCTAAAGACAAGTCATTTCCCCAGGTATTCTATCCTCTCCAGGAAATACTTTTTGGGCAGGTGTTTGATGGAAATTTAACAATTGAGTCATCAAGTCATTAGCCCAGGAGTCAGGCACAGGTTTAGGTCCCAGCACTGGCTGATGGGTACTGACAAGTTACTTCTCCTGAAAACATGGATACTTGTACCGTTTCCTCCAGCATATGAAATAACAAGGACTGAACAAAGCATCACAACACATCCCAATGTTAAGAAATACCCTGTTTCCCTACCTTTGTTTCTACCAGTAACTCACCTTCTCTCTAGCATCTGTTGTAGCAAATCCTCCTTCTCTGGTGGCTCCTCCGTTGTTATGTGCTCGTCACACATGTTACGCAACTCACTTGAAGGGTAGGACTTCATGGACTGACTCCGTTTGCGCTGCTCTCCAGCTCGGGTGAGAATGCTAGATTTCTAGATACAACAATTTTCAGATACCCATTAAGCAGGTCAACAATTAGCAAAGAGTAACTAACTGTAAATTATTTTTTGTAGCTTTCAATCACCAGATAAAGTGTTCCTTAGCGCTGTCGCAGTAGTTGTAAGAATAGCTAGTAGGACTGTACTCTCCTTTGGCAGGAAATCTGCAATTTAGGAAGTCAGGCACCCTTTTTGCTAGAGCACAGGTATGCCACAAACACGTGGCTTATTCCAACCTTAAATTTCAAGTTTCCCAGGAAGTTAAAGCATTCTCCCCATTCCCCCTCCCGTGAAGGAGAGAAGCAGTTAGGCAACCATTCTTGATCTCAAGAGTGGGTTCAGTACTTCAGTGCTGAATCCAAGATTTATCCACCTCTATACTAAACTGGTTACTTGAAGTCCTGTTCAGTTTTGCTTCTATACTAACGCAGACCACTGTTCTGCCTTTGCCATAACCAGGAGAACAGAATGAAATTGCATTTCTGAAAACTCTGTATTTTAGTAATTGCTCATGTCTGATCTGAATCCTGCATTGACAACATTAAAATTGTCAGTACAGGTTAAAGGTTGGACTAGATGATTCTTAAAGGTCTTTTCCAATCTGAATGATTCTATGATAATAAAGGAAGGGACCTTCTACCTGCACAACCAAGCTCTTTACCCTTTCAGCCTACTGAACAATCAACTTCTTACCTTGAATTTGATGTTGTTACTTATCAGCTGATTTCCCTTCATGAACTCCCTCTCATTGCCCCGGTTCTCAGTCACGACAGGGAAGGCATGATGAACCGTTGTGCGCAAGATGCTAACAAGGGATTGAATACGGGTGTGGGGGTAGACGTAAGTCAGGTTGGGTTCCATGATGTCACTTGCTCGTAGTCTGAGGAAACAGAAAAGCCCAAGATTGCTCCATGCTTCACATCAAGCTTCTTCCCAAGCCTCACAAATTCGTTTCTCTGATCTCCACCTGTCCACTCCTCCCCAGCAAGGGCTCCAGGCACCTCTTTCCTGCTGCAGGCCTGATGCACAACTTTCAGCTCTTCTCACAGCAGTTGGTGCAGCCAGGTTCATTGGACATGACGCATCATCCCCCCATTACAGCATTCCTTTCTGAGCCGAGAACCCTATGACAAACTCTAACCCACAGTCCTGCCAAGAGGAGCAGCCTTACTTATCCATTTCCACCTCTGTTTCCCACTCCAGGAGAGGTACGCCTCGCAAGTTCACATGGATGTCATAGATGCCTTTGTTGAAAAAGTCTCCTGTCCACTTGGCTACCTGCAGAACAAACAGAGGGTGTACTGAGTTGTTGATCCAAATACAAGACTTCTTGGCTCATCACCGCCCTGAAAGGAAGAGATTTACAACTAGTACATGTTCAAGAAGCTAGAGCCAAGACCCTGCACTCACCATGAGGGTGATCATTATCGGGAGCCCATAGGTGATCTCATTGGTGGATTCAATTAGGATGACAGTCAGGCTAATTGTCATCCGGACCACTCCTCCCAGGAATGCTGCTGCTCCGATCAGTGCAAAGGTTCCTGAGTAGATGTGATCCAGGCCGATGTAGCTAGGGCAAGACAGAGCCCCGAGATTAGAATAACCTGACTGAGAGGTCAGCATGCATTTGCAGCACATCTCTCACACACACTCAATGCACCTTTTGAGGAGGTTGGCGACCAGGCGTCCGAAGGCAGCCCCACAAAGCAGTGATGGCACAAAGAGACCACTGGGCACAGAGATCCCGTATGTCCAGCAGGAAAGTAAGAAATAGAGAAGGAAGAACAAGGAGAGTGTGACTGGGCTGAAAGTACCTGTAACACAAGAAGAATCATGACTAGAGGGGAAAAGGCCTGCTGGACAGATGGTAAGTCTCACACCATCCACCCCTCAGCTCACAGCAGACCCATCTCAAAACAGTCTTCCAGTCCAAACACACATGAAAACACTGAATAAGTGGAAAAAAAGGAAAAGCAGGCCTTTCTTCCCAGAGAGGGGACGCTAAGCTGTTGTACCAGCAGTCCTCTTGAGCCATAAAGGCTTGAAGAGGCTGTTAGCTTTGTGGTCCATTTAACAAAACTGTTTCAAGCAAGATGAAGCTCTGAAGCCTGAGGATGGCATGAGGCATTGTCTGCTAGCTACTCACCATCTTGGTGGAAGAGCTGCAGGATAGCTGACTCCTGAGGGTTGAAGAAGAGTGTGGCCATGTCATTGTAGGTTTCATTTGGGCAGAAAAAAGTTTTGATGCTTGAATTCACATCCTCTGACATACCCTGATGCAGGACACAAAGGACATGAACAGTTAAAATCCACTCCCTGCTATGTTAGCCTTTGTGCAGAACAGGAGTAACCCTTCTGTATACGGTGTCCGCCCACAGTTTGACATATTCAGACCAAAATATCAATAGCAGACATTAGGCTCCCTGATTCACAGTCTGAGCTGCTTTGTCAAACTACAGAAGCACAAAGCGCAGCTTTCGTTGTTACTTTAAGGTCCTACAAATGTCCATAGGTTTTAACTCAAGTTCTCTGTGGGTACTGCATGCCATCAAGGCTCAATACCTGCCTGTGCTCCTCTGAAGGGAGGAACAATATGAAGGAGACATACAATCTTCATGGAAGATTCCTCACCTGCACGCTCAAAGTGTCATTGCCACTGTGACTGGTGGAAGACATCTGCCGGCATTCCCCCAGAACCATGGAGGCTACAAAGACTACGACCGTGGTAGTCAGCGACACCAGCAGGCTCTCCAAGACTCTGCAAGCACACAGCAGAAACCATACGCTGAAGCTGCACTCAGACCTGTAACCCAGTCCAGCCTCTTCACAACTTTTAAATGGTTCTAAGAAGCAGCAGTCACAGCAGCTTAATATTTGAAGCAGGGGAGCTTGCAAGTCAAGTTGAATTATGGCTCAGTTGCCAGGATTAAGTTAACTTCCCTTTTTCATTGCCTGCCCCAAAACGGCGCTATTTCTGCTCTCAGAACACAGTCACATATAAAAACCTGAAGGGCAGGGTTTGGTGATGAGACTGTTCACATGGAAACGATGTTCTCTGTATTTTTACAGGGTAAAAAGTCTATCTCGTCTAGACAGAACTGGACAGGCTGATGCATAGTCTTTCATATTTCTTTTCTAGCTACTGAAATACTTTTTTTTTAAATGAGCTTCTTATTTAGGAATTCTGTCTACATCAGACATTATTTTCCAGAATTACATGGCAATTCTCTAAATACCACAGAGCTCAGTTGTGGATTTAATTATCTGAGATAATAATAATGTAAAAAAGCTGGATTCAGCTATTCTTTCCACATCTGTTTGGACAAGACAAAAATCCTGCATGGAGACGAAGCTCCAGTTTGCTCAGCTGTAGCCACTATGATAAAGAGCTCTCTTCATAGCCATTATAAGAGGGTTACAGCTTTCCTTATAACACCATAATAATTAAAGAAATGTAGAGAGATTGTAACATCTGGTTTCTGGTGTTCATTTAAGTTCCATGGATGCTTCATTTTTGATTTCAATAACAAATAGGAACAGGTTTTCCACCAGCCCCTCCCACTGGTCTTCCAGATCAATGCATTTGCACTGGGGCACTGAACACAGATCAGACACACCCGCACAAACTCAAGAAAGCACAAATACCTGACCAGCTTTGGTTTCGGATGCACATTTCGCATGCGGTACTTGGCGAGCCTCTTGTTTAAGCAGTTGAAGGTGGCTCCAAGAAGGCCTCCTATGAACCCCATCAGAATGAAGAACCCCAAGTCCACAGCTGTCCAGAGGTGGCATTTCTTATCAGACTCAGAGCACTACATGCAAAAAAATGTAAGAAAAGCATTAGTCATTGCAATTTCCTACCAACACTTCTTTCTGTCTTGATAGCAGGAGACTTTCAGCAGCAATGACCATAGCAGAACAACACTGCCATAGGTTACTAACATGTTCCTGCTAAACATCAACTACTCAAATACAAGCATGTAACCACAAAACCAGAAAAACACTGAACTGACAGGAGATTGAAGGGGGAAAAATAATAGCACTAAATCTTACCTTAAACTCCCCAAAGTTGAGCAGCCCAGGGAGCTGGAAAGATCCCCAACTTCCAAACTGAATCCCAGAGCGGAAGAAATTCAGGGTGAAGGTGGCAGCCATGGAACAGAAAAGCTAAGGAAGTTGAAAAATTAGAAGAAATAAAAACTCCCCAAATTAAGACTCTTCCTTGAGACTTATGGTTCAATGTGATCAAAGCATTTATGACAACGGACATCAAGCTACGTGAACATCAAGCTTATGGAATATCAAGCTTTACGAAAACAGTCCTACTGCGGTTTTAGTGCCCACTCCCTGCTGCAGAAGAGAGCAGGGCCAGAACGCACTACTCTATCTGATCTGGCTTCTCTCACAAGAAGAGTCAGGAATTTCACCCAGTATTTCCTGCAGTGGCTTTTTTTTTTTTGTCACAGATGCTAATTTGTAGTTAGAAATCAATTACAAGGCACTAACACAGCTTGTTTGGAGTTGGAATTGAAGTCTTCGTTGGCTCAGAGAGAGCTGCAATTTTGGCAAATCCCTCGCTCATTTCATCCCTGCTGTGAAAGAGTAGACTAGATGAATCCCATCAACATGACATTTGGCATGAGAAATGCCAGAAGCATCATGAGATGTGATACATTCATCGAAAAACCATCTACATCATGAAAGTAAGCACGAGGCAGAGAAATCCGTAACTAGAAGGCACAGGGCATTGCTGCAATACAGCTCCCCAAGGCAGAGGACAGCAGAAAGAAGTCCAGCACCTGCTTAATTCTGTCTGCTCCCAAAGAACTGGGCTGCAAAGGTCCAGGTACAAAAACCTTTTCTTTCAGGTACAATAAATCTACCACCTACAGAGTTATCCGGCAGTTCTAGATAGTACCAGATTCACCTCTGCTCTTGATCTGTAGTAATTCTGGGGCACTGATAGAGAAGGCAATCTCTTCCCTACCAGGGCAGGGCAGGAGACACAGGATAATGCAAATGCCCTCACAGATAAGTCCTCCCCAAGGTGCAGCTCAAAGAGAAACAGAAAGAGCCAGAGTCATTACTTACCACTTTCCATGTAAGTCCCTGATTCCAGAAGGAGGAACCTTCTTCCAAGCTGAAAAGAGTACCCCCAATTGGGGCTCCAAAGGCAGCTGCAACCCCTGCAGCAGCTCCAGCAGATACAAAGTCCCTTTTATCCCTGAAGAGGAAAACAACGTCAGCTTCGCAAAGAGTTGTGAACATGCTTAGATTCTGCAAAGTAAGGGACCATTTCCGTTTATTGATATATCCCACAGATACATGAGTGACAGCTGCGAGAAGAACTGGCCACTGCAGATGTGATTTTTTCAGTAAGTTGTTGCAGCAGCATATGCTCTCTCTAGATTACCAATACAGGGCAAAGCACCGTGGCACTACGTGACTGCTACGCATACGAGGAAACATCCCAAACCACGGTGCTCCAGCATCACTTGAAAGAATTCCAGAGAGGGAAGGACAAGCTCTTGTTCACTTGCAGGTGGACCAGCCTTCTCTGGAGCCTATCTTGTTCGTACCAGGTGCATAACTGAGCTTGTTACCAACAACGACGCCATTTAACCATCCAGATTAAAGGTTTTAAATGGGTAGAGATTTGCTGAGCAGTACAAGAGAACATCAATGAACATGGAGACCAGAGACGGGATCCCTTAAGGGTAGCATGGAAGAATCAAGTTATGTATCCTGGTGCTGTCCTCCAGCAGAATGAGACTGCAAGGTACTAGACAGAAACTGAAAAAAACCTGATTCATCCCAGGCAGCCACCCTCCTCCCGAGGAAGTCTGCTCATTCACCACCCTCTCTCTCCCCTTTTCCTCCCCCTCCCCCTCCTGGCTACAGTACCTGTCACTGCGGAAATACGGGAAGTTAAACTGGATCTTCCTCAAAGAGATGCTCTGGAACTGCACAGAAAGCAAAGCTTTAGGAACACGGGAGATGGAAACTTTCTCCTCACAGTACTCTTACAAAGCAGTGGTGTGAACTGCTGGTCTCTACGCAATCTTCTGCAGTTTGCTCTTGGCTTACAAGAGATGTTTAGCTCTACTCCCACCTCAGTGGGAGACAGAATCATTTTCTTTTCTGCCCCACTTAGCACAGACATACCAACACCCTGTACTCCTCTAGCAACAAACTGAGCTATGAGTAGGCATCCGGAGGAGACCAAGGATGGTAGTCAAGCAAAGGCGTGGTACTCAGCACTGTGGCCAAGAGGCAACCCAATGCAACGCTGCATTTCAGTCAGGAAAGGGATAAACGGCCTCCAGAGCTCACCCATCTCAGTGACCCAGGCCAGCACTAACCTGTGGCAAACCTGCACCTACGACAGCACCACTGTGGATCATTGGGCCCTCCTTCCCAACAAAAAGACCTGGAAAAACAGGACTGATGAGACAGCATGCTCCCCACCCTCTCCCCTGCTGACAACGGCAGGAGATCAGCTCACCACTCCCCTGGCATAGCACAACCTCCCTGTACCAGGCCATAAAAGTATCTCGGTAATTTCCAAAACCTCAGCTGAGTTCAGGCAGCTACGCCCTCTCCTCTCAAGGTGAAGAGAGCTGCTGGCCCGTGTCCCCCCCAGATGTTTGTGAACAGACTTGCACAGACTTTGCACTCCAAGTGGGTGGAAGTATTCAAAAACTGTTGTTTCAAGGACTCTGAACTCTCCAGGTTACCATGCCCTTCTGCCTACAGCACAGCCTTCAGGTTACTCTACATGATGCATTCTGGAGAATTCTCAGGTCTCCTTCTTGGACTGAGCCACAAAGAGCCGCTTCTGACTAGACCACCTAGTAAAGTATCTGTTCCCCTGATAGTCCTGATCCATCTGCCTTATCTACTTTTCTACTCCCTGTATGTATCCAGGGCTCACAACCTGGCTCCAGCCCAAAATCATTTCACTGGAACGAAAGAGAAACTTTCCACGCCCTTCCCCTTCATTTCTCCCCCTTCGGTGATTCCTTACCCCAAAAAGACGAAGACACTGCAGCACTTCTTACCTCCTGCCACACTGAAGAGCACTCCCATAGCTTTGCACACCACTGTCCGGAGCCGCACAACCCCTGGAACTTTTACCCCATTGAGGTAGCACTTAATTTCAGGAATTCCTGATCCAGCTGCCACAGGCTGCAGAAAGGAAAACACTGACGCTGTCTTGCATTGACTTCATAGCTGACTGACAATATCGCAGTCGGAGAGCACAGCAAGGGAATGAGAAACACTGTTTAGCTAAATCAATTAGCACTCTGAAGTTGGTACAATGCCTTCGGGCAGTAAGTGCTATGGACAAGAAGGAAACTTCATGTCCAGGACCACAGGAGAGCAAAGGAAGCCTACGTAAAGAGCAGCAGCAAACTTAAATCTTACTTGGATGAGGACCAGAAGACTTGCAAGAAAAACAAAGGTCAGGTTGAACCCCAGCAGCTCCAGCAAAGACAAGGCAAGACAGCCTTTCTCTGTGCATTCTTCCACTGCTGCAGAGAGGGTCAAGGAAAGAAACGACATTCTTCCCACCAACACGCAATCATTTGGTACTGTCTGGGGGGCCCACGGGCATCAGGAGCAAAGTTTGTGCTTCCTACCCCAGCCAGGACAGATGACACAACCCATCAAGAAGACAGGTCTCCTTTTCAGAGCTCAGAGTTAACATACAAGGAAGAGAAACCAGTCGTTCTTTCAGGGATTAGCCTTTGTCCATATATTGATATTCGAACCACTTCCTTGGTTTCGAGAGCTGAATTACATAAGCAAGTTGAAAACTTGATTAATCAACCATGTGAATGACAGCAGATGTCTACGAGTCAGCTGTTCTGAGCAACAGAAAGAAAAAGGTCACTCAAGTCTAACCGGACACCAAATGCTAGGTAAAAGATACAGCTCTGTACTACCCGGAACTTGAGCTGGGTAAAGAGTCGCACGAAGAAATCCACAAAGAGGCCCACCTATGGAAAAAAGACAGACCTGTCATCAGAAATTACTACATACACGTACCATTGACCACCTCCTAGCAAGCCCTACCATGAGGTATGCATGAGGGAGGACAAAGGAAAAGGAAATCAAGAGCACTGTTCAGAGTAAAGTAGCTTACAAAGCTCAGATCTTCTGCCTCCCTTGTTCTCACTTGGACAGATCCATCCCAGAATTATTCCTGAAGAGATATACTTCAGGATACTAAACTGGTAGACTTTTTTTTTTTTTTTTTAAACACCCAAAACGTACTTCAGGATACAGGAAAAAAGCTAACTTTAACTGAGGCATACAGTCAGCGAAACTAGTTTTCAAGCATGTACAGTGAAGAAAGTATTGCCAAACAGAACAAACACAGCTCAACTGTAAACTGGCATCCTGTTGGATTAACCGCTAACTTTGGACAAGTTTTCCTGTACACAGAATTAAAGAATTTGCCAGAATACTATGCAAAGAAAACACAGCAAGATCTGAAAGGAAAGCAAAAAAAAGTCCTCCTGGAAAATAATCTATCAGCAACATGCTGTAATTCCCAAAAGCCACCTCCAACTACTAAGCTCTCCACTTCGTGACAGCGAATGGTATCTCCTCTCTTCTCTTTTGCCACTGACTTCTAAATTATCCCTGCCTAGTGTCGGGAAGTGCCTTCATTCCCCAAACACCATGACGCTTACCAGTCCTGTGCAGACTCCAATGGCGAAAACCATCACCCATTTCACTGCTTCATACTTCCGTGCTTTCTGTGTACGAAAAGGATTTTTAAAAAGCCAAGTCAAAGCAACATACAAAGAGAAACCAGGTAAAGGTGGATTTGGGCTCCACAAGTGAATTACAGCTATAGGGATAAATCAACAGAACATAGTGACAACAGCAAACTGAAAACAGAGAGATGGAAGTGCTTTGACAACAGCAAACTGAAAGCAGAGAGATGGAAGTGCTTAACACCCCATTCACTCCGAAAGTGAGGATCAGAACAGATGCTGGGAGCTACAATCTCTACGCTTATTTTTACTCTTTTCATCAAAAAAATTAGAGAATTTCTACCATAAAGAAGAAAAAAATAAACTTCCCGTAGCGGAAGGTATTTCTACAGCTTTAGCTCTCAAGCCACTGAAAGAAAAAAAAAAAATCTTACCTTGTTGTCCATGCTCTCCAAAACTTCCAGGTACGGGTCATTGATACAGCGATCATAATCCAAGCTCTGGAAGAATGCCAAAAGGGCAATGTAAG
Source organism: Anser anser (assembly GCF_964211835.1). Lineage (NCBI taxonomy): Eukaryota > Metazoa > Chordata > Aves > Anseriformes > Anatidae > Anser > Anser anser. The sequence goes on along the minus strand of NC_139738.1, from coordinate 5,634,047 downwards.
AGAATCATCTGCTACAGACTGGGCAAAATGCTATGGGCAGAAGGCCTTGTTAAAGATTACAGAAGTCATTACAACCCCACAGCAGGTTTGGCAAACAATTGTAGGAGAAGAACTTCCGTAAACAACTTCATTTAAATATTTCCAGTAGAGGCTGACTCGGAGAATTGGGAAGTGAAAGAACAGACCAAAATTCACTGCCAAGGACGAGAAAGAACTAAACCAGTGATTAATACAACTTTAAGTTAAAGTCACAATGTACAGATTTAGATTTCAAGCGTGTCCAATTTGACAGTGCAGGGGATAACATGAAATCTAATCCTTCACTACAGCAAGAGTGCTAGAAATGAGTTCCCTTCCAGACAGGCAGCACCGGTTCTGAACCTCATCACAGGAGAAAATTAAAAGTAATAGTTGCCCCATTGTAGGCACGAAGTACCGTTAGCTTCTACCCACATCAGCTTCCCCTTTTCAAGCCAAAGGGTAACAGGTTGGTGTTAAAACAAACAGCAACAACTTGGCGACACCCATGCTGAGAGCAACTGTTCTGAACAGCTCAGGGCCACCATACAGACACATAAAAATTAAAAGTCTCCTGTAAGAATCAGGATGTGATAGATAAGATCTGCTTTGAGCCAGCATGACACCACAGACAGCAGTAAAGCAACAATGACCAACTAGTTACAGATGTTTTTTCACGGTCACAATGACATAGGACCATAAGAGCCTGTAAACTCATGTTAAAATGGGGGAACAACGTAACAGATTCAGAAAATCCATTTTCTCAATAGAGTCTGACTTGGGCAGCAAACTCAGAGCACTAGGCGTTAATCTACAAACGCCACCATCAAATGATAAGCAACAGGTGTTTGCAAGCACAACAGCTCCTGGTATTTCTGTTGGTACCAATACAACCTAGCTACAGTGATGCAAGTTAAGTGCCTACCCCATTGTAAATTCAAACAGATCAAAACCTGTCTGCAGTTCTTGCCACGTCAGTTTCACAAGCTGGTATCAGTTAACTTCCCACCTCATAGTCTTTGCGTGGAAGGATCTCATCTTCCTCTTCATGAGTTTCTCCTAGGATTGTCTACAAAACAAACAAAGAACATGGGAATGAAAAAACATCAGGGGAATGAATGCATACACTGGCACTCACAAACACTGGTAGCAAAGCTAAAATCAGGGAAGGCTTCGCCCACTGATGGTTGTAAAGCTTGGGTGTGATTTACCAGATCACCGCTTACTTTGGGGTGACTATATATCGGGCCTTACCTTAAAGCTTGCCCTTCAGCACGAATATATTACGTTACTATGTTGTGAAGGGCCGCTGCGTGGAGGTAAAGCAGCGTGCCAAGCCCACGTCCCCCCTTCCTTCACATCAAGTCACAGGGGCACAGGACCAGAGACTTGCACGGGCAGCGTTACCCCGCTCCGGGCAGCTGGGCGCTGCCCCTGCCCCCGCACCCCGCTCCCCCAGCAGGAGCGGTGCTGAGCCGGGCAGGACGAGCCCCGAGGCGGGCAGGAGGCGCAGCACCGCCTGAGGTGCTGGGAGCAGGGGCTGCGCTGCCAGGCCCAGCGGGAGCTGAGGCCAACAACGGTGCTTTGGGGGACCGGGACAGCGGGGGCTGCGGCGCCAGAGGCTGAGGCGGGGAGCCCCGCGGGGCAGGGGCAGCGGCCGTACCAGCTCCTCAGGGGTGCGGCTCTCCCGCTCGCCGCAGCACCGCGGGCAGCAGCAGCAGCACAGCCCCGCACCGCACCCCGCCATCTTGCGGCGCCACCGCCCCTCTCCCGGCACCGCCCGCGCCCACCCCCACCCCCCCCACGTGACCCCCGCCGCGGCGGCTCACGGCGCGGTAAGGTTAGGCAGGGAGGGAGGGGAGCGAGGTGAAGCTGCAGCGCCATGTTGGGTAAGGGAAGGCGCCGGGCACCACGTGACCGCCGCCGCCGCCGGCCCGGCTTAAAGCGCCGCGGGATGGGGCCGCGCGCGGTGCGCAGCGCCCAGCCCGGCCGTGAGGTGAGCGGGGCGCCGGGGAAGGGGGGGGCGGGCGGCTCGTTCCGCTCTGGGGCTGCCCCACGCGCGGCTCGGTCCCTCGGAGCCCCGCGGGTTTGCGTGCGCGGCCCCCCCCCCCCTCCGAGGTGTCTGCGCGGCCCCGCAGGCGCTGCCCTGGCTCAGCGGGGTGCAGCCCTCTGGGGGATCAGCTCCGGCCTGGGGGCTGTGAAGATGCCCCGCGGTGAGGTAAAGCGGCGCCTCGGGGATCGGGTAAACACAGCGGGCGTAGGCGTGCTGCTCCGCGGATCCCTGCCCCGAGCCCGGCGGGGTGGCCCGGGGGGGTCACAGGGGAGTGGGAGCTGCTGTTTCGCTGTCCTATGTATGCTGCGACTGCTTTTGCTGCTTAGAAAGATGCTTTTTATCTTTACAGTAGCCGCAAGTTTCTGCTAGCAGGTCTGCGATGCGTGTAAGCCTAGGGAAGCTGTTCCAAACGCTGCCTGTAGATAAAACTTAAGCAGCCTTTCTATTGTGTGCGTGGTTCTAGATTGCCACCGAGATAAGGAGTTTTCCTCAAGGGAAAGCCTCGCTGCACGGAGACGTTAATAAGCAAACCTTCCTGCGTGCTGGGTGTTCAATCTCAAGTAGGAGAACCAAGGTCCTGCTTTGCTTTGCCTGAGGCGTTGTAGCACGTTCCTCAGAAATAAGGTAGCCGGAGGTGACAGCACACGGTTCTGACCCGCTAGTTTGCTCACCACTGTGTGCTTTGGGATAATTCCCCAGATTAGTGCCACGTGTTTCTTTTGAAAGAGCTTGGGCAGGCTGTTAACTGTGTACCAGGGGTTGCTTTTGTAGTTGTCAATAGCTGCTGGTTTTACTGTGACCCACTGTGTTGGTACACAAGAGATTTGAGACTCTAGGTTTCTCTTGGCACCAGGAGCCCTGCACTCCTTTCCCTCATCTCCTGCCAGCTGGAGAGGTCCCCAGGTGGTAAAAGTAGACTTTCTCCCACAGGGTTTTTGCTTGATTGCCAGCTCAGTGTAAACAGTAGAAGAAGAGTTCAAAGTCTGCTCGGATGACCCAAACTCTCACAGTTCCTGTAAGGACAAAATGTGCACTAGATTGTGCAACAATTTCCCTCCAAAATAGGCTCCAAGGTTATGTAATGACAGTCTGCTGTTTCCCAGTGACAATTCTAAGCTTTGACTTAGATAAGCAGACAATGCGGATCCAAACTTTATGGCAGCTCTTCTGCAACTAGCTGTAATCACTACCTCATTTTCAAGGCGTAGAGTGAAACACTTCTGGGAGAAAATATCAAGCAGTTGTGGCCCAGGGAGCTAAGTGGAGTTGGGCATCCTAGACCCGCTTGTACTTGCAGTGCTGTTTTCCTTTCTGTAAAGCCAAACAAGCACACCTGATCATTTTACAAGGAAGAGAAGAAAGGGATGGGACCTTGTTCCAAGCAGCCACAATCAGTGAGGAAAGGAACATGAACAGGGTACCTAGCGAAGGAAATAGCTGAGTGTGTGCAGTGACAAATGCCTGTGGAAAAGATATGTCTAGTGGAGAGCGACTAAAGCTTAGAAATGCAACACGCTGCCCATGAAGACAAAACAAAAGATAGAATTTGTGGGGATGCCCTGTTCCAGACGGGATTCCTGACAGAGGAGTAGTTTGTGCATTCTTGTCTACCTGCCACATTAGCACTTGCCCTTATCTCTGCATTGTAAGGAAACACTGCCTTGGGAGAGCAAACAGATGGGAATTTGTGAAGATGGATACAGTCCAAGGGGCAGCTGAAAAAGTCTGCTGGCATGTCCAGCCCAAGACCACAAGATCAAAGACGACCTCAGCTGATGCATGTGGGCATCATGGCTTGTTCGGTTGTAGCCAGGGCAAAAGTGATGTTGACCTGACTGTTCTGAGAACCAAATCTGACCCAGTAGGTACAGAAGAGGTGCATCAGGGTGGCGTGAAGCCAACTGCTATGTTTATTTCCTTCCAGCATGCTCTAAATTGATCGTGTTCTCATTTTGTGTTTTCAGCAGAACCCCCACTGCAGCTCACAGAGAGGGCTAGCAAAAGAAGCTGATTGGTGATTAACGGTGGGCTTGGCATAGGCTTCCTTTTACCTGCTGTCATCTACTGCCCACCCCAGTGCTAACTTCTCCTAGCAGAGATCTATCCTGCCTTATACCCACCGTGCTCCTTGTGTTCCCCTCCTCCAGAGAGCTCACCATGGTCAATGAGACGCAGCATACCTGCAGTGCCAGTTCCAGCTCCAAGTCCGATGGCGGCAGCAGCAGCGGGAGTGAGAGCTCCAAGGACAGCTCACGCTGCTCCACCCCTGTACTCGATGCCGAGCGTCATGAGCGACTGCGGGAGAAGATGCGCCGCCGGCAGGACTCTGGAGACAGGTGGTTCTCCTTGGAGTTCTTCCCTCCACGCACAGCCAATGCTGCGGTCAATCTCATCTCCAGGTGAGGGCTGCAGGGTGGGAGAGGGGACAGATGAAGTGTCTTTGGTGGAGGGCTGGGAAAAAGCTAATGAGGCAGGCTCTGCCCCGTGCTCTGTCTCCCCTTTCAGGTGACGAAGCAGGTAATGGGGCTGTGCTTTCCTGCTGAGGAGGGTAATGGACACCAGGTAACTTATCTTCCTTGGAGGCCCTGAAGAGTTAAGTGTCACAGCGGGGTTACTGAGGGTGCCAGACTGTTCTCCCTCTCACAAGCTCTGAAGACGGAGCAAGGCCACTGTCATGCTCAAGCAAAGTACTAGGCCACAACAGAGCAGACAAATACCTATTTAAAACAGAAAAATACTATTTTATGGGCAGTGTGCCCAAGTCTCTGGAAAGATTGCTTTCAGAATCATCCAGCTGCTATGGTTTATGCCTCTGTATTACTAAGGACTACAGTTTCAGTCTGAGGGTGATGTCCCCATCTACATGCTAAATGAAAGGTGATAGTTTCCACCAGAACTAAAGGTTCTCCTGGAGCCTAAGCCCCAGGAGCCACCATGTACTCAACCTGGAGAAGAAGTTTTGTAATTCTTTCTGTTACTGCTGTGTGCCAGTGCCAGGTCTACTTTAAACAGAAGCTTGTGTTCTGGCCTGGAGCAGGACAGCAACAAGGTAGGGGGCCTCTTCCATTAGGCACGCTTGGGAACACCACAGATCTGGTCCATCTTTCCATATTTGTGGCCTGTATGAGTTAAAGCTGGGAACAGAGGGTTCTGGCATAGCCTTCCATCTCAAAAGGAATGGAATTTGCATTGTCGTCTATCAGATTTATCAGTCTAACAGAGCATGCTGAGAGGAAGTTTATTCTACAGGGACAACTCAGCTTGTTTCTTCAAGAGTTTCTAAGCCCTTCCTCATACAGTGTTAAATGATGACTATTCTTAGCAAGTGGCCAATGTGAAAATACTCTTGGCTCAACACTTCTTTGTCTCTCCTACTGCTGTCATCCAAGCTTTCTCTGCTTGTTGATGGCATGCCAGCAGTGAGCAAGATATCCCTGGCATAAAGAAGGGAGTCTGCTACCTGGTAAGGTAACGCACCTCTAAAATCCACAGGTTTGACCGCATGGGAGCAGGTGGTCCACTCTTCATTGATGTGACATGGCATCCTGCAGGGGACCCAGGATCTGACAAGGAAACGTCTTCCATGATTATTGCCAACACTGCAGTCAACTACTGTGGCCTGGAGACCATCCTACACATGACATGCTGCAACCAGACCAAGGATGACATCACAGGGCATCTGCAGAAGGCCAAGCGGCTGGGGTTGAAGAACATCATGGCATTGCGTGGAGGTGAATCCTTTTGTCCTAGAGCACTTAAAATGTGTATAGTGCTGAGGTTGTGTTGCTGTTGCATTCAACTTGGGTAAAATGAAGAAATAACAATTGGAGGAACTGGGTTTATTTTCGTTCCAGATCCTGCTGGTGAGGAATGGGAGGAAGAAGTAGATGGATTCAACTATGCTGTTGACTTGGTTAAGCACATTCGCAATGAATTTGATGATTATTTTGACATCTGTGTGGCAGGTATGTATCTTTCATTGCAGAGTGTGAGGGATATCAGCCCAGCAGTCCGTCTCTAGACCTGGGCTGTAAATGACAGCACAATCCAATTGGCTACTTTCTGATTTCTACTGCACTGTCTTGACTGTCAGGGTTTGGCTTTCTTTTTTTCTTCCCCTCCTCCAAAGGCTACCCAAAGGGTCATCCTGAAGCAGAGAGCTATGAGGCAGACCTGAAGCACCTCAAGGAGAAAGTTCTTGCTGGGGCAGACTTCATCATTACACAGCTTTTTTTCCGATCAGAAACCTTTCTCAAGTTCATGAAGGACTGTCAAGCCATTGGCATCACCTGTCCCATTATTCCTGGCATCTTCCCCATACAGGTGAAATCTAGTAATTCTGGCTTGGGGAGGCAATAAGAATGTTAGGTGTTTTGGGGTCAGGGCCTGAGAGAGGTCTGTAAATACCCTTCAAAACTTTCTGGGAAGTGAGGGTTCTAAATGTGATAGGTCTGTAGGTGGTTCGCCAAATTAAACTCTTAGGCATAAGCTTAAAAGGTTTTCTCTGCCCATATAGCAGAGAGGGATATAGAGGACAGTGGTCTACCAGTCTTGAGTTGTTAGTTGTCATTGTCAGCATGCTGGGCTCAGGCACTGAGTAAAGAAATGGGAAGAAATAACCTCAACTGACATAACCAGGCTGCATTACAGTCTCAGGGATGAGGCCTGAGAGTACAAAATCCAGAAGCCCCCAATTTTAAGTCTCGTGCTATACAATTGAGATGAAATACCTGTGTTACTGGGACATCAGAAAAGGGTCTGGAAAGACTGAAATCCTCTGTATCTTCATCCAGGGTTACCACTCCCTGCGCCAGCTGGTAAAGCTCTCCAAGCTGGAAGTGCCTCAAGAAATCAAAGATGTGATTGAACCCATCAAGGACAACGACGCGGCTATCCGGAACTACGGGATAGAGCTGGCAGTGTCCATGTGCCGGGAGCTGCTGGACAGTGGCGTGGTGCATGGGCTCCATTTTTACACCCTCAATCGGGAAGTGGCTACTACTGAAGTCCTTAAGCGCCTCGGCCTTTGGAAGGAAGACCCCAGGTGAGCTGAGTGTTCTGGTTTCTTTCAGTTCATCTTACACATTCCATCTGCTGAAGGCACAAGCAGTGGATGGGTTGTATCTCTGTTCTCCTGTTTTTTAAGTATCTTTCTGCATTTAGAAATTCACCGTTCCTGCAGGTCTCTGACAAAAGCTGGAAGAATAGAGTAGGCAGCTGAGGGAAGAACTTTAATCAAGTGGCGTTAAAGTAGCCTGTTCTGGAACTTTAAAACTAAACTCTGCCACTTGGAAGAAACATTCTTTTTGAAGACTCTCAATAGCCCTCTTAAAGGCTATGTGCTTTGTGAGCTCCCACTGCAGATTTCTAGAGTGCTCTACAACTGAGATAGGGAACGGGTTCTCTGAGTCCACAGGCAAGAGGAAGCAAAAGAAAAGGGTTAACTTCTCTTGTTAAAAATAGCTTCATACAGTGCTTTTCCCTTACCTCATCCCATCTCAGGTGTTAGTTCTGCATTTAACAGACACCTACCCAGCATCTGTGAGGGAACTGAGTGAGAAAAGATCTTGCATAAAGCAAGAAGAGGTTTGTTCTACTTTTTGACAAATAGAATTCTTCTCATCCCCTGTTCTTTGCTCTCTCCATGGGCCAATTCTCCAGGGAAGTCAGCAGATCTTAACTTTCATTTTTTCTGTGCAGGAGACCTCTGCCCTGGGCAGTCAGCGCTCACCCCAAGAGAAGAGTTGAAGATGTTCGGCCAATCTTCTGGGCCTCCAGGCCAAAGAGCTACATTTATCGAACTCAAGAATGGGATGATTTCCCTAATGGCCGATGGTAAGCTGTTAGCCTGTGATGGCAGGGAGGTAGAGGTGTGGTACTGAACAGTTGGTCCTTGTAGCTGGTGTCCTGGGCATGCTTTAGGCCTGGCAGATGAGATGTTCTCTTAACAAAGCAGTCCCCAGTTGCTTGGATTTGAATGAGGTGAAGAGAACGGCATCAAGATGTTGAGGCTTCTGGTTTGTAGCTGGCTGCGTTCCTCCATCGCCAAATTGGTGCATCTTCCTTAGCGGCCTCTTAATCTTTCATCTGTTCTGCTTACAGGGGTAATTCCTCCTCTCCAGCCTTTGGGGAGCTGAAGGACTATTATCTCTTCTACCTGAAGAGCAAGTCTCCCCGGGAGGAGCTCCTGAAGATGTGGGGAGAAGAACTGACTGGTGAGGAAAGTGTTTTTGAGGTTTTCACGTGTTACATCACTGGAGAGCCCAACAAAAATGGACACAAGGTGAGTGATGGTCCAGAAAGGGCCGGTCCGTGTGGCACAGACAACAGCACTTACTTCCTCTTGCTCCTGGTATCGCATTGTTCTTCTAAACAAGAATTGGCACTTTCCTATCTAAAAGGATTTGCTGAGATTGTGGCTAAAGGGAATACCCTTACTGCAGGGAATCCAGGAGCCAGAGCTAGGGCTCAACATAAAAGGGAAGCTGCTACAGTAGGACAAGACAGACAGGTCTGCACTGACAGACTATGGAAATCATTCTTAAAGTTGAAAATACCCTGCCCCTTGAAACAAACATGGGAATTCTGTCCTCAGGCAGAAGTGTTCAAGATCACTAGGGCACTTCTGGGTTCCTTCAGTGCACAGCGGGTAAACAAAGGGGGTTGTTGCACACATTGCGAGCCATCCTCTCTCCTCATGGTAGGTTACATGTATGCCTTGGAACGATGACCCTCTTGCTACTGAAACCAACCTTCTGAAGGAGCAGCTGGAGAAGGTGAACAGACGAGGAATCCTGACTATCAACTCCCAGCCAAATATCAATGGAAAACCATCCACCGACCCCATCGTAGGCTGGGGGCCTAGCGGAGGTTATGTCTTCCAAAAGGTACTGCACTATTCTGGGCTGGGTTTGGTTTCAGTTTTGTAGGGAGGTCCTATGCTTTCACCCAGATAATACTTCTGGTTCCTTATCCTAATGCCTTCCTGCTGAGGTAGTGGAAAGCTCCTCTGGTGATTTGAGACAGATTATATCCACTCTGTAGCTTACATAAGCGGGGTTTTCTCTCACTTAAACAATTTCTTGTTTTTACTCTTAGCAAGTAATTGGTGGTAACTACTTTTCCAAAGCAGAGCTATGAAGTTTTAGATAAAAAGTGCCTGCCCACTGCAGCTGATCCCATTCAGTGATGCAGGAAGCACTCAGGTTTTTCAAATAATAGCAATCAATGAGGTAGTATGTCTACCATCCAGCTTCTCATGGTATTAACAGGGTATTTAACTTTTCCATCTGTCCTTCTCTAAGGCAGACTTCTCCACCAATTGCCTCTACTACAGCACTACTGCTGTGCTGTTCAGACAGCTGCCAGGTTACTTCTCTGGTCTGCAGGTAGCCTTATCTCCCTTGTCTGCCTCCTACTGTCATGCATTTTCAGGCCCTACAGCCTTGCTACTAATGGCTGTGATAGGAATCTCCGGCGTCAAGGTAAGTGTCAGGCAAGTGGCCCATACTAGGAAACAAAGCAGCTCTGTTCAAAAGGGATTCAAATTGCTGAAACCATGAAACGAGCAGATGGTAAATGCAGTTATGTTTCCAAAAAAAAAAAATTCCCCTGAGGTGAGGGGAAATCCATCATCTCACACAATAGCCAGGAAATGGGGGGAGGGGAAGCAGTTGTTGAGAGCAGCCAAGCACAGAACAGCAGTGTAGATAGGGCAAGTACAGAATTAGATTGGATAAACTCATGGGGATGACTGGACAATAGATGAGACAGGACAAAGAGGGTCTGCTGGAGAGCCCAGCTGAGACCCCAGGCTTCTGCTCCTGCTAGACTGAGTTGCCTTGGCCAGACAGACCACACAGAACAGAAGTCCAGCTCAGGCCTCTTCCAAGCACTCTGACACAGGCTGCTTTCCAGGCCCAGCAGCTATGGTTACAGTGCCTGGAGCATATCCCAGCCTGTCTGCCTACATGGGTGCAGAACATGAAGCTTGTGGCTTTCCTGAACTGGCTGCTCCTGGGCTGTTACCTTTGTTCTCCATTTTTTTCCTCCCATCTCTCTTACTAATTTGCTTTACCCTTTGCTCAAGTCTCCTTCATAGTGCATGTTTCTGAAGATGGACATGTAAGTCTTAAGCTGCCTGGTTTCTAGGCAGCACAGTCTACAACCATTCTTTTGGTTGCCTGTATGTATCCCAGCTCTGCCGTGAGTTAAGGCTCTTACTCTTTCTCTTTCCACATCCCCACAGGCCTACCTAGAGTTCTTCACCTCCAGTGAGATCGTCACGGCACTGCTCAAAGTGCTGAAGAAATACGAGTCGCGGGTCAACTACCACATTGTCAATGTCAAGGTAGGCTGCTGTTTACAGGATACTTTCACCACCTTGGGAGAGAGGCAAATAGCAAAGATTCAGACATCCCCAGGAACAAAGTGCAACATGAAGGGAGGGGAAAGTGAAACAAGTCAGCTGTGACCCGAAGCAGCCATCTGATCTCTTAACAAGGACAGGATAAATGTACTTGCTGACTCACTCAATCCTTCCTCCAGCAGCTGCTTCAAAGATTTTCTTTCCTTTGCAGGGCCAGAATATCACCAATGCTCCTGATCTACAACCCAATGCTGTCACCTGGGGCATCTTCCCAGGCAGGGAGATCATCCAGCCCACTGTAGTGGATCCTGTAAGCTTCCTCTCCTGGAAGGTGAGTCCTTCCTGCTGCTGGATGCATTGCTGTGATACCCTGGAAATTCAGAGCGTCTGGTTTATTTTCAGTCTATAACACTTATTGCAGTTGAGGACTGTAGTGACATTAGCTTGCCATGGTCTAGATATCATTCCTCCTGCTCCCTCAGGGTATGCAGAGCTTTGATCTAGTGAGAACTTTTCAGAGAAACTCTGTACCCAGGGGGCTGGGGAGTGCATTGTTGCTGTACTAGTCCCCAGAGCTCTGAGCAGTAGCTCTCCCTCCCCTCTTACACGCACAGGGGCAGTATTGAGCCATTTTACTGCAAGCGTGCCTCATTTCAGCTCTGAACAGTTGTGCTTGGGGCACCTCCCACTGACTGGAAAGCAGGATGCTCCTTGCTCAGCTCTTGCCCTTTTTACTGAGAAGAAACAAGCCCCAGGCTTGCCAGGCGTGTGTGATGCAGTTTTTCCCAAGTGAGATAGAATAAAATGTGCATGACACCCCTACAACCATCTCTCTCTTTCCTTGGCAGGATGAGGCCTTTGCTCTGTGGATTGAGCAGTGGGCCAAGCTCTACGAAGAGGAGTCACCCTCTCGCATGATCATCCAGTACATCCATGACAACTATTACTTGGTCAACCTTGTGGACAATGACTTCCCTCTTGAGAACTGCCTCTGGCAGGTTGTGGATGATACCTTTGAGCTCCTGAACTCTCCAGCTCAGCAGTGAAAATTCTTCTAATCCCTTATTTCTTCCATCCATTCACTGACTGTAGGGAGCCAAAAAGCAGCTCCTGTTAGGATGGTGGACCATGCACTCCTAACTACCGTGAGCACCTCTGCTCAGAGCCAGGCAAGCTCGCAGATATATACCCACACTACATCCTCTTCTATCCCCAACACAAATATTCCCTGACCTCCTCTCACTGAACAGCAGCCAGAACCCTCTGAAGTTCTGAGGTGAGGATCCAGACTGAGCTTGAAGGCTCGTTCTGCAGGATGGAAAGGCGCTAATCATGGCTATGTTGATTATAGCGTAGGAGAACTCTGGTGCATCAATGTGGTACAACTTAGTGGGCTTCTGGTAACATTCTCATGCCAGATACACTGCCTTAGGGGCACAAACACTCCTGTCAGCAGTGCCTATGCAAGGAAAATATTTCAGTGGTTACCAACCCTTCAAAGAAGCTCAAGCTGCTTTTATATTACACTCCGAAGATATATGGCATCATAACTGATGATATCTCTTTTGTGCTTACTCCAGAAGACGGTTCAAATTTTCCGACTTTTCTACATAACTGTTACTATAGTTCCTGTTTGGTTTTTTAATAGGAATATATGAATTTTACTTCTGGATGAAACCAAATAGGAATCACACTATTTCAAGTACAATAAACTACATGAATACACCTGCCTCTTGTTCTAGATTAGATTCTGGTAAGCAGTTCAAAGAATAATGTTGTTTGTGAACTAATTACACTGGCACAAGGGAAAGTTTTAAGAAAACAATTGGACCTAGGCCTGTTTTGCTTCCATTTTCAACACATGCCCTAAATAAAGTATGGACAAAGCTCTGGTAGAGCCAAGAAAACTTAAGTCTTAAAATTCAGCAAAAGCAACCAGCTATAGCCTCTGGCTCAGTTCTGCAAGGCCATGGGAGTTGTAGTCCTCCAGTACCAGTAGGGAAAAATAACCTCATCTTTCTTGACCTAATGACTTTAGTAGCCTTAGGCCTCACACCATTGAAATGAGAGGCTGTGGGGGCTACACTGTGTCCTTAACAATCCTGCAAAGCTACCACAGGCTAGGAAAAACAAGACCCTGGGGCAGTTCCCAGTGGGATTTTAAGATCCCTGCCAAGCTGCAAGCATCTCTTTCAAACAAGCAAGGAAGAAAAGCCTTTTCCAAATTCTTTAGACCCTCTCATTACAGCTGTCTGAGACTGGGCTCATATATCCAGGGTAATTACAGGGCATCAATCACAGGAGCAAGTAATGGGAAGGTTGTGGGGTCAGACACGCCTGTCTTGCCTCAGCAAAGCTTTTGGTGCTCAGCTGTTCCCAGCAGGTTTCTTCATCCCTAGCCCATTCAGCACAGAAAGGAACCAGCAGGAAGCAGTCAAGAGGTTGGCCACCCAGTGAAAGCTTTAATGAAGAGCTGATGGACTTGGGGAGGGGGTGGGGGCCATGGGGGAATTCCCCCACCTACAGGAAGAGCCAAATCTAAAAATAAAAGGCCTATGTTCACACTGACAAAGGGCAGGCCAAACTTTGCAAATGCTACATCCTGTAGAATCCAAAGGCACACTCCTGCTCACCTCTTTAAGACCACTGTGCTTGCTTGTTCCCATGCACGACACTAAGCTTTCATCTAGCAAAAAAAAAAAAGAGTAAAGGGAGCTCCTATAAGGTGTTTTTTGACCTTTAATCAGAACTCCAACAAAATCAGGGTCTAGAAGAGGAGATGTAATCTCACAACAAAAGGGAGTAAGTTTAAGTTTGTGGCTGTAGGGAAGTACGGTATCAGTCCTTTAAAGACGACTTTTCACTAGGTACCATCTCTTCTTGGTTGTCCTTTGGCTATCACACTTCTTGCCTGCAGCACTGTTTTTATGTGAGCAGAGCATTTGCTGCTTTCTTGATTGCAACGGACCAGCTCTTTGTTGTGACAGCCAGCTGTATCCTCCGCTCCTGAAATGAGCAGCTGCAGACAGGCCCCCACCATTCAGCGGTGTCCTTTGTCCTTGAGCTGGAATGCTGTTAGCTGGCGCCACCTTCCAAAGGCCTTAAATAGAGTGGACAAATCAAATACTCAGGTTACCCATGAGGGAATGCAGCCACCCTCACAGTACCCGTGAACACAGCTCTCCCTCTAGCACTGGCCATACCAACTGCCTCAGCATTCAAGGAGAGCCCTCCCCTGCGCCCCTTGTGTAGGTTTAGCCAACAAGGCAAGTGGAGAGTACAAATCAGTGGGACAATGCCCTCCATTTCAGTATTTGTTCATTTTGTTAAAGGAAGACTTAATCCTGCATGGCTCTTTGGGAAGCAGAGGAGGGAACTGGCTATTTGAGATCTTGGGCTTTGCCTGCTCACTTAAATTTATAGCTATTTGCCTGACCCTGGGTGCAAGTCACCACAGCCTTCCTGCAACAACGTGGAGCCTGTTTCTTCCCTGAGTGGACTCTTGAGAGGCAGGGGATTAGTGGATTAACATCTGATAACACTGGGGAAGGGGCACATGTCAGGGAAATTGACTGCTGGCACAAAGCTGCGACTAACAACCAAAGATGAACCCATATAAAGCTGGAAGCTATTTCCCTTTGTTAAGGACAAGCCCCATCTCTTGATGTATTCAACTCCTCCTTACAAAAGTGCTTTGTCTAGGGAGAGAGATACAGGGAACACCAGTTGTCCCTTTGGGGTGCTTGTTGGTCAGTCACAGAGCCTGTCACCTTCCACATTTTGGTTCCTTGGTAAAGACACAAACCCAGCCACAGAGTAAGAGGAAGCTGTTTCCCACACATCAAAATGCCATGAGTGTCTAGGATTTGGTTCACATTCCTCAAGCAACTGGCAGTTTGTGGCTAATTTTCTTTCTGACATGACCCTTTACAGGAGCAACAGAAGAAGCATGTGGGCCCAGACAATATCCCCACATTGTTTCACCTTCCAGGCAGGAATAAATAATAGCCCTCTTCAGAGAGGTTTGCAAAACTGCATTTGGTGTCCTGAGCTAAACCTTTTAACCCTTGAGACAGTGCAACTGTTAGGTGCCTTGTGTCAGAGGACTATGTCAGAACAGAAGCAGTCCTAAGTGCTTACCTGAGACAGTAAGCTCCTGGCTTCTACTTCCAAAAAGCTCTGCACCACACAGCTTTGTAAGTATCGTCGTCTCCATGCCCTCCAGGCTTTTTCTACCAGCCGCTGCTGGTCCTGCCAGGAAGAAAGGCAGTATACAGATTAGATGGACTCTGGCAGACAAACCACCTCACTTCCATCTAGTTCCACCTTGCTTCCAGTTGCTTTCCTGGTACTCTTTTGAATGACTTTGCATTGCTAACAAACAACCAACAGTGCTGGCTGCTAACAAAGCTCTGGCTGAATTACCATCTACTGCAAATATTGTGGCTAATTAAGTTACAGTACCCTGGGGCAAGGATGGTGCCCTTTTAAGAGACACCATGCAGCTCCTCAGTGACTGTGTGTGTGCTACACATGCGTCACGTCACCTTGTCCCAGGGGCAGGACAGAGCACATCATCTCACAGAGTTCGTGACCAGGAAGCCGGACAGACCATGGGGTCTGTTCCACAGGTGGCTGCGGCCTGAGCAGAACGGGAGACCACACGACATCCCTCAGTAGGCTGCAGGCTCCAGAGGGATGCTCAGGAACGCAGACTGCAATACTTGCTATGGACTTCTTGCACGGGCTGCAGACAATCTGTACAAATCCTGTCTCAGCCTCCTGTCCGTAAGACTGAGCAAAGCACAACTAAATAGCTGGGTATGCCAGTTTGCCATGCGTGCTTTTAAAGAGAAATCTGGTAAAAATAGCCACAGAAACAAAAAGGGATTTCTCATGCACACTACTGCGTGTTAAATGCCCAGGTCTCACCTCCTGGGACAAAGTGAGGCTACGAGCAAAGCAGGCTTGCCCAGTAACATCCATCATTGCCACCCTCAGAGCAGTACCAGACACTCACCAACACTTGTGCCAGCATCACCACCCTGCTGGCTTCTTTCCATTGATGCCATCCCTTTGCCAGACAGCGCAGCCTCCTGCCACGCTGGCACCGGCGCAGCATCGCTGTGCGATGCCACCACCTCAGATACTTCCTCCTATAGGCGAAGAAGAGAGGAAAACAAGCATTATCAGTCCAACAGGGTTCAGAGGCAAGTCTTCCTCTGGGGGCAGCACAAAGATGAAGCTCAGAGCTCTCCACTCTGCTTACCCAAGCCTCTTCTCATCCCGCTTCTCAGAGTCCACCTCTGCTTTGTTCTCCTGGATCCCGGCATGTGCAGGAGCAGGTCCTACCAAGCCATGTCTTTCTAGCAGCTGAGGGAGCAGCAGCCTTTCAGCTCTTCTTTGGTTTCTGTAGATCACCAGCCAACGGTGAACAGCACTGGGAAAGAGCCCAAAGGAGGAAGCTAGTGCTGAAGCCTTTTCTCTGCATCCTCTCCTTTCTAGCAAAGAAAAAAGAGATCACACAAGAGTTAACAGTGGAGCTAGACAGAGAGATCAGAGCTGTCATGAGCCATCAGTCCTTTGGCCACTAAAGCCAGAAGCAATTCACAGTCAAAATTTGAATGCCTTGAGAACCTACTTCACAGAGAAATCCCGTCATTTGGCTGGCAAACACTGCTGCCCTTCCTCCTCACTCACCCTCCCCCTATGGTCCCATGAAAGGAAGAGAAAAGGGAGCGTCTGCTTACTTAGGGACCAAGACAGAGACATCTTCCTGCTCTTCCTTGCACCTATCAGGGTACTGCATTGCCGTGAGCACTGGGAAAAGGCAGCTGTTTTTGTCCAGTAGTTGCAGGCCTGCAAACAGAATTAACACAGCTGCAGCCAAGACTAAACACGTGCACATACAACACAGACACACAGACTAGCTTTAGAGGTACATTTATGTTCATAACCCTGCAGGTAGTTTAATGTGCTAGACCCCAGGCTAGAAACAGTACAGATGAGATCCCATCAGGACTGACTCAGCCCTTCCAAATCAATCCAGCTCCTTGTGGTTTACTGGCTGTGAACCTTTTGAAATCGTATGCACCTCTGACAGCTCTGCCTGCTCTGCAGGGGCAGTGATTATCCCGTCTCATCTTTGAGCAGAGAGGAAGGAGTGCACTTGTCTCTCTGGTCAAAATGTCCCCGTTCTTTAATGCTGCGATCCAGATGGTGGCTGCAATCAGTACCAGATTATGAAGTTGTGTGCACAGTCTGTAAAGAATTTCAAGGCAGAGACTAAGCAGTCACCACAGGCACAAGTCCAAACAGGTTTTCTGATGAGCCCTGTCAATGCATCTCAGGGCCTAACAACCCCACCATAGGCTTCAGAAGAGAACAGGGAGTTCTTAATTGTCTCATAAGGCCCTTCCTCTCTTACCTGTTTCACAGCAGCCACAGACCCTAGGCGGAAGGCTTGCCGTCCCCTCGAGGCCAGTCGCCAACGGTGACAGGCTTTAGCCTGAGAGCGTCCCTGCCGCTGGTGGTTTCTCTCCTCTCTCAGCACCTGCTGTTTAGCTGTCAAGAATTTCACCCTCCACTCAGCAAAGCTTGCTACTAGGAGATGGTGCTCTCTGACTCTTTTGAAAAAAGAGAGGGCTTCGTGCTGCCTCAGTCTATAGGCAGTGACCTGGACCCAGATGTTTAGGCACCTGGAAAATAATACAAACGCAGAAGAGTGGCAGATACCCAAAGTCACATTTCTGATACAGCACTGAACAGACTATGGACCAAATTCTACCTTTTCAACCCACTGTGTAGTATCACACACACGTGATCAAAGCAAGCATAAGAGCATTCAACAAGAAAATGGGCTGTTCCTTGTTACTCCATCTGCAAGCGACATTTACGTATCTTTCTTTGTGTTATGTACCTTCCAGTGCCTTGTCCTTGGGAGCTATAAGCCCAGACTCCTTGACTACAATTGCTTTCTGCTAAAAAATTCCCCTCCTTTTACTTCAGTTTCCCAGAGCTGGTACTTCTAACTCCTTGAAGCCCAAGAGTATGACTGCTTCCTTCTGGCCATTTTAGCATTTCTGCTCTTCAAACGCCCCTTCAAACTGAACGCGATGTTATAACATTTTACCTTTGCTGACATAACAAATGCTTTTCCCAGGCTGCCCTGCCACTACACCTAGTGGATCCCTCAAAAAAAAAAAAGTCTGATCTTTCTCTGTGCCAGCAGCTGATCTTTAAGATAATGCTTTATAGACGAAAGCTTTTTCTTATGGGATGAGAATAAAACTGCCAAAACCTCCTTCAGCACAGATCACAGCAGACTCAGTTAAATCTGCTTGCTGTAAAACAAGGCTGGATTTGAGATAGCAGCTTGTTGCAAAGGTGCAGATTTTCATCTTTTTCTTGCCTGAAACAAAAGAAGGACCTGCCATACATGGGATATATGGCTAGAAAAAATAAATCTTTATGCAGACAATTTTATCCCCCCCTCAATTTTAAAAAGAAAAAAATTCTACAGAAGGAGTTACTATTAACATATCAACAGCACTGTAAATCCACACCTACAATAATTTCTCCTATATCTTTCTTGTACCCTGATACAAGAATGGCCCCTTGTGCAACCCCAGAAGCAAATCTGCTTTTAACTCCTGGCTTGTCCTTTTGGTTCCTCGTTCCACTTGGACCTTCATTATGCAAATTGCCCCACTGCACCAAAGGGCAGAGGTGTAAATATCTTCTGCCTGGCAGACTTCTCTGAAGATAATCTATTGCAGGTTATCCTAGCATGAAAAATGCACCCCTCAGAAGAGAGGGGGCTCAGCCTGTACCATGTCCAGGCTGACTGGTAAACTGATTTATTTACTGATGTCCAGGTGAGAAATTAGAAGCTCTCTCTCAAAGGAGAGCTCAGAAGGAAGATTAACGATGGAGACATACTCCACAGGAAGGAGCAACATTAAGGACTTCTCTGAAACACACTTCCTGCTAGGGTGCCCCCACACAGATTGATTTGCAGAAAAAAATGCAATTGGGTGGGGGTGAGCATAGAGCCTAGACACCACAGCCATTAAGGTTTTTACCTTTTTTTTTTGTAGTTGTTGCTTTTTTTGTTGTTTCTTTTTTTTAATTACAGAAGCTCCGCTCACGCACAAGCTAACAGTACTTTCAAACCCAACCTCTGGTCAGAATACACAGGATCCACTGCTGCATAAATTGCTTTTCACTCACAGATTCCCTTGGAAATGCTTCAAAGGCAGGAAACAAACCTGTGCAGGAGAAGACGCTCCCAGAATAAAGCAGCATTTTTCAGTTGCCTTGTTTGGCAATACCATGTCTGCAGGATCAACCTCTTCTTCTTGTGGTGGCTGTGCTGAACCCATTGTTGCTGCAGCTCTCTCATAGCACAATTCCCTGCGAGAAAACAAAGGAGCTTGCTGAGCTGAGTCCTACTTCTTTCCCCCACCCTCCATCACAGAGTCCAGACAAGAGCAGAAAATACACCTGCTACAAGTACTGAATTAGACCATACTAAGATTTCTTCTCTCTCTAGCAGCTGAAAAGACTATTCAGTTCACCTTTCCCCAAGTTGGTTTTTGTTCAGGAAGCAGTGTCAGACCTCCTTCATTTTTTATTTCCTCCTCCAAGCAAGGTATCACAGATCAACTCCACTCTCATCCGCAAGGCAGTTTAACATCAAAAATTGTGAGTGCTCCCTCCCCGGCACAGTGTAAGTATTTAACACATTTAAAGTACTTGGAATCCCTTGAGGGACAGGATCATGACTGTTAAGCAGTCCCTAAAGATACATCCTGCTCCCACTGAAGCAAAGCCTGACAGTTGGATCTGAAGAAACATGTTCAAGTTCACAGTGCAGCACAGGAACTGCATTTAACTCCCTAGCTGCTAAAATGCACTACTTGATCGTTCCTTTGGTAGTGCAGCTAAGTGAGATCTGCCCCTTCTCCAATCAGACTCCCAAGGATAATCAGCTCCCTAGCATAAAACAGGGCAACAAGGTGCTCCCTGGCCCCTGGACTAGTGTGCCATTCCAGATGAGCAGTGCAGAGTTACAGCCAGAAGCAGGCGTTTCTCCATCCCAGCCATTCCCAGTGTTCTCATACAGAGGCAAGTGCTGCTGTAGGATGGGGTAACTCACTTTGACAGTAGGAATGCCAACACCACAGAGCATCAGCAGTCATCTGCTGGATGTGACACCTGAATCTCTGGTCAGCTTCCACTTTCTGGACCAGTCTCTTCTTCCACAGGCTGAAAGCCGTCTGGCAGCAATGAACTTGATGTTTAAGGGCTGCTGCTGCTTTTTGTTTCTGGTTTTCCACAGCCCAGTGATGCCACCTGAGAAAGACTCTGAGAAAGACAGAAGTCACGGGAGTGTCTGTAGGAACAATTCAAATAGATTCAGAGATTACCAGACAAGGAAATACCTCTGCACGCAGGATTTCTCTGCTTGGTGCCAGGAGCTCTTCACATCCCTCTCAGAATTGCAGTCCTGTAATACAGAAAAGCAAAGAGATCCTGAACTCCTGCTTGGACACAGTCACTCCATGCAGCTCAGCCCATTCTTACTGCTGTGCCTTCTGTGAAAGCTGACACTTAATTCCCTGTTGCTAACCCCCTCACACCACACGTACATCCAAACATGAGGGCCTAACATCCATTTTAAATTCTAGATATATGGCCAACTTCCAATTCAACTAGAAAGTGGAAGGGAAGAGCTGCCCTGAGAAATGTCTCAATTCCCCAAACCTTCTGTCTGAACACAGGAGAAGAACAGTGATATCTTCCATCTGCTGATATTGAAACCCAAAGGCTCTTTGCTAATTCAGGCTACGCAAAAGAACAGTTGTATGTTTTTCAGCCTCACCTCTTTCCACGTAGAGTTACCGATGAGCAGCTGGACATTACTGTCTGGATTCTGCAGTGCCAGAGACTGGAACTGACCTCCCACAAACCAATTTTCTCTGTGAGACAAAAGCATCAGTCAGAACAGGGAGAGAAAGAAGGGAAGTATCTGGAAGGCTGCTGTGAGATGACATGAGTGACTAGCCAGAAGCAAGGAATTCTGCCAGACCAAACAAGGGACCACTTCCAACAGCATCTCCAGGAACCAGGCTCCAACTCACCTAGATCCACTACTCCGTGAAGGGAAGGAGGCCTGCGAGTACAACTCCCCATCGAGCTCAGCTGGCAGCTCTGCACGCTGGTGCAGTTGCAGGGAAGAACTGTAACATGGCACATGTGTCACGTCTTCAGCAGTCACAATGGAAGAGCAGCTCTGCTGGCTGCTGTCACTAAAACTGTATTCCTGTATGTATGGAGAGAAGAACATGCCATGAGATGTGTCCTCACAACGGAATCACTCAGCTAACAGTTCTAACCATATAATTTAATCCTCTTTTCAGCAATCCAGAATACTTCCAAAGGAACTGCAGGCTAGCAAGGGCAGCTCTGGAGTGCAAACATCCTTGATGGGAAAGTTATTTCTGTACTACTCTGGGAATGGTTAACCCCAAAACAACACAGCAAACCATCACTGAGGCAGTGCATATGCCCATTTCCAGTTTTCTCAGTGATAAGACTTCTTTTTTTAATCTCACCCTTTCCACATTGCAGCCACAAACAGGAACAAATACACAAGAGAACCACACTAGCTCAGCTGCTCCCTATATCACTAAATGATGAAGTAGGGAACATGCAGAGAGAAGTGACTTTACAATTTCTGATGACACAAACTCCAGGGCCCCACAGGCTGAGGGCTCTTCAGGCCTAAATACTACGCACAGTTTCTTAAAGACAGTCCCATGTTGAAGCAGAAATTTTGAAAAATTTCAACAATACAATACATCAGATCAGTCTGAATGTAGGGGCAGAGATGCCCTGTATCAAGACATCCTCACCTTTTCCAGCGAGCTTTGAGAAGTGAGAGTAGCTGGAGCGCTGCTGTGGAAGCCAGAAGATGTTGAGAGGTCCTCACAAAACAGCAAGGCAAGAGATTCTTCACAGACAGTCTCATGAGAGTGCTTAGGACTTGGTTCAATTGTCTTCAGCATGAGAAACTTTTGATGCCATACTTTCAGAGCTTTTCTGAGTCTATACTGCTCCAGAGCCTGAGTGAAAGAACTAAGACAGAAGATACTGAGACAGTAAAGTGAATGAAAAGAGATACCAGAGGGGAACACTAGTACAGACATGACAGATAGTACAAGGGGTTCTTCCAGAAGGACTGGAAGTCAAATGGATGCTACCAAAGAGGGCAGAGTTCCAGGAACTGGCTCTTCACCACTCACTCAGCTCTGTGGTGCTCATAAAGCCTCGCTTTCCACAGCAGATACACTCTCTGCAGTTTCACCTTCAGGCACACGTCATCAAGAGAGTAGCCTGTTTTCTCAGGAAACCATCTCCCTGCCGTCCACCGTGGCTGACTGTCATGTCTCTCTGTCACAGTCTCATCAGCTACTGAGCTTACAGCTGGTCCTGAACCAGTTACAGAGATTAACAAAAGACAACATTTGTCAGCAGGCATTGATAAGAAACAGTCCAGCTCAGCCCCCTAATAGCTTTCTTTCAAGGTTTAAGGCTTTCTCCAGGGTTTATGATACAGAGACCAATGTGCCTATAGCATCAGTGATACATCCAGAACAGCTAGCCCTCCATCCACTGCCCATTGTATTTGTTAACACCATCTGAGCTGCTGTTACCAGGCTATTTTCGTCCACTGTACAAGTGGAGGAGGAACGAGCCTAGGCACCTCCAAATCTTAAGGTTATGCACATGCCCAAAGGTGCTCACCATAATGTTGCCTCCGTCTCAGAAGGAAGAAGTTCACCATCACCTGCTTATTGCTTTCTCTGATCTGCAGCGTGTGAACCCACTGCTGAAAGTATTTCCTCAGTGATTCTACTCTGAGATGGGCCAGGTTGCATCTGTAAAATGCTTTCTGCTCAACAGTCTCCTTCCACACACTGAAGCACCTGAGAAGACCAAAGAAAAAAATGCTGAACCACTGATTTTCTTCAGGACTTTGGCTTCCAGGTCCCTTAAATCAAATTTCTGCTACCACTAAACTGATATAGTCTTCAACCAAAAGTCACTACTACACTTATTAACTCCTAAAACAAAAAGAATGCAATGGCTTTAAGATGGAACAATGCATCACTGTCTAGGTTGGCTCCATCATTCCTTGGAGTTTCAGAGTGAATACTTCCCACATTAAAAATACACCCAATCAACTTACCGGGAGACTAAACTTCTTTGGATACAAGTTGTCAGTTGTAAAATCTTTTTCATATCTAAGCATTGGGACCGCCACAACTGGAAAATGTTTCGTAGCCGCTTCTTTTCCAGCAGGGCACGTGCTTCCAGGAGCCTGGCTTCCTCTTTGCTCAGCAGCTCCTTCTGCAGGCGCCACAGTCTGAAAGCTGCTATGTTACAGGGCAGGAAGAGATTGACCGGAAGAAAAATAACTTAGAAGATCTTCAGACTAGTTAGTGTCACACAGCAAACATCTCCAAGCTGAAGATCACCTGTCTGAGGCATTTAAGGGAAACAGCTCACATTGCTGGAGCAACTGCATCTGCTGCAATTGGACTCATACAAGAAGCAAAGCAAAAGATGTACGGCAGGGCAGGTGAGCCACCCTGTACCGCCAGAGACTGGCCCAGCTATTTGCAGGATCGAGCTCTGAAAGAGTCAGGTCAAAGCAACAACTAAGCAGTAGCCAAGAAATACAGTAAAACAGTGACTTCCTTCAAGCTGTTCCAAGGCTACGGAACACATGCTTACCAGCCAGACGTCTCATGTCTCTGATTGCTTGAGTTCTCCAACAAAACTCATCTCCCTGCCTACGATGAAGCTGCGTCCAGAGTTCACTCTCCACCCTGAAAGTCATAAGCATGCTTTAACATCCTTCTGATCAAAAACGCTCACAGAACAGAATCCACAGCTTTACTTCTCATTAGATAGCTCTTTCTGTCTGGACTTGCTCTCCTGCTTTCAGAATCAGCAGGCAGAAGAAAAGGTCTTTTCTTTTGACCTATCCCCTGTCCTGCTAGAGACTTTGAGACTGGAATGAAGTGATGCTATTTACACCTGTATCCCATAAACAGATGGTAGCTGAACTCAAGAAACAGTATGGGAGTATTTCTGTCAGACAAATCAGACTGAAACACTAGTGCACAGAAGTTCCAGAAGTTCTGAAATAGGATTGTTTCATTCTTAAGAGCTTTAAGTTACTAATTGTTGCAACGTTATCCACAGCAATACATCCACAGACCTGGAAACAAGTTTTCCACAATCTGAGAAAAATTTTGCTGTGTCTATAAACCTCCACTTGTCTGAGATAACATAAGAGAATCCTCTCAGCTTACCTACAAGCCTGCTCAGCTTCCTTCAAGTATGCTGCTGTAAGCTGGTGCCGAGCTGAGGTTGTCATAGTTGCTAATCTTCCTAATCCAGACAAACCCACTGATGAACTTCGGGTATAAGAATATGGCGCAGGCTGTGGAGCTTGCTTCTTGCCCCTTTTTGCTACAGCTCCATTCCACTGAAGGAGAAACCACAGTTAGAACAAACTGCAGGCAGCATGTCAGCACTAGGGTCCACACCACTGAATTTCACACAGGTACTCCTTCCTCCTCCCTATCCAAATACAACTTCTGTCTTCTCTGACCTCAGAAAAGATTTCAGAGAACAGAAAATTCATGGCACTATTTCTACTGGCCCATTCTCACCTTGTGGAAGCTGGCAGCTAGCAGAGCCGAAGCATGTCTCTGCTGGGCTACCTCCAGCTGCATCCTCCTCAGGTGCACAGCCCACTGAAAGGCCCCAAGGCCCTTCTGAAGCAGTCGGCGCCTGTAAAGCTGTGTGGCTGCAGCCCTCTTCCAGAGGATGTGGTCCCTCCAGGCCTGGAAATACCTACTTACTATTTGTCTGTCACGTAACTGCTGGAAACTTTGAGAGGAAAAAGAAAAACAAACAGAGGTGATGTCCAGTTAACAGACATAAAAATTAAATGCAGCCAAGAGGTGGCAATCAGACTTCAGCCATCAAGCTGAAAACAAGTATTTCAA
This sequence comes from Anser anser, assembly GCF_964211835.1. Lineage (NCBI taxonomy): Eukaryota > Metazoa > Chordata > Aves > Anseriformes > Anatidae > Anser > Anser anser. The sequence continues at coordinate 5,609,518 of NC_139738.1, read as the reverse complement.
ATCACTCTCTCTAAAAAGTGAAGAACCTGCAGCCTCACACCAAATTAAGGCGTCCATCTCACACACATCTTATCCACAGATCACAAATTTGAATCCCATCTCATGGATAAGCACAGTTCTTAATCTTCACTAACTCTGCAGTGAGCATGCTAGAATTTGCTGCACTGAAAAGTAACACATACAGTACCAATGCTTTTTCATTGCTACCAACAATGAAGGTTAAATTCAAAGGGGTAGAATTTAAAAGATACAGAAATTATTTTTTAAAGCACACTATTCTAGGCAGTAAACCTTTGAAAAGAAGTAGATGTAGCTCCAGATCTAATAACGGCAGAATGATGTAGGTTAAATACTAAAACCAGGATGTGGTTCCTCAGCCACTTTCCACCAGTTTTCCTCGCATTAACTACCAGAGCACACATACAAATTCAGTCTTTTACCTTTGCTCATGCACCTTCAAAGACCAGCAGCTGTTCTCTGACACCTGCAAACAGACAGAAAACAGTAACTCACATGATCATTTCACTACCCCACTGTTGAAGACTGTTTTCAGACGTTAACAGAACTGCAATTTCAGGACCCTGCAGCTACGCAGAGTAAAAACCAGCTTAATGCTTCCCATCTGCATGTAGATCCTGGAAATACAAACAGGTGTCTACATTCCCAAGATCAACCAAGTGAACAAGCTGGTGTTTAGGAAGATGCATGCAAGAGAAAGATGCACATGTTGGGATGGAGCTGGATCATCACAAAGGATATTCTGGCCATTCAGTGCCAGAAAACTATAGGACAAGCATCTCCAACACCATTGTGCTTCAACTCTGCACCTCTAGCAAAAAGCAGTATCTGTCAGCAGGGATGCTACACAGTGAGCACACCCTCACCTCTCTGCAGGCAATTTCCTGTGCCTGGTTCCCTTCTTCACAGCACTCTGGTTCTTGGACACTCTTCTCCCCCGAAGGATCTTCAGAGCAGTCAAGATTGGCATCAGCTTCCCAATTCCTCCAGCTGCTTTGGTAGGAGCATTTGTTTCTCCTTCCTTCTCTGCTCACGTTCCCACATTCTATGTCAGAATATTCACCAAAGCCTTTTTCAACCTGAATACTGGAAGGGCTGGACTGGCTGTTGCCCACCGCTGTCATTCTCCTGGCTGCTTGTGATGTGGAGTCACCAACCTCTTCTAACACTTTGCTGGACTCAACAGGAGGTTCACAATTGTTGACTTCTGCAGGTCTAATACTAAGCTGCTGTATTGGTCTAAACTCTTGATCTCCAGAAGGAGAAGCGACTCTTAAACACACTTCCCTTGGAGTCCCATACATGGCTACACCAACATTCATCTGAGCTCCCTCAAAACACGTTTCCACTGACACCTGCAGACCCTCAGGATACAGGCTGGCTGGAAGATCTTTTTTCCAAGGTATAGGACAAGCGAATGCCCCACCAGATGTCTCTTTAAAAGCCTTTTCAGAAGAATGAATTTTTGTATGAACATAAAGACCACCAGTTTCTTCTGGAGTTGACTTTGCCTGGGACTGGCATCTGAAGTGAGGGGAGCAGTTGTTGGAGGAATGTGCTTTTGTATCCATAAGCCTGCCAGAGCCCACCCCAGCAGACAGTCTTTCTGGCCAGATGTCACCTGAAAGTTTCGTTCTCCACATGCTGGAGTCAACACACCCACATCCATGAGAGACAGAGATAGGTTCAGCATGACTCAAGTCCCTTGCCACTGCATCAAGGCTCCAGCCTTTGGCAAATGGGATGCTCCATTTCAACCTTGCCTGAGCAGCACCATTTTTCACTCCAGCTAGCTGCTCTCCTGTGCTCAGGGTACTAGAAGCTGAATCATCAGGAGCAAAGCACAAACTGCCACTGCCTGGAGGAGAGCTGGGCTCCAAAGGAAGGGAGCCCCGTATTCCCATCAAAACAATTTTTTGCTTCAGTCTCCAGACTGAACAGTACAAGCCAGCAGAAATCCGTGACAACTGCAAGAGAGTCTGAAGGGACTCCAAATTAGGTAGACCGAGATCCCCCAAAGTCAGGGCTGAAATAGGACAAGCATTCACACTGTCACCTGAGCTCCTTGAAGAGGGACACAGTTCTAATTTGTGTCTAAGAGGGGAATCTACAGTATGAAGTGACAAATGTTTATTGACCAGTGAAGGGTTCCCAGGATCAGTATAAGATACAGGACGGAGCTGCTGTTTTTCTACTGGGTAGTCACCGTTCTTGTTCCTTCCTTCTGAACAGTGATGGTGAGCAGTAGGTGCGGAGCAGGTACCAACTGCCTTTGCTTTCTGATGGTGTTGCACTGACAAAGCAAGATGGGGAATCCTGTGAGCCACATGCTGAGAGCTGTGCTGCTGCAGCCTGAAGCAGAGATTATTCTGCTGCTGGAAGCGGGAACTGGAGAACTGACTGGTGGTGTCCTGGAAGAGCTGAGAAGGGCAGGAGAGATTAGTCTGTATCGGACTGGGCTCGCTCTGCCCAAGTGACAGAGGTGTGGTACAAACCCAGCCTTGTCCTGCTGCCTGGCTGGGAGTTACACCAAGTGCAGCAGCCTCAGGCCAGCGATGAGAAACGTCTACTTGACTTCTAACACCCAAATACAGATCAACATTCACATTCTTCTGAATGTTTCTTTGCTCTGAAGAAAAATAAGAAGAAATATAAACAAAGGAGCATGCATATTTCTCATCACATCTTCCACAGTTTGCCATAGGCTTTGGGTACTTTTGTTGTAAGTCTCTTGTCTCCACTTCACCAGCCTTTCATTGATCAGAAATCAAGTTCGGATCTCCTCCACACACATTTTCTCCAAGGCTGGTAGGAATAACAATGTCTGGACTTAAGGTACTGTTTAACTGCATAACAACTGGAAATTTGTTCACAAATCATGTTACAGCCCCACAAAGGTTCAAGGCTATGTAGAGACCAGTTTCTTCTTGTTCACACTACAGGATGAAACTCTCTCTAAACACAGAGAGAATCCGTAGCGTCCCCTAACTCAGAAGAATTAGGACATAGATGGGAGGCCTAATTTGCTATTAAGTCAGATGGTTATACATACAAGTCTCATGCAGAACACAGATCCTTAAGTTGCTGGTAATGGGTAAGTGCAATTCAGGGGGACTGTACTTTCATTCTCTCAAATTTTAAATACAATTTAGCAATCACTCTGTCATTCTAATCATTCTTTTCCATCTTTCATTTAAAAAATGAAAATGGCATTGTGAAAGAGACACACCTATGCCATCTTAAAAAAAGAGGCAATTTGAAAAGAAAGACAGATTCGCTTATAAAATAAATGCTCATCATCTTTTTCAAATGTACTCAAATAGCAGAAAGTCTCCTTTCAAATTGGATTCTGTTTCCAAAGCATCTGAGCCTGAGTCATCCCTGGTTGCAAACAGCATGCCCGTGCTCCTCACATACCACAGACCGGGGAGTACACTCAATTGCTGAAGTGACAGTAGATAGTCATGCAACGTTGCAATTATCCCTGGGAACTGCTGTTACTGCCTTTCATGTCAAACGTAGCATGAATGGAAAGATTCCATTATTTTTTCAAGACAAGCAGAAGTTGGCAACTACAGAACGAACAGACAAAGCACCGATGCCTTCTTTAGGGCACTTACCCTAATGTATAACATCAAAATGTAGCAGATTGGTGATCTGTAGAAGCTGTCCTTGCATCCCAGGAATATCCAGACAACTAGCAATGCATCACAAAGGAATACTATAAAAGATTTTGAATGGTGAAAGGACACGACAGCATCATGCTTATCAGTGCTGTTTTGCTCCATGAACACCTGAAACCTGGCACCAGACTTTTACTCCCAGGAGCCTAGACAACTATTTTCTTAATAACTAATGCATTTTTTTTTTCCAATTACTTTTCCAGTTCTTTCTGCCAGGTACCAGACCCAATACACTGTCATGATTATTTTAGTGGTTGTTCTTCACCTGACTCATTCCTAATTTCAGTCTCATTGAGACCTGAAAGAAATAGCATCCTTTAAAAAGCAGTTTGTTATCCTTTCCATAACTGCCAGTCAGGATTTTAACGTAGCCACTTTTAAGCAGTATTTAATCTCACTCAAGAGGCAAAAAGATCGTTATGAAGTGCTTTTCAAAATTTCCTCTAAGGCCAAAAGAGATACTCAAGGCAAGCTGTGTATTTTGCAAACTGCAAAAATCCACAACCTACAGATTTCACGTTGTTTTTAATGTTTCCAGCTAAAGCATTTAATGCATGCCTACTATTTACAGTTTACATTGTGCAGCAAACACTAATGCATTAAAACATGAAGTAAATCCAATTATGTAAACAAAAATTAAGCTGATCAGTGTACTTCTGGTGTTGTTATAAGCAAAAGTAAATAGCATAATTCATGAAGAGTAATTCAAGCTCTTTCAAGTGAATACCACTTTAGTGGTATGATATCAAGGACAAATACATAACAAACACGTAAGTACCACACAGACAATGATGATTTTCCTATTCTTGAAGATCACAGTCCAAGCTGGGACCAGTGGCTGGTCCCACATCACACCACGCATGCTTTAGAAACAAGACTATCGCCCCACTGCTCGCTCTTACAAACCAAACCATCATTTCTAATGCATGCTCAGCCTTGAGCCTCACGTTTTTACTTTAAGATTAAAAGACACGTACAAGTACTCTTCCCTGAAGCTGCCAGGGGGCAGTTACTGCTCCAGCAGCTGAGGAACGGCCTCACAGGAGTGCCCTTCCCATGCAGCCAGCCAGGAACCAGCATCCCAGGAGCTGCATCAGGGAGCAGGGACCCATCGCCCACCACCCGCGCCCGGGGGAGCTGCTCACAGGCCCGGAGCAGGCACAGGCCCCATCACTGGGGGCATCCCACCGGGGTCCACAGCAGTCTCCATGGGTGCTGACACAAACCTCTCCTCACAGGCACTTACTCACTCGGACAGCCGTCTCTGGACATGCCGCTCGGCCTCGCCAGGACCTCGGGGGCAGGACAGCCGCCTCTTTGTCCCTGCTCCTCAGGGCGCTGGGGCAAACCCGCTGCTTTGCCCCCCCCTTACCGCCCAAACCCCAGCAGTGAGCTCACTCCAGCTGGGCCACCGTAAGCAGCTTATCCCCTACGATTAGCAACGCCGCCTGTCCCCAGGGCTGCAGATGGAAAGCGGCTCTCGCCCATGGCTAATTAAAGCTGAGTCCTCACCACGACCCAGACGAGGTGGGGCAGGGGTGGTTCACCTGCAGCCTCTCCTGGGTGTAGCTGTGCCAGGTGCCCGCTCAGCGCCTCAGTGGAGGGGATGCGTCTTCCCCCTTGCCGCCCGCCAGGTACCCCATGCCCTGGCTCCTGTCAGCAGCACTGCAGGCGGGAAACGCCAACCCCCCAAAAAAAACACACACCAGGGCACATCAGCACTGGAGAATTAGCGAGAAAAACAAGAAAACAGAACAGAGCATCGCACCTGCTGCACGTCTGGCAGAGGAGACCCCACTGAGAGGAGCCCTGTGGTGAGGCCAGGCTGTGCGGCAACACGACGGGCTGGATGAGGCCCCACAAGCCCTCCGACATCAGGTATCGATCTGAGAACACGCTGGTGCTTATTTTAACCAACAACCGCCCTCTGCCTCAGAAGCCAGGAGAAGGGCATGGTTTTTACTGTCATGTCTCTGATTTAACACCCCAAATTGGCATCCCTGATTCACAGTAAGCATATTAATAATCCTGCCTTGTTTTTCCTCTTCTCAGCTCCCCAGATCTAAATTCTCCACAGGCATGCACACAGCAGGTCAGCTAGATGGGTACTGATAGATTTTTTTTTTTTTCCTTCCACTGGAGAATGGCTTGGAAAGGCCTCATTAGATGTAACCGTATGTTCATGCAAATACTCAAAAAGCTTTGCATTTAAAGCAGCCATTTTGTCTGTGGTCCACTGGTCTAGGGAAGGAAAAGCTGCTTACAGTCTGAGTGTTTAAGCACGTTATTCAGGGATCCATACTTTCACTGTACAATTTTGAAGAATTGAAAAGCAGTAGCTGAACATGCAGTCCTATAAAACCTAGAAAATTCTGCCTACCTATTCTTCATTCTTCCCCACCTGATAACAGAGTAGACCGATTCCTAGTCCAGTGCTTTGTTACATGGCAGCCTGCAAAGTGAATCCACAACACTCATCTCAGGAGACTAAACCAGACTATTGCAGTTTTATGGCATTTACCACACGCTCAGTCCTAGCCTAAGTGATGATGGTCCAGGTACAGCAGCAGTTCGTTGTAATGCTTGTGTAGTATAAGGAATGAAGCATCTGCTGATGTTTAAAGGAATGAAATGAGAGAAAAATGCTTGTTTTTAAGAATAGAAAAGGCATGTTTCTAGAGGATAAAGCAAAGTTAACAGGGCTTTTGGTCACTGAAGAGTCAACACAGCAGCAGGTCTTGAAAGAGAAATGCAATTGTCAAATAACAGATGTATGCTTTGAATGTGAACTTGCTTCAGAAAAAACACAGATCTTCCCAGCACTAGTATTTTCATTCTGCTAAGGCTGACAATCTTTTCTCCTAAAAAAACAAGTGTTCAACAGGTTTCTAAGTATTTTACCCTGAAAGTCACAGCAGGGCAGGTTTGCTGTGCATAAGATGAGTATTTATAGTTTGACACACTCCAGAGTTCGCTGCTGTGTAGAGCTACACAAACCCACCTCTTCCTTTTCTCAGTCCTTTTACTAGCCTACCTTCATCACCCACACACACATCCCCTTGCAGTACCCATCACGTGTCTGTGTAAAGCTTACACTAACGCCGTCGAAGCCCTGTAGATCTTGCCCCATAATGGCCCTCCCAGACTGCCTGGCTACAGTCCCAAATCCTTAGGAATACATACATTTTCAAATAAGACATAGGTGACCAGTGTAATTTTTCTAACACAAAATCTGTGTTCATTTTTATAGCTTTCTTAGAAAAATGTAACATTTCAAGTTCTGTTAAGACAGGCAACTGAAGGCAGGACATTTCAAGGCACAGAACATCTATAATCAACATTTAACAGGCATTTTAAGTATCCCAAAGGACATTCAACTTGTGTAAAAGCATCAGTGAATACTCTCTGGTCCAGCAAGAGCATTTGATACCAATGTATCAGCTGTATGCAAAACCACAGCTAGCACAGGGAGTTACGGTCATAAATCTTAATTAAAAAACATCAAAAACACCCCCCAGGAACTCCCAGATGTTTCCTGGAAATGTATCAGCATGAAAGCAGGCAGAACTGTGTTAAGAGCAGTCCGTAAGCCTTTTAAAGATAGTTTGTCCAGGAGTATTTGAGTGGTTCCCTTACTTACAGTAGAGAGGATGCCCAGTACAAAACCTGGAAGAACACAGTAGGTTCATCCACTTGCATATACAGGGGAGGGATATGGGGGAGAGAGGAAAGGAAAGTGTACAGGAATTACAAAGTCACAGTGCTTAACATGTTATTAGAGATCTTCTGGACTTTCTCCAGGAACACCTCTGCCTAACCTTCAGGGAGGTGAAAGAAAAGTATAATCACATCCTCTCCTATTTGCTCAGTAGCAGGTCTTGTGCCATCAGAACAGACATGGGAGTAGTGTAAGGCTGGACTGGGTGAGGGAGGTGTCCGTTCTGTTGCAGATGAGGACCTCAGTATGGATGCGGGGCTGCCTTGCTTGGGTCAGGCCACTGCGGAGAGGCATCCTGTTGATCAATTGGCTCATAGGTGCTGCGATCCTGGCCTGCACGGGTGAGACCTGAACAGAAAGGGAAGAGAACAAGCTTGAAAATAAATAAAAAGCACAAAAACTGAATCCTCTAGAAAAAAACAAAAGCTCAGGAGCATACCACACTGGCTACTCTACCAGCTCCCCAGTACATGTTCTGGGACCTTCAGTATACAGGCAGGAGGTAAGAAAACATCCTTCCAACAAAGGCAGAATAGCTGAGGTGTATTTGAACATGCCCCTTTGTTCCCCAAGAAGCGCTTTTAGCCATGGGGCTGTTTAGAAAGCAAAATTTGCAATAATACATAGCAGCATAGCAGGCTGCTGTAATAGCATATTTCAGCAAGATCAAGTTTATGAGATGAGTTTATGGAAAAATCAATAGATCTTGCAACAAACAGAAGCAGCAGGAACCATGGCCAGCTGACAGCATGGGCTTAAGAGCATGATTCATTTGTGAACCACTCTTCCAACAACCCAGCTATGTCTCAAGTGTGCCACACCATGGCACTACATTGGAATCCAGCAGTGCTCCCAGTTGCACTATGAACAATTTGTCCATGGTACAAGACCGGTACAAAAATCACCTTACTGTCCAGGGGATGAGCAGGGAAAGGACAGAAACCAAAAGTGTGCACAGACAGCTCTCTATAGGTCAGGCATCTGCCACGGCTAGAAAGCAACCTGAATCAAAGGTGGGTCCCAAACCATGAGAGGCTTGTTCTACGCAGCAAGAATGCTGCCAAGCTGAAAAAAAATCTGTTTCAAAAGAAAATGAGAAAGGACCAGAAAAAAAAACAACAGAGCACAGTTAAGTTCAAAAGGAAAATACCAGATATTAGGAAAACGAGGGAAAGTTTGTCAGCCACATTTAGCAGAAAACAGCACAGAGTTCATACTGAGTGTTGTTAGAAAGACAGTTCAGGAGAAGATATGAAACTGCAGAGTGACTGAATTCCAACCTGTGCCTAGGAAGAAACTCTTTGACAGTATGCCTGTGTTGGAGTACTGTGGTAAAAAGGGAGAATACTCCCAAGTTCCAAGCAAAGGGGGGGAAAATCAGTCACTCCATAATGATACCTATACTTCCCATGGGATACAGATGTCAAATCCCAGTTATAAGCAGTAAGCAGCTCATAAACAGGCACAAACACAGCCCATAGCAGAACACCACAGTTGTCACACAGGCCTTCTTACATGGCTGAGACAAATCTGCCTGGCATTTACACAAACAGCTGATGTAGAGGACATCCACATTCCACCATTAGAGAGATGCAAATAGCACATAACACCCTGAAACCACCATTTTCCTTCAGTGACATCTCCTTCCCTGGAGGCATTCACCTCTTTTCACAGGAAGCCTCATACTGCTTTGGTGCTAGCAAAGAAGGTGACAGCTTTCAAACACTGCAGTGTCAGTAACACCATCCTTTGTCCTGCACAGCCTTAGGAAGGAAAAAAAGCTAACTACGCCAAGCTGCTGGTTTTGCCAGGGTGAACTCCCATGCAGCAAACAATCCCTGGCAGCTGCCCCACTATGAACTAGCACCAGGCATGCTTGGCAAAGAAGCTGAGAACATCCAGCCACAGCCCTTCTCTCCGGCAAGGATGCCACATTATCATTAGCAACTACAACCAAGAGAAAAATGAGTGCCTCCAAGCAAAGTCGCATGAGGTAAACATCAGTCCCATTTACCAGGTGAGGAAACAGAAGTCCAAAGCATTCAGGATAGCTAGGAGATGAGACCCACATAAGCACAGAGATAGGAAATCCAGCTTCTTTCCTTCTCAGGCATAATCCAGCTATACAGGATGCTGCCTTTACTTTCCCCACAGAAAGAAAATAAAAGGTTGACAAAGAGGGAAGGACACCCAAAGACTTCCAAAAAGCCCACAAAAATGCAGGAGGTGGAAGAGAGGAAAAACCTGAGTTACACTGAATAAGAGTGACAACAGTTGTGTCAATACCATAATGGGCAAAATTGCTGTCAGACGAGGACTCCAGGTCTGCAAGGAAAGAGGAAGAATGCAAATTTAAGGACTAAGACATGGCAGGACCACAAAAGAGGAAAACAGACATGAGAAAGAGAAGGGCCATCCCCCTCCCTGGAAAGGGGGACAGAATCCAGCTGCACAAGGCTCAGGCTGAAGGGTACAGAGCAGAAAGCAGTCTTCTATAACACCAGAGGGTATGGCCCACATGGATGCGGAGGCAGAAGAAGCATCCTACCTATGTTGAAGGTGTACTCTCCTCCACGCTCCCGGTACATTTGGTACACAAAATAGCAGGACGCAGGTTTAAGGAGGAGGCTGAAGATCGCCATGCCTATACTGAACCGCTTCACATCAGTCAAATAATCATTTGAAGGGTAGAAGACACAGACATGAATGATGTCTGTGAGGACTGTGAGCAGCAGGCCAGTCAGGAACTGGAAGTAGAGAGGGAACAGGATGTCAGGTGAACAGGGGATTAACCACTAGGAGTAACAGTCAGTTACAGGGTCTGTTTGCTGGAAAATCTGCGTTCACACAATCATGTCTTCACCCCAGTATCACACATTTCTAACCCTTTACCTGGGGTTAGTGTCAACAGATTCCTAACTGTATGATCTCGTATGTCATGCATTTTCTTCACATCCATTATACACCTTCTCATGATATGTTCCAAGGCTGCTTATTTTTGCTTGCCCATCTCTTTAATGATCAGAGAAGGGATTTATAAAGCCCCTCTAACTCAAGCGTACTAAACACAGAGCCCTCTTCTGGCATTAAAAAAGTCACAACAGCTGGTAAAAAAATAAAAATCAGATATTCCTTACCCCTGAGAAGCAAAATAACAGATACTGAGTGCTTCTCACCACAGTTTATAGTGCTTAAGTAAAATCCAGGCTCTCTTGGGGGTGAAAAAGTGAGTTTGACTTGTTGACTGCTATATTGGGAACAGCTGAAGATCATCACTGATTCAAAGGAGCTGTTTCTGCCCTCCACCCTCTCCCTAAGCAGCTGGGTCAAGGCAAATACTCTCACACTCACCATCATGATGGCATCAAGGGAATCTCGCTGTACAACAGCCCAGATCCCCACTGCAAGGATACTGAAATTTCCCCAGGCATAGGAGGCTGGAAACAAGTAATTCATGCATCCCCTGCCAAACAAGACAAAAAAAACCAGCCCAAATTCACAATAAGCCTGCAACAGCGTTTGCATTTATCCCTCCCATATAAGCACTCGGGCTTAGGATCTTGAACAAGGCACAAATGGGGAGTGCTGATTCCCCAAGAACATCCCATACCTACTTTGAAGGAATACCCCGTTCTCACCCAGGCCAGGCAAGTTACTCACCACACTGTAAGCAGCCAGTGTACCAGAATGATGGCCTGTGGAAAAACAGAGAGGAAGACAGGTCAGCAAGTTGGGAACACTGGGGGAAGATTGATGTGAAATTACACTATCTTGTCACCAAGAGTGCCCTGGACCTATGAACCACTGCAGAAAGCTGGCTTCGCAACTGGGACAGTGAAGACAAAACCATTTTTCTCTGCTTCTCTTGCTGAGTATTTCCTGTGGTGCTACACTATAGTCATTCATTACTGTTGTCATCTCTGTTGACAGTTGATTCAGGCCGACTTAGTCTTTCCTAAATGCATTATTGATTTTGGAACTCCACAAGACTTTGCCTGCTTTCTGTACAATCTCATTCACACTGTGCTAGCAGTTTATACATGACCAGTTTGGCATCCACGATGTCCAGGGATAGTCAAGATCGAAGCTTCCAGCAATTTTGCTGTAGTCCTCTGTAAATCCTCCTTTTACCTCTTTCCAGCATGTTAAGAACAGTGGATTAACCTCGCTGCAATATTAACAGACCTGAAGGTATCTTCTAGGAGCCTAAGGAACTGATCCTGCCGCAGTACGCAGCTCTTTTCATCCCCAGTGAAGCCACCAGGGCCCAAGCTCTGACAATGCCCTAAGCAGCAATAAGATAATGCTATCAGAGATTCTGTACTTTTCAGGTGTCCGTAATGATCCTGATCTTTGTGCTGCTCAAGGCAACAAATCCAAAAAGAAAGCGTCTCCCTGTAAGAAGTCACGCAAGGATTCTCTTCACGAGCACTTGACATTTCTGTAACCAAGGAGATATACTCTACGCATTTATTAAAACAGCAAATGGGAGCAAAAATATACCACTTCACTCTTTTCTATACATATATCCACGTGTTCACTTGCTTTTGAACCTGCAGCCCAATTTCAACCATGTTTGACAATGGGACATTACTCTCCAATGTCTGCTCTCTAAGCAGGTATGGAAACAGTGATATGGAAGGCAGGGTCTGTTAGCAGCTTCACGGGGGAAAGGCTGAAGCCAGGACCCAACTCTATTACATATCAGAGGATCCACGGGAAGCAGGCATTCTCCCTTTTTCCCCTTCTGTGAGAAAGGCTCCAGTTGGCATTTACACTGACTTTGGTACAGAAGCAACAGAAAACATCAAAACCCCTCTGAAACATGCCTACCCCCCTCCATATATATATATACACATATATATAAACACACACAATTGGGAAATGAGTAAGTAGAGAAGAACTAAATTACTTGCTTGACATGGGAAAGCTGTATGCAGAGAGGGGCATTAAGACACTAAAAAAATAAATATTTAAGTTCTACCGACACCCTGCTACGTTTATTGGCTCAAAACCTCTACCCGTGCTCTAACTTCACACAGAACTAGTTGCTTAAGGCGGGTTAATAACCAATGAAGCTGTGACAAGTGAAGCAGAGCCAGGAAATCAACAGGAGTGATGCAGCTGCTGTGGCTTGTACTGTTCTGCTAAGATATCACAACGTAGATATCTGATAAGATAAAGCTCTCGCTTCACTGCGATACACCAGCATATCTGCTGGGCATTCACCCTGAGAAGCCCAGACTTTGTCATAACTTCAAACACTGCTTAAACAGATTTTTAATGATATATTTTTTTAATTGCTCACGAAAGCCTACAAAACACTTCGCCACCTCCCGCTACTTCCCCTCCTCCCGAATTGTACCACAGAGACCAGGCACAAACTGCTAATCAGTAAAATACAACATGTTCCTGGGTAAGAATGGAGACATGCAAATAGCATTTACTCAAGAGACTATCACAACATCAGGGAAATTCTTAATTAGGTAGTATTTAATTGCATGTTACATACCCGCAAGACCCCTCAAGGCTCACCAGTTAACGTAATTAATGCAGTTTTTTTTTTTTTAAAGCTGTCTAGATCAATATTGCAGTTATTAAGTTACGAAGCATGCTCAGTCACTAGCATAGAGTCACGTAAATGAGGGATGATAGCATGGGGGACTGCACGAAGGTAAACGTAACATTCCCTCCTAGCTATTAGTCTGAGTTACCTGACAGTTCTTCAGGGCAGTATGGAATTTGCTGATGGTCTTGGTTTGCTTTAACATAGAAAACATATCCTTAATGAAAGGGATTTAAGGCTACAGTCATCACAAAAGATTAGGTAATTTGCAGGCAGTCTCCTGATAAGACGGAAGAATTTATTTCCATCTGTTCAAGGAAATCTGTCCATACCTACGAAGGGCATACATTATTTCTTTAGAGAAAGAACTCCTAAGAGTTGAACTAACGTTGAGGGCAGTAAAATATGAGGGGTAGAAACTTGGTGCCTGTCTCTTCCGGGCAAGATGATGATCATGTGTTTCAAAGCATCCCATCAGGGCGAGCTGAGAGTAATAATGAGTAGTTAAGCAGCAAACAGGCTATCCAGAGAGCTTGTAATGGCTCTATCCTTGGAAGTTTTTACAAGTCAGCTGAATTTTGAGCTGACCAATTTGATCTACTTTTGAAGTTAGCTTTGCTTTGAGCAGGAGGTTGAACTAGGTGACATACAGAGGTCTCTCCTACTCAAAATCATTTTATAATTCTGTGACCTAGCACGTGAAAATGCCTGAAATGAAAACTTACATTTCCAGGCGCATGCATTGTAAGGCATTGTCCAAGCTTGATCAAACTTTGTATGTCAAGGTTTAGCACAGTTACTGCTATAATCGTAGGTGTCAAACATTCACTGACAAAATAAGCACTACTACTCGAGCTGAGCCAGTAGACGCTGTTCCATGGGTGTATTCCTCATTTGCAAGTAGCTTAGAGAGGGACCTCAAAGGTAAAACATTGCTGTGTTCTGGCACAAACACAACTCAGTCATGCAGTTTTCTTGGAGCTCTTTTCTTTCACGAGGCTCATCTTTTTAATCTCACAGAAACTGTAAGCAGTTAATGCCAATGAATAGCAGCAGCATGTTTTATTCCCAGTCTGTCTCCAAATAAGAGCCTTCCCCACCCTTGTGATGTGTTTCAGAGAAGCAGCCGTAACTCAGGCACAGTACAAAGATGCAGGTACAATTATTAACTCACTATGCTGCAGACCTTCAGCCCCAGAGCAGTACCAGCAGACTTGACAACAGTTACTTCTTAATGCTGAAAATAGTTTGTCCAGGTCAAGGTCACTCTTACCCAGGAAGAGATTAGGGAATGGTTCCCCAAAACCAGAGAACAGCAAGGTTTTAGTTATGTTGTCATGGTGACTCATTCATTCAGGAACTATGTCTGTTTTCTACTTCCCATGGTGGAATGTGCATTTCATTGGCAGATTTTTTTTTTAATTAGATGTAATTTTTCACTGCTTTAGCATGGGGGGGGAGGGGGGGGGGTAGTTAAAAACCAAAGCAGAACACAAGACCTTTTAATCTTCCAGTGCTCTGGGAATTGTACAGTAGTTGAAATTTGTCAGCGCCAAATATCAGCCACTTTCCAGAATGTGATGCAATCCACATGACAGGCCTTGAAAAATCCATTTGCTTATGCACCTCTAAAAAGGGAAGTCACTTCTCTCCGTGAGCTATTAAGAGGGGGAAACATGATTATATGAACTCTCAGCTTTCATTTAGCACATTCACATGAAAGCCTTCCTGTACAAAGCTGAATTCCTAACAGCAGCCGAGAGAATGCTGTCCTCCCCACCCGTGGGCAGCCTGCTCCAAGGCTCCCACCACTCACAGCTTTGTGAATCAATAGCAGCCAAAACCTGATGTGATCTGTGATGCTTTCATTCCTCAGGCAAAGTTTTAACCAAAGGCGGCTCCTGAAACCTGCCATACCAGACGAGATACACAAAATAGGGAAGCTGGGAAAAGGGACATGTGCGCCTGGAAGTCTCAGGGATCTGAAAACACAATAAAAGGAGGAAAAATAGAGGAAAGTTTCATCTGCCTGGTATCAGGGAAGGCTTCAATATCAAACAGCAATGTCAAAAGCAAACGAGTGATTTTAACCTCCTACAGCTTCTCTGCAAGGATGTGCTTCTTCCTAAAGTTAAAATTTAACGCAACCGTGAGAAGTCCCTGATTTCCCATTTCTGTCCACCAAATATCTAAGGAAATTTTAAGATTACTCCCATTCAAGCCCTCCCTGCCCAAAACCAGAAAAGCAACTTCTATTATCTACGTGCTGATAACCTCAAAACAAATGGGAGCACCTTCCCAAGGCGTTTTGCCTGACAAGCAAAAACTTTGCCTCCTCAGGCTCTTCGGTAGTGTTTATCCTAGATTAGTCCTGGTCAGCTGAGCTAGGAACCTCCAGGGACACAAGTTTTAGGGACACAGGCTAGCAGGCAGCTGCCCCAGCCCACTCCTCGGCCACTTCAGCAGCTGCCCTTAGCAGACAACTCGGAGTCATCGCCTGCCGGCCTGGGCGACCCAGAGCTTTCGCAGCGTTTACCCGCGTGATGAAGAAGGCTCAGAAATCCCCACTTTTCCTCCTCAAAGCCCTCCGCAACCCACCGGGCTCAAGGCTGGTGCTTTGCCAGAGGGCGGCCGGGCCGAGCGCCCGCTCCGCAGGCTCCCCCCGCTGGTTACCCCGGCGGGAGCCTCCTCAGTCCCGGCCTCGGCCTCCGCCTCCTGCTCCCTCCGGCCTCCTCCGCCCCGGGGAGCCCGGCAGCGGCTCTGCCCCGCTCCCCCGTACCTTGAGGCTGACGGCAGGCAGCTCCATGGCCACGGCCCGCCCGCCCCGAGACTCCCGGTGGCGGGGCCGCCTCCCTGTGGGGCCGGGCCCGGGGCCGCCCAGAGGAGGGCAGCGGGGCGGGAGCAGCCGGGACGCGGCCTCGCCTCAGCCCCCGGGGCCGCCCCGTACCCGCCCGGCCGGCCCCTCCGCCCCTGTGGCCCCTCCGCTACGGGGAAAGCCTTGGCTCTGGAGCTCCTTTGTAGGGTCTGGAGGGAGGTGGAGGCCTGGGCCCTGCCCCGCACCGCGCCCTCTGTCACATGCACGGGGATTTTGGGGGGTGCCTTTGTGGACTGGATGGCGAGTGGGGATCTCTTACCGGACGGCTGTATTCCGGGTGAGGAAATAGCCTGGGTAGTGTAGCTACCTGACGTGTATCGAACACCGAGATGGAAGGGCACCACTAGGCTAGATGTGTGAGTTCGTTGGCTCCAAACATGCAGCCAAACAGTTCTTCCTGCTGGTTACCCGAGTAAGGCAGCTGAGGGAAGGTTTGACAGTGTACTTGGATTGCACGTAGTCATAGATTCATTTAGCTTGGAAAAGGGCTCTGAGATCATCTGGTCCAACATGTAGGCAGAGTCTAAAGGCTAATAGTGGGTGTTTAGGACTTAGATGTGTTCTGGGGAAAAAGAAAGATTTTGTGCACCCACCAGTACTGTGACAAAAAAGGAGTAAGTGTGAGGAGTGACAAAGATGCTCCTAATAGACACCAATAAAAAAAATGCAGGATGCTAGTTGTACGTGTCACACAATAACCATGTCATGTTCAGGTCAGTCTTTGTAGTTGAGGGCTGGAGTCTCTAGCCACGTGGCTAGAACAGCTGGCAGGTATTTAGCTGGTTCCTTTGGCCCTAGATTTTTCCCTAGAACAAGATGACTGATCTCTGTGCAAAAGCCTGGTGAAATCAGGAGTTCTCCATGTCTTGTTCTGAAAGAAGGCTTTTCCAATTTTGGAGCTGGTAAGTAGGTGATCAACGCAAGTCCCCATGGTACAGCTACAACTTTTTTTTTTTCCTGCGCTGTTCATAATAGCAGTCTTCTCTCCAGGTATGGCAATGAGCTAAGAGAACCAAGAAGTAAGGGTGACCCCTCTCAACCCCCCCCCTTCCTCTCCCAATCTATGCTTTACCTGTCTGCAATGTAAGACCAAGACATTTTACTTGGTCAATTGTAATTTACAGAAAAGATGGGGCCTCTCAGGAATGAGCAAGGAGTCAGAAGTTCATTGCAGAAGCTGAATGTGGAAATGTTATGAGTCACCCTTCACTACCATTTCCAGTTCAAGCAGTGCAGTGCAAGGTTATGTACAAGAGTGATGCAGTGTTGAATCTATACTCACACATTCACACAAGCCAAAAACAAGCCCTGTCTGGCCTGTCCTTCACTGCATCCTGAGTCCTGTTGACTGCTAATATGCAGCACATTTGAAGATCTCCCAAGGCAAAATATTAAACGCTAAAATCACACAATCTATAAAATGCTAAACAGAAAAAGCAGCAGAAAAAAAAGACTCACTCAGCTCAAAACATTAGTAAAAATAAGCCACAGAAGTCCCCCCCCCCGAAATCTCTTATTGTGACACTTTACGAGATGAAAGATTGAAATATAACTCATCTATTGCCACATCAGCTGTGACTTCATTTACATGTCTATGTCCTGCAGGGAAGCCCTGCCTCTATTTACAGAAGTACTGGTATCAAATGGGATCAGTGCTAATTGTCCCAGTGATGTGGAGGACTGGATTTTACCCTAAATGGCAAAAAGAAGATTTGACATCTGGGAAAAAAAAAAAAGAAAAAAAAAAGGATAAAGAGAGAACTGAATGTCCATATTTCTGACTCAGTGTTTGTGTACAAGCTGCAATAGAGATGCCCTTCTACCAGGAGGAGTATCTAGCAAGGGAATATGGTTTGTTTTAATGACGAATTCCACTGTTATGCAGCAGCCCAGTTTAAGCATAAGCACTTATACTTCAGATGCAGCACTTACACTGTTCAGATGCAGCAGTTTGTGGGTGTCTTTACTCCATTCAGCATTCTCACTTGTTCTGAGTGAGACAAGGAGTCTCATTATCATTTATGCAGTGTGAGCCATAATTTGGATTGATGTGACTGCTATTTAATGCAAAGCATTCATTTCCCCTTGTACAATAAAAGCACTTTACTTCATTTTGTTCATCAAAGTATTGTGCAATTAATTCAGCCCTGCTTATTATATCCTGGGCTTGCATGTCATGGACTCAGGGGACTTAGAAATGTCTTAATGATCTCATGGATATGAAAACAATGAGAGCTATGATAGACATTATGCATTTGCACGTCTCTCACACCTACCTGATCTGGGGGTTAGTTGTTTTTTATCTCTGCTTTGCTTTGCTTGTACCTTGTAAATTGCCTTTCTGTGTAACCTGCTGCCTCTGTTCCCTTCCCTAGGCTTGATAACTCAAAGCAACGTAAACATGGTGAGAAAGATAAGCAGCAAGTTAAAGAAGACCTGCAGGGAGAAGCAGACATCCCCAGGAGACTGGAAACAGGATACGGAGATTTTCCTAACTAGAAGACTGATTTAGGTGAGTTCAGCTCACTGCACCTAATATCCAGCAATTAGCTGCTTTACGCCAATTTTAATGGTAGTATTTCTTGTGTAGACCAAGTAAAAACCTAATACACAGCTGACTCCCTTCCTGGCAGCATAAAAGTGAGGCAAATAAGGCAGAAATGCTTTCCTTTGCATCTTCAGGACACTGTGCCTTTGGTGTGCAGGGTGACAGCAGTTCTGTGGGGAGGTATGGGCATTAACACAATTCCTCCTGCTGTACTTATCTGGCCGATGGAGATAGAGACAAGCTCACCGCTGATAGTTCTGCCTTCTTGTCACTCACTAGGGGTCTAGTCTGAAGGTGACTAATGACTGCAGCCACAGCCGCCGTGGTGTCTTTGAGTTGTGTCCTGCCCGCAGAGCCAAGAGCACTGAAAGCGTGAGCTCTGCACAGATGCATGTAGTTTCAGTAGAGCCTTTCTGAATAAGGAGTGAGTAAGGACGTATAGAAGTTGTCCCGGCTCTGCAAATTTAGATCCCAGCGGGAAATCAGCAAGCAGAAACATCATTTGGATCAGAGGGGACACTGAAGACATTTTGTTACGCTGGGAGGAACTTCACTGTAAAACAGTCTATGGCAACGTTTTGTAGGGGGTGGGGAGGATTACACTAATGTGGTGTCTTGAAAGATAGAATTAAAAAGTCCCTTCTAATCTTAGCAAAGAACTGCTACTCCTCTGTTTTTCTAAAAGCTAACTAGAGATCTAATTGAGGGACTACTCTTTTTAACTGGCCCTCTAAAAAATGAGTTGACATATCAGAAATGAGTTTATGGGGTACTTGTGGTACTGTTGTACTCAGAATGTTCAAAGAAAAAAAACAGCCCTCATTCTTTCTGATAAAAAATGTGCAAGCAATGTTTTCTATGGGCTTTATGTAGTAGAGTCTGACTGGCATAGCTGTGAACAATTTAGTATGGCATGGGTTTGAAATTGAAGCACTTTCACACGCTGTGGATTGACAACACGGTAATTACTGGGGGAGGGGGGAGAGAGAGGGTTTCAATAAAACACCCCCAAGCTAAAATGAATGCAGACTATTACAGACCTGAGACAGAATGATTCCCAAGTGTTTTAATTTGTGCTTCCCTTCCTCGTCTCCCTTGCAGTTATCATTTTGGCAACTGCCAGCAACATCCCTGAGATTCAACAGCATTCACAGAGCAGGCAGCTGCTGAGGTGATTATGTCAAATCAGCACGCTGTCCTCTCTTTTCCATGTCTAATGATTCTCACCCTTGGAGAAGTGGTTTAAAATGATGTATACCCCTCGGACTCATTGTGAGGCTGCTAACAGCAGTAGCTATAGAGCAGGAGTTTGGGTGTGACTGTCGCTCACCTTACTTGCATGCATGTACTGCAATTAACTTTCAAAAATATTCCACAGAGCCCTGCTATGGCTGTTTTGGGCCTGATCCAAAGTCCTTTCAAGACAATAGTAAAATCTTCTAAGAGAATTAAGCTCTCTGGGGGCAGTGGAGAAGCTGAGTTTGTGTGAAATCTTAATTTGAGTTTCTCAAATGATCTGTTGAGAAGAACGTATAAAACAAGACTTGCTTGACATTTGTCTCCCTCTGTTATTCAGAACTAATGCCCCCAAAGGCAGAATTGTCACTGACTGCATTGCAACTGGTAGATACTGGGAAGGAAGGGGAAAGTTGCTAAATGTAACCTAGTGATAATATCACTGCAACTGCTGTCAGGCCCCTGAGACAGCACAGAGCAGCACTAAAAAGCTTTCTGGTGCTCAGAAGTGGGTTGGACTTGCTGTTTTACAAATGTTGCCCTAGGGTTTTATGTCATGAGCTTGTCTCGCATTTTACATCTTGGCATGTTATTTACTCAACAGCTTTCCTTTGCACTGCAGTTGTGAAGTCAGTAATTTATCTGGCAGATATATAAATCAGGTTGTCTGATTCTTTTCGCCCTGCTGTGGCAGTGCAGTGTGCACACACACCACCGCTGCTTACCCTTTCTGCTTCACCTCTGCAACATCACATTTTGATTCAGAAAGAATGAGTCTTGGTCATGAGCTCTCTTTCTGAAACTCCAATGTGAGCAATCAATCCAATAATCCTGTGACTCGATTCATTATAATTAACTCCATTTTCACTGTCCTTAGACATTTAACTAATCCCACCAATTAAGAATCAGCTGTCCTTTATGTTCAGTTAATAGCAGACCTGAAGCAGAAGAAGCAAGAGGTCCCCTGTTGACATCTAAAAGCTCTGGCTCAAAATTCACACTTGCTTGTATTACACATGATTTGCAACATAGTCTCATTCAAAACACTGCCCAGGATCCTACAAGGATTCTTGAAATATGTGGGGCAATGAATACCTGCTTCACCAAGGATAAAGATCCCTGCAAAATTTCCAGCTTTGCTTTTATTTGCACTCGTCCGTCACAGACCTCAGCTCTTATATCGGAAAGCGCTGTGGTATTAAAACCTGGCTTTGATAAAGACTGTGCATGTGGTTCTCATTGGTGTCACACAGACCGGGGTTTGAGAGCTCTGCAATTGACTGTGATCAATTAGGGCCTTTTTCCCTTTATGCTTTCACTGACAATAGCACTGGCAGTACCACCCACTATTCTGCATCTGGGCTGAGGGAGGGGTTGCATTTCTCTCTCTGGGTTAACAAATTGCATCCTTGCTGTCATGGCACAGAGCTGGAGCCAAACTACCTTTCTTTGCTCCTAATTTTTGGGTTGAGATTGTAAGTAAAAATCTAAACAGCTATGGCCAGATGAGTGTCAGGTTTTGCCTAAACCCTCCTTTACAAATTCCTCTGTTGGTGCATCTCCTAGCAGTGCAGGTGGATGTGGGTCAGAACTACTACCGTATTCATAGCATATCTCTGTAGTCATGACTGGGCACTCATATTAGAGGCGTAAACCATTATGCTAGCAGCATCCGAGTGAATACACAACGCGGAGTGACACTACAACAGAAAGAGAGTGCAAAATGGAGGTTTGCCTCCCCTAATGGAACACAGGGGGATTTAAGGAAGCAGCATAAAGAGGATCCTGACCAAAGCACCAGGATTAATATTTCTACTCCTATACAAAGTGCTGTAAACATCCAGGTTATGGAATTTAACATTTAAAAGGCTTCACAGCTGTCTCCCACCAGAAGCCAGGGTGCTGGGGATGACAACAGTAGAAAAGAACATCTTTATCGATTAACACTATTCCCATATAACACACGCAGCCCACGTTGCCTTGATATGTCAGTGAAGTCAGTAGTTACTTAGTAAATTTAGAGAAGTTTTAAATATCTGGATAGCTACCAGGCAGAAATACTGTTAGCTGCAATTTGAGTGGGGATACTGGGCAGCCTAAATACCCAGTTTGGGTAGAGAAGTTTTTCTACCAAGTGACACAATTGCTCTGTTTGATTACCTGAAGGTATCAGTGTTACCTGCTGGCCAACTCTCCTATAGGCCCTTCCAGCTCCTGCCCCATCCTTAGGTGCAATTAAAGAAGCAGAAGAGTTTCACAAAGAATATCTATCATAGCTTTATTTACATATCATGGAAACACACATGCAACATGTCACAGGATTTACTACAACGGAACAGCCTGTTCCTATCTCCTGTTACCAAAAACTTTATTTTTGGCTCACTAGGAAAACTATCACTTCCCCAGAAAGCTCCTAAAAATAATCATTAAAAATAACAGACTTGGCAGGATAACTAATGAGTGAGAGCTGCAGGCTGGGATGTCACGTCCTTGCAGAAACCAGGTTGTTCTGCGGGAGCAGGAGAGGCAGGAAGGGATGGGAGTGGATAGTCCCAAAGAAGACAGGTAGGAAGTGGTAGTGTGTAACTGCTAGGGAATATCTGCCTGTAGCAGTGAACAAAGGAGAGAGCGAGAGCAACGTCAGAGGGTCCCCTCTCACCCAGGCAGTCAGCTTCCTGCTGATCCATCTTCATCTCCCATTTTTGTTTCCACCTGGAGGCTACAAGCTTCCAATCCTCTAAGAACCTCTGATCATTAAGGAGCATCTACGTTTCTTCTCAAACAAGAGCTGAAAGGTAAGGCTTGAGCTTTACCTCTCCCCTTTGACCTGAAGGATCTTTCACATCTTGACTCTGTTGAGAGGAGGAGATGAAACTGCAGAGCATTTCCCTGCCAGGGCCATCAGACTGGCAGGCAGGATCATCTCCAGCCAAGTGGGAGAGGGGGACCCAGGTCAAGGGAAGGGTGGGGGGAATACAGTCCTGGTATGGAAAAGGCTGAGACCACTCTATTTATGATTAACACCAGCCTCAGTCTTGTTGGAGCCTGTCCTGCAGCTTCAGTCATTTGCTTGACTTTCTCTCTAATCCCCGCTGCTAGGTATAAGCGGTTTGACCCCAGCTACTGACCGTCCAGGCAGGAGATAGCGTCCCACCCTCCTAAACATTAATGAATGATCCCTGCTCTCCGTTGGCCGACTCGGGCTCCACACAGCGCCCTTTCCTCCGGGTCACTCTTCGGTTCCGGTGGAATTTGGCGTAACAGCGTAGCCCTGTAGAAAAACCAAGCACGGTGAGCAGGAGGGACTGAGGCTCCTTACGGCAGTAACATCAGTTAGCTCCCAGCTTTAGTTCGTGACAAAACTTCCTGCAGCGGGCACAGTCCCAGGCCTGGGAAGCCTGGGTTGTGTCAAATGAGGTGGCAGAGGAATGGCTCACATGGGCAGGGCAGATTAATTCCTTGGCCCTGCTATTTATCCTGCTTGGCTCACTGCTCTGGTTTGGGATTCATTGGCTCTGGCAGAAGGTTTCACTGGCTTTTTGAAATACCAATGAATTATCCCAATTGTTTCCAGTGATTTTATGGAAGCCCTGCTTGGTTTCCCTCTATTACTTCCCATTACTGTCTAAGTGATCTCTCCATTGGGAAATTACCATAGACTTAATGTGCAGCAGCAGTGGCTGGGGAGCTCCCCTCGCTATTTATTTCTCTGAAGCTTCGGGAGAGGAGGGAAGAGACTGAAGCACTGGGAGGTCTGATCCAAAGCTCACTGCTCATCTCCTTCAATTTCTCTATTTCGGTTGCTAGAAGTGCTGGGTCTGAAGGAAGCTATGTGAGATATCTTTGATGAATACTTGGGTGGGGATTTATTTGTTAAAACCCCAAACCAAACATCAGTACATAGTTTCCCATGGCACTGGAAGTCAATGGGAGCCTCTGGTCAGGCTAACTGATTGGTTTCTGGTACTGATATATCTTGTGGTTCCTATTGTCTGTTACAACAGAATGCATACATAGGTGGGCCAGACAGGGGACAGCCTACGTGCAAGTGACTTCCATGAAAGCCTTGATTTTCAGTTGTCCAGGATATGATCATTGCAGTTCTTGCCAAGAACTGACTTACCATCCCAGAAACTGCAACTCTCTTTACTTCCAGAGCAGACAGCAACAGTGCCAGCACCTCCAGAGAGGGGAAAGCTGGTGATTTATAGCTTCTGTAATAAGCCAGCCCATAAACTGTCCTTGAGTACTTGTACACAGGAGACCCATTCGATGTCACAGGTCACTGAGCAGCCTTTTGGAGTGCGTGCCCTGGGCTATGTTGAGATCACGCTACCTTGAAGTTGGGTTTCTGCCCCTCATTACCAATCCCCCCGGGGCAGTTAGGCTTCCCAGAAAGAGAGCACACAAGATCAGAGCTCTGGCTCTTATCTAAGCATCTTGGCTGTCTTATCTGGACCTTCTGTCTCTGGGGATCTTTTTAGTGCTACAGAAGATTCACATTTGTCATCAACTAACAGCTAACTTAAAAATAAAGCAGGGCTGGAGGCAGCACTCATTAGACTTGCAGAAACACTTTCCTAGGCTAATCTATCAGAATATCCTCTCTGATGAGGACCTTCAAGTGTTGCATGACACGCCCAAGGTGAAGACTATCATTTAACATTACAACTCCAGGAAATCAGTTGGTTTAACTGGATTAAAAAGTAGGTGAATGACCTAGTCAAAGTCACTAGGTACTTAAGACAGGTCACAAAACTCGGCAGCCAGTGTTCTGGCAGACAAGACCCCGTGCCTGGAGCTGATCCTGAATATGTTCAGACTAGAAGAGTGCTTTCCAACACCTTCATAACGTAACTGTCTATTAAGGGCTTCTGTGGATTCTCCAGAAACAGTTTTAAGAAACAGAAATCCACATCCTGCCCATACCTACTAAATTACTACAGTTTCAGTTGAAATTAAGCCAGAAATGCCATAGTAAGCATAAACTCATGTGAAACAAGGATAGTAATACAGTTTCATAGTCTGAGAGACTTCAAAGCCCCATTGAGGTGTTAATATACAACGGCTTCTTGTGTTAGATAGGTTTGTAGATATCAGGATTCTTTTTTTCCAAGAGAGAAAACAAGATATTCTAGATGACTCATTGGTCATGTTGTGAGTCAGTGGCAGGGAAAGGCTAAGAACAGCAGAGCTGGCTCCTATTTTTGCCTAGAAACCGCTATTCCCAGACAACTTGGCCAACTA
This sequence comes from Anser anser, assembly GCF_964211835.1. Lineage (NCBI taxonomy): Eukaryota > Metazoa > Chordata > Aves > Anseriformes > Anatidae > Anser > Anser anser. The sequence continues at coordinate 5,584,627 of NC_139738.1, read as the reverse complement.
CTAAGCCAGCTGGAAGCGGGGGAGCAAGAAGCTGAACTCACCTTCTGTGCACATGCAGTCATCATAGCATTTGTTGTTAAGGCCTCGGTTGTGTGGTTTGCAGAGGTGCTCACGCAAGTCACAGCACGAGCCTGCAAGACAGGAGCAAAGGTCAGTGTAGCTGGTTTACCCCCCTGTAGAACTATGGCATCCAAGACAGCTCCGTTTTACAGACATCCTCTGTTCCCACAACGTGCCCAGAGAGCCTTTGTCCTCTGGGCATACCACTTTCTGACAGTATTAAAAATCAGGTTATTTGTATTAGAATCTGGGCTGGATTTCAAACAATTTTGTGTTTGGAGAAATGACTGTCATGCTGATCCTCACCTGGGAGGCAGTCAAGGTGATGGTCACACGGCTCTCCTTCTGATGACACGGTTTCATTTCCACTGTTGGGGCTCTTACTGCGGCGTTTCTCTATGGAAAAGAATCGATGCCGGTAGAAAATTTCACACTAGTGTTTTTATTTTGGAGGCTACATCATTCCAGGGTGAAAACAGTCTTAAACTTCAGCAATCTGAACCCTAAGCCTTTATAGGTTAGTCTTCTTCCTGCTTCTCAACCTTCCATCTAATCATTTATCCTTTGCCCTCAAACTGTCTATCCAAAATGATAAGCATGCTGAAACAAGACACAAAATACAATCAGCATTATGATTTTTTGCTCTTTTCCCACCACTATGATCTCATATCCTTCAGCAATTCACCTTCTGTGAACACTAACCATAGGCAAAGACATACAGAATGACTTCTGGGAAAGAGGATGGGGAGCTCAGCAATGTAAGTTTAGCACCTTTCTTTTTAGCTGATGGCCACATTTCTGGTTTGAGGTCCTCATAGTCTGTCCAGTCAAAGAGTGCCATATCTAAGGTGGGCATCACATCCCCATCTTGCCTGAGCCGGGCCTGCAAACCACAAGAAACCAAGGAGACAATGGATTACACTTCTGTAGTGACACAGAAGCATTTGCAAATTTTCCTTGTGCTTTCAGACCTTAATGAGGTTTCATAATTCCCCAGCCCTCACCCCCATCTCGTCCACTGGGCATTCTTAGCATCTCATTTTCAGAAGAAAGGAGCTTTCTCTTGTTCCAGCTGAAACCAAGAGGGAAGCTTCCACTGCTTATATGTGAGGAAGAAAGGCCAGCAAGGAGCATTAAAACATGCTGCCTCTCCTGCCAAGTGCTACTACTGCCTTTCCACTCCTTGAACCTGAATGAAAATGGCTAGCTAAGGGAGAGATAGGGCCTGGAAGAGAAGTGACTAAAGGAACCGTTTATGGAGTGCTTAGATGTCTCCAAGACAGAGAGCTGCCTCTGAGGGATGGCTTTGGTGTTAGGCAAGCACTTACCTCTAACTAAAAATGAAGAAACTGGCCCTTAGCTGCAGGAGATTTCTGTCTGCATCAGAGGTACAGTGCAGTTACCCGTTGTCTCTTTACCTGTGACCGCGGTGACGTGGCTGGAAGAACAGGAGGCTCTTCTGTGGAAACAACTAGCTCCAGCGCAGTGAAGAGAAGTGTGGTGGGAGTCAGACTTGTAGCTTCCTCTGCCTGGAGGTTTTGAAACTGTTCTTCAAAGCTTTCAGGCTTCTTGTACAAGGAGCTTGGCCCAGCATCAGGAGTCTTCCCTGCAGAGGACAACAGGTACAGTAGCATTAGTGTGCTCCCCTCTCTCCTCTCTGCGTGCCATGGAAAAATTTGAGTCAAAGGAATCCAGACTTCATCCAGCCACTGCCTAGTTTTCTACCAACCTGAGCTGCTGTTGAGACCAGTGTAAAGCAGAGTCATGTGCTATTAAAGTGAAAGATCAGGCCTAGAGTAGATGCACCTTGATTCTTACACACTGAAATCAGACATATCTTCAAGAAAGTGCAGTTATGTATATTTCTTACTTAAGAATCAATGGATTTCTTCCTAAGAAAAATGAGAATCTTCAAGATTTCTTGAAGCTATAAGCATAGCAAGCTAATTAGTTTAAGAACAATCCCTGTTGTCTGGTCCTGGGAATACAAAATGCACCTGTTTAACCATTTTTAATGGTTTAAGCTTCTGCAAATTCCTGTAAACACATTCTTACTTCATTTTAAGAGCGGGTTATTTCTATCTAGCTCAAGTCGGAACCTACCTAACTTGAAATAAGAATAACTTTACAGCTTGATCCATGCTTTTGCAAAGTATTAATTTTAATATAGACCTTAAGTTATACCTAAATATGCAGCTTAAGATATGAGGCCTATTTTGTAGCTTGCAAATACTGCTTCAAACCAGCTTTGTTGCATGCTCTTATATATTGCTTAATGTGAGTTGTTTAGTCAGTCCCCTGAGAAAACAATAGAGCTCTTCTTACTGATGCAGGGAGGGGTGATAGCTGGAAGGCAGGGACACTGACACCCAACTTGTCAAATGGTGTGGACTGACACAGATTGCCTGGCTTTAATAGAACTAAAGATTTACCACACTGAGCACACCACACCGCAGAGACACACACCCACAACTTGACCTGTGAAGGAAAGCAGTCCGGGTCAAAAACTTATAGCAACATTTTCAGCCATATTTTAACATAATTACTGCAATTTCACATGTGTGAAAGCTATATTTTTCATAGCTCAGCATAAGCACAGAAGAATACAAGCTGTGATGAAAAGAAATTGATCTTCAAGCTAAGCAGTTTTTTGTTGTTCTAATTATTTCTAGTTCTGGTCATGTTTCGAAGTCAGTGGAGAGACTGAGCATGGCTTGGAGATGTTTCTTCATAAATTGAACCACTTGCTTAAAAGCCAACAAAACAAAGCAGGCCACCCCAAACCGACCCCCCAGTCCTAGGAGCTTTCAGAGCTCTCCCCTGTAAGGCAAACCAGGTCATTTTCAGAAAATTGCAGCCAGCAGTAAAAACCTCCAGTTCTGGACTTCCCTCTTTTCTTGTGCCTCTTTTGTTTGGCCGATTTCTCCCCCGAGCAGGCACACACCCCACACCCTCTGCACACCCATGTGGCTCTACCACAGCTGCAGCTTCTTGCCCTCACACAACTGAGGCTCATTTCAAGCGACCCAACAACCTCAGCTTCCCTGGGAGCTCAAGTACCTCTGTGGTGTTTCAGCCTGTCCCTCCGGCTGTGTCGCCGGTGTTCTCTGTTCTGCTTCTTCCCTCTCTCGGACCCAGGGGACTGGTTCTCCCTCTCGGGATGTGGGAACTCAAAACCCAGGAACACGTCCTTGTCCTGTTTCAGGGCTGCTGGCTGTCCTGCTGCCGGTTCTTCCATGGCTGAAGCTCCGCTACCTGTCCTGAGGGCCTCCTCCCCCGCCGGCTGCCCTCTAGGAGGCATGGCGTGGGCCCTCTCTTTCTTGGCCAAGCCGTGTTTGTGGTGGTGCCCGCTTCTGGGCTGCTGCAGCCACATCTCCTGGTTTTGAAGATGGTTGTTGTTCTCTGGAACATTTTTGATCTTCGTGCCAGGGTCCAGGGAGACTGCAACACTGATGTCAGAAAGAACCAGCACACACAGGAGAAGAAAAGCGGACAAGAAGGTGGAAGAAGTTGCCATAATCCTGGGTGCTCTGCCTCACCTGTAATTAAAACAAACAACAACAAGACGCATTAAGCAACCAGCTTCAAGGAACTGTGAAGGCAACCAAGAATCAAACCTAGGACAACTTAGATGACAACACTTAAGGTGTCCAGAGCTGGCAGAGAGCTTTTCCCTCCTCCATATCTCCTCTCCCAGCCCTGTTTACAGCAGCTGAGACACACGTGCAAGGCCTGCAGGGCTGAGAGGTCCCAGTTTCATGTGCAAATGAGGGCCATCAATCAGCAGGACATTTCCCTTTGATTGCTGACTAGCTCCCCTACCCTCCCATTCACAGCCTGCCATCTGAGGGGCTGGCTCCTGCAGGCCTCAGCCCCCGAGCTGCCTGCACAGCACCAGCTGTCGGGCTGGGCCAGTTCGGTGCCAGGTTGGCATCCTGGGGCTGGCTGGCACCAGGTCTCCCCCCTCGGCCCCCCCCACAGCTGGTTTCCTTGCAATGAAGATGTCAAGATGAACAGAACCGGAGACAGATGGTGGCCTCGCAGGACCAGCAACAGCCCTGAGCAGCCTGAGACGGAGGGGCGTGATGCACACACATACTGCTGCAGGCTGCCTGAAAACGGTCAAGGGAAGAAAAAAACCTGCAAATTTTGTGCTGATATCTCAGTGGAGCAGAAAACCAAATCTGCTGTCAGCAGAGCAGGGGATGCTGGTCAAGGGGAAGGAAGGCAGGCTGAATTTTCTCTAGCTTGTCCTGCTTCCCTCCCTGACCCTGCACAAGTCTCTCCACCTCAGCCCACCAGGTGAGGCTCTCACTGGGAGGGTAACTCAAGTCCAAAGAGCACTGAGACCAAGTCCCTCAGCACAGTGGCTACGGAGTATTCTCATTCATTCTGCTTCAGTGGAATATCTTCAAGGGTCTTTCTTCATCCCTGTGTTTGTGTTATGAGACGTGGCTTTGGGATATTGCACAAGTTAGAAACTTCTCTAATTAGGTCATTCTTCCCTGCGCTTTCCCGCAAATAACTCAGCATTTTTAGTGAGCCTTTCACTTTCAGGTAGCTTTCTTGGACTGTCCCGCCCAACCCGGGCAGCACAAAGGCATGCTTAGAGCCAGAGCTCCCTGTGACACTCAGAAAAGCAGTCCTGCACTTACTCTGAGAAATAATGTCACAAAGCTCTTCACAGCCCCAGCTCCTCACTCAATCCCCTCCTCTGACCTTTCCTTTTCTTTGACCAGCCGTTGTCACTTGTGTCACCTGTGAAGGGGAATATCCTTCGAAGCCCAACTCAGTGCCTTTTGGTAGAGCTGACAGGAATCACCCTAAGAACGACCTCAGTCCTTCCTTTCTTCTTTTCTTTCAACTCATGAGGTGCATGTGAAGTGTTTTCAGTCAGTGGAACCTCTGCCATCATTGCAACTCCAGCTTCATGGAGCATCTGGAGGGTTTAGAGATGTTTCCATCCTCTTAACCAAAAAGCCTGCTCACTCATTCACCAGCAGATTCTGCCTTTACAAGACGCATCTCTGCTACTGCTTAGAGACTGGGAGCAAAATTTCAGTCCAGACCTCCCTGGAAAGAGAGAGGCAGCACGGGCATTTTCTTTAATGCAGAGCCTGAAAAGCAGATCTGTCCACTGGCCACAAAAGACAACAAACTGCTAGTTGAGAGCTGATTTGGTAGGTACTGAGTAGCTCATTTCCTGAAGGCATAACACTAAAAAATGGCATTTTATTGGCAGCTACCTGAGACAAAGGAAAACCAGACTGACAGCTAAATCTATTACCAGAGCACTTGAAGTTCCTGCTTCAAAACCAGTGTAACAAATAGCAGCCAAGCAAAACCCAAGCTCTGAGTCCACAGTCTTTTTTTTTTTTTCCTCCTAGGATTTTCTCTTTAAGAACCAGAGCAAACCAGCTGGATCGAGGCATCACGCAGAACAACTCAAAGGGCTGGAAACAGCATCTTACCTTTCCATCTACAGGCAAAATGCCAACAAGAGAGAACAAGCACGAAGGAAATGCGAGGCAGGTGCCTCCAATCTCAGGCACACAGACACGGGCCCTTTGATGAGGAACCTGACAGACACATTAGCAACAGATCCTAGTTTCCGGCAGGAGCCAGAGAACAGCTAGATGCTGCAGGGCAGTTAAACAGAAGGTCTGCTTCAAAGTGCAGGGGGCATTCGTTTAAGCTGCTCAGCTGGCTTGGTGGCATGACACAGCAGGAGAGTGCAGCTAGAGCACACGGGTTGCTGGCTCAGAGGGCAGGCTAACATGATGCATGACTGTCGCTGGGAATCTTGCATTAATAATGCACATCAATGACTAATAACGCATTAATAATGCACCTGGACTGCACTTTTGTCAGGGGAGCTCTGAGCTGTTTGCCCAAACAAAATGGACCAGTTTTGGTACCTTGTATTAATGCAGCTAGAGGTACAAAGTCCCAGCCTTCTCTTAAACAGGTGTTTCTATGCTGTGATCCATCTGTAACTGCAGAAACCTCTTCCTACCTCCTCAGGTTTTCTTGCCCTAAAAAGGCTGTAAAATTCACACTTCCACAAGACAGCTAGATGGCAAAACAACATCCCTGGTTCCTCTCCTCAGTGCTCAGGTTCCCCAGTGTCTAAGTACGAAAGCAAACTCCACCCTGTCCTCTCTCAGGAGTGCAGTCCACAAAGGAAGTCAGTGCTAGCCCAGGACTTGCAGACAGAGAAGACAGCAACGTTCTCACTGTGCTGATGCACCTTTTCTGTAAAAGGTGAAGTTCTGCCCTGAGCGAGGCATATGTCAGGAGGAAAGATGTCTGGCCTTGTAAGGAGATGCCTTTCCGAAATTGCTCTAAACCAAACACACACGTTATATCAAATCCAAAAATCATCCTTTTCTTAGGGATAGGGTATTAATAAAGGAAATAGCCAACGTACTAACCTGCTCCTGCAGCTCTCCACAACACCAGACCTGCACCCTCTTTACTTAACCCAGCACTCTGCACTTCCTTTATATGCCCTCAGGATTACAAACCACCTGCTTCTTGAGGTAGCAAATCTGCCTACTAGCAAGAAAATGTGTAAAGCAAAGATAAGGGCTTACAGCTACCTGGGGTGCAGGCTCAGGGCTGATGAATGAGTTGCAGTGCTGTCTCTCAGCCAATACTTCTGATCTATTTTGGGTTAGTAGTGGATAGTCACAACCCTGTAAGGGAAATTAAGTTTTTTTTTGCATCTCGGGTAATTTTCCCCGTGGGCAGTTTCCTTCTGTGGACTCGCTGATATAATTACTATTAACTCTGCTCTCTGCTTGTAATCCTGCAAGGCAGCCAGGGACTGAATAGGTACCCAGTAACTTGGCCATGTTTTCTCCCTGTAAATACAGCTTTGTCACCTTGGTGTGGAAGCAGGCTCTGCTGCTGTATTTGCTTTTTATTTGACAAAGTGCTAACATCAGATCATCGTTTATAAATCTGACTTAAAACATGGTACCTGACAGTCCTGACATTAACTTTTCACGTACGTCCTTCATGTCACATCGAAGATGAACAAAACATTTGCACAGAGAAATAGAGAATACGGAGATCCTTTATCAGCACAGATGATGCAGTTTCTACATTCAATAGCTGAACCCAAGCACGTACTCTGGGCCAGATTTCTCTTTGGCTCTGATAAACTCAGACTTTGGCAGGAGTGCCTAAAGATTTCCTGGACTGCAGATAACCCCAAGCTGCAGCAATAGACAAAGTGTATGTGCATCTACATGGGTGTTGTGTGCATGTGTGGCACAGATGACAGACAATAAACCCAGCTTCGTGTGCCAGGCTCTCTGTAAATAAGAAGCCATAGGGTGATGGATGGGCTTGGGAAGGCCTGGAGCAGAATGGAAGGGGTAGGCTCTATGGTAGCTGACATGCAGAGAGCTGGCTGGAGCCAGGAGGATGGCATTATGCAGATAAATGAGATTTCACTTCCCTGCTGGGTCTCTTTCCATCTGTTTTTCTGTTTCTGGAGGCAAGTGCTGAGAAGCTTCATACATAATCTGCCAAAAGACCCTCCCATTTCCAAGGGACCCCCCCCCCCCACCACTTTTCTAGGGTCTCCAAAAGCGGACAGGAAATTTTATATGCACCCTTCTCTTTTCTTCCGCCAGGTAAAGATATCACTTTCTTTATCTCCAGCATTTCTTGCACACTCACTTTGTAAAGGATATTTTTTTCCTGCTGGCTCAGACATATTTGGGATGATGGAGTGGCAAAGTCCCCAGATCACAGATTGCCAGTCCTTTTGGGTCCCTCTTCAGAGCTGTCCTCCTCCTTTCTTAGGTTGCTTGTATCCATTGTCACCTTTCCTCCCCACCCTGCTTTTCATACGTATCTGATTCCAGTTTCCTTGTCCCTCATGACTGCATTTGGTGTGAGAGACTTTCTTTCTGCAGGTATTTAGGCTCGGCTACTTGAATCCCACCATCACCCTTTGAAACGTTTTCCTTTTGCTTGGTTTCTCTCACTTTCTGCCATCACTGAACAGCGCCCTGCTGTAGAAAGGGCTAAATTCAGGTTTATTCCATGCACTAACGGCACAGGAGACAGGACACAGATTCGAGCTTTCAGGGGGTTAAGCAGTAGCTGTAGTTACCCCTGTGCCTCCACAAATCATCTCCCCAAGGCAGCCGGCATCCAGTGCCCACTTGAAACGTGGCTCATTCCCCGTTAGTTGAAGGGCTGGAACTGGGACTCTCTTTTTGCTGCCATGTTGGCCCAGGCGATCCTGTCCTCTCACCGCTCAGCTCTGGCTGACAGACCGTGCTCTGCCCTCCTGACCCCCGAGGACCGAAGTGGCTCGCTCACCCGGCACAGCCCAGGAAACGCCCTCTCCTGCAGCCCAGACCTGTGAGGAAGCTGGCAGCTTTACACCAGCCAGTAAGGCACCCTAAGCTCTAGCACCCTAGCTCTGATGATCGCTGGACACCTTGCAAATCCAACTCACCGCATGCCTCGCACCTTGAGCTGCAGCTGTGCCACCCTTTCTGCTGTGCCTGCCCTGGCCCGCACGGAGCGCTTCCCCGCTCGCAGCTCAGTGCTCAAAAAGGGAGGGCGCAGCCTCCAGGGACAGAGCAGCCCAGCAAGCCACTGTTTTGAAGTGGAAGAGAGGCACACGAATGAATATGCAGTACCCTCTGCTCTGCTTCCCTCTGGGACTTCACAGAGTGGCTGACACAGCCATCACAGGCAACCTGCTATCAACCAGAGGCTCCTCTACCCAATAATGAGATTAAAATAGCAATGAGTCTGAGATTAGCATCCAAGATATAGTCGCTTGCTGTCAGCACGGCAGAGAAGACTCTCCAGTTTAATGCACAATGCCTGGTGACAAATGAGACACAGTCAATAGCAAAGGTCACTGCTCACCCGGCTGGAAAGCACCCGCCGGTGTGACGGGGAGGAGAGGGGCAGGTTTGGCCCAGTCCTCACCGTGGGGAGCAGGGGACGTGTCCCCAAGTGGCAGAGCAGTTAGGCTGTGCTTTCAACATCGTTCCTTGTGTGTCATTCTCACTTTGAACCAAAACGTGCAGGATTAATGCCTCCTTCTGCAAGGGAGAGGAGATGGAAATACAAAGCCATTTCCATTAAATCCTCCGGTTGACGGAAGACTTCAGGTGTGAATTGGATAAATGTCACTTAAATCCTGCATGATGAATTACCGGCTGTAATAAGCCATTAACTGACGCCAAACTGATTTAATTCAGAAGCGAGGTCTCACTTTTATCAACAGAGGAAGAGCGGAGAATAAACCCGTGGGTACTCGGGGGGCTCCGCACGCGGCTCTGCAGACACAATGACAGAGGGAAAAGCTTCCCTCGCCCCTCGGCCACTTTCCTCAGCTCCGAGCCGGGACGTACCCCCAGGGTGCGCGGGGGCTCAGCACCCACCTGGGCGAACAGCGGTGCCTCTGGTGCCAGGGAAGAGGCCGGCCGTGTCCCGGCCGTGTCGGGAGGGAGGCGCACGGCGCTGCGCACCCTGCGCCCCGAGGGCGAGCGGGGCGGCGGGACCGGGAGCACCGGGAGGCTGCTGCCCGGCACGGCGACAACAGGCACGGCCGAAGGGACCGAAGGCACCTCGCACCTCGGGAGGGTGCCCGGCTCTCCCCCTGCCCCCCGGCTCCCGGCTCCGCGCGATGCCGCCGCCACCCGAGGCACCGCGGGCATCCCGGCGGCGGGGATGGGGGTCCCCGGCCCCCCGGCCTTTGTCTCCTCCGGGGTGTACGGAAAGTGGGGAAGTGCCGCCCTCCCCTCGCCCCCCATCCCCGCGAAAGCAACGGGGAAAAAAAGCTCGGGGGAGCATGCAGCCCGCTGCCTACCTGTCCGCAGCTCCTGGCGTGCGCCGAGCCCGGCAGGCAGGGCAGGGCCGGCAGGGGCTGTGCGTGCAGCGGGAGGGGAGGGGAGCGGGTCTGCGGGGGGGCAGGGGGTGTGCAAACCGGCAGGAGGAGGAGGAGGAGGAGGAGGAGACGACGGAGATGGGGGGGGAGGCAGTGGGGGAATGCGCGGAGGAAGCGGGGACGCCGGGAATCCCGGGGGAGCGGGGTGCAGGGGAGGGGTGCGCGGTGCGGGGGCCATGGTGCGAGGCAGGCGGAGGGGCGCGGGGGCTGCCGGCGGCAGCGGGGCACACAAAGGATGGAGACAAAGGCGGGGAAGCCCCGGCCGGGCCCCGCTCACCTGCCCGCCGCCGGGAGGGGGGGGGGGGGTCCCGGCCCGGCTGCCCCGCTCCCCGCAGGGGGATCCCGGCGTTAGGGCAGCGGGGGGCGGGCGGCAGGCGGGCCCCGCTCCCTGCAGCCCCGCGGCGGCGGCGGGGGCAGCTGCGGGACGCGGGGACCCCCCGGGAGCCCCCCCCCGGGGCTGGCACCGGGACCGGCAGCGGGAGCGGCCCCGTGCCCCTCCTCCCCGTTTTCCCGCCACCAGGGGGCGCGCCACCTGCCCGCCGCATGACGTCACAGGCGCGCGCCGCCGCGCGGCCGGCAGCGCTGGGCACCGGGCGGGGGTGGGCGGCGGGAACCGGGCAGCGGCGGGGCCCGGCCCGGGGCGGGAGGGCACCGGGCGCCCCTCGGCCGGGCGCGGCACGGAGCGGCACGGGGCTGACCGGCACCGCGCTCCCCTCCGCCGGGCACGGTACGGCACGGGGCTGGCGGGCACCGGCGGTTTCTCGGCGGGGAACGGGCGGGTGGGAGCCCGGTGGGAGCCCGGTGGGGGCTCGGGGGGCTCGGGAGCCCTGCGGCGGGAGGGAGCGGCGGCACCTCGCGCCGTGGGCTGGGGGAGGCAGGAATAAAGGCAGGCGTGAAGGCTGTGCTCGGTAAGGGCGAGACCGAGGCACCCCCGGTAGCCGTGCGTGCCCTGAGGCTTTGTCCTCCGCGGGGCCGGCCGGTACAGAGCCGGGAGGAGGAGGAGGAGGAGGAGGAGGAGGAGGAGAGGAAGGCTCCCTTGGGCTTCTCCTGTCTCTCCTCTGAAGCCATGAAAGGGGCAGGGCGCGGTGCCGGCTGATTCGGGAGGCCTGTGCTCATTTCCCTGGGCTGGTGCAGGAGCCTGCGTAAAGGACATCGCTGTCAGGATGACAGATTGCCAATTACACGATGTTCCTGCCTCCTGTGCTGCGCTGTTCTTTCCCAAATCCCTTCTCTAAGGGATTGCTGGCTCCCAAAAAGCATCGCAGAGGACGTGCAGGCAGCCTAGTGCCTGCTCCCTGCTTGCTGTAGCCATCTCCGAGTGCTCTGCGTTATGCTGGGGAGGTGGGACTGCTTTTACTGGGAAGTGACCCCATGAAGAAAGGAAATACATTGAAAGGGAAAACATTGAAAGGAATAGGTGCAAGTCTGTTAAGTGCAGCGTTGGGCCGATCAGTTACTGATTAGAGTAGGTTAGAGTTTGCATGTGTAGAGAATGAATAAAATAATGAAACGCACTAAAATTTGTGATAGGCAATTACATGCATTATAGCCTAAAACATGTGAGGTACTGACTGCAGTATGTAACAAACTGTTGGAAAGTTGGGCCCCGGCATCTGCTGATTGATTGTTGGTACAGGATATTCTGTTTGGCTGCTGATGTGCTGCCCTTGTCACAAATTGTCACAAATTCGTGCAGGACAAATTCCAAATTAACTTAATTATATGGCTGTGCAGGGTTTGTATTCCTTGGGATTTGAGAGAGGCTCTGGAGCTGTTGTTAGTGGATAGCAGATGGGTACCTGGGATGGGTAGATGGAAGGTGCAGATCCTGGCCTAAATGAGAAATATTTTGTGGTGGCGTGAGAATAAACCCGTAAAACTGAGATCTTGTGCTATAATAGGATAGAGCCTAGAAAAGGGGTATGTTCTAATATGTTACTAGAACATTTATGTGGCTTTTAAATAATAATTAGTGTTCCTTGTGCTACTAAGAAGTGATTGTCTAAACTTGCCTAAGTCTTAGGAATTTTAAATCCTCCATTCTTAACTGTGTCAAAAAGGGAGAGAGACAGTGAAGAGATGTGAACAGGGCAGATTTTAAAAGTAAAACACGATTAAAAAGAAAGATCAGAAATAAAGTTATGCATGACTGTTAATTTGAGCTGTAAACCAGAACACAACAAAGATGCTGTCTTCATTTTTTTGCGCTATGGGGGACTTTTGACTACATGTTGCTGGTCATAAAGGCTGCTCAAGTCTTTCACAGCGGTCCTTTGGATTTGTCAGAGCAGTGTTTCTGTGCTTGTTTCTGAGCTTGGAGGGCAGTTTGTTGGCCTGAGCTCAGTGGCACCAGGGAATCGGATGGCTCCATGAGCTGACTGTAGTAAGACTGGAGGAGCCAGGGGATAAATGCTCTTTCTGCGCTGCCTTTCAGGTTCTGGGCAAGATGACCACACTGACACGACAGGACCTTAATTTTGGGCAAGGTAATGTGTTATGCTGCAAGCTGGTGTGCTTACAGGATTTCTTCTTGGCATGTGAGCTTATGGGATTGGTGTTGGAAGATTGTTCTAGCCCTAAATTTCCTCCAGCTTGGTAGGAGATGAAATTCATGCAGGGAAAAATATCTTTAAAAATTTCTTGTGAATTAAAATAAAATTTCCTATTGCTCTGCAACCTTCAGCATTGCTTTTGTTTTTCAGTTGTTGCAGATGTTCTTTCAGAATTTCTAGAAGTGGCCGTTCACCTTATCTTGTATGTCAGAGAAGTTTACCCTATTGGCATCTTTCAGAAGAGGAAAAAATACAATGTACCGGTCCAGGTAGGAGACTTTCCTGGAAGCTGACAGCCATGTAGATAAGCAAAATACCAGTAGTCAGTTAATGCTCACCAAACTAAATCGTTTCTAAAGTTTGTTTTAACAGATAAGAGTAGAATGCTTCCCCTGCTGTGTGCAGTGACGTAATGTGAAAGCTTGCTCCCTAGGAAATAGAGATGGTTTTAAGTGGAATGTTTTAAGTGGAATGCTACAGTATATGGTGCATGCTACATAGGAGCTTCCAAGCTAGCAAAAGCAGTGGGAGTAATATAACTGGGGGGAGGGTTCAGTGATCTGCCTCAGCTCATTAACCTTTCCATGAAAGAATTAGTGGCTTGAATTGGCAAGTTAGTTGTGAAAAATTCCATTTCAAGTGTGACTGGAATCATCACGCTCTTATGTTTAAGTCTTCCTGTTTAGCATTGGCCTGGCTCACATCAGAACACAGCGCTGACTCTTCATTCTGTTTGCTACAGATGTCCTGCCACCCGGAGCTGAATCAGTACATCCAAGACACGTTGCACTGTGTAAAGCCACTGCTTGAGAAGGTGAGATCATACCAAGGACCTGGGCTGGCCCAATGTACTGCAAGGGGGTTGGATACAAAATAAGAAAACAAATACTGCCTTCATTGCAAAGCTTTTATTACATATTTACCATATACGATATGCTAGCTTATAAAGGAACTAAGAAAAATAACATCCATAACCTTTCCTTGTAGTTAAGGCGCTGTCTTGCTGCTGAATATTGGCATTTAGTTGCATCTAATACATAAACATGAGGCTTCATTTCTATATTTTCAGTTGCATCATCCTACGCATTAACTTAAATGTATCTGAAAGCAGAATGTTAGGTTTAAGCACCCATCTGGCAGAAGAATAGTTTGAATGCTGGGCTGCAAGCCGGAAAGCGAAGGTAGGTTTGAACTCTAGGTTTTGTGCGAGAAAGATATGACCATAGCAAATATTTCAGGATGTAAAATGCTGGCAGGGTTTGCATTCTCTGCTCTTTACAGACATCATACTACATTTAGAGACTGGAAATAAGACAGTTTTACATTCATCTCATTGCATCACTCAGCAATGCACACTGTGCACTTCCTCCTTGGTTCCAAAGCACTATTTAGTGAATTTCATCTCCCTATGACTTTGAGATAAGCTATCAGTTTAACATCTATAGACAAGTAGCTTTGCAAAAATATTTCTTCTAATAAGCTAGTGTCATCTGACAGTGCTCAAGGTTTGGATAACTGCTAGTGCTGCTCTCACAGCAGGTGAACATACTACCACTTTATCAGAAGTAGATAAAGGGGGGCAGAAGAAAGCTTAAGTGCTTTTTCTAACCATATTTATTCTTGCAGAATGATGTGGAGAAAGTTGTAGTTGTAATCCTGGATAAAGAGCACCACCCAGTGGAGAGATTTGTCTTTGAGATCACACAGCCACCTCTCCTTTCCATTAGGTAAGGTTTCCGTTAGTGCTTGCTCATGACATTCAACCCCTGCACCTGTAGAGGTGTTCTGGAAGCAGTTACAGGCCTCAGTACTTCGCTGTATGGCAGTAACAGTTGCTGTCTCCTCAACAGTTCGGAGTCCTTGCTGTCCCACGTGGAGCAATTACTGCGTGCCTTCATCCTGAAGATCAGTGTGTGCGATGCCGTGCTTGACAACAATCCCCCAGGTAGGCAGGTCCACACAGCCTGAGAGCATGATTTGATCAACTTGAGATGATTATAGATTAGTGTCCAAGCTGCTCTTGGTTTTCCCTTGCTCTGGAGCCTGCCGTTTTTCTTGCAGGTTGTACCTTCACAGTTCTGGTTCACACACGGGAGGCTGCCACGCGGAACATGGAGAAGATCCAGGTGATAAAAGTGAGTGATATCACCGGCTGCCTGTGTGCGAGCAAACGGCAGAGCAAAGAATGGAAATTGAAGAATTTTAGTATTGCTAAGGTTAAGGGGTGCTAGATTGCTAATTTTGTGATGCACTTCACAACTTTGTTTTGAATGCATTAGAGTTTTCAGGGGTGAAGTGACATTTACCGTGCACCAGCTGCAGTTCAGGTAATAGCTGCTTTGATGCCTGATTTAGACTGTAACACTATTCACTGCATAATGCCAGCTCAGTCACTTAAAGTACTCTAATGTACAACATAAATATTTGAAGTAACAAAAAAAACCTCATCCCACATCAACCATGTGTAGATGGCCAGTTACTAGCAATAACTAGCAAGGAAAGCTAACATTAAAATTGTGGTTTTCGGGTGCACAAATACATTTATCTTGCAGGAAAAGATTGTGTAGATCACATCTTAAAGCAAGATATTTTTTTTTGTGCGTATCCTTGCTTAGGAAACAGGGAAACTTTTTTCCACCAGAGGCAAGTTATTTTATGTCTTAAGGCACAGTATATAAGGCATGTGAAATATATATCTTTTTTTCCAAATTCTGCTCTATAGTGCTTAGTAACTGGAACTGGTGTTATAGCAGGACAGCCTTTGAATTTGCAAGGTAAGACAGAAATCAATGCCCTGAACGTTTCGGAGTTGCAATTAAATGCTGATGTAATAAATACATGAAGTGCAAGCTCAATATAGATTAGTATAATGGGTTAATAGTGTAGTTTTAGGCTCTAACTGAAAATAATGATATTCTGGGTCTTGGGACCAAGCATAATAGCAAAAACTTTTAAAGCATATGAAGAATTTTTGAGTTACCTTCAGCATTACCATTTGTTTCTTCCCTCAGTCACTGGAGCTCTCACTTAGTTGTTGTCCTGCCCCTAGGATTTCCCATGGATCCTCGCTGATGAACAAGATGTGCACATGCATGACCCCCGGCTTATTCCACTGAAAACTATGACATCTGATATCTTGAAGGTGAGCAGAGCATTCTGGCCCAAGAGGTGGCTGAAACTGGATGTAATCAGAAAACTTTTCGTATTAAAATAGGGAACCTGGGAGAAGGTACAAACTCTTTAGCCTGTTGCAGACTTCTCTCCATTCACCTACCTATCAAACAGAACTTGTTTCTCTCCTCCAGATGCAGCTGTATGTCGAAGAACGAGCCCACAAAGGCACCTGATTCCATTCCTGCAAGCCTCGTACAATCTTCCAGTGGAGCAAGATCTCTCACAAACCATACCTTGATAACCCAGTCTCTTCAGCTGGCCTTCTGGATGAATGTAGAGCAGCTGCTGCCTCTTTATTTCAAGTGCTCTTACCACTGTATATAGAACTGACTTGGAATGTGGAGCCAGAGCCTGTTCCCATGTACGCTCGCGTGTGAGAGTGAGTATAGGTTTCATTACAGTGAATCCCTGGGCGCAGGATACAGCTGACTGCAGTGTGCAGTCAGTGCTTTGTACAAATCCAGTTCTTGCCTTAAATAGGGCATCTCCATTGCACATTAGTAGTGATATCCAGGGATCTGTTGTATACTCCACTAGAGCAATGGTCTTATACCAAGGGTGAGTGAGGCCTTATGTAGCGTTTGTCCACTGTGACTGTCCCAAGTAGTCTTCAATAAATATCAAGTTTTACCCCAGCTGAAATAGGCTGCGTTCTGTCCATACCAACCGTCCCTCTAGTGAGAAAGTACTTTAATTTTGTATGGAGGTTTGTATTCCGTATGGAGCTTCCGTCACTTTTCCATACCTTCTCTAGGACATAGCTGGAGTCTATCTGTTCCTATGAAAGGCTGTACAACCATGGAGAACCTTCACATATGAGTGGCATTAGTAGCATGTTGGATGTCTCTCTCCAGCAAGGACACTTGTCAGATGTCCTGCTTTTATAACAGACAGCAGAAAAGGGGGAAAAAAATACTGCTATCCTGCTCTTATTAAAGGGGATGGAAGAGGGCCTCAGTATTGTCTCTGCTTATACAGGGGTGGAAGGGACGGTTCATAGTATTTGAGTTGAGTTTGTTGGGCAGGTAATTTGGTAAAAGCCAGCAGAGCACCTCCCTGCTTCCTCAAAGTAAAAAGCGCAAGAACACTGCGTATCCAGGTTGTTTGCTGCTTGAACGTTTTATATAGGGTTAGACTGTTCTGTACAAACCAAGTACTCAGTACAAAGGTAATAAGGAAAAAGCACAGCACAGTCAAAAGGCACTTAAGTTATAAGGTATCCACCTTAAGGGATTCCTTACCTCCTTTTTCTCTGTTTATTCAAACAATGATGGGCTGTATTGGGCAGGGAAGGCATGTACCATTTTGATCATATATACTTACAGAAACTAAAAGGAATTGGGTATCAGCATCACAGCATTTATGAAAACGGCTCGACAGCTTCCTTATGCTGTGGAAGGGCTGATACGAAAGATACATATTTATACACATAATTAAACAAACAGGAAAAGACAATACAAAACAAGTCTGTCTGTAGCAGAGCCTTTCAGAAAAAGGATTAATAATCTGAATGGATACATTTTAGCCTTATCTTTCATAAGCTGCAAAAACAGGAAAGGGTTTCCATTTAAGATTACTATGTCCTGGTGCTACAGCCAAACACTATTAACTAAAAAGATAGTTGTCATATTTAATTGTCCTAGTCTTCCTCCTAAGGAAGGGCACTAGTAATTGCCATAACATCCACGGTGCAGGAGGAGGACAGATGGAGACAGAAGTCCTTCCAAAGGGCTGGGCCTGCAGAAGGTCTGCTGTGAACAAGGAGTGCTAGCTGCTTGTATTCCAGATCAACTGTGCAAAACAAAGCCAGGACATTCACCCAGAGAGTACAGACAAATAAGTGCACCTGAGACCACCTGGTTACAATCCTGAGGTAAAAAAGAACACTTATATTGTGCCTTTACGACGATGTCTGGGGTCCAATGGTGACACTGCTGTTTGTCACTCTGATCCCATACCATCCTGCCCAGTATTGAGTGTCTTGGCCTCCATGTTGAAACCAGATGTAACGAACTCCAGCTGGATAGTTGTTGAAGGTGTGAGACATCTGTAGAGAAAGAAAATGCTTGTTGTTTTGCCTAAATAAACCAGCACTGACCTTCAAACTAGGACAATTATGGTAAGAAAGCCTTGGTCTCAGGAAGGGCTCATTCCAAAACATCTTTTAATGAAAGTGCATCATACCCCTTTTTGAGGGAGGAAAAAATAAAAAGCCTTATTTAGATGATTAAAGGGCAGAAGGCTAAGTCAAACAATGTTAAGCTTGATTCTTGGGTACAGCATTTGTCATATAAGGAACAACAGCCATTCAAACCAAGCTCAACATGTTTAGCAATTTAGGAAAAGTAGTGTCTGCAATACTTACATCCAAGCAATAGTTTTTTAAATTAAGTTTTTAGTTTCAATATGAATAAGAGCTATGCTCCTATAACTCAGTTAACTTAGACAAAAGCTTCAGTGAAAAACAAACACTTGAAGAGACCAAGTTAAAACAGCACAGAAGCGTAGGGGGGATACTCTTTAGGAAACCTCACGCACCTACAAACTCAACCTCGATCTTTCAATATTTCTTCAGCACTGTCAACAGCAAGAACTTATATTTTATCTTGAGTTAGAAGAGGCTGAAGAGCAGAGAAAGCAGGGCCACTTGTGACTTTTAGCCAGGTAAGGTTTGAAAGATGCGTGTCTCAATCTTGATGTAAAGCTACTGTCTGGAGAGCTGCTGCTTACCTCTCTCCACGTTGCATCGTTCCACTGCTCTATAACCACTGGCTCAGGATGGAACTCTGCAAGCACAATGTAGTCTTCCGAAAGCAGCCTCACTTTAAGTTCATAACGACACCCACAGTCAAATCTGGCAGCGTACCTAAAGAGGCAGGGAGTAATGAAGAAGCCAGGGTTGTGTACACAGCATTCGATTTTCCTTAGCCTTCAGAAAGAGTCTCCAAAGTGGATCGAGGAAAGGAATGTCATACCCATAGTTAGGGAGGAGTTCTAAAACTTCCCGTTATCTTTCTATTCAAACGATAATCATCTTCTTATACTCCACTGAATAAACCTACATTTAGCCTATGCCTTACTCAAGACTTACAGATCCCAAAGGATAAAGAACATAGCATGAAAAGCTTCAGAGGCCCAGCTTACATCTAGGTCATAATGGCAGAAATTCTATGCAGAATTTCAGTGCACACACTTACCAGTCCTTGACTATGATTTCAGGCCGTTTCTCATCCATCAGCTCGTTCCAGTATCCTTCCTTCTTCAGCGTAATAAGTTGAGACTTAAAGCATGGCCTGCAACAGAAATGAAAATATAACAACTTCACAGAACACATCGCTCTCAACATTCATGGTTTCCCTTACACCTTTGCTTTTGCTAAAAGCTCACCCAGACCTTGAATGCCCACAAGGCTGACATGGCTAAGGCATGACTTTTTCCAAAGACAGAACCAGCCAGGGAAGCAAACTTATTAGCTTCACCTCCACATAAAAAGAAATAAACTGGATTAAGAAGAGTTTCTGTGCTTGTATAGCATATGTTGTTAAGACAAAACTACTGCTTACAGGTTGTAAAAGCAGTAAATCCTCCATTACTGACAGCTTTTATTGCAAGCTGTTAGAGTGACAAATACACCAGGCACTCCTAGGGGTTAAGAGGTTTGACCTTGTGAGGTAAGTCCAGCTGATCAGTTCAGCAGACCTTAACCTCTGCCCACCGCATTTGGTGGAAAAGAAGCAGGGATCCCATGTGATTATGACCATAGAAAAAGTTACAGGAAATTCCTGGTAGGGACAGAGAATTCTAGCACATGATGTGATTAAGTAACTCCTCAGCAGTATCCTGTATATAGTATATAGTTTCTTTAGAGTAGCTAGTACAAAAGGTTGAAATTGCCGTCATTTTCCTATAGACGGGTTAAGGTTCAGTGACCTGCTACAAGTCCTCCAACCACAGTGCTTTTGTAGACAGAGGAAGAAACAGCTTTCTTCCAGCACCAAGTCACAGGAATACAGTTCTTACCCAAATGAAGTGACAAAGTATTTGCGTACTTCTGGGTCTGGTATATCTCTTCCAAGAGGTCCAGGCAGATCCTCAATCTTCCATCTATCTCCCTCATTCTTATCAAGTTTCCAGTGCTTAAAGCTCTCTAAAAAAAAATAAAAAACACACAAAAATGAGAGCTAGGGCCTCAGATTAGTTTTGTCCACTATCCCTGCTTGCACTAAAAAGTCAGCTACAGAAAAATATCAGGAATCTACTCTGATTAATAGTCAGACTTGCTGTCTCTTTCCTACAGCTAAAAGTGACCTCTGTCACTATGTTGTCATTAGTTTGTGGTGGCTATCAGCAGCTATGACAATTCATAGCAACTTTTTGCCTGTATCAGAAACCGAAAGTCAATAATGAAACAGAGTAACTGCAGTCATTTTAGCTGCATCTTGAACTAAAAGACACAGCTGCCTGACTATTTAGTCTATTAGGCTAATAGTTTTGTTGCTGTATCATACTTTCCAGTCAGTGTCCACAGTGCTGAGGCCTTAGTGACTCACAGTTTCGGTTTTTTTTCTGGTCTCAGTCACAGATGTGCATTTACCAATTCTTTACTTGCCCGTGATAGTTTCACTGCAGATGTTTCCTTGGGGATCTGACCCCGGATGGACCCATCAGAGGCGGGACAGCCCTACACCACCGGCAGTAGTTGAATAATGCAGGACACTGACTCATTCTGACTGCTGGGAAATGATCTTAACCCTCTGCTCTAAGTAGTTAAACAAACCTTCAGCACGGGGATTTTTGATTAAGTTTCTCTTCAGATAGCACAGCATATAGAAGATCTTCCAGTCCGAGATGCTTCTGTCCAAAGCCTGAACGTAGAACCCTTCGCGCTGGCACTTGCGTTTCCACAGGGTGGTCAGGTCCACCACGTACCGCCACTGCGAGCAGACCAGCCTGCAGCCGTGGATCAGGTCCCGGGCTGGGAGCAGCGAAAGCAGCTCCACCAGGACGTCCTCGGGGAGCTCGCAGATGGTCGCCATCACCGAGCCGCCGCCTCGGCGACGAGGGATACGAGCGCAGGCGACGGAAGCCTTCCGGGCACCTGCAGCACAGAGACACCGGGAACCGAGCGGAGTTCGTACCGGTCACACCTCCCCAGGCCGCGGGGCTCAACCCAGAGGCCCGCAGCCGTGCCCAGGGCAGCGCCCCCGCCCCGCCGCCCCTCACCCGACCCATCCCGGCCCCACCTGGGCTCGGGCCGCCCGCCGGCCTCCTCCCGGACGCGGATGTGAGGCGGCGGCCGCCCTTCCGCAGCGGGCGGAGCGCGGGGCGGGCGGCCGGGAGGGGAGGTGGGGCCGTGCGGGGACTTCGCCGCCTCCCCGCTCCGGGCTGCCGGCTTACGGCATCCAGCAGCCGGCGCCTGCCATCAGCACGGGACGGCGGGCAGCCGCCCGGCCTGAGGAGGGAGCCGGGAGGCGGGGGCAGCGCGTTCGGCGCTTTGTGAGGGGAGCCCGGCCCGGCCCCGCACCGCGCAGCGCCTGAGGTAGGAGCCGCCCGGTGAGGCGAGGCGAGGCGCCGCGGGGAGCGGAGGGGAACGGTGAGGGGCGCTGCTTGACCCGGGGCTAAGGGACGGGAAAAAGGAGAGCCCGCCGGGGCCTTCGCCCCCACAGAGGGCTAAGCGAGGAGAGAGGGGATGCTCTGGTACTAGGCAGCAGGCGAGGCATGGGAAATTCCTGCAGGGGATTTAGCCAGGACGCTTGTGTTGTTGGGTTTTAAACGTGTTTTGCCCTTCTGGATTGCAGTAGGGGGCTAAAAAGGGAGAAATAGGAGAACCCCACTCCTCCCCCCTAAAAGCCAGCGAGTTTTAAATGACACTTTCCCCTCTGATGTCTGCAATGCAGATAGGGAAGACAGCTCTGCCTCTGGGCCACCTAGATTTAGGATGCTGTTACAGTAGCGACTTCCTATTTCTTCCCTTCCTTGCCAGATTTGGCACTGCCAGTATTTCATCAAGTAGCACTGTCAGGATATTTGAGCTGCGTTGTTAATAATGCTCTCCTAGGCTTAATGATTCACTCCTGAGGAGTCTGTGCAATTCACTGCAGACTCAACAGCCTCCCAGCATCAGGACTCAGCTGAGATAAAAGCAGAGTCACAGCGCATCCCACACCGATGATACGGAGCTCTGAACCTGCACGCTCCTCTGTCCTTATTTCCGCAGCACCTGGCCCTAAAGCCCAGGTAGCAGAGAGCCATTGACAGTCAGGGGCAGAATCAGCAAATAAGTAAGAAGCATGTGCTTTTACCTCAATTGCTAAGGATGTAAGACCATACAAAAAGGAAGTTTAACTGAAAATAATGCAGTTATTTTATTCTCAGACCTGTGCTTTATACGGGCTCATGACTAAGGACATTAAGTGCCAACCCCTTGAGGGGAGGCCTTCCAGATATAGAACCAACAACCACTGCAAGTGCTTGGCAGGATGCTCACCGCTGATATTTAGGTACTGCTCTGCAGCATTTGTCATCAATGAGGTTCTTAAAAAGGCAGAACAAACCCAGATGCCTGCAGCATTCCCTCCTCAGAGGAGGTCACTACTGAGACTGAGCAGCTGATTTTTTATAAGTGGAGATTTTGGGAAGGAGTGATTCCAGTCTAGGGCACTGAAGTTGTAGACAACTGTATATGTCAGGTACTTGCATTTCGTGGATAGATTTAACTAAGGTCTTCACTTACAATGTAAAATATTAATCTACCCACATACTTCAGGGTAGTAATAGTAGGGGCCCAGAGGCCTTCAGATTAAGAATGCACCCCAAATCATGCTGCACCTGCCTTTCAGATAAAGATGTTATTTTCCCTAACACCTCATTTCTGATGGTCCACTGTGTCACTACCCCTCCCTTTCCTCCTCTTTCTCAGAAAGCTCTATCCAGCCTGACCCAAGGATGGAGTCCCTCCCTGAAGCAGTCCTGATCAGAATACTGGCTTCCATACCTGCAGTGGACTTGGTGTTGGCATGCCGCCTGGTCTGTTGCCAGTGGAAGAACCTGGTCGATGGAGCTGCTCTCTGGATCCTGAAGTGTCAGCAGGAAGGCCTCACTGGAACAGAGTCAGAGGAGAATGCAGAGAATTGGCAAAACTTCTACTTCCTGAGTAAGAAAAGGAGGAATCTCATCAAAAACCCATGTGGTGAAGGTGAGAGACAAGCATAACAAGCCCCAGTATTGAAGAGAAGGCCAGTCACTAGGAACTGGGCATCTCCAGTCTTTAACATAGATCTTAGTTGCCATCAGGTTGCAGCATTTTCTTCTTACTCAAGACCCAAATCACTTAATGCATGCAGTCAAATAACTTAATGGGCAAGGTGGCTTTCTGTCAAAATCAGCCTTTGTAAAAGGCTCTATTTGACATCAATGTTATGTAAGATATACAGCTTAACAGCTTAACTATGTACCAACAATGTTCCTCGAAGTTTTAAAAATATCACTAGGAAGAACAGAAAACGAGGAATTTAGTATATGATGGTTATTTGCTAACAAAAATGAAAGAAGTCATCAGCTTTCCCCAGACTGCTTCTATAACAGGACATGAAAGTGCTGAGACAACAGAACACCTAAGTAATTTCACTGTATTATTTCCTTAAATAAGCCCACATATACATAGCCATTTTGGTGGGGAATGCTCAAGTTTACTGATGTTCAACCAAACTAAATGTTTTTGCCAGACCTCTACTTAAACAGCTCCACGATCCGCATATAAAATTAGCACTACATGTAGCAACACATCTGTCACAAGCTACAGGAAGGTCCCAGTGGGAAATGGTCAGATTCCCCAGGCCCACAGAAACTATGGCCAGACAGAATCTCTCTTCTCTACCATTTACAGAAGACTTGCAACACTGGGGAGAAGTGCATAATGGAGGTGATGGCTGGAAAATTGAAGAGCTCCCTGGAGACTTTGGAAAAGAATTCCCTAGTGAAGGAGTTCATAAATACTTCGTTACATCTTATGAGTAAGGCTGCTTTCTTCTCTTATTCAGGGAAGGGTACAATTTTGCTTCCCCTAGCCTCAGGAGAGGCTGTTTTATCAATTAACATCTTTGTATTTCAGGTGGTGTCGGAAGTCTCAGGTCATTGACCTTAGAGCTGAGGGCTACTGGGAAGAGCTGATGGATACAACCCAGCCTAAAGTTGTGGTGAAAGACTGGTAAGTAGCAAGGATGCCCTAGAAGGCCAGCAGAAAGTCAAGGAAGAGCAGGGAGGGCATATACCTGCACTGAGCCTTAAAACCCTTGTTCTCACCCCACCGCACCCCTTTTGGTGTCATTCTAGTTGTAGGACAGGGCTACAAGGCTCCACAGGCTTCAAGCTGTTGGCGACCCTGACATCTAAAGTTCAGGTTCCTTTTGGGAATAAGGGCAGGTAGTGGTTTGGGGTAAGAACTGTTACAGTTTTCTACCTCTACCAGTCTCCTCAGGTTCCTGGGACCTTGGTTTGAAGCCAACATTGCTGCCATTCAGCAGGACACAACTACTTGCTTTAGCTCTTTGTCAAGTTCACAGAGACAAGGCTGGCACCTTGGGTTCTCCCTTGCAGGTACGCAGGACGCAGCGATGCTGGCTGCCTTTACGAGCTCTATGTGAAGCTGCTCTCAGAGAACGAGGATGTGCTGGCTGAGTACAAGACTGAGACTATTGCCATCCCACAGGACAATGATGCCAACTGGACTGAGGTGAGTGACAGCTGTAGTTTCAGCAGGTGACACCCAACCTGCATGAACAAGGAGTATTTTCAAGCAAACACATGCAGGGAGTAGTTACCCTGGGGAGGAGAAGGCTCTGTCATAAGTTCTGTGGAGCCATGGCTCTGTTTGAGGAGAGGAATTATACTGCAAAGGTATCTTAGATAAAACCTGGAAGCTTTCTGAGCCATCACTGTAAGTATGTAGGATTTTGGAAGAGATGCCCATCTGGGAGAAGTTCAGTGGCCTTTGAACAGTGCTTGGGCAAAGCGCTCCCAGTATCTCCTTTCCCACCATTACCCAGGCTGGTAAGTATGGCTGGGGCGGGTGGGGTTGAAGGCCTTGTGCACTAGAGAGTAGGTTTGTGGTGGTTTGACACTTACCAACAACCGTTTTGTTTCTCTCACCCCAAAGATCTCCCACACCTTTTCCAACTATGGTCCTGGGGTCCGCTTTGTCTGCTTTGAGCACGGTGGCCAGGACACGCTGTTCTGGAAGGGATGGTATGGTGTACGTGTTACCAACAGCAGCGTCACGGTGGAACCATAGCCAAGCTGAACTGGGGCCTGCTTGCCAGAGTTGACTTCCCTCAGGCCATCCCATGGGCTTTGGATGGCTTCTGCATGGTGCCGCTTCCGGGCTGTAGAGCATACAACTCCTGTACGAACGTGCGTGCCAGATGCCAGGGGCTACCATCCATCTCTCCTTAAGAGGACTAAGAATAGGAACAGATGTGTGAAACCACATTAGACAGCCTCATGTTTGCACTGATGTTCTCTGTCGCACATAGATTACCTAAAAATCCTTACTGAGAAGCAGACCTTACTGCTCTCCTGAGAGGCATCACCCCAGCCATGGACACCCCTATCTCTAACGCCCAGCCTGCACTAGATACTCTCATGCCTCCTTCCCAGACTTCAGCACTGTTAACTCTAAGGAGGACTCTGGGCATATTTTCCAGGAAGTTCAAGAGGGGAAAAAAATAGAACGCATAGATAGTGTGTTTATGCTGAGAACAGACCAGGAGAGCCAGAGCCCTGTCACAACTCTATCACCAACTATTTCCATGACCTGTAGTGAGAATCTTTGCTTCTCCCATTTGTAAGTGATAGATGCCATGGCCTGCCTTAGATGAGCTCTAGCTTGGCTGCTAAGTGCTGCTCCCTATTTCAGTTGTGAGAGATGATAATGCCAAGCAATAGGGATTGGATCCTTCTCTATTACAACTTTCCCAGCATCTATTTATCAGGGAAAGTGTTGGGAACTGAAACCACTCTGGTGTTCACTGTGGAGCTTCATTTGGCTCTCAAACAGCAACTGAGAATAATTGCTGCGAGAAAGACGAGGACTTGGGGAAATGTCTCACAAGCAAATTGCAGAAGGGGCCCAGGAACAAGTGAAAACAAAACGTGTCTACTTCCTGGCCTCTGCATGCTTCATGCAAGTCTGGTGGGGCTCTTTGCAGGCAGGAGATTCACAGAATATTCTTCACACAGAAAGCTGTCATTAACTCTGCTTGATCTCAGTTCTTCCTGCCTGCTAACAGTGTCTGCAAGAAGTACACGCCTGCTTTCGCTCCATATGCTCACCAAGACAGCACTTTGTACATACACCCACCAGTGCCTCTCGGTATCACTCAGGGCCGTGAGCCACCATCCTGAACAGAAACATCTAAGCTTCCCTGAGCCAAGCCTGTCCCTTCTAGTCGGTCCCCTCAGAAAAGCATCCTCAGACGTTGCCCAGAGCTACGTGCTTCCATTTTTGTGTCCATCTATTTTCTCTTCCTGGCCTGCCCAGGCAGAGCACATACTTAGATGCCACCTGGCAGCAAAGCACACCGGTACAAGTGCAGCGTCCTGGTATTAACCTGTAGCCAAAGACAGCGACTTCTGAGCTGGTCACTTTGTGTGCATTCTGCTTCATCAGGCTTTCTGCACTGCTGCACCCAGATGCCTCGGGCACACTAGCCTTCCAAACCACAATTGTGCCAAGCCAGAGTCCGGACAAATGTAATAAAAAATGACACAGTTGTATGTGGATCTTCCTTTGTGTGCTGGGTATTTGTTTTCTTGTGCTTAAGCGTGCTTTTTATCTCTCCAGTGGAGTCAGGTGTCAACTAGTCCTATCCAAAAAACAGGAGGCTTTACATACTGTATAATAACACGAGCCTCCTGGGAAAAGGTACATGCTCCTTTCCCCACCCCAGCAACTTGAACCTGTCAGAAGCACTTGCAGTGGTGTGCTCAAAAGGTAATGGGAACTCATGCAAGGCATGGAGGAGGTTCAGACAGGCTCCTGCAACATCCGTCCATGACCCACACCCTTCAGGTCATCTGCAGCTCGACTATGAGCTCAGCTGTAGTTCTGACCCAAGAGAGTAGAACCAATTCAGTTCTTCCCTCTCTGTTACCTCTGCACACACTGTCACACAATGCAGCTTTATTCAGCACAGCCTTTAGTGCGGCTGACCAAATTTCTAGTTAATATTCAACTCACTCTCGGAGACCTGCTCCATGGAAGAAACGAGGCCCTGGTCTGTCCCTAAGGAATCAGTGCAGCAATGGGATCAATACACCAGGTCTTGATGCAACTGTTAAACTGAACCTTTCCTAAGCCACCATCTTACACTCAGGATAAACCCCAGAATTAAGCCTTCAGATCTTGTGGCCCTTGTAAATACAGGATAGGGCCATAGTCCCCACTTCAGGCTTACCTAGGCTGAACCACTAAACGCAGACAGCCTCCCCGGCAGCAATGTTACAACGAATGCAGCTGCTGGGGGCTTTCCCTCCCCACACCAGCAGGCCTGATGTTCACACTGACTGCTAGGGGCATCCCGCAGAGCTGCCCTGACCTTCCCACCCATCTCCAAGATGTGCTTTCCAAGACATTCAGTGTCTCACAGCTTCTCTAAGGAGAACAGCTACCTCTGCTCCAGAGAGCCTCTGCAAAAACTGCCACCGACCTCAGGAGACTGGTTGCTCCTTGCAGCAGGGCTCTAGCACTGACATGGCTGAATGCAAGTACAAGAAGCAGGTGTCTGTGTACTTAGAAAATAACTCTCGCTCGCTTGAGCCATTATAAATATTTTGCTCCTAACGCCTTTTGAATTTTGATCAAACGCCGGGAGTCTGAACACACCACACACATACATACATCCCATTCCAAGACAATTTCAACTCCTCTGTCCATGACTGAACAGAGCACAGGAGGTTAATGGGCTCCCACGTGTTACAGACTTCATGGAAATAGAGACCACACAATTTCATAGGATTACAGAAAGTCAGTACAACTGTGACAAAATGGTTTAAATGTATTAACACTCAGCCACTAAAGGGCTATATCACACGTGCTCCAGCGACCAACGGGGGTTCCTTCTGCTTCCTATTGTGCCAATACGAACAAACACCTGTGTGACACTATGCAATAGCTTTTGGGACCACTGATTACCAATGCAGACATGCCACATACCATACAGACAGAAGAGGTCTGTGCAGAAATTAATTTATAGCAGATGTTTTCCTCAGCCAGATGCAAAATATTTAGAAATCTGAGTATTAAATACAAAACTAAGAGTTGCTGAAACATTCATGTTGAAACTTAAAAAAAAAAAAAAACAAAAAAAAAAAACACAAATACACACAGCAAAAGCTCTTCCCCTGGTCCTGAGCACAGCAACCAGAGCTGTAGAATGTGCTCATATTGCCTTTGCACATCAAGCCCACAGCGCACCACAGCCATCTCTGGGGTCGATCACCATTGTGCTCAGTAGCGAGCTACACAAAATAAAGAATGGAAACGCCCTCTGAAGCCCCCCTTTTGGAACAAAACACCTGGATGATAGAAATTAGTGAAAGAGTTTAAAAGGTGCCAACCACTCACATTTGGCCAAGACGCACAAACGCACCTCTGCCCCTCAGAGAGGTTAAGAAAAGCCCTAGATGCAGCACTCCACAGGGTCCCTTCCTACTCTCAGCAGCTGGCATTCCTCCCACACGTGGAGTCTGACATCCTGCCTAGCCAATTGCATCTTGGTGGCTGCAGTTATTCGAGAACCTTCTGCAATTTTCTTTTTTATAAAGCCCACCCCAGCCAGTCCTGGCTATAAATGCCATTATACTTCAAAAGGGTGGTTGCTTTTGTTTGTCGTCCCCCCCTCCCCCCCCCCCCTTCTTCCACAATAGCTTCTACAGTCGGTCTCTTGCAGAGGAACAGAACACAGCAAGATGGGGCCCTGGCAAGGAAGCACTAACATAGATCTCTTTTCAAGTCTAATTGAATTTTTCTACATGAAGCATCTATTATTACCCACCTGGGGAGGATGCGGACAGATGGAGGAGTTTGCTCCCCCACCAGACATTCAAAAAACCATTTGAAGATGGAGGGAGGAGGAGAAAAACAACTCCCTGTTGCTCGCAGCCCAGCTGTTCTAGCCAGTTTAAAAGGGAAGATAATTTAGGAGATTGATTCCTCCTAAATCAAACACTTTGTAGAGGCTGTGAATGGCAGTTCCTGAAAGCCAGGATAGCAGGGCATCGGAGCAGAGAAGTACTGTCCCAAATGGGTTGGAAAACCAGTGGCTCATCCTTTATTTTGGCCCACACACCCATCAGGAGCAGAGTTCCTCTAACAACTGGCAAACACCAGGCAAGGGAACAAGCCTCCATCCCCTGGGCTCATGTCCCCCTCTGCAGCCCACGCGTGGCCATTCCCTCTCCTTCACGGCTGTCCCACAACATGCAGGTACCTTGGGAGCAAGAGAGGTCACGGGTGAGCAGCCTTGGGACTGGGCTGGCCTGACACCTGCTTCTCCTTCCATCCAGCTGGGTTCTGATGCCCTTAGGGCCCGGCCTCCTCAGTCTCCCTAGCTGTTAGGAATAAAGGGCCTAATGATGCTTTCCCACTAGGGAGGCATGTTTGGAATTAGAGAGGTAACAGCGGTAATGAGTTCAACTGGGAAAAGCCTCATGGAGGCTGGAAAACATCACTACCGCCTGAGAGAGCTGCAGGAGAGCTGAGCACATCTCCGTGCAGGGCAGCCTGCACACACAGCGAGAAGCGCCCAGACAAACCTGAACAGCCTAGAGAAGGTGTGTGGTTAAGATTGCTGCCTAAGGGGGAAATGCCATGGGAACATGAAGCCAGATGCAGCCAAACAAGCTGTGTATCGCCCCCCCCCCTTTTTTTTTTTTTTTTTTTTTTTGAGAAATAGAGCTTTGTCTCGTGCAAGGAAAGATTGCAGCAGAGCAACCGGCCTGCTCTTACCTCCTCCTGCCAGCCAGCTGACAGCATCAAGAGGACAGCACTCCGGACACAGCCCTGGTAGCTGCCCAGGCGGGGCCCATGCCCAAACCCCCCCCACGGCCACCGGCCTCCCTCCGTGCCCCCGGGCAGGGCTCGCTGCCGGGGCGGCGGAGCTGCAGGGACAGCAGAGGGCACTCGGGCTGCAGGCAGCGAGCCGGGAGCCACCCGGCCCCGGGTGCTTCTGGCTCCTGCTCGGCGAGTGCTGAGAGACGCGGAATAACGAAGTGCAAGCGTCCCCCGGCAAGTGCTATATCTGGGGGCCTGTTTCTGACCCCTATTCCTCGTCTCTTCTGGCTGCAGCTTAGGCTCGAGTTGGCGTTTTCTTTTCCTGTCCTGTTTAAATACCCGCTGTCGTGGTTTGCAGAGCAGCTTTGCCAGCCCCCGACGCTCATCTCTGCCACCTGGGGCACCCACACCCCGTGCATCCTGGAAGCACAGCTGCCTCTTGTGCAAATGACACCCACTGCACAGTTGTTTTGAATGAAGGCCGTCTTGTAAGCCGTAACACACTAACTGGAGACCAGGGAATGCTTTCTTAGACACAGATAAGGGCCTGGCTTTCAAATTCCATCGGAAGCAGCAGAGCTCCTCCAGCCCCATCCTAAGACATGGATTTACTAAAACCATCACCTACATAAGTAACATTCCTTTCGTCGCAGAGCGTCTTCTTACCTTAACCCAGCCCATGAGAATCAGCAGAACCACACCCAGAGCAGCAGGACTGCCTGCACCCCCATCCACCCTGCGCCCAGGCACCTACAGCCACTTCGCTGCCTTCCTCGCATGCCAAGTTCCACAGCCCTCCTTAACAAGAGGAGAGTCCCAGCTACATTACACGTGCCCTTGGCTAACCTCCCTCGCAGGCACTTAGAGCAACTCATCTGGAGCTGCTATCTGTGCAGACCCATTAACTGCAGTGCAATCAGTGCGCCCAGAAAGGCAGAGAGGCCACAATAAAGTCGTAAGCGAGCCCTCTGCATTGATGGATCATCGGGGAGCGCGTCCCACTGCAGCACAAGCTCAGCACTACCCAGGGAGGGGAGCAAGCATCAGCAAGCAGACACCTCCCACCGAGCATGTTGCAGGAGCAGGTGGTGTCTTTGGGAGACCAGGGGACGCTCACCATGCTGCCAACTGCTCCGTGAGCCAGCTGCCTGGGAGGGGACGGGGTGGAAGGGGAGCCTGGCTAATGGGAGGGTTGTACGAGCACTCACGTATATAATATCTATAGTACAAGTACACTTCAGAACCCATCAATTCGGCCACTCTGTCCCATGGACCCCAAACCTTTCCTTTTGGTTTCCCATAGCTCTCTTCCAGCTGCACACCCCAGGCTGCTGTTGCACAAAGAGTTAGGACACAAGAGCCAAGAGCACCAGCTCCAAGTCCACTGCCCTGTGGAAAGAGGCTAGTTTTCCTAAGCAAGCAGCTTCTCTTCTGAGGAAGGGCAGGAGATGAGGGATAGAGGAGGGATGATACTGAAGCTCTGCTACTTGCGATCCTTCCAAAAGGTCCTGAAGTCAAGTGGTGCCATTTCCACCTCACCACACAGCGTGCAGCTCCTCTCGTTAATATTGACACATGAAGCATTGCAAAACGAAGCAGATAAAATCCCGATCCAGATATGAGTAATGACTTTGCATTTTTTTGTAAATTAAACCTAATCTTGTGTTGACTCTGCTATACAAGGAGAAATAATGAAGCAGATTAAGATGAGATCTTGTTCACTCTTGCTGAACAAAAGCCAATTAATTGCCAGCAGGATTATTGTGAAGTCTCTCTCGTTTTAGACAAATACAATCAGATAGCGTCTAGGTGCTGGTGGAGGAGCCCTGCTTATTGGAGCGATAACTCTGCCTGGACAGATGAATACAGCACAGAGCCTCAGTTCACCACGCAGAGACTCCTGCCTTGCTGTTTCCTTGCCAATTTGCACAGGAGGGAGATGCTTTAAAAACAAAAGCACCCCACACACAAACAGCCAGAAAACACAGGCTTGCCTAACCCTTTTCTCCTATAGGATACGCCCCCCGTCTGTACATCGCTCCTGACAATCACCCAGTCCTTTTCCAGAGCATTTCAGCTACAAAGGCTTTACCCTCTCTGCAAATCTTATCTTTCACTGTGCCAACAAGCTTCAGCTCTGTTATCCAAGCTAAATCTCTGATGCAGCCTCGGGTACTTGACTGGTACACGGCAGAGCCACCTTTACCCACCTTGCTGCCATGATGACGAGCAAGATTTTTCCTGCCTCTTCCTCCCCGCCTCTTCCCATCTGTCCTGTCCCTGGCAGGAAACAAATCTGTAGACAAGGAGGGGTTGTAGGAAAAGGATCTAATGTCATTAGTCTCCCAGGAAAACACAGGAAGGCTTGGCACAAGCAGTGACTATGGGATCTGATGAAGGACTTGATCACTACAAGGCATGTTGCTTGGGAAAACCTCCTGGCTGGGAACCTGCACCGTCGTATGGGAGCCCTTGGCCACCGCCAGCCCTTGGGGCACAAGGCAAGGTGTGCCAGTCGCGGCACTGAACGGTGGTGGTGCATCCCAAGAACAGAAGCAAACCCTACTTCTAGCTGGGAAGAGTCCAGGTAAGAACAGAAACCCACAGCAGCATGCCCAGAAGAAGAGTGGCCGTGTTCATCTCACTGCCCTGCTCCAACCGCGGGGTTCAGCCGGGAGCTGCCCGTCCCTGCCAGCTCGCGACAGCTCCCCGCGTCCTGCCAGGGAGGGAATTCGTAAGCAAGAAATAAGAGGCATTGAGTGAATTTGTGGACGATTTACTTGGAGAAAATACTTCTTATTTTCACACCAGGTTGAAAAAAAATAAAAATAAAATCAAACCCTGTCAAAGCCTGCAGCAATGGCATTGACAGACAAAAATGACTTAACAGAAAAAAAATGGGCAGGGAAAGTGATTTTCTTTGCCTGCATTGCCAGGGGAATTAAATCTTGTTTTTTTTTCCCCGTCACCACCAAGTGGAATAATCCAATATATTAAAGCTAATGTGCTTCTTGTATTTATTGCTGTGTATTTGACCTAACAGAGTTTTATTTCTACATTAAGAATAAAACCATTCCGGAAGGCAAGCTGCAAAGCTCTAGATCAATTACTACCTTCTCCAACAGCTGAAAAATGAGTTATTTCTTGTAAAAGAAAAAAAGTAGGAAATAAAAATAAAAAAAACTCCTTTCCCCTTGTGCAATGAGTTCTGCACTGCAGATCTGGTGGAGTTAGGCAATATTGTTTGGTTTCTAAGCAACATTTAAAAAAATCAGGCAGCAGCCCCAACAGCCCCTTACAGATGCTGCCCCATCCTGCACAGTGCAAATTTGCAGAGCCAGCTCCCATCAGAGGATGCCAGGACACCAAAGCACTGCTGCAGCCCCTCGGGGACCATGTCACCACTGGGAGAGGGTCAGGGTTAAGGAGGGCTGAAAAGCTAATATGGTACATTTCAAGAAGCAGAGGAATTCTTCGTTGTCTGGAAGTAATAATGTTAACAGTGATTTTAAGGAGAAAAAAAAACACAATATAAATTTGTTGCCATTGGGTGTTTCAGTGCAAAGAAATTAGAAGTTGCCATAGCTAAGGGTTGCCGTGCTCCTTATAAAAAAAGGAGGTGCAGCTGATGGACAATGATGAAGGTCAGTACTTGTGTTCGTACAGCTTGGAATCCAGTATGGATGGAAAAGAGGTGGGGAAAGGGCTTTGATACAAGCAAGCAAGGCTTAAAGACAAGATCATCCTTAAAAAAGAAAAAGCATAGCATGCATTGATTCCTGATCTCTATCTAGACAGTGCTTGTTCCAGGAATGAGGGCTGTCATGTACTCAGGTACTTCCGAACCATCAGCAGATATATTTTTTTTACCCTCCATGAGCTATCATCCCTATGTTATCACAGGGATGGCAGAGACATAAAACTGCCTTAGCTAGGAGTCATGCAGGAAGCCTGCAAGTACAGGGATGAATTCCAAGCCCACAGCCCCATTCTCTGAGCCCTGCTGCCTCCCCAGCCAAGCCACACTCACCGCTTTGTAGAGCCTCCAGCACGGCGCACAGCCACGCGGACACAATCAGCATCCATTAAGACAAAGCATTTGACGTGCGGTGATCTCAGTAAGACAAAGTCGTTTCTATAACTGGACAGGGCTTCCCTGGAATTTTTTATTTTTCCTGATGCTATCATGACATGGACAGAGTCCAGGTCAATTTGAACAGAAGTAAATGTATATTCTCATACATGCATAAGTGAGTTAGGTTTAACTTCAACCCTCAGCTCAAGTGCAATCAGTAAATCTAGCAAACTAGTCTTAAACAGCTTCTTGGAAGGTTTTTGGCTTTTTCTTTTGCTTCCTATTTTTTTTAAGCCTCAAATAACTGTTTTGAACATTCAGCTCTAACTCTCGCTTGAGAATTTTTAAATTATTGATCAGGACAAGAGCTTTTCCCTTCATGCATACTCTGTCTAATCCTTTCATTTACTGTGCTTTTTGCCTGCATGCAAAATGAATGACATTTCATTTCCGAGCCCCATCGGCATCAAGTCTACTTCGCCCGGTAACAAAATCCTGTTTGTGTCAGATGGGAATCCACACAAGCTCTCTCTACCTGAGCACGTCTGGAGGGTGCCTACCACAGAAGGAGAAGAAAGGGGCCATGCTGACTCCTGCCAGAGCAGCACGCTGCCAGGCAGGGACATCTGCCTTGCAACTTGTCCTGCTGAGCCCCTGGGGTGCTGTGCAGAAGAGCCAACACCCCTAAACCAAGAACTGCTGGGCTGCAGCAACCCACCCTGGGTCTCCTCCCTTACCTGTTACTCTCATCAGCACTGCTACGACCTTCCCCTACGCACACTTGAGCAGCAGCTGCCTGCAGAGACCTTTGACCTGCCTGAATAATTTAATCAGGCCTGTTTTCCTCTTTCACAACTCTAACGGGCTTGGATAGGAGGAGGTGGGAATAGCAGCGGCGAGAGCGATTCCTGTCTAGATGAACTCCTGCTGCCTTTCTCTGGACTGTGACTTTAAGTACAGACTTCACGCCTCATCTAATTCACTTTGCTCCTCTGGACTTCCAAAAACCTTCTGTAGGCTCTCCTGGGTACGAGTCCTGCTGAGCTGTACGCCTTACAAGGAGGCAGGCCTCACGCAGCAGGCTCAAACCAAAGCAGTCAGCACAATACACAGGACACAACACGCAGCCGTCCGAGCGTGCCATGAGATAGCTGTACAAAGACCCCCAGTGTCCTCTTTCTGCCCCAGCTGACTGCCCTGCTTATTCCCCCCCTCTCTGGGCCTTAACCTTCAGCTCTGCTCATCACCCCCAAGGCCTGGCAGACTCCCACAGAAGACTTTTGTCTTCATCAACATGCACAGCAGCACTCACATGGCTCATCCACACAGGTCATCGGGAGTCTGAAGCTGGCCTCAGACACTGCTGAGCCCAATTAACTACTTGACACTATCGCAGTTCCCCCTGGAAGCAGACCCAGAGAAATAACCCTACGTGTAACCCTAGAAATTACTAGATAAGGATGAAACACCTCTAGAAAACAGCGAGTGCCCCATGGAAACAACAGCCAGAGCTTGTAGCGCATGCATTTGTACAAAGCACTAGGGCTGACAAAAAGAAAAAAATTCCACTGAGCCAAAGACTCAGTGTGCCTCCTGGCAGGTGCGTGAATGCCATCATCTGTGGGGCTGTAGGCAGGAGACGTGTCACTGTCACATTCAGCCCCAGGACAGACAGACAGGACATGATGGCACAGAGCAGCCTCTATCAGAGATGCCATGATGCAGAGGCAACAAACACGACCCAGATTTCGTCTGATAAACACGGGGTGACACTGCTGCATGGCACAGATCTGCAACCAAGAAAATTTAATGATGTTAACACCAACACCCATGGTGCTTATGGGACAAGTAACCTCGAGAGGCCTAGTCCCAGGCCACTGAGCAGAGGCCCCAGCTCTTCTGCCGGACTCCTTCCTAGCACAGTCACCAGGGCTTTTGTGGATCCCACCGCAGCCAATTCATTCCGTGCTCACAGCTAGGAAAGGAGCCGGGTGGTAGACATCAAGGACAGCTTTGATATGAAACTAGACACCATCAGTCAATCACATCATGAGTCAATTGACAGAGCCCACTGAGGCATTCATTTGCCACCTGGAAATCTTTTAACCACAGCTCTGAGGACTGATTAATGACGGGGATGTTTCTTTACATTGTCTTTCTCAGGAATTAATTCTAGCAGCTTCATTATAAAGAATAAATAGCAGAGGCACATGGCAGAGGACTCCTTGAAGATTCAAGGGGAGAAATTTCTCCTGCCCCTAAAGAGATCCCAGGAAGAGAGCGTAATGCTTCTGAAGAAATCAGTAAATAATGAACTGGAAATCCTTTTCCCAGACAGAGGAGTTCAATGAATAATTCACAGCTGCTAAGGTGAAAAAAATGAATAGCAATACTTTCCTGCCTCTTGGGCTCTCTTTCCAGGACTAGCACGGCTGAGCTTGGAGGTTCTCTCCTAGGAGAGGAGACTCCAGAACATCCCTAACACCTCAGTGCTTCTGGGCTCGATACGCTGCTCTGCAGTCTCCTTGCACGGCTCTCGAACGCGTCACTTCATTTTCAAGGTCTCAGATGCCCACATGACCTTGAGACAGCTCTACTGCCTGATCACATCCAGACCAAGCACTGAGGGAATAAATCCATCCGAAGGGATGGTCATGGAGCACAGGGAGGGAACAAGGGCGACTCGCTGGCTGCTGACATCCTTCTCCCACCCCACGCCACGCATCTCCCCCCTCCGGCCCTGCCAGGTCTTTTCACCGAGCGCTCCCACCCCGTCAGATAGGTGTGAAAGGACCCCAGGGACGCAGGGCTCCGTTTAGCTGAGCTGCAGCACTCTGTGGTTCATTCCTAACGAACAACAGCGTACTGTCCTCCATAGCCCCTTACATTCCCACAGCTCTGAATGCTTTAAGCTTCCAAATGAGCATAAATGAGGTAATTAAACAGCGTTCCTCCGAGGTAAGAGAAGGGTATTAAGAGATCCCCTCAGACCCCACTGAAATGCATCCACCTCTAGATGGGATTAGAAAATGAGATAACACAAAGTGGTAATGCAGAAACACTATTTGCTTCTGAGGCCCCCTGTAAGGTTTGATCCCGTCAGGATTTTCTCTAATTATACTACCTGAAATTAAGCGTCCACCATAAATACTCCAAAAAACTTTTGTTCTGCAATTGCGGGAATATGAGAAATCCTAGGAATTTCAATGGGACAGACAGGTAAAAGGAGACTTCCCAAGTTTTGCAGATGATCCAAAGCCGAAAGACATTAGCCACTGATGGTACCGTCATTCTCTTGGTGACTCCTAGGACAGCCTGGCTTCATATTCTTCACGTCATTGTGTGCCCCTGTAGGTTAACTCACCTTCCCGAAGCCAAAGCAGTGCTCTGAACACAGAACAATTTACCACTACCAGAAGTTGCTCACCTGATTTTTCTACTCCAAGCCAGCCACACAGGTACGTGACATGCTAATGGTGCAGCTCACTTCTGTTCCTCCTAGCAGCCTCGTCCATTCTCGCTGACCTTCCACAGCTGGCACCGGCCACAGCCTCCCGGTGCCCACCTGCAGAAACCAGCACACCGTAAGCTGCCAGCAGTCATTTGGGGAGAAAGCAGAGAGTGGTGATAAGGGGAGGTGAGGCACGGCCTGCGTGAGGCTGCTGGCAGCTCATCCTTAACCCCAGATCAGAGCACCGGGACTGAAGACAGTCAGCAGGCAACAGGAGTCTCCTGGAGCCCCCCCGTTAAGGTCAGCCTAGCCTCTGTGCCAGGGAAAGCAGCAGCCTCTCAACACAAATGATCGGCTGTGCAAAGCAGCTTCCACAGGGGAGGGGGAAATAAATTCCTCCCTGATCCCCCTCCAGAGCTCAGCTTATCCCTGAAGCATGAGATTCAATTACCCTTATCATTATTGTAGCTTGCCTTGCTAGAAATGTTATTAGCGGTGATGAAATTATCCAGCCCTGTTTTACACTGGAGAGAAACAGAGGAGGCTCCATGACAGCTGCTGGGAAGAGTGCTCTCTCCTTGGCAGGAGAGGAAAAGGTTCTTTGCTGTATCCCATGGCAGTTCCCCAGAAAGGAATGCCCAGGACAGCAGCCTTAATTTACGCAGCACCTCTGTAGCAGCAGCCCCCAGCTGAGGACCAGTTGCCATAAGCACACGTAGGCTGAACCATCCTGAACTACCCCCTCCAGTGGGCCGTGACTTCCAAGACTTGGTAGCCCCGCAGCGTGCAGAACCAGCTGTCAACAGCACAACTGCCAGTCCTGTCCCCCTTTGGAGCTCAGCCCCGAGCAGGATTTTCCCAAGTTGTACTACTTGGAATAAGTTTCCCTCATCAGCATCACAAATGATCCTTGACCTGTGATTGCGCTAGGCAATACTGCAGCTGTTTCAGCTGGATGTAGACAACAGGAGATGTTTCTGACCTTGAGGATCACAAGCTCTGCCATGGAGGACTAGAAACACACACACATCAAGAAAAAAAATAGGTCAGGCAGGATTTTGTTACTGGAGATCAGGACTTGATCTGGAAGCCGGCAGCCCTGTGGCTTCCTCCTCCAACAGCAGCAGGCACCCAGGCTGGCTGCCCAGCTCGTCACACCAAGAATGGAGAAAAGCAGAACCCAGGAGCATGGGGCCACCACAACCTGGAGATTTGTGCACTGCGTAGACAGAAGGACAACAGAGGAAGAACACAACTCACCTTCCCTGGCTGCTTACCAGGTATTACCCATATCAAACAAGCTGCAGCTGCGTCCACCTCAAGCAAGGCTGCAGGTTAGCTTCAGGCTGACAGAAGCCAATTCACCTCTGCCTCAGTTAGAAAGCAAATTCCAGCACTGCACCATTCTGCCTGCAGGCCACTGAGATCCAGGGTGCCGGGGGGCTTTCAGGGGCAGCCCTTCTCCCAGCTGAAGGCTGGAGTACATGCGTACATGCACGTACACCTTGCGTGCTGCTCCCTGCCTTGGGATAGCCTGCAGGGAGGGCATTTCTCAGCCCCAAACAGCAGCAGCACCCAGGTCACATAAGGGCTCAAGCCAAGCTCAGTGAGCTGGCAAGCAGCACATCCAGTAACTAATGCGGAAAGCAAGCCAGAATCACCAGGGAAACTGTTCACTTTGAACCGAACCAGTAATTCCCACCACCTCCCTCACAGCCTTTTCTCGCTAGGGTCAAGAAGGGCTTGAAACAGCCTCAGCCTCGCTTGAAAGAAGCAAGCAAACTAAATGCGAGTGCGAGCTCGTGGGGAAGTGCATTTGGGGCGTCCTGGTGAAGCGAGAGCACACATGTATCTGTAGATACATGATTTGTATCTACAGATCTGCAGGCTGCTGTGCTGCTGGGAGAGCGCACCATGCACAGGACAACGTATAATGCATATGGAGAGGCAGAGCAGCGTGAAGTACAGGTGCAATAACACATAGGTACATCTGGGGAGATCAGGGCCTGGGTACAGCCATCCACAGTGGAGCTGGAGTACAGGATACACAACTGGCAACACTGCACTGTATGCACAACTCATGATTATTCGTCAGACAGGCTCTTTTTCTCTCTCTTTTTTTTTTTTTTAATACTATGCATTAGGTATCACCATCAGAAAGATGGAAAGAGGTAGGACACCGGGGGGAGGAGTGAAGGGAGGCAGGTATGCAGGCAGACACCTGATCAGCCGCAGAGCAGATGGGATGCTCAAGTCCCACTGCCTTGGGAAGCGTGGTGTTGCATGTGGCTGTGCACAGATGCAGACACACAAAATGACATTTGAGGAGAGCAGCATGTGAGACATCCTATGCACAGATCTCTGCTGGGGGAATCGAACATCCTCTGTACTCCTCAGTCTCTGGCTTTCCTTTGCACACTCAGCATCCTCCAGGGCTTCCCCTTCTCCAGCCAGTTCCAATCCCTCCTCAGCTCCTCCTCCCCTTGGAGCAAGTTTTAAATTCATCACCGTTTTTAAGAAAGCACTTAAAGAACAGAGCAGAACTGATAGCTAAATTAAACCTGCTGAGAGCGCCTGTTTAATTGAAAATGCCATCTGTAATTTAAATGTCAGAGCTGGGATGGTTATTAAAACCTTCCTTGATTACTGCGCCTCATTTCACAGTTTCAAAACAGAAGAGAAAAAGCTGCAAATGGGCCACGTTAACACAGCACCACCAAGCAATTAATAAACCTCCCCCTGGCCTCTGCACCAGCCTCGCAGCCACACACCGGTGGGGCCAGGCCAGTTGGGGTCCTGCCCCACAGCCACGTCTGTTCTCCTTGTCCCCTGGCAGGGCTGGTCGCTCCTTGGAGGCTGCAGGCAGAGGCGGACGGAGCAGCCAGGGTGTGCATTCCTCCCCTCCGGCACGCAGGAAGCCCTCTGGATGTGGGGTCCCTTTCTCAAGGTGCAGCTGCAGGTGGAAGGGAAGCTTTGCCCCTGTGCTGGCCCTGTCCAGCTGGCAAACGTGCTGCCTGCTCCCCGCTCCTGCCCTCAGCAACCCCCTCCAGCTGCCCACCCACGGTCAGGGTTTGGCTTTTCTGCGCCTCTGCACCCGAAACTGGGCCAGGCTCTTATCAAGGCAAGAGGGAGAGGAGGTGGCTGGTGGAGCAGAAGCGAAAGGAACAAGATCATATCCATATAGATGTCAGAGGGGGGAAAAAAAACAAATGAAAAATCACAGACCCTTACCCTGATCCCTGCTAGGTTTCTATCAGCTCTGAGGCAGAGGAGGGAAGAGAACAAATCAGCACCTGCTGAAGAAGCAGCACCAAAGGCAGGCTCGCATTAAACAAGCCCCATCCATCATGCCAAGACCACAGTTAATAAACCACGGGGCCTCAGTAAATTAGAGCAGGAGCCAGAGGAGCTCACAGGCCACGAGCACATCCTGCAAACCGTCTCCTGCCCGCCTCCCCTCCGCGTGCGGGGCAGGGGAACAGCGAGCACCCTCTGCTGCTCAGGACGGGACTCGGAACAGCAGGGCCAGCTGTGGGGATGCTCAGAGTCATGGACAAAGCCATGGCCACCCCTGGGGCCAACAGCACAGCCACCTCCTCGGCTGGTGCCCAGGCAGGGCTCGCCCCTGTGCCAGCGGGGCCTCTGCCCGCCACGCAGCCCCCACGGTTCAGTCTGGGCACCGCGTGCAGTGGAGAGAGCTTAAATTAATCAGTGCTGCAGCAGAGGCACCGGTAGCACGACTAATTAGTCGTTAATGGTCACTGAGAGAGTTGGAGACTTTAATGAGTACCTGGCCACAGCATCCTGCCAGCTGCCTCTGTCCATCTTCCTCTACTTGCTCACTTTGCCATTAGATTTAGCCCTCGTGGCAGGGCGGAGGGGGAAAGAAATCCATCAGTTCTCTGATGCGAGGAGCAGAAAGAGAGTAGGGAGGAGGGAAACCAGTGCAGAGAGCGATGTCCCAGCTCTGAATTTCCTGAGACAGCCCACCACATCCAAGTCAGCAGTGTGTGAAAGCGTTGGTGATGTTTTGCACACAATTTTCCCTGCCCCAAACCCTGACCTTCCTGGTTGTTTTTAATTCCATTCCTCACCTTCGCAAC
Organism: Anser anser; assembly: GCF_964211835.1. Lineage (NCBI taxonomy): Eukaryota > Metazoa > Chordata > Aves > Anseriformes > Anatidae > Anser > Anser anser. The sequence goes on along the minus strand of NC_139738.1, from coordinate 5,543,231 downwards.
GCAAAGAACATAAAAAGAAATAATTAGAAAATTAGAAAACGCATCAAGAGATGAGCTGGGGCAAAGGGTAATTAATGCTGCCCCTCAGCTAACTCTGTGAAGTCCACTATAATTAGATGGTAAAGCACTCTGCTTTACATTAAAAACAACAAAGAAAATGAAAGCCAACAGATTCATACTACAGAAAGCTAGCCAGCATTAAAAACAGTAATTAAAACCATAATAAGCTGTTAACAATTAATGAAACTTTTTAGCATCATTTTCAGGCTATAACATTAGAAATAGCAATTTTTAGAGATTAACTTAATGGGATATTATACAAGGAGAGAAAGATCCCCGGAGAGGGATCTTCTGTCTCTCAGTGCCAGGAACTGCTCTTGTCCATCGGGACGACCTGCCAGCCGCAGGTGGCGGAGCCAAACCTCTCAGCAGCCTCCCCAGGAGCGTGAGGGGGATTTCAGGGGATCCTCCAAGAGCCTGGTGTGCTGATCTCACTGGAACAGACACACAGCCCTTGGAAAAGCTGCACCTGAGCAGCCCAAATTCCTCCCCACTGGCAGAGCCCCAGCTTCAGCACCCCTAACGCCCAGTCCCACAATCGCTTACAACACAAGCCATCAGGGTTTAGAAAGGCGCTCAAAAGTCATTTTTCTGTGTCGCAGCTCAGTGGCAGAGCCCATGAGAGCCCCAGTAAGAACTGGGGACACCATCAACTTGGCTTAAAACAGAGCACCTACAGACAGATGCACTGTTATTTAGGACAGAAAGGCTGCCACGAAGAGGAGGCACCGTCCCCCTGCCTGCTGACCCTGATTCTGCCTGGCAGTCCCACACTCAGATACTTGCTCCTATTTTTTAAAAGACACTCGGGCAGGCGTGGATTGTGGCTGGTGGCAGCTGGTAACATGCAGCTTCCACTCGGCTGCACAAGGATTTGATGAGAGTGGGGTTCACGTGAGTTCAGTCTGAACTCCGGAAAAGTAAAAAGGCCTCTCCAGAATTTTCCTATCCCAAAGGGAGAGTTGTGGTCATGGAATCCCGGATTTTGCTCCACATCAGCCATTCCACGCAACATTAAATTAGGATACCATTATTAGCACTCCAGCATAATCGTCTCCTTTCTAAGAGGTTAAGTAATGACATGCAATGAAAGTAGAATGGATTCTATTAATTAGGGTCAGAATAGAAGTTTGGAAATTTTCCTAACTTGGCTCAGAGACGAAAAGCTCACTTCCAGCTGCAATACTGAATATTTCCCTCCCCACGCACCCAGTAATCTGGAGAAACTGTATTCTTTTGCCTAGCAGCAAGAGGATTTTTAGAGGCAAGTTTGATTTTGAGTGTGATTGAGTGCCCTGGCATCAATCCCATTAAGCACTCACAGCCCTGATTAACTATGATCACATGTGTGTCCCGGAGACATACCCTAGTGTTATCATAACACTCACCAATATTTGTCGGTAGAAAAATGGTGAACTGGATACTCAAAACACTAGGAAACGTTCCAGGTTCTGCAGTCAGAAATTGCAGCACAAAACCAAAGCGGAATTGGTCGTTCAAGGCCACTCGTGGGTCAGCGCCAGAGGCAGCACCAGACACACAAGTCAGAGGTCTGCCACGCTGACCTTTCTGCGCCCACCAGAGCCCAGTGAGGCTCAGGGAATACTGGACGTGGATTTACAGTTAGTCTAGCTCAAGGACCTGGATTTCTGCTAGGAAAACTGGGGCATGGAGTAGCAGCAGCTTTCCCCATGCAGCACGTCTGGCAGAGCTCAGGCAGGAGCGAAGGACTCGGGATGCGCACACAACTCCTCCATCAGGCCACAGCTGCCAGCACACCCGAGGTGACACTTTCCTCTTAACCTGCCACCAGCAGCTCGCTGTCTGGAGACACCTCTGCAGTTCGGCAGCGTGCTGCAAATGCACCATGCTCTGCCTCCAGCACATTAAGACCTACCTCAGACATGGATGGCACCGGTCCCTTTCCCCAGACGTTGGCTTCAGGTATTTTACCCTGACCAGAGCACTGGGATAACCGCAACCAGCTCAGCACCTTCAGAAAGCCTTTGCTCCGTATTGCACGGCAAAACTGGAAGTGCAAAACAGAGCAGAAAAGGGAGCACAAGAAATCTCAGATTCAGGCATTCTCTCCAAACAATTTCTTGCATCAGTAACCGAGTTTTTTGGTTTTGTATTTTCAAGATGCGCTCTTCAGAGTTTGATCCCATCATAGGTGTGCTATTCCTTAGGTTCCTTTAACTTTCTGCTCTTAACATCAACCAAGTTGCAGACATAAGAAAAAGTCCCATTTGCCTGAAGGGCACCAGTGTGCTTTTGATAAAGAAGAAACAACCACTAAATGATCTGTGCATTGTACACAGTTAAATCACTTTTTTTCTTATTACTTTTGAGAGAAGCCAAGCTACTCAAGGAACATCCCTTTAATAATCCTAAAAAATACCCTAAGGATTTTTCCATTCTGCACCTGAGCATGTATTTACATGATGGATTCATTACACCTCATCGAGTGAAGGATGGTGCATTTTTAAGAACACTTATAAATATGTATTTACCTGATAGACTGGAGGAACTAATCTAGGTTTGAAAAGGGCCATAATTATGAATTTACAATCTCTTCCCTAATTGTCCCTAAGGGATGGGGTAGGGGTTGAAGATGAGCATCTGGAGCTACAGGGGGACTGGTACATAGCAGCAGAGATGTTTCTGCTTCTGAGCACAGCAGCTCGGCAGAAACACAAGGTTTTAAAAGAATGTGGGAAGAGCGTCCTTAATACAGGAATTGGGATGGTACTTCAGGTGCAGAGGCGACTCACAGACACAAACAAAACAATTCAAGTTTCCAAGCTTCTTCCCCCCTCTCTCCCCCCCCCAGCATCTCCACGATGCCACCTTCTCTTCGAAAGAATGGAACAAAACCACAGCCCAGCTCTTCTGCTGAGCAAGCCACATAATTAGCAAAGCACTTCTATACCGCTAGGTCTTATCCCTCTAATTTGTTTTAATTAGAGCTTCTGCTGCCAGCAGGGGATAGCAGATTGACAGCCCTGAGAACAAGAAAAGTCAGTCACACACAAAGCACCGCAGGCTTCTCCCACCCTGCCCCTTGTCGAAGGGGGAGAGGGGATCTGAGCCCCCTTGTCTCAGCTCTGGGTGTCCCAGGGGACTTGCCAGGCCTAGCTCCATCCTCCCCCAGCATCTCCAGAGCCAGGGCTGGTCGTTGCCAGCCTGGACCATTCACACAAAAACAGAGACACTTCTTGGAGGCCTCTTATCCCCCTGAATAGGCAGGGCTTCTCCAAGAAATCAACAGTCAGTTCCTGCCTTGAAGGCAAGGAGCCTTTATTAAAAGGACAATCCTTCCCAACAGATTTCCAGCCTGCTCTTTTCCCCCGGTGGAAAACCGAACATCCCTCCCTGGGTGCAGCTCACTGACTTTAGGTCCTCACAAAGCAGCGTGGGGCTGGAGGACAAGCTCTGGCTGCTGTCTGGAGTGCTCAAGGATGGAGCTACGTGTCTTGTGGACAAGAAGCACACAGCTAGTAATGACTGTGTCTCACCTGGCCTCACCACACTGAGGGGAAGGTCCTAGTTTTCTACATTTGCTTTGGGAACTCAGGAAGGAGGTGATTCCAACTGGAAGGTCTGCCCCAAAATACAAAGAAGAGCAAGGTGAAAGCAAATTCCTTCTCCCTCCCCTATTTAAGTAAGGGCTACGACTTTCCTGTACTTGCAGGACTCCGGGAGCTTGGTCTCTTGAAGACAATCTCAAGTATTCAGTAATTTGGAGAGTCCAACAATGAAAAGATAAGAGTTTGTCTGGGAAGTGCTGGCTTTTTTTGCTATCATTTACAGCTTGGCATCAAAGGAAATGGCCACAGCTGCTTCCCCAGGATGCCCACAGCCAAAGAAGGACCAACAACCACATAACAGGCAGCGACTCCCAGGATCATGTAATGCTCTTCAAAGGGCTGACAATTACCTCTGCGACTTGTGCATCCCTCAGTTCTCCTGCTCAGAAGTTCTAACCCTGGTGGCACGTTACAGCAGAAGGCTTCATTATATAAAGCTTTATGTTCATTTAAATCATCTTAAAGAGTTGTCAGTCCAAGGCTAAAGGCAACAACCTAGGACCATTAAAAACAACTGTCAGCCTCATTAAAACAGACGCTCGGTTCTACAGGAGTTAGCTAACTAGCGAGGTTCATTATCGCCGTGTCCTGCTCCGGGAGGCACGCGCTCCTGCTTCTCCCAAACACCTCTCCCACGTCTCATCAGAGGGGGACCCGTGGATATTCTGCTCCTGGCACCTCCTGGCACGCTCCACGCTCGCCGCAGTGAGACCACCGACCTGCACTAGAGAGCTGGACACCTGGGAGCACGCACTTCCACGTTTCTACAGAAATTACCTTTCCTTTTGATTTGTGTTTTATATTTGTTTACCCTCTATCGAGCCCAGATTTACTTCCCTTCCAAATTTCCCCGAGATGCTCAAGTTTCTAATTAACCGGAAAGGCTTTTTATTCCTTACAACTCTCCGGTTATGAATAATGATACTAGCTCATAAATGAAAATTGTCTTTCTATTTAAATTCTGTAATTTTGGGTGGGTAAATGGGGGGAAAAAAGCAAGCATGAAGCAGTGGCCCTTGGGTCATTTGCAACTTATTAATTTCAAGCAGAGCTCTTAGCCAGCTTATTAACATTGAGTATACTACAGTAGAATTTAATGGCTAGGATATTAATTACCTTGCAGGCTTTCATATATAGACAATGGTTTGTTTTCGTGTTACAAAGCAGTAGTAGCAAGGGGGTAATTCACCAGTCCCGGGAGAGATCCTACCTCACTCTCAGCTCTGGGCTGGCCTGGTCCCACCAGACGGGATGCTCTGAGCCCTGTGCCTGAGCAGGACGCCCTGTGACCATGATCTGTCTCTGAAGGATGGGTCCTGGTGCCTTTTCCTAAATGGAGAAGCCTGGAACAAGCCTACAGCTCCGCACTTCACAGCGGAAGCTGGCATGGACATAAACCACAGGTGCCATGTAGAATGGCTCAGGATGGAAGCGGAGGACTGCAGATACACAAGCTGCTTCGGGATGGAAACGGTACAAAGCAGGTGGCTGCGTCCTGCCCACCCCAGGACACAAGCTGTGCACGGGCAGGGAGCCCCCACTGTCTTCTGCCCACACCACCTCGGTCCCCGAGGGTACCGGAGCCACGAGGTACTTGTGTGCGAGCGCCGAAAGCCACAGGAGCAGCTGTAGAGCATTTTTAAACGCCAGAGTACTTGGGATATTATATACTCCCATCAATTTTAACATAATTCATAAGGCACATAAATGGGCCTTTCACCCGCACTTAGAGGAGCCACCTGTCTCTGTCCCACATGCCATCGACTCATTAAGCTCAAATCGCATGGCTGTCTATGCAAAACAGAGGTCAGCCCATTGACTGAGTGGGAGCAAATAAAACACGACAGCACTCTGCAGGCGCTGCTCAGCGCTTTGCAGTAATAGCAAAGCTATGATGTTCGCATCCTAGGATTTTTTTTTTTTCCTGAGGAAGGATTTCACCTGCTTTGGGATCCAACGCAAAAACAACAGCAATTTGCATGCGTGCTAAAGCAACCTGACCCCGTGCAAACCGCTCTGCTGCCAAGTGACCACTTTCATGGCTGCACTCGCTATAATAAAAGCCTGTTCCCTCCTACACAGCCATTAAAAGACCAGATAAACAAAAGCAGAATTCTCCTACAGATCTCAGCGGATCAAAGAAGGCTATAAAATCATTTATACATACGACAAAAGCGCTGGGAAAAGAGTGCGGCAGTCTTGTGATTAAACCAGCAAATAATATCATCAGTGAGGGGAAGGGGTCCAAAGGTGCCCCCAAATCTAAACACGGGTGCCCCTCTTCACACATCAAAAGCCACGGCTATTTACTTGGTAATCTAGTGCATATTTTTCAGGTGCCATACAGATCTGTTAAAGGCCGGAGGAACAGAGAGGCCATCCCAAATTGTTCTGTGTGACACGCAACCCAGCATCACCAGCACAGGAAAGAATCACTACGTAGAGTCTGTAAGACAAATTGTCCCAAACAACGGGAACCACAGGTTTGTGCAGGCACAAGCCCTATGTTAGGAGTGCAACTGCCAGGCCAGGTCTCCCCATAGAGAACTGCACCTCGCCCTTAGGAAGGGAATAAAACAGAGGTGAGGAAAGGAGACAAAGCAGCTTCGTGCTGTACGACTGCATTTAGGACTGGGGACAACAGTGACAAAATCTAGGAGGAGTCCCAGCAGAAAGAAAGGCCTCAGCAGCGCTTTAAGCACGTGAAGATGGCAATTACAGGTTAAAGTTATGCTCCTCACCTCCCCCCCTTTCTTCCTTGAATTTTTAAACCCTGTCATTTCCACCATCCCCCCCCCCCCTTTCTTTTTTTTTTAATAAAGAGGATTCTTTTCTACGCTCAGCCCTTCAAAGAAGTCAGAAGATGTGGTGTTTTCTCTCGCCTTTGTACATTCTTCAGATGCATCTGCTGAATATGGAGGAGTGTTCCTTTTCATATTCCCAGCTCAAAAGGATCAAAACAAGGATCTGGGGACTGGAACGTGGATTGTTATTAGGGGAGAAACCCCAAAGCATTGATGCTGATCTGATCCTGCCTCTCTCAGATACTCCCCAGCTCCTCCAGCCCTCACATGCGGTCTCATACCACCACTTCGCCATTCAGGGGCGCGTGCTGGGGTTGGAAGGCATAACCAAAGTGGCTGGCTAGATATTTCTCCCCCTCCACTATTCTTTTATAGTGAAAATTTGCTCATTTCAGCTAAGCTAAAGTCTCAACATAGGGGAGGATTTTATCTAAACAAAACTACCAACTTCTAACTATGCCTACTAGAGAACAGAGGGGATTTGGGTCAAAAAATCTGAGTAATTCCAATGGAAATAACACATCATGATTATCAGTTCCCAGTCTGTTTCCCTGCCCGCCTCAGTCTAATGCCTCTGCCTACAGCCAGGTCCCTGCAAGCTCATTATCTCCATTTCTCTCTGGGTCACAGGGAGCAGCTTCTGGCTTGGCCTTGCCTTTGTCTGCCCAGCAAGCCTTTGTGCTCAGGGAGCTGGGGACGGGTCTGGTGGCCAAGGGAAAGCCACAGGATAGAGCACATCACACGCCAGTGCCCTTGTTCTCCTCCCCCAGTCGGCTGGGAATTGAGGCGACAATTATCTCGGCTTAATGAAAGGTCATTAATTCCTCAAGGCAGAGATTCCCCCAAGGAATGACAGCCCAAGGGTCAGAGTACTTCTTGCATTGCCAGCAATCAAAGCAAGACCACGTGGCTGAGTCTTCCCCAGCTCCGATGGCTGCTCAGAGGGCATTTCAGGAGCCTCTTGTTTTGTGACAGCTGGAATTACGGGCAGTTCTACTCAAAAGACCTTTTTATAGTGCAGATAGATGCTCTAATCTGTTTTAATGGGTTTGCCAGCAAAGCCTTTGACACATTCTCATTACAGTAATGCTTTAATGCAGAAACATTCATACGATTAGGATAAAGTCTTCAAAATCTTCTCTTTATGGAGTTTTTTTTTTATTATTTTATTACAACACCGGTTTTTAATGCAGTATCTGCATTAAAAAGCGGCTTTGTATGGACCAAATTGGTCCAGCTCCAGCCTCTAACAGAAAAACCACTTCCCAGTTACCAGGTCAGCACCACAGCTGGTGTAAACATGTCTCACCCTCCTCCACGAGCCAGGCTGAGCCAGGGAAGGAGTTTTTGCAGCCAAACGGTGCCAGCTCAGGATGTTATCCAGTTTCCATAGACAGCAAAGCATGCAGAGATCTTAGGAGTGAGCTGAGCAGAGCCCATGCTCCTTCACACCCGCCCCGTCCCCTCAGGCTGTGAGCAGAGGGCAGGGTGACGATCACCTCACCACCTGCAGGTTACTTGCTCCCATTTCTTCCAGCTCCCCCAGTTACCTCCAAGGCACCCCCTGGCCCCTACCCAGCATGGCCAAGACAAACAGCACCTTTGGGTGCCAGCAAAGAGGGGAAAAGAGCTATGCAGCCTACATAGCCAGTGAGCCATCTGAAACACTGCCCTGAGTCTGCGAATTAAGGGAGAACGCAGTGCAGAGCAAAGGTGAGACAACTTTTCGTGGCTAAGTCAATTAACCACAAGGTCTGTGCTCTCCTGTCAGTGCCAAGGAGCACGAATGTATCACACACGCAGTTTTCAGACCAGAGACTTCCTCTCACTGCCAGCAGAAGAGGATAAGGGCCAGCCAGTCCCACTGACCAGAGAGCACATGTGAAAAAAAACAAACAAAAAAAACACCTTCTCTGCAGGTGGAGTGGGTTCCTTCAACACCTTTATGTGAGCATAAGCAGAAAGCAGCTTGGGCACGTGGGAGGACACCCAGAAAGCCCAGACTGCAGACTGCATCATTTCTTCCGTGGAAATCCTGCAGCTGAGTGCTGCTCCTCACCGCCAGGCTAAAAACAAAGGGTTTGCCATGAAACAGCCCCACACAGAGAGAGAGAAAATTGCTTCGCTGGCTCCATTACTCTCTTCCTCCACCTATAAAACAGACCCAGCAAAGAGAAGCAAGCAGCTCCTCGTTTAGAGAGGCCAGGAGGATGCTTTCATCCCACTGCCAGGGCGAGCTAAAAATAACCCAAAGGAGTAAGGTATCTGAAACTCGGAAGTTCCAAAGTTTCTCTTAAACAAAAGACAACAAAAACAGTTCTGCACTAGGACAATGCTTGTGATAAATTAACCAAATCCCTCTTGAAATTCCCTTCCCACCATACCACAAACCACGCTCCTGCACACCTTGCCCTTACAGCACTACCTTTTACTTAGCCCCTCTTTCTCTAGATAAGAGCTCTGCCCTGAGCAGCCCCCTCCAGGCTCCTACCACTTTCTGCAGTTCGCCAGAGGGTCTGTCGCAGCAGAGAGGAGGATGCAAGATGTTTGTGCTGTCCTGCAAAATGTTTGTGCTGTCCTGCAGCCCGGCTCACACAAGCACAGACCTCGTGCTGCTGGCTGCCTCCCCCCTCAGCACAGATTAGCGCAGCTCCCAGCCTCAAATTAACTAAATTAAGTCAATTAGCAGAATAATCCCCTTTGGTAAAATAGCCCCACCAACAAAAAAAAATTCTTCCTGAAGTCTCAGCTATTCTCGAAGTTGTGTCCCAGCATCCTCTGGCTGTCCCAGACAAGGCTGACTCTTGGTTTGCTGGAGCAGAGGTCGTCCCCGCACCCTGCAAGCACCTGAGGAGAAAAGGGATATTTAAGTAAGAAATGAGATTATTCCCACTGTCAGCAGCAGAGACGAAACACTAGCAGTCCCAGGAGCCCAGCACAGGTGACTCGGGAGCATTTCACACTCCTTGTAGCAGGAACAGAAAGACCAGAGGGTGCTCAGCAAGCACGGCTCACCCTGCAGAACAGGGAGCGATCCTGCTGCAGGCAGCAGAGGTTCAGTAAGGGATGTAAAAGCGCTGTCTCAGAGGGCAGATTTATTCTTAATGGGAAAAGCAAGGAAAACCCTTGCCTCCTCATTTCGCTGATGTGAATGAATTTATATTGGCTTAAAATAATATTTCAGCCGGCGATGACTGCCAGTAGAGGGGGTCATGGGTTTTCTGTTTGCCCTACTGAGAAGAAAGGGCTCTCATGAAAGGCACGGAGAGGCAGCACCCCGCTGCCAGCAACTTCTGCCCCGGGGCCGGGAGCAGCAGGCAGCATCTCAGCTCCACGGGAGCAAGGAGGAGCCCTCTGTTCCCCCAGCGGCCTGGGGAAGGGTACGGAGCGATGGTGCGGGGAACGGGGCTGGGCTGAGCCCCCTGTGGCAGCCCCAAGAAGGGGAAATGCCCTTCCAGAAACGGAGCACGGAGCAGCTCACTGCCCAGATGCTGTAATGGGGCAGGACGTGTCTGAGGCGCTGCGGCTGTCAGGGAGGGGCTCAGCTTCATGTCCAGCTCTGCTGTGCAAGGGGGGGCACGTGGTTCCCTGGGCACCCCATAACTCTAGAGCCTGCCAAAGCCTGAGAAGGTTTCCATCAACCTCAGAAGCTCTGCAGGAGGCCCATTGCCGCAGCACTCAAACTATCGACCCTGTACAACCAGGGAGCTCATCCCCACCTGCACAGCACCTTCACCAGTTCCGTTTTGTAGGACAGGTCGGAACCACCACGAGCCCAGACAGCTCACAGGGTGTACCAAAACCCTACCGGCTCATAGACAAGGCAAGTGGTGAGGCAGTGCTTCTGATAAGCCTGACTGCCCAGCTTCCAGCACAGGCCCGTTCACCGATCTTTCCACGTTCAGCCAGTCCCCATCGCGCCCGCAGGCTGCAGCCTCGGCCATCTACGAGTACGAGTGGTGACCTTTTTTCAGAAGCAGCCAGAGCCCTACGCCCACCTCTAGTGTCCCGTGGTGTTCCTATTACTCACTGGAGTCAGAGAGACCCCAGGCTCCCCCCGTAGGGCAGAGCATCCAGATCTGCAGGGGCCGTGCAGCTTCCTGGCACAAAGTCGTTGTTAGTGTGTTAATTAGCTGCTGCCAAACATTATTAAGCTTCAGCATGACAGTGGGACGTCAGCACCAGAGCCAGCAGCACATCTGCTGAGGCAGCAGCGAGATCCTGATCCGGAGGCTCGCTCTTCCCTTCCCCATGGCCGCCCAGCTCCCCACTCCTGCATCCACAACCACCAAAACCTGGGGATTTCACCCCAAACACCAGCTAACTGGGGGCACCTCAGAAACAAGCCGAGCAGGGTTCCCCAGGTTATTGGGAAATCTGCCACTCAAAAAGTCACCAGTGATGGGGAAATCTGCCACTCAGAAAGTCACCAGTGATGCTGCAATGATCAGATCCCAGTCTGGACCCCCCAGCCCACTTCTTATCAACCAAATCAAGTGCCTTACGTTGTCAGGGCTTCCATAAAATCCACCAAGGCACAGAAAATCAATTCATCATTAGACTAGCCAGGCCACAGAGGTAAGTTTGAAAGGTTTGCCAATAGAAAAAAAAAAAAAGAAAAGAAAGAATCTGGTGTTTTTTCAGCCCTAATCCAACCCTCCCCTTCACTTCTTACCTTCAAGCTCAAAGCTCTGTCAGTAAAGAGCCGTCATCAGGAGAGGAGATGCGTTAGGGTCAGCTCCATCCCCACCTGCTGTCCCCAGTGGGTGCTGCTCTGCTCCCTGCTGTCCTCGCCCCATCCAGCACTTGCTGAGGCAGAAGGGATGAAGCCACTTCGCAGGTGATAGCACCCTGTTGGTAAAGGGGGAAGAAGTGAGACAGGATAAGCCAGCTGTACAGCTCCACAGCCTAAGCTGACCAAGTATCCCCTTACCTCAGACACTTTCTAAAATGCTCAGCTGCATCTTAGTCCCTAAGGGACTTAAGCATCTTAGTCCCTTCATCCTCTACCAGACCTCGTAGGTGTCCAAGCCCTTGCTGTTGCCATCCCTATACTACCCTGCCATTCCTAGAAGTGGGATCATCCAGAATTAAATGAACATTTCTGGAGTTCGGGGTTAGACTAACTAGGCAGGCATTTCTCATGAAAACAGGACAGCAAAAGTAAATCTATCAGGGAAAAAAAGGCACAGCAAGATCCCCTTGAGACAGGCTACAGAAAACACGAAGGCAAACAGGTATACAACAATGCAAAATGCCAAACTGTAGCCCCCCCTTTTTTTTTCTTTTAAGTTTTAAAGAAAGTAACGTTATTCAACATTACTGTGATAGAAAAATCAATTTCTTTGCACCAAATTACCTCTATTTAAATAGATTCATTTTATGCCGATTGCCAGAGAAATGCATCTTCTATTGGCAGAAAAGCAAAGCTCTTCGCTTCTTTTAAACGAAAGCAAAGCTTCGCACAATGTGTTACCAGCAGGGAGGATGTCGAGGGGCTTTATTTCGTACTTAGTGCTCTCAGTAATGCGGCTGCCTACGTAGCTTCAAAAGGAGCAGGCATTTTTACAGTTAAGAGGCACACGGAGCTTTGCGACATCAAACAGCCACCCCACCAGCACCCGGCCTGCTGAATCAAGCAAAGGTTCTTCCTCTCTTTCCTCTTCTGTCCGGGAACGCTGAGGGTTGGGGAAGATGAGCCGAAAGCGAGTGCTCGCCTGCAGCACCGCGACTGATCCAGAGCCCTGCATCCCCTGGCTGTCAGAGGGACACCGGCCGTGCTCCTGCCTGTGCTGAGAGCAAGGAGCTTAAACCTCTAAATGTCTTCAGCCCCCCCGCAGCAGCCCCCCAGCCCCTCGCTGCTCTCCCAGCCACAGGGGAAGCAGGAGATGTGGGGAAGCAGGAGATGTGGGGAAGCAGGAGATGTGGGGAAGCAGGAGATGTGGGGAAGCAGGGACGCTGCCACGCAACCGCCCAAGCCAGGCTGAAGGATTGGCACGGGCTCTCTGCACCATTAACGACTTGTTAATGGCAGCAAGGAGCATTTGCAGGAATAACCTCTATCTGTCACGCCACGCTCAGCTGAGAGCAGAGCCAGGAGCGCTCAGCAGGGCTCCAGAGGCCTTCCTCCAGCAGGACCTAGCCAGGCAGGACAGGAGCCACCCACTGAAGGTTTACTGATGGCCTGAACACCCTCCCCATCACACCCCAAAGAGCCAGGGCATGGGGAGATGCTTGGGGAGCCCCCTCAGCCCAGCACGCTTCCCAGCGCTGCCACCCCGCTCCGGGAGGGGTGCTCAGCATCCCTGGGTGGCGCGGGGAGGGACGCAGAAGGGTGACCTTGGGAGGGGGGGGACAAGGGCAGAAGTAACTGGGCTCCTCCCTGGAGCCTGCAAGATGCACGCAGTGATCCATGGCCTCCAAGCAGGATGCATACCACTGTTTTCCCCGATTAATCTTCAACTGCACACTGACACGGAGGAATCAGAGAGAATAATTAAGAAAAATGCCGGGACACAAATTCAGTTAGGGCCAAGTCAAGAGCACTTAAATATCCAGGAATAAACACGCCTGACATCCAGTTGGAAAATTATTCTTTCCGAGCCATTGTTCACAAGAACGAGCACTTGACAGTCAGCCACCCCATCCTCCCCGCGCTGAGGAACACCAGAAATAGGCATTTTGCACACATCAGCAAGGGAAGTTTCCTTTCCAGGCAGGGCACAGCTCAACCCAGGCCCAAGGACGTGGTAGGGCTCCCAGGGAAGAGCACCAGAGTCACTTTTGCGTGTTTAAGGTGCTCTTACAAGAGCTCCCACCGCAGCCCTGCAAAGCAGTGACTTCCCAGATGTGCCCTTGGATGACCCAGGCTGAAACGGGTGTGAATGGCCAGAGACAGCAGCTCAGGGGAAAAGACAACCAGCAAAACAAGGCGGATCTACCCCGTCCAACTCTTGCACCTGCCAGGAAACTTCACAGGAGGCAGCAGGCAATAACTCAGCCCAGCAAACAGGAGCAATCTCACACTGCTCATTCCAGACTGGGCAAAACAGAAAATCAATGAGGCGCTCTGGGTTTGTGCCAGTGTCAGGGAAAGCATCACAAAGACAAACCCAGTGGGCTTTTTTTGCTCTTGGCTCTCACCGGGCTGAGCGCATGCTCGGCTTATTTTCCACCAAGAAATGAGCCTGAAGATTGAAATCCCCCTTCGTGTCCTCTGAATTCTTCCCCTTGCTCTTTCTAGTGCCTACCAGTGTCTTTTGCCTTTTGTGCATTTCCTTAAGTCTTCTCTCCAGCACAGAAGAGCTGATCTTCAGCCGGATAATGAAAGGGCAACGTGCAGGGCCCACGGGTCCCAGCAGCTTGCAGGGTAACAGAGATAGCACGGAGTGCTCAATTGGCAGATAAAGAGCTAATCCAGACAGAAAATTGGTTTTCCATAATATGGTGTTCTGCACGAGGAAGCAGAATGAGGCTGGACAGGGTGGGGGCAGGATGGGACCCAGGCGGCACGCAGACGAGTTACGAGCACCACAACCCGTCCGCAAGGAGCTGAGCTGCAGGCACAGGGACCCACAGGGCACAGAGAGACCTGACCCAGGCACCGGGGCACCACGGGAGCCTGCGGACGTGTAACTGGAGCAGAGCGCCTTCTCCAGCACCAACACGGGCCAAGAAACAAGAGCAAAGGAAAGGAAAGTAGAGCTGGAAGGAGGCAACATGAGGACAGTCCCTCAGCAGGGACCACCTCATCCTAACCTCAAAACCAGAAGGCTGATTTACACCCTGAAACAGCGCATTCTCCAACGCTTGCATTTCACAGCCTTTGCTCTGGGGACTAACGGCACATCCACACCCATGCCTACGCGCCAGAAGGGACGCCGTGCACTTCTGAACCGCCGGGGGGTATTTCAGGAGCACGTTGCACGGGGTAATTTGTCCTTTGACATTGACCTGAGAGGTGAGGGAAGAAAAAAAAGCGTCTCTCTGTCGCAGTTGAATCAGCAACAGCAGTTGTGAGATTACACAGCCCGGTTCCCTTCCCTTGCTGAATATTGGGTCAGGTCCCTCGGTCCTGCAAGAGAAGGGCTGAACCGTGGGCCCGGCGATTAACATGCAGGAGAGAGGAGAGAACCAGGGCTCATTTTCAACTTGTCAGGGCCCGCAAAATAAATTACAGAATAAAATCCCAGAATGACAGAATAATGAGCAATTCATTTGAAATGTAAAATAAATAGGTAAATCTCCAGTGAGCTGGCAGAATAAATGGGGTTGAGCTGACATTTGGTGATTAAATTAAACAGTAATGACCTCATGAATAATGGGCGACAGGATTGAATCTGGAGGGCAATATTTTCTTAAGTGGGGGGCAGAGGGCTGAGGGACAACATATCCAGCAAAAGGCAAGCTACACATTTATTTTTTAATCTAATTCTCTGCTGAAACTCCCCACTTCTGAAAAGCTGCAAAGCCCTGAGGACAGTTGGGGGCACAGGTAGGAGCACAGGCTGCACCGCTCCCTTTGGGGTGGGGGAAATCACTAGGGCACACGCTGAGCATCCTTCCTAGCAAAGCACTCAGCCAGCCATCCCCTCCCATGGGACTCCACACCAAATTCAGGGCCAGCTTTTCAAGCTTTCCCTGCCCACGGCTGCCGGTATTATGTTGGTATTATTAAAGGATTATGTTATCAGTGCTTCTAGGGTAATGACAACTGCTGTTTCTTGACCTGCAGCTCTGAGCTTGTTCTTTCACTTATCAGCTACAGACAGAGCCTGTCACTGACCCCTGCTGTTAATACTAGCTAAATCTACTGGTGTCCCAAGATGCCTTCCCCTTCTCGAAGCAGCAGGATCCTTGAAGATATGGGGCCAATCTCTCCTTTCCCAGCCAAAACCTCACACACTGGCAGCCTGGGCATGCAGCTGACGCAGGGAGTTTGTTTGCTTTAACTTAGCCATTGACCACGGCAGGTATGAAAAGAGATTTTCATCTTGGCTCGAGGCCAGAAAACCCTGTTCTGTATCAAGCAGAGCAAAAAACAAACAAAAAAAAACAAACTAAACCAAAACAAAACAAAGATGGTTTCAAAACAAAGTTCAGGGTTTCAGAAAAGAGAAGCACTGAAACCCACAGTCTATATCTTCCTGCCTCACTTCACTAGTGCCATCCATTCACCAGCTCTCACTCTGCATTTCATTTTGTGATTCTTTGTGACCCGACTGTACACAACCTGCCTGGATCCGCATTGCCTCGAGTCCCCAGGCAGTCTCACTGCTCAAGCTTTATTCGAGAAGAGGGGGACAGCAAGACTCAGACGTGCAATCTCGAGGTACAGAGGCCATTCCAAGATGACAAAGGAGGATAATTAACTCATCGAGACAACATCCACTTTGGTAAATATTGCCAAAGCAATGTTTCATTTAAAGTCTGCAGCACAAAACAGATGAGCTGATTAGGAACTGTTCCATTTGCTAATGCAGAACCGCTCACTGGCCTAATAACTTTTCCCCCCGCAAATCAAAGCTAAGCAGAAGTGTTGCCACAGGCCAATAGATTGAGAGCTGGGAAATAAATCTCAAGATCTACAGAGATATAAAACCTAATAATTCTATTAAGATCAAGTTAAGACAATTAAATACTGGTGAGACATCAAAAAGCTAAGTAGCCTGGAGAAGTTGATTTTTATAAATGAACCAATTCATTTAAGTCTATGCCTTCATAAATTGCATTTCATTCTTGCTGTGCATCTCAAGCCCCAAACCTCTCTTGCCCTGTTGGCCAGTCCCATGCCCTGCTAAGGGAGCCACCTGGGAGCAGTGCTCCTCTTGCTTACGCTTTTGCCTCGTATCAGGAAGGAGCAAGCTGCTCCTGTGGCTAGGGAAGTTGGTAAATGAACAGGTAATTCAGCATTTCTGGCCCTCCTTCAGAATCAGAATGAATTTATGTTTCAAAATGCTTTACTGGCCTGTATTACCATTCTCCACACGTCTCTCCTCTTGACCTTAGTCTCTCGGTGCCTCTAAGCTCCTATCTCTAAACTGAGGAATATTACCCCATAGGGATGTGATGAAAAAAGGCAGATAATTAACGCTCATCAGCGCTCCAGGACTTTGACACAGAAGATGTTACGCAGATGTGAAGAACGTCAGCAGAAATACCAAGTTTGATTAGAGCAAGTGACAATCCCGGGGGTGTGGATGCCCCATTTGCCCTAAATACCAGCAGGGGTCTGCCCCTGTCCTGGGTAACGATTACCTGGATGAGCTGATACACGCAGAAGATAAATTGGGCCTTCTGTTGCTTGGCTGGTGCGGTTAACAAGGCCCAGTGACATCTCTCCAGATCTAAGCCAGGCAGGAAGCACTTGCAGAGCTGACTGAGCTCCAGGACATTTTCAGAGCCGACATGCAGCAAATCCGTTCTGTCCCGCAGGGCCGCATGGACAGGGCTGGGCACCCACTGATGGTGTGCGGGGAGGGAGTCTCCAAAGGCATCCCCCCATCACACACCTAGGCCCTGGCCTCCAGACCTGCCAGGAACTGGAGACAGCTGCTCCAGCTCAGATCCAGAGCACCACCACAGGTGCTGCCAGCCCTCCTCCCCCAACCCAAATGCCTTCAGAGGAACCAGCGAAGGCAGCTGCTTTGGTCCTCACCACCCTGCCGCTGCAAAGGGCTTTCCTTTCTCCTAGCATGCCAGGACCACAGCTGCCTCCAGCAGCAGAGAAAGTAACTTACATGAGCAGCACCAGGCAAGCAGGCTGAAGGGGATTTAACTACACCGCTCCCTGCAAAGTGAAATCCCTACAACACGCTCGTCACAAAGCCAGGAACAGCCACGCAGCTGATCCCTGCACATCTCCTGCTCTCTCTTGGTAATGCCGCAGCCTCAGCCTTGCAGGGCTCAGTAACACAAGCAACACAGATGATCAACGTGACATAACTCACCCTCTCCTAACCTCTCTTTCTCTCTCCTTCAGCCTCCTGCTCTGCCTGACTAGCTGCATCCTCCTCCCCTCCTGCCTTTCCAGGTCTGTAAGCTTATCTGGACAGCCTCACAGATTAGGAGCCCTGACAAGGAACATCTCTCATCACAAAAAAAGAAAACCTTCATCCGGCCAGCAGTATGAAAGAGATGAAAAGCAAATCCATTAGGAAATACCTAGGCTCAATTCTGTATCCTTCTGAAAGGCAATCCTGGGGGCACGTCTGGTGTTCCCCTGTGCATCCTTCCCTGAGGCCCCACCGTCTCCCACCCAGGCAAAGACCCTACGAGGGGTGGGTGGTTGAAAAGCCACAGGGCTTTCCAGCACGTGCTGGATTTGCTGGGGTTGCAGATTCCAGCAGAGGCAGAGTTTTGAAGACAGCCGTGGCCCTGGCAGAGGCCCAACAGCAGAGTCCCACGCACCCCCAAAGGTTAAGAGCAGGCAATGCTTTCAGAGACCTTCCTGCCAAAATGTCAGCAGATTCTGCATTGCCAGCAGCCTCAACAACAGATAATAACCACTCTAACAAAATAAAGCGGCTAATACACCTGAAACAACATCTAGTAAAAAAGGGAAATTTAATTGGAAATGTTGTCTGCAATTTAAATGTCAAAGGAGAAATTGCTCCTGCGCTTCCTGCTGTTCACAGCCATAAACCAGCAGTTTCTGGGGGAGACAAGGAAAATGTCAAGGAGGCGCTTTGTGCTTCAGCTCCCTGCACTTGCTGAGCCCTGTTCTGCGGGCAGTCCTTGCCCCAAAGGTCTGTTCAAGTTTGCGTTCCCACATACTCAGCCAAAAGCCTTTTCTGCAGGGTGACCAGAGTGCTGCCAGGGATGAAACGGGGCTGGGGGCTCCCAGCTCCTCGCTTGCAGTGCTCCGACTCCTGCCCCTTTGCTTCAAATTGCACCCAATGCCATGGGTGCCCTAACCCCAAAAACCCCAAAGGCCACAGGAAGGATGCACAGAGGAGGGACTTGGGCAGAGGCAGCTCTGCAGTGACTCACGTGGCAGCTGCCTCACCAGCCGGCTCCAGCCGCGTCCCTTTCCCCAGGGACCAGCATTTTGCGCTCACACAAACCTGCTGTAGCCAGCAAAGTTCAGGGCCGGGGCAGCCGCGCTAGCACCACCATGTTCTGCTCTTCAGTGAAGGTAAATCAAAGCGAAGTCCTCTTGAGGAAATGTCACATCCTGAGTGGTTTTTATTTATTTGCCTGCAAGCCAGCAGTTGTTTAGACATACACCCAACTTCGTTTGTTTACAGTGCTAAAACTGGAGGCATATTTTTCTTTTTTTTTTTTGTATCGATGACTTAAGCTAAACCTCTTATTTCTTGGACTTTCTTATTGTGAAAAGAACAGAGCACCTGCTACATTAATACAGAGAACGCCTTCAGATCTGTGATCACACAGCAGCACATTTCCCCCTCTCCCTCCCGCCCCGCACACCCTGTAGCACTCCCACGCAGCAGCCACAAAGACAGCATAATAAGGGCCTTTTGTTCCACGGATAAACTCCACAAAGGGTTTATGCAAGGGGCCCCAATTCCTACCGCAGCCGAACCACGTGCTCGAAGGTGTTAATTAGGAAGTAACACAAGATGGAGATGAAAGCAGGTGGGAAGGTTGGTTGCAGGATTACCAAGGTCACAGCACTGCATTTTGGTTCGGAGTTACTGACTTGCATTCGTGCTGGTTGTGGAAGGCAACAGGAGTTACGTATCAGACGTAATTCTCAACTCCTCTGCTGAATAATCACATTTATTGCATGTTAGAAGTGAGCTTAAATTGCATCAGTTTGGAACACTTCCCACCCAATCCACTGAAGATAAATGTTTTGATTAAACTGAAGGTTTTGGGTGATTATTTTTGGGGTGGAAGGGACTTTTTTTTTTTTTAGAACCAGATCTAGAAAACTTGAGGTTCAAAAAAAAAAACAGATGATTTGCCTTTCATTTGGAATAAAATCACTTAAAGCACACGTATCAGTGTTTCCTGTAAAATTCAGGTTCCCTCTTCTGACCTACTTGAGTTGAACACCTTGTTGGCTTTTCTCACATTCACCCACGCGCAGCCTGAGAAGCCTCGTGCTCCACTTGAAAACTTTTTGCCAGGAAAGCAAAATAGGTTACAGCTGAGGTATTTCAGCTGCAGACGTACAGCAGTGGGATTCTGAGGGGCCCAGGACAGCAGCAAGGGGACCCCACAAAAACACGACTGAGCATACTCACACTAACAGGCAGCATTCAGGGTAAGCCCCCATTCAGAACATGAATAAAACCTGACTCCTATAAACCACGTATGGGATTGCAGGGGACGGGTGAAGATTTTCTCCCCTTCACGTCATTCTGATCGCCTGCCAAGAGCCAGCCGGGGGAGCCTGGCTCCCCCCCAGCCTCTCCGTAAGCTGAATTTCCACAGAAACATGCTTTTGCCTGGAGACTACAGCAGAGTGAAGCCTTTGCCTCCTTCTCCCCACAGCCAACCCCCGGGCTCCCCACAGCCCTTGGTTTAGCAGCAGAGGCCTGGTGCTGCTGCTCAGCGCAGTGGAGAGGAGGTCAGGCCCCAGCCCTGCAGCAGTGGGGCTGCCAGCCACCTCCACACCAGGGCCTGTGCTCCAAGATTGTTCTTGCCCTTTTTTTGCTTGTTCTCCTCTCAAGGCAGGATCAGGACCCAATGACAGCAAGGTGACAGCACTACACCGCCTGGGAAGACCCGTCCTCCCCCCCCTCCTACAAAGGTCACTGCTCGCTTCCACTGCTGCCAGCTGAGAGCGCACCTTGTAGCAGGCTCCACAAAGGGAGAAGTTATGTTATTTACATGAAAGCAGGGCTCAAGTTTACATTTCAAATGCCCCCTTTGGAAAGGGTACAGAGCTTTTTCCCTTGGAAGAGCAGCTGTGACAGCAGGAGTCAGCGCAGACAGACACAAAGGCCCAGCTGACGCCCGGCCACGTACCTCAGGCCCTGTGCTCACCGCTTTGAGACCCTCTGGTCCCACGTTGGGTGGTGTCAGATCTCAGCCCAGCTGTACAGCAACACTCGCTGCAGCACGTAGCATTTGCCAATCTTGGCATTTACGCCAGAGCTCCTTGCGGCATCCTTTCCAGAAGCTGAACGTGGGCAGAAGATGGTGCTTTCAGCACGGCTCCCACCAACCCCATCCATGCACTGAAGGCAAAAGCCAAGGAAACCTCCCTGTCATTACCTGCTTCCTCATTACAAGATAGGGCCAAGAGCATTTTCATCATGCAGAGCACTTGCAAAGCTCAAAGCATTATTATTATTATTATTATCTATAATTAAAGGATCCCATTTGGCTCACAAGGGCACTGCCACATGTGCTAACCAGTGTAAGTGTGTTTTCAGGGGCATCTCCTACCTCACCAGACAAGGACCTTTTGGAAGCTGCTATTTGCTGAATACTCAATTAGCACATCATTCCCTTCCAAAGCCTCACTGGAGCAAACAAAGCCCAAACTAAACAGTATATCAAGATCTACCACAAACAACCTTTCCAGTGATTGCAGCACAGGTTTACAGTCTGCACACTCAGCAGAATGTGCGCTCGCTGTGAAGGTTACGGTTATTAAAATGCACGTAGATCACCTGCTTAGAGTCCTGAAAGCTACAGCCTTGGCAATTTGCAGGCAGACGGATTCTCATCTCTGATTCTCATCTCTGCTACACCAGCACCGTGCCGGTGCCACCCTGAATTTTAGTGGAAAGTTTCCCAGGTTTGCCCTGGAGTAACGAAGATCAGACCCTGGTCATGAAGGGAGACAGAGCAGGTATTTTATTTATAAAGCCTCCCACACTCTGCCTCCCTGCAAATCACACTCCTGCCAAGTGAAGCCTGCACACTGAAACCAGAATTAAAATACAATAAATCACTGTAAGAAAAGAAAAAAGCCAAAACCCTCATCCTCATAACATTTCCGCAGATCAGGACAATTGAGTACAGAGGATCCAATTAGGAATGAAGCAGAAAAGGCTCAGAAGAATGATAGTGCCAGGGAAGCCGAGTGGCTCCTTAAAGGGCTATGTTTGCGAGCAGAGTGGTACCGGGTACTCCAGAGCACCTCATTCCTGGGTGTCCCATCCATCCTTTGGACAAGCTCAAGAAGGATGAAGGGCAGAAACCTTCTTAAGGCACCTGTTTATGGTGCAACAGCATCCTTGCAAATTAGCAGAGCAATCTGCCCAGCATTGCACAGTGAGGTTTACATCTGTCCCCTGCCTCAGCCAGTCGCATCCACTTTGACTGTAATCCTTCAAACCAGCTGCATCTTCCCCTTCACAAGGGCAGCGGGCGGCACAGGGGAGCCCTCATCTCAGCCAGGCCAGAGGTGTTTCCAGAACAAGCAATACCACTGTAATCACAAAGCACGCTGCTCCAGGGGCAGGTGAAATCCCAGAATAAAACCCAAGCAAACAAAACCCACCTCTCTCACAGCTCCTGCTTGCCCAAAGCCACACCAGGGGAACACCACTGCCCTTGAAAAGTTTGTGATCTGGCGTGCACCGAGGTTGCTCTGGAAGGCTATTCCTCACCGAAGATAAACAGTCCTGTGCTCAGCAGGGCATCGGAGTGTTTACAGATTAAATTTTTTTTTTTCCTGAAGAACATCTACTCCATAAAACAACAATTAGCTGCACTCTGAATTTACGAGTGTAATTTGCGATGCTGTTAAAGCACGGGCAGTCGTGGCTCCCACACAACGGTAATTGTTTGCATTGCTCGGAAGGAGCCAGAACAAGACATGCTGCTGGCTGCTGGGAGGGGGTGATAGGACAAGGAGCCAGTGCTGTCCTTCACAGGAGAAAACCGCTACCACCTTCACAGGGCAGGTACTAGCACCATTATCGCCTGCAATGATGCAGTGATCCCCAAAACATTTGATTTCCAACACAGTGGCGAGAAGGATTTTGTTGCGGGTTGGTGACTGCATTAATCTGCTTGGGTTATAGCAGTGAGAGCCAGATGAGGCACTGAGGAAAGGTAGAAGTTAAACATTTGAGGGAAGCAATAATAATTAGAGGACTCCAAATCATTTAGAAATGAATGAAAAAATATTAGGAGTGGGGTCTCCCTGCCTGAAGCAACTTCCTTAAGTAAACGTCACCAGAGTCTGATAAGAAATTATTAGCCTAGAAACTTAGATGTCTCCAGGGGGAACACAGGTATTAAAAGAGATGAGCCTTGATGGAGTTAATGGTGTTTTCTTACAGCCAAGCTCCCTAATGAAAGTGAGCTCATTTACATACCCAGCCACTCAGCACTACCCGGTGCCAGCTAGCCAGCAGCATCCTCCTGCAGAGGGAAGGAGGGCAGAGGCACCAAGAAGCACCTCTCGTTTAAATCCGCTGCTGGCACGGCACTGAGCATCCCTGCCCACCACCGGCCGCCCCCAGTTCGGGGCGAGCTCCGGGGTACCAGCAGGGCGGCTGCAGAGCTGGCAGAGAAAAAGAAGTGGTTTTAACATTAGCAAGAGCTTGTGAAGCCAAGAGGCTGTTTCCAAAAGTAAAGGAAGAAAGGTTTTCTAGTTCATAGCTGCAAGGTATTTACCTTAATGTTAAGTGACAATTGCTTGCAAAACAGTATTGCGGAAGCTCCCTGGAGGCATTAATCAGAAGTTGTATCTCCCATTCTCTGCTCCTGCTAAGCACACAGAGTGACAGATACTTAGAGATAGCACTGCGGGGCAGGGGCTTTCATTCACAGGCTGCTATCAGCAAAAACATTGAACTGCCACTGGAGTTCCTAAATTGAGAGCTTAAAACCTTTGTGGGTTTAGATCTGAAGCCTTTCCGTGGGTTTCTGAAGACCATAACCAATGCTCTGACCACCAGAAATCAAAGCGGTCTGTTACCAAGCGAAGTCCTTCTGAAGGCTGGCATTCCCGGGTCTGTCCCCAGGGCTCCCACGAGCAGGATGTGCTGCAACCTGCAGCTGCTGGAGGAAATCCACGCTGCTGCCAAGCCACTTCTTTGACCAGAGGGGTTCTGATGCAGGGAGGGAAACGGGTCACTCCCAAGCCTCTCCATCTGCAGGGAGAAACAGGCTGACTCCACTACAGCTACCAGAGAGACAGGATTATTAATACTTTTTTTTTTTAATTTTATTTTTAATTACCCAGACAGTGAGGAGGCATAGGGAACGGCAGCATAGAAGCTGCATCCTTCCTCCGTGGCCCCCACCCCTCCTGCCTGCCAGCAGAGAAACAGATGGTCCCTCCAGGTCACGGCTCCTCCAGACTCAAAGCGTGCAGCCCAAGCCAAGAAGGCAGAAATAAATAGCCTGAAAATTAATGAAAAAAAAAAAAAGATTTCATACAGAGGAGTTGGTGCCGTCTGGCCACGGGAAACACACGCACCAGGAAAAGCCAGCAAGTCACAGCACCATCGCTGCCAGCCAGCACTAACATGATTTTCTGCAAGGAGGGCTGGGGCTCCTTCCACGTGAGGAGGGCATGGTCATCACTCCTTGCTCAGAGCCAGCTTCTCCACACAAGCCCTACAACACTCATGGCGGGTCCAACCCAAAGGCTGTGTTACTGGGATGCTGAAGACCTCATCCCAGTGGTCTTCCAGCCTTTGCCTTTCTCGCCAACTCCTCATCCCCACTCCAGTTCGGGTCCCTTCCTCAGGCTGCTGCGCACCTCCACTGCCACCATCTTTCCCTGTCATTTCCCACCCGCTCGTTCCACCTTCTCCCTCCACTTCTCATAATTGGATCACTGTAAGATGTGCTGCTGGGTCTGCTTCCCTGCAAAATATACACGAAATAAACTGTATTCTACCAAGATGGTGCTTTAAATCCTTATTTCCCTTCATTGTACGCATCTTACAGAGTCATTTTTAAATTGCAGAACCATGTCTACAGATTTATGTGCGTCTTTAAGGTCTAATTTCCATAAAAAAACAACTGCAGAGTGTTCCTTATGCCCCAGGGCATAGCAGATACAAGGAGAACACCTAATGAATTAAAAATGTTTGGATAAAACTTATATAAACTCTTACATATGCTAATAAGATGAAAGGCTATAATTATGAGCTGAATTGTGTACTGACACAAGTACCTCTGTGCAGTAAGCGATAGAATTTCGGTGTCCTTGAAGCCAAAATAACACATTGTGAGAAGGCACCTTCCCATAAATCTCTCTCTAAAGTCTTTTCAACACCTTTGGAGCACAGGAGATGCTAAGGGATGCAATAACGACTTCTCAGTTAGCATGAATTTCATCTTTATAGGGATCACCCCCTATTTAAGGGCACCTTTCCGCTTCTTACAGAGCACTGATAGAAGGTAATTATAAACTTTATCTCGCATGATTTGGATCATCAGCCGGCATTCAGAGGAAAGGTACACCTAAATGATGTGTGTATGTGCATGGAGGGGGATATTCTCACCAAGTTTCAATACACTGATCTTTTCATCCAACATAAATTTTTAATGCAGGAGGAATTTAATTTTGTAATACAAAGCTTGGAAGCAATAGAGTTTGTGTAAACAGGCAGCCACAGAGAGACTGCACTCCACAAATATGTACTGCCAACAAAATCCATTTCCACAGCCATTTAATTCATGAGTTACTGTCCATCGTGCTCAAAATATAATCCTCCACAGCACTCAGCCTCCCCATCCGTGGCAGTGAACAGCAGTGCCTGCGGCACTGCTCAGGGTGTTGCCAATTTAGACCGCAACCTTTGCGCGGCGCCGTCCTGCATCGACAGCCTCGCGCTACAAAACCCACCCATGCAACGCGGGGCTCGCAGAAGGCAGCACTACACCCACAGAGGGATGTCCCCTTCCCTGCTGCACTGCCATTTCGTCCCATCGCCCTGGGCAGGCATCTCTCCCTGCCTCAGCTGTGGGCCTGGGACAATATCTCCCTGAGGAGGAATTCATTAGCGTTTTTTAATACCTCTAGTATTAGGGTGATGAGACAAAAAGTCCAGATCAATTTATTAACGCCATCACGTGCCTACAGAAGGGCTAACTGTGCTACTGGAGTTCTCCAGGTTTGCTCTGGCAAGTCCGGACCTCCTGGCAACTAAGTCGACCAAGGTGAAATACCAACTGCTGACCTTCCACGAGCACCTCAGGGCTCCAACCTTAGCTCCCCACCTCAACATACACGGGACAGTCAGCCCGTCCCCTGAAGTATTTACAGCCTTTACAGGCAGGCCAAGACGAAAAACGAGGGGGGAAAGTCATGCAAGGACAGAAGCTGGCAGCAGAGGGGGGTAAGGCAGGACTCCCAGCACACAGCCTGGCCATCACAGCAGCGATGGGAGAGCACCGCGCCTCCCCCTCGGGTTGGTCTCAGACGCCACATAATCATCACCCCGTTTTTAATCAACCTGGGGACATGTTGTTCCCTTACAGCTATAATCAGAACTCAGCTGCATACATTTTTTTCCCCCAGTACTATAAACTGCAAGGTTATTTAACAACACCGTCTCAATCGGCTACCTTAATGCACCACCTGGAGTTAACACATACCAAAACCGTTATTGTACGAGAAATATGCAAAGACTGCAGTCTTTCCCAGAGTCCTTTCCTTACCCTCTCCTTGCCACAGTGATGGAGGCAGTCAGCACTTTCTGCGCTGATCAATACCGCATTTGGATGCGACCACCACTCCCATCAGTGCCTCAATTACCGAGGCAGGAGTTTGCTCCTGCACACCTACCCCTTTATTGAAAATAACACCATGCACGCTGCCCACGGAAACAATACCTGCGGGAAATCATTAACCCACTAATCTGAAATCAATTTAAAGTCCATTTGCCTAATGACATGAGCACTGTAAATTATCTATGAATTGTTAATATATGAGAAAATGGCATCAGAATTTTTGTTTTATTAATTGGCTTTTCCAGATGCAAGTTATTTCTAAAGCTTTATAATCCATGTCTCTCGCTGAAAAAAAAACACATTAAAACCTCCTTAATAAGATGCCTTTTACGCCAAGAAAGAGTAAAATGAGTAAACCCACTCTTGTGAACACTTCAGTGTGAGGGTTTACACATTCATCCTAGTAATTAGAGAAGGAGAAGTCATGGGGAGAGGGGAAAAAAGGTCCTTTGAGTGCCTGTTCACGTTCTTGAACAAAATTGGTTCCAAGCACATTTGCATTTTTCTGAGGCAAAATCCCTGAGTGCAGACACGGACACCAGCCCGGGTCACCTCTCCCATCTTCCTCCTTGGCAGGCTCAGCCTCTGAGCTGGCAAGTTCACCCCCCTCAGCAAATATTTGAGCGACAGACACGCTAGCTAAAGCATTAGCACAAAATGATTGTCAGAGTCAGTGTCTGGGGACCAGGCTACGATTTCTTTGCTGATAGGCGGTTATTAGAGACTAACTTTCCCTATCAACTTCGGTACATCTACTTCTAGTGTGGGTGTGCACAGACCTGCAGACTAATTTTTGCCATACCATGTACCCAGGCCCCAAAAAGATATATCTAGTCAACTCCTCGTTTGGTCTGTAATTCACTTGGATGTGTGGCCATGATCTCTTCATGCAGTACTCCAGGAGTACTCCTACCCCATGCAGCTGCTTGGGAATTGCTTTCACACCTATCCGCGGCCACCCACAGAAATCAAGTCCATGCCACTTCTCCACCCCATGCTAACAGGGCAACCTGGCCGTAATTTTCAAAGATTGATATCGACCAACAAAAAAACAAGCGTGATGTGCTCGCGGTTTGATTGAACCATGGAGCAAACGCACCTGAGCTAACTGAAGCCTGCAGAGCCACTGGGCACAGACCTATGGCAGCCCCAGCACTCACCTCCAGCCAACAGTCAGGAAAAAAAGTCTCCTAGTGCACCATGACGACCTTGACAGGAAGAAAAAAGGGGGGGCACTGATTTTGGCTGCGGTTTGATGTTCAGCAAATCTTTCAACACTCGATTCCCCACCTGTGGGTACAACTGGTAACGAGACCTGAGCTGGTCCAGCCCAGGAGACAGCCAGGCAGCAGGGACAGGCGCTGCTCAGCAGCGCCTCAAAGCCCCACCTTGCACCCTGGGAGAAAGGCAAAGCCGTGAGGGGTTTCCCAGATCAGGTGTCCAGCAGCAGTTTTCGGATCTGGAGGTCAGATTGCTTCCAGCTGTCTGGAGAAAGGCAAGTGTGCTCCCAGTCCAGCTGCAATGCCGCTCATTGCACCCTGGCACATACACAAGGATTACTCCATGTAAGCCAGCTCTGCTCACTCTTCCTTTTAGGATCTGACCCCCAAATCCCCCCAAACAGCAGGAAGGTTCTCAGGAGTGCTGTGCACTGAGAAGAGATGCATAAACGAAAGCTCCTCCGTGCAGTGACCAACCACTCCCGCACTCGGGCAGCAGCTGGCACGCACAGAAAGCTCCATTTTCACCAAAATAGAAAGCTGCAGTCTCCAACCTTCCCCCTTCCATTAATGCTCTATTTAAGACAGTCTTTGAATGTCTGGATTACAAACCCACCCCCTTCCAGCAACCCCCTTTCCCAGACAGCCCTCCCCTCTTCTCTGCTAAATAGATACTAAATATAAATATATACCGGGGAGAACTCGTTGGGAAAAACAGGGGTGGGATTTTTTTTAAAAGCTTCTCCCTCCTTCATCTAGGATGAAGAAACACACGCACAGACACAGAGCGCCTTTGTTGGCTGCTTTCATGGCTCCCAAGTGGGAGCTCGTCCGCTCACTGGCACGGCTCCCGCAGCTGCGTGCAGTGCTGCCTTACCCTCCCCAGGAGACCGCCGGCCCCGCTGCTGCTCTCCTCCAGCAGACCGCAGCCCTGCCCTGGCAGCTCAGGCGACGAACGCAGTCATGGTGAAAGAAAAACTGCCAGCTGAACGCTGGCCCTATTCCCCGATCCCCTAGTGAAATCAATCCGGTCGGAAGAATTCCTGCCTGCTGATATGCTAATATTTTAAATAAGCTTTAATTGGCTTCCAGACGCTACCAGTGTCACTTGCACACCCGGTGCCAGTCCTCACTGCTGTCAGCCCCATTGTGCTGCAGCTCACACCCTGCACCTCTGCTGTAGAGCCCCCAAAAGAAGAGATGCCAGTCCCCATTGCTCTGCTCGCCCCATTTGTGACCTGAATATATTTCCTTTGTTGTGAAATCACAGCACCACCTATTCCAATCATTTCACAGTTACCATTTACAAATAGAACACCACTGTGGTGGGGGAGAGCAGGTAAGAAAATTCAGCAGTCCTTGCGGTCGGAAAGAGCGTGAAGGGCAGGGAGCGTGGGTGAAGGCACATGTAGGAGATCCGAGTCACATAATCTTTAGCCAGCCAGTACCCCCCTGCGGCTCCTGTAGGGCTCAGTCCGAGAGCCCACTGATATCTCTGCAATGACTCCAAACTGCAGGTAACGTACCTGAACCGTCTTGAGCCTAGGACAAGAGCTCTGCAGTGCTCTAATTGTCTTCAGCTCCTGCTACAGCAGATGTATTTGGCCAGCACATCCTCCTCCTCCTCCTCGCTATCCCTGAATTCTGTTCCCTGACCCCCACATCCCTCCCAGCTAATCCACTGTGGAGAGAAGGCAGCATAACCCAGAGCCTGCTGCAAAGCCCCTGGCAGCTAAGGCACCAGGGAACCTCAAAGCTGTCTCTTACTAGGTACAATGCAAGGCCTTGCCAAGATCCCTGGGAACATCTTACGTTTTATGTTTATTTTTCAGCGTGATCATCAAGCAAGACAGCGAAGAGACTCGTCGCCATCCATCACGAGCTTCATTGTTTAGTAATAAGATGTATTACCCCCTTGCAGCAAAATAACACTCCAGCCAGAGCTCCCATTTGTTATGATCTGGCTGACTGGGACAGCTGTTCGTGTCAATGCTGTAAACACTCCATTTGGAGCAGAGACAGCAAGTTTTAAGTGCTAATAAATGGGACTGCAGGCTGCTGAGCGCACACGAGGTTAGTGGCTAGTCACCACCAGCCCTCCCTCACGGGGCCCCTTGCTCATCCCTGCTCCGCTGCTGCCTGCCCAGCTCCAACGCCCCCCTTACGACACAGCACAGGGGAGCACAGCCCTGCCTGCCCCGTCCCAGCTCCATCGCATGTCCCCAGCCAGCTGCTGCGTGGGCCGGGAGGATTCAGTGCTGGAGCAGCAGGGGGATGCTGCTTCCTCAGCTCGGCAGGCATGGGGTCAGCACAGCAGCGCTAGAGGAGGAACTTAGGTGTCAGCGCGCATCTGGAAGTAGCTGTGTCTGCTTTTCTGCACTCACCTTTATCAGAAGCAGCCTCAGCAGATCAGACAGAAGGACGAAAGCTTTCCAGAAAGCACCGGTGGACTTCTCCAGGAGCATATGATGCTAACCTAGGAGAACAGGTTAAATTAAATGCTTAGCTTGGTCTCTGATCTTGTGCCTTCTGTGCTTTCCAGGGTTGGAGGCACGCTCTTATCTCCAGCCTATTACTCACTTCAGCAACTGCTCAGCCCTAAACCTAAATCTCCAAAGAAGCAAAGGCCCAGCTACTGGTGGCAGCTAGAAGCTGATAACAGCATACTAGGGGGGGTCAGAGATGATCTGACACCACACCACATGCCTAAGCACATGCTGGGGCTGTTCAGAGCACACTTTCTCTTGCCACATGAGCTTGACCATGGCCAGCCTAGCACCTGCCCCAATGAGTGCAGTCTTCCTGCATTCCCAGCTGGAGGCAAGAGCCCTGGGACACTGTGAGGGTGCCTGCACGCACGGTGCTCTCACCCTGGCTGCACAACAGCTGGCACAGCAAGGGCAGAGCCTCTGCAGAGCAGCCTTCAGTGATGCACGAGGGCCTTGTGGCAGCATCCATCAGTGGATTTCAGAGGTCACAGCCTCACACATTAGACACAGATGTCACTTCCATTTCTACAGCAGAAAAAAAAAAGCTTAAAGTCACAGACAAAGCACTGGCAAGATATCTTGATTTATCATCGCTGTCATTCTAGGGATTCACAGTAGCCTGAGTTTACCCTTCAGCTCCTTCGAGAGGTACCTGAACAATAGGGGCAGGGGACAGGTCCCACCTCTAAATCTCTGAGGAATTCAATCCTTCAGGAAGGCTGCAAGGATTAAAAAAAAAAAAATCAGCTCTCCAGTCTCTGCAGCAGCTTGAGAAACTGCCACCAGGAGCAGTTCACCCCCCAGAGAGCATGCAGTGGGAGCACTGTGAACCAGCCAGAGCAGCAGAGCTAGCTCAACAGCACTCGCAGGAGAAAAAGCCCCTTGGGTTTTCACACAGTTTGATCAGACCCACAATCTCAGCTGATTGCAGGCAGCAGTGTCACTACACCCAAGGACCTGGACTGAGTCTAGACAGAAACAGATAAAGGCACGAAACACAACCAAAGCACCACCATGCCACTGCTTTCTCTTGTGCAGCCTTGCAGCTTACAAGGACTCTGTCTGGCCCAGAACTTTCCACTCTCCAAACAGAGCTGGAAAGGAAACCCCACAGGCATCAGATCCTTCAGCAGCCTTGGGCTGCAGCACATTCAGGAGATTATCACAATCACAGGTGACACTCTAGGAGATGAACCACAGCCGCTCACCCTCTCATGACAAAACTACGTTGTCCATCAAGCAACCCCCTTGAAGCAGAGCAGAGCAGCAGTGAACTCATCACGCTCCTGAACACCACCACGGGACAGCCTGAGCCTCTCACTGCTCTCCCATAGCACAGAGCTGTTCTGACAAGCTGTGCTCAACACTGAGACAACAAACTTGGGTCCAGACTCAGGCATTTGTAGGCAATTAGCTTGTGCTTTGACTGCTTGATCAGCTCACAGCTCTTTTTTTCCCCCCCTTCTCATTTGTTATCTGCAAATAACTCAAGGGAAGCCCAGGCTCACACCTTGAAAAGGGCCCCCAGGAGCCAGCACAAGCCAGCCAACAAGTGGGGAGTGGGTTCAAGAGAAAGGAATCAAGTCTCTGCTGCTCTTTGCATCCAACACAACACAGCCCCTGGGAGCTCAGAGGCCACCGGCTAGAAAGGCCTGAAGTCCTAACGCAGACACACAACCTTCCCTCGCTGTCACCTTGTACTCGCTCAGCACTAAGAGATTCCATTGAAAATGCCATTAACATTTAAGAAAGGAAAAGAGCATTCTGCACAACCCAGGCTATGAAAAAACCCAACCCCCTCCACATCTCTGGGGTCAGCCTGGTATAATAAATAACCTCACAGCACCTCATCTGGGTGGGGGAACTTAGCCACCAACAGCCCCCACCTGCAGCGATCTTTGGTGATGGTGAACGAGAGTGCCCACACCTGGAGCTGAGTCCAACACCGAACATAAGCTAACAGGTGTTAAAGTAAAGCTGTCAGTGAGAGCTGCTTGCCTTTCTGCAGAAAGAATGGAGCCATGATGCTCGGTGCCCCTTCAGCGGCTGGATGCCCTCACTCCTACCCTCACCCTGGGGACTTCGAGGCTGCCACATATTCTGGTGGAAGAGGACATGACCCAGCTGCCCAAAACCAGAGTCACTACAGGCACCACGACCCTTCCTCTCCGACGTGCCCCCCTCAGCTAGTCAGACATGCAGCCACACGGCGGTATCCTGCCTCCTGCCAGGCCTTATCCACCCCTCACAGTTACCTCAGGACTTCATTTTCCAGAAGCAGAACATTTCATGTTTGAGGCGGAGGACATCTCTGCTGTCTGCCTAAATCACAACCTGCTTGTAATTTAATTCAACCTCCTCTGCTGCCCGTCGCAAGCAGGGGTTTACGGCGCAGTTCACCAGCTGCTGCCTTTCGGCCCAGCCAGGGCTGCGCTTCAGCAGCTGACAACCAACCCCCCTGCTGAAGGGCTTCTGTGCCCCACGTTCAGGTGTGAAACCCAGACCTCCCAACACCTTCCTCACCCCAACCCAGCCTCCCTTTGAGAGGACTCCTTTGCTGCTTTTCTCCCTACCATTGCCCACCGAGGTGCTGCCCAGCTCCCTGGCCCTTCCTGCTGCACACAACGCCCTCAAGCATGTTCTTATGCTGAGCTCCTGAGTAAGTTTGCTCTGACCTGAGAGGAAAAAATAAAATAACAAGAAATAGACATGGTGTGCCAGTACTTAGGAACACAATGCACAAGCCTCCCACTGTTTTGGGCTTGTTTCACCTCCTGCAAAGGCTGACAGCCCCGCCAGCCCACGCTTACACCATCCTCAGGCCTCGGGGGAGCAGATAAAATCTGTACAAACAGCCCTGAGGATAAGAGAGGAGCACCCACTCCTCACCCATCTGTTGGGGCACTCTGTTCAGCAATCGGGTCCCTGGGATGTGTCACCTGCAGGGTCACAAAGCACCAGGGAAGGGGCAAGGGTGACCTAGCTCGTGGCTGAGCCCCCAGAGGGTGTGGGAGTGGGCAAAGCACAGGGGAGACACAGCACACTGCTCTTTTCGTGTGGTAAAAAAAAGAAAAATAAACATACCAGGCTGGTTTTCCTCAGTGCAGGTGAGTCAGAGGAGCCGGTGCAGGGTTTAAACACTCCCTATCTCCAAGTTATGCCGCCTGCCCCAGCCTGGTACAGGAGCACTCACCCGGCGGCAGCAGCCCCTCAGCAACTCTCCTCAGCACGGCCGCTGTGCTTTCACTGCACCCTGATGGAGCAATGGCTGCACCTGGGCTCATGCCTCTCCTCACACCAATGCATTGTGCAAAGGCGTCATGCATCGTGCACGTTTGCAGCCCTCCCACCTTCCTCCCATACACCCTGAAGTCTGTCAGCCACAGGCATGCGACCCTGATAGGAAGCAGCAGTGCCCGCACCCCCTGTCCAAGTGCCAAAGGGCAGGATCTGTGATGGTTTTTCAGTGAGGAGGTGGGTTTTTCCTTTCTGAACCACTGATTTGGGGTTTGGGTTTGGGTTGGGGTGGAGGGGAGCTGTAGGAGGCACAGCTGCAGCACCCCAGCGTGCCTAGCCCTGAGTGCTGCGGGGTGCTGAGGAGGTAACGCAGACATCGCTGTGCCATAGCTTGACGGAAGTCCAGGGGGATTTGCTGCAGGTGATGAAGACTTCACACCAGACGTGCTTACCTGGAAGAAGAGATGGGGCCGTGCCAAATGGCAGGCAGCAGGTCTCAGAGCACGGGCCGTCAACGTTGGCACAGGGGCTGTGCCAACGGCCCGCCATGGACAGGCTCCCGCAGCCAGACGGCAATTCCTTCCTGCCTCTGCCAGCTTGAAACGAACAGCGAGCAGCTGCTGCC
The DNA here is from genome assembly GCF_964211835.1 of Anser anser. Lineage (NCBI taxonomy): Eukaryota > Metazoa > Chordata > Aves > Anseriformes > Anatidae > Anser > Anser anser. Next base: position 5,509,580 of record NC_139738.1, on the reverse strand, counting down.
CCATCTAATCCATCCTCCGAGCCCTTTCCCCTTTCCCAGCCCAGCAGCTATATACTGAGAAGCCACAGAAACCTTGCCTGTAACTTGGGCCGCATCTGTAGAAGCTTTTCAAGCTGAGGGCTTGAAAATGTGGGAGGTTGCTGCAGCGTGCTGGCCTTCCTGGTGTGCACACACCCAGGGGAGGGTGCTGCGAGCAAACCTCACTCAAGCATGGCTGCAACGAGAGGTAAATGCTTGGCACTCCTCTGCGTGCATCGGTTCAGTGCGGGCCCAGGAGGTGTGGGGTGGCCGCTTGGTCTCACGGCTGCATTTTGCTGCTGCAACATGGCATGGATGGAAATCCTCAGCCAGAAGTTCATGCTAGGCCTTGTGGTGCCACAGGAGAAGGGAGATGAATCTCATTCTTGTGGGGTCGGCACGATCTTCATACACTGGCAGAAGCACGGTACGGATTGGAGGAGGAAAAGGGCTCCAGAAAACCTGGACAAAGCTCCATCTGAGCCAGCCCTCCTCAAGGCCTGTGTAGGAGCTGGACTGTTTGTTGGCTTGTCTGACGTGCAACAGTGACAGGGTGACGAGTGAGGGAGCCAAACGAGCGAATGCCAAAATCTTTTATTTACAACAGTCTCCAAAAATCAAGGAACACTGAAAATAGTGAGGGTAGGAGACGACTTACAAAAGTAACACGCGTACGTTACCGTTGGGAATTGTGCTACATCACTCTGAGAACCAACACTCTAAGGTCTGCACAAGACGCGGTGAAACGGCAGCGCCTCGGGGTGCTCAAACCTCTTCTCCCCAGCTCTCGACCCATCCTCCCTCCCGTTTGCTCTCTTCTGCTCCCACCTGCAAACCTTCCTTCTCCTGGCCATGGCCCTCCCATCCCCTCCAGCAGCCACCCGGAGGAAGAGCGGCGGGGATGAAGGGTCCCACACCACACGACCACCTCCTGGGGATGGAGACAGGCCGTGAGAGACTTCCAGCTTTGGGACCCTAGGTCTAAGCCAGGGCAGAGGAGTTGGCAGAGGCCTTTGAGACAGCATAACCTGTGAACTGTGGCTTGCACGCTGTGCGGGGTGAGCAGTGATTTCAGAAGGAATAACCGAGAGACTGTGTTTGCCCTGCCTGGCTGCAAATCAATCAGCGCAGCTTCACTGCTGGACAGCATGGGAGGATTTATATGTGTTTAGGGGGTTTATAACCTTCCAGGAGGGCAGGCCACTCTGGTAAGAAAATTCAGTGCAGGACAAGCAAAAAGAATTAGATGTTGTGACATAAAGCAACATGCCAGTTTGCTCCAGCGGAGACAAAGCCAGGGGTCTCAGGAGACCCCTGCACCCAGACTACCATATCCGTGCTCCCAGCAGCTCCGTGAGCATGCCCCATGTCCTTCTTGGGGATAATTCGAAGCTGACTTTGCTCTGGCACCATTTCAGGTCCAGCAGGGATCGAGAACACAGCCCAGCACAGCCACCAATTCCTTTCCAGGATCTGCAGCCTTTGCAATTGCCAGGGTTGGTGGCCAGCCCTGATGTCCCTGTTGCCTCTACAGACTCTGTAGGAGCCCAGCACCTCAAGAGCCACTGCAACAAAAGGAAACAAATGGAGCAAGGAGACCTGGGTCCATTTCTTCCTCTGACGCTGATCTTTGCAAAGCACATCAACTTCGTTCCTCCTCACTCCAAAGCTGATTTAGGCAAGGCTGCTGTGAACAGGGGCTCTATTGTCTCACCAGTGTCTGTGGGGAACCCTGAACTCACTCAGCAGCTCTCCTGAAGGCAAGGAGCAGCAGCAGCTCTGCACGTCTCAGTGCTTCAACAACGGGGAACAGTGCCCAGGGCTGCACAGGAGGGGGCTTCTGGTCAGGACAGGACCTGCTCCATTTTGTAGGAAACTACATTTACCAAATGTCATCCTGAAACATTAACATCAGCTTTTCAGAAGGTATCCTTCAAAACCGGATTTTACCGGGAAAAAGAAGAGTGGGCAGCTACCAAATATTTCACTGCAGTGTGCTGTAACTGAGCACTTGTATACATTTCTTTTAAAGTGCAGCAGTGAGATTGTTTTGGAATGGAAAAACAGTGCATTCGCCTCCAAGTAAGGCTGGGATCAAATATTTCCATGACACTGGGCTGCTGTGTTCAACTGTTTAAACATCAAAATTGGCAGCTTTGTATGAAGCATTTTAGCACCTTCACTTCCTCTGTCCAAGAAATTCTCCCTAAGAAAATCTCCGGACAGTTTTAGTCCAGCCTCCGTGAGCATCTTAGGCAAAAGCAGCTAGCACCGAAAAGGCCGAGCTTTGCTCAGCAAGACAGGGCCCAAGAGATGGTCTAGGCAACAGAAGAGTCATCAGAGAAAGAAGATAGGCAGAGATGTGGGAGGAATTAATTTAGGGCAAGCATCTGCTCCCAGAAAAGAGCCAGACAGGTGAGCCCTTGCTTTTTATTGCTGCAAGCATCTGCCTCAGAGCACTCATTCCCAGCAGGGCTGTCAGCCCCACCTTTGCATTTGCTCAGATAAACCCATCCATTTTCTTACCCCTATAATTTTATGAATATTTTCTAATGTCAAGGGGGACGCTGTCTACATGGAGATGAATGTACACATCTGCCACTGATTTATTGTCTCCGCAGATGGTTGGGGAGATCAGGGTGTTGCAAACATTTTGGGGAAGGACAGGCCCTGCCTCTATGTCTCTTTCACTCCGTAGCATGTGGAGAAAACACCAGCCGCCCTGACCACAGAGCTGTGCAGAGTGAAGTGGGGACAAGGGGAAATATTTACTTAGATCTTACAGACAAGTGTCATGACCATGAAGTTGTCAGCTTACCAATGTCCAGCGGGTCCTTGCACTGAAAAGCTTCATCTGGGATCATCTCCTGGCTCTTCTGGCATCTTACTACAATCTGGAGAAGTTTCTCCTCCTTTCTCTGCCTCCGTCTCCTCGCTGGATGGGCACAACCTCCTCAGTATGCTTTTGTGAGTCATCCGCTACAGCTCTGCACTTACCTCAGGCTCTCTCATTTTCCTTTCTGAACGAGAAAATCATTCAGAAAGCGAGGGCAAGGTGATGTTCCTGCTCCTGCTAGTGCCAGCCAGCCCTACGGCACTGACTGTGCCTGGGCTGGCCAGGGAGGAGGAGGGAAAACGGCAGCCTTTCCTCTCCCCTGCCTGCTCCAGAAAACGGGACGGCTTCTGCCAGGTGCTAACAACTCGGTTATTTTTATCTGAGATCAGACAGTGCCAGATCAGACCTGAAACACCAAAGGTTTTCCACTACTTTGAAATTAACCTTTGCTTTCCAAGAGTGGCTGAGCATGGTGTGCCCAGCATCACTCTGGAGGTGAGCGACTTACATAGCTTCTTCATAGTGATCAAAACCACAGGACACCTGGGGCCTGCCTGAATGCGCTTTAAGTTTTACAGGATTCAAAGCAGATCTATGCCATGCCTTAAAGACCTTTCAACGCTTCTCCGTGCTCACAGAAGGAGGGACTTTCTGCAAGGCAGCACTTAGCACCTTCCTCTCTTGCCTGCTGACCTGGAAATATCCATCAGCTTTAATCACCCAAAGGAGGTCGAGCTGCAGCCAGAGCACCCTAGGCAGCAGCACCGGGGCTCCCTTGCTCTCCCCCTGCAGCACCCACGTAGATCTCTGTATATCATCAGCACGCTGCCCTCCATGCTCGCTGCCACGTAGCGGTGCTCAGGGCACCACCAGTAATTAAATCTGGAGAACGGACATCAAGGAAAGCAGGACTTGCAGATCAATGTTGTGCTGTGATGCACACAGCAGCTATCAAAGAAGCACTGGTTTAGGAGAGTTTAAAAATACTTCCCAGAACCATTTATTCATGGGCACAAGGTTCATCCTGTAGGAACTGGGACAGACCAGAGGTAGGGGCCAAGAAACATTTAACACTGCAGAAAAAGGTAACTCAGCTGCGCTGTGGAGTGGTGAGGAAGAAACTAGATCTGGTCTGCTTATGCTTTCACCACCTTCACTGCCTGCAGCAGGAGCGCTCTGGATTTTCCCTGGCATCAACAAGGCCCAAGGAGATTCCTGTCCTCACACTCCTCTCTCCATCTGATACCTTTGGGAACCTAGTTCAGGAACAAACATCTGATCCGGTTTCAGAGGGATGGCACGATGTGAAGGCGTAAGAGACGGGCAGGGATCAAAGCAGGGACTCAGCGAGCCGCACAGAAGCAGCTGCTGGTCTGTCCCAGCAGCACAGCCCCAGAACATCGCTGGCGCTGGGGACCCGCTTCCTGGCATTTCCATTTTAAAAAGGGGGTCAATCCAGACAGAGAATGCAAAGCCACCAGGGACACGGTATCTGCAAACGAATGAGGACTCAGGCTGCTTTCTGGCCACCTCCCTCTGCTGGCATCCCTGTAAATAATGTTTAATGCATCTCCCAGTGGGCCTGACCCCTCCCCCTCTGCTGAGGACCAGATGCGCTGCATCTCAATGCACACACTTAGTTATTTCAATTTTAAGAATATGATGGAATCAGTGATGCTTAAAATGTACTTGTTAATGGCACTAGTTTGCAATTTCATTTTACTTTAATATAAACCATCTGCTGTGAGCAGGCAGCAGCCGCAGGCTGAAGCTCTGCTGCCTTCTTGTCTGCACGAGGGAGGGGGGTCTCGGAGCTGTCACAGAGGATGCACCGCTGTGTGTCCGTGCATGCTGCCAGCTTCGGGCTCTGCCTGGCCGCAGGGCTTAGCTCGCCCCCAGGTTAAGGGCTGGCTGCCAGGTCCAAGAGCAAAAATCGTTGCAGGGAGCTGAAGGCCTTCTGTTCTCTCTCCACCATGAAGAGCAGAGGCAGTGACTGGTGAGGTCACACAGGGAACAGGAACTGGGACTGCCCAAGATCTCTAGTTTTAATCCCACAACAACCCCAGTAAGGGCTGGCTGGGAAATATGTCCCGTGCAATGAGGTCACTGCTGGCCACAGGACACAGCAAAGGGGTCCGGACACTGCTATCCCTCAGGCCTGTCCATCAGCTCACTGCTGTTGCAAGGCTCACGCAGTGATGCACTGGCCTGGCAGGGGGCAGGACATCACCTCAAGAGCCACTGTTTTAATGCTGACCCTGGCCAAGAAGAAGGTAAGGACAGAAGGGAAGGTTTCTGAAAGGGAGCAGAGGGCCTGACTTCTCCCCTTTATCTCTGTGGTTCCAGAAAGCTCTGTTCATTTAAAAAAAAGAAAAACAGAAAGAAATTTGAGAGAAGGATACCTCCTCCCCTCCTGCTGATGGGCTGAGGAATTCCCTGGGCAGCCCTCACTGTCCGTCATCCATCCATCACTACTGAAATAAATACAAGTTTAGAGCAAAACCTATTAGAAAATAAAGTGCATCTGGAGTTGAAAAACTTCTGGAAAAAAAGGGCTTTTTTTTTCCTCTTTTTTTTTCTTACAAAAAATATCCTTTAAAAAAAAGAAAGAGAAAAGAAAAGGGAGCAAGAGGACAGAGCGTGTGGCTCTTGGCGTAAGGTCTACAGGGCTGTCCCGTTAGGGAGGGGGATGTTAAACCCGCTCTTCAGCAGGGCAAGGCAGATGCATAGACCCAGCAGGCCGGCGAGGAGCACTCCTGCCACAGCCTTGAGGCAGGAAGTCCTGCTCCGGGTGAAGGTGCCGGGCCCCATGATGCTCAGCAGGGCTGTGCTCACAGTCAGCGTGTACAGGATGGAGACCCCTGTGTTGAGGGCCACGATCTTCCCAAACTTGGCGAAAGGGGCGATGATGCAGAAGAAGAGGGGGACGGTGGCGATCCCTGTGGTGACGGCGCTGGAGACGATCGCCACTCCCACGTGACGGACTGCTTCAATCGTCCTCCACTGGCGGCACGCTGTGGGGTCCTGGCAGAAGGGACGGCAGCGTTAAGGGATTGTGGGGACAAATCCATCAGAGGCAAAGGCTGCTGGATTTTGTGCCTCCATCAGTGCCTCCTTTCAGCCATATCAGGCTGACTGCTGGGCCCACATGACAGCCACTGTACCTGGGGAACAGAGATCCCCAAGCTTTTGGGGCATCCATCTTCCCCAAGAGGGAGATGTTAACCAGGCTGGAGGAGGCCTGGAGGTCCAGCACAGCAAGCCAAAGTGACTTGCTGAAGTTACAGGATGAGTGGGGGGCTGTTCTCGTGCAGGATTGTCTTCAGTGGGGCATGAAAGGGTATTGCTTTGGACACAGGTGTGTCCAGTGGCCAGTGAGAGAGGGACAACCATGTGGGTTGGACCCTCGGCTGGGTTTACTGTACGACCATGTGGGTTGGACACCGAGCTGCTTACTGTCGCCAGGTACCCCAGCTCACATCAGTCTCCGACAGCTGGAAAAGCAGCAAGCAGCTCAGGCGTGCTGTGAGGTTGGCAAGACATCCCCCCTTGCCCATCATGCCTCGTGTCCCGCATCACAGCCGAGTGGTACAGAGGGCACAAGAGGACACAAGGCTGTAGGAGGAAGAGAGCTCACCTCTGTGTGGTGCAGTGGCAGGTTTTCCCCTGCCAGCAGGTAGCCCTCCACCAAGTGCACGCAGTAATCAACAGAGGAGCCAACGAGGATGGAGAGAGAAATGGCTTCCACAGCCCCCATTTCCCAGCCAGACCAGTACATGATGGTCACCACCAAGCAGACCACCCCTGCGTGAAAAAGGTCGCGTTAGGCAAGTTTAAAGGACGCAGGGAGTGCTGCCCAGCCCTACTGCTATGGCTCAGTCAGGGATTTTGAGATCATAGCCCTGCAGGTCTCCATGCTAGCCAGTTGGAATCTTGTACATGTCCTGCCCACAAAGGCAAACACCTCCCTCACCTTCCAGTGGCCATGGGACCATTCACAAAGGCACTCAGACCTGCTCGGAACAGCAAAGCAACTAACTGAAATGTCAGGCAAAAAAGACAGACTGATGCCAATCCAAACTAATGCTTGCTAACAGAATCCAAGCACAAGCCAGTGCGCTTATGTGCACTACAGGCAAGAAGGCCCTTTGTTTTGTTCGCTGGAGTTTACACACAGCCCGAGCACATGTACAGATTTTTCTTAAAGGCAAGAGTGATGTTTGTTTGTGAGTCATGTGTGGGAGACTAAGTGGTTTTAAAATGATAGATTTGATTTTTTAAACTGGGAAGTTTAGCAACACACTTAGTCCATAATACCGTCAAATCACCAGCCAGGGAGAGGGAGCTGTTTACAAATTTGCTTCAAATGCTAACAAAACGGCTAAAATATTCAGCTTTGAAAATCTCCCACTGCTTGGAAACAGCAGCCATGGTGCAGATCCTTGGGAAGGAGTGCAATTGTTATTCAGAACATGTGGGACTTAATCACATTATTATACATAACAGGCAGGGATGGCATTTGGGTAGCTAAACCCCTTATTTAAACAAATAGAAGGGATTGTGTAGATAAAACACACTGGGAATTAGACACACAAATCTGTTTTCCCAAGGAGGTTCCTGTGCATTTGTTGAGAGTTTCTCCCATTCACCTAGGTACATCAGGATTGAGTCCAGGAAAGCCAGAAGAGTTTACACAAAGTAGGAGCAATTCAGTTCAAATCACTGGAGGCTCAGCAGTGCCACAACCCAGCAATTTCAGAGGAAGGAAAAGCTTGGCACAATGGGATTGGTTTTTTTACCTAAAATGCTGAGCAGCACCGGCAGCAGGAGGAGGATGTGAGTGGTGAACACCGCCACTGCAGCCACACAAATAACCAGTGAGAGGATGAGACCGTACAGGGCACTCTGCACTCCTGGAAAAGAAAAGGCCAGATAATTTGAGTCTGGGATGGTGACAGCTGGAGTGAGGGGGGCACCGTGTCTCTGCTGGTGACAAGGCAGGCAGGGACTCCTGCTGGCACAGATGGAAAGGGGAGGATGAGAGTGGGAAGTGGGTGATCCAGGTCCTATTCTTGCCTCCCCCATCTACAGGGGATATTCCCTCGCCTCTATTTCCCTGGGCCATGCTTAGGATTTTGAAAGTATATGCTGCTTGGGATAGAAATGGGCTTTAGGACTTTGCACAGCAATGATAAGGGACTTAGCACAGCAATGATAAGGGATATAACTCTTGCCCATAATATGGAGCGAAGAGTGCTGTGAAGATACAGAGAGTCTAGGTTCCTCAGGGAGAGAACTATGGCAGTCACTTGCCTATAATCTCCATGAAGATCTGCTTCCAGTGCTCACAGGTCTGGAAACCATGTCGGAGAGCAGAGCCCTCTGGGAAAAGCTGGAGTTGCTGCTGCAGAAATGTCTCCCATTTCAGATAGTCAGCGTATGTCTGGAAGGAAGATTTCCCTTTGTAGGTTGTCTGTAAGAAGATTAACATGTTATTCTTGTGTCCTGCTCTCTGAGGCAGGGTATGCAAGGGTAGAGGTAGAACAAGCCAGCTGGAGAGCAGATGAGCAGATCTGCCACCAGCTCTTGCCCGAGCTCTCACGCTAAGAGCATAAGCAGCTACTTCTTAGCAACTCGTGAGTGGAGGCGTCTGTCTGCAGCCAGGCACAAACACTAGCAAGCACCAATTATGGCTGCAAATGAAAGTGGCCAGTGCAGAAAGAGCAGAGCTAAAACCCCCGAAGTCACGAGAAGAAACTGTCACAGGGATAGATGGCGATGACGTGCTCACCGATTCAAACGCCATAGAGATCCACTGCACCTTCCCATCCTTCACTCCCACTGCCCCATGAGAGAGCTGTCCAGGCAGCAGGTTCGGCTCAGGGATGTTCTTGCACTCAGGGTGCAACATCTGCAGAAAGGAGGAGATGCTATAACCTGGAGAGAAAGAAAGAGCAAGGGATGGAGGACAAGCAAGGGATGGAGGACAGGACAGGGAAAGGGAGCACATGGGAACAAAGGTGAAGAAAACAAGTGAAAGCTCCAGCTCTCACTTGTCAGCAGCTGCTTGCCCCTGCAACTCTGACTTGCAAAAGCACTTGATCTCAGCACCAGAGCCCTCAGCTGCTTCTAGCTTGAGAGGGCACACTCGGTGCCATCAGCACCAAACGGGACATGCCCACGGCTGTCCCCAGTTGTCAGGAAGCAGTACAGCCAGGCAGAGCTGTGCTGCAGGCAGCTCAGGAGAGCTGACTGCTGAGAAACCCTTCTCCTCCCTGCACCGTCTGCATTTATCACTGACTGGTGCATTCATTTCCTTTCCGTGCTTCATCAAACTGGAATCTGAAAGTTTAAGAGCCCTTCGCAGCTATGTTCCTCAGACTGGAGGGTGAGAAGCAGTCTGTGCCCAGGGACCCAGGATCTCCCCAAGGACCCCACGTACCAGAGGGCAGGCACTGAGCCCCTCCTGGCTTCACCAGCTCGGTGTTGCTGGCGATGGCTTTGCAGAGGCGACACAGGTTGCCAATCTCTTTGAAGAGGTCGAAGCTGTCATCATAGATAACGCTGCCCTTTCACAAGGAGACACAACAACAAGAGCACCACACATGAGGCATGTACACGGCAACTGGCACAAGGCAGAACCTGATCCTGGGCACACGGCCTGGGACCATCTTTTACAGACCACAGGTTTCTGCAGTGAAAAGAACATCAGACATCTTTGCCTCACCAGACAACCCAGGAAAAAATTACATAAAAAATAAAAAATAAATCAGGCAGTGTGACTGAAGCGCTGATGAGTGTGTGGCTACCAGGGCATGCCCCAAAACATCAGGGTCTGCCTAAGGAGAATTTTTGATTCTCTAGCAGTGCCCAGCACTTAACTCCAACTTTCTGCCCACCCCACTGCTTGTGTTTCATGCCGCCCACTCCAGAAGCAACAGGCAAAGGCTGATTCTGCACAGTGCCCTCAAATCAGAAGGCAAGAGGAACAGCAGAAAGCTGAAACGCATCTGCCAACTGACCAGAGCTGCATATAATTTTGCTGGGGAAAGGCTGGGAGTACGTCAAGGTACCAGATTTGGGAGATAAATTGTTCCTGAAAAAGTCACATTTAGGAATGTTTCTCTTGAGTAATTGATATGTATTTTTTCCATGTTACTATCTCATAATAAAATAAGCAATTACAGAAAAATATCTTGACTTTGTAGTGACATTTCCATACTGAGCTCAAGACGGGTTTGCTTCTAAAATCCCCAGGAAAGCCAGACTTAGACTAAAAATTAGAAGGTTAGATATTGTGCTCAGAAAGAGATTTTCTGAAAAGTCTGAAGTGATTTCACTAAAGGGCTTCTTCAACTCCATTATTCATGAATTTGTTAAACATAAATGTGGTTTTGGCTCATCACAAAGCTGCCACCTCTGCCACTCCATCTGTCTAGACTGCTGGACCATACTGCCTGGGCAGCAGAGATTAACTAGATAACATCCAGGGAGACCTTCCTTCACCCATCAGCCCCAGGCATGCCTGTCCAGCATGCCAGGATTTGTGTACCATGTCTCCAATGACGTGGTTGTCTGAACGTCCTGTGCGATTAATCCCTCGGATACCAAAGACCACAAACACCATGGCTCCTGTGTCCACCAGCGGCCGCACTGCTGGCTTCCCGCAGCCCGTGTTCATGCAAGGATTAAATCCAGAAGTCGCTGACAGCTTTGCTTTGGGTGCTGCTATCAAACACAGAAGAAAGAATGGTTACATCAGAAGAAGGCAAAAACCCAGCTGACTCTTTAGCCCAGTTAGCAACAAGACGTGGCTGAACAGGTACTCATCAGCCTTACCTTTCTCACTGGGAACATAAAGGATGCCTTTGGTGGGTCCGTCGGGGCTAGAGCTGAGAAGGCAGCCAGGAGGTGCCACACACACTCGGCCATGGTAGGGGGGCTTGTGCGACTGGGCGAAATACAGTTTCCTGTGCAACAAAGAGAGTTCATTATGGGAAGGCAGGTGTACTACAGATGTGTCCAAAGCACTACATGGAAAGAGACATTCTCGGGGACAGAGGGAAGGAAAAAGTGAGCAGCTCCAGGCTTGGATCCCTAGCCATTGTGCATTATATGCTGCCTGTTCAGCCCAAAACTTCAGGTGGGTAAGGGCAAGACAAAGACCAGCAAATTCTTTTTGCCACCCAAAGAAGCCCGCAGTGACAGTTCTGCATCTGGCAAGCCCCTGGCATATTGGTGATGTTATGGGCCTGCAAAATAACACGGCAAAGATGGGGCACATGTGCAAAAAGAACTAGGGCCAAGGATGCCACCAGCTGAGGTCAGGACTGGCACCGGACGCTACACATCCCGTATCAGCCATTCAGCTGTACTGCTTTTGCTGCCTGGCCTTGGGTGGGTTTGGGAGGGTTACCGCGTTCGCTGCTGCTCCTTGGCGGCCACATAGAAACTGAAGTCGAACTTCCAGCCTCTCTTGGTATCACAGGACAAGGTGGTCATCATCCACTTCCTGGGGCTCGTCTGCTTAAGCAGCCCTACTGTGGACACACAAGCTGTCAGCTTCCTGGTGAAGTTACCGAAAGGCACTCTATACACCTAAGCAATGGATTAATGAAAACAGACACTTAACTCCACAAGGTTGCAGCCTGTCACATGTTAGCATGTTAGCACACACTCCCCTCCTCCCAGGGCACTGGCACAACCACACGGGATGAGCGCTGCAGGCACAAACCCAGCCAGCCCCCAGCCTGCCTCCTTCCCAGGGTGCTGGGCAGCGTGTGACGGAGCCCCTCGCCGCCCCCATTCTCTGTGGCCTAGGCTGGGTGGTGGCTGCTCTGTCCAGGGTGAGGGAGATACGAAAGGCAGTTCTGCTGGGGGTGCCTATGCCCAGCGTGGCCTGTGAACTGTGTCGCCTGCTCACCAGCTATCTGGGCATGGGCAGAAGGAGGCAGTGGGAATCCAGCTGGTTCAGCTGCAGTTCCACTAAAGTAAGACCAGCTGATGATGCCAGGCCTCATCTGATCCCCAGATGCCCACACTTCTCCTATTGCTGACAGTACTGTGGCAGTGCAAGGCATAATCTCTAACAATGCCAGGTATAACACCCTCTGCGTTAGCTACCTTACTGCAATGCCCTGGATATTTCACCCTGAGCTACCCAGGGCCCTGTGGAGAAACAGGAGGCTCTTGTGCTCACCTGCTGAGTGCTGAACTCTTGATATAGGGGTCCAACATCCCTGGACTGACTCACCTGAAATGAAGGCACCTCCCCATCTCCCGGTGACACCATCTGCCAGGGGGCAGGGACACTGGCGTTGAGAGAGAATCTGTAGATGGCTGGCCTTCCCTTGCTTCTGGACTTGGAGATATACACAGTCCCCTGCAGATCTGGAGCAAACAGAGAGAGGACTTGAGGGCTAGTGGTACTTCTCAACCAGCAAATCCTACAGACATGGGAAGGGGGGGGTTCCTCTGGTCTGTTGTCTCCTCTGGGGCAGCAGGCGCAGCCTCTGCCTTCTAGCAGCACAGCACAGATTTCAAAGGATTTCATAAATATATCCTGAGCTGCAGTAATTCCTGATGGCTTATTGATTCATGTCAGCTCAGGACCTGGCCCAATAACTCTTTTATTCTCAAAATCCCCTGCAAAGCAGGCTAAATTTACTCTCCTCATGGCCTGCCAACAAGGCTGTGATACAGGAAAGGGATGCAAAGCTCTGAGCTCCTAGCCCTCAAACTAGTGCTCCTAGTGCTCAAACTAGGCAGACCAGAGGGATTTGTCACTAGGCTGTATTGCCACCTGGACTATAGGACCCTGTCCTGGAGAACAGTAGGCATTCGTTGGAAGGGGGATGGTAATGATGACCCTGATATATAACATCCAGCACCAAACCAGGGCTCAACAGGGCAGTGTCCAAAGAAAATTATTCCCCATCAGTTAGTCTGAGGTCATATGATTTATGTTTTTTGTTTGTTTGTTTGTTTATAAGATGGGGCCAAAAATCAGTCATCATGTCCCACTTACCTTGCTGCCCTGTATCACTTATGCTCCCTTTGCTTCCCCAAGGTGACCCTGAGCCTCTCTTCTTTTTTTCCAAGGAAGTTCGGATGTTGTTCTGCAAACTGTGGGGCTTTTCCTGAAACAAACCTGTCCAACAAGGTTACTCAGGGAGGAAAGAGTGAATGGCATGACAAAGAGACCTACCAGCCCTGCACATGCCACTCACTGAAGTAGGTAACACATCAGGGACTCTGCCATCTAACACCAAACCCTGAGCACAGAGCCACAGACCCCAAGCTGGTCACTGGCACAGTCCCTTACGAGTAAAAATAGATCATGTTCCTAGACTATAAAGAAATTAGCTCTAGCAGAAACACTCAGGCAGTTCCTGGCTAAAGCAGCTGTTCAAAGTACTCTACTCCTACAGACAACTCCACCATCCTACTCCCAGTATGTGCCTTCCTTCAGCAGGATCCATCCAATACCCAATGAGGTATTTTTAGAAATGCAGTCCTCCGTCTCATTTTCTAGCTCCCCCAGCTCAGGGTCTGGGCCAGGCTGCATCCCCTGTGTTCTGGGGGCCAGCACTCTCACCTGAGCAGGTAATGCAGGAGATGCCTTCAGCACTCAGGTTGTATTTCAGGTCTAGCAGCACCTGGATGTTTGTGTCTGGCCGGAACAAGACGGGAGCACGGCTTGCTGGACGGAGGCGGCTGGCAAAGAATATGGATAGGAGCAAAACAACGAGAAAGAGACCTGCAAGGAGAAGCCCGGGTAAGTGTATGGGACCCTGTGTGCATCTTGCTCTTAGGACATAGCAAGGGCATGGAGGAAAGATGCTATTTTTAAGAGGAGAAAGGAACAGCCCCTAAAGCACAGTGGCAGCTGGGCTTTCAGCCCCATGCCTGGATAACACCATCAGGAACTGTCATTTCAGACCTGAGTGAAAGGAGAGGGATGGAAAAATCTCCAAGTTCCTCATGCAGTCCCCTTAGGGACCGTCTGTTCTGGGGATACTCATCAACTGTGTTAGAAGCCCTCTATTAAGTCCCCCTTCTCAGTCTCTTGTCACTAATAATCAAGGCTTGGAGACGGATTGAGATGCTGTCAAACCCTCTAAAACCCATGCAGATGGAACATCCCCCCTCCTTGCTTACCCACAATCACCCATCTGCTCTTTACCGCAGACCACAGCACCCAGTGCTCCAGCAGCTCCTGCAGATGGGCTATCAAGTGACCTCGGCTGCTCTTCTCCACAGTGAGCTGCAGATTTTCTGGCATCACAGATACCAAGGGAACATCCCCCATTTCCAGGGAGACTAGAAAGAGAGAAATCAAAGGCAGTCTCAGTAGTCAGTGTTATAAGTGCCTCTCAGAGCTTCCTGCTCTCCTTCACAAAATCTCCTTCTGCGAGGTGCTGCACAACTCAGTCAAGCTAGGGTGATGTGATAAGACCCAGGCAGAGGCAGTGGCTTGCCCAGGATGCAATAGGAAGCATCTTTGGCAATTCACTGACATGTGACATCTATACTTCTAAATCTATAGCTCAGCTGAAAGCTTATGCTTCAGGTTATTCTTCCTCTGCCAGATCCCAGTAACATTGTGGATATGGGCACAAGGACACTGCACGCTTCTTGGGCCAAGCAGAATTTGTCCCTTTGTCCCACTGAGTACCTCTTGAAGCTAACAACACGCAGCTCACCTCTTCCTGACTACAGCCTGGCTCCTCCATGATCCCTCCATGCTCAGGGATGCCTAGGGAACTGCCCTCTTCTCTGCAGGTGAGAAGTGTTCACTTGCTCTAGTGGAGTCAAAGAGTGCCTGGCATGCTCTACAGCTGACCCACAAACCATGCTTGATCACCAGCTGGAACAAGCTGCTTTGCTACTTCATGAGTTACCTGATGCCCAGGGGCCCCCAGAGAAAAGCATCCTGCTGTTTGCTCTGCTCAGAGGGGAAGGAGTGATTTCCATACATTACCATCGCATGTGTCCCCAGCATACTAAGAAGACAGCTCTTGCAGTGCAGAGCCAAAGCATAACTGTCTGTGTATCAAATGCTGCTCAGAGCCCACCCTGCAGGGGGAAGGTCTGGGCACTGCCATGGGATCGATGGGCCCTCAGCCAGGGATGTATTTGACTCCAGTTCCACTCTGCTGCTAGGCCCAAAAGCTACTCTCTGCCCAGACCCATCCCCATTGTGGTTTTTAAAAGGAAGAGATCCTAGCAAGTTTTAAAAGCAAGTTTTTAAACAAGAGCATGAACCCTTAAGCACCCTTATCTTTAATCAGAGCTAGACGGAACATCTCCTGCAAACAGGTGGTAGGGCATTTCTGGGCTCTTTTTCTAGATTGCTTGCGCAGTCTCAGGCAACTCATTGCCCCCTCCTTGCCACGAGGGAGGAAGTGCTGTGAGGAGGTCATGCTGGAGAATGACAACGTGTTCTCTTGCCTGCTTCCCAAATGCAGCAACCTGAATGGCAGGGAAGAGGGGAGAACATCCTCTACTTGAAGGTGAGCCATCCTGGTGCTACGGATTCAGTGTTTCATGGCTACATCCATGTGTCAATTGGTGATTCCCAGCACCAAGTACAATCAACTTTAGAGCCAAGAAGATTAGCAAAGCAGTTAGCAAGCATGTATCTGCAGCCACTGAAGATCTCAAAGCTTCCTGCAGCCACCAGTGAGCTCAGATTTCTACCTACAACTTTTGTGACAGCATCACCTCCTGCTTAAAAGCAGGTGAACTGAGCACGGACAGGAAAAGCTCCAGGACGGACAGGACAGCATGGTTCCCCTGAAGGCACTACACAGCAGGCACATACCAGGCTCCTCCTCCACGCTGAGCAGTGGGATGTCATCATCGAGATAGGGAAGCGTCTCTCGGCCTGCTCTGGAGGTGGCCTCGGAGGCAATGAAGAGATCTTCAGCCAGGTGCAAAGCACTCTTCTTGGTGCACTTCTGACTGCAGCTAGATTGGGGCAGAGGAGGAGACAAAGGAATGAGCTTTAAGTCATGTACCCTGAAGTTACCAGTGGTCTCCTTCAGCAACAAGGAAAGCAGCAACAGCCTGCTTCAATTGCTTGGAAAGAGAACAGGCAGTGCCGTGAGCAATTTCCATTGCTAAGTGCTGAGAGGTCAGGGACTGAGCTGCTACAGAAAAGCTGTAGGAGGCTGGGCTGAATAAACAGAGCAGGGCTGAGCCACAAACACTGGGCACTGAGTGACGGCAGTTTCAGCAGTTCATATCCCTGCTAATGAATTAAATCAGGCCAGGTCATCTGCACTGCTAAAGAGCAGGGGAAGGGAAATGTGCTGACTTCCAAACACAAAGCTGCATGCACTGCTTTTGCTTGCAGGCAGGAGCAATGTTGATCTGTCTGCTGGGCTTGTGTCTGCACAGCCTGAGGATTGTGGCTGTGCAGTAAGTGCTCTGAGGACACAAATGGCTCCAACACTTCATGGGATTCAACAAAGAGGTATGACCGACATTTCTGAGCCCGTCTGCTGGGTGGCACCTCCGTGTACACCAGGGAGAAAGATTGGGACCCGGCCCTTCCATTTTGTTTTGATCTGGAAGGGCAGCAGTTATATTTTTCTACCCTTAGAGAACAGAGAATGGCAAAACCAAGCTATCTGAGGGGGATGAGGATGACAGAGAGGATTGGGTATGGATTTGCATACTGTCCTGGCCATGGGCTCCAGCCACAACTTCCCACTCACAAACGGAGGCTCCAGAACTCACCTGGTTTGACAGGAGCTCTCTAGTGGGGACACATAAAGGGTCCATATTCCAAGAGCAGCTGGCATGGTGAATAGCACAGCTACCCAGCAGCAGGACACAATCAGTGACATGAAAAGTCCAAAATCATGCACAGCTGGTATCTGCATGAAGACAGAGAACATGGGGCTGGGATCAGAGAAGTGCTGGGACAGGAAACCTAGAGAGACAGAAGGATATCTGGAGGAACCTGAGAATAGCTCATACTGATCTCAGTCATGGTAGTCAGCAAACCGGGAAGGAACGGAGCTGAGTCAGAGCCTGACAGCCACTGGATTCCTTCTGATCAATGGCACAGGAAATATTGCCATGGATGCGGATACAGAGAGAGTGTGTACTGCTTTTGAGCAGGCAAGAGAGGGCCGTCTAGGGAAAGTAAGTCTGGCATGCCGCTGTGCTCAGAGGGGCAAAAAGATGGTACTGGCAGCTTCACTCTCTTTTAGAGCCTTTGGAAGAAACAGAAAGCCCCAAATCCCAAAACTGCAGCATACCTGAGAGAAGATGTTGGCAGCATATGCTGCAGCTGTGGTCAGGGAAGTGAAGAAGGTGGCCTTCCCCGCTGTCTGGATGGTGTGGATCATGCGCAGCTGCACGTCCTTCAAGTGTGTGGCTTGGCGGTAGGTGTTGATGAAAACAAAGACATCATCAACCCCTAGGGAAAAAAAGAAGCGGAGTTCGATACTTCACTCACACTAGGGACACATGTACTGAAAATCTAATTTCCCCTGAGCTTCTGATCTGAAAATCCTCCCCTTACAGATAATGGAGGGAACGGGCTTGAAAATTTCATCTGCATTTCTCACCATCACCTTCCTCTCTCCTGCAAGCAGCAGTTATGGCAAGGCAACACAGGTAGGTTTGAGTAAGGATGTACTTACCGATCCCCACGATGACGAAGGCAGCCACACCATTAAGTATGCCCAGGTACTGGATCCCAAAAACCACGTGGTACAGGAACAGAGCCACCAGACAGCTTAGCCCGATGCTGGCAATGCCAAAGAATGACAGGAACACTGTAGGAGGAAAAAAACGTGGAGAAAACTCTACTGCTGGCCACCCTCAGGGATTACAGACACCTCCCACCTGCCCTGCTGTGGTACTGGCTCCCAGGATTGTTCTGGGGAGAAAGAATAGCTCAGGGCTGTAGGAGTACAGCTTGAAGACTCCTTCCCATGAGCCCCATCCACAAAACTACATCAGCCTTACACCAGAGTTAGCAAGAGAGGAACCCATATCTCATTCCTGTTCTTCTGTGAGCTTTCCCCCTCCTTTGCCCACAAAGCTCTCCTCTGCAGAATCAAGACTTCCATGACTTTCTGCACGCTGCTGTGCCACAAAGCCAGGTTGGGGCCAGGGCATCAGAGCCTCTCCTGGGGCTTGCCCACAGACACGGGAAGGCACGGCACATTTGGTTTTACGTGAGAGCAGAGCAGCTCTGACTGCAGCCTACCTGAGCAGGAGGTGAGGATGTAGACCAGGACTGCTATGCAGCTACTGCTGATGAAGGCCAGCAGCATGTCATTGTTGAAAGTCCTCCTTACTTCGTAGTCAAACAAATCCGTCCCTCCATACAGCACCTGGACTTTGCTAGGGTGGGAAGATACGAAGGAAGAAGAGTAGGCAGCGTTGAGTGTAATGGCAGCAGAGCCAGGGGATTTAACAAAGCACATCATCTGCCCCAGGGCCAAAGGAGGTCACTGCTCTAATAAACTTGGCAGTTCTCTGAGGAAGCAGTGAACTCAGAGCAGTGAAAGCAGGTTGAACTAGATTGCTGCTGGAGGTAAAGTTCACACAAGAAGGAAGAAAAATAAAAGAGCAGGTCCAATATTTTTAAAATTCCTCCAGTGCCTGGTGGGTCTGTGACACTAATAGACTTCTTGCTGTCAGCAAACAGCTTCTGAAGCCTCAAAAGGCAATTCCATCTAGAATCCTAATCATTGCTTATTATATTAAGCACAAAGGTAATAACCAACGGATGCAGGCAGAGTTAGAGCTTATCAGGAGCCATATGATTTACCAGCCTCTGCTTCTGGAAGCAGACTCTGAGCGGAAGTAATCCAAGATAATTTAAGCAGGAGTACAATAGCTGTGCACCGTAGGAGACTACCAGGAATCCAAGCTTTAGAACTGAGCCTTGGCCCCAAATTCCCTTTTGACTTCTCATAGCTGCAGCCCACTCTGCCAGCCCATTGGTGAGAACAAACACTCGGTGGATGCTTGTTTTCAGCGCTAACAAGGGCTGACTGCACTTCACTCTGCTTTTGAAGATCAGCGTCCCTTCATTCTGGGACCTATTGAGACTCAGAGCTGCAGAGAGCTGGGGACTGAGAAGCTGTACTGCCTTCCCCCAGCTCTCTGGGTACTGGGCTACCTTTTCCTTTTGATCTGTTTTACCTTTTCACTTCCACAAGCATTGAGCAAAGCTCTATTTGACAAGAGCCATACAGACCAGATGGTGAAACAAGTCTGCACTTCCTGAAACTTATTCTGCTCTTACATTCCCCTCCTCATCCCTCTGTGCAAAGAGTGGACACTTCTGGAAGGATTTCTGCTGGCATGAGCAAAAGCAGAACCAGATGCACAGGTTGATGCCCTGAATAAGGGCCATTTCACTCCCTGCACCACATCAGCTGGGGCCAAACTCAGACCAGGAAGGCAGAGCAGTAGCTCTGCCAGAGCCAGTGGGATTGGACTTGTGAAATGGAAGCAAACAGACCCAATGCCAGACAGGGACTGAGCAGAAACACAGGCACTGGATTCAATCTTTGGCTTCCTATCAGTCTCTCTACTGATGTCTCTGGCATATTGCTGCAGTAGGAAGTGACATTAAAGGGAAGCATATGACTGGTTTTCTGCCATATGTCCCCCACCTTCATTCACAGCATTGTGCCACAACCCAACTTTGAAGATCCTTTTTCTCCTTCCTCTGGAGCATTCCACCTTGGCCACTGAGACCGACCAGCAGTGTGAGCTGGCATGGCAAGCCTTCTGAGCCTAGAGCCTTCCAGGTGAGACTGGATGCTTCAGGGTTATCAGAATTGAGCAGACCTTTCATCCCACCTAAACCTTAGGGCCTTTTACAAAGGCCCTTTTGTAAACCTTTTACACCCTGAAGGATCTATTCCAGCCACTCCTTTAGTGCCACAGCAAGCACCATCTTCTCCAACCTCTGTTTTTTCCTGCCCTCATCTCCTCCCTGTCTGAACACACCCTCACCTCGTGGACTGCTTGGCCAGCATGGCCACGTAGGTGACGACAAAGCTCTGGAACTTGCGGCGCTGCTCCTCCCAGCGATCCTCCACTGAGTAGTAGTTCGGCAGCGGCGCCCCAAAGAGGATCTCACTCCGCAGCAGGGAGCTCTTCATGTTCTCAGCAGACAAGCCCTCGTCTACGTACCAGTAGAACTCGGGGTGGGTCATGGCCAGCTCCAAGGATCCTGCAGGAGAAAAGTGCCACTTCTGTTAGGCCCTGCTTAGCTGACCTGGCAAGAGCCGGGAGTTACCTTGTCTTTCAGAGTGGTGCTGACTGCTGCTGCCTTGCAGGGAGCAAGGAGGGCTGGGGAAAGCTGGCTTGCAAAGACTCACCTTGCCCTGCTGCTTTGTGCCTCTGCCTGCAATTCTGCCTATGTGCAGATCCCCCCCAGGGACACATCTTCCCCTGACTGTGATCTCAGCCACAGCTTGCGTGCACGCATCTGAGCTACGGCAGCAATGCATGCAACACCCCCATCAACACCCCCACTGCAGAATGCGCTTAGCTCTCTCATATTGGGCTGTGACCTGCTAGCCCTGCCATCTGACAGAGTCAGGGACAAGGAGATGAGCACACACTCCTCAAAGAGATGCTTGTAACAATACCCTCAGTACCATCACATGCAATATAACTTACAGTGACCAATAGTCTTGGCCTTGGCATGGCAATAAGAAGTTTCTGAGCTCTCTTCAAGCCAGAGAGAACTCTGCGTTCCTATGCATATTGATAACCAAAATCACACAGGAGTGATTGCAAGTGCACTGTTTACTGCTGCTCAGCAGACTCCCAGACGAGTTGATTTCCCCAGTGCTGCAGGCAGGCACATGAGCTGACCTCTTACTCCTGGCAGGCAAACAGCATGCATATTAAGAGTTACCAGGCCAGCAAGCAGCAAGTCACTGCCTATGGTAAGATGATTACCTGCACAGGCAGGAGAAGACCAGGGAGTTAATGAGCAGACTCCATTTCTTTAAGCACACCATGAAGACCAGAGCCAGCCAGTTCTGAGTAAGAGACACTCCCTATATGCCCCCAAAATCCAAGTTCCCTTGAGTTCATGCCAGAAGAACCCAGAAACCAGGCTCTTTCTTGTTTTAGTGGCAGAGCTGTAACACTGGAGCAGATGGAGTTAAGCCTTTGCCTGCTCCCCGTGTGGCTCCTGGACAGCTATCATCTAAAGCACGCGCTGGGGAGACAGATGGAGGCTTCATCCCACAGCCACATCTCACCCACAGACTTCTCATGATTCACCTCTTCACCACACAGAGCTTCTGCTCTGCTGGAGGGACATCATGCAGGGTACGAGCTGGGAGGAGGAAGCAGGGCCTTCCTCCTCTTCTCCTTATAGAAGCCTTTCCAGCTGGTGACTCACAAGCTGCCTTTCAAGTTCCAGAGCAGCCCACAAGCCTCTTTCATCTGCTCCAAAGTGCAGGAAAGCTCATCCCTATTGTCTGCCCAAGGCCTGACATTCTTCTAATGAATCACAGTCATTACAGGAGCCAAGGACCAGTGGAAGGCGTCTGTACAATGCAGAACTCCCCGCACTTGTCCCTGTTGCTCAACTGTCAGGGCCTGCGCGACTCATGGCTGGTGTTGCGGAAAGGGCTTTGCTGAAAGGGTGGAAAAGGAGCCCCAGCACAGAAAAGACAATTCCTCAAGGCACAACAAGGCAGCATCTTCCTGTCTGCAAAAGGCAGCCACCCTTCTAAGCTGTACAGCCCTAAGGAGCTGCCTCAACTTGTAGATGTGTACCTCAAACGTGCCAACCCCGGCCCACACCACTCAGCTCACCTTGGATGTCTGCAAGGTCTTGTCCCATGCCATCGTAGTAAATCTTCCCTCCTCGCTCAGTGGGGAAGAAGTAGGTCATAAGGGAGCTGGGAGGGGAGCAGTAGGAGTAGGAGCCCAGAGGCAGGTCCTTCAAGACCTCATGGGGCTTCCAGCAGAACTCCCGGAAGCGAGGGTGGTCCATGATCTTGCGTTCAACCTCGTGGATGGTAACCAGGCGCTCGGTGGTGAAAATGTTGTTCTCGGCGTCCCCCCGAGCCAGAAAAATGAGCTCAATGCGCCAGTGCGCATGTGTCTGTGTGTTGGCACTAACGTAAGTGTTTGAGTAGTCCCAGCGCGGGGCGCCCCTCTCCACTCGGGAAGTCTGGTTTCCCAGGTTGAGGTGGGCACGAGGTTTGGGGGGGCTAGTCCTGCCCTGCGGGGTGCTGCGCTTGGCCCGCGCACCGCCCCCCAGGTGGGAAGCATTGAGGTGGAGCTGTTGGAGCTGCTCAAAGATGAGCCTCTGCAGGGTCTCGGAGGTGAAGTCAGCGAGGTCCCGGCGGTTCCTCCCCCATGACCCAAACTGGGACTTGAGGGCCAAGGCAAGCGCATCGAAGCGCTGGGAGGACTCGTGGTTACGGATCTCAAAGGCGTTGTAGGAGATGTCAATGTCCAGGGCTGGGTAGTGGAGGAACATGACAACAGCAAGCACAGCGGGGATGGCGCAGCCAAGGAAAAGGATGAAGCCGGCGCAGTACGGGTTGGTGAATATCCAGCCAACAATATTCCAGAAGCCAGTCACTGGCAGCGTGACACGCAGTGGCCTGGCTCTGCACGGGCTTTTACCACACAACAGAGCACCCTCCTGCCTCTTCCGTGAGCTGAAGGCAACCTCTTCATCCTCCTCGTCTAGCCAGGAGTCCTGTAACAAGGGGTCATCCTCCGTGTCCATGTCCAGTGCCTGCACAAAGGGGGAGAGAAAAGCGGTCAGCAAGGCTCTGGGTGTCACGAGGCACAGCTGGGGATGCAGAGCAGTCACCCAAGGGTCTCGGTGGTGGAGCCAGGGTGGGAGGCACACTCCAGCCCTCTCAACAGCGATGCTTGACTCCTTTTGGACTCTGCAGATTCGCCACAGCCACTGAAAGAGCGGGCTCCTCATGGAGTATCCCACACCTCGCCTGGCAGAGGAACCACAGAGGGGAGAAGTTCAAACCACAGTCACAGAGCCCAGTGCCCTGGGGACTCCGCGTGGCTCCTGGAGTGCCAGGCCTGGAGACAGCAGGGGATTTGCAGTACACTGCGCAGCCCTGCCTCAGATCACAGCAGCAGGAACACTTAATTAGCTACCAGATGAAAATCCAAGAGACCCTGTCTTCCTCTCATTAAAACTGACAATAGATTTTCCCCCAGGTATTTATAGCTGTGTTTATCTTCCCATGCATGCACACACAGAGCCACCGAGCACCCATGCCTGCAGACCCACACGTATGCACGCACTTGCACATGCCGATTCCCACAGAGCACTGACTGTGACCCTGCCCTATTCCCTGGAGGGCCATCCACCACCAGAATGGGAAGGGGAAGGGCTGAACAACCCTGGGATCGGGCAGGGATCTTCCACAGAAGTCCTTCGCCTTTCCCAGAGACAAGTGCAGTCCGCTGGTGCTTGGGGTGACCCCTCTGAGTGCTTCGAGTGTTTCCCCGGCTGCGTGAGCACCTCAGCCCTGCTTTTGTTTATGACTGTTGTTTATGGAGTGGGTTTTCCTGGTTTCCACAGAACAACCAGGATGCGAAAGCAGACGCTGCTCCCAGGGAGAGGAGGAAACTCCTTCCCTGATCAGCTCACACTTGGGCAGGAAAGAAAGGGGAGACTGCCTGGGAGTTGCTCTCCTTTGCTAAGGTCTCAGGCTTTTCCACGCGCCCCTCTTTGCTGTCGCATGGGAGCCCCCCCGGCGGGAAGCCCAGGTGGTGGTCCCTGAAGCAAAGCCCGGCAGCTCCAGAGCCAGCACAGGTCGCTGCCTTTACGGCTCCAGCAGCAAAGCCTGCAGCCCCCTCTCCCGAATGAACACGTTCAATTCATGGCTTGACCCCGACAGTTGCGAGCAATTTACACACAGGCCAGAAGCACTTTAAAAGCTTCACTCCTAGCCAGTGTTTCGATTTTAACAGGACTTCTATCTGCAGGAAGATGAATTGCCAATGTCCCTTAACTCTAGGTCCCCAGAAGACCCAGGGGCTGCCGGAATTTGGGCCAAGGGGCCAAGCAAGGGGACAGAAAAGCTCCCTGGCAGAGGAGGGATGTGACAAGGGTCACAGCAATCTCCCTGGCTCTGGTCAGCCCGGGTGAAACCTGTGGCTTTGTACACTGACCACAGCAGCTCCCGTGGGATTTACTCTGGCCTGGATAGCATCCGTGCTGGCAGGCTGGGCAGAACGCTCCCAGCACTATGGGAGAACCTTTGAGCTCTGGCCTCTGTGTTCCTACTCTGTGTCCCTGCCCCTCGCCGTGGGCCAGGCTCCTGCTGCTGCCTCACCCACCTTGGCCAGGCTGCAGGGAGCTGTGCGGGCGGGCACGTGTAAGCCTGTGCTGAATCCTCCTCCTGCTCTGCAGCCTCGCAGTGTGAAAACAGATGGGCACCACTGATGGCAGATGGCCACAGTCCCTCTTCTGCCAGATCCCCACATCCTCAGGAGGTGAAGAATTAGGGTGAGGAGAGGGCAGCTCACTAAACTCTGCTGTGCTGTTTACCCCTTCACATGGAGGGCAGTCGCACAGCAAGAACAAAGCAGAGGGGGGTCTTTCTAGGTCTCTAGAAAGGTTAGAAGGAAGCTGGCTGGCTTTAGGCTCCATTAGGATTTCTTTAGTATTCAGGATGCATAATCTTGAACAGCCAGGAAGCATCCCAAGGTTTCCCTGAACAGCCATGTGTCACTGCATGAGCCAAGAGCCTACGAACAATGGTGCCCAGAACAGCTCCTGGCATGTAGGTGCATTGACTTCATGGGCACGTGCACCAGGGTGCACGGCTGCTGTTCACAGAGCCTCACTTGCATCATGACAGAGAGGAGGCTTTCCCACGTCCCTGTGTCTGCATGTAAATCCCTTCCCAGCTGTTCCTTACTGCAGTCCTGCCTTCTCTTCCAAACTCTGAGCACTCCCGTGCTCTCCCTGCACAGCTGCCACAACGCCACCAGCGCTGACAAAGCAGTGGAGGGCAGCAATGTCATCCATTGTCCGAGGCCCACTGGCACGCCAGCCCCAAACGCACAGCCCGGTGCCAGCCCCAGTTCGGGGGCCATCCCACACAGCTGGGCTTTGCAGCCAGGCCTTCGGCACACACAAAGAGACAGCCAAGCTCCAGCTCCAGGTGACACCAGCAGCACAGACGGGTGCTGCACAGCCCTAGGTGCAAACCTCGCTCGTCCCACCTGGGCTGGGTGCTGTGCTCGTGTGGTAACTCCTGCTCCACCCAGCCGCTCTTTCTCCCGTGGGCCTGGGCTCCCCTTCAAGAGAACAGAGTCACTGTGATCAAGCAAATGTAGTCACTTTTTAGAAAGAAAGATAGGTAACGGGCCATAATCATTTCCCATTTATTGAGCTACTGAGGAGAAGGAGGAAGAAGACTGTAATCCTGAAACAGAAGAGCCTGCACGTGACAAGAAAGGGAAGCAAGAGAGACTGAGATAGTAATGTCGGTAGAAAAAAGAATCATACCATCATCTTTTTTAACTAAAACCTAAATCCTCAATTCAAGGAAGAGGATCAGACCTCAGGCATCTCCCTCTGGCTCTTCCATCCACTCTCGTGGTGGTCACAAAAAACCTTATAACAGAAGGGCCCCACAATAGGTGAAGGCCAAGGCATGCTATCCCCTAGCTCACAACTGTGCACAAACTCTGATGTAAACCCCAGCACAGAAAATGCTGGAAAAGCCCCAGGATCATACGCTCCCACATCAGGGCTCTGGAAGGATCCAGATACGGTGCAGGCAGGAGGCCGAGGGCAGGGAGGAGGCAGGGAGGGAGGCCCCTGGACCACGCTGGTCTGTGAGGGTGGCAGCCTCCCCCTGCGTGTGGGGGGAGCAGGTGTGTGCCTCCTGCCCTAGTTCCACCACAGCTCTGAACTCCCTTCTAAAGAGTTTACCACACGATTTGGCTGCAAAGCCAGACACAGCTCGCTTCGCGTTGCCCCTGGGACTCGGCTGGCTTTACTGCCTTCGTCAGATCCTGCCTGGGTCAGGATGAAAGCTTATCCAACCCAAAACCACAGCAAGCTGAATTGGCGGGGGAGATAAACCCTGAAACTGGCCAGGATGGGAGTGAAATGCATTTTCTCTGCTTGAATTTTACTTGGAGGCTGGCCTGTTTTCCCTCCACCACCTCCCATACTACTCAGGGTCTCCCAGCACCGCAGCATGGCCCAATTACTTTTCCACTTCCAAGATTTGCAGAGTGGACCTAATCCTGCCACTCTAACCAAAGCTCCGTCTCACTCCTGAGCAAGGTTAGCCTGCTCCAGGTCGGAAGGAGAAGAGCACTCCTAGGAGTCAGGGATCCACTTCTTTGCAGAAGAGGCACCGATTCAGCCTGTTGGGGTAGGCCTTCAGGTTTGCTGGGCTCCCATCCTAAGCAAAGAGGCTCACACCTGGTCAGAAACAGCCACGGCTCTGTAGGGTGGCAGAACCTCCTGTGAAGAGGGTTGCTGACTTGTATTTAAGGTGCTGCTACAAGCATAGCTCCTATGAAGTCAGATGAAGTTAAAGAAACTGGGCAAAGTAGTTAGTACATAAGTACATTAACTGGAAACCTCCACCACCCCCTCCGTGGCAGGTTCTGCCTCACAAACACCCTCTGCTTCCCGAGTTGCACCACACAAAGCAAGAGCTGGCAGGACCCTACAACGCTGCCTTATGGACAGCTCTGGTCCAGGCAAGAAGCAAGAGCCCCAGCTGCGGTCACCATGGGGTGCCCCACGGCAGGGACCCTGTCCTGCTGCCTTCAGGATTTTCCACCAGGAGCGTAAAATCAGTGAATAAGTGTGCAGTCCCAGTGAAAGACGGAGCCTGAACCAGCTTCTCAAGCAGGGAGAGCTCAGGGGCTGCAGGGGAAGCCCGGCAGCAGCTGTTGAACAACTGCTGAGTTAACCCCCAAAGGTCTCAAGGAGACCTTTCAGCTGAAGTGCAGCCACAGCCCCAGGCTCCCTGATAAGCCGGCAGCTCCCTCTCTGCCCCCCCAGCCTCTCGGAAGCTGCTGAGAATCTGCATTCCTCCTCCATCACGATTTCTTCCTTCCCCTCGCCTCAAGGGCCTGCCCACACAGCCTGCAGCCGCTCCTGCCTCCTGCACGGCCGAGCCCAGGCAGGCTGTGCGGGCAGGCTGCGCACGTGGGACACGCTCACGGAGCGCAACGGGGGCAAGGCAACGGGCAGGTCTCCCCAGGATACCTGGCACGGGGTAGATGTGGGCCTTTTTCCTTCCCCGTGCTGCCAGGGCATGGGTGAAGTTCACCAGCAGGGACTGCAGAGCTGCCTACACGGAGCGTGCTGCAAAGGGGACACATCTCAAGATTTCTAACGGCTGCAGAGGAACCACAGAGCCTGCATCCCTCTGGCAGAGCTGGGCCTGCACAGCTCAGGTTCAGCTCACCCACCTCGGAGCCTGGCATCTTTGTCCGTGCTGCCCTGCTCATTCAGCCAGCCGAGAACCCCTTGGGGATGGGGAGGGGAAGGGAAGAGGGAGAGGCAGGCGAGCTGCTGACTCAGCAGCACTGCTGAGCTCGGGGAGACCTTGTAGGAAACTAATGGAGCTGGAAAGGGAGGGTAGGAGGGGGATTCAAGAGGGAAAGGGAAGGAGGAGTCTGTAGTACAGTACATTAAAATCCCTCCTCCTTTCCCATTTAGCCTTCTGGGCAGTTTTAACGTCCTCCCAGGACGCCTACAAAGCCTGATCTGAAGATGTGAGTTCCGAAAAGCCACCACGGTGAAGAGACACGCAGCCATGAAGAGGCTCACATCGTTCATTGGCACAAACACACACAGCTCTATGGAGGGGCTAATAATGCCAGCACCCAGCTGACGACTTGTTTTGCCTCTTCAAGGCCACAGCAGCACTGCGGAGATGTGACTGGGGGTAGGAATAATTATAATTCCTTTGAGCCTAGCACACAGCAAAAGTGAAGGGACAGAGCCAAACCTGGGAGACCTTATGATTAACAAGTTTTGATCCTGACTGCAGAAAGTGGGATCCAGCTCAGACCCCAACAGCCCTGAGGATTTTTTTATTGTCACTCACTTGCACCCCAACCAGGCAAAACAGCCATGCAGCTCCCACCAAACAGCTCTCTCTTTGCTGAATTCCAGGATAGGAAATAGTCATTGACAAGCTGGGGAGAGGCAGTGACAGATGAGGAAGCTAATTACACCCGACCTGACTAATTAATGCCAACTTTCAGATTAAAAAAAAAAAATCCTCACTAGTGTTCCATTTCAATTACTCAGTTGTTCCTTCTTACAAGAAAAGAAAGGAAGCCTTGTGCATCAGCAAGCTAGAGAGAAAAAAGGAAAGAAAGCACAAGGCTAGACGGGGAGGAAAGACAATTTCTGTAATATGGGAGATTCCTATCGACAAAAGAATTAAACTTCACATTTGTTTCTCCCATGGGCAAAGCTTTCAGAGCAGAGCTAGCAGTTTTGTGATCCTCTTTCTGTTCCTGAAAACTCTTGGAGTTTCTACCAAAGGCAGCTTTTGGCCCCTGTATGAGCTGTATAAAGCTCCTCTAAGAGGGAGAGAAATGGGCTTTGTGCTTGCAAAATTATCCTAAGAGCATCCAGCTCCTGTAAAAAGCCCCACCTCTGTAATGATGTACATTTGGTAGTGGGGATGGACAAAGTGCTCCCAGGCCCTGTCGTGCTGAAGAGTGCTGCACATGGCCCTGGCCATGTAACGTGGCTGGAGGGCATCATTAACGTTATCCACTCTACAGCAGTGCTCCACAGCAACACTGAGGCTCAGGACCCTGAGTTTTCCTCTCCTCTGCACTTGAATCACTACCACTAGTCCAGAAGTACCGTTTTCAGAAACAACAAAGAAGGGCTGTCTCCAGTCCCTGCTTTCTCTTTATCAACACAGCTCTAGCTGAGCGCACAGTTAGCCAGGTGTTGCCCTCTGCCAACACGGACAAGTCTCGCTGCCTCTCAGGAGTGGGAAAAATGAAGCGGTAGGAGGTATTAGGTACAATTCTGGGCCCCTAACTGGAGGTCTGACTTTCAAAGGCGTTGCACTCCTGGAGAAGCTGGGCAGGCTCAGGACACCTCAGTCTGGGCACCTGACCCTGAATGTCCTGAAACCCTTCTGAAAACACTGACTTAATTCAGCCATTGCCCTTTGCCTGAGGACACGGCTCAGAACCCATTTCAGCAGGATACAAGCCCAGAGATGCACATGCTGCTTAAAGGTACTGGTTTAAACTGCTGGCTGGGCTGGCTCCTCTGTTATTAACCAAACAAATCTTTTCCAGCTGTACAGCACAATGCAGCAACTAGGCTTTAATCTAGTTTCTTTGTGGGCTCTCGGCATTTCCCTTCCCACTTGCTCCTTTGGAAAGACACACCAAACCACTGCCAGACCCCAGGCACTTTGCAGATCAGAGCGACATAAGACACTCCAGCAGCACAGTGCTGTTGGAATCGCATTCCAACGATGTAAATGTGTTTGCTGGGGGAACAAAAAAAAGGTTCAACTTTTTTGTTTTTAAAGATGTATGTATATTAAAGCTCTATCCTCTGCAATTTCACATTCCCACAGGAGCCAAGACAATAGACAGGGCTGTACAGAGGCTGGAGGACTGCCTGAGCTCCCCAGCTTTATGCAAGAAATCAAGTACATTCATGCACACTCGCTCCTGAGGTGTCCTCTTTCAGGCTGCCGATTGTCCTGCCCCTCTTTCCCCTCGCAGGCACTTTCAGGCTGGCTAAGAGGAGAGCAGCTGGAAGAGGAAGGAGCCGGTCAGATCTGTTGACCTGCTTTCAGAGGCACAAAGGCTGGCTGGAGCACTCTCAGCCCCTGACACCGAGGATCTCCCGCCTGCACCTGCCTTCTATTCCAGGTGTCTGACAAGCACTGATTAGGTCTACTCATAATTACATGCCAAAAACAGCGTGGAAAGATTAGCTGCAAAGTCAAGCACTCACCAGTCAGGAAATGCCAAATTCAGGGCTGACACAGCATCCTTAATTTGCCCTCCTTCTGTAAATGCTTTGCAGTGCAGTTTTTCTTCCAAGCCCAGTATCCAAAGACAAGGACTCTGACCTCTGCCAGTGGATGCGATGGATGATGCTTCCTCAACCCAGCAGCTATTCGCTACCTTGTTCTCTCCTCATTGTTCAGCGTGTGGTCTCATGCCTCATTTCCTGCACGTTGCTCAAGCCTGGCGCTCAGAGGCAGAATTATTAATTTCCTCATGAGCTTTTCAACGCCGCCTGTCACGACAGCGTCTGAGGGCTGAACACACAGGGCTGAGCTGAATCTTCCCCGAGCATCTCTGAGGAGGGGGCGGTGCAGTACCCATCTGACAGATGCAGGTGTTCAGGAGATCAGAAGGAAAAAAAAAACAGACACTTATTTTGGTGCCTCGTTTGAGGCAAGCAAAATACCTAATTTCTTAGAGTGCACAAAACGGCACAGATGGGGGCCGTGTGCGACAAGCTGCAAATTCCACTTTGTTCTGCAAGCATCATTTGAGCTGTAGCATCAGGCATACCCATTGCTGTGCAACATAACCTCTGTGCTGGAAAAAGACAGCCAACCTCTGCAATGAGAGCTAATTTCACGCAAACTGTGAACCACCGGCGTGCCTGCCAGTACCTGGGATAGCTCCGAAAGGCCTACCGGTGACAGAGATAGCAAGGACCGTCAGCTCCCTCAGCTCTCTTTACCTCCAACCCAGCCACATGGGCAAGGAACAGGCTGGAGAAAGAGACTGCAAGATCAACATCTGGGGAAAAAGCAGAGAGGTTTACAAGCTGTTTGCTGTGTGAGAAGTCACTACCTGCACGCAGAACAGCCTAAGTGGAGAGAAGAGCTGGGTAGCACTGGGGCTGGAATCCACACCGGGGTGCACAGCGCAAGCAAAGGCTTTGTTGCTTTCAGCAATCGGTAGCTCCACTGTGCTTCGTCGGGAGTAAGATGCTGCAAATGAGAACTAGCTCTGCCACCTGAGTATCCTACTTTAACACCACACTTTTCCTGAATGGTTTAATGAGGAAAACTGGTGGTCCCACAGCCCTGGAGCTAGAGGACACCTTATGGCACTGGTTTGGGAAATCAAGGCAGCCTCACCAGGGCTCCAGCAGGCACCACCTGTGAGGTCTGCCCTACATGCTGCTTCCTAAATGACTCCAGGAAGAAGCAGTATGCAGAACAGTTTTCAAAGAACTCCAAAAAAACTTAAAAAATTGCCCCGAAATACTTCCTCCAAAGTGCTAGCACACTGGCGCTTTTTAAAGAAAAAGGTCACCAGGGTTTATCTGCATCAAACCACGTGTATTGGGGTCCTGCCATCGCAGGGCTGCTGCAGAGGTAAACCTAGACAAGAACGTGGCTAACATGCATGTCAATGCTGAAGAAAATTCATTTCCTGATAAAATAATTTGCTCCTGATTATAGTAACTAATGACCGTGGGTGTTGGAAGACAGTTTCTTGCTTACCGTCTCATGAAACATGCCTTGCAGCCTGGTGCCGCGTTTTCCACTCGAGTTACTTGCCTGTGCTAATGATAAGGCCCCGCTGTCACTCAGGCATGTGGCACTTACAGGTTTCCGCACACTGGCACCAAGCAAGCCGAGACTCTGATATGATTCAGAAAGGACTTCCCTACCCACTGCAGATCTTACTTAGGTTTTGTCTGAGCCCCAGCCGCTTGCTGTTGCTAAGTGAAGGGCTGGCTTCTGGACGCGCTGTGTGCCTCCGGGCGGCCTGACGCAGGCTTCAGAAGCACCCTGGGTCCCACCTGCCAGGGGCCCAGGATAACAAGCCTGTTAAAGGTGTGTGCGTTTCCATGCTCCACTGTCTGCCACTGAGCACCTGTGTTCATAACAAAGCCTTCACAGATCGTTACATACAGACGGCTGCCACAAACCAGGGCCTCGTATTGGTATCCTAAAGAGCACCGCTCGCTCCAGGAAGGAATATCATGCCACAGAGAGACTTCATGAGTTCCCAAGCCCCTGGAATAAGCTGCCACCCCCAAAGCTTGTGTGCTGCTCTTTTATAGATAAACTCCAGCTTCCCACCACTGTCCTGCTGTCAGCCCCTGCCATTCAGTTATTATCCCACCCCGTGCTCAGGCTCCCCGCTTTACATCCCTGTGGGCACTGACACCACTCTGTGCTCAGCTGCGTGATCCCGGCTCTGCCCCTGCTCCCCACAGCTGCTCCTTGCAGCAGGAGGAAGCCTGAAGACAAGGGCTGGCTGTGCGCTCTGCTCCATCTGCAGCTCCTCAGCAATAGCACGCCTGTGCGCGCTGTGCCGCTGGGACTAAGCAGAACGCTCCTAAAGGCCCCTCGCCAGTCTCCCCATAAGATGCTAGTTCTTTCCTGAGAAGAGGGGTGATTTCCTTCTCCCCATTCATGCTTGTGTGAACAGCATGATGAAAAGTAGCCTCGGGAACACCAGGCTATGCTGCCAGCCCTTCGTGCCAACCATGCAGTTATTTCATATTCGCTTCTTGCCACTCCAACATAAAAAGTACAATTAAGGTTAAAAGAGCGTGTTGTGAGGAGCACTCCCCTCTACCTGAAGTGTCCTCAGCCAGCTCTGCTCACCGTGCTCTGGCCTTTTGGGAAAAGGAGGTGCAGGCAAAAAGTCCCATCTGCACATGTCCCAGCCATATGGGTCAGAGTGCCTCATGCCAGATGCTTCCTTGCTTCACTCTGATGGATCTAAAGGTCTTGCCTTTTTGCTGCTATCATTTACTGACATCAGCAAATGCCAAATTCACAACAGGAAGGCTGTAAGGACTGCCATCTGTGGTGGGAACACAGCAACACGGCATTTCAGTCAGACTTAGTTCTTCAGCAGGGCTTTCCACATGGCGGCATGAAAGATGGATGAGTCTTGCTGTAGTCTCCTCCATAAAAAACAGGGAGCAGAAGACATACTTAGGTCATTCATGTACCTTCCCAGCTCCATGCACCACGCTGAGCTTATCTGTGGTACAGACATGGCCTCTTTCTTCTGAGAATGCAAGGGCCTGGGTTTTGGGGACAATTCCCCCTGGCAGTCACTACAGCTGGAGGGGAGGAACTGCAAACCATGCTCTACTGTCACCCACAGAGAAATTACTGGAGGGACTCACAAAGTTGCTGGTAGGTAGTGAAAGTTGGATCTCAACAGGTATACATCTTTCCTACTTTCCCCACTTCCATTTCCCTGAAATGTATGCAGCCAACTGCTCTCCTCCCATTGAAACCTGGCGCTTCTGAAACGAGATTAATTAGCACTGCTTTTTCATCTTCCCAGGATTCTGGAAGCAGAAATGTAAAACCCGAAGACTGTAAAAGTCGCAGGTGCCACAGCTGACGGCTCCAGAGCAGGACCTGGGTGAGCACAAGGTTTTTCAGGGCAGGGGGAAAACTTCCTGCGGGGAAGAGGAGGCTGCAGAGACGAGACAAGATGCCTCCGTGCCTGAGCAGCACGTCAGCAGGTCCCCTGCCAGTACAAGGACTTACAGCGTGCTGCCAGCTGCAGCGACCATGCAGAAACTCACATTAAATGTTACCACAGCTCAGTGAGCACAGTCCTGCAGACCGTTAGCAGAGGAGGGGGCAGGCTCTCGGAATAAGCAAACAGGCTTTAATGACACATTAATCTTAGGAAGAGTCCAGGATGCTTCCTAATGCAGACAGCAGCCACAATAAAGAGCTGGTTCCTGTTAGTCCCTGAGCAATGGAGGGAAATACTGCTGCCAGCAGCTCCCAGCGAAGCTGTGTGTACAGGACACAGATACAGGCCACCAGGACAGAGCTGGCAGCGGCAGTGTCCCTTCTCTCTCCCCCCTTCTCCTCCCTCCCAGCACAGACCCCGAGGAGTGTGATTAAGTCTAGCACAGGCGTTCAGAAAGAGGCAGACACCACCCTTGTCCCTTTGTGCCATCAGAAATTCAGAGAATATCAGGCAGCAGGAGCTCAGGAACTTGTGAAGGGCAATCATCCAGCCCAAAGGCTACCAAGGGATTGCCATCTGGCAAACGATCAGAGCATTTCAGGCAATGGTTCCCAGTTCCTTACTGCCTCCCTCACTTCTCAGCCAGACGTTCACAAGCTGAGATGTTACTTGTGCTAATTGCAGGAGCAAGTCCTGCAGTTAAAACACTGAGACAAAAATGCAGGAAGGATTTGTGTCTCGGCAATTGGTTTTTCTAGCTTTCCTGGGGCAAATCACATCACCTGCTTCAGAATGGCTCTTGTATCCCGCAGCCGGAGACACCCGATCTTCCATCCTTTCACAACATGCTTTGTCCCGAAGCCTCTCGGGATCCCCCTCCACAAACAACCACGGTCTGTTCTTGCCCAGGCACTTGGAAAATGCTTTCCGGAGGGACTCAGCTCCGCTGCCCCGTGCTGAAGTGGAACGGCCTCTGGCCCTTTGGAAACTGCCTCTGGCCCAGCTGGCTGAGTATGGGAGCAAACTTTCTGCAGTCCTCTCCCAGATGAGTCAGAGGCATGGAAATGCAAACGCACCGGGGTGTGCAGCATAGCTGACTCGATGGGAATGTAGGCAGGTGGTGCATATGCACGATGATTGGCCTCGTGTGTGCCAAGATTTGGATCCAGAAGGGATGATCTCCCCCACAACACATCACTGCATGCTACCGGAGAAATACAAGAAATAGCGAGAGGTCTGTAAAGGAAATGTCATCACAGTCTTAACTTAATCTCTCTCTACTACTTAGAGCATAGCTCCTTCTTACTGGAATTTAAATAGGGTCAATACTGTGCCACTTACACAGAAACCTATGCTACGAACTCTGCAGTCACTGCAGGGCAACTCTCACCAAGGAATTGGTTCCATGTAGCAGATTTACAGGAATGAAGCTCCTTATTTTCAGTTTAAGCAGTGCCACAGGGGATGAAACATTTTCCTGCTGATGGGTCTTGTTCCTAGTTGTCACAGGACAGTGTTTTATAGCTCCCTATGATGCTGCAATGTTTCTACCATGCTCTGTGCACAAGAATATTGACATCAGTCACAGAAAAAAGAAAGGAACCGAAGAACCATAAGTGAGTTGCCCAGTTGCAACCTGTCCCAAAGAGCCCCACAGGAACCATCAGAGCTAAGACGTAAGGGTTAGGATGGGGAGGAGTGGCCTGGGAAATAAAAACTCAATTTTGACGTGAAAAAAAATGGCTCTAAGCACATACATCAGTTTCTGAGGCACTCCGTTTGAAAGCACGCCTGTAGATTTGACACTCAGTGGAGTGCAAGGCACTGACAAATGCTCAGTGGGTCCTGCAAAACTGCGGTTTGCAGTGCCTGGGCCTTCAGCTTGGAAACTGCAACTGTTGGCAGGCTGCACTGGGAAGAGCAGCGTTCTGCATGGTTCGAGAAGCAGCCCAAGCTTTCCAGCAACATAGATTTAGCTTTCAAAACAAGCTGTTGTCTATGTTGTCTGGACTTACAACCCTCAGTTTAAATGGAGCCCACTGTTTTATTGAGTCACTTTCACGCTCTTGTGGGCCTGACCACCTTTCCATTTCAGCTCAGCCATAAAAATCAGCTTGGAGATGAAACTTGGCACGAGCTGTTAGTTGGAAAGCAAGTGGGAGGGTGTGCAGGGCTGGGAGGAGAGGCAGCAGAGGAAATGTGAGGACAGAGTGTGTGTCCAGGTTTGATTTACAGGCAGGAGGCAGGGCTGCTCCGGGCTTTTCTCAGACACAGTTAAAAAGCCCCTTGGGCTCTAATTCAAATCTGAGTTTGCAGCCCCATCTTCTTTGAGAATTCATTTGCCTTGTTAAAAAGAGGAACAAAAAGACAAATGATTCGATTCAGGGAATCAAGCGTGTTGCATGTTCAGCAGTACCCCAAGCAGTAGAGAGGATTAGGATTTCTATATATGTTTTTAAATTGTCTCCACAGACCTTAATACTGCACTCAAAAGCAATTCATTCCCAGCTCCTGGGTATACAACAGAGCCAAGAAACAAGTCAACATATAGCACATCCCCCTAGGAGCAAAGAGCACTTTGCATTTGCGCATCATACCGGCTTCTATCAGAGACTGCATAAAGCCTTAGCAAACACCTATCAGATCCAATTCTCTCATTCCTCTAGGGAAATGGGTCGGATTATATGCAAGTTTACAAATGAATTAAGCAAGGTTCCACAATCTAGCTCCAGCTCTGCTGGAATTCAGCCATAAGTTTTGCTGACTTTCACAGAAGCTAAATACAGACCAGGCAAGTTACAACTAACATTGTTAAATAGCTCCTGGGTTTAGCTGCTTTTGGGGGAACAGCAATGGTCCTACAAGTCCAGCAAACACTGACACAAGCTGGGCACCCAGACACTGAGGCATCCAAAACACAGTCATGTTTACTGCCATGACCTTCCAGATCTGCTCAAAGTCACAAGATCTGTGGCAGAGCAAAAATAGGACCCAATTCTTCCCAATCTCCTGCTATAACTACCAGATTCCCCAGCTCCTCCCATGCTCAGCAGGGAGGACTTCAGCAGAGTCCAATGCTGACACACGAACCTCCTTCTTCGCTGTTGCTCTGCAAACACAGATCTTTTAAGAACATGGGGAAGCACGGGAACCAGGGCTGCTAGAATATATTTTTGTAGACAGACTGAAAGAAACAACATATTGGGCCAAATAATCCTGGAACTGAAAGTACAATTTAATGCATGGTATTATTACTATTTTTAAAAAATATATTGCTATGTATAGATGAATAATCAGAAACTCTGACTTGCTAGCCCAACATCAGCCAGCCAATTGAGCTCAGAGTAAAACTCAAGGTCTCCCAGCACTCTGTTTACTCTGTGTTCAAGTCAAAGAAATTCCTGCTGTGCAGAGTAAGCGTGGAATAAAACATGTGGCAGCAGCTGACGGGATGCCCTGGAACCTACCGCAGCTCATCCATGCAGTCATCTGAGCAGGTAGATCCTGGGCTCGTGCCCCCAGTAACAAATGCAAAGTGACTTCACTGACATGACTGCGTTCACACAGGGAGTGAGCTCACAGCACCGAGCCAGGCCCAGCAGCAATGACATCCGCACCCTGAGGTCCAGGCAGAAAATAAACGACTCTCACCTCTGACTCTCCCACATAAAGCAGCGGACAGACAGGAGAAGCAGCAGTTTAAAAACCAGACGTCTGTCAGGATGTCTTTCACCCCCCTCCAACCACACTGGCCTCTCCCCCTCCTGCACTATTTCTGCAACGTGCCTTCTATTCCGGAGGAGTCCTCCTCTATTAACAGAGCTTGGCAAAGATCGGGAACCGACTGTGCCAACTCGCAAGCCTGCTGCCTTAAGGCAGATGGCGGGGAAAGTATCCCAGCCTTGTTCCCCAAATCTCTTCTCCCAGCAAACAGAGAGAGCTCAAAACAGGAAAAAGGGCCGGGTGCTCAAGGCTGCAGCCATCTGCGAGCCCTGCTCGCAGCACGGGACGCAGCCCCCGTCCGGGTGCCCTGCCTGCAGGGGGTTGTGTCCCCACGGACCTGCTGCACTGCCAGGGGCTGCGGCTGAGAACGAGAACACAGCCTGCCCGGGGGGTTCAGGCTGCCAGAGTTACAGCGGGAAAGAGGAGATGCTCTGACTCTCTAAGGGAAGAAAAAAAAATCAGTGATGCTACATCAAAAAACATCAGCGTGGCTTATGAGAGGGGCAAAGCAAACCCCTCTGAGGCAGCGGGGGCCCCCAGGAAGGCAGCCTGCACTCAGCCCCTGGCAGGACAGGCACAAGTGGACCCTGCGGTGTGAAGTGCAGCTAGGCCTGGTGAAATCCAAGTGCCTGGTTCGTGCAAAAGGAGGGCATCATCCCCAACCCACAGCGACAAACATTACACCTTCGCAACTTGCTTTGCCTAACTTTTTTTTTTTTTTTAATCTGTATTTCCACCCGTTAATGGTGCGGCACTCCAGTTATTAATCTTTCCTGTTTTTCAACACTAGAAGAGTATGACTCAGAAGCAGCGCCGAGATCTCAGAACTTCTCTCCTGGTGCTGCAGAGGACAGCTAATGACAGCGTGATCGGCAGCAGGGTCAGAAATGCTGTTCTACCGGGTGCTAATCCAGGCAGGTGTTACAGCTGGCACTGCCATCAGTAGGACAACTTAAACTCACAGTTTACCACGAGCTGAAATATATTGTGGACTGGGGTCAGTGGAAACCCTCTTGCTGACTGCACCTACAGCTGGACGAAGCACTTAACTCTTACACTGTCTCCTCCACACTCCTGAATTATTCATTAAGGGCCAGACACTGCAATCCATACCCACACTGCGCTTAATCTGTCCTTTAAATTGACTTGCATTAGTCTGAGTCACAGGCACCACAGCACCGTAGTCGTTAAACAATCTCACTGAATGCAGCACAGCTATTCACAAAATCCGGTCCTCCTCTGCAACAGAAAAGGAGGCAGGATCCAGCCCGTACAGAAGCCAGCAGTGAGGCTAGACCTCAGAGAACATCCACCCTGGTAAAGCTGCATCGGGATGAATGAACTCGAGTAAATCTGTGTGAAATCAATCATTTAAAGAGATAGCCTGTTCTGTGGTATCACAGGGGAGACGTAAGGGAGCGCTAGAAACTAATATTTCATCGTTCAGCTTCATCACAAGGCCTGGAAACACATTACGCTGCCCCTGGCCACACATCCACGGAGCCGGATGGCAGCTCGCACACACCTTGGTGCACGGGTACGGGGAGGTGAGTGGAAGGAGGAAGGCAAAGGACACATCCCACTCTTCACTGGCACCAAAGGCCCTAAGAGCAAGTGGCCTGCTGATCACTAAGGATATAACACGTGCCCACGCACCCCAGCAGCTCCCTCCTGTGCCAGCCTTGCACCTCCCAGCACCAAGGCTCCCAGACCATGTCGCTGGCTGGATCCTGAAATCCCCCGAGGCTACAGAAACAGACAGCAGATAAAGTCACGTCGCAGGAGAGCCAATTACCGAGCACCTTTCACCACTGAGCCTAAATCTATAGTTGGATACTTTTCACAAACAATGGCTAAAAAAAAAAAAAAAAGAAAAGCCAATCAGGTAAGTGAAAAGAGAAATTTGTCCACGACATGGAGGAATAAAATGGGGGCTGATTTTTTCAAATGAATTAATCTGTTCAGCCCTCATTTATGTTAGTGCTTGATAAGATTAGAGGATTAAACCAACTGAATGCTAAACGCTCCGTGCTAAAGAGAGCCTTGCCAGGATTTACTGCATGTTGGTATGCACGGAGATCACGGCAACATCACCCAGAGGCCCTGGGACTCACAGCAGGACCTGCTCAAACTTCAGAAATAAAAATCACAGCTTATCCAGATTTTCCATATGCTGCCAGGGTATGAACTCTGATCCCTCTCCAGTTTCAGTCAAGCTTACTTACTAAGTACTCGTACCCAACAGGCAAGTCTTGTATAAGCAGCACTTATCTCAGAGCACTGGCATCACAAGAGGATTTCAGATGTGCTGTGGTTTTTTTGGGATTCAAAATGGTAACACTGTACTCGTATCCTCCTGCAGTGCCATACAAAATGCACACATCCTACCACGCTCCCAAGCTCTACAGTTACATACACGTACCCGCATATCCCTGCTGCCCCCACAAACTCCTGCACAATACAGCATGTTAAAAACACTTCTCGCTGACAGTTCAGGAATGACAGATACAGAAGTGTTCGAAGTTATCTTGTAGCAGAATCACTTTTTCTTTCGGTCTGACAAAGGTATTTGTGATGTTTAATTCATTACCGCTTAAAAAGCACAAGATCTGGGGAGGAGAAGCCATGGAAACATGGGGTATTTTGAGAACTTTTGGCACCTGGCAAAGGCATTCTCCCCAAACACCTAAAAACTAACAGATGTCACCAGTTTGAAGACCCTCATTTCTGTGTCCCCCAGAACACACAGGGGAACAGTCAGATATTGTCACTCTGCCTATAACAGAGCCTTACTCCACTGCTGTACAGACAGAAGGCATAACAAGGGCACTTGTCAGCAGAGATAAGACCACCAGAATACTGCCAGTGAGGTAAATCTAGATAGGCTAGCCTTTAGTTTACTTATTTATTTAACCCAAGGATGAATTTGGCCCTGTACTTTGCAGAAACTGAGTCATAAACTTCACCCCAGTGGGCGGCTGGAACGATGCTGATGCTCCTTCCCCAGTGCCAGGCTGGTTCTCCCACACCGTACTGCTACACACTGCTCTGGGCCAGCTGTCCTTGAGCTTTTCCCCACGCGTGTAAGGGCGAAACGGTCACAAACACTGATGGTGAGTTTCCCCTTGAATCACTTCCTATTAAACGGGCATTCTCCCCTCCTAGCAGAGTATTTTCCACATGAGAATACAGCAGTTTTTCAAAGGGGCAGCAGGAAGAAAAGGGGGATGGATCTTTTTATCACATTAAGCATTTCCTTTCCATTTTGGTTGTCTTTTTCACTAGCTCATGTCTGTTTTATTTCAGGCTCAGGGCCCCATCAAACTACAAGGCTCCAAAGGGGTAAAGAGACTGACTTGATGATTCTAACCTCTGAAGATGCATCCAACATGATAAAAGAAGTGTAGCTATTGAAACGTCTCCCTTCAATACAGTTATTGTGTTGCTAGGTTTCCATCTAGACACACAGCTGAAGAGAGCAATCAAAGGGAGCTGATGCTGTGGATAATATCTTTATCAACACTTCATAAGGTTGTTGGAGAGGGAGAGGGGTCCCCTGAGCAAAGTTTTACTGGTGAGAATAGAAAACTAGTTTCAAAAGCTCGCCCAAATTTTCAAGGGAAAATTGTTCTAAAAAACCCCCAAGCTTTTTGGGCAGCGGCCTTGATGTGTATGCATGCATAGCTTCGTGGGCACAGACTCTCTGTGTTTATTCTGTCATTTGAATTGCAACAGTACTTCTCTTCCAGTACACAGCTCCTCAGCCCACTTAACTGGAGGCTTGTCTTGTGCCACAAAAGCGGGCATGCATCAGCCCCGTTTTAAAAGAACTTGCTTGCATATTACATTAAATCTTAACAGACTCAGCACAACTGTCAAAATGCTATCCTAATAATTGCATAAGCTCAGGTTGCTAACCAGCACACTGCTGTGCCTGTGCACAAAACAAAAGTGTAAGCAACACAGGATGCGGAGGCACCGTAGGTGCGAGGTCCTGTGCCTGCCTGAGGGACCCGGAGCGTCCACCTTTATTCCTCTGTCCCCGAGGTTTCCAGTAACACTCAGATCCCAGCGGTTCCCACCCTGTCCAAGTGCCTGAAGTGGTTTCAGATCTGTCCACAGGGGCACCATGCCCTACTCGTTCGGCTGGCCATCACATAGCTGAGTACGAAGGAACGCGGTTGCTTTTTCTCTGGGACCTTTTCTGCCGGTGTCTTTGGAGAGCACCTGGAACAAGAAGGGCCCTGGGCTGGGCTGCAGTGGGGGCTGTTGCCAAGTTGTGCAGTGCCCCTGCTAAGTGACCCGGGGTTTTTAGGTAAGAGAAGCCAATTTCTACACAAGCCAGTATGAAACGGAAAGGTTGCCCTGCATGTGCGAGGCACACAATTCCCTACACATCTTCTGGAAAAAGCTTTGCCACCAGCTATTGTGAGGGATGGGATGCGGGCTGCATCCACTAACACCCCCGAGCAGGGAGGACGCCTCCGCTGGCTCTGCTCCTCCGCAGGGACTCGGGCCAACCCTCCCCAGGGCCGGGGACACAAAGCTGCTCAGTTCTGGCGCCCAACTTTTCCCCCAGAACAGCCCCGCCGCAGGCACGGCTCAATCAGCTCGTTATAGAGGCAGCCTCCCCGGGAAGCGCTCTCCTTTGTGCATATTCATGAACTCTCCAGAGCTTCCAGGGAGAGTTGGCTAAACACACAACCGAGGCATTTATCTGTTGTATTGGCAGGGAAAAAAAAAAAAGTGTGGGTTAAAATAAAGAAGTAAACTGAGGAAAGGAGCGGGGGGGGGGGGAGTGGAGCGAGTGCAAGCAGCGCCCCGGGACCGGCCCTACCCGGGGGGCACCGCACGGGCAGAGAGGGGATGGATGGGCAGCGGGAGGGGGCTCTGCCCCCGGTCCCCTCGGTCCCCCCCCGGTCCTCCTGGTCCCCCCCCCCCAGGTCCCCCCGGTCCCCCCCGGGGTCCCCGCGGCCGCCCAGCGGGGCTCAGCACTCACCTCCGCCCGGGGGAGGGGGGGCGGCAGCAGCCGGGGGCTCGCAGCGATGCCGGGGAGGGACCGCGGGGCCGGGTGGCCGCCCTGCAGCACCGCGCCCGGCCGGCTGTCCGTCCGTCCGTCCGTCTGTCCGTCCGTCCGTCCGCCAGCCGCCTTCCCCGACCCCGCAGCCCTCGCCCCGCCGCCTCTTCTCGCCGCTCCGCCGTAGCCCCCCCCCCCACCGGGGGGCGAGGGGCGGCCGCCGGCCCCCGCGGCTGCGGAGCGGAACCGGAGCGGAACCGGAGCGGTGCCGGAGCGGTGCCGGAGCGGTGCCGGAGCGGTGCCGGAGCTCCCCTCCCGCTGCCGCCGCCGTCGTTGTCGCCCCCGCGGGCTGCGGGCGGCGCTGCGGCCGCGCTATAAAACCCGGCCCCGGGCCCGGCCCCCGCCCGCCCCGGCCCCGGTACGGCGCCGCCGCGGCCTCCGGAGGGAGCGGGGCTGCGGGGCCCGGCGGTAGCCGGGGGGTGCGGGGCGTCCCGGCGGGGGGGCAGCGGGACGGGCCGCCCGGCTCCCCGCGGCAGCGACGGCCCCGAAGCGGTGCGGGCGGTCCCGAGCCGGGAGCGGCGCTGCTGGGGCTGGTGGCGGCCGGCTGGGTGCTGCGGGTGGGGAGCATCGGGGTGCGCTGTGCGGGGCTGTGCGGAGCTATGCGGGGCTGTGCGGGGCTGCGCGGGGCTGCGCGGGGCTGCGCGGGGCTGCGCGGGGTTATGCGGGGCTGTGCGGGGCTGCGCGGGGCTGTGCGGGGCTGCGCGGGGCTGCGCGGGGCTGCGCGGGGTTATGCGGGGCTGCGCGGGGCTGTGCGGGGCTGTGCGGGGTTATGCGGGGTTATGCGGGGCTGCGCGGGGCTGTGCGGGGCTATGCGGGGCTGCGATCCTCAGCTAACGGAGGCGTTCAGTGGGAGGCGGCAGGGCTATCCGCTGGGTGCTGGGGAAAGTCCTCTGTATCCGTGCTCGGCCCTAATACGGAGAGGTATTCTGCGCAGCCGGACCTCTAACGGGACCACAGACCTCGGCTTCCCAAAGAGTCCTCGGTAAAGACATCCCCGGCTACGGGGGCTTCGCTTTGTGTTGACAGGGGGTCCCTAATGACTGCTGGAAACTGAGGTCTGGCATTTATTTATCGCGCGCTCTTTGTGACTCGCTCCGGTTTTGGAGACAAGAGAAGAGCAGCCGAGTCTCTGCTCCCCCGTCCTCGCCCTGCCCGCCCGAGTGACCTGTTGTTCCCGCAGCGTGGACTCCTGCAAGCGTTGGGTTATGTCGGTAAATTGCCGCACAGCCACCTGATGGGAACGGCTTTTAATCAGGCTGCCTTACGGAGGTGACCTAAGGGCGCTTTGCCCAATTCTCTTGCTTATTATTTGAGTGTTGATGGTGCCTAGAAAAAATATCCCCCCCCCCTCCGGTTTTTAGACAGATTTGTCAATAAATAACAAATGGGGGATAGCACAGCAAAAAAGGCCTGTCACCTGCGTCTGTCTCCAGGCAGGCGGCTGGT
This sequence comes from Anser anser, assembly GCF_964211835.1. Taxonomy (NCBI): domain Eukaryota; kingdom Metazoa; phylum Chordata; class Aves; order Anseriformes; family Anatidae; genus Anser; species Anser anser. The sequence goes on along the minus strand of NC_139738.1, from coordinate 5,466,018 downwards.
GCCAGAGGCATTGTGTTCCTTCTGATGCATCACCCGAAGTGAGCAGGAAGCCAGGCAGACAAAGGCAGGCCATCATCTTCCTTGTAGGGCTCCAAGGAATACAAATTTAATGAGGCTCCTGAAGTAAAATTGCATTCCACCAGCTTAGTGCCAATGCTGGGGGTTTCTGCGGAGAAGGTGCTGGTGAGGGGTTAGCAGTTTTGTTGGAAACTGCGAATGTACAGTAAAGGCAAAACTGGCTTTTCCTAACTTTGGCAGCGATGCGAGCGGAGCCCACGCCGATGTGAGGGACAGCGCTCCATCAATCACACGGCAGAGCCAGCAAGCAGCAGGGAGTTATCAGTCGGTGCTGCATGCGAGCACTCAGACAATAACACCGTCCTCGGCAGCGCTCCGACAGCCCTCCAGGCACAGACAGGCGCAGGCGTGAGTGCACCTCTGCTCCCTGCTCCCCTGGTCGCACGAGCACGCGCTGCACGAAGTCCTGCAATGCCCACATGGGCTAGCAGGCACAACGGTGCTGGCACGCCTCACAATGATCCGTACCACTCTCCTCTCCGCACACCGAAGTACGCTGACTTGACAGCTTTAGTTTTTAGAACTTGTTCGTGATTTTCCAACAGCATGAACGCACACGGCACCTTCCTCTGCCACACTCATGCCACAGAGCTATGCTAGCCCTTAGTTGGACTAGAGGTTTCTTGTCCTATGCTAGCACCTACATGAAAGGCATGCCTTTCCCTGTCAGTACACAGACACTCAGAACGCCAGCCGTCTGTTAAATATCCCTCCAGGAACACACAGAAGTCCGCACAACACTCGGAAAGCCCCGTACTGGAGCACTCACCTGGATGGGATGGGGCTGAGTGGAGGGTCACCAGTCCCACCCTATGGCACCTTCTGTGATTTCGGTCTCTTCTTGTTCTGCATTGGCAGGAAATAAAAGGTTTCAAATATTTGGAGATGGGAGATGGTACCAGATGGTGCGTGTTTTAGCAAAAAGTGGAAATTCTCATAGCTGGTTTTACACTTCCATCCCTGCCCCTCTGTGCTCAGAGAGCGTCAGTCTCTAACCACGATCATTTCCCTTCCTCAGGCCTCACAAACATGTTCAACAAAATGGTATGTGTTGGCAAAATGAAAAAGTGGTTCATTACTGGTTGACATCAGCAACGCCGAATGTGTTTTACTCAGAGCCCCGTTAGAACCGTACATGAGCAGCAATATCAGTGCACATAAACACAACCCGTACCAAACTGCAGCTACATTTCTTGTTCATGCCCGTACAAAATGGTTTCACGGCTCTGTTACAGCCTTCGCCAACAATACAAACGCGTATACAAAGAATTAGCATAATTTGTGGCTTGCAGTAACCCCGCAATGTGCACAGGCGAACACCTAGCGCGCAGACGGATGCACATCCTCATTAACCACGCGGGGACACCAACGCACACGTGGCACCGGGAGGCATTAGCACTGCTCTGCAGCCTGCCTGAGCAAGCTGCGCGTTCACAACCACCGGGGCACGTGCGCAAAGGCAGACGGTCACAGGCAGGCAGGAAAAGGATTGCTGCTGGACCTAACGGCATTCCTGGCTAATGAATGCCTTTTGGAGTTGGGAAGCTGAGGGAAAACATCTTCCCCTTTATTCCCGCTCTCTAACCTTCTCGTATCCTCAGCACGACCGCCTTCCACGCCAACATCAGACACCATCGGCCGTTCCGCACGCTTGTATTTATGGCCCCTCTTTGAAATTCTGACTGCTCATCTATGCAGAATAAAACTACCCAGGCAATCTTGCCTGTTCAGGTGCTCATTACTAAAGCGTTAAATAATGCCAGGCAGGTTCTCTCAGGCCTTGTAAATTTTATCTGGGGGACTTTCAGTGTCCACAAGGTCTATTACTGCCTGATTGCCTGAAAGGCTTCCTGGTTTGCACCAAACAGCACGCCATACAGAGGGGCTGTGTAACTGAACTCCTATTAGGCACCACTGCTGGCTTGGGAACTGGGCTCAGCGAGGTGAAATGTGTGTGTGAGGGCAGGCAGAGGCTGCCAGCACATCCCTGGAGCTTACACAGGGCTGCCAGTGCTTGCATAAATGGATGCGCGTGCCTGGCTGGCAGGGGGAAGCGTCAGGATCCCAGGGTGTGCGTGAGGGAGTGGGAGCAGGGACAAGGCGAGGGCTGGGAGCTGTGGAGCTGGGCTCACCCCAGAAATGTCACTGCACATCAAGCACTTTGGGGTGAGCAGGGTTTAAGGTAGCAAAGCTGGGCACAGCATCAGCCCGCTGAGTTCAGACCTTCCCCACTGGAGCAGCGTTCTCCACGTGCCTGCTTTATGTTTGAGTTCAGGCCAGGGCTCAAAGCAAAGCTGTTTGACTACATCAGTAAGCTTAATAAAGTGGGGAGGAAATAAGGAAGAAACCCAGAAAGAAAGGGCAATAGCCCCCAAAGTCAGAGAGGTTCTGCTCCATCAGTTGCCAGCTGTGTCCCAGGAGAATCTGTGGGTCCGTCCCTCACCCCGCAGCTCCTGGGGGCAGTCCCTAAAGGATGCTCAGCAGCTGGGAAAGCATGTTTTCAGAGGAAATGGCTGGGGAAAATGCTCCATAGGAGATATCCCTCACACTGCAGCCCTTTTGAAGTGCTGCCATTTGTTTCCTAGTGCCTTCCTGTCAGGAGCTCAGACCTTTCTTCCTCCCCTTTCCCATCCCAGACGTCCTGCTCGATGCACCATTAGGGAAAGCGATGTTTCCTGCCTGTCCCCAAAGCTAACGGAGCCGCACCACCAACTGTTTCTGTGGGCCATGTATTTATAAACCTCAGCCCTGACCTGAGCGAGCAAAACAGCTTCTGGTTGCCACCGAGTCGGGCCCGAATTCAAACTGCCAGCCGCTTATTTCTTCCTCAGGCAACACCAGCGCTCAGAATTATGCTAAATATTTCCCAGATGCGGAAACAATCCCTTCCCCAAAGAGCGCAGCGGCGAAGGCACGCGGCCAGCCAGCCCCCTCTTTTATTGGATACCATTTCTCATGCATTTCACGAGAGCCAGATGGCACCATCTGAACAGCAGTGAGCCGGGAAGCCTTCAGCCGCAGCAGCGGAAGGGAAGCGTGCCCCGGCCCCATGCGCAGCAGCTCGGTGCTGGAGCCAGCCCTGGCTCGGGCAGGGAGCGCAGCTGCAGGCTGGCTCTGCCCGACGGGCTCGGGGTGCAGCTCAGCGCGGGGGGGTGAGGTTTTTTAGCAGCCGATCAGCAGCAGGAATTCGCACGTGCAGACCTAAATTGCCGCTGCTGACAGGTGCAGCCCCGCAGCTTTGGGGGCAGGATGTCGCCCCAGTTCGGAAGGTCTCTGGGGAAGGAAGGCTCGGCTGCAGATTGCACACAAAAAAAGAAAGAGAAGTAAAGGGAGGCGAAGCGTATTCTGCAACCCCACTGAGCGTGGGGCATTTTCCTTGCAATTAAGTGAAGTTAATGGTTTTATGGAAGTTATTTGTTTAAAAGGCCTTCGCTGCTCTGTTTAATGGAGTTTCACCAGCACTCCCCAAAGGCTCGCAGACTGCATTAGGATCCCCGAGCTCGTGTCGTAACCAAACAAGTCTTCTCACCCTGACACCTCTACCCTGCGTGTACAGAGTGTAGGAGTATCAGGGCTGCCGTGCCTCCTGTTCTCACCTTTCCACTGGAGGCTCGAAGCCCCAGGACGTCCTGAATATTCATGATATAAACATTAGCAATAAGTATCATACAATTTGGACAAAAATATATTTTAGGCAGAAGAACCGGGAGAGAACAACTGAGAGAGAATCTTTACTCTTGAGCTCTGGGAACTACTGAATAGCATTTTCCTGAGCTGTAACTGGTGGTTTTAAAATGCAAATTAGTCTTGGGTTTTGAGAGACATTGTAAAAAAAAAAGGCCCATGCAGCAAAGCTTTATTGTCTTGTAATGAATGCGGGATTAGCCGAGCTGCTTCGTGCCAGTGAATGCACAGTGGATGCAGGTCAGGGACTCGAGAAGTCCTGAGGCTTGTCCCCAGGATAAGCTCTGCCACTGACTCACTATGCAACCTTGAACATGACATCCTTTCCCTTATTTCAGCGTCCTCATCAGAGGACATAGGGAAGGGGAGAGGGATGAGGCCATTTCTATGCCTCCTGGTGACGTTACACATTACAGGTCACTCCGAGGTGGAAGCCAGCAGAACAAATGCAGCAGCTGCCTCCCTGCAGGGACCAATGAATCAGCGTAGTGTTGCCTTGTTCTTAACGGTCTTCCTCTCATGAATGCTGCTCCACTTTTCCTATTCCTATTCCTATTCCTATTCCTATTCCTATTCCTATTCCTATTCCTATTCCTATTCCTATTCCTATTCCTATTCCTATTCCTATTCCTATTCCTATTCCTATTCCTATTCCTATTCCTATTCCTTGAGCCCCAGAGTATGCAGAAAGCCCTCCACAATTGTTCTCTTCTTCTTCATATCCACCTGTGGAGCATCAAATACCATTTTATCTGCCCCTTATTTAGAGCTGTTCCTAAATAGACTCTACCATACAAATCATAGTAGGAGTTGAGCACAGAAAGGGAGACGTAATGTGAACTTTTACTATAGACAGATTTTCTTCAAATTATTAATGCTATACACAAAAATAATAGTCTATACAGAGGCAGGATGGTCTGAGGCTCATCGCAGTCAGAGGACCCCTCTATTCCCGTTGTTGCTCTGCCATTGAATCCCTCTGGGACCTTGAAAAAGACACCGTCTCTCTCTGCTTTGGCTTCCCTTTAGCCTTTTGCTCCTTTCCCTACAGCCTGGTGGTGGGAGAGGTTTGGGGTGCCATTTATTTGTTCACTGCTGCCTCTCCTTACCAGCTGCCTTCATCACTCTCAGCCCCCGGTGTTTGTGAACTCTCAGCCCTAAAGGGTAAACGGGTGTTTTCTCAACGTGCCCCTTCAGAGCTGCCCTCTGCCACCCGCGGCCTGCAGCTGCCTGCTCCCCCTGCGCTCAGCCGCGCTCTGCCCTGGGTGCAGCACCGAGGGAAGGCTGCTGAATCTGGCATTTAGAAACTTCACTTCATTCCACAAGGTCACCTCAAAGAGGCCAAAAATCACAGCCGGCTCGCGCTAGCCTTCACTTATGACTCACCAGAGAGAATATTAACTGGTGAGGGGAGGCAAAGAGTGCTGTGTTCCACTGCCAGTCCCCCAAGTCCCCTGACACCACGGAGGGAGCGCTGTTAGATGAGCTCTTCAACCGCTTTTCGCTGACAGAAATGCCCTGGCAGCTGCCTGACCTTCGTGTAGCACCACTCGCAGGTCCCCTCAGCCGCCGTGTCACTGACAGAAGTCACGCAAAGCCTTCTGCGTCCTGACGCATTTCAGAAACGAGCTGAAGGCAAAATCCTGCAGGAGGAACGCGCCACGGGAGCAGCAGGCACACCAGGGAAAAGTCAGGGCATTCTGGTAATAAAAAGCCAATATTTTCAAATCCAGACGCCCAAAGGTAGGTTTTCAAATCCATATTTAAACACCTAAGCATCAGGCCTGCAGCTCCCATCACCTGTAACAGAATTTCTGAGTGCTCAAAGCTTTTCAAACCTGGCCGTTTGTTTCCAAATACCTAAATGGGAATAAAGAGCTTCTCAAGAAATGCTTTACTGTGCCAGCAAAAAATTTCAGCTCTTCAGAGGAAACACAAATCTTTACGAAGCACTGTCTGGAACCCAAGATATATTAGTTTAAGCTGAAATATTTGGGGTTTCAGATATTACTTTCTGATGTAATAAAAATAAAATATGCCTAAGCAAAGCACTTTCTTACTCCTTTCCCACCAGCTCTGCAGTGGGGACAATCAGAGGGTTCTGCATAGTGGTAGAGGCTGTATAAAAATGCTTCTGAGAATCAGGTGGAAGAACTGCCCAGTTCAGGAAGCCAGAACAGAAAAAGAATCAGAAAAAGGAGGACAAGAAATCAAATTAAGCCATTCACATGCTGAAATAAGGTTGCACACCCACTGCCGCTTTGGAAATGTTACCAATCTCTTCAGCTACTGGAGAACCAGGAGAGCCTGCAAAGGTGACTGTGGGTAAGAAATTACCAGAAAGTAAAACTTCCTATAAAACACAAAAAATTCCCAGAAAAAAAAAAAAAAAAGCAAAGTGCTAGGTCAGAAAACTACTGGAAAACAAAACATTCCTAGGAAGGTCCTAGGTCAGAAATTCCTAGCAAGGAAAATGATTTCTGGAAAGCAGCAACTTTCTCTCCTGGTGTAAATCACCATAAGCAGCATGTGGGAAACGTTCCAGCACGCACGTACAAACCCAGGGCACATTCTGGCCGAATGATTAATGCAAGAGAAGATGACACTCCAATTCCACACATTTATATCAGGTATTTTTCCTGTTAATGTCACTTCTCTGGAAAAAAAAATCAAGTAGAAGTGTGTGTGGGGAAACACAGGCGGGATTCACAGCTGCTGTAAATCAATCCCGTCCCATTCTGACCCCAGAGAGGTAGGCCGGTTCCTAGCAATGGAGCACATGGCTGAATATGCAAACACCCAGTGGTAGGGGGTTCTGTACGGTAACCGCTTGGCAAATAAACCTTTTGTCCCCACTTTAAAATAGTACCCGTGGCTATCTCAGCATTGGCTATTTATACATTGGGAAGCTAAGCAGCTAAGTGTTTCTTTCATCTCCGGACCCTTGCACCTAGCATTCTGCATCCTGCCTGAGATGCTGTACCAGAAATAAAAGCTTGTGCTGTTTTCACACCCCAAGCAAACAGGGAGCACAATTGAAACCCTCCACCTATTCGCAGCGATGCTTTGTATGTTGCTTCATGCAGGTGTTTCCCTTTGAACATCAGCCAGTTTGAGCTGCTGGTGTGGGGGAAAGGCTGCTCCACCCCATGGGTTTGGAAGCCAATGCTTGTGCTGGTTCTCTCCCAGGGACCATGAAAATGCCTGGTACAGGGGCCATGGACGTGTCCGAGCATCTCAGCCCAGGCAGAGGGGAGGTGTGGCTTGGTTTCTGCCAAAGAGGGTGGCTTCAGGCTCTGGCAGGGCAGCTCTGCCTGTTGCAGTGGCTCAGGGCCTTTTGCTAGAGCCTGTCCCACCAGTGTCACTGGGTTTGGGTCCAAATGGCTGGCTGTGAACTGGGGCTGCAGCGGTGTGGGGACAGACACGGCCGTGCTGCCTCCAGGGTGGACAGAGCGACTGCTGGCCAAAGGTAGGGCACGTGGCTGTAAATGGGAACTCAAACCATCACTGCAGGACAGTCCCCGGTCTCTGAAAATGGAAAAAGTGTCCTTTGGGAGGTGAAGCTGGGGCAATATATTTTGTAGTTGCTTTCGGTGGCATGCCCCTATTTCCAAACACAGTGTTATTAGTGCAAAGGTAAAGTGAGAAGTCCAAGCAGGCAGACAGACAGACAAAACAGAGCTACAGGAAAAAGCTGAACTGTAGATAAACCCAGACTGGTGGATTGATAAAATATTCTTAGGCAAGAAACAGACAGCATGAAAAACAGGAAGATGGAGAGAGAGATTTAGAATTGAACTTAATACTTCTGTGATTTATTTGCATTAAGCTCAGGCAGTGTGTGTGGCTTGGGTTTTACTTGTTTATTTTGCTTCTCAGACTGCCTTAGGTGCTGGCAGAGAATTATTCTGTCAAAGTTGCAGTCCATGGGAGGCTTTGGAAATTTATTGTCCCCGGGGAAAAATGAGGAGAGTTTCATAAAATCCTCTCCAAGTTTTGTAAATTCTGAAACTCAAAAGAGAAGGAGTTACATAGGAAGTTGTCTAGATCTCCTCCCTGTAAGTGAGAGCCCAGCTTCGCCTCCTCACAGCCAGAAGACCAAAAACCTTCTTACTGTGCTTCGCTTGAGGACATTCTGCAAATTATGGACATTTTGTCCAGCCAGCCTTCCCACAACAGATGGCAAAGCAGCGAGAATGGCCAGAACTGGTGGGTGGCGGGGATGTTTACTTTAATAAGGCCCAGAGATTAAAGTTCTACCAGTGCCCATCAGCAGTCTGTTACATTCATTCATTTATAATTATTTCCCATTTTTCCCTGCAGTTACATTTTAGAATTGTCATTACTTGGATCCCTGCAACTATCCAATGTAACTGACATGACTCTGCCCCTGAACCGGGCATCCAGAATCCCTCCCGAGATCCTCTTTGTAATCCAAGCCCTGGCACCAACCTGTGGGACACGGAACCCATCGCAGCCCTCAGAGGTAGGACTGCGGTCTTGCAGAACCTCTTCTGTTTGGTCTGGCTGTCCAGAAGAGCAGGAAGGAAAGTGAAAAAGCAAAGGGAATTTGTGGGCACAGGAGGGAGTACAGCCAAAAGAGAACAAGAGTGAAGGAGAGAAGTGAGGGGATTAAAAATGGTGCAGCAGAAGGGGATAGCTAGAGGACAGCACCAGCCCCTATACTCCCTGCTGAAGAATTTGTGCAAGATGGATGGAAAAGTTGCAGAGGGAGAAATATCTTATGTCTAGCATGAAACTCTGGGGAAAAAATTAGGATGGGAAAAGGAGAAAGTTAAAGCAGGAATAGGAGACAGAAAGCCACTGAAGTTGTGCACTTAAAAACCCAGGTGTACAAACGCCAGAGACAGGGGCAGGGAGAGGTGGCTAATGGAGGTGCTTATTCAAAAACCGTAAGAAGCCAGCTGCTCCCAGACCCAATGTGAGCCATGCTGCCTGCAGAGTCTCAGCTTGGAACATGATCCATTTCCTGGGCGCTCCGGCACCAGGGAGCCACACTCTCCCAGGTGCTGTTTGCTTTTGATGAATGCTGCTGTGACACATGCAGCATTAAACCCAGCAAAGTGAGCCTTATTAGATTCTAAAAACCAGGGTCCATCACCGCTCAGATTATTTATAAAACCGTCTGACTTGAGAACAATAGCAGCCTTCCCCCGGGCATGCAGGAGGCGTCGCTGACACCAGCACGAGTCCTCCCACATGCACTGTCTGCATCTACTCCAGGCGCTGCAACAGAGAGCTAACGGAGGAGCTGCCACATCCCCTTCCTACAATTTTTGATATTTCCTCTCAAGGAGACTTGGTTTTAGTGGCAATGGGCTTCAGGAAGTCGTACACCACCACCAGTCATCCAGCTGGGAGGAGACCCCTGCGGGTGGGCCACAACGGAGTCTCATTAAGCTTTTGACTTATGGGATCACCACAAGAAGGGGCTGCGTGTAGCCAGGCCACAGGAGAGGGATGTGTTTTGTTTCACTCTGTGCTCTGCCGAAGGGGCTTCTTATCCAGCTCCTGTCTCCTGGGAGAGGCAAGAAGGTGAGGAATGAGAGCTCTCCTTCACCGTGACTCAAAACGGAGCCAAGGGCTGGCAGATGGGCTGAGGGTCACTGTCTCCTGCCACGGCTGTGATCTACAACCACTCTTCGCTGCTGTTTGAGGTGCGAATGGTGCCAGGCCAGCTGTGACCTTCTCTGCCCCTGAGCCCGGATCCCCGAGTGCTCCCTGTCTCCAAGCAGCTTTTGCGGAGTCTCACTCTGTGCTCCTGTAATGAGCTGCACAGCACGATATGGAATTAGCAGAATCTAAGTTATTAATTGTCTACAACAATTAGCCAGGACGCCTGGGCCTTCAGGCACCTTGGTTACGTGTGGGAGCCAATTACAGTCTCATACATATTCATGCCAATTCATCCACTAGCTGAGAGCTGCTTCCCGGGCTCTCTCCACATCTCCTTTACTCCAGCTCACATCCAGCCCACCTGGAGCCAGGAAGGAACAGTAGTTTCCTTTCCTTTCACGTTTCACCAAAATCAAATATTTGCTGTGGCTATAATTGATGTAATGGAAATGCAGAAGTAGCACATTTGGCAAACAAGAACAGAAATGGCCCCGGTCAAACCTTGCTCATGCCTTGCAAGAGGAGATGGGGAGATGTTGCCGGACCCCTCACTCGCTCTGTCAGCATACCACAATATCTCATCCAGCCCAGCTCGAGGAGAGAGACCTCTCACAGTCAGCAACAACCGTAACCCCACCTGAGACCACAGCTTCCAAAATCCCAGCCCTCATGGTGCAGGTCAGCGTGTTGCCAGTGAATCTGACGGTGTTAGAACAATTTATGCCCAGCGAGGACCTCGACCGCAAGTGCTGAGTGAGACACTGGGCTGCTTATCAGCTGGTTTCTCTCTTTGTAAGTTTCTCCATAATTTACCTGGTATTTATGTTTCATGGAGGGGAAGCTCTAGAAACACAGCCTTCATCACCAACCCCATTCTCAAGGCCTGTGAGGACCGTGCCCTCCCCAGCGCGGGCTCAGCCCAGCCTGCTCTGTGTACTGCCAGCAGACAGCAGCACGGTCCCCAGCCCGGCCATCAGCCTCGGGGAAGGAGCGTAGCATGGAAAGCACTGCTGCTGCTCTCCTTCGGGGACAGGCAGCTCGGGAAAACAGCTTGAGAGGTTCCGGAGGGAGAATTTCCAAAGTTTCTAAAGAATTCACTGATCTAAATTTTTTCAAGGAAAAAAAAGAAGACACTTCCCTGCCACACCAGAATTTGCCATGTGAGGGCTCACCTTGCTTCAGACTCTAGTGCAGCACCAGGTAAGGCACGTAATCCTGGCTCCCTGGTGAAAACATGGGTGTGCGAATGCTTCACTGCTGCCGAGAGCTTGCTCTGAGGTTCTGTGTGTAAATATCCGTGTGCTCTGCTCCTAGGAGTACGGTGACCCCGTGAATGTACCACTGAAATTTCGCTTTACCCCAGCAAGAGCTGGAGCCAGTCCAGGTGAGTGCACGGGGCTGCAAGTGAGCTCCCCAGGAGTCTGCTGAGCGCCTTGGTCAGAGCGGGTCAGCGCCTGCCCGAGCAGGGACACGTGTCTCCTGAGAGCCCATTGATCCAGCAGAGTGCCCATTTAATATCTCTTTCACAGTAGCTATCCAGGAGCTAAAATGTTAAATCTATAACCTACTCTCCAGATTTATTGTGCTGAAGGTCGTTATGACTTTTGTGGGCTTTAGAGTGCAAAAATAATGTTAGAAACACACGTTATTTATCTGACACACTACGGTGACTCCTCTTCAGCCACCGCTGTCTGCCGTGGAAATAAATCCCTGCTCTGCGTTTAGGAACCAATGCTATTTCTGTCACACAGGAGCCCAGCTGAAGCTTTTGAAAGAATCTGATTTTAATATTGCTAATGGCTGCTTTTTTATTTTTGTGCACCCAAACAACTTTCTGAAGGGGCCTGACTGAGTTTGCCTCTCCAGTCATTTCCAATCATCTTCTTCACAGGCTGGCAAGAGGCAGGTCACACTTTTCAAAAGTGACTTGTGACTTGGGCTGCTTCACTTCCATTACGGCCAGCACCTCAGTAAAAATCAATATCAAATTAAACCACGGTAAGCAGTGCGGCCAGCGGAAGTGTGGCTGCAGGCTGTGAGAGGGAAAGGGCTTGTATTTTTTAAAATTAAAGAGAAATGGAAAGAAGATAACTTTGGGGCTTCATCAGAAGCAGCCATGCTGGCAAGGAACTAGTATATAGAGAATGCACCTTAGCCTCCTGCATCATCCTTAGCTTGTGACTAGGACACAGCACTGGCCACCGCTGGGAAGTGAGACACCGGTGTAGTACACTACAGGACTTGGCTGTCCCCATTACTCCTACTTTATGCCGTCTAACACCAACCCGAAGGAAGTTCCTTCTGACTTACGCTGGCACGGGATCACAGCCGGGTTCCTCGTTCTGAGGAAGGGCAAAAGGGAACGCGCCACAGCCGTCTGCTTAATTCTCTCGCAAACACCTCCCGCTCCTCTCCGTCTGTGGGGAACAAACCTTGCTGCTTTTAATTGGTAAACCCGTGAGCTCCCCTAGAGCAGTGGGAGAGACAGCACATACAGACTGTAGGTTGCTCCATGTGCTTTTCAGTGTCTGTTTCGTTTCCCTACAAACCCCCCTGTACAGCAACAGAGTGATTCAAACTGCCTGCACTAAGGTCCAAGCTCTACTGATCTGTGTCTCAAATTAGTGGCTGATTTCACGCAGAGGTTCCCAACATGTTGTGATCTATAGCCGGTAAATGTACACGTTTTATCTCTCAACAACTTAATTTAACCTCTCAGCTATCTGCTGCTTTCTTTCTTCCCCCTTGTCTGCTTCCTCATTCGTAATTTTTCCCTTTTTATTGTGAGGATTCTGCCTGTTAGGGGAACTTCACAGAAGGAAAATAAACAGATCAGTATTCGATGTTATGCTTTCTGTTTAGAAGTTTGTTTCTCTTTCTTCTTCTATTGCATCAATATTAACATGTTGATTCATAAGCAAAATGAATAAAGTCTATAAATACAATTTTTCTTGTTTTTAAATCATGAAGCTCAAAGTTATGGTTCCCACAGCAACTGTAACTCAACCTCTATGTGCACATACATTAAAGGCAAGGAAATTATCACCCAAGGCAGCAATTGAATATGCGTGAGGGGATTATGTTACTGACAGTGGAAGGACTGCAAAAGGTTGAAATCCCAGCAACGTGAAACGTTTCAGCTCTGTCTGTGACAAGATGTCAAAAAAATAAAAAAAGGAAAAAAAGAAAAAGATCTCAGAAATCTTGATCTTTATGGACTTAAATGGGATTCAACTTTGCAGCACGCAGAATTGCTTGACTGAGCTGGTATTACTTTTACTGTTGAACCCCACTGGCCTTAAAGATGCGAAGGCATTCCAGAGCCAAAGATGGTGCCACCGAGCCTACGTGTGTGCCTCTCCCCATTACATGGAGCCAGTGGGGTGACCCCGAACCACACACAGCCAGAGGGTCTGCGAGAACCCTCCACGTACCAGACCACAAAGCTACAAGAGTCGTTAGAGGATCTGCTGCATTCACACAACACCTGTCATCCTTCCCCTGTTCCAAGCCTATACGTTGCCCTTCTTTTCAGCTGCTTTCTGGGAGAGGCAAAATTCTGAAATCTGGCTTCTCAGAAAGGATTGGGGCCCCCAGGGACACAGATGAAAGGCTGGCAGCCTCTACGGACAAGAGGTCTGAGCCCTTCCAGCTCTTCTGTACTGTGGCTGCCAAGGCAGCCAGTCACTGAAGGGAAGTGTTTTAAGCATAAATGGAATCCCAGGGGATTTTGGCTAAGTTATTCCAATTATTTGTACAATAAGATGAAAGAGGGACGTCTTCCCGTTTCATGAAGGCTTTAGCAAATAGAGTCCACCAGGTGCTGATGCTCCTTTGTGAGGCCTGAGAGCTGAGAACTAATTAGTCCTAAATTATACCCCTGACAAAGACACAGCAAGGAAGCAGAGAAGACGTACACATGCCAAACCACTACAATGTCCTTTCAAACGGCAGATCAAACAGGCACTACCACTTCAGAGGGCCAAAGATGCCTCAAGCAACCGGTTGGTATTTACGTTAAACAGCGAGGAGAAAGGCAGAGGAGGGTGGAAGAAAGAAAACACAAAAAGAGCTGGCAGGAGTGGCTGTCCTGAATCCTCCCTCTGCCTTTCCCATAGGGAAAGGGTTTCCCTTACATTCAGGCCTTTGGGATCTGCACAGCTGCTCTCAGCACCATTTGCTGTCATTTTCCATTGGATGTACTTTTAACAGGCTTCACAGCCAGCCCTTTTAAATAAACATGAAGGCAGCAGCTCAGCAGAGTGCAGCTGGAGTTTGCAGAGCACGCCGTTTGATGCGTTGCGTGATGCAGGAGATTGCGTGTGATCCTACAATTAAAGGACGTATCACAGTCCAGCCCAGGAAGGTTAACACAGCTTCTGCTTTCATGCTTTCTGACCACGCAGAGCAGCGCTGGGTGCTCCTTTCGCTCCTGCACAGCCCTCCCTACCACCGGTGCTGCAGAGAGGAGGGTCTGCTCCTGCCCCCCTCCAAGCCCTCAGGAGGGAAGAAGTTACCCACAGCCTGCTGCAGGGCACGGAGGCAGCCTGGGCCCTTTGGCAGCCAGTCAGTGGCATGCACAGAGCCAGTGGCAACCAAAGAAATGCCTGGGAGGAGACGCAGCCACAGTGCTTCAACCAAAGCAATTTCACACTGAGAGTGTCCTGCAAACAGTCCTCAGTGCTCCACTTTCATGCCTTTATATGATGAATGCTGTGCAGTGTATGCTTTATGTTTCCCTCTGAAGTATGTGTACTTGTCCTTTTCCAGAGGCACAGTCCAGGATCTGACATACAATCACTCTGTTACCCCCTGGCAATCCCACAGCTAGACTAGTACACCTCCTCTGCTTGTAGCGGCGTGGCTCTATCTTTGTACTGGCATGACAGACACCACCTTCAGCTCACAAGAGCGGTGACAGCCCAAAAAGAAGTCCTAAAGCTTATCCTAGAGCACAGAGCATCCGGAAGTCTAAAATCAACCCTTTGTCCCACTAATTCCATTCTGCAATGAGGCAGTTCAGGAAATGCCGAAGCTGCGTCACAGCTGGGCCCGGTTTTGGCTGTAGGAATCCCACAGCAGTCCCTGGAGCAGCACCCAGCTGGCTGGGGAGCAGAGCTGGGCCCAGGGATCAGCTAAAAACCCCACACTGCCCTGCCCAGCAGCCCCTCTCCCCTTTCTTCCTTTTCTTAGAATCACAGAATCATTAAGGTTGGAAAAGATCTCCAAGACCATCTGGTCCAACCGTCTCCCTACCACCCGTGTCACCCACTAAACCATGTCTAATTCAGGAGCAGAGATGTGGTGCTTAGTGCAAGTACTCAGAGGCAGCACAACTGGCTCCTGCATCCACTGGCAAAGCCTAAAGCACGGCACCAGAGTTTCTGTGGGTTGCTGGCACCTAATGGTGCAGAAAGGCACAGAGCAAGAGCCCCACGAGCAGCCAGAGAGCTGAGCCACCTCTTCCTTTTCACCGTCAGACACCCAAACGGCTTGGGTGCTTTGAACCCTTTGCTCGCTGTGCTTCTCTTTCTATAGCTGCCTCCGTACCTTTGAACTTTTGTCCCAGCCCAGAGCCAGTCAGGAATGCTATAGATTTCCTCACTGGAGGGTAGCTATTAAGTTACTTAAAAGTATTATCAAAATCTGTGAGCTGTAAGATTGGAAGAAGCCCTTTGCTAGCCCTCCCCTTCAGGATTTAACTAACCCGTCTCAGCACAGCTCCATTCTCCCTCCCGGCAAGTACCTCGTCCCTGGGAGAAGCCAGTTAAACACAAGTTGCTAAATCCCCTCAACTGTCCTGTCTTGTCCTAGCCATTCCCCTGATGTAAAGCAAAGCCCCCAGGGCTGAATGCCACTGTGGCATGAATCATGTTTATCATAACAAGAAACAAAGAAGGAAGAGAACAAAGGAAAAAGGAAAGAGGAGAGAAAACAAGAAAGGAAAATACAAACAGAAGAGTGAAAGGGAGGGATATAGATAGACCCATTAATTTCCTTCTGTTTGCTCTGGGATTTAAACAACAAGCTGCTATGTCTCTGGTTTATCTTGGTTCTTCAGCTGTGAAACGTGCTGTGCTCCAGCGTCTTCTGAGCTTTAGAGATTTGCCAGGGAGCTAGGAACGAAGCAAGAGGCTCAGCAAACAGAGATAGCAGAGGCGGCTTCATACATCACACTCAGAGGAAATTCATTCCTTTCAGCGCTGCCCATGGGTGAAATTACATTATATTCTGTTTGGATAATTGGATGTCATATACCAACCGACTTGTTATAGGATGGCATTTCCTTCCCTACCGAGGCTGTTAGCAGCACCCCAGGACAGAGAAGGCAAGGCGAAGGTCCCGTGAAGTGTGGAGAACGAAGTAAGGACACCGAGCTGCTGGCTCCGAGAGGTCCTGGCTCCCAGCTCGACCTCTCAGGGGCAGGCCAGTAATGGGGAGGGAAAGAAAAGCCAAGAGGAAAAGCATATAAGGCCAGAGATGAAGAAAACAAAAGGGAAGGGAGTAAATCCAAAAGAGGAGAGAAAAGGAGGAGAAAAAAGTAGCAGAAGGAGCTTGGTTTCAGAATGTGCTTTAGGATTTTATGAAGAGGTCATTTTGTGTGTGAACATACCCAGGAACCTCTCGGCAGGCCCAGCAGGACTGGTGTGTAGGTACCACAGGGCAGCTATGGCACCGGTTTTCCAACCGCATCCATGGGGAACGGCCTGCACGTGGGAGGGCAGGACGGATGTCCTGGGGGATTTTGCCAGCACAAACACCAAGCTTTTCCTTCTTTTCCGTTAAACTGGGGATGGGATGCAGAGAGAGGTCTTTTAGCTAGAAATTCACTGGGTGGGCAAGCCTGGCTTTGGGGGCAGGTCACGCTATGGCTTCCTGTTAATCTTGTAGCCATTCAGCAGTTTCTTTGCTTTCTCTCAGTGAGCATCACAGAGGAATTTGAAGTCTCCCAGCCATGCCTCGCTGCCTTTTATATTCACCACTTACCTACATTTGGTCTGAAATGCCCTCAATTTCCCCCTCATTGTCTTCTTTCTCGCAACTCCTCACTCTGGTTCGTTGATGGCTTTTTAATAGCACAGTTCGAGTTGTCAACACGCGCCGGAGGACAATCTCATGTGTCATATCGTCCTGGTGCAGCCTGGGAACCCCATCTGGCTCAAGCAAACTTCTTTTATTGAAATAATCTCTCCTCCCTGCTCGTTATTGAATCGTCTTGGCTCAATGGCCTCGCTCAATATCAACTTTTCATGCTTAATAATTAGTGCTGGAGAAAAGAGTTTCATTGAATAAGTGTTTAATGTCACATGTGATTAGGAGATGCTGAGATGACCCAACTAGGCAATTCAATTTGAGGCTGCGACTGTTCAGACAAGGGACAATTAGGAACATGTTCTAGACTGTGAATATATGCTAATAGGTGCCTGCAAATATATTTACGGGAACTACACCCTTCTCCTCCATCCCATGTACTTTTATCTCACTTCCAGGCCTAGAAACAGGTGCTAGCCTTGATTTTTCCATCTGAGTTGCCCTATTCCCCCATGCAATGAACTTCTTCAGAAACCTGTGTTGCTATCAGTTGATTGCAACAATTGCCACAATTCTCCACTTAATTTGATAGAGCCACCAGGTTTGGAAGCAATTTCCAGCCAAGCACAAGCAGTCAAACACCTAGATCCGCTGAAACCTTTAAATGTCAGCATGCCCACAGCTGGGCCCCAAACCACATGATCATTTCCTGTCAAGAGCAGAAATTCAGAAAGTGACTTTTCAACAGCGAGTCCTAGACGAGCTATATAGATGCAAACCACAGGTCATGAAGTGCTTGTTTGCCTGTCTGCCTCTATCTACCTCCACCTACCTACCTATCTACCGCTACCTACCTACCTATCTGCCCACTACTGGCAGTCTGTCCTTGGCCAGGACATCTGTGTACTGTGTTAATGACTGATGTATTTAGTCCCCAAAGGCTCACTGCTAGTATCTTGTATTACATACATGGAACGCATGGAAAAATGAGATGCTGACAAAAAAAGATACAGATCAACCAATATATTTAGGAGCGAAGATGAGAGAGAGGTGCCTAATTTTTCTGCGGGATCTGGAAGTGATCTTGCCATGGCAGCCCTACAGTGAGTTCTGCCAGTCTTGGGGTTACTGTCCGACTGATCAACCGTCCTTCCTCTGCATAACCAACCATTTACAGGCACTCTGCAAAAAATGTGCTCTCCGTGCTCACAGGGTGTGAAATCCTGTCTTAAGCACTTTCTGCCAAAGTGACTTTTCCCACTTAAATTCACTAACACACCAATCTACCACATCTTCATACATACCACGCTGCTCTCAGGAGAGATAATAAGACAACTTTCTCAATGAAACCTGCATTCCTCCCTTTCTCTGACTCCCTCATCCTCACAGAGCCTCCTCCCCCACAAACTCTTCAGTGTAGCATTTTAAACAGGATTTGGAAAGCATCTGATAGCAGCTGTCAGCCCTTTACACCTGCACAGTCTGCACTCTGCTCTTCCCAATAAATGAGCACATCGATCTATCAATGCAAGATGTATTTCATTTTCCTGAAACCTCTGATCTGCATGTTTGTCCCAGAAGAAAGAGTGACTAGATGAGAAATGTGCTCCCTGTTTACAGTGATATTTTATGTGCAAGAGATTGATTTACCTTTATAGCCACCAAATTCCCTGCTGAAAATCCAGCAGTGCCCTGCACAGCCTCCCATTCCTACCTAAAAGATGCCTGTAAATACCGAGCAACCTTCCTCGTCCTGGGGAATAAAGCAGCAGAATAGCTGCCCACCTCTGTGCCTCTCGTTGGGTACAGGACGCAATGATGTCTGGACTGTGCGAGTCTGGCCCTGCTCTGCTGAAGCAAGACAAGGTTTTGCAACTGAAAAGAAAGGAGCTGGTCCAGACCCTCCACGGCAGAAGCCAGGAATGCAATGGAAAGCACGGTGAAGGCAGGATGCAGTCATGTACAATGCAGCTGGACAAGTCTCTGCAACTGATGAGAAGCACTACGACAACTTTTCAGCAGCTATCCATGACAGAGAGGGTGTCTGTCCTGCACTTGTGTTCGTCGCAACCAAATGTCATGCTGGGTTTTAATTTCAAGCTGGCCTGGATGGAAGAGCACTACTGAGTCACCTCCATGCCTCAAGCTATTGATCAGCCCTTGATCTATTAAAATAAATGCATTATTTCCAGGAGACACCATGGAGAGCTTCCATCTGACAAGCTACCCTGCTTAGCTTTTTTTTTTTTTTTTTTTTTTTTTTTGAGGCTGATGTGGTCACTGTTTGAGGATAGCCAGACTGCAGGACTATTCCCAAAGCCTATCAATGTAGGCACTGGCTGAACGATTGCAGGGGACAGGGCTGAGAAGATGGAAAGGTGAGGGTCAAAATCTATGCAAAGAGAAGTGGCCTTTTCAGTCACCTGGAGTTCTCCCTTCCAATTACAAAATGATGAGGCTTCGACATGTGGGAGTTTCCCAAGAGAAATCTATGGCCTGTGAAGGTTTCCCTCAAGGCTCTGTCAAGCAGTGGAGATTGCCCTATGATGGCCTTCACCTAATTGGCTCTATTGGTATTTTTCCTAGGCAGCCCTGCCTTCAAAGTGATTGCAGAGGGTGTTGCTATCAGCAAGCTAGTGAGCATTTGGACAGTAAGCACCATCCTCCATCACCATAAATATTTAATTTTTAATTAAACAATTGGGAGGTTTTTTATTTTGCTAATTTCATCTCGGTCTCTGTTCTGCTGCAGCAGGAGGAGAAAAGTAAGGGGCAGCAGAAGATACCAGGACTACCACAGATCACCAAAGTGAGATTCATCTTCCCAAGAAGCCCAGGCAGCAGGGACTGCTCTAGAAAAGAAATCTTGATTTCTCAGCCACTCGAGGGTCCTTATCCAGAACTTCAGCTAATGAGAGTCTGCAGCTCGAATAGGCTCATTTCAGCAAGACTTTAGTCACCTGTTTGTTCTCCACTTCCTCTCCTCACTCTGTATATTATTCCTGCTAGGATGTGTACGGTAAAGCAAGATGGCTTCTTTTGGTTCTTTCTTTCCACCCTGATATTCATAGGCAGACACGGTGAATAATTATGCGTGCAGGCACCAAAAAGAGAAATCACTTGGATGAATTAGGGACTTTCTTTCATTGTTTACTTGTGGGGGTGAGAAACTTTCTCAGATCAGACCATATTGCACATGGTAATGGAATGCAATTACCTATTCTGCTCCGTCTCAGAGGAGAACAAAGTAACTTGAAAGTCCTTGGAAGGTGAAAGAGGGGGAATTGAAACCAGAATCAGAGCAAAAGGAGAAAAAAAAACTTTGAAAGAGGTGAAGGCACTTGGTGTTTATTTTACTTGTGAGATTTCTTTTAAAGTCAGACATTATTTCAGAGGTTTCCAGCCCCAGCAGATAATTAATGAAATTAAGGTGAGGAGTTGCTGCTAAATATTTGCTCACGCTACAGGGAAAAGAAACAGTGCCAAAAGCATCTGGACTTTTACAGGCAAATAAATCAAGCAAGAGAGGTGTCTCAATTACTCAGACTCCAGAGGGGAAAAGGACCTCTCTTTACAACAGAGTTTCCAGTAATGGTAAAAACTCACAGCTTCTCACAAACCCCACTGGCCAGTGCCCAGCTTTGCAGTGTTAAAAGTACTGGGCCTGTCTCTGGAGCATGATGTTTGTGACTATGTCCTTCAATGTGCTACTGGGGCTATAGGGTAAAGTTATTTAGGGACAGCCAGGCCATGGTTAGGAGCTTTGACGCTAGCTGAACTGGGAAATGCCTGCCCTTCAGGGCTCAACTGTTTTTGCAGTGAGCAGCTGTTAAACCTCTCCCTGCCCCAGGCAGCCCCTTGGCTGCCAGAGCAAACCCCAGGGCCCATCCATCTGCACATGGCACGTGTGATGAAGCCAACTGCGCTGCAGACAAAACACAAGGGTGGTCAGCTCCTGCTCGGCAGGCCATACACCATCATCAAGTGGGATTTGGAAGGAACATCCCTCAGGCCACTCTTCCTCACGCCCCAGGATTTACAACACGGTTAGTTAGGCACGGTGCACCTCTTTTGGATGCACCTATCGCCGGTCTCGGGGAAAGAAGACAAATTAGGCTTCCAGTCTAGGCTTCCAGCTGCCAGGTATGTGGGGATGAATGGTACTCAGTAATAGCAGGTCATCACATCTGCACTGACAGTGCTGAAAAATGGGGTCAGCAGAGAACCCAGAGGTTTTCCGGGGTCTTGCACTCAGCCAGCAATTGCAGGTTAGTTTGTGATAGACTGAGAGGCCGCATCGAGGAGACAGTTAATAAAAGCAGGACTAGAAGAATCAATGTGTTCTGACACACCGGTGACAGATTGGCAAGAGGGACAGATTTAATATCCGAGCGTTATCCTTTCCCAGCCTAAGGGCCCTGAAATTGATTGAATAAATTAAAGCATTGCTGTGGATGACACTAGAGTTAAGGTTGTATCAGCACTTCCATCTTAACTCCCTATATTCTTTTCTCTGAGGTTTTCTTTTTCAAGCCTTGGCGCAGAAAGCTTACTCCTGTGCTACAACCTGGCTGAGAATGTCTTAGCTACAGTGCAATTTTACTATTATTATTTTCAAGAAGAGGTAAAAAATGCAGGGAGAGGAGGGCAGAAGAACTGGACAAATAGTTCTACCTGTGTGCCCTTGAAATTGAAGGATGAACAGGGCATGTCAAGCTACTTCTGAAAGCACTACATGCTCGTTCTGTGTCATGGTCAAACTCTCCTTGCAAATAGTGAAAAGGAGAATAGACTTTGAAAAGAAAAACGTACAGAGACCTCACAAAAAATTAAAGCAATTAAAGCTGTAGGACAAAATCATCTCTGTGCAACTTCGCTTGCATGCAAAATTATTCATTCTTCTGCTACTAAAAGCAGCCAAGGTAATTGCTGATGAACATTCTTCAACTTTTATTCTTTATTATCTCTTGGCAAGTCTCTCTCCCAGTTGTCAATAGGATTTTAAGTCACAACAAATCCGACTGCTTAGCTAGAGTCAGTTGCTATGACAGAACGGGGCCCTTCGCTGGGCTGATCATCAGTATTCCCAGGGCACCTCTCCACTGAGTATGGAAGATGAGGATCTTACAAAAAATGCTCAATATTTTCTTTAAAGCACCAGGCACCTTCATATGAGGGGAAAAACTAACCTCTGCCCCTCAGAAATGGTGTTATGTCTCTTCCAAAATGAGATTTAAAACTGCGTTTTATCATTTTCATCTTTATAGGCTGTGTCACTTTCCCCAGCTCCTCTACCAGCCGCTGCTGGGTCAGCAGCCTCCCAAATATCACCAGAATGCCACCCAGACATCTGTTTACGTGCAGTTGGTTAACAAATAAGGGGCGAGCAGACCACGCTGTTGTCACAACGGAAGTTGTGTATTGCACATAACAAAGAATGCTTAGAGCAAGTGGCCTCTGCCGTGCGGTTCTCTGCGTTAGTGCTCAGCATCGCAGCCTCTAGAACGTCAGCTCCAAAATGGGAACAACAAAAATTTGATTTCTCTCATTTTTTAAATTTCATTAAACCTGCTGTGAACAAAGCTCCAATGCTGAGCACTTAGCACATCGCTCGTTTCAGCAGTTACCCATCTGACCCCGTCTCCCTCCTCTTTTCAGCAGCGCCCACAGGGCACCGGGGATCAGTTTCAGCCCTTTCCCTTTGCGAGGAAGCAGTTGTTCAACAACTTCACACGGCCTCACGTTTCACCAGGCAACGCAGCAGGGAAATTTGCCTCCCTTCCCTAACTGGCACCTGCCAAAACCAGAATGGTTCCCGATAACTGCATCCCACGGTGCCCCGGGATAAATTTGCTCCCGAGAATGCTGTTATGTGACTACTGCTGTCCTTAATGGCAGCCACGTGGCTAAAGCTGCACAGAGCAACTCAGAAAATTTGGAAACGTTGAAAAATGAGAAAAATACACATTAAACAGTTCAGGGCCGCATGCAGCTGAGATGCGAGGCACAAGAAGCTAGGACGTTCAGAGCAGGCACATCAGTGTGCACCCCACCAGCCAAACAACATGGGTTAAAGGCAAAGCATCCGAGTCACCCCTGCATTAATCTGAATTTACACCACCAGTTTATGGGGGTAAGCACACAGTGATTCAAGCCCTCGGGGTCAGCCTCCATGAGGACTTCAATGACTCCTTCAGCTTGTATCTGAGGCCACAGGCAGTTTGCCCATGAATTTAAACACAGATTGAACGTCAATGCCTCTTTCCACAAATCAAGGCTTCTCATTTAAAACATTGCACTTGCATGTTAAATAGAGACTAATTACACACTCAAAGAGAGGACAAATCTAATTTGACTAGAAGGATACAGAGAAAATTAATGCAGGGCTCTGGCACTATGGAAAAAAGCCTTTCCCAGTGGTTAAATTGAGAGCAGGCTAGGACCAGTGGCTTCTGTTCCTGCTCCTGAGACTTGCTTCCTTGCGTGAGTCCTTAGCACCCTCCTGGTTTCACTGCTCCTTGGGTCATCATTTGCATCAGGACACAAACAGCCACGTTGCTGCTCCCACATCCAAACACATCGTGCATTTGTGCAGGGGGACACGGGCTTCACACCCGCTGTATTTGTTATTTTTTACATCTTCTGCCAGAGTGGTAGGAGTGAGCTTGCTAGCCTTGCTTATTGAGCAGTGTAAATGATGGATTTAATCTACTATAACACAGCTATCACCCCCAGAAAAATCACATACCTGCTTGTGAGTAATGGGAACCTTCTGATGGTTTTTTTTCTAAACAAAATGGAGCACAGTTGGCTAAGCAATCTTTGGAGGCTACTCTTTAAACATCAACAGCTCGTAGCATCCTCAGGCAGTGGAAGTTTATGAATCTCTCTTTGGAAGTTAATGCACTCATTAGTTTTAGGCTGAGGGAGCAGATGGCAGAAGCCTTGCCTTTCCTTGGACACAGGTGGTAGAGTCTGCACTGCCCTTCAGTAAAAGCTTTGAGACTATTAAAGAAACTAGTAATTAATCTAAAGATCCATGTCAAAGGGTTTCTCTCCTTCCGTGAGGTTTGGGGTTCCCACCACACATGCTACCACTATCAAGGAGCCAGCACAGCACAGAAGCTGAGAGAGAGAGGGAAGGGGGCAGGAGGAAAAAGAAAATTCAATTTCCTGGCTGATTTTTACAAGAATAGTGCAAAATGTAAAAAATGACATCTCAAAATAGGAAAGCTCACTTTGGGGCACAGCCTCAGGGCTGAAATTCATCCCAGGCTGAGCCGGAGGCCTGCCAAGACTTGCAAAAATTTGGAGCAAACTTGGGCCCAGTGCAACATCATCCAAGAACCGATTCCAAATGGAAGGTGGCAAATGTTAACCTGGCCTCAGTTCTGAGCAGACCTCTGGGGATTCATAATATCCCTTCCCAAGTGCTGGAAACAAGCCACTTTCCAGCCCCTATTGCTCAGCCATGTGGAATTGGAGATCTCAGCTAATTATTTACGGGGCTATTTCTGTTTGCTTGCATTCAAAGCAAAAATCAGGAGATGCTCAAAAAAGTGCAGCTGGAGGAGAACTGAAGGACAGTTACCTCTGTGACCTCGTGTAACCAGACTGATTCCTGCTTTAACACAGCACAACAGAAACCAGCACCTAACCTGCACCTCATCGGGCCCTCCTTCAAGCATTCACCTGAAGCCCGCTACAAACAACAAATCTTGACCACTGATCAAGAAAATCCTCTGATGCTATCTGGGGTTCTGATCCGAACTTGGTTGAGTTCATGCACGTCCCACGACGTCCCAGAGCACGAGCTTTCAGCAGCAGCAGCGTCTCCCAAGGACAGCTCAAACCCTGCAGCAGCATCAGATCGCTGTGAGTGTCCATCGGGTCTGCAGATGGGGTAGGGACCCGTGGGGGATTATTCCTCCTCCTCCCCGCTCCAGCTCCCTTCTCACCTCTGACCCAGTGCACAGCCGCTGTCTCAGAGACACAAGAAGTCCAGAGAGGAACTGAACAGACGTGGTTTTGACTGAGGTTGACTGAGGATCACTTCGGTGGTGTTGAGCCAAACTCCCTTCCCAGCCCAGTCTGTGGATGCCTGTGGAGTTAGACCAGCAGAAAATGGGACTTTTTTTACTGGTGTTTCTGTAACAGACTGCCCTATTGTATTGCAAACAATGAAGTGTGATGCAGAATGCCAAAAAGCATCTAACATGGCAGGCTGGCTCTTCATATCCTGGGAACTTAGCTGCAGCTGCACAAACTGATTGAAAAGATGTGATCCCAGGGTTCTTTCCAATAAAAGGTCCATAAAGAGGTTACGCTGGAGAGATGGCTTGAAGAATAGTTAAGTGTCTGAAGCATCAGACACTTGCGACTATCACCAGCTCAGCTACTTACTCCAGAGAGGAAGGCAAAGACCACAGAGCCCTGGTGCTGCCTTGGGTCAGGCCCTTAAAAAAATGCTGTTTCTCCATCTGTACAACAGGGGTAATGACATAAAAGTTTTGCAAAGTTATTCTCTGGCTAAACTAACTGAACGCTGCGATCTCCGTAAAAGTGTAAGTACAAAGAAATCTCAACAGCCATTGAAAATCAGCCTTTAGGATTTAAAAACTCACCAAATTTCAGTAGCAGTATAAGTGTTACCACCACAGCCAAGGTTCTTTCCATCTCTGTGCCCAAATCCTGTAGCTCTAATAATCAAGGGAATGTTTAGTCTTCCAGCTGTAATATTTCTTGCCTTTTAGGATTCATCCCTGACAATAATTAAGTCTCATAAGGACAAAACTTAAATGAGCAGTAGCCTATGGGGACGGTATTAGTGTGCTAACTGTGTTTGTGGTTTAAATATTAATGTCAAAGTGTAATTACCATCCGCTAAGTTCCAGGCTAGTGTTTGAAAACACATTTAGCTAAGCAGGAAGAATGAGCTGTACCAGTTGGAAGCTTCTGTACAGAAAGGATTACAACGTAGAGCCGGAACAATTTCTCAACCAGCAAAGAGCGGAGGGAGACATGCTTGGTGGGTGTTCTTCAGGCAGCCCCAGTGTGCGGTGGCTTCCCGCTGCTGGCTGACTCCAGGCAGAAATCCCAACTTCTTCAAACAGCACAGGGAGGCAATGCTATAAAATCTCATCCCAGTGGGGGCAGTGGATGTTGTGTGTCTACCTTACAATTGCAATGCAAACTACACCTGCGTCCCAGGGACAAAAAGCCTCATCAAATTGAATGCCACTGTCATTTTCTCCCTGAAGCACCTCATTCCCTGGGATCCGGGCAAGGAGCCCATTGAGTTCGCAAGATCCCTCTGGGTCTGAGGGAGGAGGCACATAAGGATTAGTTCACTTATCACATCTGGACTCCCTGCGTAGCACTGTGCGGGGAACATTCAACATCTGGCAGATCTGAGCCAGTACAGGAGAAGTGTGCAGAGCACGGGGATGTCAGGAGCAGAAAGGGGGGGATGCTGCATGCAAAGTAAGTTTTGAATGGGAGAGAAGGTTCCTCTCCTTGCTAGGGGAAGGTTCCTTCACTCGCGAGAGGAAGGCTGTGCTGCAGCAGTCACAAATTGCGAGCCAGATACAGTGACACTTAACTCTCCCTCTAGGTCTCGAGCGTGAAACAGGGAGAGGCTGTAATTCATTTCACTTCATCTCTGTTCGTTTCAGACAAACAGCAGAAAAGTCAAGCCAGAGAAAGTGGAAAGAGGGCATGAAATGGAGCTGGCTTTGTAACGGTTCAGTTAGCCTGGCCACTGGTTACAAGCATTAATAACACACAAGCTATTCCCATTACTCCCAAATCTTTGGGTGATATTAAAAGTGCATGTAGGAGAAAAAAATCAAGGAAGTAGAAAGCTAATGCAAACAAACCTTGCAGAGTGTTGCCAGATTCATTCTTTTTTCAAACACATTGCTTCCCTGTCCCTCCAGGGCTGGGGTTCACACACAGAGATCTCCCCTCTCCAAGTGAGGCCAGAGCATCCCTGTCCAGGACCTCTTCCATTAGAAACTTGTGCCCTGGGTGTAGTGACCCCGACAGCTTCCCAGCCCTTGGCACAATAGACGAAGGATTAGAGATGATCCCTCCGATGCCGCCCTATGCCTCTGGGGACAGCAGAGGTCTGAACAGCCTTGCAGGCCTGTTGGACCACAAAGAAATCTTGCATTCAACATCTGTTGTAAATCCCAAGGAATCTAATGGGATTTGGCAATTTAATCCAGCCAGGGTTTACATGATCAAAAGAATTTCTTCCAGTCAGCAGCACTTACGATGAAAGCTAACCAAACTCTCAAAATATAGTCCCTCAGCAAGGCGAAG
This sequence comes from Anser anser, assembly GCF_964211835.1. Classification (NCBI taxonomy): domain Eukaryota; kingdom Metazoa; phylum Chordata; class Aves; order Anseriformes; family Anatidae; genus Anser; species Anser anser. The sequence goes on along the minus strand of NC_139738.1, from coordinate 5,439,261 downwards.
CCATTATTCTTTCTTCTTGAGTTTATGTGTCTTTATTTTTATCATCTCTCTGAGAGGAGGGTGAGGAGAGAAAGAAAAGTAAAGTTTCAGAGCACAGATAAATTCTGCCTGGCTCAGCTTCTGCCCTGAGACACAAATATCTCCAGCCTCTCAGTGACACATTAGCCTTCAGAGAGATTGATCGATGGCTGGATTGCTGGGAAAGACTCATTGCCAGTGCCCTAATGACCAGAGAAACCTGCCAGAGGAACTGCAAAATTAATTCTGGCTCTAAATAATTAAGGGTTAGGTGAATATTTTCTTCCATTAACTATTTCTGCTGGTACCTAGCTGGTACCTAGCTGCACATTCCTCCCTGCCTTTGATGTGGGGATTGTACCTCCAGCTGCTTTGGGATCTGGCCCCACACGCCCAGTTCAGGCAGCCTGGTCCCCTGGGTCCTGGCTCTCTTCTGACAACGTCCAGGACCTCACACAAACCTAGTGTTTGTTCTAGGAGGAAAAGGAGTCATCCAAAACAGATAGCCACGTTTGGAAAATGAAGCCTTCTTCTCGCCCTGCCTCTGTTTCCCCTACTTTAAAATGACTTCCTGCTCTTGGAGGATGCAGGCGATCTCTGCTGATCTTTGCCAAGGGGCCACGGAGCAGGAATGTGAAATGCCCGGTTGGGTTTCCTGCCTGTCCCGTCTCTGGCTCTGTCAGATCCTCTGAGATGTGCCCTTACTATTCTCTTTCACCAAGGGTCAGTTCCTGCAAGGTACTAAGCATTTCCTGCCTCCATCCTAATCCTGTCTGCAACTGTGCAGTGAGAATAATAAAAAAATGATATAAATACACAGCAAAGCCCATCTTTGCTGCAGTCACGGAGAGCTAAGAGCGGTTTATGGTTCTTAAAGGGAACTCGGTACAATACAGGATTAAGTCCTGTTTGCTTTTCTGTCTCTAATTTTCTCCCATTCTTTTTTCAGCTCTGCTAGTCCCTCGCTCCCTCTGCAGGTTTATTCTGCAGCATCCCTCATGCTCAAACTCTGTACTCTTCCCAGCTGGGAGGACAGTCCCAGATGAAACATCACAATGCCAAGTGATGTGTACGGGGTGTACATCATCTGTCTTTCTCTGGCAAGGAAAAATAGAGAACAGCACCAACAAAACACTGATGTCCCAACAACCTTCTCCAGAAGGTGCTGGGGACAGGCAGCGTCTCACTTCCTGGCACAAAGAGGAACAGGCATGGTTTGGCAGGGAGATTTTTTTTTTTTTTTTAAGTCCTTGTGCAGAAGGGAATGGTTTAGTAAAGCAGAGGTGTAGATGTGTCTTTTGAGTTAGTGGTTAGCACTGTGGTTCAACCAGCATCGTGGTTCACTGAGGAGAATGGAGGAGAAGAAAAAACCACAGATCCTCCAAACTGCTAGGACACACTAACTTGAGGCCATGCCAGAGTCTTTCCCAGGTTATCTGAGCATCCCCTGGTCTTCCATTCATATGTGAGAAGCCCAGCCCCAGTGATACCAATGGACCTAGAGCCAAATCATGCTTCTGATGAGATGTATAAGGCTTGGATTTCAATAGAAACCACTAATGGCATCTAGCAGAGATCAGAATTTAGACCAACTCTCTGATTCTGGAAAACAGAAAAAAACAACAACAGTGCATCATTAAAGCAAAATATTCCATAATAAGCAGGGCTTATTTCTCTTGCAATGAAGGTGACAATCCATCAGGATGTCATCTTCCGTGACAGCTGTCACCTCTTTGTGAGACTGACACATTTGGAGAGCACTGTGTTTCCTGTGCTGCTCTCCCTTGTACTGCTCTCCTGTGCTCATGTCCTCGTCACCACATTTAAAGCTTTTTGCCAGCTCTCATCTGCATTTGCTATTCACACCTATCCATCTAGGTCTTTGGACTTCACCCCATAACATGCCTTTTGCTGTCAGCATTCACCTGAGATTGATTGGCTAGGCAGACAAGTTTTTAACGCAGCAGTCACTGGTACAGAGAAGGGAGGGTGGGAGTCGTGGGACAGGTCAAGGTGATTTGGAAGAACTCCAGCTGCCCACCTGCATCACCTAATGCCCCACCGCCGTCACTTTTTGTAGCCACTGTCACAAATTTACTGTTTCATCTCTCCTCTTGTCTTCCTGCCTCTTCCACCCAAGTTGCAACCCTCTCTCCACACTTTAGCTTGTTCATTCCTTTTACAGCTTCCTTCACGTCAAATACAAATGCTTTATTACTCCTGTATCCCCATCAGGTAATGGGTATCCCAGGCCAAGCACAAAAGATGTTGCCTCCGACACACATGATGGAGTTACCCCTGCATATACCAGGGCTGAACATCAAATCAAGACTTACAACCAGGGAAGAAGTGGCCACCATCTCTGAAAGGAAGGTCAGAGCATTTACCACTGAGCAGAGGAACGAGATCCCCAAGCCCCGTACTAAAGAAAAGCAGGGAATCCTTAAGCCTGAAAGAGGGAAGCTGCAGTGCAGGGCTGTTTCAGTTATTACAGCAAAGAAGGCTCTTGACGTAAATCAGACAGATTTTGCTTTCTTTGATACCAGTACAAATCCAGGATAAATGCCATAATTTCACTGGGATTACTTCACAATCTTGCTGATGCAAATATTATTAAAATTTGGCTTCTTACCATCAGGATGAGTACCCTGCAGCAGAACATACACTGTGCACCTGCTGCTGCTGTAGCTCCTAATTGGAAATGAGTTTACTGACCAAGATCAGGATGGCATTTTATCAAGTCTTTTTCCTTGTTCTTTCTGCCTCTTCATCCCTCTCTCCAGATCTCATTTATAGCCAAGAAAAGGGGAAAAAAACAGCATCAGCAATTTCTGTGTACAGTGAAATACAAACTCTTCTTCCCAAGCTTCCTCGTGAAGCAAACCCAGGCTAACTGGCTGCTTTCTCTCCTTTTCATGAGAGTGACAAACATCTTCCTGACCAGTGCGTCAGGCAGAGATATGAACTTTTTGCTGCAGTTGGTGAGCTGGGGCATCATTTTGGTGCTCCCGGAGCGCCGTGGCTTGTGGCTGTGACAGACACTCACCAGCCTTCAGCGAGGGCTCTGGAGGGAGTCCAGGTCTATCTTTGCACTGGAGCGCTTTTCAGCTTCCTGTTAAAACAGATCTATGTCCTGCATGCTGCAGTTAATTACTGCAAAAATCACTGAGAGCAAAATCCAGAATCCCAAGAATAGAGACCTCTGCAGTTAAAGCTAAAGCAAAATTTCTTGAGATAACTGCCATAACAATTCCTTTGACTTGCCTAATTTGTTAGGGACAGATGGATGGACAGAGCCACAGATACACACAAACTGCTTTTCGGGTTTCTGCACTCCTGAGCATCCTTATTGCTTTAGCAGATGTATCAGAGGGAAGATCCTTAATTATCAGTTTCATATTATCACTATCATTATTATTTTCTCCTGTGTTAGAACACTTGACACTCCTTCCCACTCTGTGGGATTCCCTGATACAATCTACTGAGTACAAACAGCTACAGTTACAACATTAATTGCTATTTATGCTGCCAACACTGTGTAACTACATGGTCATTTGCAAGTTCCCTTAGATCAGTCATTAACGATATTTAACATTGTCAAGATATTACATTCATAATTGCTACGCAATTCAGAGCATTCAGGTCCCCTGACGAAAAAGCAACCCAGAAAATTCGAACAGTCCTGCCTATGCCTTGAAGTTATTCCAGTTGGATGCGTTCATTGTGGAATTCTGCATTTGCTTATCCTGTAAAAATGAGCATGAGCAACTGGTTAACCCTGTTACCTTCACCTGCAACCGGCGTGTGCCTGCAGTGTGAGGACCCGAGCCAGCTTCCACCAAGCACCCGGAGGACCTGTAGCAATTTCAGATGTGCCGAGCACTTTCCAGGTGTCGTGCCGTGTGTATGGTTCACCTGTGCTCATGTCCATCCCATTGCCTTTTTCTGCAATTGCATTCCCATTGCATCCTGTCTGCTATTGTTATCTGGAACAGCTAAAGGAAAGATTCAAATGCTCGGCTGACTGCGATTTAATATCAACCCAGCATTTCAGTTCAGACAAACCTGTTATCTTGCCCAAAGTCCTTTGGATGAACAGCACTTTCAGAAACACACTTAGTTGACTTCTGCCTGGACTTTTAGGGAGTAAAAAACTAGACTTTACAAACTGTTGCAACAGCAAAAATGACAACAGACTATTTTCATGCCTACCCTCTGCCACGGACAGAAGCATAGCACTTCAGCTCCTTGCCTACAACACACTTAGCTGCCAGGCAGTGTTTCACAGGGTTATTTAATTACCTCCCTAATTGTGTCATGGGAACATCTTCTAAAGATGTGTCTTCAAGCTGCAGCAGTTGGGGTTGGCAGCATTGCATCTTCCCTGCCAACTCCCCCCTGCCTGCTCTCTCCGCATTTGTCTCATCTGTAGCAATAAATGAGTATCGGCCGGTGCACTCAGTCACTTTGTGCCTGGGACTGCTACCAGCACTTCAGTGATAACGAGGATACCAAATCCCCAGAGATACGGGGATGGCAAAACTTCCCTAGAACAAGGCAGAATCTGTTTTCTTTTGTTGCTTCGGACTCCGCTGCATTTTTGGATTAGGAAAATGTCTTTGGGGAGTCATTTCTCCATTTTTCAGGCCTGCAGTGAATTCATTTTGTCACACCTGAGACTTGAATGCCATCGTCAGTAACCAAGAGACACGACTTAATACCTCAGAGAGCTCACTGCTGTGCAGGGAACCGCTCTGGCTGCTGGCCACGGTTCTGAAAGAATAATAATTAAAAAAAAAAAAAAAAGTACTTGCCACATGACTGCAGACCTAAGGAAATCAAAATGCTATTGATCCCAGCCCATCCTGTTCTCATTACAATCCGCCCTGCTAGTGGCATCAGGAGTTTTGATGAAATCCATCATTACTAGCAGGGTAAATATTTCTTTAGGTGGTATCAATCAGCAGCACTTGCTATGCCAATTTCTGCCGAGTGTGAATATAGACCACTCTGGTATTTGTTATGTGCAGAGAAACAGTATATGGGGCCAATACACAAAGCTCCAGTACGGCTGAGGCTTGCAGAACATTTGTTTAACAAATCAGCTACACCATGCAATCAGTGTCTATTTTTCCTCTCATAAATAGGCATGCACGAGGGGAAAAAACTGATTGTTAAATCTCATATACAGTGGGTTTTAACAAACTGCAGATTTAAGAAGAAAAACACAAGTACAAATAAAGCTTCCCAGCTGCTTATGATTTTTTTCCTTCCGGTTGAATAAATAATCTCCTTTGGCTAATTCAGTAAATACAAAACTTTGTAGAAATGGCAACTCAACAAAGAAGCCCAGCACTTTCAGAAGGAGGAATTCCCCAAGAAACAGCTTATGGATGAGAGAATATGCTTATGGATGGCACATATGCAGGAAACAGTGAATTAAATATTTCTCTCAGTTCGTCTAGATGTGAGAAGCAACAAAAAAATATGAAATAATGAAATAAAGAAAGAAATATTTCATTAATAGACTAAATGAAGAGACAAGAGCATGGTAGAGGGAATGGTTTCCAGATGCTTCCCCCTGGAGTCCTGAATAAAAGATAAACAAACTGCAGGACATTACCCAATCATCTCCACGGTAGTCCAAGTTTTAAAGCAGGTCTGCATGCTACAGATTTACTAAAGAGAATTGAATAAAATACCAAAATACCTTGGAGGGGGCATTAACATAAGAGAGGGAAGGAAAAGGCAGGATGATGCTGTGTTTTCACACCCAGGGAAATAAACACACACAAAGACATTGCATGGTTTGAAGCCACACAGCCAAGCTGGTGGCAATGCTGGCAGCTGCTGCATTCACCGTTAAACCTCAGTGCCTCCCATTTCCACCTCTATTTCTTGTGTTTCTCAGAAACATCAAGCTTAAAGCTGTTGCCAGGCTGGGAGTCCAGGTTATGAATCAAAAAGGATGTGGCAGTACGTACTTTTTCAAGCCATCTTCTTGTATGGTAGGTTCTATCGGTTTAACATCCCTCCATGGTCTTTATTAGCAAACAAAACGTGAAGTACTTCCCAGGCTCCATGCGAGTCCTTGGGAAGGAGGAGAACAGCAGCGTAAGATAGATGTGTCAGCTGGGAGGTCTTGGAGATTGGCTGTAAGAATTTTAAGGAGCTAATTTCAAGAAAACAGTAATCAAGGGAAGATGAAGGGGTGGGAGAAGCTCATAAAGAGAAGCAAGCTGCTTCTCTCAGCTGAAGGAACGGGGCTGATATGGTTCTCTGAGGGTCCCAGATTGGCTGCACCAATTCTATAAACTTCAGATATTATAGCAAGGCAGCTACAGGAAGCTGCATTTCTAGAGATTATGATTAGCTCCAGATTAAGTACCCACATAAATCCTGTCAGCTGCAAAATGGTTTGTTTGTTTTAAAAGAAAATTATGTAACCAAGAAAATCCAATCTTTCCATTTCTCCATTTTTATTTTTTTTTTCAGCTACAACATTTTAACAATGAAGCTGAGTTTTACAGCGAGCGTAACAGGCTAAAGCGAGTAGGTTCTTCTAGCATTAAAGCTGTAAAGGGATCGAACTATCCCCAAAGACCTGCTTTTTCATTACAGCAAAATCCAGCGAGCCTTTTGTACCTCCATCATTTCGGGATAGCAGAGCACTCACCTAACACCTGGCGCTCACGTGAGCCCTCAGAAGATTCGTCTCACAGCAAAGTTCGTTTGTGTTATAGCTCCAGCGTACTCATTAATCTGACTGTACAGGCACAAAGTCCCGTTGTTTCTGTATTGTGGTGTCAATAGCTCAAACCAATTAACAGAAAACGAGCGCAGCTCGTCTTAAATCACAGAATCACACAGTCACAGAAGGGTTTGGGTTGGAAGGGACCTTAAAGAGCACCTGGTTCCAACCCTCCCACTAGTCCAGGTTGCTCAAAGCCCCATCCAACCTGGCCTTGAACACTTCCAGCATCCACAGCTCCTCCGAGCAAAGTGTTTATTTCATTCCATCAGCAAATTTTAACTGACAATTACAGCCATTGACTGTAAGGTGCCATGCAAGGTGCCTAAAGCCCGTGTTCCCACTGCATTAATCCAAGTGGAGACTGGAAGGTAGACAAAGGCTGCTGAAGAAGGCACCTGTCAAAGCATTCGAAGGAGGAGGCTGGGGAGACCATGCACATAGCTTCTAACCATTCTCTGCAAAACACTTGGCCTTTTTCTTCCTGTTCCTCCTTTTCCAGAGCTCCAGAATTTCACAGACATATGTTAGAAAAGAACACATACAGGATTTAAAGAAAGTGCAGCTGCAGAGGTTAAACCTGTCACAACTGTGACGTGAGACGGTGCTGGATTTACAAAGGGAAAAGGCTTTACAGACAAACAGCAAGTTCTCTCCGTTAAACTAAAACCGCAACTGATTTCCTGACAGTCTGTTTGAAAGCAAATGGTGATGATGGCAAAAGGAGGCTTTAGGCTTCCCCTCTAAAGCAGACAAAGTTCTGCTGTTTGGAAATGTAGATGAAGGCCTTTAGTTTTCCATGTGACATGGAAGTTAATAAGAGCAGATAAGGACTGCAGAATGCAAATTCCTCAAGGGGGAAGTATCACTTACCTCCACGAATACATTCTGCTCGGCACCCTCTGGCAATGGAGATCCTTGGAGCAAAGCCAGCTGATCAGGGGAATAGCAATGAAGGGAAAGCCAGGTAACGGCTGTGGTCGGCCAACAGTGATCACTGGCCCAAGGATTGCTGAGAGTCTCAGGGCAGAGAAATTAGTGGTGTCAGTTAGGTTTCATTCACAGAACTACGAAAAACCACAGAAACAGATGTGTGTCAACAATTCCAGAACCGTCCCTTCCGAAAGCACTTTTAGAGTTTTCATTCAAAAGAAATTTGTGACAGGGACCTACACTGTTCCACCTCTACCTCTGAATTACTGCAGCTCAGCACTGGAATGCTTGGGTGCAAATACCGACACGGCAGCTCCCCTGTTCTCAGAAAACAAAAATGTTGATTGATGGTGGGGTAGAGCCAGCCTGTATCCAGCCCATCCACTTCTGGCGTGTCACCCACAATGCCTGCTTTCTTCTCCTGGTCCAACAGAAATGTTCAAGGGATGTTTTACACCCCAAAAATCTAGACAGGACCCTGTAGGATGCTAAGGAGCCCTGAAGAGTACGTGTGTGCCTCTCCGCTGGCAGGTGGCTGCAGTGGCACCTGATCAAAGGCTATTCTCACACACACACACACGCATACATAAATGCTCTGGCAATCAGACTGAGTCGCCAGTTGCTGACTTTGTATCAACATCGTGAGGTTGCATTAGCCACATGCTGGCACTGTAATTCTGATTGTTTTCAAATACATTGTAATAAAAGGCTAATTACCACACATCTCTAAATGGGAGCTGATGGCACGTAGGATGATTTTGCATTGGTGACACAAGCAATGAAGGATTGCACACATTCACCTGCTACCTCTGGGACACCTTTCCTTACACAATGTTTTGTTGGTTTTGTGGTAGAGGTTTTAAACAAGCACATGAAAACAAGAAGGAAAAAGCAAGCTGACAAACTGCATGAGATCTAATATGTAGATCAGAGTCCTGGGAATGTAATCCATCAGAAACCATTTAAATAACACATGGCTACAGAGCTCTGAATCAAATCTGATCCACATGTGCTAACAAGTCATGGACTTGCTCACCAGTATGGCTGCGTATCTCCAGCTCAAAGCCATTTGCACACGAGCACACAAGTCTTGCTTGTGTGGCACAGAAAGGTGCACACTCGTGTGGACCCACAAATGTGCACCTAAACCTGCATGCAGCAATCGAAAAACATGCAGCTGCCCCTAAATGCCAGCACAACCCCTCCCCCAAATACACGTGCCGTAACACTGCAGCAGATGCCACGTTCACACTACGGGCTCCTCTCAGCCCAGCTGTATGGGTCAGCGGTGGGGAGGGATGTGACCGGCACCCCAGAATCGCTCACCAGATTGCTGTGTGTTGCAGGGAAAGGCCGAAATGGCAGTGAGCCTGTCAGCACCGGCCTTCCCCCAGCGCAAGGAGCGCTGCCCCGGGGGAAGGCAGCACATCAGCATGCTGAGGGCTGCCTGAGCTGAGGATGTGCTGCTCCTCCTTCCAGTCCCACCGAGCGCAAGGCACAGCAAGCCCATGAACTATTGAGCTTGTGTGGTGACCTCTACAGCTTGCAGCAGCCACTCCATACATTATTAATGCCACTGTCTGTGCCAAGGACTGACCCTGCTTCCAGCCAGGGTCAAGGTCCTTTAATTATGCGCTGTGAATTAGCCCAAACTGGGTGAACACAGAAATGGAATAATTTGCCTTTGGGTGAATGATCAAGTGCCCTGAAGACGAAGCAATCTGAGGAAACATGAGCATATAAAATCCTCCTCATGCACAGCCCATGAATAAATGGGGAAGCGCTCACCAGCATAGCCATCTCCATTTCACCCTGGAATGTGATCCATTTTCGTAAAGGCAAACACAGCAGAAGCACGGTGTAGGAAAGGAAGCGCGGCCCCTTCCCATACCTGCCTGCCACTCCATGGGCACGTTTGTCTGAGCCGAACAAATCTATGTAAACAGAAGGGAGCCAATTAGCAGCTGATGCAAACGGTTCAGTGGAAAGTTATTATTTAAAAGCTAGTTAAGATAATTAGGGGGCAGTTTAATTAAAACATCATCTTAAACACAAAATGAATGCAGTAGCTTTCAAGCCCAGCAGGATGCACAGCTAGTACTTTCCCCTGGGAAGTTGTTAATTAGTGCTTGTAGTGACTGCAAATAATAAATAAAAATAAAAATATTCCCATAAGCCTTAGAAATATTAGGAACGTGGTTCCTTTCTGTCCAATGCATGCCCCCTGCTCAGTCCCTAGGGCATGCCCAAAGAGCTTGAAGCAGAGCATCTGCAGGATATTGCTGAAGATTAGAAAGCTGTAGGAACTCAGCCGAAGTTTTTGAAGGTCTTTGTTTGCAGTTACTCTAACTGGCGCTGACAGCAGAGAGAACACCACCGGCATGCCCAAAAACCACACCCCCAGCTGGCCACGCTGCAGGTTCGCTGGGCTTTGCACTTCGTCAGTTCTCATACAAGGACCTCTGTCATGAGAAGGTTGTTTATGATCAGGAATTGAAAGAAGCCTCATTTATCCTTACTGCGCAGTCAGAAGAGATACAGCCTCGGAAAAGTCACTCTCAGGTACACAGCTGCGGAGTCTCGGTTGCTTCACCAAGAGAGACACAGAAACCTATGCAGAATCCAACCCCACACCTAACTCTGTCTCCACAAGTGGATGAACCAAACTTTGTTCCTCTTAGAGAGTTTTGCAAAGCTCTTGCTGCAACATTGCAGAAGATCTGACTCTGATCTCAGCAACCCTGGTGTTGATCAGGAGCACCTCTCGCTTTTTCACTCTGCACGCTGATGCAAACAACGCTGAGAGTGATGCTGCTAGACAAATGGTGAGAAGGGAGGACAGCCACAGCATTGTGGAGGACATGCAGGTGACTCATCCATTTAAACAGCTAAAAGCAGATTTCTCCAGCAGCTAGAGAAGGAGATGCTCCAACTCACACAGAAGATAATTGCTAGGGCTCTCTACAGGAGGGAAGGGCTCTGCAGGAGAAGAGATGGTGCTCACAGGAGAACTTGAAGGGCCTTGAGGAACACAAGTGACAATGTTTTCTCAACCAAACAGAGCTGAGCTGTGTTATCTAATTCACAAGCTATAGATTCTGTGTTGCCCAAGGGGAGGGGATTGCATTAATTACTTATGAATCAATTGATCTGCTGCTATTTCAGGAACATCTACCTAATGGCTCTGTAATAGAGATGATTCCCAAACAGCAGCTCCCTTACTTAACACAAGTCACCCCCCGAAGAAGAGCAGGGCAAGGGCCTGCAGTACAGGGCACTTTCAGGATGTAGGGCACACTGCTACGAGGTACTGACCATGTCTATTCCTCACCTTGTTCTTGCACCCCAATCCATATCAGCACAAAGCAGTTGTGAGCTGTCGCCACTGGGAGTAAGACTGTGTCGCACCCATCTCACCCTGGCAGAAGTGGGGACAGCAGGTAAAAAGCACCAATGAAATGGGACAGGAGCTGCCCCCCTGGGGGGATAAATTCCAGAGTGACGTTGTCAAAATGACAGGGAAGGAAGGTCATATCTCCCTCTGTCTTTCTGTTCACATACAAGGAAAAATACACCCAATTCAGGTGTGGCCAGAAGAAGGGATGCAGACCTTCAGACAGCAACCAACACACGTTAGAGAAGACCTCAGGGATTTCCTACGCAGTTGTTGTCAGACAGCTGCAGGACTGGGGAAGGCAAATACATGCTTTATAACCTTTTTGCAGCCCTGGACTGTTCTAATACTTTTGGGCAGAGCCTGCATTTGGCCCCTTGTATTTGACATTGGCAATAGTTTTCTATTTTGAAATGCATAACCCAGTTGGTTTCCCATCAGTGGCTTCCTCCCGGTTTCATCTCCCATATGACCTGCAAATGCATTAAAGTGTTGAGATTAAAATTTCTAAAAAAAAAAAAAAAATATATGTAAACAAGATACTTGGCATGCAATAGATGACACTGCTCATTAACGAACCTGGACCACTAAGGCAAGGTATAAAATTACTCCTACTGTTCTGTATAGACCCTCCCAAAAGCCACAGTTCAATCTGGGCAGTTGTTATATTTCCTATAAATACAGAACGTCTTATAGAAGACAAAAGCATGTATTTTTTTCTAGTTTATCACCCTAGACCAGATCCACAGCAAGTAACTCTGCACATGTAAAAGACCAATGGCATATTGCTAGTTTATATCCTCCACAGCCTACGCCCAAAGTATCTGGTGGATGCTGAATGCTGGGCTCACTCTGTGTATTCTGTGTAGGAAGCACACACAGATTTCTTTCTGAGCCATCACAATGGAAACATTCTGTCCCTGTATGTGACCCTTTCCATCACTGCACAGTAATCAAAACCTCAGTCTACAAAGAGCTTGTCCCTGCTCTATTGAAGCCAGTCATAAACTCATATTCAGCCCCTTCGGGTTGGGAAGCTGGCCTAAGACAGCATGAGGAACTGACAAATACCTGAGATGTACTTTGGGACTACCCCACCTTGCACCTGCAAGCTGCCAGAAGCTGAACCATCAATTAATTAAAAGCTGTCTGAATATGGCCTAGAGACCCTAGTCTGCAAATTTAAGGCAGAAGTTTACATTTTACTCGTCACTTCTTCTCCTCTCGAAGATGTTAAAGTATTTCTGTCAGTTTATGAATGTACCTCTCTGCTCTGAAACAAGTTCAGAGACAATTCAGTTTTACAGGAGAAGCCTTCTTTTGTAGACACATTTAAGACAACAGGAATGCCGCTCATCAAAGTCTTCCTGCTACTCTGTGTAGCTGAAACACAATTACCTACCACCGTACCATTCTTATCTTCAGCTTCTTTCCTAACTAATTAATTTCTTTGTCAGTCATCAATTCTCTCTGCATAAGAAGGGTCAAAAGGTGACCTGTGCTCACGGCAGATTTGGGGGGGCGAGAAGGGAATCCATTTATAGGTAAGAATTTGCTCACGATGGTCTACATTTGCAAGGGATGCTTTCCAGTCACTTTGTTGCTAATAACAATCTGTCAACATTTATCAAATTTGTGTCTAATCATCTCATCTGTAGTGTCTTTTATTTTAGCAAAACATCAAACTAGAGGATATTAAAGAAAACGTCTAGACTTGCACAGCTCTATTCAGCAAAAGATATTGAGGCTTTTTATGCAGAAAGTGTATATCATTATAGCCGTTTTATAAACAGGAAAATGAAAGCACAGACAGATCAAATGACTTGCTGGAGGTAGCAGAGCAGATCACTGGCTGAGCCAGAAACAAACTCAAGTGCCTCGAGTATTGCTCCACCGCCCTGTATGACACCAAGGCAGGGCCAGCTCATTCAGCACTGAACACAACCGCTCCTCAGCCGAAACTGCGTTACGAGAACCGCATACCAACAGCACACGGCAATTTAAGACAACTGCCACCTAGACACTCTCTGATTAGTGCCACCCAGTTCTAATTCCCATCCCATGGTACTCAGATGGTAAACACCTGAATTCAGATTTCATCAGGACAACAACACTGTCCGATCACCAGCCGAGCCTGTTTGACTAAGAGCCTGGGGTTTCTGCTTCGCTCTCATCCATCCCTCACGGCTTCCAGCAACACACCAGCTCCCAGCCAGGAACCGCAGCCATCTGCCCCTGTGCCCGGGGAGCAGCAGCGTTCAGAAAGTCCAGGACGGAGCGGCAGGCAGGGAGCAGCTGCGGGAAGGGAGAACATAGAGGCAGGGCAAGCAGCTACCAGGCGTGCAGCAGCTGCGGCTTCAGCCTAAGGATGTGCTGCAGCTGAGCACCAGGCTGGCACCGAGAGGTAGCAGAGCACTGGGACAGGGGCACAGCCTGGCAGGAGCCGTGGGTTAGGGTAAAGACAGAAGCTTCAGGGCTGGTGGCAAGGAGGGAAAAGAAAGGGCTGGCCTTGATCTCTGCGTTGTCTGAAGTGCCCCTATAGGGAAACATCAGGATTAGAGGGTTAATAAAAGCACCGTGCCTTGTGGCCTACAGCTGCTGACTGAATTGATCCGGCTCTGCCCATAGTGACTTGCTGCGCAAGCACAAGGCATGCATGAAACATCGGTTCAACGCTGACCTCGAAGGCAGCATGCCAGTTACTGCACCTAGTGACAGCCCCAGCAGCAGCTCTTGTTCAAGGGGAGCAGTGGCTGAAGGGGACTCGAAGGAACTCATCACTGAGATCTAAACGAATCCGAATGACATTTGCATTTCATTTAGATTTAATAAGATAGTTATTGTTTGTTAATTATGTGCCAATTGATTACCGCAGCAACATATTTATTGAAGAGGAATAATTCAGCTGAAGATGCATATCCGACTCATCTAAATTGAATTAAGCAGATTCAAAGTGATGTAGTGTCATGGAGCACACATCCTCCAGTCTGATGCATGCGCTTTGGAGAAATTCCTACACGCTGGAAGAAGATTGCTACACTCTGGTCCACAGCAATCTGTGCCCAGGAGGAAGTACAAGCCATGAAGGACTTGTTTGTAAGACACTGGGAGCCTACGTGTGAGCCCACAGGTCCTGAAAGCCACAGAGCTATGTTCTGTGAGGGCTCCATGCCGTGCCAGTAGGGCAACTTTTGTCAAGAAGAGATGCACACACAAACACAAACATGCAAACATACGAACAGGTGGAAAAGTACACAGAAACTCACTTCCAAACCTGGAAGCTGAAATCTGTTCCCATGCAATCCATGTTTTCAGTAAAAAGCAAGTTCTCACTTCCGCAAGACTCCACAGAGAGCTGAAAAAGTGGGAGGTCTGGCAAAGGTCACCCCTACGGAAGGTGAAGCAGAGGCAGACAATTCGCAGCTTGCATGCCAGCTCTGAAAAGGAGATCTGGGGTATGTGGGGATGGGGAAAAATTAAATCCCATTTGATGGATATGAGAAACTAAATGATCCTCTTCATGATGGTCTTCGCACACAAGCAGCTGCAAATCAGAGGATTGCTCCAGCTGGGAAATGTCAATTGTATGGAAATGTCATCTTCATTGCAGAGCTCTCCTGGGGCTGCTGGAAGCTGCAATTCAATTGCATTAATTTCCATCCCTCTTTCCCTATCTCCCTTTCTCTTTTAGTTTTCAATCTTTTAACCTTTATTTAAAAAAAAAAAAAAAAAAAAGAGCATATTTTCTGCATTCAGTAACATTTTGTAGCTATAATTGTGCAGAAAGGTTAAAGAGTTTAAATTAGAAAGGTCACTGCAGGATCATTGTGCAGCTGGATTCACACGTTGCCTTCAGTTTAGAAAGTTAAAGATAGCACTGAATAGCTTCCCGTGCCGGGGCTGAAGCCTCAAGCATTTCAGTAAACTCTTAGTCCTTATTTTTCAAATAGCCCAAAGGTTCCCAGATCTCAGGAGTTTTTCAACAGAGAAATTTGTAACTTGAGTTCAAACTGAAGATCAGATCAAGAGGAAGAAAATATGTACACAGCTGAAGGCATTCCCCAACCGGAGGCCACTGCACTTGGAGGGAAGAGTCTCCAAACCAGGGGAAATGCCAGTCGGGAGCTCACGACACCTCCAAAGCACCCAGGCATCAGGCAGTTAGAGTTCACACTTCCCACTTTGGGCATTCTCCACTTTCTTTGCCCCTATCCCAGCTAAACCTTACCTTGTTTCATAGGAAAATAGACTAATGTATGCCCCCGTGTTGCACTGCAGGAGGAACAACAAAGTGCACGGGGGGACAAGCAGAAGGCTGGTCAGGAGAGAGGGATTACGTGCATTACAATTGATTTTCCACTGTTAATGAACCATGAAGTGCTTGTGATTGCATCTTGAAGAGATTTATAATTATTCATTGAATCTCAGAAGATAATTAAACTTCATTAAACACAGACATGACAAGCTTGCACAGTAAGAATAAACCCCGGAGCAGGTTTCTGATAGAAGAGGGAGATATGGTGTTGGGAGGTGATAAAGAGAAGCAGGGGAAATAAGAGGGTTCTTCACTAAAAACAATTTTGTCCAAATGAGAAACTGCTGCCCTCAATGTATTTTTTTCTCCTGTTTTTCCATCGTTTTTAAGGGAACTTTGCTTTCTCTTTGACACCTCGTAATCACACCATAGCTTCTGCCTGACATTAAGGGCGCTTATACAATCCACTTACCTATTCTGCACCAGTTGCTGTGTGAAAATGCTCTACTGCTGTAGAGGCAGTGGGCACTGGTCTTTCTGCATGTTTACCAAAGTGTCTGTGATGTAAAAACCCAGGTTATGGAAGGAGCTAGGGAGAAGCAAGGGGAGGCGGTAGCAGGGATGGCAGTTCTTCACGTGGACCAGAATTCCCAAACAGTTCATCATGTGAGATAGAAAGGGAGTGCGTGGCTCTTCCAAGTAGGCCTGCCTTAGCTTGGGACCCTGTGAAAATTTAGACCATGTAGTCCATATTCTAGAGCTCTATTAGAATATAATGCCTCACATACTAAAGGCTATGCGAAACATTCAATACTAGCTTAAATGATGTCCTAGTTAGATAGAAAGTGTTTGACTAGAGATAAGCAGAATCTAAGAATATCTCAGAAAAGAAAATTATTCATCAAAGAAGGAACCCACTGCAGAAAGAAAAATCTAACAATAATGTGCACTGCTGACAATCAAAGGAATCTTGTCCAGTTGGTAGCAGTAACTGAAGCCATTAACCAAGGAGAGCATTTGTTCGAAATGTTATTGTTGTGCTATTGGGAGCTGTCAGTGATTACAGCGCCCCAGCCAGGTAAACATCTGCATCCTCAAATGCAGTGAAAGTAGCCACTTACTGGAGTACTCTGTCTTCTGCTCTTTTTAAGCCAAAACCCCCGCTGTCTTGGCTTAGGGTGATCTCACTGCTTTTTGCTATGTTGCATTTCCTGAGATACACAGAATGACCAACTGGTTCCCCTTATGTTTTCTCCAGTCTCCCGTATAACATCAACTGCCCGATCTGCCAGGGGCCGTGCAGCATCAGGCTCAGCCAAACACCACCTGGGGCACCACCACTACCGCAGAGCCCAGAGGTACGTGTTCACAAAGCAAGCAGGAGGGTATCTGTAGGAGAAGTCAGCCTGGAGAAAAGGACAGAAATCTCAAAGTTGCCCAGTACACTCACTGCTCCTCTCAAAGGGCTCTGTTTTCATTACTACCCTCCTAAAACTGAACATCAAGAGCTTTCAGCCCCGAAGCAGTCTGATTTTATTAAGAACCGGGAATGTTGACATGATATAAGAAAGACCCAGAGAAGATGCTTCTCCCACCAGGCTGACATAACTTTGCTGAGCACACATGCTCTGCAGAGCACAGTGCATAGGGGATGAGACAATGCAGTTTGTGCTATATTTCTGGCAGGAACATCTCTTTCCCATGCACACCCAGGGGAACAACTGAGCCCTACAGCTACATCTCTCTCATCTCTACTTCATTTTCTATTCTTGCCTGACATAGCACCTCCTCTTTCCCTTGCCTCAGACAGACTTTAGAAATACAGGCCTTCCCTAGCATAGTATAACTGCAATCAGAAGGTTGTAGCTAGCATTTCACCACAGTAACGTTGCCAGAGACGCCCAGTGTACGCAGCCCAGCACAGTAATGGGCACAGATGAAATGAGGGATAAACAGGCAGACACACGGGGGGCAGTGGAGCAGCTGAGAGCTGTTACTTATTTTCTCCCCTAGACGATGTCTTTGGTTTGGGTACACAGAGAAGGGTTCAGGTCTATCAGGCCTAATTTCAACTTGGTGCAATTTAACTAGCGAAAATTCACAGAACTCCATTTGTTTAATCATTTTGTTAGCCAATTAAGCTAAACTGATTTAAGCAAGGAGCGAGCCGGTCTTGCTGTGTATACCCAGAGCACTTGCTCCAATTTAACTGGCTGAATTTAAAATCAGTTTCAGGAAATCAGTGCAAAGCCTGTAGAGGGATTTCCAGTCTTTGCAGAGAAGAGAAAGGCCAAAGGGAGACTGTCTCCACCCTAGACTCTTCCTGTCTTCTTCTGCAATGAATCACACATCCCAGCTTTGCAATGAATGAGGTTTCTGAAGGCAGCGTTTACTCTGGCTCTCACCCCTGTGCTGTAGCACCATGTGTTTTACAGCATTGTCAAACATAATGATTCCTACCCTGGAGAGAAATTGGGTCCCATTTTATATTTTATTGCCTCAGAAAGGACATTTTTTACTTTCCACAGTCCACAGTTGGCAGCAACAGCCCCATAAATCTTGCCAAATGCTTTTTGTTGATATATTGTCCAGCAAGAAGTCTGTGAGGCTGGGGCCAGCATGGAGTAAACAAGTTAATGGACCCCTGATCCATGTCTGAAGAGGGAGAGCAGCAGGGATAAGGAGTGCTGCAAAGTCACTGCAAACAAAGTCCAGCAGCTGGTAGGTGAGCTAAGAGACCTCTGAGAGTTTGTTTCCCTTGCTTCATGCAGAATAACAAGAGGCAGCAATGTTTCCTAGCATTGAGCTTACCCATGAAAGGGGGCCTTACACCAGAAAGCTCACCCAGCCATGGTGTCAACTTACTTTGCCAGTCAGTTTTATGTCTGCTGCAAGAGCTCTGGCTAGCTCTGATAGGGCACGACGGTGGGGAAACCTGTGGGAGTCCTGGTGCATGCCAGCAGAACTCGCTGAAACCAGCATAAAGGAAAATTGGAAGGAAGTGAAAAACAAGAATATATTTGTGCTGGTGAATGTCTCTGCGTAGGAATGGATTTCACAGCTGAAGGGACAAAGTGCACTGGAACTGCACGGTGTGAGCACAGAGGAATGAAAACAGGGAAGAGAACCTCACTGCCCAGAGGGAGAAGGCTTGCTGCAGTCGCTGTGCATGCTTTCTGATAGGAGAGCTAGCACATGCGAGATTGTTAGAGGTAATCGTGTTGGACATGGCTGCAAGCAGTCCCTGGAAAGCAGATGAACATGTTTGTAGTTGCAGGGGTGTATTTTGGTACCTGTGTTTCTAAACTTACATGGGCAGTGATGGAAGGGAAGATGTTTGTTCTTGCGTTACGGGAGTACCCAACATTTGCGCTGTACATGTGTCAGCTGGTTTAGGAGTAGGAATGCATGTAGGTGACGTGGTCTCCTTGTGTATTAGCACATGTATATACAGACACACGCTGTCCTTGAGCCAAGCCCTCATTTCTAATAGACTTGTTCTTTGTGGGTGATGACAGAGCCTCTGCCTGAGAAAAAGAGATGTTCAGCTTGATTCCTCTGGGCAGCTAATGAACCGCTTCCCTCCTCTCCATCTTTATCCCCGTGCTCCTCCCCGAGCTCCAACAGCACTTTGTGTGTAATGAAGAGATAATGCCATAATGACTTGGTATGTTACACTCAGCCCAGTCGTAATGCCTTGGAACAACTAACTGCCACAGTGCAAATGCTCTAGCAGCTCAGCTGGTTGTGTCCAGTTAATACAAAGCCCTCTATGCCTCTCCAGGCGGAGGAACTATTCAATGGAGCTTCACTGCACAAAACAGAACCAGATCTCACAGTGCCAAATGTCCCGAGCTTTACTGCCCCACGCTTTGCCTCCAGCCATGGGGCAGGAATGCGGTTGTATAAACACAGTCTGTACCAGTCACTATGGTTGGCTCTGATTCCGTATGAACTGAAAATTCTCCCGAGGCCTCAAGAACAAAAATACTGCTAACCCTGGCTGGAAGCATAATGAACAGGGAGAAAGATTGATTGCTGTGGCTGTAATTAAGTGAGAGGCTTTGACAGCCTCATAAGCTGCAAAAGCCAAACCAGAGTCCTGATGTGGAATTACCATGGCATGGCCTCCCTCACTGCACGCCGTCACCTTCTCCTTTTAGGGCCAGCGCCTTAGGATTCTGAGCACGCAGCTGCCCTGCTCCAGGTTTTATAGGCTAAAAGTCATTTCAGGGGAAAATGGAAGAAATGAGCTTCCCACAGCTGAGTGCGATAGGAGGCTCACGGACTGACTATGTGTGGGAAGGAGAAGCAACTGTCGAGCTGCCTCCCACCTTGCGCCTCACCTGGTTATAAAGTGTCTCTCCAACATGAAGCACATAGCTTTGCATCCATTTATAGTCTGTGAACAGTGTCTCATACCCAGGACAGAAGGGCGTGGGGAGTGGAGGAGGAAGAAGGAGGGAATAATTATCCACCAAGGACTTGAATCCGATGAGATTTACACCCTTCCTCAGCCATAAACATTCCTGAGAGCTCTAGAGATACAAACACACTCTCTCTGCAGAGAGGCAAATGCTGCCTGCTAACCTACAGCTGCTCAGCCTCCCCTGCAGGCCAGTTTCCTAAGGATAACCTGGTTCTCAAAGGGGTTGCAGCTCTCTCCATCCCCATTTGCACACAGAAGCGATGTCTTCATTGGATATCTTTTTCACAGTGTGAGTGGTGCCCTGAGCAGGCCAAGACATGGCTTTTTTCCCTTAGCGTGGCAAGTTGAGGTTAGAGGTCTACATGCCAGCCCCGCCATTTTGCAGCACAACCACACCTGTATGTACCCACATGATAGAACAGGGCACCACCCCACACCTCTCCCTCGGTTTCTCCCCTTACGCCAGCTCCGTGGGCACCACCCCACCCCTCTCCCTCAGTTCCTCAGCCCAGCTCCGTGCTGGAACAGCTGCATGTGACAGCCGAAAACCAGGATCCTCACTTTCAAGTCAAAAGAAGACCTCCCCAGGCAGCTTGGCAGATATCTCAAAGATCATCGCAGCAACCTCCTTTCTGAGCCTCTCTGCCCTCTTCCCCAGTGTCAGTGTTTTGGCTTCCTGTGATGCACAACCCTCTCAGCAGACCCTCTCTTGTAAGCCGTAACCCGCATTTTTGCTGCAGCTCTAGGGAAATGCATGGGTCATGGGAAACCAGATTTGTGCCAGCCCTTGAGCTCGCACTGAACTCACAACGAACTCGAGAGAGACGGAGCCTTTCCCATCTCTCTGTTTGCGCTCAGCCTTCCAGCACCGTTACTGCACCTCGCCGTCCTCCTCCTTCAGTCCTACCCAGAAAGAGAAAACTCCTCAGCCCGTGCCACCCTCAGTTCCTAGCACACAATTCCCTTTCCTCAGATTTGCCCATGGCTACTGTCCTCTATCGCACTACAATGTTTTTACCTGCTATTTTGAGGATGTGCATGTTAAATGTTTATTCCTCGTTGAAGTGATTCTCGAACCAGGAATATCCCTCCCACTTTACAACCTCCTTGAGAGGTGACAGCTCCTTGCAATGAGGTGGGGGCACAGAGGAAATGAGAACTTGATCCTGCTCCTAGCTCTGGCACCAGCGTTTTCCGTATCGGTTATTTCTTTGGGCTGCCTCCGTTTCCCCTGCGACTGCCTCACAGGGGCACTGCGAGACTGAGTCATCCGGCTTAGATAAAAGACTTCAGATGAGAGGAACTAGGAAAGGGCACAATTATCTTGTGACACGGTGCCTTTGAACTTCCCAGTAACCAGGCAATGGCTCAGCTAGCAAGATCCCATTGTAACCAGCGTCTGAGCCCTACTGGAGAACTGAGCGGTGTCGCCTTAACTTTGCAGTGCCTCTCCCCAAACGCGTTTGCAGTGCGTTCCCTGGGCCAGGATGTCTGGCCCCAGCGCAATCCCGCTTCAATCTCTGCCCATCACGCATTGTTGGCCTTGAAACTCGGAGCGCCGGGGGGTGACAGACATATCCGGAGAGTGACAGCCTGCCGGAGTCAGCAGAATGCAGCCTGTTGCCATGGAAATTCGAGCCCCCTTTTTCAAGCATCTGTGCAGCTCAGGGGAATGCGGCCAGCTCCCACTGTGAAAAATCTTTGTAAAGAGTCCCGTGGAGAGTTGGTTTTGTATCCCACAATTGCTCTTTGCTCCCCAGCCAATTATGTGTTCTAGCAGGAAACGCTGGACCATAGCTTGGCTCAGGATGTGTGACGTCAAGATGCATTGTCTAACAGATGAGCCTGCAACCAAAGGCACGATTTTCTAGTACAAAAACTCTGCAGGAAAAAATCAGATTTTGTTTTTTTTTTTAATATTGGAAAAGATCCATTTTCACTGCTATGCCACAGGACATCACCAGGTGTTGCCATTGAAAAGCATGTTTTGGGGAGATCTGCTTATCTGAACGTGCAGAAGTTGGATCTTGGAGGTTTGGTTTTTTGTCCACTGCATTGTTAGGCTTTTTTGGATATCGACAAAGGCATTGTAATAGGTGGGACACCTAAATAAAGATGAAAGATAAAACCAAGCAGTAGGACAGAGGGGTGTTGATGGAAAATTCCAGAAAACAAACCAACATTTTTGGCTATAGCATATCTTGTAACTGCAGAAAATGGAAGCACAGAACAGGAGTTATTAACCCTTTCTTTAACATTTCCAAGCTTCCATCACGTGTACCACTTACACAGATAAGGGCGGTATTATCACCAAGAATACTTCTCTACGTGTACAAGTTCCTGATATCCTGTGTCAGCTGTGTATACTGCATATACGTTGGCATGTGCTCAAAGACAAATGTGCTCATGTATCTGTCAAAAACTTTTGTCATGCCTAATTAGCTGCCCTGTTTTCCCCATAAGATGGCTTTGCATCCAGAAGTTTATTTTCTGATCACATCGATCCTCTCAGCTCTTACGACGTACCAGGTATTTACCTGAGGCTGCTGCTGGTGGAGGCTCTGCTGTACAAGCCAGGTAATGAGCACTAGGGGCAGGCCTGGGCTTTCAGAGCTTCGGACAGCTTCATTAGCCAAAGACCGCATGTCCAAGCTGTACAAAGAGGCAGGGGGTGTGATGTAGAAGAGCTCTAGCCTGAGACAGCTCTTCATTGCATTGTTTTACGTGTGACCCTCTGGGAGCGGCCAGCTGTTCAAGGAGATGTGATAATAAGCTCTCCAAGGATGCTGCCTTTGCGACATCCAAAGCACAGGCATTTGAGATCTTCCCCCAGCAGAAGGCCGTGACAAAACACCCTCAAGACTTTTGCTTTCAGGCTTCATTCCAGTAGCTCTGAAACACACTTAGAAGTCTAGCTCAACATACCAGGTTTCTCATGCAGCTTCTTACCCCACAGATAAGCAATTGTCAAATGCTACTGTAACAGAGGACTGATGCCTTTTCATCATCAGTGGCCCAAAGCCCTCCCCAAAGGCACTGCACCCATGAGATATACATATAGAGAGAGATTGTTGAGCATACCCCCTGAAAGCCACGGTTTATGCTCTATAATTCCCTTGCCTAGCAGTTTGAAAAGTTCCTTCTGAACTTAGCCATGGAAATCTCTCACAGTCCAAACAGCTTCCCCAGAGAAGAAAGAGATTTACTTCCTGCTTGTCTTTCCCAAAGTCTTTTTCCAGAGAACTACAATAAATATGACAGGCACTGTAAAAACCACCGAGTACGCTATTTCTGTTCCTCTTCCCACCACTGCCAGTATAAATATCACCCTGAGTCCTGGGAGCCAAGTGCCTAGATAAAAGAATGCTCTCATTGGGCTGGGGAACTGCATTCTCCAGAAAGAGGGAGGGAGGGAGGGGGTTCCAGGGACACCACCAGGAAATATTTTCCCACTAAATATCACATCTTCTCTCTTGGATACTAGCAAACTATTATTATGATGCACCGCAGAGGGTCACTGTAAAGACAGACCACCCCAGCCACTTGAACATTTCTGTAGCTCTCAAGGCTGTACGTTGGGGTGAGCCCTGCTTGTCCTTCCTTCCCTCACTCCTGCTAACAGAGCTTCTTTTCTCCATACTCTGCTGTTGGGAAGCGATTAGAGATCTCCAAACTAAGGCTGCACGCTTTCACACAAATCCTCCTGCAGTTCTCAGAGGACTTGAATCTATGCCCAGTCACTTTATAGGCTAGCAGGCAGGGTCACAACGGTCTAATCTCATAATTTCCTTCCCCCAAAGAGCTTGGAACAGGGGACTCTGCTCATAGTTTTCATACTGTTAGGGCTAAGCACCCCTAAAGGACCGTGCAGCCCTTCTTACCACAACAGAGAACCACCACATGAGCACTTTCTCTCTTGTGACCTTCCTGTTAGCATCCCTGACTCCAATTCAAGCACCTGCATCTCCATGAATTTGCTTCCAGATTACCATGAATTTATCTTCAGACTCATTTTCCTTTTCCTCTTTTTCTCTTTGCTTGTGAGGCTTTACCTGTTTGGCAGCTTCATTACAGGTGACCTTCAGCATTGGCTTTGTTTGGGAGGTGATTTAGAAACAAATTACTGATCTATTTCGTTCATCTCCTCCCTCTTACTGAAGGCAGCAAGAGCAGCACTGGAGAGGATGTCTGAAACAGCACATTTTGAACACATTATAGAAGGAGAGACAGAGCAGAATACCATCCTCCACCACGGTGCAAAACAAAGGGTCCAAATTGCTCTTGAAGAAATGCCAAAACAATTGCACGATTTATTCCAAGGGTACAGGTGAATCTGATTTAGATCAGTGAGGAAACAGCTCTTAAGGAATTGGGGACTCTACTGAGAACAGACGGAGTCTGCAGGAAAATGTGGGAGGCAGGTGGCTGTTGGTAAGACAGGATCGCTGTAGCACATGGGCAGAGCAGAAGCAAGATGGACCTTGTTTTGGTTAAATCTCACTGGATCCAGCGAGTAGACCTGCTCTCTCTGAATCAGGCTAAATCAAAGAACACTTATATGTCTCTGTTTGGCACAAACTGAAGCAACAGAGGTCACCGTTCAAATCACAGACAAAGACAAGGGTTGAGCACGAGCTACAACTCACAGTTGTGAACTTTATTGTAGACTAATGGTTAGAGGAGCATTTCTGTGTGTGTGTGTGAACAAGAAAAATAAGAAGATGAAAAAGAAAGATAATGAGAGCTGGATCATATCACCAGGAGCAGTTAGAACATCAAGGGAAACCTAAAACAAACAAAAAGAGAGAAGTGATACTAGAGAAAAGTGTGATTATAGAGTCCTCCCCTCCTAAGTGTTACTAACAGCTAGAGAGAGTTAAAAGCAGAGTAAGTGGGGAAGCAGGAGTTGGGGAGTCCCTGCTCTTGTGGCATAAAGACTTTTCAACCATTATAGCATAACATGTAGAGGGTATACAAGCAGCAGGCGCTTAAATGAGTTTCAAAGACCTGAAACACTGGACCCACTCATGAGGATCTGATTCTTTTTCTTTTTGGCAGTGGCATCCCCATTAGCCAACAGTACCTGAGCAAGAGAAAAGCACTTACAGAATAGCACTGCTGAAATTTTAGTGCCCAAGATGCAGAACTCTTGGATTCTCTTGGATCCTCAGTAACATCAGCAAGAGGGCAGCAATCAGTGACCCCAGGAACAGCTGAGAGCTCTGCCGAACTGCATTCTTAGCCTGGGAGCTCACAGTGATCTGTACGTCATGCGTACAGTCTGCTGTATGACAAACATATTGAGAGGATCTATGTGATTCTTAATCCGCGTAGGCTCAGGAAGAGACAGCACAGACACGCTGAACTATTTGGGGAATAAAATTAGTAGCAGGCTGTGTTACACAACCATTTCAGCACAGTGACTTATCAGTTGAGGAGAACTCAATTTACAAACAGAAAACATACGAGGAAAGTCAAGACTGTAAGCAAAGCATTAACAGAAGAGCGCAGTAATGAGACGCTCATGTAGGAGGTGATTGGCTGATCCATGTGGTAAAGAGCAGCACAATGTGGCTACGGGGAAATAGCAGGAAGAGATTAAGTGCTGACACTGAAGTGCTATTTCCAGCTGACATTTATCTCTGCCTTGGAATTCCCAGTTGGAGAAAAGAGGTGACAACAAACAGGAGAAATTTACACTGGCCACTTTATGCAAATCTAACCTTTCTGCACCTGCCAGGTGGGAAGCATGTATTTACTCTCTGGCTGCCTGGCTAAATTGGCAGAAGCAGCGAATCTGAACAGAATACAGAGAAGGTCAAAGGAATGTGGCTCATGACTGTAATTTCAGGACCTGTTACAGGCATTACAATTTTAATGTGGCAGTTGAGAGATATACAGCATAGGCAAATGAACTGGCAGAAGACAAGTGCATGTGCCAGTGTATTCTTCCACATGAGGATTTCATTGCTCTCTGGTGCATAGACTCGGAGATGCTAACCTGTTTCGCAGCCCTTTCCTGTGTCTTGCTCATTAAGGACCTCAGCAAATTCCTCTAGCTCAAGTACAAAGAGTGATTAATTTTGGACCATGCAGATCTGAGTTCAATCTCCTTTGTCACAAAGACTTTTCAAGATGCGAAGATGTAAAGCTGAGCAGTAACTGCGAGATGTCCCAGTCTGGGGATGAATTTGTTACAATTTTAAATAGAAAGATAACTTAAATGTACACTATCAAAATAACGAGTTCATACTGCACTCTAACAAGTGAAACATAAATTCTTGCCACCCTAGAACAAGATTGCCCTTTTTTTTTTGGCATGCTAAATATCTTTGCAATATATAGTCATGTTCAGCTTTTTACATTAAAAAGACTCCTTTTGTTCATGTAAACAAAATGCAGCCATCTCTTGGGTAGGAAGTAACACAAGAGCTCTGTTCATTGTACAGAAGACCAGAAAATAAGTAAAGGCTGTCATATCTGCCTAACAGTATAGGGGAAGACTTCAGATGGGCTGCAGGTGCCTTTGCACCATAATGAAACACGGTCATGACCCAGGAAATTAAAAACAATGCCCTAAAAGTAAAAATATCCTGAATTTTCTATCTTCCAGCTCAAGAATGCAGTTGCACAGCCCTGCTAGCCGTGTGCTGCAGATGTACCCTGCTGAGGCACTGCTTCAGTCAAGGCACAAAGGATAATGTCACATTTTCCAGCTCAGTTTGTGCTAACCACCAGCATCCCCCAAAATCTCACTAGCACTTGTACACTCAGCACAAAGCCTGCGTTTTCAAACAGGACTAACAACTCAGGATCCTACGGACATAACGCCTTCAAGGGATTAATTTCTGAAAAGTACTCAGATCTTCCTGCAGCTTTAAGGTATCAGTGGCTGGGCACCCAAAAGCACTAGATACTTGTGGATAAGAGGGCTGCTGACAGCCAGCATGTTTTAGAACTTCCTGAAGTCTCTTGATTTCAAAATCTAAGTCACTTTACATCCTACCAGATTGGTTTATCAAACAGGACACTTTCATCAATAAGGGCTTTGAGGCTTCTGACCGTAGGTGGCACCGGGGTCAAACGTCCAAGCTTTTCACTGCCCCTGTGAAAGACAGGAATTGACTTCTGAACAAAACAAACCATCTGTGGCATCTTGTTCCTCTAAGATCTCCAGGGTTTTAAAAAGAAGATGAAATAACGCAATGTTCACAGTAAACACCATTGAAATGGGCAACGTTTCAGCAAGTTCACTGGTTCCTCAGCTGATAAACCATCACTGTGCAACATTAGGACCAAAGCAAACGGCATTACACTTCAGGGCCTCATGCAGACAGAGCTGACAGGTTCCCAACACTGTCCTGCAGATTTCAGGGTTCTTTCAGCAGCTGTCATTCAGCCTCGTTTTGCTTAGTGCACAAGAACCGACAACAGCCCGAGGTGATCTGGTTGCAGGGCACACCAGGGGCATATTTCTGAATGGGGCACACCCCCACGTTGCCCCTGCCCTGCATCTCTGCCTGGCTGTTTTTGTGTAAGAATGGGAAAAAAAAGAAAGATTTATGAAGGGTCAGAAAAAGAAAAAGAAAGAAAAGCAGAGAAAGAAAAATCCCACAGGATAAAAGAGCTGAGAAATTCAAGGTAGTTTTAAAGCAGTTAGTGAAGTCAAGGGCCCAAGCTGACCTGAAGTCACAGCAGTGAGAAAGGAAATGGACTTTAAAGGACAGGCTGAGATTTTCAAAGCCTTTTCAACAACTTGGATGTTCATTTCCATTCATTTTATTGGATTCTGGCCAACAAAATCCTGTGGGCTGCTCTAATTCTGGAGGTCTGAATTCTGAAAAGAGGATCTAGACTTTGCTTTATTGTTTATAATTTTTTTATAGACCTCTATAAAGAATCAGTGAAAATAACAACCCTTTCCTACATCATCAGAGATTCTGAAGGGTCAAGAGTTGCAGGTTGCAGAAGAATCATCGCGGAGGATAAAAGGGAGTTACAAAGAGACTCCAGAACAGTAGAAAGGTGCCTGGCATTCATGGTCTTGTGGCTCTGTTGTTTTCCCCCTTTTTTTGCCGCAATGGCTCCTTAAAATGTATAGTATTAGATCATATTTCCCCTGAGTTACCGGAGTCACTGCAGCAGTGTATGGAAAAGCAGGAAAATTACGCTGTCTTAGGAATTTTCCACCTCATTCCTATCACATAGTTATTTCATCACCTCACTACACGTTGGTCTGAAGGCAGTATCCAGCCCCAGGCACTTTGCACTGTACAGGACTGGCAGCTCCTCCACGGGACTAAATGCTGAGAACTGGCTGTCATGGAAGTCCACAGTATTTTGAAGGACTTCTCATACCCCATAGGCTCATGGGCTTCTCCCATCCCAATTCCTGACACCACAAACAGCCCACCAAATGCAGGTTGTTTCCCTTTCCTGTGCAATAGTGGAAAACTGTTTCTTCTGTTTTATGGTTCTCATGAGCTCCAGGTTTACGACGGCTTGGGGCTTCGGTTCTGTCAAGCTGCTGGCTGCCCAGCAGGTAAAGAAAGCAGTAAGCGGAAAGTAATTGATAGCAGCAGGTAGCTCCAGTAAGTTTCATAATCAATACAATTTATAGCTGAGACAGCTCCAAACACTGAAGCAGGGAAGCCCAGCTTAATATGTTTATAACCTTTCTCATTTCTTTTTGCTCATTTTTATTTCCTTACTTCTTTCAGTAGTGTTCAAGTACTAATTTCTCCATGGACATAACAAGCTCATGCTTCATTCACCATTGTCTTACAAATGCCTTGTAAATTGATTTACCTGTATGGCAGAGGGGAACTGCCCTAGATCTCTAGGACAGAGAAGAGATAAGACACGTGGCCTTAATCTCAGCAGAAAGTAATTTAATTTTTTGTGGTTGTTTTTATTGGATTTAAAGTGAGCATAAATGAGTAAAAATCAAATGAAAAAGAATTACCCCCCCGTCCACTGCATCCTTCCCTCTCCCCCCCCCAAGAAAAAAAAAGGTATAGGGAGGAAGTGATCATTAAAACAAAGAGTTTTCATCAATAAATGGTTCCTTAATTTCCAGCATGTGTAGAAGGAAGGATGACTTCAGTAGTTCTGATGTCAGGACACTGTATGTAGATTTCTCACACGCACCTCGTATAGTTTTTCATGTCTTAATTTCTCCGCTCACAAAACAGGGATAGAACATATCATTCCCTCCTTGTGGAGGGTTTATTTACCTCATGCACACTGAGATCATGCAACAAAAAGTACTCATTATTTAAATACACGTTCTCTCTGTACTAAAAAACACAATTTGCAACTGTTCTGACAGGTGACATAAAACAAATCAACAATAAATCAAGCAGTTACGGCTTTCTGACAATGACCAAAGACTGCATCAAGAAAGACGGGAGATGTTTCCAAGTTTTCTTGACGGATCCAAGTTTAAATAGTTTACTGCTCACACCTAAATGTTCCAGCTGACTGTGCCAAGCACCCTTCAGACATCCTGCCAGTCTTGTTATTGCATGCACACACACTCACAGTTCTGAACTCTGACAGTCTCTTCTGTCCTGGTGTTCGTGTGAGCTTTAATTAACATGGTAAGAGGCGCCTCAAGAGGTCAGATTTGAAGGGCAGGAAAGCAGTGGTAGAACTAGGTGTTACAAGGACTTTCTAATGTTTTTGCACAGACAAATTAGGATGCAGGAAGGAATCAACCGATATTTTCCCCATGGCACAGCACAAAAATTACCATGCAGTCCCAGAAACGTGTGCTATGTGTAGCACCTCCTACCTGAAACCCACTGTAATATCCAGAGATTCTCTTGCACATCCTTTTCTGGTGAGTTGGGTACCGAATCTTTCTCCTTCTCAGCAACTTCTGCTTCCCAATATGATTCCTCTGGAAAAGGAACAGCATCAAATTGATTACATGAAGAAAGTGGGTACAGCAAATTTTTCTCTGTATCAAGAGCATTTTTCTTCTTCATTTTTAGCTGAAAAGGGAAATGGAAGAGCTGATATTCAGTTCTTTCAAAACTTTTCACAGAATCATGATCAATATTTTTCAATACAAAGACAAAAAAAAGCAAGTTTTAACCTGAAAAAATGTCTGTCTTGTTAAATATAAAAAGCTGATAATTATTTCAAATAGACGGAGAATAGTCATACTACAGAATCATGAAAAGTCCGTATTTGTCAATTAACAACACTTTTCGGGAAAGTTTTCATTAAAGGCCATTTTCCAGTGAGTAAAAAACACACACTTTTCAACGTAATGCTAAAAATAGTCTCAGGTGAAAGAGCTCAGTAGAAGGCCTGTTCCATGCAGGATGTCTCATTGTGTTCCAGTGACTCAGCGACCTCAGACATGCTTCCAAGCTGCTAGATGTTCTTCTAGAACTATTACATAAACTTTTCCTTCTTCGATAAACCTTTTTTTATATAATATTGTTTAGGAATAAAAAATATAGGCAGTTCCATCTGAGGAATGCAAACCAAGGGCATTAGAATTCAAGGTATCCCATTTAAACAATCACTTGTCCTCATACACAGACTAGCAAGTGTCAGGAAGGCAATCTCTAAAAATACAGACTCCCTGCTGCTACAGGACAGAGGTACAGTCATAGTTAGATGGCTACTTCTGAAAAATTTTCAGAAGAAGTTACCTCAGCCTTTTTATTGTGAGAACCATGGCCTCTTGAGCTTACTATGAGAAGGTTTTCTTTGTGACTGGGACAAGTTTCGTGGGACAAATCTTCCTAGGGGGATAAAAGTGAGAAGCCTCCAGTCAGGACCCGGACAGGAGCTTAATTCTCCCATGTGCAAAGATTCAGCCCCAAAAACCTAGGTGTGCTCCAGGCCCCACTGACAAGCTCTCAGGAGGATGCTGAAAACTATTTGAGCCGCCCATTGTGCGATTCTGTGATTCTGTTCCTGAGCCATGAGCAGGGACATTTGTCTTCTTCCCTGGGAGCAGTGCAGAACCAGCCATGTTTCATGATACGCATCGGAACAGGACTCCTCAAGCAACGCCCAACAGCAGCAATGCCAGGAAGAGATACTGCATCAGGAAGAAGATTTCCCTTTCGTTTTAACACATTTTAAACGAATGAATAATTCATCCTGGATGACTTTGAGCTGAGGCGACTCTCCATGTTACCACCTGATTATATGTTCCATAAAAAGAGATGACAGCAATTTATCTCTTTTCTCTTGCCTGGTGGGCTCATGGGGGGATAAATATGCTGCCACCAAACTGGAGTGATGAATCATCCCTCAGAGCAACCAACGACATTTTTAGTGATTTGGCATTTAGTGCTTCCCAGCGGGAGTGGTAAAGAGAGGAACATCAGCATAAACCTTCAGGAAAGGAGGGAAAACTATGGGCAATGGAGGGCTTTGTTCCCTCTGTTCATCTCCATAGGATTAATTCATTGCTGAATACCCAGCAAAGGCACCCGGGCAGACGAGCCTTTCTCCTGAAAGCAGTGGAGTCTGTAAAGATCAGGTGCTCACACTGCTGTCTAGTGTTAAGGAAAGCAACTAATAAGTCTTAACCTGTTTTATTATTGATTGAACAGTGGGTTTAGGCTGGAGAAGAGCTCCGTTCGACATTCCCCAGAATCACGCTTCTTTCCCCTGGGTCACTTGTATAACAAGTTGTATAGCATGTGCCAGTCTTTCAGCTGGAAAATGGGAGTGAGAGAGATTTGTGCTGGGCATTAAAGCACGCTTAAAGGCAAGAAAGGACTTTAAGAGGGTGCTGCTCTGGCTAGAGGGGCTCTGTTCTTTTACCCATGCCCACTTAGGCGACCCTGAGCCTCTCCCAGGAGGGGACCGTTAGCTCTGCCAGCATGGGGCTTTTTGGATGATCTGAAGCCACCAAGCACAGATCTGTTAGAGTAAAATCTGAGAAGCGAGGGCTTCCTTTCTTAAACAACAAGATGCCCTGATATTACTGCAGTCCTTTATGGGACATCCCTTATGTTTATGGGCACATAGATAACTGTTGTCATGCTACACCAAGCCAACGGCAGCCAAGCGCCCAGTGCTCTTGCCCCCAAACAACACATCCTGGCTGTAAGTTCTCTCCCCTTGCTGCAGTCCCTCTCCCACACGGCCTCATGCTGTGCTCTGCTGCCAGATGCACCCACCAGCACAGCAAATGAAATATTTCCTCGTGGACATATTGTGCTGTGCACATCCACACCTCTAGTGCCTTTACCTTCACACTTTATTCTGCTGTCTCTGTCCTCCCTGCTACTCCCAGCCTGCAAGGGGCTGATACAGCATGTAAATGTGCTACAAAGACACATCCTCCCCGCCCCCGTGCTGGCTATGGGGAACATAAAACACAGCAGAGATTGCTGCTATTTTATTATTTATGAAGCTTTGGTTATTTCATGTATAAATAATCCATGACTGCAAAGTGTTGCTGGCACCGTAATTGAATATTCATGAGGTATTTTTGTTGAGAATTTTCACCATCATTGCAAACCCAGACACAAAAATAAAAATCATCATAATAAAAATTTCATCTGTCATTTCACAGTTTCAACCTCTGGGAAAGAAAATCTCTCTCTCTTCCACCCTGAGGAATTCCTGAGACAGGGGGAACGAAGCAGTGGGGTTAATCTGGAAGGCAGGTTCATGCTGCATTGGAAAGAAGCAGGCACATCCTGCATCCAGCTCTGCCTGCTGTCTCTGAACATTGTCAGGATGCTTCATCTGTGGATGTTTGCTGTCTGCAAGGAGCAAATGCAAATTTCCCCCTCTCCTTCCTAGAAACATCTCTCTTTTCAGGTTTAATCTTAGCCAGAACCTTGATAGAGAAGCACCCAAGTGGGATATCTCGGCAAGCAAAATGGAAGCATGTTGCTGCCACCCTGTGGAAAATGGTAGCCCCCAGTTTTTGGGACCACTAGAGATTCACAAAGCTACAGCTAGTACGGTGGTTACAAAGATTTGTGAGGCAGTCGTTGTCTTGGTGAGACCCAGGGGTGAATAAGCTGGGGATTTTCCTTGATGTAATTGTAGGATTTGCAAAGAAGAGGTTTGGGTGCTTTGCAGGAATGATCAATGCTGCCTGTGCTATACCCATGGTGGACAGGAGGCACGTGCAGCAAGGGGATGGAGCACTACTGCTGCACGGGCTCTCATGGACAACTTTGGCAAATTCCTGGATGCCTGCAAAGAACAAGTGTCTCTTGCATCCCAGGATAGTCTACCGTGCGGTTTTACTTGCTTGCCGTGCTGCGATTCCCTTTTTCTTCTCCCAAGGTTCTTTATTCACTGTGCCCTTCAGCTCCTTCTATTCCACCCCCAAAAAGGCAAATGGGGACCAACCAAAAGATAGCAGACACTTCCCTTTGCATGCTTTTTCTCCATATCTTCTGGTCCTGCTGGTGAGGAGGCTCTGCAGCTGCCCGCACGGCACATGCCCCCTGCCCCTTACCATCCACTGTCCCAGTTCTCCCCTGCATGTTCCTCCATGTCACAGCTCCTTCATTTCCAATTCTGTGAAACACTGTGCATTGCAGAGAAAGCAAGCAGCAATAGGAGAGACAACATGTTCCCAGCCCTTCTCACCCAGCCTCCTCGAACCCAAAGAGGGGCACACGAGCACCTAGCAGCCAGCTCTGAGATCCAGAGCCACTCCATTCTGCCACGGCCCACACGCATGTGGGGTATGTGAGGCTGTGTCCCATCAGCACATCACAGACGGGGACAGAGCTCTCAGGCACTTTGCCTTCCAGAGTGATTTATGGGCCCTGTCAATCCAGCAGACTGAACCGCAGAGACAGCTGGAGCGTGCAGCACAGAGCAGCAATCCATCACCACCGGGTGGGAGTCACCCAGGAATCTATCAAGAGCTTCATCATGGTGACATCTTTGCAGAGGCAGAAAGAGAAACAAAGGAAAAAGGAGACAGAGAGTGAGCCAAGAGTGGAAAATCCACCTGGCTTTTCTCAGAACTTCAAAGCTACAGAAGAAAAACACAATTACAGACACAAAAAATATTTTTGGTGTTTGTAGTGACTCAGGTGGACCTGCTTTAGAGCCACAAATGACAACGTTTCACACAGCTGGGCAGGGTGCTCTGGTGCCAGCCATACAAGCAGCAATCAGAGATTGCTTTCCCATTTGCTAGTTACAGAGCTTCGTGGTAGTTATTAATCATTTCCAGGTATGACAACTGGATGGTTTTGACGGCAAAGGCATTTTATTGTTGGGGAGATGCCACTGGCAGAAGGAATTAGCCCCCAACTCCACCGCAGAGGAGAAAGATGATGCCCTGTACTTGAAGAAATCAAAAGCAAGCTGCAGCATTTCACTATATGGCTGTGGGGTTTGTACTGTAACCTAAAGCTGACTCCTCAGCAGGAGCCAACCTGCTGCCCTCAAATGCAGTTACGCGTGTGACCCGAGACCCACAAGGACATCTGCGTGTATGAAGTCACAGTAACATACAGGATACTTACACGAGGCCCGCATATACCCCCAAGTCCAGAAAAATGAGTGTACAACGGTTCAGCACATACAAAGGACAGGGGCACACGCAGAGATGTAACTGTGTGGAATCTACCAGCATGGTAGGAATGCAGAAAGCAAACTCAGAGACGCACAGAGATGCATGGTCCCCTGAGTGGTGCCATGATCAGTGCAAGAGCGTACATTGTCTTTCTTTGATCTACAACTCACCAATAGGAAATATGTCAAGTTCTCCAGTAAAAAAGCTTCTCTCCATCCCACAACTCCATAAGGAAACCAGGGAGTGTGATTTCTCCCAAATTGGTTAGACGTTAGGGAGAGAGGTAAAGAAAAGAAGTGAGCATCTGCTCTTGGAGAAAAGCAAAGCAATTTACCTTTGAATAGGAAGCAGCAGAACAAAGCGCATTATTTCTTTTTGCTCCGGGGACAGACACTGATGTTGTTTTGAGTCATGCTGATTACAGGTTAAGCAAGTGTTCCCAAAGCTGAGGAAAGACAGAGGATGTGTTGGGACCTCTCAGAACGCTATAAATCAGCTGAAAATCTGCCAAAAAAAATAATAAATCAAATGATCAAAAGGATTCAGGAGCTGGGAGTAGGGGCAACAAATGCATTTGGGCATCACAATGAGGATTAGGCTCAGATAGGGGTCTGAGAGATAAGAGAGATGGGGACGTGGGTCAGGGAGAGGAAAGGTCATGGGAGGAAAGCAAAGGTGGGCACAAATTGGAGCAGTGGCAGAGACTGCCCAGGAGGCTGAGGGCAGGACACTTGGACTGGAGAAGAGGAAGTACCTGGGACTGTGAAGGAAGCATTGGGGACTTGGCAGGGGCCATGGGCAGGGACACCTCCCACCAGCCCAGGCTGCCCAAAGCCCCATCCAACCTGGCCTTGGACACTTCCAGGGATGGGGCATCCACAGCTTCTCTGGGCAGCCTGTGCCAGGGCCTCACTGCCCTCATAGTGATGAATTTCTTCCTTGCAACTAATCTAAATCTACCCTCTTTCAGATAAAAGCTATTACCCCTTGTCCTATCGCTACATGTCCTTGTAAAAAGTCCCTCTCCAGCTTTCTTGTAGGCCCCCTTTAGGTACTGGAAGGCTGCTATAAGCCTCGAGCCTTCTCTGCCCCAGGCTGAACAACCCCAACTCCCTCAGCCTGCCTCGACAGCA
This sequence comes from Anser anser, assembly GCF_964211835.1. Classification (NCBI taxonomy): domain Eukaryota; kingdom Metazoa; phylum Chordata; class Aves; order Anseriformes; family Anatidae; genus Anser; species Anser anser. The sequence continues at coordinate 5,403,812 of NC_139738.1, read as the reverse complement.
GAGTTGCTCCAGCCTCTGATCATCTTCACGGCCCTCCTCTGGACTCACTCCAACAGGTCCATGCCCTTCTTGTGTGGGGGGCCCCAAGGCTGAACTTGGCTCCTCTGGGGTCCTTCGCTTGCCTCTGGCAGACCCTCTCCCCAGTTCAACCATCCCCACAGACAGCAGGTACCCACACGCCCTGAGGAGACATTAAAGTATGGGGGCTATCATTTCCAGTGTCACAGGGCCTGCTTTTACAGCACAAGACAGGCTGAGCTGTGTCTAGCTTACCTCCAGCAGATTCTCCGGTGCCGTCTGAGTCACACGGACTATGTGGAGCCATTTGAGTTTATGATCCTTTTATCTCTCTGACCAAGGGATCATAAGCTGCTTCCCCCAAGAAGAATAATGAAGCCTCATACATTACACATCCCCCAAAGGACTTAATTCCCCTTAATCTAAGGGGAGGATTTGCCTCCAGTCCCAAGCCCTTTTATTATCCATTTGTTGCTCCATCTGTAGCACAGATCATAAAGGATTTTTTTTTATTTTTTAAGTCAACCTTTGCTTGGGCCTCATTAAGGCCTTACACAAAGTCCCAGGCTGCTCACAGCTCAGAGAAACAGAATAAGACAGAGGCAGTGAAGCCTGTATGGCCTCATCCTCCCTCATAACAGCGCATGGCAAGGACAGGGAGATGTCTGGCTCATAACCAGAAAAATGAAATGATGGGTCAAGAGGAACACAGCAGTGACACTTACCCTTCCCTCAGACCCATGCTTGCACTGAAATGGGCTGTTCTGACAAACGAGAATGGTCCTGGTTTGGTGAATTACGGCTATTCACGCTGCAGGAGCAGCAGGAGCACCAGCCAGTGAGCCAAGATTCCTCTGTGCTACACAAGGTACAAAAATACACGAAAGAGATTGCTCCTGTCCCTGAGAGCATGCCCAGTGCTCAGCTTATTTTTAAATACGGGAGGCATGCACAGCCTGCTGCTGTGATGGGCTGTGGCTACTGGAGGAGCTTGCCTCCTTCCCTGATCCACAGCCTGGCTCTGAATATATTGCTGTGCTATTCTCTGCCTCTCTCTCCTCAGCTGCAAATTGGAGCCCTACCATTCAATACAGTGGATTACTTTCAAGGGACTAGGTGCCATAACGGTACAACTGAGCACGTAATGGGGATTCGAGAGGGTTAAACAAGACACTGCTTTCTCTGCTTGCATAGCGTCTGTGTGCTAGCCAGAGGGGATACATGTCCATGTAACAGGCACCCCTTCAGTGCAGTTGCCCTGACTCCTCTATGAGCTGTGTGCGTATACATGTACGTGCTGCTGCCCCCAAAAGTGCTGCTGCTTTATTTTCTTCCTTTGCTGTTCTCCTCACTGGGCTAGAAACTGGCACTGAACTGAAAGTAATTTCCTTTCTTTTTAAATAAATAATAATTTAACAATGCATGCTGCTGAATTCATTCTTGCATCAAAGGGGAGATGATTGCACTTCTCAGGCCGGAAAGGCAGAGAAGGGAGGAAGACACAGCTTTATAATTAAATTTGCTTTTCCTCCTTTCTTTGTGCGTCTCATTAAAAGAAAGAGTAAAAAAATGAAATAGAGAAAAGCACACACAGAACCTTGTTTCTCAGCCTCGGGAGAAAGGCAAAACTCTCTTGTTTGTCTTTTGCTGCTACTTCCATGCAGCCTCACGGATAACCCGGGTGAGAGCCTTTCAGTTCGGTGGGGGTGCCCAGCAGAGTAGGAGAAAGCACAGCAGGAAAAAGCACAGCCATTGCTGCTGCTGTCTGGAGAACAAGCAGAGAGCTGAATCCCCAAGAACTTGCTGTACATTTTCTTTGACACCTGACACACATAACATGCTATTAGGGGTACTATTCACACATGGTAGAGCCAAAGTGCCACAGCAAAGGGCGCTGTGACATGCTTATGATTATTAGGCGAGTCACTGGCTGGCTGTGCTGACAGAGCCGCTGCTCTTCCTGCCTGCTCTGTCTGGGGCCTCAGTTTTACATGCTGAGGCTGACCAGAAGCACCCCACTCACAGAAACCACTGGCATAGAGCCCCCCCAGTACCATGACTTCTCTGGGAGGCACTGACTCTTGTAAGCTATGGCACTAGCAGAGTTTGACGAGCATCCCTGCAGCTCTGACCAACCTCCCCTGTCCAGCGTGTGCTGGGGCTGGGGCCCTGGAAGCCAGCCTGAATCCTGCAGCGTCTGCCTGGAGGGAACGCCCCCCGGGGACTGGGGATTACTCACCCTTAAAGAAATTCACTGAATAAGTGAACAGCATGAAACACTCTCATTCAATCAATGCAAACAAGCACGCTGCAACTCTCTCCATAATGACCCTACACTCACAGCCATCTTTCTCCGTGGAAAAATAAATGGTTCCGTATTAAGGAGGCTTTGCCAAGTGTAGTTTATGAGAATAACAAAAACGCTTTCCTTAATAAAAGGAAAGCTATTGGAACTTATGTACCTAGATATTGCCTAGGTTAACTCCTTCAGAACATCCTCTTATCTCTACTTTGGTGATCTCTGTCATAGCCTGGGTGCTGCACAGGCTTACATCCTGTGCATGGCATCCACACTGGCTTTAATCCCATGGAAGGACATCCCCTGAACTTGAAAGCAGCTCACTTCCAGCAGGGACTTTGGTCCAGGAACTGTTTGAATTCTGTCTCTCTCTCTTCCCTTTCTCCTTTCGTGTACAGCAAGTTCTCTTTGCACCTTTACTATTTAGTATGGCAGAAGAGGAGGAAATCACCTTCAGCTTTCCTTGCCATCTGCATCCCAATTGCTCCGGTGGGATTTGGGCTGCATTCCAAATTGTTCCATTTGCAGTGGATCTGGGGCACAGGGAGGACAAGCTGACTGGGACACGTCTCAGTGGATAAGACTCCAGAGCAGCTCGCTTCTGGAGCCTTTCTGTTCTGACTACTGTAGTTACGGCTGGCTAGGGCTGCTGAGTGCTCTCCTTCATGTCACCCTACAATTTACCTGCCAATCTGCAGCATGGACTGCTTAAAACAGAAAGCCCCCCTACAGACAAAATTCAAACACAGGGAAATAATAAAAAATACAAAAGTGGCATCGCTGTGCATTATAAAATAATGAAACTGTTTTTTTTCAATTTGTTTCTGCCCCAGATAGTGGCAGTGATCAGCACTTTACTAAAGATGCTTCTTCCACATCCTGGCATATGTTATTACTGTTATTAATAGCGAGCCGTTCCCGGGGGCAGCACTCTGTGCAGGTACATTTATTTCCTTCACAGCCCTGTCACCCCCTTGCTGGTGCTCTAGCTCCCTGCAGCACACCCCACTACGAGGCAAGGGGGGCACATGAAGCTCAGGCACCAGCCTACCACGCTCCAGACACAGCCCAGCCTCATTCTGTCACTCAGGATGTGCCTGTTGTTAGTTTTATATCGCCATAATTGCATTGCATGTGCCTCATACCACTGCTATTTCCTGTTCCTTTCTCCTAAATCAAGACTGCCCTTAGGAGGGATAAATAGTTGGACACTACCTCCTTCCCTCTGAGCCAGCAGGAATGGGAGTTTTCAGAACTTGCTGCTCGGCAGCGAGGCAAACTTTCTCTTTCTCCCAGGAAAGCAAAACTTTCTTGTTTCTGAGTGCTGACTTCTGTCCTCTGAGCAGGACTCGACCCGTGTATTTCTTGGGACAAGGGCAGGAGGGCTGCAATAGGCAGGTACTTGCTCAGGTGTTACTGCAACCACACAGCCTCGGGCTCCCAGGCACTCCCTCACAGCAGGCCCAGGCGTACAGACATGAGCAAGTAATGAACTGGGACTTAATATAATGCATAACAGAGATGGAGTAACCACCCTCCAGCCAACCAAGGCGAGAGAAAATGGACAACTGTATGCCTCTGATTCTCCACTTCCCACTGCTTAACTTACCTACCTCAACTGCAATCTCTCCAAGGAACTGACAACGTGTTTCAGTATGTAATACAGCAGGAACATGCCCTTTGGGATTGCATGTCCTGTCACAGCAGAAATCACAGTGATAGCTCAGCCTCAAATCTGGCAAAACAAGAGCAAGGGAAGTTTCTTGAGAGAAACTCCCCACCTGCACAATGCCCTGAGTCTGGGTTCAAAATACACAAGGTACATTCTCTCCTGAGACAAATGTGCCGAGCGCCTTTCCTTTCCTCAGTCTGTAGGATGTAACAACTTCTGGGGGTCACATTTGCCTTCCCTGTGTGGGAAGAGGCTCTGTGCAGTCACTAACGTGCTAACTCCGTCAGCAATGCAATCCGGAACTTGTGAGCGCTGGAGAAATCAATACAAGCGGGCAGTTCAGCTGCTCTTTGCCCACTGGCCATGTTTGTCAGCAGCACAAGGGAACAGTGTAGAGCCGTTTAATAACACAGCTCATTAGGCTTCTGACAACAGGGTATGATGGAACTGAGCCCTCAAACATTGAGCCTCGTGAGTCTATTTGTATGTGCACTTTCAGGCTGGGTATGTTACATTTCCCAGCATGTGAGGAATGCATATCGGGCACAAGATCCAGAGGGAGATTCCCTGGGGAAACGCTGTAGGAATTCCCCTGAGGGAGCAAAACAGAATGCTCAGGAAAGTGCTTGGAAAACAGCTTACATGAAGCAGGTAGAGATGACCTAGATGTGACAGCTTCCTAATGGCGAGAAAGCTGGCAGAGCTCGGTTTTATCAGGGTACCTCCAGAAGAACCACTTCTGGCTGCTCTGCTCTAGGTCACAGTTTTCCTTGCCCCAGGATCTTGGCTCTAGGCTTCTCTGTTGCTTCAAATACCAACACTCATTGAGAAGCAGAGTTGCAATGAACGGTCAGAATCGGGTTCATAGCACTCTGCCAGTTGTGTTGAAAAGTCTCACTGCAAACTTAGAGGTGGTTTCCACATGAGGGGAACCAAGACCCTGCACCAGCTAGCGAACAGAACGGCGAGGAAACAGGCTGCCTCATTCCTACGAGCCTAGCCACCTAAGCCATTGTATGCTTTTAGAAAGACACCCAGCACCAATTCAAGGAGTTCCAGTAACAGATCCTCCACTACAATCCTAGGCAAGCCGTTCCAATACCTCATTATTGCATTGTCGAAATTTTATTTCCAGTCTAAGTAAGACTAGATACCCTTCTAGCTATTTAACTTCCAGGCACCAGATCTCACCATGGCCACTGTCTGCTAGATTAATGAGCTTTCTATTATCAGAAATCTCTCTCCTTGTACTTAAAGGCTGTGATCAAGTCACCTCTTTAGCTTCCTTTGTATATACCAGATGCAACTCCTTGGCACCGTCACATCTCACAGAGTTGTATAAGGATGAATATGTACAAGTCGTGGTTCTACAATGACAGAAGACAGACTTGCCAGAAGTGCAGTCATTATTCAGAGCTGTTCACTGAGTTTATCTGCTCTGGACATAAAATTCTGATAAAAAGTCACTGGCTGGAGCAGCTATTCCATTGCGGTTGGTCAGCTAAGTCAGATAGAACAGTTTCAATTGAAGATCATGGAGGTGTATAAATGCTCATGTTGACTCCTCTGAGTGCTTTTGCATGCAGGCTTAGATTACTTTTCAAAAACTCTGTATCAGCAAAATGCATCTGCTTCAACATTTGGGGAAGAAGTATCAGGGATAAATTCAGAGTTTCAATTTTTCCCTAATATTCAGGAGGGGTAATATGATTTTGGCAGAATGGGCACAGACTCAGTGACAAAACAGGCTCCATATTTTCAAAAGAGCTCAGCACCTGGGTGAATCCAGGCTGCTCTTTTGAAAACCAGGCATTAGCAAGGTAGGTGAAATCATGCAGTTTAATCATAGTGATTATTTACAATATGCAATCTGTTACGCCATTCTCATTCCAGCTCTTTGGCTGTTGCCACAGCTTTCATTTTGTTATTTACGTTTCCCCCTTGACTTCCTTTAGCAATGTGGCTACTTATTTCTCTTCTCCCTCTACCTCATGAGAGCTCATAAAACAGCATGACAAGCCAAAGATCTGAAATACATTAACACACATAGCAATGCCGCTGAACCAGAAGAATCAAAATTAACGCAGTTTGGTTCTTGCCTGCCCAGTCCTGGCTTTCTTATTCTCCACACAAACATCCTTCTCTCAGCTTGAAATTAGCATTCGTTTTAAATATTTTCACACTCTAAAATTGTTCCTAAATGTGCATATTAGCAGGTGGAACAACTTACTAAGTTACTCTTAGCAAGCTAACATTCATCTCAACAAAAGCCTATTATACTTAATATACATTATACTTCTTACTTCCCAGGATCATAAAACCCAGAATCACTAATGAAACCAGCATACTAACTCTTCACCTGGGACTAGAGAGATCAGGGTGTCAAAGGCGGGGGGCGGGGAAGAAAAAAAGCATACATTTTAGGTGTGGAAGCACATTTGTGCAGGAGACATTTGTGTAAGTTTAGCAGGACCTACATTTTCACAAGAGGTGGAGAGATGCTCCTTCCACACAGGTTTCCAAACCAAATGATGTTTATAAGAACTGTCAAGACAATATTTGCTTGATCTGACAAAAAAAAAAAAAAAAGGAAAAAAAAGTTGAAAAAAATGTTGTTCTGGCGAAATGGCACCAGAAAAAAAAAGCCAAGTCTGTCATGCTGGGACCTTGCTGTCAGACATCGAATTTAATAAGACAACACCTTGGGTCTCTAGGCCACCTTTGGTCTTTGATGGTGACAGAGCAGGTCACCTTTGGTTGTGCCAAGAGAAGGACAGGGCTCCAACTTCTGCCCAGGCTCCTGGAGGGCACAGTGCTTGCTCTGACTGTTGGAAGGAATCTAGTACTGCTACAGTTAAATCACCTGCAAAAGCAACACTAACCGCACTTACAAAGAATCTTTTGCAGGTGTCTGTAGAGTCTGTACAGAAGAAAACCAATGTGCTGGGGGGAAAATAACCTTCGCAGAGCTCTGTCCATTCAGGTTTGTTAACACCTCTTGCTGGGGTGACTACTTGGTAAAACATTACCACCAGATCCGGGGCAGAATACAAGGTGCCTTTCAGCTGCAGACCTGTCAAGGACACAGGACTATGGTAGGCAGGAGTTTGAAAACACAGCTGCAAAATGGGAAGGGGGCTGGTGTTAGGTATTAGTTTAATCCACATCTGAGACAGAATTGGGTCAGACTCCTGAGAAGATGCACACACAGCATTGGCCAGGGAGGAGGGAGCTGGGAGCCCTTGTCTTACCTACTCACCAGCACACACAGTCCCAGGAGTGAAAGGGCTTTGCTCAAGACGTGTAATGTACAAAGTCCCACCTAGTAACGCCCAAAAGGTTTAAATTTGTTTTTGCACTGTTCCTGGGTTGTAATTGTTAAGCAAGGATCAAAGAGATTTTGGCAATTTAGTTTGAGCAGAGAAAGGAGAGAGCATGGAGGGTTTCTAAAGGGTTCAGACAGCTGAAAGATAGATAGGCGTGCTTGGGACACTTTGGGAAGTGGGACTGGGATGGGGCTATGTTCCAGCCTGGATATGCACATACTAGGGACTGGGGACTGCTGCTAGGCTGCTGCTACTGTGATGGCAAGAAGACAGTGTGATGAGCAGGGAAGCCCAGCTGGCAGCCTCCATCACCAAGGGGAGCACAGGATGGCCCCTGTGGGACGCACGGTGCTCGAGCCGCGTATATCCTACTCAGATCACTGCTGCTACTCCACAGGAGAGAAGGGGTAGTGGCAATGCTTCAATACATACCTCTGCATTGCAGCAAGTACGCAGAGCCCCAGCACCCCGCAGAAGGGGAAGGGACCAATGTGTCTGGCCCCACCCCGGTCCCACCCACCTTCCCCAAAACCACAACTCAGAAATCCACTCTGGCTGGCAAGTCTCTCCCCTTCCTCCTCTCCTCCTTCTACCTACCTGTTTGCCAGGGATGGTATAACAGGGGCAGAGGATAAATCAGGTGCTATATCAGGGTATTCTATCCCTGACTGTGTAAAGAGCAGCTTTTGTGACTTCCTGATGTGATTTACCATACAATGACAACCTTTAATGTCCGCCAGTGTTATAATCTACTTTATCTTAATACAATCTTCCCCTGCTGAACCCTCCAGAGTCTTAACTGCTATTTTCAATGGAATTTTTTTTATTATTATGACTTGATACTGTGATTACTGTCGCACTCCCGCTCTTTGTGGAAGGGGAAATTAATAAGTTTTTTCTTAAGCACTTTGCACCAGAGCTGAATACCAATCAGCCCCTAAGCTGGGTTCCTGCGCCTGCTGGATTCAATTATGATCCTTTGCTCTGACTTTCCAAGATACAGCCATTTTCAGATCAACAGCATGTCAGCACATCAGACCCTGTTTCACTTGCCAAAGGTCCTCATTGTGGTGAGGAAAGGTGACAGGCACTGGGTGGGGGAATGCGTGGCTTTTCTACCATTCTCCTATGGCTACCCCATTCACAGTGATCTCCACTCACATGCCCCTGTATGAGGAAATTTGGACTCATCATGCTTTACAGAGGAGGGTCTTCCTAAACTCTTACTCTTCTTAAACTTCTATTCTCTTCTGCTCAACAGAGTCTTCTGCCTTTCTGGTCTGCACAGGCCAGCAGTGACCTGGTCTGCAGCATTTGCCCAGAGAAGCTGTGGATGCCTCATCCCTGGAAGTGTTCAAGGCCAGGTAGGCTTTGAGCAGCTTGGTCTAGTGGGAGGTGTCCCTGCCCGTGGCAGGGGGGTTGGACCTGGATGATCTTTAAGGTCCCTTCCAATACAAGCCATTCAATGATTCTATGATTTGTATAAGCAAGCAGTGAAAGGAAGGCTTACCCACAAAATGCTGTTTCTACCCTGACGATGTAATATTTCTTCCAGAACTGAGAGTGCATTCGGTCCGTCACTGAAGTACTTCACTGTGAAAGATGGCTTGCTGTCCCGATTCCTCAGCAATACACTGCAATAATTGAAAGGCAGAGAGAGCGTCATTGTTTCCATGCCTTGAGTTAGATTGTTCCCACTTTGCACTTCACCATATTGCTAGCTACGGTGCAAAGTGATTTCCTTCTACGAGGTAGCATTTCACACCTTATTTGGACAGGTGTAATTGAGCACATAAGGGTGAGGATATGCAGGGGAATACACTTGAGCTCTCATTTTCTACATTTTTTCTTCTAAACGAAGGCCTGAAACGCAGGCGCTGGGTCAGTATACCCAGCATCCTACAACTGGGAACACACGTGGAATGGATGTTTAATTCAGAAGGCTCCACAGAATAGATACCCAGCCTGCCTCAGTGCAACCAGCCAAAGGCATTTCCTAACTCTCTTAAAAACACCTATGGTACAAACATCTAGATGGAACTGACTCTAAAATACTGCAGAAAGAGATCAGGGCAGAACGTGGGCATTGTGTGTGTCCTAGGCTCTTGGGGATGATGCTATAGCATTTGCCTTTCCCTTTGCAGTTCTTTCAGGACCATCAAGCCCCCCTGACCTCCCAGCTAGCCAACTGCTAAGGCAGCAGGGTAAGCACTGGCTGAGTGAGCAGCCAGGCTCAGAGCCCAGGAGGCAGAGCTAGTGCCAGTATTGACCAGGAAAACTGAAAAAAGTGAACATACTCTCTGTAATTAGTCAACTTGATGGATGTCATCAGGTTTGTTTGCTTCCTGCAAAGATGCCAATAGCCTAACAGAGCACACTTCCCCATTATGTAATAAAACCATACAGGTAATTAAAAAACTCCTGGCAGGACTACAAACAAGAACATTATCTACGAACTGTTTCAGTGGAGCAAGAGGAAATGGAAACTGAAAATTCCACTTCATTTGAAGGGAGACAGATTCAAGGGATATTTGAATAAGAGCTGGGCCAGCAAAAACTCGTATATACATCAACATCACCCTCTTTTCTGCTACACAATACCCCCTTTGGCTATTGCAGCATTTCTAAAGATCCCAAATTAAATTAGGGCCTCTCTGCACTGCTTTTATTCTATATCAACACCTTTGAGATTCTATAGAAAAACAGACAAAAATAGGCACGTCCTATTTTTCAATAGAGAAGGAAGAGACACGGGAGTTGTCCTCTGTCTCACTGGTCAGTTCCTGAAGTGCACAGATATTCTCTTAACGCCTAGTCCAACGCTCTGCTCTGCCAGCTCAGCCCCACTCCTTTACAAGGAGTAGAGGCTGCAGCTGAGCACTGTGATGGAAGAACGCTTGGAAAGCAAGCAGTGGACAGCAGTGGCAGGCTTTGCTGGCTGTCAGATTCATCTGATTTGGAGTTAGGAGGGAAAGAAGGGGCAGTGATGGGATAAACAGCCTGAAACTGTGGGCTAAGCAGGAGGTTCGGTGAGGATCTTGCACCCTGCCTCTGCTAGCAGTGAAGAGCCCGCTCACAAGGAGGGACAGAAAACAGAGGAAAGGAGGGAGAGTGCAGGAGGTGAGAGTCAGACCTCAGCACAGTTCCCTGTCGCAGTGGACTGTGGGTGGTTTCAAATTCCATTTTATGGCTACAGCAAGCAGCTGAAGATGCAGCTGGAGAATTAAATAAGCTTACTGGCACACTGACAGCTCATTAGGTATGTAAGCCCAGCAGCACGCAGCGCAGGCTGGTGCAGAAGAGGGCACACAGCAAAGGCTTTGCAGAGGCAGCTCTCTTGCTGGGGTACCCCAGCAGCACACCACGCCGGCTCTGAACAGCTCAGCGAGGACAAGGCAGGCTGCCCGGGTCATGGTTCTTAGGATATTCATAACTGCAGCGATATCCTTTCTTTCTTCCAGGGCTTTTCTCCAGAAGAACTGACTCTCCAGGTGCCTTGCAGAATATATCAGGCACCTTTTTGCTCATTACTGACATGCAGCCTCCACCTCAGTAAGCCTCTGATACTTATCTACTGACAGGGGCAAGAAGCAGAGAGCAATGTGTCCTATTTAAATGCACTCAGCACCTCATCACACCAGTGGCTGACAGCGTAATAGCTTCATACAACTCCTGCTGAAGCCAGAAAAATCTAAGTATGGGCTTCAATGAGAGCCAGGTTTGGCTGGTAAAAATCACAGATTTATGACAAGTCCTTGCCAAATACTGTATATCATTCCAATTTCCTTCCTCTAGTGTACCTGAGAAATATCACCTTCCTATCAAGGATCATGAGCAAGCAACTGTGACCTTAATGTGCATCAATATTAAAGGGCAGTTGCCCCAGACAGCAGCTTAACGGGAGATTTTGGGCAGAAAGGTCAATCACCTATGCCGCATGCAGCACAGATTACAGCAGGTTTAAGTCAGAAAGCAGCATTTGACAGCTACGGGGACATGGCTGCCTCCTGCTATTCCTGTTGGTCAGCGATCAGTTGGGAGGCCTTAGGTGACCTTTCCCTGCCTCAGTTTCCCCTCGATCACAAAGCGATTAATTTGTTAATGCTTCTGCCCCATTAAGGATTAACGGGCAGTGCTCTGGGCACGTGAGCTAGTTCTTCGCCAGGTACGGAGCCTCACACAAAGTGCTGACACGAGCGCAGATCACAACAAAATGGGATACTAGATACGCAACGGGAAGAGGCAGAGATACACAGATGAAAGCTGTATCAATTGGGTGACTCACCAGAATCCAAACAGTCACCAGGGCTTAAGTGCGGTTTATTTATAGCTGCTGTGAGCACAGAGCAGCCAGATCTCAGAAAGAGAGCCGAGAGAGGAAATGTGTTTTTTTTTCTATTATTTTACGTCTGGGGAATGTTTCTTGCTCACAGGAAGCGATAATTAAATCAACAATTAAAGCCACAAAGATTCCTGAGTCACAGACAATAGTGCATTGTATCTGACCTCTTCTGCCGTGCTTACAAAGCTCAGAAGTGATCTTGCTGATCTAAGAAAGGCAACCCTCTGGTACAGGAAAGTCACAGGCAGACAGCTGAAGTGGGAAGGAAGCAGAGAAGCAGCCAGGCTGGCTGGAGAGCAGCGGGGTGGACAGGGACTACACCGCTTCTGCACCGCTCAGCCGGGGCCCTGATCTTCCTTGGAGGCTCTGACACTACAGATAATGAATTTTTCAAACTGCACATTGACAGAAATAGCATGAAACTACCCTGAGGTAAGCAATTTCTTCCAACACTGCTCCTTCAGGTCTAGGAGACAGGCAGTACCAGCCAGCCTGGGAGCTAGAAAACAGCTCTATAGAGCCTGCCCAGCAGCCTCAAAAGGAATAATGCCACTCCTACTCTTTGCCAGCAAGAGCTCTCTCTCTTCCACCACTGCAAGAAAACAGCAGACCCCTTTACCTCAATAAATATTTCTTATTGTTTACAAAAGCATCATTAAAGAAAAAATTAAGCACATGAAAGAAAAAATAAGGCAGAATTTCTCCTAGCAGTCTTTTGGTGGCAAAGCAGCCTTATTAGTGGATAGGAGAATTCCCAGTGCAGCTTGTGTTCTAAAACATGTGGGAAATAACATCTCTCGGTGACTTTTCTCCAACACAAAAGGGTTTGTAACAACAGTGCTGACAGGATCCGAAGCTGGAACTCCAGATTTTCAGCTTTGACAATGGAATTATTGCACATTATTCTTTCTAAGCGAATTAAACCCATTAATCATCATAATTAGTAATGCTCTGTGTCAGTGATATGGTAAAAGAGCTAGTCATTATACTGTGCTATTAAGAAACTAAAGAATGATACTACAGCCACTACACGCTGCTGCTGTCACTGGCTGGCTGCGGAGGAGGATGTTAATGCCCAAGGCTTAAGAAGGACTCCAACATCAAAGAGATACGAGGTCGGCAAGAGATACCATCACTCCCTCGCTGACTTTCAAGCCCTGGAGGTGCAGAGAAATAGCAGAAGAGAACAGATCTATCCTTGGTGTGGTTCTGCTTGAGCCAGGTCAACCATGGCAGAAATGATTTTGGCCCACGAGGCTTCCCTCTTGATTTGTACCTAGAAAAGCCAATGACTTCTAAGTGCGAGGACAGTTCCAGTCCTGTGGCACCAGGGATGGGATGGGTTGCAGGAGGAATCTGCGAGGATGCTGAGCTTTGGCACATTTACCCCAGTGCTGCTCTCATTTCATCATTTCATCACCATGTATACTGGGACCTCATTAATAATGTGGCTACCAAACGTTAAATATCTATCCATTAACAAATGACTGACCGATAAACATTTATCATGATGCAAGGGCACTAACCCAAAATACATAATGCTCAGATACTAGACACTTGTTGAGCCTTTACAATCTATTTATGAAGTTTGGAAAATCTGATTGTAGCCCACTTTCCTTTGTTTGAATTTAGTTACATGCATAAGCTGCAAGTGTCAGAGGGTACCCCATGTGCTAGGTGCAATATGACCTCAGAAAAACACCCCTGATGATCCCTGCCCGAAAGGGCTTACTTACCAGGTAAATCACAACACAAAAAAAAAAAAATTTCAACCAGTTTTTCTTCCTTATTTTGCAAAATATCTCTTGAGAGAGGGAGATTTTTTTAAATCTAACAGATTTGTTACCTGAAATCAGTTATCAAAATGTTTCACTAATTTCGTTTTCTATACCACTCACTAGTCAGGCTAGGTTGCTTAGTTACAATTGTCATTTCGAATTATTTCTGCTTCATTTGTCTGATTCGGCAAACAATGAGTTCCCTGATTGATTCTGATGTTGAAGCTGACAGAAACTGAATTTAAAATTTCCTTCCTGCCTGCCTGGTAAGACTGGAAGGTATGAACATTATGGAAAGGGAATGCAAAGGAGTCAACCTCAACACCTCCCTCATACAGAAAGGACGTTCCTCCCAGTGCCACCAGTGAGACAACTTGCCTGGGGTGTGCGAAAGGCTGAAATAAACCGGTGCAAACAGATGACTCTTTGCCCTTTCATCCTGTGATGTTTCTGCGCCCGCAGAGACGCTGTGCCCACGTACACCTGTGCTGGGCAAGAAGCCATTGTCCTGTAGTAATTGTCCTTATCAGTCATAATTCCACATGTTCTTAGGACAAGTGCCCAAATTATCCATAAATTTGGCATATGGCAGCTCCTCACAGAACTGTGCGCCTTGTTGGACTGAAGCTTAAATCTTCTGTTAAAAGCAACAGCCCTCAGCTCCGTGCCTCTAGCAGCACGTTCTCTAGCACGCCCCATCTTTAACACATGCTCCACTCCGTTCTCTTCACATCACATCAAATCTTTCCTCCTTACTTTGCCACCCCTCCCACACCAGCTTCTAAAAACTGCTTCTTCAATGGTACGTTTGGGGCTTCGAAGTCAAGTATTTCCTTAATTTGAGCTCCATCTAGTGATGTAACTGAAGCCTTGTCTCCAGCCAACCCTCACACTGCGTGCAAGGTATTTTGTGCTGGACACAAGGGATGTGGGACTGAACAGCACTGGACTAAAAAGCCTTTCTGTCTGAGAAGATATCAGTAACCACAGCTTGTCAGCACCTCACAGTTGCTGTGTGGCATAGGCTACAACATCACGGGAATGTACTTTCACTGGCAGTTGGGGGGCTAGGTAGAAAGCTAGAGGAAAATCCAGGGTACACCATAGCCCAGCAGATTCCCAAAGGATTGTCTTTATGTTCACCACAGACAGCTCCTGGCTCTTGCCCTCAGTGGGACGGATCTCCCCCACCAGCTCCCTCCTGCAGCCGTACGGCTGTCAGGAACTAACCACGTTTTAGCGGTGCCATCTCACAGGGAACGGGCTGGCCTCCCAGTGTTACAGGAGGATGCTTGATACTTGGCTGAACCACATGGACTGTGCAGCCTGAGGAACAGCGCTACTCCTAGCCATGTTCTGCAGCAGCAGAGCACTTCGGTTTCCCAAGCCGCCAGCACAAGGCATTCCACCAGCACTTGTTAAATTGAGCACCAGAGGCCAATAAAAAGATGTCAGAGAGGAAGAAAGCAGTGGTTTTCCCTGCGTATCTGGCTGCCTTCATATCTGCATGTAACACGGACGTGCACAGCACAGCACCATGGGTCAGAGGGCAGTTCCTGTGAGCCCAGGATTTCGTGGCAGCTCTCAGGCTGCTGTGGGTGCCATCCCACTTCTCTGCGGGGTCAACGCAGCATCGAGCTGCATGCCTGCACAGAAGCAGAGAAAGCCACGGCCATCTCACCCAAAGAGAAGTTTCCTCAGCTGTGAGCTTCCCAAAGCTTCGATCAGGGATACTGCAAAGTATCTTCATTCTTCTAACCCGATCTGCTGAAAAAGTTTCTCAGCAGAAGGATACCAAGGTTGGGCCTTGAGGTACTGAGGGAACAGACTAAAATAGGATGGAGGCTAGGGAAGAGAACGAGGATCCTCTGTATGGACCCTTAAATCTTTCCAATTCCATGCACGGCACCTCTGGAAACAAGGCCAAGGAAGTCTCTAGCATATTTCTCTCTCATTCCCTGCTCAGAAAGCAATTGCTGCCATATCATTTTTCATGATTTTTGACCTCTTGCCCCCATGCACAGCTAACATGCTGGCACTGAGGCTGACACACTTTTGGAATCACAGGCAAAGCTCTGAAGATGAAAGAGGATTAGCTTCCCAGCAGGGGAAGAAATACAGCTACTTGGAATAAGACAGAGAACTTTCTTGTAAGCCTGGAAATCTCCAAATTACATCTTTTCCTCAACATCCCTTCTCCACTAAACCCTCAGCCTGATGTTTCCACTAAGCTATCCTGTAGTGCTCAGTTGATTCTCTTCTCTTTGGTCTGTGCTCAGCCGTCCTGGGCATGGTGTGGCTGCCTGAGGTCGCAGGTCATTGCAGTGCTGAGTTCTGAGCATAGGCTGCAGTGAGATCTGGCTCAGACCCCAATACAATGATATAAAAATACAACTGTGATAGAAAAATGCAGACCCAAAGAGAAATGCAGGTTATGCATCCTCCAGCTGCTCTTCCCTGCTCTCCCCCTCTTTGGCAGAATGGCAAATTTCGTTTCCTGGAGACGTTTTACTGGGCCATCAGCAGGGAATCAGGAGCACAAATCAGATTATTTATTGCTGGCTGAAATCGCAGAGGTTCCACAATAAATTGGAGTGCAATCTCGTTTACCTGCTTTATCCCACTCCCGCTTTGGAGTAACAATTTCACAGTCAAATCTTTTGTTTAATATTTAAAACATTCTACTTCCCATTTCTTCTATCGAGGGAGATCACAATTCTCTGAGACAAAACGTTCAATAGATTCTCAGATGGCAAAAAAATAATATAAATCGTATCCAGATAGTTCCTTAATTTAAAGTGATAATAATTTACCAAGACATTCTTAGCCAAAATAAATGTATCTGTATCTATCTGTATACATATATATCTACAGCATTTAGAATTTCATCCCTCATTTTTGTAAGATTCATGAAAGATTTATGAGTTATTCAGCTACACTGAGTTCCTGGAATATTGCTAATAAACCTTTCCCTTATTCCTATTGTTACATCTCATCAGCCTCTCAGCCATTTCAGGCTTTTGAAGCATACAGAGGTTCTTTTTTGCTGAAGAATTTTAATATCTGCTTCACTAAGATGAACGTCAAGTTTTGTTACTTGGTCAAATCCATCATTTTCCACTCTCCAACACAACTTAAAACCTAGGCAGACAACACATTTATCCCTTATTAAGACAGGAGTGGAGTTAGATGAGGGAAACCTCTGAAACCAGATAACGAATCTCTACAAATGCTCCAGCCTTTAAAGAATTAAGCTTTAAAGGTAGCTTTCCCTGAAAGTCAATTCAGGATTATTATCATCTCAAAGGACGGGCTGATACACATCCCACTCTGCCAAATAAAAGTCTACAAATGCCTTTAAGGGCCCATCCAAGCATGAGTCTCAGCAGCAAGAGCCAAGCTGAGATTTTTATTTTGTTCACTACTCCCAATAGAAGATTCTCTTCCCAAACCTACTCCCATGCCCCCCTTTCTCCCTGCCACCACTCGTTCTCAGTTCCTGAGCAGTTCATACCACTAATTTCAAGGAAATCTCTGAACGCTTGTGGATTAGCCAGAAACTGCTTCCTTAGCAGACCACAGGTTCCCCTCTTTTGCAGACTCTCAGAGCTGAGAGGTAGCACTTGGTGTAAGTCCTACTCACTTCCCAAAGATAAAGGCATAAGAAGGATGTAGTTGCCTGCGTTTAGCCACGAGACATGCTCGTGAGCAGTCTGCAAGGATTTTCTCGAAAGAAACCAAACACCAAATCAAAGTAAGCCTTGTTATCGCTGCCCCAGGAAATAAAACGAAGTTAACCCCATCAAACACACTCTGTTACCCAGAATCTAGATTTTTCAGTTCAAGCTTCCAGCTCTTCACGCCTTATCTTCACGGCATTTTCCCTCCAAGCAAGGGTCTGGAGAGGCTGCTGCCGAAGCGCTGTTCAAGGTCAGGAACATGGCTGCTCAGCCTGCTAATAGAGACACAGCGATATTCCTCCTGTCAGTGCTAATATAGAGATCCACGCAGCATCTCCAAGAGGCTTCAGTCTGAGCAGATTCTCCAGAGCACATAGCGGATGAGTCCTTTAGATTTTAATCCTTTGCTTTTTAATCTTGCTCTCCTCACAGTCTTATCATGCGCTGCAGAGTTTCCAGTGATTAAGCCCGCAACCGAAGGAGGTGAAATTGCCCTGTAGACAAGAGCAGAATAAAAGGAAGGAAGCCCTGGTTCTGCTTCTTATCAGCAAGCCCTATCCCAAAACCAGGCCTGGGGAAACCACCTAGGGAGAAAAACAGCTGAAATTCCATCTTAATTACTGATAGAGCTTTCATCACAGCTGTAACTGCATACCTCACCGTCGTAACAGACCTATCACCACGACACTCCGGCACGATGAGCAGAACTATTACGCCCATTTCATGGCACCAAGACCAGGGAAGGGAAGCAACTGATCCTCCGTCAGACACAACAGCTGCCACTAAGCACAGAATTTACCATGCAAGTTGCAGACTAATGCCTTAACCACTAGTTTCTTCTGTAATTTACCTCCTAAACATAAACCTCAGTACGAAGCAAGCCTTTATCTCTCTCAGTAGCATTTTGCCTCTCTTCCCAGGACAGATCACTGCAGTGGGCATAGACCCACGCTAAATATTGCTGTTGGAGGCTCTCAGTCCTGAGAATCCCCTCCCGCAATGTATCAGAGGAGATTTTGCTGGCAGCAAAATACACAGCATCAGCCAAGTATCGGACATCGTTACGGATTGTCTCTTCTGGACCCAAGTGATCCAGCTTGGAGCCAGCCAAAGGTGCCTTTACGCCCTATGAGGCAGCACACCTGTGTGTCAGGGCGTGCAGGCAGAGCACAATCTGCTCGGTGCCCTTCCTGCCTGACGTCGGTGCGACGCGGCATTGCAGGAGCTCACGAAGGCAGAGGGCCTCCAGACTCCTGGGGATTAAGGAGGCAGCTTTCCACAGACTTGTCAGAAATGAAGAGAACTGACAACTCTCGGGATTTCACTTTCTTTTTACTCGGAGAGCGTTCTGTTCTTAATTACAATTGGCAGCCACAGCAACCACCTCATTTGGCTTTGTCAGGGCTGAATTTGATTACATTCGGAATAGGAAACAATACGCCTTCCCTAAGCCCCCAACACCTTGGCCACATGTCCAAAGCTGCTTCCTTTGGGAGGAGTTCCAAGGAACAGGAGCGGTACAGGGGAAAACTCCTTTGGGCTTAGAGATTTCTCAGAGCACCTCAGCAAAGAATGATCCTATTGTCCTCCTTACCCCTAAACACATTTTTCCTTCACCATGAAATGAACAATAATAATAAATAATAATAATAATAATAATAAAGCAGGAAAAATAAAGGACAAGCAAATAGCTTCACCTCCTGACCTTACACCTGGTACCCCACCAATTCATGGCTGGACTTGAGCAGGCTGCTTCAGTGCACCACTCCCAAACGCCCCCGGCTGATGCAGCACCGCACGGCTGGGAGGCCAAGGACAGCCATTACCCTCCGCCGGAGAGCATCGAATGACACAACCCGTGTATTGCAAGTGCACTGGCATTGGCATTGCACAGAGATTCTCCTGAACGCTCTCAGAGTTGGAAGAACTGACGTTTACAGCCAGACGAAACACAGTCACACCCTAGAAATCCTGTTTTTACAGTGTTATCGATTCCTCCCAGTTAGGTAACATACAGAGAGAGAAATACTCCCACGCATGAGACAGAGTTCAAACTAAGAGGATCTCAGCTGCTTTTCTTCATGGCACTCCGGTATTTCCTTTCCAGCATGCGAATGCAATCATAGCACAGGTTGTCTTTGCCCGAGTCTAGGATTTTACTGAGCATCTGCAAAACTAGCTGGTTTAAATTTGAATCTTGGCAAAGATCACCCCTTTGCATCTCCAAAAAGTATATCCCACATTGTTTCATTCTGGATTTTCTTTTTTTTCTTTCATAGCAAATTACACACAGTAAAGCTTTGGAAAGCCTGTCTCTGCTCATTGCCCATCAGCATACCAGAGACCCCTACCATGGGATCTCTGAAACAACCGCTGTCAGACAAGTCTCCTGCTGCATCCAACACAGCAGCACTTTCAAAGTCTGCAAACAGAGAGGACAACATGTGAAGCTTTGCTAAAGCAGCCTGAGAACTGTGAAAAATCTGCGTCCCTTTCTTGCTAGGCAGACTGCAGTGCAAAGAGGCTCCTTACATCTCTTGTTAGCAGTAGCATCTGGCTGATGCAAAGAAAGGCAATGAAAGTTAGAGAAGGACCCTTATAGAAAACCTCAGGACAACACAACATGGAGGAGGTAACCAAGACTTCACGTGTCCTGTAGAAATTTTCTGAAGTTTCAAGCACAGGAAAAAAAAAAAGAAAAAAAGAAAAAAAAAAAAGATTCGCAAATTGGGACCTCTAGGCTATAAAATGTGGCTCATGATACAGCAGAGCTCAGCTCTGTCTGACTCATGTCCCTGTAGCAGTCTGCCTGTCAGAGGTAAGAACCTTTTATCATTCTCTTCTAAAATTTTCCAGCACAACTAAGACCTTGACACGCTGAGATGGACAGAAAAAAAGAGCCTGCACCAAATCTTTAGCAAGAAGGCACCAAACACATTTCGAGGCACTCTCTATCTAGCATCTCCCTTTATTCCCCTTTCAGCAGCCCTGGGAGCAGCTGGGATTTTAAGCACTCAGCACACTTCAGCAACGACTGGAGGATGGAGGGCACGGGAAGCACGACAGCAAGGAGCTGGGGGCTGACAAGAAAAGCATGAGGGATGCAGGTGTTCTGAGTACACGAGGTTTGTGGATGACTTATACAGTAAGACACCATCCATTATACCGGTGCCGTCTCGGCTGGATTAACTCCTGGCGGGCAGGAGGCAGCTGGAGAGATGGATTTGCTTTCCTGTCACTCATGATCAAGCCCAGTGTTCGCCACTCGTTCAAACAGGTACGCGTGCTCTCTGCTGCAGAGGAGCTACTGACAGCTTCACACATTTCGGCAGGAGTCCGCCAGCCATCTCCTGCTTCCTGCCAGACTTCTTTGGCAGGTCAGCACAGGGAACATAGCACTGCTGCTTCCCCCTCAGTGCCATACTGCTGCTGCTTGTCTGGGACAAACTCTGATAGAACCCATTGCACCTCGAGGTGAGAAGCCTCCCTGCTGTCTACAAAGAGCTTTAAGATCCTGGAGGGAAGGATTCCGCCAGAGCACGGTGTTTACCAGCAGCACAGCGCCACATTTAATACGAATCATCACCCACCAACGTCACAGCCCCTGCAATCAGTCCTGAAGTGTGCAGTACAAGAAGAAAAAGATGATGCCTGCCTGGTTTTTTCTCCAGCCCTCCTAGCTAGTCAGTCATCACTTGTTTGTTGTTTGCGAAGGGAGTTTTTGTGCTTGTGGATTTCTGTTCCTGCCTCTGGATCTACAGTAATCCCATAATTGTGATGCCAAGCGGCACCTGAGGACAATTTTATCACATTCTGCATAATGTGTAAATACCATTAAGTTAGACGGATTTTCTCATTAATTCTCCATCCCAGTGACAAGCCAGGAATTAACACAATTGATTTTCCAGTCCCTGCTCATTATCGATCATCCAGGAACTTAGTCACATCTCATCTGTTCCACCTGGGTCCCAGCATTTATTTGTAGACTTCAACATAGATTAAACTAATAAAAAACAATGGGTGTAGCAACCTCTGTGCCCCAAACCCAGACGAGAACAAGTTATACATGTTCCTAACTCCTTTGGTGGGAAAATTCCCACTACAGACCAGTATCCTACAGAGAACAAGCAGTGGGCAGGTTAAGGAACAGCCTGTTGTACGCTGCCTGTTGCTCTAATATTTTCCATCTTGCCATCAAAATAAACGCACACCTCCACGCTGCTCCCTAAAGACTTACGGAAAACAACTGTTCATAGGGTGCTTGTTTCCCAGGGGTGCTCTGTTTGAAAGCAGTGGAAGCAGTAGAGCCTGCCAGGGCCCTCCATGATTCGATCCACATTCTCCTCATTACTGCCCCTGAATTCTTCCAACTTTGCTGTTTGTCTTCAGTGACTGCAGGAGTGCTGCCCGGCAGCCCCGGAGCAGCAGGGAAGACACGCATTGTCTGCCTCAGCAGGTAAAGAGAAGAAAGTGAAAAATTTGGAAAAATATCTAAGGCCAAAATGAAAAGCAGTAAGTACATCACAAAATTCATTTCAGCTCTAGAACAGATTCTGTGAGGCTGCAAATGAAGAACAAATGGTGGTGCAGGAGGCAATAATCTCCGTGTCTCACAGTGCTTCTCCTGTTCCTGGGGTTCCCACCATGTCTGTCCCCCTGTCGGACCAAACAAGTAGAAGGAAACATTCCCACAGCATGCTGCAATCATGCACTCTAGAGCTTTGTTGACTTCCTCCACTACCATCTCCTGGATCAGGAGTGGAGGTCTGGCGCACACAGATTTTTCTGCAGAAATCTACAGGCAAGGCAGATCCTTAAATAGTAGTTTGGCAAATGCTCTGCTAGGAAACAGATGTGCTTTCAGCTCACGCAAGCCTCCCTGGGCCTCAGTGTAAAACTGACATGCTTTTGGATCACATCTTGCACTCCCATTCGCTAGCCTGCATCTTCCATCTCTCAAATATTCTCTTACTTGTTCCATATCGTACTGCTCCATGGGATTACATACTGTGTAAATGTACCTGTTCATCTGTAGCTCACCCAAGAAACAGGGAACCCAGAGAGCCACACACTCTTTCTGGAAGCAGAAACAAGTAGGTTGCTGCAGACAACACACGGTTCTGAATCCCCCTTACTGACATTGTCTGTTTTTCTGTCACATACATGCAAAAGGGGATTCACAGACCCAAATCATCTTCCTCTGCCATCCATTGCAGAAAGAGCCATTCGCTCTGGCTCTCGCAGATTGGTTGAGTGCTGAATGCTTTTGCTTTGCTAAATAGTGTAGGTAAACCTCTCCTTGACCCAATGATCATTTTAAACCTTGCAAAGGTTTAAATGCTCACCACTACCAATATAATGAAGCATCTGTCTTTTATCTGCATCTGCAACCCTGTCTTCAGTTTTGTTCTTGTAGCTAGCTCTCAGTTCTGTCATGCAGTGGTGAGTTCCATAAATCAAACTGGAAATGGCAGGGCAGGAAGAGTAAAGTCTCCTCCTAGGCATTCGAAAAACACAGCTTAATCGCACAAGCCATCTGCCTTGCCCTTGCGCTAGAGGACCTGTAAATAAGTGTAGTCTTTTAAAGCCATCAGCTAGCTCTCTTTGGCTCATCTAGATCCAGAAAGTATTCAAGACAGGTTCAGAGACGGAATTATCAGTAGATAATAATAATCTTTATGGAAGCTATTTAAGGCAAATTCAAATCTTTTTTATTAGGTGACTTGAAACTTCCAGTGCAGGGAGGTGGAACAGGTCTGGAATATTAAGCAATAAGAGGTTAGAAGGGATATTTCAATCTGGTTGCTGTTTCTCCAGATAATTGGATTCCTAATCCCCGTAAGGTTATGATCTCAGTTTACTCTGCTGGGACAGAAGGTGCCCAATTAGTCTGACACCACATGACCCAGCACAGGCTCCAACACTGCTTGCAAGAGGAAGGTAACAATCTGGAAATCATCACAGGAGGGGAAAAGTAAGGTTGGTGCAGATACAGGCAAGTCAGGTGCTGACAGATTGGCTTCTGTCTTGGGTTTCTCACTGGAAGAGCCAGTGGCACACGCCTTTCTCCTGCTGTGGAACAACAGCCCACCACACCTGCAAACACAGAGAATCATAAAGTCCGTTCTCTAAAGGGTGCTAGCTTACACACGAGAGCCTGCTCCTGCCTAAACACAGCCAGATAAATACCTCTGCAGCCCAGATCCAGCAGTCCACTATGAGGTGCTCAGAAGATAACTTGTCTTGGTAGTATTCCTGCTGTGTTGTCAGGTTTTTTTGAGGTTATGGTGCTGACAGGCAGTAGCATTTAGCAGAAAAGCATGGGGATGGGGAGGTGTTCTGTTCTTCACAGAGAACCTGTATTACATCACAAAATCATCTCTCAAGGACCGTGAAGTGTTCGGCTATGGCACAGGGGAGCTTGGAAATACAGTGGAACCAAGCTCTTGTAAAACATCTTCACAAACGGGATCAGAGCACAAAGAACAAGTCAAACATGCTATTCCCATCTTAGGAGAAAATAAACAGGAAACATTGCTGGGCTTAAATCTAGTCCTAAACAAAAAATAGATAAATAAATAAATAAAATAATTTTTTTCTTTTTTTAAAAAAAGGAGCCCGAATCAACAATGGTTTGTGAGGGTCAGTTCACAGAGGCCCATGAAGTTCACAGTCCAGACAATATCTGATGTCTTCTTGGTAGTACTGCTGCTATCAGCAACCACTGAATGTTTGGTACAGGGACTCTACCAATTAACAAGGAGAAGGAATGTGTCTCTGGAAAAGAAAGCATCCTCAAGGAACTGCTCATTTCTGAATAAGACACTAGACAAAGACTGGTGCCGAAAGAGGAATAACAATCATGGACAATCAGACAAAATGCTGTCACCTTCCAGGTCTCTAAATTGGCTGTGGCAGCACAAGGAACATTGCGAAAAGAACATCCAACCCTCATGGCTCCTGGGGATAAATCAGACAAACCCACTGGCTTGTTCATATGGGTAAGACTTATTGCACACGGATGATTTTGCAAGTTCTTAACTGCACCTTTTGAGCAGCCAGGGATCTGTCTGAATCCTCTTACACGCCAGTGCTGTCTCATGGATGACGTTCTGCTGTTTTTTTGCCAATTCACTGCAGACCACAAAGGTTTGCACTGCAGTAGGTAAAAAGAATTTCTAACAAGTGTGCTAACAGCCTGCATGAGAAAAATATGGACACTTTTTAAGGTTATGCTGAAAATAAAACAAAGAAAAAATCTGTCAGAAACCAAGACTTTCTCCTTTATCAATGGCTGAGCTCATTTCCCCCTGCAGCCTGGTAAATACAGCCATTCGTGTGCAACCAGTTTTATGGCAGACTTCAGACTGGAACAGATTTTTATAGCCCAACCTTGAACTTTAGCAAGCACAGAATCCCAGTTGGTGAGACAATAAGATAAGCTGCAGCATCAGCCTGAGCCCTGCTCCAGGACAAAGCACGGGGACTAGCATTAGGTGATGCAGTGAGCTAATGGGGCATCGGGGACAGGGCTGAGTACAATGGATTGCTTGCTAACTGGCTCCCTCATGACCAGCAGGACCCTTGACACATCCCAGAAAGGATTCAGACCTTGCAGATCTAGGACTATGCAAAGATCTGGCAGAGCCTTATTCCATTTCCAGTCTTGCTTGCTTATACAGCTCTTCCAGCTCATTTCACTCCTGCCTTGCAACCACATAGACCTGCTATTCTGCCCATCCAGGATGTCTACAGTGAGCAGTGATTGAAATGATATTCATGAGCTAGGCACCAAGCCATGGGACTCTCTTCCCTGTCACTCACTTAGCAGTGACTGGAGCAATTTATAGTAAATTGAAGTGTAAGGACTTGATAATGAAACTATTTCATTTCCATCTCTGATTCAGCTGCCACCTGTAGAACTGCAGCCAGGAATGGGCTCTGAAAATGCATTATAAGGCCATTAGAGCTCCTCAAGGCACTGCCTTCATCTTGTTGCCTTTACTTCTCTGTCCACCCACATCAGCTTTGTCATTGTAAATGACTCCTCCTCTAGCCGGTCCCTGAAGTGATCAAGGTCTCCGGGCTGATTTATTACCCAAAGGACACAGAATAATGCAGCTGTCCGCATCTTTTACAGACAGTCTCATGTGCAGAGCTCCCAGCACTCAAATGTCCTTTCCTGCCCGAGTGGGCTGTCACCCCGGTAAAGCTGAAGCGGTGCCTGCTGGAACACCGTGGTCTCTTTGGACTTGTTTCACAGCAAGGACATGAACAGGCCACAGACTATTTGGCCATCAGCATTCTACAAATGCGAGTGTTAGTGTTGTGAACAGCCCTCCTGTCACCGGAGCCAGTTTCCCCACACACAGATAGGGCCTCAAAAGAATTCCAACTTTCCCCCAAAAACAGTTAGCAGAATGGTGTGTAGGATGCTCAGGTTTTGATTGTAAGAAAAAGAATCTACATCAAATTCAGTTTTCCCTAGAAAGTACAAAGCCTCACTAAAGTAAATGCTGAAAACATTTCTTCCTTTTAACTTTTTCTTCATAAGATGCTTTTTACACAAGCTGGAATGAAACAACACTCCCTCCCACACACAGAAGCATACAGATCTCTACAAAACAATCAGCTTTCTTCTCCTGTGGGTTAGCCTGCTGGAGAGATTGATATTGGTTTTGTTACGTCTCAATCCTCAGGAGACATTCAGAGCTTCAAAATTAGATGCTTTTCTTCACCATCTAGAGATGAATTAACTCTCAATGGGAATCTGCATCACTTTCATACTCATTTATGCATTCATTCCTTCCCAACTCACAGAAAGCACAAACACCTTGGTGCCACTGCCTTCAGCCCAGTACTCTTTGGTCTCTAGGTGCGTCTCACGCATGGATCCACGTATCAGAGGCTGCAGAAAGGGAGAAAGGAATTTAGGACGTGGCTGTTTCTGGCCATGAGCACTGTTCAAAACTAGACTCCTAAACACAAATAAACTGGGCACGGACCAATTTCTTGTTTATGGTTTCCTAGGACATCTTTCTGAACAAGACAAGGAGAATGCCAGTAGACAAATACAAAGCATTTCTAATCTCAGAAGGCACATGCAAAGTTTACACACTGGAGCAGTCACCATCTCTTCAGTCATAAGAGTCACATCATCGTCTTTGTAAAAATGGTGAATATCTCCGGATGAATCAGCACTGTATAAAATACTAAAATTCCCTGCATATAAGAGAGAGATCAGCAGGATTTGTGCACTTTTAATGCACGGATATTGACAAAAGAACTACAAAGCCTGGGATAGTGTAAGTTCAGCTTCCCCAGCTCATCCTTTCTCTTGAATTTGAACAAGTTAAAATCCTGGGATCCAGTGACCTTGAAAATTATTAGGGATATGGATTTTAGAATTCAGGCTATCGCTGCTGAAACAAGAACAGAGGCAGGGAAGTTCTGTGTGAACACTGACCCCTTACTGCTTACAGAATAGCATGTGATTCCTGCTTTGTGAGCTAGTAAAAAAAAGGGAAAGAAAAGAATATAATAAATTTTCTGGCACAAAGAAGTTAGAGAGGATTTCAGCTTCTGAGTATCATAAATATATCTGTCCTCTCCAAGTCCCTTCTTGATCTTTCCCCTTAATTCTCCTCTCACTGTCCACGTATAAATGATGTCCCACCTTTGCCTGAAACCCTCAGCTGCAAAGGTCTGAGGAAGCAGGGACACTATGGGGGAATAATGCAGAGAGAAACTTTATAGAAAGCTTACAGCACATCACTGGGGAGGAAGCTTTGTGTTTCTGGGTGGCTAATTAACTTTTACTTAAGAATTAATTTAAGGAAGGAAGACCAGATGAAGAATGGTATGGCACAGCACCAACTATACTCTTAAAGCTTTATTGCACTCCAGAACATAAAAAAGCAAATGAATCTTTAGCATGTTATTCCCATCCTCTCTTTTATTTATATTGACTGGAGCTAAGGTTTACACAGCAGTGGAGCTATTCCCCACAGGTAAAAATATGACTCAGCTGTGGCATACAGTGGCCTTCTGCCACACAGAGGGTAATTAATAATCTATCCAAAATCATTTCATCAGCCCCTGGGACAATGGCTAACAAGACTGGGAAGATGGTTTATTAGACCATCTTTCCGTTAGGTCAAAGTTTGAGAAACTGCTTTTTCCGCCAGTGTGGTGACGTTTCACAGCCTTATTTGCAAACAGAGACTGTGCAGGATGCAAAGTGGCTGAATTTGCCCATGATAGGGAACAGGCATTCGGTTTATCCCTTTACCACCAGTAAATCAGTCGATTCAGGGAGAGGCCACCTTTTTTGGCTTACTGGGACACCTTAAAACACGTATCTTCTCCATTCCTTGTGCTAAACCAGTGACAAAGCACTGCTTCCTGCACAGATTGAAGAACTTCCCATCCGTCCCTAAAAGAAGAGGAGGAAAGAAGACTCTAGCCTTCTCTGTTAAAACTGCTGGGCTATTCTGCATTTCCCAGTCAAGGAACTGGCTACTGACCCAGCACTAGATTCCCTCAAACGGGGGAGCACCAGAAGGCTGAACATGCCACCCGTGACAGGAGGATTGAGCTCTGGTTCTGCAGACGTCTTCGACTTGTCAGCCTCGGTAGCTGAACACACGGGCTTTGTGCCTGCTTCACCCATGGGCCAGTGCTTGACCTCCGTCACTTCCAGTGCTGGACATGCACGTTGCACCGGTTACTGCCATTAACTTCCTTTACCCGTTACTTGTTTGCAAGGTTCCACATCTCTGTATGGAGCAGATGACCCGTCCAATAGGGGTTAACAGAAATAATCACCATCTCTCTCTCCTATTTTCCACGACATGCAGAAGATTTAGCCTAACCAGGACCTGCAGTAAGACAAAAATCGACTTCTCCGTAGCTTTGAATACCTGATTCTCTTAGGCTAATATAAAAAGCTTATTGCTTTCCTTGTTCTTACAAACTTGCAAAATGTAGCAAAATCAGATCTTGCAGGGGAAGACTTTAAGTCAAATGAACTGCTTTCATTGATTTTTTTTTCAGCCTCATGAAAATATCGTTTCTGCACTAGTTAGATTTGGACTCTGTTAAACCAAGTACCTATGTGGGCAGTAGAACCACTGAAGTGTTCTATGGATTTGTGTCTCACAGCTGTGTATGAACTCCCAGATGTCTGCTAGGGGCTGGGTCTACCTCAGCTTTTCAGTGTACGAAGGTACTTTTAGGGTCACTCTACTCAGCACAGCTGTGTATTTTCCCAAAGCTTGACAGACCTTAGTATTTCTGAGATATTCTATAGTATTCCTGAAACCTCTGCCAAGTTTTATTAAAATGGGCCTATGGCTCCACAGCTTTTAGGATAGGATGGATAAACAAACGCGGTTCTTTCCTATTGGTGTCATATTCTTTGGAAACATCCAGTTCCATTGCTTTTGACCTAATCCACCTCATGATTTCCCAACAGGAGCAGATGAAGGAAGTTGAGCTAGGAGAACACTTGACAGAAGCAGGGAGATTCCCAGGTCAGCGTGCAGCTGGATTACTGCTGGGCTGAGAAGCACCTACGCAGTAAGCCCAAGTGCAGTGGGACTTCAGGAGCATTTTGCCTGTTGCACAAACCCCTCTCTGTAAAATCCAGGATTTGCACTAAGAGGAGATGATCAACCTTCTGGCCTTTCCTTGGGTAAATACTGCATGAGCTTTGCCAAAACATAACAATAAAAAAGAGCAGATGCCAGGATTTCCCACCTAAAGGAGCACCTAACAACACTGCCAGAAGAGCAGAGCTGCCCAGTACTAGTCTGGCCTAGGACAAGACTCCTGAAAGGCAACAACAAAAAGTTAGATTGCAGGAAGCAGATCCTAACCTCTTCTCCCACTGCTGAGTTCTCATTGCTTTCAAGCTCTTGGAGAAGCATGCCAATGTTTTTATGAGAGCTTTTCTTGCTCCCTGACAAACTGCCTATGTCACACATCACTCGGCCAGCACGTTCACCTTGATTCATTATTGACAGAGCCATCTGATTAATGAGCAGCTTCTCCTCCTTGTTGTTTTCATGAGAAAGCAGCATAATGGTGCCATAGATTTTTAATTCATCAAACCACTCTGGCTTTGGCAGCCTTACAAGAAGTCAAAAGAGGACAGGCAGGTGTTATAGTTTTATATGAATTTGTTCAGTTTTTAAAAATTAAAAACATTTGGGTTTTCATGCGCAGAGGCTGTGAACTGCAGTATGCAAACTTCTCTTCCAAGACAGTGCAAGCATGAAGTCTGGGGCAGGATCCCTTCCAAAAGAATAGACGCACTCGTTGGTCACCCACGCTGTGCCTGCAGACCAAAGAGACTCAAACCCTGAAGCAAGTCACACCCAGCACCCAAAAGATTCCAGAAGCCCATTCTCTGCTTTCAGGGAGAGAGCACCCTCTCAGCTGACCCCAAAGGAGTGCTATGTCTTTCAAATATTTCCTTCAGACAAATCCACGTGGCCACTAAAACATCTGGATTCAAAGGTGGACTCTCCTGGGATCTAGGACACAACTGCATAGATAGGGTAAGCACTGACAGTATTAAGAGTTACCAGAAGAAGGTGTAAAAGAAAACTTGATAAACATGTTCATTTTGGGTTGTACTCTGAGTTATACAGAAGTGCAAAAAACTTATTTCAGACAGTAAAGCTATGGGCATTACTCCGTGCAGTGCTGGGCCTATGTTTCCTTTAGACATACAGCTGCAATAAGACAGCCGTGCTGAGTTTTATTAAACCTTATGAATTTTTTAGCAGTTCTGGGAGCTATAGATTTTAACATAGCAAGATACTTAGAAAAATAGCTTAAAAAAGCCAGAGCAGCATTTCATTCCTTAAATATGTAATTCAGCAGGAGCAAAATTCTAAATATAAAGCAACCAAAGGTGATTTAAATACAAAATAATGTACTACAGACCTAAAAGACAAGCCAATATGTGAGGGGAAGGGCTGAGTTATTAAGGTAACAGACTAGAAAGGAGAACTGTTACGTACTCTTCTCCAAGTGTATGGCCTTGATTAAGCAGCAGACTCAGTCTACTCACCTAAGAAATGGGGAGAATATAGCCCAAGCCCTTAACAGCACTATAGAATTATTAAGATTTTCCAACAACGATTCAAGATGTGAGTGTTAAAGGTAATTGCCTGAACAGAAGTGCATCACAGTGTCTACAGAGTGTGCAGACACCGCACTTTTTCCCCCATACTGATGGATATTTTTGTATTAACCGTGATGCACAGCTTGGCCCCACTCTTTTGAAAGATGCTCTCAGCATCTGACCACACTAAGCTTATTAAGCCATCAGCAAAGGGTTTAAAAATGTAAGATAGAGCTGACTGGCGTTCTTCAAATGCCTGTTTCTGCCATTACCTGCCTGGGTCAGAAGCATCTGTCAAGCCATAATCTGCACATTAGAAATTCATCTGCAGCCATTTACCTTCAAAATGGAGAGGAGATCAGAGGAGACCCACCGAGGTACAACCAGACCAACACTAAAAATTTTTGCAAATAGAGCTAAACTGAATTCCTGTGGAGACAAAAAATGAGGTAGTTGTAAATACGTATTTGGAAAGTCTCCCTTCTCCATAGTCCTGCAGATTTTTGATCCACTAGCTGAAAGTGGGAAAACAAGCAACTCCTAGCTGCCATGGCTGCAAACAAATCCTCCCAAATAAAGAGGAGTGCTGACCTGAGCCTGCACAATCCTTCACACCACCCATGCAGGAGGCGCACCCCTCCTTCTTCCCCCGATAACAGTACAGACTGCTGCATGAAACATTTTGCGGCTCGATAAAAAAGTGGACCCAGATTTTGGATCAACCTTGTAGAACGGCAGAGGAGCAGCAATACCAGGAGCTGGCTCACCACCTCTCTCCTAGGGAATCGGTGTTCAGACTGTGGAACAAGGCCAAAGGGACCAGGACAACGCCGGCCCCCCGCAGCGGCCCTTGCTGCACCCCTGGCAGAGGAGCTCAGCCCCGGACCCAGGCACCGCAGGATGCCGCAGCGCTCCGGGAAGAGCAATGCTGCCACCTGCGGACAGCCGAAATTACGGCCTCCTCCTGGGCAGCCCTGCGCAAAAAGGGGCTCAATCTTGCTCGAATTTCCAGTACCTAAACATTTTCTGCTAGAGGTCCAGTTTCTTCAAAGGGAGTTGAAGTTGGCTGCTAGTATACTAGCCCGTCAGTGATTTGCTTGCAAATGCTCTAGAAGAAAAGCACAGACTGTCAAAACACCTCTTAAGCAAAGGGGAAAAGAACAAACACACACTGCCTTGGGCCAGATCTGGTAAGGAGGCAGCAGTGATGGCACCACAAAAAGACTGTACACTTACACAACAGACCAGAGAATAAAGACAAAGCCATCAAGTCATTTTCTGGTCCTTTCTGCTTGCTGCCAGAACAAAACATTAGTGTGTGTTACGAGCAAGTGCAGAACAATTACAGCAGCAGCTAAACGCCCAACAGGCTGTGCTGCTAAAGGACACTCAGCAGACTGGTTTTGACAGATTCAGGAGAATAGCTTTATCATATTGCTTTGAAAGGATTCCTGGGTTCAGCCTGTATGTACGTGGACGCCCTGCTGTTCTGCACTTCATTCTCTGAAATTACCTCCAAATCCTACCACCTTGAGCACACTCTAAACCTCAGAAAGGCTGACAAATACTCCCCGTGCCTCACCGTCTCTTCTGACAAACACGTATTTATTTCAGCATTGCAAAGAAGACACAATGTTCCAGTTCTGAGACAAAAAAGCTCTGGAATTAAAGCTTTAAATCTACCCTGAACTCTGCTCATCACAGCAGGTCCTGCACCTCTCACACTGCCCCTGCCCCACCTCCACAAAGAATCCACACACACAACTTCAACAGCAGCACCCAAGTTTGCTGTCTGCTTCCCACGGCGGTGTTGGAACCAGAACAGTTTCTACGATGTTGTGTATTCCTCCCCCTCCAAGTGTATATATATACACATATATATAATTCTTTACCAGTTTCCCTTTACCATTAGCCTTACACACGGAATATTTACTGTACAAAGGACATTTTGTTCAGAAGTACCTATCATCTGAGGGGAAAAAAGGGAAGCTGTTGAGACTTTTTCATAAAAATGTATTTACTGATACTCCTATATACAGTCTCTCAAAAATCAAGTTTAATGAACTCGTTGAAAGCAACTTTGTCTTAAAATATTTTTCTAACTCTGCTGAAATCAGTGGAATAAGCGCATATGCAGCACATACTGGTGTGCAAACCTAAATGAGGGTAAATTGTATCTGCTTCCTAAGAAGCTGGCTCAGGCCACAGCTCTGTGTGCAGTTGGTCAGAAGAGAGCAGCACACACTTTGTTCTAAGTTTAAAGGCAAGTTTGAGTCAAAACAGGGTGGGAGAACAGAGAGAATTGCTGCAGTTCTGAGAATTCTTCAAGTATCAGCAGAAGGTAGCATGTCTCACCTGCCTTAAAAATAAAGGGTCTCTCATTAAAAAGATGC
Organism: Anser anser; assembly: GCF_964211835.1. Lineage (NCBI taxonomy): Eukaryota > Metazoa > Chordata > Aves > Anseriformes > Anatidae > Anser > Anser anser. The sequence continues at coordinate 5,371,169 of NC_139738.1, read as the reverse complement.
CAAGCCTCCTCCTGTGACAAAGTTAGCCGACAGCTCTTTATTGCAGAGTAGATCAGTGTTATTTCAAAGATAGCCAGTGAAACAAACAGCACGGTGAAGGAGGGGCAATCAAGCCCCTCTTAAAATGAAAACATACACCACAAAGACAAGGTTTCCACCTTTTAATAACTCCAAGGGAATAACATTTCCTTCCAAACAGGACTGAACGTCAAGCCCCAGAACATGGTGAAGAGGAAACGCAGCCGCAGTCAATATAGGCTTTGGGCATAGCTCTTCACTGACCTGAAAATGGACTTTAAGAGAGTATGAATGGTTTCAGTTACACCCTCAGGTCTCTCTATACTGTTCAAACTATTTTAACCACATATGAGGAGAGCCAGAAAGCACATAAGACAAATAACAGCCTCCTTAAGCTAATTGGGCATGAATTTGTATAGCCGATTGCACCAGTAACCAAGGCAGTAAAATTTCAAACCGTGCTTTAGGCTTTATGACACACAAGGGGAGGCATTATGCTGCCACAGCCCTACAGAGCAAATAAAACCACCGCGAGCCAAGAGCGGACAGCATGGCACTGGAAGAATGGCAGCTCACACAGGTGAGAATGAAAAAGTCCATCTTTATTAAAAAGATTAAAAGTTCAGCTGAAACCGCCTTACAAATGCTGAACAGGATGTGGTACAGAGAACTGCATCAAATGAAATTCTGCTCGTTGATGAAAACATTTCCACTACTCTGATGTCTGCCATTAATGTACGGTGATCACTGCTACTGAACTTTGTACCCGATGATATGAAAGGACAGGACTATGTGATTCATAAAAGGATTCTTCCACACAAAAAGGGTATGTGCTTTCATGCACTTCTACTACAACCACTGCAGACAAAGACCCTCCTCGTTCCAGGAGAATTCACTAATATATGTGCAAAACCAGAATAATATAACATAATTTAACACAGCATAGTTAACAGTAACATTCAGACGTTTTATTGGATAAGAAAGGCCAGGAGGTGCTTTAGGACACATTTACAGGTGGGCCACAGATCTGCTCATCTACCACTGTAGATGCATCACAATGCAACACGGCTCATCAAGAGAGACCTGTAAGAAGTTTAAATCAAAGTTTATATTCAGGGAAGGTAGCATGGGATGGGGAGGAGAAAGATTTGGAAAGAGACCCAGCATCCTAATCACAAAAGAAACCAATAAAGGAGCCTCTCTTACTACTCAATGTCTGTGTGGAGATTATTTTGGTCTACTTACATCAGTTAAGTCACCTGTTAGGCTAGTTCATACCCAAACCTGTTTCTAATACTAGCATATAATACTTTTGGAAAGCACAGAGATAAAGCACTTTTTGCTTTCAAAGCTATGACAGTGATGTCGGTTCAGCATCCCTGTGAGGTAGGCAAAAATTAGTTGTTTTCTGGTACACAAAGTGAAATGACATCCTCAAAGGCATGGAGAAGAAAGTGTGATGTATTATCAGTATCCCCAGGAACCTGGAATGACACTCTTTCACAGACAGGGAATTGTAGGCAACCAGCACATGCTAGGAAGCAAAAGCATTTTAGACTGATTTTCATCTCATTCTTACTATTAAATTGCTTTGAAACTCCCCTCCCTGAAAAGTGTTCCACAAACACACGTGTGCTAGTGAGCTCTTCCTTCATCTCTGTAACAAAAAGCACTGGTCCTCCCCATCAGCACGCAGACACCCTGCACAGGGGCTTTCCCTGCTCCTAAAGGGCAGCCTCGACACAACTACAGTTGCGCACGTTACTCCAGCAACGATCATTTCCTAGATCTTTCTCTCCACCAGTACAACACAGTTATCGGACATATGACCCATGTCTTAGTTAATTTAAGGAATTTAGCTCTAATACTCTACTTGCGTAGAAAAAGATAACTATCCATTCTTTTAAACGGATAGCTATATAAAAACAAACCATCATAAAATAAAGCACACAGCTGCTACAAAGGGTAACAACAAAGCCATGCTGAGATTAAATTAATAAGCCCATCTATCTACAAGTTTAAGATTAACAGATCCACAGGCTCAGTCCACATCTCTAGAAATGCTTTTACTTTGCAAAAAGTGAAGTGGGTCTCAGAGCCAGGCTCTTCTTTATTACATAGGTACACAAAAAGTAAGAGTAGATACGGTGTTGCGTATGTCTGTATTCAAAGAAGTTTCCAAAAGCTTCTGGATATCTGCCTACATCTACCTGAGCTGAAAGTTTGCTTTTTCTCGTGTTTCTAATCTAACCAAGTATTTTGCTGTAGGAAGCAGCAGACAGTTGCCAAAGCCCATCTTTTCTTGTCTTGGGCCTAGTCAGATTAGAAAGATCACTTGCCCAATTTAAATAAAAGACAAACCTGTGGCTTATAAAATCTGCATGCATAGAATGCTCCTCATCATCTACAGCTCAGCTGTAAAGGAGGAGATCAACAGCTGGATAGCACAAAGCCATAAAAAGTCATTTAACTATCAGTACTATGTAACCTGGTGTCATTAACTCAGCTTCACCACTAGCAGCACACTCCCCTAACACAACACTCAGTACTCTCAGCTGTAGGACTTACCTAGGACAGATGGAGGATGCTAAGTTTATTGCTCATGTTTAAAAGCCCTTGATAGAGTGGTTAGCATGCTCCTACTTGGTTCAAAAGCAAAGCTGTGCTCCAGGCACTAACAGCTCTAGTGCAACACCAGTAGCAGTTCCTGTGAAGCTCTTCACAACTCCTGTAAACACGCATCTCACCAAAACCCTACATATAGGAAATAAAGACTTTTTCTTCAACACAGAAGAGAATTCAGTTGCCACTGAGTAACACAGAACGGAGCAAATTCATCTTTGCAATGAAAGTCACTGGATTTTTCCCAGTTGTCTTTGGCATGGTTTGTTTTTTGTACTGCTCCATATTTATTGAAACAATCAGTTCTCCAAATGGCCAAATAAGTATCAATGGGTGAGATCTGCAGAAGAAAATAAAACAACACTGTGAGGTGCAGGGGGAGGAAAAGAGGTGGGGAACCTCGCTTCAGAGTTCTTAACATTTAAATGTGATTCAGTCATGCAAAAACTGGATTCCCTTAGAAAAAGTCTGCTACCAAAGATGACTTCTTCCTGTTCCCAGTTTTAATTTTTATGCAAAGCCAATGCAGTAAATTTTGCAAACCCTGCATCTTTCTCCTTTGCTACCACCCAGGCTTCTTTTAGGTCTTACGTTAGGGCATTTGATTGTAATACTACAAGCCTCTGACTAAGGAGAGAATGGCCATCAAAAAGATACATTTTTTAAACTAAGAGTTTGTTCTCCCACTCCACTAACCCATGTCCAATCAGAATTTTGGCACCCTGTCCATCAGCTCCCCTTAAACAGAAGGCTGTCCTTTCAGACAGTTAATTCTAAGCAAATGCAGAAATGGAAACAGCCTGTTTTTCTGCGCACTGAGGGCTATTTGGTTGCATGATTTGCATTTACAGGTTCAACTTTTATGGCAGAATATAAATTTACTGGGTTTGGCTTAAAGCTTGTGCAGTGGGCTAGTTGTGCTCCATTTTAGCACAAACACACCACAGAAATGCATAATTTTGAATTTTCTAGGCTATAAGAACCAAGCAGAGACAACAGTGAATGAATCGGTACCTAGTACTTTTCAAGGGGCTTGGAAAGAAAAGCTCAAAATTCAGCTAGGAAAAGAAAAACAGCAGAAAATAAAACATACAACTGATGAAGATGAATTACGCTCACAAGGGAGTGAAGTAATAGCACCTACATCGTTATGATGCTAAACAAACATTTGGCAGTGTTTTCTGTTTACCATGCAGGAGCCACTGGACTCCTTGACCATGGTACGGAGTGATAAGAGCAATCACCACGCTTGCGAAAGGAAAGGAGAGTTTGCATGAGACTCAATCTTACTTCATTAAGTTAACAGAAAAAGCCACTCAACATCCAGCGGCAGAAGGGTGACCTTCTTTAAACTCCTCCTTGTCCTCAGGTCACACTGCTCCTCTTGAAGCAGAGCTGTGCAGTTCCCCCTTTCCAAGGAACTGACAGATGGCTTCTCTAAAGTCTTTTGTACAAGCTAACCAAGACCAGAAATGATGGAACGCAAGCACAATCAACAGCTCAAAACAGTCTCTCTGTTCTTCCCACTGTCCGTAACGGGTCATCTACCCACATCATCCCCTGTTAATTGGCATTAATACTGCATTGTGAGGCCTGACTCCACAGCTCTGTTACAGTTTGGGCAGGGCACCAGCTGGTGCTAGCGTAATACCAAAAACATAGAAAAGCCCCAGAAGGAGATTGAGCTTGGCTGTCCGCTGAGGAATTTTGTTGAAGCTTTGACTCCGAAATTGCCTCTCCAGTGAAAATGCCATCGGGATGGTGAGTAGTGGCAATGCCATGCTGATGGTGTAGCGTGTGGCCAACACACAGAAAATCAGGTAGGGTAAGAAGAGCAGCACGGTGTAGAGAATATAGGAGAACGCAGGGCCGATGAGGATAGCCAAGGTGACAATACCCGCCTGCCGGTCAGATTCCATATCTCGGGTGTTGTTGCTGTGCAGGATGGCCTCAGTACTGAGAGCTAGTGGGATAGCGTAGAGCAGTGGCGAGACAGACAGATAACCAACCTGCACAGCATGTGCAAACATGACGGCCAGGGGCCCAAAGGTGATCAGGATCACCACGTCTCCAAGTGCAACATATTTAAATCCAATTCCTGTGGCAAAACACAAGCATAAAATGAAGCATCATCAAACAACTCAAGTGACAGAAGAGAACGGATTACAACGGATCAGCCCTTCCCACAGAAATACTGTAAATCAACCAACACATCTGCAGCTATGGCTGAGAAGCATCTTTCCTCATTTTTTTTTTTTAAACTAAAACGAATAAAGGAAATGTAGCTTGTTAATTTCTCCAGACTCTCACATTTGTACCTACCCAACCCAGAAAAACACTAAGAACACGCTCTTCTTACTCAAAACAAACACATGCTATTCTACATTCTCAGCGAAACCCCACCTAAAGAATATCAACATTCCAAATCAAAACATTCCACCAGTGGAAAAGAACATTTGCAGGGAGCTATACTGCTCAGGAACGTGAGAAACGCATCACAAGAAGTTTCAGCGACAGTTCTGAAGAGCACCTAAAGCCATACATAAATAATAATGCCTCAGTGCTACTTTCCAACTGAAGAACTTGGTGCATCCCTTCCCACAGGGGTCAATGACAAAGAATAGAGGTTAATGGACCAGTGCTCTAGGAAATATCATCAAATACTTTTTATGGCAGTTAACTAGATCATTTGGATCTTCCAGAAGCCCTCTGACAGGTCAGCTCGTTCTGTCACCTTCACATTCAGGCTCAAAGCAAACAGGATTCAGCACTTACCTCCAGTGTAAAGGAAGGAACTGGAAAGTCCCCCGAAGTAAATCAGGGCCAGGTGCTCCAGCTTCAGCGTTGAGACAGCATAGAGCCCTGCAGCACAGATACAGCCCACAGTATAAAGAAAGACCCCGAACCGGACTACGTCCTGAGGCTCCAAAATCTGGTCCACCAGAGTCCTGTCATCGCTCTTCTTGTGATCGATGCCTTTGGAGAAGTCGTAGTAGGTGTTCACCAAGTTGCCAGCTCCGTGCACGGCCAGGACGGTCACAGCGCTTCCCAAGAGCAGCCGCGGATCCAGCGCTCCCTCAGCCCGGTACGCCAGCGCACTACCGAGGGCCACGGGGGTGAGGGAGGCACTGAAGCTCCAGGGCCTCAGCGCCAGCACGTAGGCCTTGCACTTCTGCCTCCAGGTACCGGGAGGGCCGCGCTCACCGCCCGCCAGCACGGCGTTGGCCTCGTTCCTCTCACCGCCGCGGGGGCTCTCGGCGCTGATGCTGACCTCCGGCTGCACTGGCCCCATGCTCTCCTCGACGCCTCGCCTCACAGCTGCGGCACCTGGAAGGAGGAGAATGGCCGTGAGGGGAGGGGAACGGGAGAAGGGACGCCCCCGCGGGGCCCTGAGGGGAGGCGGGAGGCGCCTGAGGGGTCGCGAGACGCCGGGGGGGGGGGGGGGGGGGGGGCGCCCCTCACCCGCTCGCGCCCCAACGGCCGCCGCTGCCCCGTCCTCGCCCCCCCCGTCACCACCACGGCCCCGCGCGGGGGGTTCCGCCTCAGGCTCCCGTCCCCGGGCAGCGAGTTGGACCCGTGAAACGCGCCCAGGCTCCGCCGCGAGGAGCCCTGCCCGCCGCGCCGCACGTGCCGTTACGGTAGCTGCAGGCCTCGCCGCCGGGCGCCGCCCCGGCTGCCCTTGGGCCCGTCATGGGCGCCCGGACGCATTTGAGCGGCGCACACCGGGCGCGGCGCCGCACCGCGCCTCAGGCTCCGCGCGTGCGCACAAAGCGCAGGGGCGTCAGCGGAGGGCACCGGGCAGCCGGCGCCGGGAGGGCGGGCCTTCGCCTAGACTCCTCACCAGCCCCTCGCGTCCGGCCTTTCTATTGGCTGGACACACCGCCAGTTACAGCCAGCTGCCCTCACGATTGGCCGGGCACTGACGGTCTCTCCTTGCGGTTCCTCGAGCGGAGGGGCGGGGCTGAGGGGGGGGCGTCCCTTCCCTTTTCCTCCTCTTCTATTGGGCGTGGGCGGTGCCTGTCAACTCCTTCCCGCGAGCCCATTGGCCGGCAGCCACCCGCCGGGCCGACGGCCGCGGGGGAGGGGAGGACGCACGGGCCCGGAGCGGCGGCGGCCGGGGCGGAGGCGGTGAGTGCGGCAGCGGAGCTTCTCCTCAGGAGCTTCCCCTTCCCCGTCCCCTCAGCGCCCGCCGGGCCGGCTCCCCGCGCCCTGTCAGCGCCGAGCGGCCCCTCAGCCTCCCCCTCAGCCTCCCCGTTCCCGGTGCCGACCCCCGCCGGCTCGGCCCTCAGCGAGGGACGGAGCCCCCGGGGTGGCGGTGGCGGGGCCGCGGCCGCTCGCTGCCCCCCTCAGGAGCCCCGCCGGGCTCTCAGCCGCGGGGAAGCCCCGAGGCCCCTTCACCCTGTGGGATTTTATGGCCGCCCCGGGGATATTTGGGGAAGGGGGTGAGGTTTTGGGGCCCGGTGGGGCTGTGGGCTCTTCTGTCAAGCGAGCAGCTGGCGTTTATGTAATCTGGAAACCGGGGGTTCAAAGCTTTAAAATGGTCTTTACGTAAAGAAGCACTCGTGAGGAAGTTTGGGTGAGCGTTGCAACAGTAAGCATCCTGTTGCAGTGACCGGTGTTGCTATAAGTAGGCTTCCCTTCTCTAAATACCTCCTGGGGAATGAAGCGCTTGTCAGGCCCAGGGCTGGGGCTTCCCTGTGCGGGTAGAGCACTGGGGTTGTTGTGGAGAAACCTGGCTGAAAATGTTCATGCAGGAGTCAGATATGATAACGGCATCCCCATGGGAATGGTTGTGCCTACTTATTATAGAGTAACTGTAAGACTTAATTTTACCTTGGTATCTTTTCTGCTGTTGCATGACCCTTGGCTTGGAGTTAGAGCACCATGGGTCGGGCACCTGGCCCACTGGAGCATGTTGTGGTGTTTGAGGAACTAGGGAGCAAAGGGGCTGGGGTGAGTGTCACAGCCTTATGTAATGATAAGGCCTTATCACAGGGTTGTGGTGCCTCAGGAAGCTAGTCATTGCTTGTATTTTTTAATGCTTTTCTGAGACAGCATCCTTGCATGCACTGGGGTATGTATTTTGGAAACAGGCAATTAGGGGTAGAGTTAAGAAATGCAGAGATTTCAGTAACTAAAAGCAGTAAAACAAAGTGTGTCTCTGAAGAACTTACAGGACTTGATGCCCCGAGCCCCAGTATAACACCATCATGTCGGGCACTGTATCCATTCTTCAACAATTTGCCAATGGCTTGAAGAGTCGCAGTGAAGAGACGAGGGCGAAAGCTGCCAAGGACCTGCAGCATTATGTCACCATGGAGCTTCGCGAAGTGAGTGCTGCAAATAATTTATCATCATCTATCAGATAAGTGTATGGCACTGCCTGGGTACTTTGGGGATGGACGTTTTGGAATATGGAAACTGGCCTTAAAAAGAAAATGGGGAATAGCACAGAGCTCTCCTGTGCCCCAGCATTTAGAAGAGTTGAGCGAGTTGGTGACGTGGACTGGGTGGTCAAGCACCAGAATAAATAAACTCAGTGGCTCTAGGGCACAAATAAGAGAAACTTGTTTGTGTTTGTGATGTATACAAGGAAATTAAATCAATCATTTAAGTAACCTAGGAAGCATTGTCTTTATGGAGGTTTTGGGGCTGGCAAGGAGGGACAGAATGCTTTCAGCTGATGTGGATTTTTTTCTTCTACAGATGAGCCAGGAGGAGTCTACCAGGTTTTATGATCAGCTGAACCATCACATATTTGAGCTGGTCTCTAGCTCTGATGCTAATGAAAGGAAGGGCGGCATTTTGGCTATTGGTGAGTAAAAGTGCTTTATGCCTTTGGTGAGTTTTCTCTTCACGTGCCTATTCTCTTGGGACAGATTTTCAGAAGGAATAAACTTTTGTAATCAGGGTGTTACGTCTGACTGCTCAGTACGCCGGGTGCGTGCTAGTTGCTGGGCTCTGAAATCTGTCAGTAAGTGTCAGCATGGGAGCTGCTGAGTGCTGAGAGTGGCTGAAAACCTGGTGCTTAATGGGCACTGAGCTCTTCTGGGAGTCAAGCATCAAATGCAAGTGCTGATCACATGAAAATTCTGTTCTCGAGCTCAACTGAGAACAGTTTGTGCTCTTTATTTTATATGCATAACAGTGGGCTGACTTGCTGAACTCTCTTCTGCCTGAGCAGATGGATTCTTGTTATTTAAATTTACCTGGTTCAGTGACAGCAGCTCCCATCCCTGGGAGGGGCTCGCATAGCTTTGCTTTGATTCTGGTCAGCTGCTCCATCAATTGCTCTGGTTGTGCTTTTGCTGTGATATGGCAGAGCTGCCTGTGTTTTGACTCTTAGGGAAGTCAGCTTGGATAAATACCTGTTTTCTGAGCAAGTAGCTTGTTTTGTGGCAGTTACTTCAACAACCAAATAGGAGTTGCCTATGGGTTAGGTTCACAGACATAATCATCCAATCCCGACGTGTTTGAAGACAGCGGAAGCCCCTTAGGTAGACAAATCTTTGTTGACATCTGCTTTTAAGCTGACAGTATCACTTTAAAATTGTTTCTGTGAATTTAGTGCTGTTGAAAGGTGCCGGCTTGACAACCCTGGACACTGATGGCCTCTTTATCTACAGAGCAGGTACAACCCAGGCACCGGCAGCGCAAGCTTCTGCCGTGCTGCCCCCTGCCAGTGTACCTCCACCCTAGCCTGGTTAGACAACCTCTAGGGCTGATGGGGGAGAGCAGTTTCCTTGGTCCATTCAGTCTTTGACTACTCTACTGAGGCGGACCAGCCATAGTAGTTGCATGTGGATGGATGCCTTTCTTTTGGGAATGGGTCTGTGATCCCAGGGTGGACTTTTTTTTTTCTTAAACTAAAAATGGGGAAAATCTATGAAGCTACTTGAAGCGTTTTCCTGTCCACTTAACAAGTTCAGTCTCGAAAGAATGGTGACCTTCTCTTATTGCTTGATTTATTTTTTTTTTCCTGTGGATTTGCAGTTTAGGAAGCGTTAATGGGAATCTTTAAGGAATGGATAGGGAATACTAACTCTCAATCAGGGATTACCTACTGTCTGCCCCACTGATTATTGTGGAAAACCTACAGCACTGCTCCCTTTCTCTACAGCAAGCCTTATCGGTGTTGAAGGAGGTAATGCCACCCGTATCGGCAGGTTTGCAAACTACCTGAGGAACCTTTTACCATCCAATGACCCTGTTGTAATGGAGATGGCCTCCAAAGCTATTGGGCGGCTTGCGATGGCTGGTGACACCTTCACAGCCGAGTACGTGGAGTTTGAGGTGAAGCGAGCTCTGGAATGGCTGGGGGCTGACAGGAATGAAGGTCGAAGACATGCGGCTGTAAGTCATCTTTTTTGTTGTTGTCACCTGTTTTGAACAGGATGGTTAAGCTTGATTAAGAGTGGTAGGAAGTGACCTCGGAAAGCTGGGGAAAAGCTCTGACTGGGAAACAGAGTGGCTGCCAGTCCAAGTCGAAGGATCTGTGACGTTCTCGTAGCAGATACAGTGCTTCTTCATCGCTTCTACCTTAGAAATGCCCATTAACTAAACGAGACGCCATTGCGCTATGAACTGTAAAAGTACGGAGCTGGATACAGCAGACACTAACAGTTGAAATAAGTGGTGCTACATTCTAGAAAATGAGCTTTGTCTGTGGATGCTCATCCTGACAGATTGTTACTGTTTCTCTCCCCACCTCCAGGTTCTTGTCCTGCGTGAGCTGGCAATCAGCGTGCCTACCTTCTTCTTCCAACAAGTGCAGCCATTCTTTGACAATATTTTTGTGGCTGTGTGGGATCCCAAACAGGCCATTCGAGAGGGAGCTGTTTCTGCCTTAAGAGCCTGCCTTATTCTCACCACTCAACGGGAACCAAAAGAGATGCAGAAGCCTCAGTGGTACAGAGTAAGAAAATAACTTTATTGTGAAACAGCTTCTTCATAATGCAATGCAAATGATCAAGTGCCAGTTTTTAGAGGAGTTAAGCTAAGAACCTGCTTCACTTGTGTGAAAACATCCACTTTGTCAGCAGAAAACTGCCTCCCCTGGAAAAGGTTGGAAACATTAATGGCTTACAAAATGAGTAGTTCCCTTAGCCCACTCTGAAAGCAATCAGGAAAATTAATTTTATCAAGAATCCATTGCTTTATCTGCAGCTCATCTTCAGCTGTTGAGTCTGACCTAGTTCTACAGGCACACTGTCTTCCATGTATTGTCATCTTCTCTTACTAGCAGATAAGTTTTTTTCTACGCTAACAAAACTGACTGTATTAGGTAAAGATTCCCTTGCCTGATCTTCAGCGTTGTTGCCATTTCCATGTGGATTCAAGCTTCATAATATCAATTAAGGTTTGGAAAGTGCAGGCAGATGTTGTGAACTTTGATTCCTCATGGTCAAGTATGCGACACAGATATTGATGAAGTTTGTACCGTGGCTTGGCTGGCTGTTTGATTAATGCTGTTCAAAATACTCTGCAGCAGAGTCCACAACTTCTAGGTGATTCTGAATTTTGTGGTGTTATATTCTCCTCTTGTTCAGTTGAGGTTTGTGGCTATTGGAAAATTACTGGATGTCAGAAACTCTTGACTGGCAGTATTACTCCATTTTCACAGGCTTTGCCTCTGTTATGATCATTGAGCTTTTTTCCTTTTTTTTCCTTTTCCCCAAGCATACATATGAAGAGGCTGAGAAGGGTTTTGATGAGACTTTGGCCAAGGAGAAAGGAATGAACCGTGATGACCGAATCCATGGTGCCTTATTGATCCTCAATGAGCTAGTGAGAATCAGCAGTATGGAGGGAGAGGTGAGCAAATGAACAAGAGGAGGGCTATGCCTTTTGGCTCCAATTTATTGATTAACAACGGGTAGCAGCTCAGCAATCTGTGGAAATAATCCACTGGGTTTGAAATGGGCTTGTTGGGCTGTAAAGTTATCTGAACATGGACTCAGAGCACTGATTATTTCAAATTGAGGGGTGTTGGAGAAATAACAGCAGCATGTTTTGACTGTGTAGGTGTCAAGCTCTGATGGAAAGTGTTATTAATTGAATTAATTACAACGGGAAAGAATTATGCAGAGTGCAGTTTCTCTTGTTTCATGTTAGATACCTAAATGTTTTTGCTGAATTTTGGTTAGTTGCTGTTTTCCAGCCATTTGGATATCAGTGGTAAAGGATGCTGCTCAGGAAACGTAGGTAGCACTAGATTGCGCATCTTTTAGTCGGCTACCAAACATGCTTTTCTGCTTTGTCTAGCGCCTTAGAGAGGAGATGGAGGAGATCACTCAGCAGCAGCTTGTGCATGACAAGTACTGCAAAGACCTGATGGGCTTTAGTACCAAACCTCGCCACATCACTCCGTTCACTAGCTTCCAGTCTCTTCAGCCCTCTCAGTCAAATGCTTTGGCTGGTCTTCTGGGGTACAATGCCCACCAAGGAATCATGGGTTTCGCAACTTCACCTATACCAGCAAAGTCTACCTTGGTAGAAAGTCGATGCTGCAGGGATCTAATGGAAGAGAAGTTTGATCAGGTAAGTGTTCATTGTTGTCTACCAAAATTCACAACACTGGTTCTTGTCATGTAATTGACCTCTGTATCCTTATTAGGCAGCAAATACTGCCTAATACTGAATTGAGGTATCAAACCTCATTAATTGTATATATTCTGGTTGTGTCACTGTATGTTAGAGCAATGGTTTAATTTCTTTGGAAGCAGTCTTGATTATCTGTCTTCTTGATAGGCTCTGAAGTCAAATGTCAGTGGAATGCCTTAGGTAGTAAATGGTCATGCATTGCTACCAACAGCCATCCTTCAGAGCTCGGTCTGTGTCCTTTCAGGTGTGCCAGTGGGTTCTCAAGTGCAGAACCAGCAAAAATTCTTTGATCCAGATGACAGTCCTCAATCTGCTACCACGGTTGGCAGCTTTCCGTCCTTCAGCATTCACAGGTGAGGAGACAGATGGCTGGATGTTAGTGTTGCTGAAACTGGGCTGGAAGTTACCCAGCTCTCTTTTGTCCAGATGAGTTTGTGCAGACAATGCAGCAGTAGAAACATTGTGCTTGGAAGCACAATGTGCACATGTGCACAATGGAAGCACATTGTGCTTGGAAGATGAGCAGATAAATTCCCCCATGCAAGTGGTGGAAGGACAGGGCTTTTTTGTTTTGTTTTGTTTTTTTAAGGCCGAAATGTTCCTCTGATTAAGAGAACGGATTGAAAGTTGTTTTCTGAATTCTGTAATCAGTACCCTAAGAAGTAGAACCTCATTTTTGTCTTTCCTCAGTATGTCAAACTTATGCTCAAAATCTCTTGCTCACAATCAGTATAGCCCTAATATCAGCAGAGTTGTTGTCCTCTTTCTGTTACATCTGCCAGGAAATCTCAAGGTAAAATGGGAAATAGCTGCTGCTTTAGTGCAGTTCAGTTGATTTCTCAAGCAAGTTTAGGAGAACCTCTGAGTTGGAGGCTTGTCATTAAACTGATCCAAGTAGGTTGGAGAAAGTTTCTGTTGTCTTTTTTATAATGATTGATTGGAAATTTAGAATAACAAGATGCTTGTTTCTTGTTCCTGTATAGAATCTGTAGGAGGTGTCTTGGATACCTGCTGCAACGTTCTCTTGTAACTCTTTCATTTTGGCATTTTGGTGAAATGTATTTAAAAAAAAAAAAAAGCCTTGTGGGCTTTAGAAATTCTATCATAGCAATGTGTGTTTGCCACTGCTGGTGTCAGCAAATTTATATCACAGTGTCTGTCCCCTGGTTTTATACTTGTAAAGGCTTAGTTGCAAATTTGGTGCAACTATATAAACCTAAAAAACCTCCAATATCTGTTTTGTTCTCTCTTGGTGACAGCTGATCAGTATCTTCCAGACACTATGAACCATGTTCTCAGCTGTGTGAAGAAGGAGAAGGAGCGAACAGCAGCCTTCCAAGCCTTGGGTTTGCTTTCTGTAGCTGTGCGATCTGAGTTTCAAGCTTACTTGCCAAAAGTCCTTGAAATAATAAAGGCAGCTCTTCCACCAAAGGACTTTGCCCACAAGTAAGTATTTGAAGGTTAGGTTTGAGAAGAAACTGAAACACCAGTTCTTTTTGTATAATTTTTGTCATGTGGAATGAAATTGCCATGTTAAAATCAGAGCTATTTTTGTAAGATTGATAACACAAGTAGGATGAGAAAGTGTTTTAAAAAACAGCAGCTTCTCTTAACTTCTATGTGGTCCCTTTTCAGGAGGCAGAAGTCTGTGCAGGTTGATGCTACAGTCTTCACCTGTATTAGTATGCTGGCACGAGCCATGGGACCAAGTATCCAGCAGGACATCAAAGAGCTTCTGGAGCCTATGCTGGCGGTGGGCCTGAGGTAAATACAAGGCACAGGAGCACGTCTTTCTGTTAGCCACTGGATGGCATTGTTGGCCATGCAGAAGGAGATCTCAAAAGTGTTCAGACTGCGAATGAAGATTATTGCTTTTAAGTCATCTGTATTGCTCTTTCAGAAGAATATGTTTAAAGCATTACAAGTCCTTTGAATTTCTTAAAAGCATTGGTGTCCGTGTAAAGTAGTTTTTTAAAAAGAAAAAAACGCTAATAAATTCAAAAGCGATCTCCTTTACTTCCTACCATTCAAACACATTTGGCAACAACCTGCAAAAATCTAGAAAGCCTCTGAAGGTCTGCAGATCCCTGCTGTATCGTATTGGCAGGGAAGGAGAATGCTGAATATTTGCACCTAGCGGAGTTTGCACCTTCAGAGTTCAGCCCGATAGTTCTTATTGGACATCTAGCTCATGAATATGTCAATATGGGAGGGTATGGAGAAATCTAAGTAACTCTGTGCTACATGGATGTTTAATGTTACCACCTGGAATTGAATTTAGTTACTTTTGTGTCTAAAAAGCACAAGTATGAGGAATCACTTAAGTTTGTAGTAAAGTATGCTGCAGTCCAAGTGGTTTGCTCACCAAGTTCATACAAGAACTCAGTTCATGTGCCTGAGTTCATACAAGGACCCCTATGCTCTGCTAGTAGGTGTTGCTGTGATGTGCGAATGCCCACAAATATCTTCTGATGGGGAAAGGCATAAAGAAAAAGGTGAAATATGCACCTCTTATTGTTTCTGTTCTGATGACTTTGTCTGCTTCTTTCCTTCAGTCCTGCTCTAACAGCTGTGCTGTATGACTTGAGTCGTCAGATCCCCCAGCTAAAGAAGGATATCCAGGATGGGCTGCTAAAAATGCTCTCCCTTGTTCTAATGCACAAGCCTCTGCGACATCCAGGCATGCCAAAGGGCCTTGCTCACCAGCTGGCCTCCCCCAGCCTCACCAATATCCCAGAGGCCAGTGATGTGGGTAGTATCACCCTTGCCCTGCGTACACTGGGCAGCTTTGAGTTTGAAGGTAAGAAAGCAGACGAGCATGGGGTATGGGAAATAAACATTACTGCATTGGAGTACAAATAGCAGGATAACTCAGAATATTCTCTTTAAAATCTTATTCCCTATAAGGCCAGTATTCAAGGGGTAAACCTGTGTTAAATTCCCATCTTCTTCTTTCTAGGCCATTCGCTGACTCAGTTTGTGCGGCATTGTGCAGACCACTTCCTGAACAGTGAGCACAAGGAGATACGGATGGAAGCAGCCCGCACTTGCTCTCGCTTGCTCACGCCTTCCATCCACTTGATCAGTGGCCATGCCCATGTGGTCAGTCAGACAGCAGTGCAGGTTGTGGCTGATGTTCTCAGCAAACTGCTTGTGGTTGGAATAACAGACCCAGGTTAGTTTGGGATTCAGTGAAAAGGATTCTCCTACCATAAGTTCATTTTGGCACATGAGCAGGTGATGATATAATGGTTGTGGTATGGTTTGACCGTATTTGGCATTAACTTAAGCAGCTAGCTTGTTTCTCATGGGTAAAACACTGAGGTAGTAGTGTCTCATGCTGGGGAAGCTCTCGGCATTTTTCTGAAGCTGTAAAGAGTGTTTGAGGCCAGTTGTGAATAATGGCAATAATAAGAAGAGTTTGTGTCATTTAAAGAATAACAAATACGTTCTTGCAGACCCTGATATACGTTTCTGTGTGTTGGCTTCTCTGGATGAGCGATTTGATGCTCACCTTGCCCAGGCGGAAAATTTGCAAGCTCTTTTTGTGGCCCTGAATGATCAAGTATTTGAAATCCGAGAGCTGGCCATCTGTACTGTGGGTCGCCTGAGCAGCATGAACCCTGCTTTTGTCATGCCTTTCCTGCGCAAGATGTTAATCCAGGTAATGCAGAGGGATGGCTGCAGTGAGAATAGAGTATTTGGTAACTGAGATTAAAATGGTGTTAAAGAACTGGGCTACCCAACTGTAGTGAATGCGGGGGGAGAGTGGGTGGATATATTCATCACCCAGCTTAGCAGGTTTCAGCAAGTCTTTCTTTTTGATAGATGTACTGAAGCTCTAGGGATGTATTAAAAAGGAGAGGATAGTAGTCGCTATTTCACCCACATTCGTCTTTCCAGAGTGCTTACAGTCTGTATTGAGGAAGAATGTTCTGTGCTGATTTTAGGTGAATGGATGGCATTGCTTCATACAAGTAGACCAGTACTGAAGCCATGTATTCCATTTAACGTTGATTAACTTTAGCTTCGTTTAGACATAAGCGACTGGATGGAGCGTAAATGTAGAACACCATTTACAAGTGCTGAGATTGCTTTTTCCTTTTGTTGTCATAGGACAGGAGAAGAGGAAATCCGAAGAGGTTTTACCTACCTTTCATCTTCCCTTTCTTATGCTTCCATTGTCTTTTCTACAGATTCTAACAGAGCTGGAACACAGTGGTGTTGGTAGGATTAAAGAGCAGAGTGCCAGGATGCTGGGTCACCTGGTTTCTAACGCTCCACGCCTCATTCGTCCGTATATGGAGCCTATCCTTAAGGTAGAGTCAGGCTCTATCCCTCTCTGTCTCCCTCTCTCACAGACACACATTTTCTGGTGACTTTGGAGTGAGGTGATATAGCAAGTGAATGCATGACCCTCAGCCTTTGTCAGAAGCTGCTGTTCTGCTTCGTTGTAGCAACAGAAAATCAGATTGGTGTGGATGTTGCCTACAGTAATGCATGTATAGCCTAACATATAGACATGTAGCCTGAATTGATTCTGGATTTGCATAATGTATGTAAAACCAAGTTTTCATTTACTCTTGAAATAATCAAGTTCAGCCCC
This sequence comes from Anser anser, assembly GCF_964211835.1. NCBI lineage: Eukaryota > Metazoa > Chordata > Aves > Anseriformes > Anatidae > Anser > Anser anser. The sequence continues at coordinate 5,354,320 of NC_139738.1, read as the reverse complement.
TGAGGGATTTTGGGCATAAACAAAAGGAAAGAACATTTTGGGTACTGTATATACAGCAAGAAGTCTTCTCAACATATTATAATCTGTTCCTCTGTCACCTACCAGGCACTGATAGTGAAACTGAAAGATCCTGATCCAGATCCAAATCCAGGAGTGATTAACAATGTCCTAGCTACCATTGGGGAACTTGCACAGGTAGGGTTGCTGTAGGTACCTCTTGACCACGCTTGCCAGTTGTCAAGCTTCTGGCAGTGCTAGATGAAGAACTTTGTTTTTTTGTTGCTGTTGTTTTCAATAGGTCAGTGGGCTGGAGATGAGGAAGTGGGTAGATGAACTCTTCATTATAATTATGGATATGCTACAGGACTCCTCCTTGCTGGCTAAAAGACAGGTAAGTTTTTGATAGTTTGACAAGGGACTGCAGTGCTTCTTTTGAGAAGTGCTGCAAAATTTACTTTCTGAAGGAAAAGAAGAAAGATAAAAGGCAAGGCAGTATTTTTGGAATGCCTAGACTCACTCTTGGTGCCCATTTGAATTGTAAGTCTGAATAAGGGCAATTAAATCAATCACCCCCTCTAATAAATTGTTGATTATCACTTTCCTTACTATTGACTTATTAAAAACACTCGCTATAGAGGCTTTCAAACCACAGACTGTGGATTGCAGCATGACATATTAGTTTTGACCAGTGAATTTATTCTTCTCTGGGTTTGATCATTCCAGGTGGCTCTTTGGACACTGGGACAGCTTGTGGCTAGCACTGGTTATGTGGTGGAACCGTACAGGAAGTACCCGACTTTGCTGGAGGTGCTTCTGAACTTCCTGAAGACTGAGCAGAACCAGGGCACCCGTAGAGAGGTATGAATGAACACAAAGCTGTCTCACAACTGTTTCTAAAAGCTCTTTCAAGAGAGCTTTCAAATAAATTCCTCTTTTATATATATATATATATATATGTATAAAATATGATATATATATTTTAAAAAAAAAGTGAATAAAAAAAAGGTGAAAGATCATTGTGGCTGATAGAAGTACAATAAGCAGAACTAAAAGGGTAAAAACGTGCCAGTGAAATGGCCTCTAGCAGTTGAATGGAAAGGACAGGTGCTTTCTCCAGGCAATCCTTTTATATCCAGGTCTTTTCTCTAATCCTCAGCACCTTTCCAAATACCTGGATTCATGTGTTGACTTCTGCATTAGTGATGCATTTCTGATTAATTTTGTTTTTGTTTCTCTCTTGTCAGGCTATTCGCGTGTTAGGGCTACTGGGTGCTTTGGACCCCTACAAACACAAAGTGAACATTGGCATGATTGATCAGTCCCGTGATGCTTCAGCTGTCAGCCTCTCGGAGTCCAAATCCAGCCAGGATTCTTGTAAGTATCTGGAGAGGCATCTGTTTTCACTTCTCTTTCAAGTGAATACCTTTGTGATCTACAAACAGGTCTTTATTTTTAATGTATTTACCTGTTTGTTTTTTCTTTTGAGCACATTGTTAGTGTACATATTTCACCTAATACTTGGATGCTCCTGAAATGGTATTGGAGAGCATTTAATACGTAGCTTGTGACACTACCTTCTTTCTCCTAGCGGACTACAGTACCAGTGAGATGCTGGTGAACATGGGAAACCTCCCTCTGGATGAATTCTATCCAGCTGTCTCCATGGTGGCACTGATGAGAATTTTCCGAGATCAGTCCTTGTCCCAGCATCACACTATGGTAGTTCAGGCCATCACCTTTATTTTCAAATCTCTTGGGCTGAAGTGTGTGCAGTTCCTGCCCCAGGTCATGCCAACGTTCCTTAATGTAATAAGGGTTTGTGATGGTGCCATCCGAGAGGTGAGTGTACTAGGGACCACTCCTTCCCTCCTGTTCCCCTTCCCTAAAACAAGAATCCCTTTAAAAGCAAATGCACCTGGCTTTGGGTATTGCTGTGCTTTGTGTTGCTGTCAAGCATGCTGCAGAAGTGAGGTACAGCTCTGCTTTTTCTCTCCTACGAGCATTTGGTAGAATATCCAGTGGAAACAATTTTTCTGCTGCTTATTAAAACAGTTGCTTCTGAGCATAATCCTTAGATGAACAATACCTGATCCTGTTTTTTTCATCAAGCTAGTCTTTTTCAGGAAAACAGCTAGTGCAGCTCCCAAAGCTTTCAGTGATCTCTGCATTAATGTAGTGTTGCAAATAGTTATTATGTAGCAGAGAGAGATTCTTTAAGTTTCTGATGCAGCCATGTACTTTGACTCATCTGTGAGGAAGAAAATTGAATTTGCTACAGTCTGCTAACATTCAGAGCAGTGTGGGTGGTGATTCCACAGCAGCATTTTCTCTTCCTTCCCACTTAAGTTACAGTTTTAGAAGGAAATGAGAATTGTGTGAAGATAAGAATGGGCCTAATCTGCATCTAACCAGAGATGGTTGCTGTTTGCTGAGCCTTTTTCTCAGGCTGCTGAAAACAATCTCTGGGGTGGAAAGGGCAGTTTGTACTGATTATTGCTACTGTGTTGTACAGGTGGGATGGGTGTTCCCTTAGCAGAATCCCAACCCTGCTATAGAACCACTGTTTTCTCCCAGACTGAACTACTACTCAAATTGGAAGAAAGACCTCTCGTGCCTGGGGTTGAAAGTCCTAGACCTGACTGATCTCATTTGCTTGAAAGCTATGCAGTTGTGCACACTCTGTTTAAAAATTTTCAGGTAAAAGAAGATGGTGAAAGTGTACTGGGGAGAAGAGCTGAGGTGGGTACACGTGACACTAAAGCCTAAAGGAGGCAGGTCCTTGTCCTGTATTTAAGCATCCTCTCTCAACACCAACAAAAAGCACAGTACAGGAGCTCAGAGTTCATTTTTGGTAAATATAGGTGTACTGCTCTCACTAAAGAAGCTGATCTTACTCAATTCTTACTCAATTTTCACAAAACCCTGTAATCCTTCTCTGAGCTCCACTTTCACTGTATCTTGTCACTGTAGTCTTCAAATACTGCATGAAGGAATGAAATTTAATATTATAATAATTTAGATATTCCTATTTTCCTAGGGAAAAGACTATATACATGTATTTTATGGACAAGGAGATTTTACCCACATTATTTCATACAAATTTCAAAAATAAATTCATTGCCATGAGTGAATGTTTAAGATTGTATTAGGGGAAACGGAATTGCAAAACTGTCATAGTATATATGGATAAAATTGTCTCAGTCAAAATTCTCTTATGGTATCAACCATCCTTCAAAAAAAATCATGATATATCTGGCAACATGAAAAGGACCAAACTCTCTTTCCCAGTAACTTTTCACCAATACATCTTGGTGGGGATGAGGAAGAGTGCAGAAGGAGCATCTTAAAATGTGTTCCAGTTTTGCTTACAGGCAGCGGGAAAAGGCTACAGGCTAAATTTTTGGAAGCATTCTTCAGACCTGAATTACAAAGCTCTGTAGTAGCAGAAGTCTTGGAGTTTGTGCTTGCAAGTCTATTCTGACACATTCTAAATTTGCTTACCTAAATGTTTGTGTGCTTGACTGTATAAGGCTTTGAGCTCATCATTTTTTAATACAAGTTTAAAACAAATAATAATAAAATTACCCCTGAGCTGAAGCTGCTAAGAATTTAGCCCCGAATTTTGAGCACACAGAAGCTTTGCATGCTGTTTGTTTGTTAACTGAGCTTGCAATTTGCTTATGAAACACAGTTCACCCAGAATTTAAATAGCTACATTGATCACTACCCATTTTTTCCTTCCAGTTCCTGTTCCAGCAGCTAGGGATGTTAGTGTCCTTTGTGAGAAGTCATATTCGGCCCTATATGGATGAAATTGTCACCCTCATGAGAGTGAGTATGATTTTTAAGCCAATGTTTCACTATCAGAAAAGGTGGATAGTGCTTCTGTCATTGTCAAATGCATCAATTACTTCCTAAGTTCATATTAAGTGCAAATTCCATTTATTTGAAGCAATAATTGCATCTTGAAATAACATGTCTTTGGAAAAATAATTTACATTATTTTGAGTAACGGCAATAAGAGCAGCTCCTAGAATCCACTAGTGCCTGAATTCTTTCAAGTTCTTGGGTTTTGTGTATTTAAGACTTGAAAAAACATAGTTTTAACAAGAGGTGTTTGGAGTTCATAAATAGATGGCATTTCACTTCATTTTCATGTACTGTTTGCAAACACTTAGAGGTTAGGAAAAATCTATTGCCTAGAGGTTGTTTTTATCAGATCTAAACATACTGGAGGCACCAAATGTTTTAAAAACAAACCAGAACCACCCACTTATATAACTATAAGAGAAGTATAGTCCCTCTCTGCAAGCTTGAGTTTAACTAGATACTGTCTCCTACAATCTGCTTTTCTTGCAATTAGTACAGCTCAGCTGAAGGAGAACTACTTAATTTCTTTTTGGTTTCTTTTTCTTCTGTAGGACTTCTGGGTCATGAACAACTCCATACAGAGCACAATTATCCTACTTATCGAGCAAATTGTGGTAGCTCTAGGAGGCGAGTTCAAGCTCTATCTGCCTCAGCTCATTCCTCACATGTTACGGGTCTTCATGCATGACAATAGTCAGAGTCGTATTGTCTCTGTCAAGGTGAGTGGGAAGCTGCAGCCAGCTGGGTTGATTTTGGGTATTGCCAGGGCAGGTGCAGGCTATGTGCCTTATTCCAGAAGGACTTCTACTGCTAGTATGTTGAAAGCAGGTGAGGGGTGCAGTTCAGCAATGGTTTAGGGTGAAATGATACAGGCAGTAGTCTGTTTAAGGTGCAGGGTCAAAGCAAGTTTTCTCTAGATACTGATTTATTTAGAATGCATCTTTCCTGACTTTGGGTCACATTGGGTCATTTTTCCCTCCAGCTACTGAATGCAATCCAGCTCTTTGGAGCTAACCTGGATGACTACCTTCATTTGTTACTACCTCCCATTGTAAAGCTATTTGATGCCCCAGATGTCCCAGTAGTGGCTCGCAAGTAAGTGTTAGTGGCTTTGCAGATGTGGTGGTTTTTTTTGCCTGTGGTTTTCAGGTTCCTCCGTGATTGCCCACTGATTTCTCAGTTGGACATCACAGCACTGTTATTAGCTTTTCTTGGGTATAGACTATTACTGGATCTCACCTGTCAGAATTTTAGTCTCTGCGACTTGCAAGCTGTCCTGCAAGTGATAGCTGCATTAATGATTTTGGTGACATGTTTTTGCTATTACTGCTGATGGCTAGGAGGTCTGAGCATGAATCACCAATATTTTTACATTCTGCTTCTCTTGTACTGTGAGAGATTAGAAGTCTTCCTTTTTTTCTGCTCTGACTTTAGAGCTGCTCTAGAAACAGTGGACCGCTTGACAGAGTCCCTGGATTTTACTGATTATGCTTCACGGATTATTCATCCCATTGTGCGAACACTAGATCAGAGCCCAGAGCTACGAACAACTGCAATGGACACACTTTCCTCTTTGGTATTTCAATTGGGAAAGAAGGTAATAGTCTTCTAAGGCTCGCAAGCATATAGGGGGAGGAAAATATCTTTGTTCCAAAGATCAAGAACTTAAAGTTGATTGTTTGTAGTACGCTCATTCTGAATTTTTAAAGAGAACACGCTTTCCTTCTCTTAGTTGGTTCTGGAATCAGGAGTTACTGAAATCAGACTTTCAGAATTGGTTTATTATAAGATCAGTCAAACAAAGGTAGAATTTTACTGCTCTTGGTGAGACTGAGTAACTAGCTTTTGATGCATTCCCCTGTACAGTACCAGATTTTTATCCCGATGGTGAACAAAGTTCTGGTGCGACACAGAATTAACCATCAACGCTATGATGTTCTTATCTGCAGGATTGTAAAGGTGAGCATAAGGATACTTTGGGAATGTTTTCTTGTTGAAACTGATGTAGCTGTAGTGAAGAGAGGCTTCGCTTCAAGTTACTCATAAGACGAACAATAGTTGTTGCTGTATTTGTTAAAATCTCCTTATAGAGCTATACTGCAGATTACATTGGGAAAATTGTCAACTGGTATCAGTTACTTCCTATAGAAAAATCACCGCAAGTTCTAGGTAAGAACTTGCGCTTGTAACCAGTGTCATTAGTTTTTCTCTTGGTTGTTCTTAAATGTGGATTTCCTGTACTGTTTCCACAAGTGCCAGGGTTTAATACTAAGGTAACAAGGTCTCCTTTTCTGTAATAGGGCTCGCGTTTCAAAAACCCAGTAGCTGCTTTGTAATTTGATTAGTGTAGGACAAGCAGCATGTTGCTGTCCCAGACCTAGAAGAAAGACAAATAGGAAAGAGTGCTTATTTTTAAGGCATGTTATTCCATGGTGGTGTATCATTCTGTCCTTTAATACTAGGACCTAATGCTTATTATCTTAAATGGAAAGGGGCTATCATTTGAGTTCACTGGTTTATAAGCTGTAATAATCATTATGAATCACAGCTGTTTGCATCACAAATTGAGCTGTAAGATTGGATAGTGCACTGACTTTATCATCCATTTGGCTTGCAGAAAATTGCTTTTATGTGTGTGGGTGTGATCTTCATTGTAAACCATTTTATTGTAGGGTTATACTCTAGCTGATGAAGAGGAGGATCCACTGATTTATCAGCACCGGATGTTAAGAAGCAACCAGGGAGAAACCTTGGCCAGTGGTCCAGTGGAAACAGGTCCAATGAAGAAACTACACGTTAGCACCATCAACTTGCAGAAGGTAGAAATTCAGCTCTGCACAGCAGGAGTTTGTCACTGAAGGGAAGAGCTATTGTGTCTCAACTGAGGAGTTTGTCCAGTGCATCTAAACAACATTTGTTTACATCTCTTTTCTGTTGCTAGTTGTGGACAAGAACTAAGGTCAAAGTAGTGTCTGAGACTCTCTTTAAAATCAGAAGGTTCTAAGCGATGTAAAAGATAGGAGCAGTTGAATTGCCAAGCTATTAACAACCATGAAGTAATCCTGAAACTTTCTCTATATGGGAAGTACGAACAAGGCTTCCTTGATTACAAAGAATCATCTGTAGCTTCTAGAGACATCTATTTCAGAGCCCCTGCCTTTTTTTATTAAACCATTTCTTTTATATCTTAGTATTTGTTATGTTCTCTTCAAGCCAGTGTAGATCTTAATAGCTAAGCTACTTTCAACAGTAAATGTATGCAGCAGTCAGTGCAGTAGCAGGATGGATTAGTTTGAAAATGCTGGGTTTAGAAATGTAATTCTAAATGCATTAAGTATTTTTAAGCTGATCTTTCAACAATGGTTTCATCTCTTGATGTATTTTTGTAGGGAAAGAATTATTCGTGTTAAATATTTGTCATGACAGGAATACATTTAGGGAAGATTTCTTAGAAATGAGACTGACCAACTGCAAATGATTTGGACAAGGTAAATGGATTTCAGGGAATTGAAAAGGGAATTTCAGAAATGTGATTTGGAGCTATGAAGAAGTAATTCTGCCTGGTGATGGATTTCTTCTGCTTTTGGATTGTGCTTCATTTGAAGTTAAATTGTCTTGCTTTGTACTTCAGGCCTGGGGAGCAGCAAGAAGAGTCTCCAAAGATGACTGGTTAGAGTGGTTAAGAAGACTGAGTTTGGAGCTGCTCAAAGATTCCTCCTCACCATCCTTGCGCTCATGCTGGGCCCTGGCTCAGGCATATAATCCTATGGCTCGGTAGAGTATTTATGTGTTTTTCAGATCACTTGAAATTACAGATGCAAGCCAGAGATCGTAAGGAGAAAGTTACTTAAAAGCTGTTGGGTTCCATAAATAGGGTTAGATCCTGCTTTGGGACGAATCAAATAGTTGGCAACTTGATTTTATTTCCAGCCCTCACAATTGGCAGCTCCATGATGTGCACGAAATCTTTCAGTGGAATTCTTCATATTAGTTGAGAAATAACATAAGGCACATAAAAGCAAAGTTGGAAAAACAGCAGAGTATGAAATAGCTTCAAGGATCTGCTGTGGGTGGATAAAAATTCCTCTGAAGGGAATAAGCTGCTGGGCTTTATTTCTTTTGCAACCAGTATCTGGAGAAACTTAATGTTTCTGTAAGGAGTTGCTTGTGTATCTCTTCATGATGGCATAGGCTTGTCATCTAAGTGCATAAGAATCTGACTACTGCTGTTCATCCCTGGTTTAATTTTGTCTTAATGTAAGCTTTATCACTTACAAAATAGAAGAGGAGACAGCGTGATGAAAGGTCAGCACTTCCTAGGTAGGCAGAAGTAATGCTAGTGTCCTCAGTGCATGCTTACAAATGCATCTCAAACCCATTTCACAGTATTTTTTCAGAGTGTTAGCAGTGACAAGGGCTCTAACTGTATCTGTTTTTTCATCACCCTTCCTCCTCTCTTCTCAAGCTTTGCCACTAATGCAGTCTCCAGCTATTGCAGTCCTCTAGTGAGCACAGAAAGCGTGTCTATGTGTGTCCAGAGAAATGACCAATCATCCTTTTCAGTGCTGCTCTGGAAAGTGTGTTCTGACCTAAAATACTTGCTGGCATATGATAGTACAATATTGTGCTATGATAGTGTCTCATCCTATTATGTATTCTTAAAATGCAGTATTTGGTACAAAAGTTAGCTTTTATAAAAGCTAACCACTATGTATTACAGGTAGAGAGATGTTTGCATTTTGTAGCTTTTCTTTCTGAGTAAACGGGCAAGTCCACTGTCAAATATACCTTTTCATTAATAATGAATCCCTCCCTCTCACTCTTCTGGTTTTCCTTTTCAGAGATCTTTTCAATGCTGCTTTTGTTTCATGCTGGTCTGAACTGAATGAAGACCAGCAGGATGAGTTGATCCGAAGCATTGAATTGGCCCTGACCTCTCAGGACATCGCAGAGGTTACTCAGACACTGCTGAACTTGGCAGAATTCATGGAGCACAGTGACAAGGTAGAGATGCTGTCGGGCAACTCTTTTTTTCTAATGCTGGCTGGTATCTGGTATATGGAAAGGGTGTGAAGAGTTCATGTGCACTTTCTCATACTCAATTTGCTTTTGATATATGTGCTTTTACCCAGGGTCCATTGCCTCTGAGAGATGATAATGGCATTGTCCTCCTCGGTGAAAGAGCAGCAAAATGTCGAGCATATGCCAAGGCCCTTCACTACAAGGAGCTGGAATTTCAGAAGGGTCCCACCCCGGCCATTCTAGAGTCTCTTATCAGGTAGGACTGCAACTGATGAGGTTTCTGCTTTCACATCAGTACTCAGTTTAGGATACCATTAGGATAAATCTAGATAATTCTTAGGATTTCATTATCTGACTCTGTTGTAGGCTTACCAACTCTAGCTTGTATGCTCCTAGCTGCTAAGTTCTGCCCTTTTACTATGTGATTAAAATTCCAATAGAAGCCACAGGAAGTGGAAAGGATGCGGCGTTTTCTGATTTCCACCCCTCACCCTTCAGGTTCTAATTTCTTGGAGTTGTGCTTTCTTGTTTTTTGTTTTTTCTCCCCTTTTATATTCTTTCATCCTTTGTCCCCTCTTACATTTCTGAGGAAAAATACAGAATTCAATGTGTTCCCTTTAATGGTCTCAGTCACTTGTGAAGCTGTCACCTCTGTGTATCAAAAAGCAAGTTAAGGAGCAAAGACTTGAAGTAAATCGGGGTTAAAAATGAAAGACAATTTTTTATTAGAAATTAAAAAGTTTAGAAATTTTTAAATCCACTTTATAGACCACAGTTAAAGTAGTTCCAACTATAGTTCCATGCAGTTGAAATTTGCAGTATTAATAATTAAATGTACATAAAGCAGTTCCCGAGACACTATCTCCTATTTCACACAAGACTGAACAATTTAAATTAGACTCAAGTTCTCTGTAAGGTGAGTAAAAATATTAACTATAATTATCTTTTCCAACATATTCAATCAACAGTATAGCTATGGGAGGAGTCTTTGTTTTTTAAATGTTATTTGCAGCACTGTGTTATATAAGGGAGGAACAACGTACAGATTTACAGCGTGAAATCTCTTAACTTTTAATTGGGGAATCTTCAGAACAGATTTTATTATTTCTCAGTCTGGTATGCTAGCATATGATTTAATAACTTCTGGCATGTAGTAGTGTTTTGCTTTTTGGATACAGTGGTTTTAAGTGTTGGAGTTGAGTTTGTTGGTTGGGTTTGGGATTTTCTTGGCTAACTTGCTGTTCTCCCTTTTTCTTACCAACATATAGCACACCTATGTTCTAACATGAACGTAATTTGGTGGCAGCCCAGGAAGTTGCGTTTTAGTTATCAGGCTTTAGGTGATCTTTGAACAGGAATAAGTATTGCAGAGACAAGTCCTTCCTCCATTGTGCTATCTGCTGAATGCAGCCCTCTGTGAGGACTTATTTGAAACAGTAGCAGGAGATGGCAGTAAAACGTCAGGAGAGAACCTGTGCAATATTAGTTTATCCAAAATTTTTTAGCTTAATTTGTTTCCTCTGTGGGAATGTAAGCCAATTACCGTATGCTAAAGAAAGGCGCGTCGAGGACAATTCTCATTGGTGATTCCTCTCTCTAGAAACCACTGTCATTTTTGTGATTTCAGTCCCTCTTGAAAGGAGTTACTCAGCAACGTTTATTCTAGACACTGATGGAATGGGAACAAGGAGGCTTTCTTTTTGCAGTCCTTGCTTGGCTGGTTAATGCAACCTGATAGTTGCAGCACTAGTGAAAACACCAGTAAGCTTTCTGACGGTGCTGTAAGTGCGGGAGGTATTTTACATTTTGTTCTAAATTATTATAACACAGTATTTATCCCTTTGGAAGGTCTTAAGAGGATAAGATAAGTCTGAGCCCTGATAACACTAGTGGCTGTGTCTGGTGTTTAGTGTTCCTTAGTGACTGTGTGTGTACATGGTTTGTAGTTGTTGCACAGATAAAGTGGACAATTAAATGGTGGGTTTTGTGTTGTCAGTTGCCCACCTTCTCTGTAATGGCATCAAGTAGCTGTATGATCAAATATTGCTTTCCTTTATGGCTTGAAATCTTCTGGTCGGATCTTCATCTCAACCCTTTTTAGGGAATAGGTTGATCCATGCCACCCGTACCAGGTGATACCATCCATGTTTTTGGTGTGTTCTCCTTTGCGGTAGTAAACCCCATTCAGATTGGAATCCGTGCAGCAGTTGTACCAATATCCACCTTTTCAGAAAACAAATAGATTCCTGGTGAGCCATTTAGTTAGAACAGGTATGTTTTGTAGTAATAACATGAATTATTGCTGCTTACCAAGGGAAGTGTCCAGAATGCAGTATTTAATTATCAGTCTATGGTCCTAATAGCTGGCATTACAGGTAAATTGAAAACTTAACATAAATACTGAATACATACAGGCTTTACAGTTAAACAGTTAAATTAGTTCATTAGCTTTTCATTTAGTTGATCATTCCTCTTAAAATATTTCCTCGCTAAGTTTCTGTCTCTGACTCTGAGAGTTAGCATAGGAAATAAATTTGGCTTCTTAGTGGGCACGTAAAGGCCAGTAGAAGATTTCTGGACTGCCACTAAGCTGCATTATTTTGGGATAGATATCAGTTCTATTTGTTTGTCACACAGTGGTGGAACAGAAAACTTTAAAAAAAAGGGTAAGATGCAATGGAAAAAATTATATGAGGTCTGTCACAAAGATAAAGATAACAAATCGAATGAAAAGTGTAACTTCCTGAGAGGTTTTTAATAGAGTAGGAATAAAGATTAGAATTCAGGTTGAACCTTGAGGTGGGCGTAGCTCCCCAGGAGAATACAAGTCTCTGATACTAGAACTTGAAACTTCATTAAAATATTTAAAAACAAAAACAAACAAAAACCCTTGTAGATATACTGAAACAATTTCCTACATCGTTGAATTGCACCAACATCTGAGATAGTCTGGCAAATAAGCCAGTAATAGGCTGGCTAACAGTATGTGTATGTGAGAGCATGCACTAAATCATTTGAAGAGTACTGATGTTCATAACATACAGGCTGGCTATACATAAATCACAGGATCATATCACAGAATCATAGAATCGCTTGGGTTGGAAGGGACCTTAAAGATCACCTAGTTCCAACCCCCCTGCCCTGGATCAGGTTGCCCAAGGCCTCATCCAACCTGGTCTTGAACACCTCCAGGGATGGGGCATCCACAGGTTCTTTGGGCAACCTGGTCCAGTGCCTCACCACCCCCTGAGTGAAGAATTTCCTCCTAAATTCCTCCTAATTTCCTACATGAGCTTTAACAGCCACATCTCACGTGTAACTGACAAGCATGTATTCCAGGGCTGGTGACGTTTCCCTTGATTTTACCGTGTAGGTGCTAGTTATTTTGCAAGAGAGACTCCTGTGTGCTCAGCAAATTACCCAGGCAGCTTGCTGAGGCCAGGAAGGCATTTGTGTGCTTTACCTTTACGGAACTGGGCACAGTCATCCACACACTTGTCGTTATCCTTGTCCTTTGTGCTGAAGGCTGTGTTGTTGTGGTACCTGAGCGAGTCCCGCCCTGTGTTGCCGGTGTAGTTCCCCACAAAAAGACGGTAGCTGTTTAATTCATTGCTCAGGGTGAATTGCTTGTATTGCGCATAGCGTATGTTACCTTCCCAGTCCTGTCGCAGAACAGTGAGGAAATAGGTCTTAGAATAGGTTTGAAAATACTCCACGGTCTACTGATACACAGTGCATGTTGCATGTCTTTTCTCAGTCCTAGGTTTTTTATGCACCTTTTCTATTGAGGAACACACTGCTGAAACTTCTCTGCTAAGGCAAAGAAACTTTCCTGAGCCAAGCACTGTATTTCCGAGTCTACGCTGCTGTTAAACAAGATGTATGGAAACCTGGTGTGCACCTCATACATTCAGCAGCCTTGTTTGATAGTGTGCTACCCCAAGTCACTTTGTTCTCTATGAAAGAGCAACTTCTAGATACAAAGCCTTTGAACTCATCTTTTCCATTGTACGTGGCCCATCCTTCAAAGCTATTGTGCTAGCCATAAGCTAGTCCAAGTCAAAACCAAGCTGTTATTAGATTGTAGAAATTTTGGGGGGTAATACAATGCAATCCCTCTGGTACACAGACTGAAAGGAAGTGCTGCAAAAGGAGAAGACTCAGTCTTTAAATCTTTATCGGATACCTAAGTGAATCTTTAAATCTGAGGTGGTCAGCAGTTTGATTTCTGTCTGCAGTGGATTCTGCAGGATTCTCTAGAGCTCAGTCTGTTTGGAGACTGAAGGCTGTGCTAATGACTTTGCTTGCTGGAGAACATGATTCTGCCTTGTCCTTGAATCTGTCACTAGGTCCTTCCTACCTCCTTCTCCTATAACTAAAGCATGTAAATTCCTTGGGCCTTCCATAGAGATAGGAGATGGTATCTGCTATGAAAGAATCACTTCATTAAAAAACAAACAAAAACCAAACCAACCAAACAAAAAAAAACACTTTGGCTGCTGAGATTGAGAGCTAATTAATTACCTCCAACTCCACTCGCAAAACAGTGGGCCGTCTTGAAAGTCGGTAGATGTTTTCATTTCCCAGCCAAAAATCTCCCCGAATATTGCCAAATCCTTCCTTGTATTGTTTCCAGTCCCTATTGAAAGATGTCAAACCGACTTTACGTCTTTGGATGATAGTCCAGCCACCTCCATCTGTCTCCATGTCACAAAACACCTAGAACAGGGAAAATGTAGTGCTTACCAGTAGGCTTAGGAAGCTTAATTTCTACTGAAACGAGACAAGAAACAGTGCTGTTCTAGATTTCGCAAGTTGAAGAGAAGAAAAAATTCTTTTATCAGAACTGTTTCCATTTTTCCTACTCAAATGTACATCCCTTCCTAGTTTGCCTATATAAAGATGCTGGTTCAAAGTGCAGGGCATCAGGACTTAGTACGTGCTCTCCTCCTCTCTATAGCAGATAAGTATTTCTTGATTATATTTCAAAAGACATGCAATATACGTTGTGTACTTGACATCCTTACCTCCAGCTCCGGACTCCCCAGAAATTCATCAGGAGGTAGCTTGTAAACCCCAGAGATTCGGTAGTTCCTCTGATAAAGTGACGAGCAGTCATAGACAGCATCTACTTGAATCGGAACCATAAAGTAAGAATCTGAACAGCAAGAATAATCCCCTCCTATACATATGGTTTCTGTAAAGTTTAGTTTGTAGTACAGGGAGTAATAAAGAGAAGAAGACTTCCTGCAAGTCTGTTTTCCTGAAATGGTTTACTTTTGATCAATGCATGCATTGGAAAGAGAAGCGAGAGCACTGGGACCTCAAGTGATCGTTTTTTTTTGTGTGTGTGTGTGTTTATTTATTATTTTATTTACCTCTCCTATCCAAAGAGAGATCTTTGCTTTCTTTTCACATTGCATGTGTGTGTGTCTTGGAAGGTAAGGTATTTGTTTGCTGTCCTATTGTCTGTCTGTCCTCCCCCTGCCCAACCACCCCCAAAAAATAAAGGCTTATCCAGTAGAATGGATAGGCCTGCTGCCAGGTGCATGTTTTGATTGCTTGGACAGGTTAGCTGAGTTTGTGGGTGAGGCGTATTAGCTCAGCACTTTTTGTACCAGAGCCTGTGACTGAGGCAGTGGCTTTTAAGCTGCAGTCGGTCTCTGCAAGCCTCCTTTCCTTCCTGTGCAGGAGCTGACTTGAAGCTGGTGATGTGCACAGGTATTCCGCTGAGGAAGATAAACTAGGTGAAGCAGGGCTTTATCCATTCTGACAGTTTTCAATTTAGTACAGACTAAACATCTCTTACTTGGCGGAGTGAGACATGTCTGTTTTAAATACCTTGTGGGCCAGTTTTTTCTGTTATTTTTTCCATACCTTTACTACGGCTCCAATGAGGTCCATTCATGGTAAAATCTTTAAGGCCTACTGTAAACAGCGAGTGGTGCGTCAAAACTAACCAAATGGAACTTCTTGCAAGCAGAGTGTAGTGAATAGATTTAGAAGTTGTTTTCTTTGCATTAAAAAAAATCGAAATTAAGTTTTTTGGCAAACCAACTCATCCCAGACAACAGCAATCTTTTTAAGGAAGTTTTAAGCTTGTTGAAATTAATTTCCTTTTAAAAGAAAAGCCCGCAAAACCTAGAAATTTCTTTACAGGTATGTGTACTACAAAATGCACCTGCATTCCACATTTATTACAGGCCCGTGCAATCACTGTGTGCAATGAAATCTTCCCCCAGGGAAGAGAGAGTTTTTGAACAATTTAAATGTGTTTTGGCTAGGCTTGTATCACAGCTTGCATCATCTCTACCACTAGATTTTTGAGAATTATTCAAATAATGGACCACTCTTTTACTCTTGCTCAGAGATAATCGTAAAGATACAATTACAAATCTCCAGTGATACTTAGAGATCACTTCTAATTGTTTTACCCTCTTCTAGTCCCTTTATCAGCACTGTTAACTCAAAGGATATTACTGCCAGAGCCATTCTCTGATGAAGCTACCTCCCTTTCTTGGAGTGGTACTTCAGTGCTCAGAAAATGAGGTATTAGACCAAGTTCATCACTGTGCTAGCACACTATCTTCAGTTTTTCCACTCCCTGGTAACAGACATACAGGTGTTAAAATATAGCTGGATCTTTGGACATCTGACATGAAGTTGAATTGTTTTTCCTCAGGATCACCTGCCTGTGGAAGTACTTTAAGCAGAAATATTCAGAAGACATACTTGATAATCACATTAGTGGGACATGCTAGCATTAAGAACTAATTATTATTTCATTTTGTGCATTAAGGGTTGCATCTTGGGAGCTTGGAGACTCCCTCCTTACCAGCTGAAGTTTGTGTGACCGTCTGAGCTGCCTGGAGTTGCATGATATCTATCTGGTTGTTCATTTCAGAGTATTTGCTCTCAGCATCAACGAGGCGGGACTCCATCTGCTTGGTGCTTCCTTCCAGCTCCATCACTTGCATGACCACATTCACCCAGTCACCTTCCTGCTTCTTGCTCAGCTCCTGCAGCATTCTGCTCAGGTTGGCTACTTGCAACTTGAGCTCTTTAATCTCATCACAGCAGCCTGTCATCTTGGACTGTGCATTCCCATTGATCGTCCTCCTTTTGGGAGGCTTTTGCAGCAGTGCTGGATAGATCGCCACAGACACGGTGATAATGCAGAGCCACGCCAGCTGAGCAGTTGATCTTCCTGGCATTTTTGCTTACAGTAACAGAAAACTTCCAGCTGACTGCGAGTCGTCTGAATGCAGCTGGGGTAGGTATGAAAGTTTCAGCAAGTGCCACAGCAGGCTGGTACCTAGGTTTCTTCCAATGAAGTGAGTCTCTGAAGGTGGAGCCTGAAGAAGCAGCCTTTTTTCAGACCCCTCCTGTCAGAGTCTGTGCACTTTGGAAGTTTGTCTCAGAGCATCTTAAATACTATTTTTCTGTTTACTTCCACCCCCCTGAAGCTATGTGGAACTTTCTGGCCCCTCCCAGTTCATCTGTTCGTATCAGGTGTTTACAGAGTGAAATTGGAACAGGTTTCAGCCCAGAAAGGTTGGGGAGAGCCGGCAAGACTTCACTCAGCTCTGTCCCGGAGGGGTGTGGAAGAGGGACAGGAAATGAGGAAAGTTTCCAGTAATTATTGCTTATTGGATTGTAGCCCTCTTGGTGACTAACTCTGGCACTACAGTAACATAAGAGCCTTAGAGGTCCAGGACGTGAAAAGTCTGTCCAAACAATGTGAGTTTTAAAAAGTTTAAGGAAGGTAGCTCCCTAGCAGGTACCCCTAGCTGCAACAAGTCCTACTAGCATATTGCCCAGAAGTTGTGTGGTGTAATAACTCTGTGCAATATTCCTGCAATATTTCTTAATTTAGGGAATATTTTAACAAATTCACCAATTTAGCATCTAATCCTCCTCTCTCTGGACACTGTCTGTGAAGTACTTGTTTTGTGGAATTCAGTGCTGGTCTTACTAGAGAGGGGATATCTAAGGTGGGGTGGAGAGAAGTCTGAAAAACAGGTAAATCAAAACCCGTGCTTCTGTTTAGCCATAGTGGACAAGCAAGAGGACATTAATGTGAAAGACAGTGATTAAAATTGACAGGAGATGTTTTTGGCTTATTTTTTTGCCTTTTTTTTTTTTTTACAGGATCTGATCAGTCTAACTCCAGTGCAATGGAGGCTAGTTTATTAACACAATTTTAAGAGAGGAAGATCATCTGTGGGTAATTAAAATGCCCACAGCTATGCAAAGTCTAGGTTTAAGAATAACTCTGAATCTTTAGACATTCAGAGTATAGGTCAAACATCAGCTGACTGAGATATAGTGAGTTCCCATCTCCTCTTTTATATCCTTGAACAGTTAAAAAGTTGAGTATAGCTGTCTTGAAGTAGAAGAGCTTCATCAAAGGTGCAGCCTTTTGCAAAAGGTCTGCAGCTTTGTTTTAGATCCTTGTGGATATGTTGTTTTTCCACAGCTGGGCTGTTCTGCAATTGCAGTGCATGTGGGTTCTTGCATCTCCTTGCAAAGCTTCTGATTGTGACAACTGACAGAGATAAGATGCAATGAAGGGATAAATGCCATGAAAGCTTCTTGGTGTCCACAAAAACAAAATAAAGCTAATCTTGCTCCTTTTACAAAGAAAATGAGAACAAACACAGCAGATGTATTTTGCCATCTAGATTTTTCTTTTGCTTGTCCAAAGTGGCTGCAGGATTTCTGCTTAATTAAGATTGCTTAATTAAGCATTGCTGATCTCCCATTCTCTTTTAGAGAATTGGGAAACATCATCTAGTTGATCTTTGTAGCTTTGTTATACTTGTTGCTAGATTTTTTTGTTTTGCCTCTGAGTTGCACCACAGCTGGCAAATGGCTTTTCTGTGGAACAGAAATGAGCCTGTTCCCCCTTCCCCTGGGTGCAAAGATTTAGGAGGATAAAAGCATCAAAGTACTGAAGGGGTGGAACACAAATACAAATGTTGCATAACCTTGACTCTTTTCTTTTTAAGAGGAAGAAGAGAGGATCTTCTGGAGGAGATCAGAATGAGAGATCTCTAAGGCAGCATGGGTATCTTGAGGTTTGTTGTGGGTGACTGCCTGTGTGCTGTACTTCAGGCAGAAACCCTTGTAGTCTGTAGTATCAGCTGGTGGGGCTACCGTGTGCTATCGGTGACCTGAGATATCACCAGAGATGTGTGTAAGTAGAATTTGATTAAAGTACTGAGGACACCTCTGCTTAGAGCAGACGGTTGGCTTTAGTCACATTCTTCTTGTGGGCATTCCAGAAGCCTTCCGTAGCAAAATTGCTTTACTCCTTCAGACCAGAAAGTGCCACTGTGCACGGACGAAAGCATGACCTTTTTGTTCTGCCTCTAATCCTGTCTGAGCCCTCTTCCAGCTGGAGCTTCTGTCATTCCCAGGGGCAAATTCTTCTCAGGCTGCCTGCGATGAGAAACATGTTTTTGTGGAAGCTGGAACAAAGAGCAGGACAAGCCAGACTTTGGCTACCCCACCCCAAAAAGTCACCCTGCTAACACCCCCATCATATTACATAGTACTCCAATCCACTCCGCTGCTTCTCTAGCTTACCATAACTCTTCTTTGTTTTGTGCAGTCTGAATTTCCCCACATGCACGCTCATATCATGAGGGGCAAATGTAGAAAAGGGTAGCCACTGTCCTTGCATTCCCTCTTGATTTGAGTTTTGGAAGTACCAAGCATTCAGACAAGCTCCTTGTTGCATCCAGATGTTACAAAACAGTGCAGAAAAAGGCTTCTGAATCCCCACTCTAAACTATTTAATTGAAAATGAGTCAGCCAGGGTTTTATTTCAGATTTAGTCTCTGAACTGTATATCCTAATGCAAGACATCTTTCTCTTGCATACTTTGATTTGCCTGTTTTAAAAAAGATCTGATACTTCTTTGCTCTATCACTTTGTTTGCTGTTACACCTTACAGAGAACATTATGCAGGATTGGAAAAGAGCATAAATCTTCACATCTGTCATTACTTTCGAGGAAGCATTAGGAGAGACTTGGACAGACATCTCTCTTGGCAGAGACTTTAGCCTTAATGGAATTTGACTTCTTTGAGTATTTGAATCTCTCCCTGTTGCATGGAGAACAGAGTAGCAGTCTATTAGGCAGCAGTACCTATTCATGCAAGTCATTGCCATATAAGATCAGCTGTAGAAGTTGACAATCTATAGGAATTAATTCCACTGTTGTGTACTGGTGTATTAGAAGAATAAATAAATAAATCCTGAATTCAGGTTGTATTTTGGAAAGTGGCATAGCTGTGGGCATATGTAGGGAGAAACTAGTTCCCTGATTGCTGGGTAGGTCCTCGTCCTACTTTTGACTTTCCCCTGGCACTGATAGAGAAATCTAGTCAGAAATCCATTGCCCTATTTTTCTTCCATTTTATTTTGTAGGTAGAGATACTCTGTTACATGATAGCTAAAAAGGTGAGCTCTTAAGGTCAAGAACGTGAGGCAAATTCTTTTTGACTTCATTAAGGATGTCAGTTTGAAGTGGTTGGGAGAATTAAGTCCAAACATCATTGCAGTTAGCATGTACCCTATGCCTATGATGTTGGTTGATGTTACCTAATTACAGAAGCGTATTAGTATTACTTAATTAGAACTAGATATCTGGCCCCGGAGGGCCAGATGAAATTAGAGGTGGGTGTAAATGACTGCCTTTTCTGGGAAGTTGTTTTGGCAGGTGTATGTGAAGCCAAGAGAAAGAAGAAGAAAAGCTGTGCCCCATGGGTGTTTATTTGGTAGCTAGTCGTTGCAAAACCCGTAATATGTATCCGGCAAACACTTAGAATCTAGCATTCCTGGTGCTTGCTGAGATGACAAAGACCCTCATCAGCTCTCTGCTGGCAGACCTCAGAAGTCCATGCTTTACCAAGCTCTCTGAAACTCTGCTTTTCCCTTCCAGACAGCCAGGAAGCGTGAAACTATTTACCTCTATCTTTAGAGATACTCATAAATGTTCTACCATTCGGTTTGCTAAAGCTTTGCATTAATGACTAAATCCCTAGTAAAGTCTAATAAAATTGCAGCCTACTGCAACTAATTATAAACACCTGAAGTTACTTTGGAACTGATGAAATGAGAGAGGACTTGATAAGAAACAAACTATGTACTTCCTACAATGACTTGTGATATTTTATGTTGATCTAATAGATCTTTTCTTGCATAACCAACACACAAAGACTCTGTTTCCATTTCACCTCTTTCAGCTAAATATCTTCCTTGGCAATTTTTTGCCTTCCTTGTCTTCACTGACTGGTTAACAAAGAGCAGGCGATACAAAACTTCTTGCAGCCTGAGTAAGGGGGCTGGTAAGAATTTACTTGTAACAATTATCACTGCTTTTCCTTTCAAAGCTTGTGAATGATCTTCTTTGCTTTGCAAGTATTTATATCAAGATTGGGAATATGGCCAATTGTAACGCCTCTGAGCAATGTGGTGCACTCTTGTTGAAAAGGTGAGGTGGGGGGCTAGCCTGGTCTGCCAGGCAGTCAGTCACCACAACTGAACAGCTCTTTGCTGGCACTGTTTTCTTGAATGTATTCATTCCTGGCATTGGAATAATTTTTAGTGGCATGATGGCAGTGTTGTTTTTTGGATTTTTTGGGGGGCGGGGGGGTGCGGGACTTGACACAGGGAGCATTTGTTTTCTGAAGTTTGTTGAATCAAGAATTCAGGGATGTCTGAACACAAATAAACTGTAGAATTGGGGAAAAGAGTCTATAAAGCCAATTTCTTGTGCCAGAGGATTATCTGTTCCCCAAAGTATCCACACTGTATCAATGTCTTCCACTTCTAATCCCAGAAGCAAGCTCTCAGCATTTCAGAAGGAAAAACAGGCTTGATTTAGGTGGGCAAAAGCTGCGAGATAGAGGTTTAATTTTAAACAGAGTTGGGGAGACTGAAAAAGAAGTTTGCTACTTGTCTAGACATTGCATACAAGCTGCTTTATTGCAAAAATCAAGTTTTTCTAGTAAGTTTTGAGATGCTTTCTAGACATAGAAGATGTGTATGTTCTCTCACAGATAGGCTTGGGACCTCTTGAAAAGGTTTTATTACAAAAAAAATTGTTTAGGGAAGATATGTAAGGGTTTAGTCTCTTATTCAGAAGTCCTTGAAGATTCAATATATTTTGAGTGACATAGTACTGCTAGAGACCCTCAGAGATAATGGATGACTGGAAAGCACTCAGGATTGTATAAAAGAATATTTCTAGTGAACGTTAGACATCATGCCTGCGTTTTGTCAAGGAGAAAATCCATCATTTGAGTGTTTTTCCTGCTGAAGCCAGTAAAGTTGTTTTTTGTTCCCAGTTCGTCTGGTTTCTGTTTAAACAGCCTTTAGAATATACAAGCAATAGGAGTGTATTTCTCTTAAACACTGTTCTTCTTTTTGTGATTCTAGCTCAGAAGTGAATGCTGAAAACTCGCATTTTAATTTGATATCTTGATAGTCAAACAATAGGTTCATATAACCATTCACTACTATTAAAGTAGCTCAAGACTTTTGTCCCAAGATTTTTGTTGCAGTAAAGCCTTTGACACCATCTCCCACAGCATCCTCACAGCTAAACTGAAGAAGTGCGGTCTGGACAATAGGGTAGTGAGGTGGACTGTGAACTGGCTGAAGGGAAGAAGCCGGAGGAGCTTAAGCCTTTCCTGAGAGTTGACATATGTAACGTATGACCTATCAAGCCTATATCTAAAAAATTCTAAGAAAGGGAATAGTGTAGTCTTCTTCTATGTCCTGCTGCTGAGCCATCATGGCGGTGGGTAGTGTGTGGTGTTGGTGGTTGTTTTTTTTTTTTCTCTAGCTTCTGAACAAAAATGAACAGATCAATTTGTTCTTCCCATATTTGATATGGAGAATTGATCTTCGCCTTAGTATTAAACTTTGTATTGTCCTGAATTAGGAACAACTGCAAGGACACCACCCAGTGAACAAAGACTTAAGTTACTCTCTGCTGGGTTAGCCAGCAGCATTGTTTCTATCTGTACAGATGTTTTCCCACCTTGTCCTTTAATCCAAAAAGACTGTAGGAACTTTTCCCAGGTACAAGAAGAACTATATCCTCCTGACTTCTAGCACTGTGGCTAAACTCCCCTGGAAACTCTGCCTGGCTGGAGTATTAGTCCTTTGGGGCCTTTTTTGTGTGCAGGGATGTTAGTGTTATTTATTCTGTCCAGTCCCCAGCACAATATCTAAAAAAAACAGCTTTTTAATGCTTTAAAAATGTAGAATTTAGGGTGATTTTGCCTGAGCACAGGCCTCATCATATCTGCAGGAAGAGAGGCAATGCTGTAACAGTGGGGAGATGAAAGGGAGGGAGGGAAGCACAGAATGGCGTGATTTCTGAACGTATTTTGAATGCATTAGCAGAGCTCCACGTGGAAATGCTTTTCTAAGAGAAGTACAGTCCGCTGGCCCACTATCAGAATTTGTATGCACAGAGTTGTGGGTCTGTTAAAACCACATTCATCAGCTGCTGCAGCAGTGATTTTGGGGAACTGTCAATATATGTCCCATGATCAGAGCACACTGCATGCCGCAGAAGAGGAAAAGCAGAAATCCAAGCTCTGTTAAAACAAACAAAAAAGCCACAAAACCACAAGGTCAGAACTTAATTAATCCACAAACAATTGCATATTCTTTTGTGTATAAGACTGAAAAGCAAAAAGATTCTGTGTTTATCAAGGTTTTATTGCTCTGAAGAAAGTCTGAATATTCAGCCATGTCAATAGAAGCCAATTTGCATGAATCTTGCTTTGGAGGGATTTTTGTGTTCTTCATGACAGTTGACATTCTGTGTGCAGGTCTGTTTTTGCCAAAACACTCAATGTTTTCTACTCCCTCTGTTTTGTGTAAGCACTCTCTTAATGTGCTATAACAGTGCACTAAATATCTGACAGATTTCCCAGGCAGTGGTTTATACCAGTCCATAAAATCACTTATCTTTACTCACCGTGTGGGTTAGATCACTTATTACAAGAGAGTAATTTATGGTTAATAATCACAACACAGTGTTATATCTCCTGCTGTGTATTCTTTTAAATCCAAGTCTTTCTCCTTCCTCTTCTCTTCTTTCCAATCCCTTTCTTTAAACCTACCAAGACAAAGCTTTCAGTATGAAACACTTCATTCTACTTTGGACAGCCAAGAAAGTACAAAACAAAAAAGAGTAATTGAGTGCACAAGGGAGCATTAGCAAAAGTGCAGTACTAATTGTTGTAGAATAAAAGATAACGGCCAATTTGTCAGGATGCGTTGACAAGAAAGATAAGTTGGAAGTAATTAACTGTCTGACATACTGGAAGTGATGTTCCTGCCAATGGCTCTTTAAATTATCAGAATATGAAATGTGACAGCTATTTATCACTTTTACGAGGCTCTGCTGTCTAGCTTTCCCCTGGGAAGCATGGAGTAGCATGTTCTTTGACTGTCTTGCTTTAAAAAAAGTCAGGGATGTACTCCAAGTGCTTCCCATTTTTGGGTGCCTATCTTCTGGAAATGAGATTGTGTTATGTTCTTAGCCTGACTAAGCCTGATTTGAAAAAGGATATTTTACTTGACCTTTCCAGATATCCATAGCGTGTCAACAAGTCTGGCCCTTTGGTTGTCAGGAAAGGAGACTGCAGGGACAGCAGAAAAGTAATACTTGAAAACTTTCTTTTAGTGTTGGACTGTAATGTGTTTTGTAGCACGCTCAGCTGTTGGGACATCGCCTTGAACAGTTTGCACTTGTTCTCCGATGCCAAAAGGGAAAGAGGAGAGCAATGAGCCAGAGACTGTTCATAAATAAGCCTTATAAAATAGCACGAGCTTGATTAAAAAGTTATTTTCCTCTTTAAAGAGGCATTGAACAAAAGCACTAATAACCAAGCACTGGTGTGGAGACAGAGCCATTTCTGACTGTAGGAACTGAAAGCCAGTGTGTGTAACTCCGTAGGACGGTATGATCGTTAGCGAGAGCTGGTTGTGATGGTTGGTGTTTCTGGCATGATCTTGAAAACTGGCAAAAGAAGAATACCAGTATGGGTGTGCACCAGTGCAGAGGTATTACGTGAAAGGACGTGGGATTGAATCTTTTTGTTTTCTTGGTGACATTTTTCAGCTGCTCTAGTGATGTAGCTTTTTTTCCTGGAGCATTAAAATCTTGACTGTGATTTGTAAAGAAGTTGGTGGTCAGTTTTAGAGAAGGGGAGGGATCTGTACTGTAAGGCCTTTAGTAAATGCGTCTGGTATTTGATTGCAGGAAGGTCTTGTAGGCATGGAGGTGGATAAGATTAAGGAAACGTCTAGGGAGGAAGTTCTAGCTTAAGAACATGAGATTCTGAGGAAATTAAAATGAAGAAATGGAATATGAGAAGCAGGTGCAGAAGATTTTCTCAAGTCCCTTTCTGCTCACTGTGTTAAATCTTGCTTGAATCCTTAAGTTTAGTGGTAGCAAAGAGGAAAAATGATAGCCAGGGAATTAAAAGAAGGAAAAGGTCAGAAGAATCCTTTCCAGAATGGTGACTGGCGATTCTTTAAAGATGGAAGCCTTTCTTTGTAGGTATGCTCGCATGCACACTGATTTGGCAACTTCTGCAAGTTGAGTACCAACAGTTATATGCCCTTCTGTGAAATTAGTTGCACACAACTATGAGTTTCTGGGACGTATGCTTGCCTCTTTGTGAAGTGGATTGTCATCCTACACATATACTTCCAAAAGGAATTATGAGTACTAGAGCAATGACTTCATATCAAAGTTCTTTTTTTGCAGAGAATCCAAATGGAAATCTTCTGACTCAGTAGTCAGGAAATGCAATCGGGTTTTATTTCCAGCATGTAGTGTATGTGGTATAGGCTTTCTTGACACTGCATCCAGGAAGCTAGTTGTAATGGTAAAGAAAAGCCAAGAAAGATTTCCATTCAGGTATATTTTCTGGTAATAGACATGTACTCTGAATCGTTGTTCATGTAAGAAGTCCCAGAAGTCTCACGTACAGCCTGAGGTTCTCCTGCGTGACTTCTTGTCTTACACTTCTCTGACAAATTTTGCCTCACAGACTATTGGCAACTGTTCTCCTTCCTGTGCAGAGTATTTAGAATTGATAATCATACAGAGCCACCGTTTTGTGCAACGAGTTCTGAAAATATATGTAAGGAATATATGGGCACCTATTGTTTTGCAAATAGTCAGTGTGTCTCTTATGTGATCCAATCATTTACTTAAAAGTTTGAAAGAAAAAGGAGCATTTCATCGGTATTTCTAACGGACACAGAGTATTATCAAGGAGAAGCTCATACCAGCCCCTGAGTGCTGCCAGCTGTGTTAAATGATCTTTCTCTTTCCACCTCTGCAGCATTAACAATAAACTGCAACAGCCAGAAGCAGCTGCTGGGGTACTGGAATACGCCATGAAGCACTTTGGGGAGCTGGTGAGTCCTGCTGGATAATTCTGTTCATCATACCTAATGTGTTCTTTGTGGCTGTTCTTGGGAGGAGAGGGGACCAGACACGTTCTGTGGTTTTTGTTTTTAAATTAATCGCGTTGAGGTTATAGCCCATCTTGTAATATTGCATCATTCGGAGTGTAGGTCCCTTGCTGCCTATCGGGAGGTGCGCAGTGCACTTAGCAAGCACTGCATAAAGGGAAGGTAGCTGGGGAAGTCTGCACCCAGAGCTAGGCCCTGCAGTTCCAGCAGATGTGCAGCTGGAGGAAAATAAGACCCAGATTATCAAATGCTGTGCTTAAAATGAGTTAAATAATAGCTTACTGCTTGTGCAAGAACCTGATCTGGGGAAGAATTTCGCAGCTAGAGCTGACTATGCAGGTGTGGGAAACCAGCAACTTGACCAAATAAGTCATTTTATTGTGAAGTCTGTTTTTCCTATGCATTGGGAAAGAAGGAAGTAAGTACCTGTTCTAAGTTTTAAATGCTTGAGGAATTTTGAGAAACTGCATCAACACCTTCCAGGTAAGAATTTAACTTAAATTATGCCTCTTTCCTCCCTCATCTAGGAGGTACTTGAATCTATACGAGAGTTCACAGATACTATTTTTCAGAATAGTATGTTGGCCAGTCCCTTACAGCTTTGACTGTTCACAGAAATAAAACAACACCTGCTGTATCTGTGTCTTTCTCTTTGTGACTTCCCTTTTTTCCTTCTTTTTGTCATTAATAATAATTTCATTTGCATTCAGGGTTTCAAGTATCTACATTCTCCTGCCAATTCTACTCTGTTAAAAACATTATTTTGCATTGATAATTCTTGCAGTGTCTTAAGGAATTTGGGAAGAGAAGGCAGCCCTGGGAGCATGGTAGACTAGCTATTTTGTTAGGAACCACTATCAAGTGAGAACAGGTATAAGCACAGAATGGTGGAACTCAGTCAGACTGAATTCCTCTGGTGTTAGGACTTCAGACCATCTTTGCAACTTCTTGTGATTCCTGGGGCGGATTGAGCAGAGCAGATTGTTATCTAATTCTGACCTTACTTTTAGCAGTAATGTAGTTCAAAATGCAGAGTTTCTCAGAATAAGCAATGAAAAGAAATTAAGAGGGTCTGAGCTCTACTTTCAGGAACTTACTTGAAATATTATGACTGAGCTGAGAAGTTAAAGGGCTGGTATATAAACATCCCAAGTAGAAGACCTGGCATGCAGAGCGTGGTTTATATTGATTTTGCCCGCAGGGCTGGGAAAAGAATCCACGCTGCAGCATATGTCAAGACATGGGCTGCCAAGGGCTGAGCAGAAAAAATATTGGCAGAGATCAGGATGGAAAAAATATCAAAAAATCAAGTCATTTTATTTCTTGAAAATTAGAAACAAAATCTAGCAACAGATTAGAGAAAGGTTTGTGCAGCTGATAAGGATTACCACTTTTTTTTTTTTAAGTATATGTTACAAACTACAGCCTTCCCTTGTAAGGGTTGTCGTTAGACCCCAACATCCTGCCTGCCTGCACTCCTGGAAAATGGAGTAGCAGTAGCCAGATGCACTGTTTTGTTTTGTTGTTTTTTTTCCCCCAGTTAGTCACTCCATTCCTCAACACAGGACTGTTCTTCTTACTTGAATGCAAGCATGTGCAACAATAGCAAATGGAGTATTTTATACGTTTACCATTTTTCCTATTTCCCGCTTTTCCCCCTTAGTCCCCTGCTCCAAAAAGAAAAGCCTCTGGCCCAGCCCAGCTACTAAGCTAGTATTTCAGTGTCAGGGAAAACTGGTGGATGATGTTGGATTCATCTCTCTGGTAAACCTGAGTTCATTTCTGTGCAGGCTGGGCAATACTTGGAATTTGTGTTTTCTCTGTATCAGAAGTCCATGGGGATATTTAGAATGAACAAAGGGCTAAGTGATCACCACAGAGACAGAATTTTCCAGGAAAAGTAGCAGTAGTTAATGCAGAATGGTGGATGTTAATGCTGCTATTTATTCTGATTTTTTTTTTTCTTCTCTATCCCCCAGGAAATCCAAGCCACCTGGTATGAAAAGCTTCATGAATGGGAAGATGCTCTGGTGGCCTATGACAAGAAGATGGACACAAACAAAGATGATCCTGAGCTGATGCTAGGACGGATGCGTTGCTTGGAAGCACTTGGAGAATGGTAAGGGGGAATGCCTGGAGATTAGAAGAGGACAGTTATACTGGGTGGTCTGTCCTTTATTAAGATCATCTGCAGCCTCTCCTCTTGCTGTTTTATATTTCCTTCTAGTTTCAGAAATTCAAGTTACTCTACTTGTTAAAAATCTTGCCTAACTCTTCAGTGGTTGCCATCATTTGGGTGATTTTTTTGCCTGAATTCCTTCTTAATACTGCTTACCTAATAGTTCCAGCATTTCCAGCAATTTCTTGCCTTTTTCATGGTAGTCAGAAAAGGAAGTACTATCTCTAAATATTTGGGGGTGGACTATCTGATAAGTTAAGGTCTCTCTTAAAGGGAATCTACAGCCTGATCATCAGATCAACTCCATTTTTAAGAGAAAGAAGTTATTAAATAGAAAAGACCTCTCAGGAAATGTTAACTGGGTAGCATTTGTCAAAAACAATCATAAAAGGAGCTTGTCATGGCCCTACTTTGTAAACTCTATTATTAAAATAGAAGAGATTTCTGCATTTACTTCTGGTCAGACCTCATATGCCTATCCAGAATGCAGTCTTCTGCACAACTGCTATTAAAGTTGTCTGCTTCCCAGTAATCACCTGGGTGTAAGAATATGCTGAACAAACTGCTCCCACTTTAAAACCCTCTTACCACCTTTCTTGCAGATGACTGAGTTTTTTATTACTCTTCTCTTTTAGTGCCAATTAAGCATTCCCTTTGTGTGGATGTTTGGGATTTCAAACCCTGTGTAAATGTGTGTTGTCAACATGTAACTGATTAGAGTAAGTTTTCATGAGAAGATGACTTGGTAGTGACTTACAGCCTGCTAGTTAAGTAGGGGCTTCTGTTTTTCTCCCCGCTACCCTCAATTCAAAGAAGCTAATTGGAGAAGACACATCCTGTGCACTGCAGTGTGCAGTTCTACCCAGGGGCATAACTGATTTGGTTCAGGAGCCGCCTTTGTACTGAACTCTTCGTGTCACTAGAGCTCTCTGCTGATGGGTCCTGACGTGAACCCGTGGGATGGCACACAGTAAGGAGATTCCTCTTCACTAACGTCACTTTACTGTTAGAGAAACAGAGCTCTTTGAGAAACCTAATTCTGACACCATTTTTCTACCGTTTTTGTTTCTGGATGAGGGTGAGGCATATTGGGCATGTGTTTTTTTCAGTAGGAAAAAATGTCTTTTACTAGGCAGTTTTGCAGTCACCTTTTCTAGGCAGTAGGCAGTTTCCAGCAGGGATTCCTTCCTCCTGCAGAACACATATTTGTGTAAAATGCCCTTTCTGAGCCTTCTCCTTCCTCACAAGTTAGTAACAAACATATTACAAAAGAAATCTGTTCTTCTGTGGAAACTAGGCATTAACTTAAACATGTTCTCAGAGACAATCCTACAAAGATCTGTGAGTTTGTCATGGATCTGCATTGCATCTGTATGCAGATAGTATTTTTCGTTTGTTTGTTTTCCCTTACAATGCAGAAGTGCCATTGCAAAGTGCTATCTGCTACCTTGTAACTGACTATAGAGACATCATCCCAAGACTGAGGATTCCTTGGTTTGGCTTCATCAGTAGTGTTCAACATGATTATTTTGTGCTGTTGGAGTCTGCTTGGCGTAGTGCGAGATTTAATCTTGAATTGATACTGCAGAGCATCATTATTTCAGTACTCTGTGCAGTGACATTTTGAAAATACAGACAAAATTTTCTTAGCCATTTGTCTTCTGATGTAGTTATGTCTGCAAGATCCATACGACTTTATTAGCATCTACTAGGTCTTGATTTACTGCTGTTGCTAGGTTTGGCTTGGTTTTTCATTTGTTTTCTTGTTTGTCTTTTTTCTCCTGGGCTGTTAAGCTGTCAGAATGACTATCTTGCCTGTGGCAGCCCCTTGGGTCTGTTTGACTAACTCATCTTCCTTTTTGGGAGGGGAGAGGATGACCATAAAGAAGGCAAGTTGGCAGCTATTTCACTGCTACAGAGTATCCAGCCTGAGAAATTCTGGAACTGCATCACCCACAGTAATTGGTTTGATTAACAGAGCATTCACAGTTGGTTTAAAAGATGCAATATAAAAAATCCTGATCTTTCCTCTCTGCTGGAGATGAAAGATTCAGAGTCCCCTCTGAGATCTTGCCGTGACAAGTCTTCATACTAGGTTACAGCAATACCGATTCTTTAATTTCCATTTTCAAAGTTGGTGTGTTTATCCAAAGTGTTTGATAGTGGGAGCCATTCATAAGCTACTCAGATCGTATATTCCTTTAATGATTCTTGCAAAAAAAAAAAAAAAGTCCCTTGTTTGGTGACTTTTGTGGGTTTTTTGCTTCTTTTTTTTTTTTCCCCCCTGGATTTATGGGTTGGATTTGACAGATCAGTTAATAAAATAGGCATTACTAGCTGCTGAAGAATAAATGCAAACTATTGTCTGGATTTGTTTTCAAAGCCTAGCGAGATCTTAAATTATTTCTGGATGGTAGGGTGTTTGTTATCAGACTAGTGTGTCTCAGTTGGCCAGAAGAGAAGAGTCAAATCCTGTTCTCCACTCTACATAAAAAGAATTGGGGCTGGTTGTCTTCCAGTGTGTGGAAACTGATTGTTTAACAAGACATAATTCTTAGAAGAGGCTTTTCACTGATTAGAAATTGTGGATTCTTCTTAGGGGCCAGCTCCACCAGCAATGCTGTGAAAAGTGGACGCAGGTTAATGATGAAACTCAAGCTAAGATGGCGAGGATGGCTGCTGCTGCTGCATGGGGTCTAGGTGATGTATCCTTCCAGCTGTGCTTGTGTGATAGTATATGACAGGCAACAGTAGAGAAGCACAAATAGTTTTAACTTTCGAACTACAAAATATAAGAAACAGATGAATAAACACAATTATTTACATCGGGATACGAAGTAGGTGTCATTCAACACTGAAGCCCTTTGGAAAATCTGCATTTACATAAGGTCTCCCTGTACAGTGTCATGTAACAGAGATTGTCTCATGGGTATAAGTAGATAATCAGTTGCTTAACTGGTCCTTTTTGCTTAGTTTTATACTGAACGTAGCTCAGACCTGCAATGAGGCTAATAGAATTGTATGATTTCTGGCAGACCCTTATTTACAAATTAGAACTGTCTATTGAGCATTTTGATGTGTTGTGTTGGCTGAGTGGACAATCGTAAGTGCAATATATCTATAGATGGTCCACATATCAGTGATGCTGATAGCGAGGTATTTACTAGATAAGCTCGTAAACCTCTTGCTGTCTGCCATCTGTTGCTGAGAAAAGTTGTTCTTTTGCTTTGTAGAACACTAACCCATTCAAATGTTCTGGAAATGTCAGCATTTCAACTTTTTCATCACAATGAATGCAAGAAACTTCTTGATGAGAACAACCTGCCTAGAAGAAAAAATATCTGTTTTTGCTTGTATATAATTGTGTGTGTGTATGTAGAGAGAGAGAGAGAGAGAGTGAGAGAGAGAGTGAGAGAGAGACAGAGAGAGAGAAATCAAAACATGCTTTGTTCAAAACTTTGGACAAGCTACATAGCAAAACATAGTGATAAATGCCCATAAACAGTCTTCTGTTACACTAATGCAGAGACCCTTAAACAATCACCTTGACTACGCAAAAAATAAAAAGTGCTTTGCTGGAAGTGATGGATGGTTCCTCTAGGCCAATGTTTGGCAGTGGCAAAATGACTTAGAGAAAATGTTAAAACCCCCGTGATTAACATACCTGATCATGCCATATTAACTGAGAGTCTTCTGACATCTGTCTTGAAGTAGAAATTGATTAATTGTAAAGATCAAAGAGAATTGATTCAAACAGATATCAACCTTCTATTAAAATACTGTATGTAGAGGGAACAAATAGCAGTCCTTATTACCATACTGAATTCAAGCCTAGTCACTGATGTCTAAGCACTGTAGCGTAATTCTGTTCTTATCTCAGAGAGAGAGCTGCTGTATTGCTGAGGATATTTGTGTCTCTGCAGGTCAGTGGGATAGCATGGAAGAATATACCTGCATGATCCCAAGGGACACCCACGATGGTGCCTTCTACAGGGCTGTGCTGGCTCTTCATCAGGACCTTTTCTCACTGGCTCAGCAGGTAACTATCTTCCTTGTTGGCTTCCCAAAAGCTAGTTTAGGATGAACTACATTTAGATTACATGGCTGCATGAAAAGACATGCTGTTCTAAAGCAGTTGGCTATAACATATGAATTGCCCAATAATCTTTTTTTCTATTGATGTATTAGACCTTGGCAATGGAACTAGTCTTGTATTTCTAGAAACACTGCAGTGAATATCTGTACAAACAGCAGAGGTCCAGAGCTGTAGAGCGCAGAGTCTTAGTCATTCTTAGGCTTCTTTACTTTTGTCTGTTTTTTAGCCAGACAGTGCAAAAAGATTATCTTAGCAGTGATTCCATTCTGCAAGATCCTGCTTTTTGAAAGGCATTACTGAAGTAAGACGTGCATAAGATTCTCTACGAGTATCCTGTGCACTTGTATCTGTTGCAGTTTTTTCAGTGAAGTGCTCATATATATCATGTACCCGAGCTTCTGCTCTGATTTTTCTGGTAGCAGGGATAAATCTTAAATCGAGATGAGAAATCAAGGCAAGGAATGAGTCCATTAAACAGAGCTGTAATTGTTATGCATGCTTGCCACGGAGGAGATTTGCAGAGGGAAGTTTTCCCCTCTGTAGATGTGAAGCATGTTGTTTACTTTCCAAGGAAGCTCAAGTAGCATTTCTCAGAATTCTGTGCGGACTTGCCAGCTTAGATAAAGGAGTAAGTAGTTCAGTCTGCTCTGTCAAAACCCATACGTAGATTTGGAGTGATGTGCACAGTAAAATTAGCCAGGTATTCAAAGGGGTAGAGTTTGTGATTAACCTTTTAACACTTTGAACAGGAGAAACTATGGATAAGAGATTATGTAACGACTGGAACCAGAGGAGGACTTATTTCATGCTTGAAGAGCATGGCTTAGTGGCAGGGAGAGAAATGGAATTTGCAGATCCTGTAAAATTCATAAAAACCTGTTGGGTTATGTAAAACAGTGAAAACCATTTTTTGTCATTGTATATTAAGAGACATTTCTCGAGTCTTTCTGTAACTGACTCTCTTGCCCTAGAATGTAAAACTGTTTTCCTCCATAAATGTTATTGATGATGATCTCTACAGTAGCAGTAGGATTAGAAGTACTGCAAACTTTGATTTGGTAGAAGGACAAATTTCAGACTGTTCAGGTGATACAAGAAGCCCCCTTCTGTATTACCTACCCCTGGACACAGCTTTCCTATTAATTCTTTCTACTGGTAATAATCCTTTGCTGATCCTTGTTGGAGATTGGGAACAATGCCAGCTCTGTTCATGAGATGGAACAGATGAACAGCAGTTTGAACAGTTGGTTCTAGATAAAACACCCCCACCTTTCCTCAAAAATCTTTCATTTCAGTGCATTGACAAGGCCAGAGATCTGCTAGATGCTGAGCTGACTGCCATGGCAGGAGAGAGCTACAGTCGAGCCTATGGGGTAAGTGTCTATTAGCCTTCATTCCCATCATTGCTGCTTCATAATACCTCTAGAAATTATGTAAAATTTTTGAATAGTGTTTGTATCAAACCTAAGACCTTTGTAGGCCCACAAGTTAAATGGCTTTTGTCGTATAACTACTACAGCTTCATACAAACAACTTAGAGACAAATTAAATAGTGAAATGAGCTCCACCCCTCAAAAGAAATAATTGACATCTACAAATTTTGAATCAGTGGATCATCTAAATGTCAGTATATAGCAGTCTGTCCTTTACCTGTTGGGAAGCTTATGTACTTAGGATTTTGATGCCAAAATACTGTTCGTTAATTATAGATTTGTCTGTAGTGATTGGGATGGAATGTGATTGTTTCCCTCAGGCTATGGTATCCTGCCAGATGCTGTCAGAGCTGGAAGAGGTTATCCAGTATAAACTTGTACCAGAACGCCGTGAGATCATCCGCCAGATATGGTGGGAAAGACTGCAGGTAGGTCTGTGTAAAGATCAAGGATGGAGATGCAGATATGTTGAGCAGGAACAGCTTCCTTTAAAGTCAGTGCGATGGCTCAGCAAATCTTTCTCTTTCTATCCCAACAGCATATGTGCTTACATGGGTACATGCTTTCTGTCTCCTTTGCGTTTGTCCCTGTTGACTTCTAGGTTAGTCTGCCTGAGGTGTCTACTGATGTGACACCTTAATAGGGTGATTTCAGCCTTGAGAAGGATGTGTGCAGAATAGACAGGCTACTAGCTTCTCTAAGGCTGCTTATCTCAGTGTTGGATCTCACTCCAAAATACTGGTTTTGATAAAGCTAGTTAGAACTTTTTACCTGACTTAGCTGCACATTCTTTCACAATGCTGGTAAACTGGTGAAAGAATTCACGTGTGTTTAAAAGATTGTCCTGTTCCTTTTTGGCCTCTTACAAGAACACTTCCAATTGATTAGCATTGTCCTCTTTTAAATCAAGTTTAGCAGTGCTGCTCTTCCTGTGTTTGAAGAAAGTCTGTGCCTTTCTTACTGCCTTCTTGCAACAAAATTCCAGAGCACCTCTGAACATCTAAAAACAGCCAGATATTTTGCACTGCAAATAGTTTTAAAATATATATATATATATATATATTTAGGGTAAAATGCTCTAAATACGCCAAATTTTGGTAGGGTGCATGGATAAAGGATTTCTCTTCATGCAGAGTTCTCTGCTGCCACTGCTGTATGTGCCTCCTTATGAAAGCCTGTTGCTGCTGCATGTTTTTTAGCTGTTTGGGAAACTGTGACAAAGGTTTTAGTCTCCCATCTGCGCTCCTGTCTGGAAAAGCTCAGGAGCATTCCACTGGGGTGGAGAAACAGTGTGACAGGAAGTGTAATGTCTGAATACAGCTGTTTATGGTCCTGAAAGCAGTACATACAGTTCTTGTGCATTTTCTAGCTTCTTTTTAATAATTTTCAAATGCCTATTGGATGAGTTGTTTACTTGGGTGTCAGGGAGCAAGCTTTGTCCAACTTCCCAGCCCTCAGTTTTGGGGAAAAATCCAAAAGGAAAAGAAACAGATGCTTTGATACTCAGGTGCTTGCTGCAGTTGGGAATTCTCTTGTTTACCTCACAACTAAATCTAAGTCGTCTGTGGATCAGTACCAACTTCAGAGCATCACTGTTACTCTGAAGTACTTGACCATTACAGCAAGCACCTTGTGTTTGGTCGTTTCTGTCCTTTCCATAATTCTACTTTACTGTAGCATCCTTGAACACTTCAAATGCAGACTCATCCTGTTCTGACAACGTTGTTGTACCTTTCCCTTCAGGCAGACAAGAACTAGACAATGCTTGTACAACCACTGTAGCATTTGGGACTACATTTTCTGACAGAATGTCAGTCCAGTCATGCTAGTTGCTAAAAGCAACACATGCAAGGAGAAGAAAAAGGGTGGTGATTTAAAAAAATAAATAAAAATCTGTCACCATTTGGTTTTGTATCATCTCCATATGGGGGTTGTCACTGTTTAAACTAAACATAGACTTTTAAGAAGGGGTTGAGAAGGATTATAAAACTCTGGATTTGCTTTGGAATGATTTTGGATGCAGTTCTGCTGTAGAAGCTTTTCTCCTTTTTCAGTTAGAGGATGTTGTTAGGCTGCAAGCACTGAGCTGAGTTCTCATGCACTCCTGTCTGCAGATATAATGGTCAGGGACTTAACCAGCTTCAACATTGCAGTGCTAAGGAAAAGGCCAGATAGTTCTTTATGTCGGCCTGCTGTGATTTATGGGTACAGGAGTCTCTCCATCTTGGGAAACGTCCCTTCAGATTCTGAATTGGGCTTAAGGCTCTGTGGAGTAGATTGCAGATACAACACTAATGAGTTTTCTTCCTTTTTCTCCCAGGGCTGTCAACGGATTGTGGAGGACTGGCAGAGAATATTAATGGTCCGGTCTCTTGTTGTGAACCCTCACGAGGACATGAGAACTTGGCTCAAGTATGCCAGCTTGTGTGGCAAGAGTGGGAGACTGGTGAGCATTATCAACCTCTACAACAGGTTTTTGGACAACTGACCGTGTCATGCCACTTCAACCTCCCAGATTCTTTCATTGCCTAAATGGGATGAGCTCTCTTGTGAAAGAGACTGGTCAGAAAATGCTGAAATGCTAAAATTGTAACCAGCATAGAGTTAATGCTTGTAGCCAGGGTTGTTTTTGTGAGACTAGTGTTATACCTGAGAGCACCTTCAAGCCAGTTTTTTGTTACCTGCTATACCTGAAAGTAGTTATGCAGCACCGCTAATTATTAATTATAGCGCTCTCTGATAGAGCAATCTTTGTCAAATCTAGAAAGTGATGATAATATCATGAAATGTTACAATCCTATTTCAACAGTCACTGTACGATTTATTACCAAAAATATTTGAAACAGACTTCACACACACTACTGGCTTCTGAAATGATAATCTAATGCTCAGGTCCAGCAAAGGTATATGAATTATAATGTGGCATTCTTATGAGTTGAGGAAGTGGTAAAAAGTCTGCTTTGTCTGTATTTTATATGGAGGGTTTGACTTTTTCTTTTTTTTCTTAGTGGCAGGCAATTCTGGGGTGAATGTGAGATGGAGGTAAGAATGAACTTGTTCTAACCTGTTTTTTTTCTTTGTAATTTTCTCCAGGCTTTGGCCCATAAGACGCTCGTCCTGCTTTTGGGAGTAGATCCATCTCGACAGCTGGATCACCCGCTGCCAACAGTGCATCCCCAAGTGACTTATGCATACATGAAACACATGTGGAAGAGTGCCCGTAAGGTACAAAGGAACATAGTACCCTCTACGTTTCATTGCTTAGGTTTTGTGCAGTGCCCATACATGTTAGACCTTCATAATCAACACAGAACAAAGTCAAGGCTGAAGGTTTTGTTTTCTTCACCTAAAAAAAGAGTAACTGGTCCCTTTCCTTATTGTTTTTCAGTAGACAAGCTTTTGAAGTTTTATTTTAAATCTCCGTAGTGACAGAGAAGGCCTGGCCCAACTTATTTCCTCTATAGGAAGATTATCTTTGCTAAACCAGTATCAGCTACTCATGGCATGCAGCTAAGGTTAATGGTCAGTAGTAGCTCTTCTGTCCTCACCAGAGCTTTATTGCGTAGGCTCAGTACTTGAATTTTAGTCCACTGTTCTGAGTGCCAGGTCTCCACGCTGTACATATGGCCAGGGTTACACGCTGAAAGAGGGAAGGAGGATTTTTATTTCCAGTGTTAGAAGAATTTCATGAACAATTTGTACTCTAGCTGTTGAGCAGAACTGACTTTTATTAAGGACATGATTGAAAACTTCTAACTGAAAGACAGCTGAAAAGTACATAAGGTTTTGTCAGGGGAATAGTTTGGCTCTGAAGAGCCTAGGGTGAATGTTTTTGACATTGCAACACAGAGAATTTACATACTCAAATCCAATAAGCTCCAGTCTGGGCAACTTATCTTTTTTTTAAGATACATTAAAGCCTCCATTTATTCTCATGTTCTGCCACATCTTTTATTTTTTTTTAAACTTTTCCTGCTTTTGGGATTGCCAGCACTGGAGCAGAGCCACTTCTATGGGATGATTGCCATGACCTAACTATTCTTTATTTGAATTTAAAAAACAGAAGGGGATGCTGATGAGGCCCTGTTCTGTTGGCTTTGTAAAACAGTGTAATGGTCTCTTGCTTTCTTCATTCAAGAGTATATGGGTCATCTCTGCCTGCCTCTCTGACTGAAAGTGAACTTTTCTCTTTGACCTGTGATAAAGAAATAGGCAAAAAAAAATGCAGGAAGGCACAAAGATTAAGGCAGGGAAGATAATATATGTAAAAAAAACTGTTATAAGATTTTGTGGAGCCCATGAAGATGGGAAAAAATAGAAAAGCAGCAAATATAAGAAGGAGAAACAGAGGTGGCTGCAATCACAGCCTCTTGCTTGTTGAATGATTTCCTATTTTCCTGTGGCACATAAGCTGTGTGAATAGGGACTTTCTTTTGCTTTAACACATTTTTAGTGGGAGTGTACAGTGCTGAGGGAGAAGTACTTTCCCCAAAATAGCACTAATCCTAGACCTGCATCTAAGTCCCAATACTTTCTGTGAGCACGCGTCTGCTGGAAGGGCTGACTCAATGATTCAGACTTTTGTGGCACTTGGAAAATATATGCTTGGTTTTGAAATTCACAGCTAAAGGTGTGGCTCTGTGGCAGAAGGAGCTAAGTTAGGGTACAGTGGAGTTTGCAGTCAGACTCCAGTGTCTGTATGTACCAAACACTGAAAGTGTCTCGGGAATTCTCCTGTGCTAGTACCAGGAGCATTAGGTGGTTGGGTGTATCCTTCTGCACTAATTTGAGGTAACTAAATAATACGTAGTCAGATGTAGTGATGTGCATAGGCCAGAGGTTTAGGAGAGTGTGTTCGCTTGATTTGGTATCCTAAGCAACAACCCAGTGAGGTAGGCTGGCATGGTATGAAATGACCATTTCCTCTAGCTGAGGAGTTTAAGTTTGATTGGTTGACTTAAAATAATTTCCTTACCTTCAATTTGGCGCTTGCCAGATCCAGCAGGAGACAAGCTGGGATCTGGATGGAAACCTGCTATATAGCACCTGGGGAGCTGCACAGTAATCTTTTCTTAAACAACAGATAAAAAGGTGGAGAAGTAAACCCCACTGCATTTTGTTCTAAAAAGGATTTTTGCTAGCACCTTCTCTCCACAGGCATATCGTATAGCAAAAATGCATACAGGTTTAGGAACTCAGTTGTTAGCGAAAACATACTGCTTTCAGTCTGGGGCGCTCTGTGTGTCAGTTTCTGGTGATTAATTTTCAATATTAATGGAAACTGAAGCATTTTACCATGTGTATTGACTCCACAAGCAGATCATTGGGTGTGTCTGGATATGAGAGAGGGCACATAAATGTTTGGCAATGTCTTTTTGTCTATTTTCTGATGAATGTCTGGTGCAACTGCATTACCATTTTTAAGGTTATTCTTCCCTCCCACTTCTAATTAAGTATCTAGGTTATTAGTTGTGGAATGCTCCCACCCTTAATAATGTGATACTTTAATTTTGCCTTGGGCTAATATCCTTTTTCATGACAACTGACTTGCACATGCTGACATTTGAACTGGACAGATAAGGCATTTCAGCTCAGGTGATTCTTGTCTCACTCTGAAGTATCTCATTCCTGTAGGTGGAACAGAAGTAAATTGGACTTTTCACAGCACATTCTGCAGTTTCTGACCTGAAATGACCTTGCAGATTGTAAGAGCTTTATTCTGATTGTTTCCAGTGAAGCATACGCACTTTTTTTTTTCTTAAATTGTCAGTTTCTTTACCCCATACTTCTTCCCAAGGAATTTCAAAACATGTTCCCCTAGAATTTGATAGTGGAAGTTGCTCTGTGTAGTCTGCTGGCAAAGGAGCAACATACATTTGTACTTCCTAAACAACTTCAGAAGGAATCTAGATTTTTCATTCGTTGAAATAACTCATAGTTTAGGTCCCGTGGCGTGTCCTGTAAGTCCAGCCAAAGCTTGGGGTTTAGGAGGGAAGATCAGGAAGCTGCAAATTTTCCTTTAGGCAGTATTTTCTCAAATTGTCTTCTCCAAGCCATAACATATTACAGATAGGCTTCTCAGGAACTCATTTATTAGGCACAACAGACCTAGTATAAATTGATTCTAGAGGTATATAAATGGTTAAAAGGCTTTGAAAGAAAACAACTGTATTTTTTGCATTCAGTGAAGTCTTATTTCCACCTTGTCTTTCTCTTGTGAATTTTTATTTAACCCCCACGGTCCTTACCACAACCGTCATCCGATTACAGATTGATGCGTTCCAGCACATGCAGCTCTTCGTACAGACAATGCAGCAGCAGGCACAGCACGCTATTGCGACTGAGGACCAGCAGCACAAGCAGGAACTCCACAAGCTCATGGCACGGTCAGCACCTGGTCCTTGGAGACCCTTTAGCTGTCTGGCGACACCGATGTTCTTCCTGAGGTTGCAGGGTCCATGCAGATGATAGGTTTCAGACAAGGCCCCTTCTGTAATTAAGAGGAATGGGGGATTTCTCATTTAGATGGTAAAAACCCCTTTGGTACACATCATTATTTACCTCATAATTTCTGTAAGCGTTATTATGATACATCAGTGTAAACAAGCTCATATTTGTCCCTGGCAGCCACTTGTGTTTTTTCCAGCACTGTGGCTCACTGACAGAAGGCATAGCTCTCATCTTTCTTTTTTCAGGAGATCCAGTCAGTAGGAAAGAAACACTTCCCGCATGCCTGGCAGATCTCTGCTTGGCAGTGTGTGCCCTTAGTACAACAGCAGTGCTTTGGGCATTCGGTGCCCAGTGTGTGATTGTCTCTTAAAATATTGTTGTATTAAAAATACATCTCATAATCTCTGTTTTCCTCCATGAGCCTGGGGTTACCGGATCTGTTGTTTCCAATTTAAAGAAGAAATTGCATAGTGTTCACTACTGAACAGATTGGATTTTTTTTTATCATTTTTAAGGGATGCATGCACTTAATTTAATTTTATGAGAATGGAAACCTGATAATAGCATCATCTTAGCTTTTTCAGCCTAACTATCCTGGAAGACACGTTAGTAATGAGTTATTTTTCTTGCACAAGGCTTGCTGGAAAACTCAGAGTATAGAAAGGACAGCTGTGTAACTGTGATATTTAGTCTGAAGGAGCAAAGTATTAAACCTTGCACAGACCTTCACAGCCACACCCTACTGCAGTGAAAATATGTTGTTTTTCTTTCCTCTGGGGGGGGATGACTTAATGGGGGGTTCTGGCCTGGGGGAAGAGCATTCAGTCTGTTTCCACTGGCTGGATGGTGGGTGTTCTCTCTAGAATTCTAGTTCATGTGGTGATAAGTATAGCTAGACAGCACATATGCTGTGTGCCTTTTATCATTACTAATTAAGTCTTTTGATGCTTTTGCTAGTTAGTTCTGAAATGCATTTTATAACTGGGGACCGAAGTTTGATCCTTACCTTGCTTCCTAGAAGTGAAACCAATACCTACTTAGCTCCACGCTTACAAGCAGGGTGTAGATGTTTTGAACCTTACGTGTTAACGCATACGCTCACTGTGTAGAAGAGGCCCACTGAGTGGGTTTACCACACAAAATACCTTTCCAACTTTGGATAAGAAGTCTGCCTCTTAAACCAGCAGACTTTGTTTTCATTCTAGGTTCTGAGTCAATAATCCCTTTGCTTAACCAGGTGTTTCCTGAAACTGGGTGAGTGGCAGCTGAACCTGCAAGGCATTAATGAGAGTACCATCCCCAAAGTCTTACAATACTACAGTGCTGCAACAGAGCATGATCGCAACTGGTACAAGGTCAGTAAGGAAAAAGGTTCCAGGCACAGTGAATCTGATCACATCCAGTAACATAAGAAAGGAGGATGGCCTGTAACCATCTGCCTTGTTACTCTGGGTAGGATATAAAAAACAAGAATGCAATTATGAGATCCTTGTTTAGAATTTTATCTGGCTGGTACAACTAGGCCACAGTTCAGTTTCTACCCCTCCTTTAGGGACTTTCTCTCCTGTCAGTTAACCATGTAGGAGAAAGGATATTCTAAATGAAAAACATTTATCTTGTATATATCGCTCAGTGTACTTGAACTAGGAAAGGACCCTTGTCACTATTTCTCCAAAGAGCCTTTGATTTCAGGGTTGTGAATTAACATTTGATGCCAGATCTTTGGGGCAGCAATCTCCTGTATCTCTTCTCATTACACCTCCCCTAGTCCTAGCATATTATTCATTTTAAGCTTTGAAAAATTAAGGAGCATGGGAATGTAATCTGATTTAATTTTTGCTCCTTTGATGCTGCAATGTCCAACATGAAGTTCTTAGCCAAGAACTCACCGTGATGTTAGGATAATAAGGCAATTAAAATTACAAGTGATTAGAGAAAGCAAAACATCGTGTTGTCTGCAGGGCATTACTTACTGCTCATCTGTGGACTCAGAAAGGTTGGATTATTATCTCTAATAATTAGAAAGTACAGGTTGTAGAAAGGGTTTCATCATCCTTATGATTTTTGTTGAAGTTCTTCTCTCCTCTTGGCAGGCCTGGCATGCCTGGGCAGTGATGAACTTTGAAGCAGTGCTTCACTATAAACATCAGAACCAGG
This sequence comes from Anser anser, assembly GCF_964211835.1. NCBI lineage: Eukaryota > Metazoa > Chordata > Aves > Anseriformes > Anatidae > Anser > Anser anser. The sequence continues at coordinate 5,312,590 of NC_139738.1, read as the reverse complement.
CCAGAGATGAGAAAAAGAAACTACGTCATGCCAGTGGAGCCAGCATCACCAGCGCCAACACCGAGGGCAGCAACAGTGAGAGTGATGCAGAGAGCACAGAGAACAGTCCCATCCCATCTCCAGTGCAGAAAAAAGTCACTGAGGTATTCGTCTTCCCTGTTTACCTTAAGAGACTGTTACTTATTTCTCAGAAATGAGAAAGGTTTATGGTAGGAAAAAGCTACTATGTAGGTTTGGTTTGTGGACGTTGTCTGTGTATATATGCTCATAGCTACAGCAAAAGCGAGGAAGTTCAGGTTAAGTCAGTCATAGGGGAAGAGGACTAAAAGTGCAAATGACCATAAGTTAGCTGTGAACGAAGAGCAAAGGCATGGAAGGCTATCCTAGGTGATGGAATGTGCTTTAACAAGTTCTCCTGTCTGAGCCCTTTGTGACAGACTTTTACTTACCAGTTATAGCAGAGTTGTAGCTTTTAGCCTTCTTTGCTGACCATAGTTTTGCCAAAAAACTGAAGTATAAAAACATTTCACAGTATGTTCCCTCCCATGCTGAAAGTTCTATATAAATACAGATCAATGTGAATATATTTTGTCAAGCAAAAAAAAATTCAGGAGCAGCATGTCCTGTGAGGAGTATAAGCAGAAGTCAGCTATAACGTGGATTAGATTTGTTTCCACTTTTAGGATTCCTGTGGATTGATATTCCTGTGTAGAACTAATGCAGCAATTTTCATTCCAAAAGGATTTATCTAAGACCCTCTTGATGTACACAGTCCCTGCTGTCCAGGGTTTCTTCCGATCCATATCTCTGTCTCGAGGAAACAACCTACAAGACACTCTCAGGTATGTAATAAAAGGAAATGAAATGTAGCTGATAAAGGCACATGGTTTAAGAATAGGTAGAATCCGTTTCTGCTGCTTATATTGTGGCTAAACTAAGTGAATGCTTAGTCCAAGCAAATACAAGTTAGGTGGATGAGCCTTTGTCCTCCTACCAGTGCTTGGTTCTTGGAAGAGGAGTTTCTTGTAAATGGGTCTGAAGTTATTTGACTGGAATGCTTGGTTATTTTTGTTGTTTCATTCCTAATGAATGTGTTTCTTCTTTTCAGGGTCCTTACTCTGTGGTTTGATTATGGTCACTGGCCTGATGTGAACGAGGCTTTGGTTGAAGGAGTCAAGGCAATCCAAATAGATACTTGGCTGCAGGTAAGGAACACAAAGCACTAAGGCAAATCACAGTTTTAGCAGGAGCTTGGGGATCTGTTACATGTTAGGCATCATGATTTTTTGCTAAATAATTCTGTAGGTGAGTGGCTAGAGCAGTGTGTTTGCAATACAATTTGTAACTGAATTAACAAGCATCTTGAATAGAGACGGGAGAAACATTCTTGCATTCATTTTTGTATCTATATGTAGACTAGTGCATAGGAATGGGAGTGAAGATTCTAAAATTGAAAATGATACGTGTCCAGTGGTGATCAAGTATAAAACAACACTGCTGCTCTGTAATCCAGACAGTGAGTCTATTTCAAGACGAATTTCTAGAATGAGTCTTGTAAAAATGACTTAATTTCTTATTTGAACATTGCACTTCCAAGACACATCTTACTTCCGTATCACTCCTATAATAGTTTTGCATGACGCTTGTCATCTCACTGAGCTGTTCTGCATTTCTGATGCTGGTTGGAATTCTGCTGTGTTATCCTCTATCTCAAAAATGAATGATGGGCCTCTATCTCCTTTAAAGACTGTGAGGTCTCTGGCAGATGGAAGAACAGCCTGTGAACTGAACACACAAGATGACAGGGATGCTTGTTTTTGCTTATCTTTACCATTAGGTTATCCCTCAGCTCATTGCAAGAATTGACACACCTCGACCATTAGTAGGACGTCTCATTCACCAGCTCCTCACAGATATTGGACGGTACCATCCCCAGGTAAGCTTTGGCTTAGAGGATGAGTTTCCATAGACTCGTAGCCAATGAAGGCATTTTCTGTATATTCTATTTCACTGAGTCTAGATACCTGCAGTGGAAGTCACAGCAGGTGAGAATTGGGGCTGTTGCAGTTCTGAGGGACTATTTCACCTCATCCCTCTTCAAATAAAAATGGAAATAATAGGTAGATGTGCCATGCAGCAGGGCAACTTCTCTCCTTCTGATAGAAAATTGGATAGCGCAGATCACCTTCTTAAATCTAATCTAATTAAGTGACTATTAAGAGGCTGCTCCAGAGATGATTTATCTGAATTCTTCCCACGGTGTGGAAAATCACAAAATGCTAAAGGCAATTTTCTGTTCTTCCTGTTTAATACATGCTCTTAAAGTCATTCTGCTATTCAGAAAATCAGTCTTCTGAGCTTTTCAGGTTGGAAGATGTCAAATAGCAAGTTCCTATCATCTCTCTCAAGAAGCAAGATTACTTTCTCTTGTCCGCCTCTAAGACTGCTATTAGTGTTTTGCTAATCTTTCCATTTATGAATCTTTTCTGTATGGTTCTAAAATGCAATTGGTTGATATCTCTTGTAGGCTTTGATCTATCCTTTGACTGTGGCCTCTAAATCCACAACCACTGCTCGCCACAACGCTGCAAATAAGATCTTGAAAAACATGTGTGAGCACAGTAACACTCTGGTACAGCAGGCAATGATGGTGAGTGCTTAGTGTACAGTGAGATGTATTGTGTTTCGGATACAACACAGAAATGATTCTTCAATGTTCATTTTGTTCAAGTAGAGATTTTGTTTTGTTTTTTCTTAATTTGGAAGTACTTTTAGTATTAATATAAATTAACGAGAATAATTTAATATAGAAAGAGCCATAATATTCAGACACTGAGATCTTCTGTCTCCTTACAAATAGAGATGGAATAGATGAAGAATCCTTGCTTCACAAAAAGGTATTTTTACTTAATGAAAAGTGGAAACAAAACAAGCATAGCATGGAAAGAGTGATTTAATTCAATTGCTAAAACTTTCTATGAATAAATGAAAAGTAATGCTTTCAGGCCATGTTACACAAATATATACAAAATTTAAAAGGCAACAAATGCAGTGAGAAAAGCCTGATGAGCTTCTTGGACAGAGAGGTATAGCAGAATTGTGGGAGTATTTGTAGCTCCCTCTAGCTGACAGCAACAAATATTTCATAACCACTAGAAAAGAAAGTAGTTTTTCATTATTAAGTTAGCATACATTCATAGTGGGTTTTTTGAGTATTTAATCTGTTTTTCTGTCCCAAAACAGGTGAGCGAAGAGCTAATCCGAGTAGCTATCCTATGGCATGAGATGTGGCATGAAGGGTTGGAAGAAGCATCTCGCCTATACTTTGGAGAAAGGAATGTCAAGGGAATGTTTGAGGTGCTGGAACCACTACATGCAATGATGGAGCGCGGGCCTCAGACTTTAAAAGAGACGTCCTTCAATCAGGTATCAGCAAATAAACTTCTGTTTGCCCTCAAAATTAGGTAGGACATCCACCTGTCCCAGATGAGTTCCAAGAACCACTGCAATCTAATAGAAAGAGGAAGGCTGAGCCTGATTATGTTAGCTGCAGATTTCATTATTTTTGTTTGTTTCTGGATCTGTATGATTCCTGGTGACTGTGGTATTACATGGGTATAACAGTGCAGATATTTAGTCAAATATCTTTGGAGTATTATGTCAGCTGGGTGTCTGGTGATGTTTGGAAAACATAACTGCTTTGCAGTTAACTCTTCTAACTCCGGTCTGCTTTGCTTTGTGATAACCACTAACGTGGATGGTAGACATGACCTCTCTCAAGTCAGCAAAAGGAATTCATTTGAGCTTGTGAGTCTGCTGTTAAAGGGTGATTCTATTCAGTTGCCTCCTATTGTGAAGTGTATTTGTGAGTAACTTTGCCTCAAAAACTCAACACCTGTCTTAGATCTGGGAATTTCAGGATCTTTAATTCCAACATGCTATAAAAATGTGGGGTCAAGTATTTGTAATGCAATTTGAAAATAGACTGTGATGCTCTATGTTGGTATTAACTGGTCTCCACCTGTTCCACTGTAGTCTGTAGAAATGTTTTTCTTGTTTTTCACTTCCACCCTAGGCCTATGGCAGAGATCTAATGGAAGCTCAGGAATGGTGCAGGAAGTACATGAAATCAGGAAATGTCAAGGACCTAACCCAGGCTTGGGATCTCTATTACCATGTGTTCAGGCGTATCTCAAAGCAGCTGCCTCAGGTGAGCGGAGAGGTACAGTTCTGTTGTGGGCCTTACAGTGCAACTTGTCAATATAAGTCTGTTTCATGTTTTCTGTTTATTTGAAATATTCAGATTCAGTATTCTGGGAATAACTGCATGTGATTTGCTCAGAAGCTGCATAAACAGCAAACTTGCAGCTTACACAGTACTGAAGTATTGACAGCTGACTTTGAACTGTTCTAGGCCCCTTGCCAGCATGAACTCTTCAGATGTTTAAATGAGTTTTAACTGAAATGCTTAGGGGGATTATATTTCATTTGGTTTTGGTAGCTCACTTCTTTGGAACTACAGTATGTGTCTCCAAAACTCTTAATGTGCCGGGATCTGGAATTGGCAGTGCCAGGAACGTATGATCCCAACCAACCCATCATCCGCATCCAGTCCATTGCACCCTCACTGCAGGTCATCACCTCCAAGCAGCGGCCCAGGAAACTAACGTTAATGGGTAAGAGGTAGCAGTTTTCACTTTGTTATTCTGATATTTAAACAAGTGTTGCTTTTAGGTTGTACTGTGTGTGTGTGTGTGTGTATATATATATATATATATATATATATCAGGTAAAACTTCTCCAACTTTTCCATTCCATGGATGCGTTTCTTAGTAGTCTGGTCAGTCTGACTGCCAGATTTCTCAGTTGTTGGGTGCACTTCTGTTTACTCTTCTGTGTTTGTTCAACAAGGATAAACTTTTGCCTATTAATTCTTCTGCAGGAAGCAATGGGCATGAGTTTGTATTCCTTCTGAAAGGTCATGAAGACCTTCGCCAAGATGAAAGAGTGATGCAACTTTTTGGGTTGGTCAACACTCTGCTAGCAAATGACCCAACTTCTCTTCGTAAAAACCTCAGGTATGTGTTAGGATAATCACTGAATGTGCTTATGAACAAGTGACATCCAACAAATATAGTTTCCAAGGAACCCTTGGCACAACCAGATGGTTTGCGATGAAATAGAAAATCTTGTAACTAAGGTGATCTGAGCACACAAAGTGCACATTTGTAGAAATCAAATTTGGAGGAAATGTATTTTGAGGGAGTTTGTTTTCTTTAATTCAAGTTGCATCTTGTGAATTGTTGTCATCTTTAAGAGAACCCCTAATTCAAGATAGCTTGAGGTCTGCCTTAGGGAGCCTAAGAGCAGTCTTTCTGACAAGGATTTTTTTTTTTGTAGTCACTAAATAGCTTGGTGAATAATCACTGGCTGCAATTCTGTACACTCTTTCAACCATGAACATACCGAACCTCACGTGCAAATTATAGGTCATTGTGGGTGACATAACATGTACCTTCTGAAAGCAGTCTTTCAGTGAAAGCCACATAAGCCATCCATTTGGATGTTCCAGGTCTGTTTCAGAAAGAAGAACATGTAGAAATGTAGCAACTGGTAGCATACAACAATTTGAGCTCTGATTCCCCATTTTTTCCTGTAGCATCCAGAGATATGCTGTTATTCCACTGTCAACAAATTCAGGCTTGATAGGTTGGGTTCCCCACTGTGACACGTTGCATGCCCTCATCCGAGACTACAGAGAGAAGAAAAAGATCCTGCTCAACATTGAACATCGCATCATGCTGAGGGTAAGGGGCAAAGCTAGCAGATTTTTTGGTACATTCTTTTAGGACCCCAGCGTGTAAGTGAAGAATAATGGTGCACATGTCTTTCATATTTTACCTGTTTTCTGATTTGTTGTTGGTACCAGTAATAAATGCAAGAATATCAGATAAGAGTTCTAAAATGCTACACAAAAAGTGAAATTGGCCATCAATGCAACTTTTTCTCCTTTTCTGTTTTAGCAGTGACCACAAGTTGTTACCATCTGGTGACTAAAATGTGTTTGGAGTTTTGCATGAATATGATATGCCTTTATAGAAGGTGCCATGTTGCTGGCATTTACAAACATTGTGACTAAGAAACAGAGCCAAAATTAGACAGACTGGAGAAACAGAACATTACTAGAAAGGTTGGAGTTGCTTGCCAAAAAGGAAAGTGTGTGCCAGCCCAGAAGACGTATTTGGAAAATGTTTTTCAAAACATTTACATCAGTAGTATTTTAATTAAATATGGCTATGGACTATTTTGTGGATGCTAAATCACTTGTTGTCCCATTTCAAATGAATTCTTCACTGTTGGGTAGTCATACTATTTTGGGAACATACTGGTCAGTCTACAAATATTTTTATCAAGTTTATCTTGAAATTATTCGTGCTTACTATGTTTCTTATAGTATAGCTAGGGATTACTGAATGATTTTTTTCAGTTACTGAATGTCACTTCTTAATTATAGATGGCTCCAGATTATGACCACCTGACTTTAATGCAGAAAGTAGAAGTATTTGAACATGCTGTCAATAACACAGCTGGTGATGACCTAGCCAAACTGCTGTGGTTGAAAAGTCCAAGCTCAGAGGTTAGTTCAGCACATGCAATCACTTGTGTTTGGCAATCAGCATTATAAGAAATTACCTTCTCTGCAGAATGTGTGAGAGGTGGGTGTATTTACACATCATAAACTCCAGATGAATCACTGCAGAATGTGTGTCCCCTGACAAGAGGCCTTATAGGACTCAGATCACAATGACTGCCAGAGTGTGGTCGAAAGCACAAGACTGGAGAATGAAGTTTCGTCTGCTGTGTATGGGGAGAGATAAGCAGGAGCCCTGGGATATATTATCATAATGGCTTAGACATCTAATTCAAGGCCACAGTATGTTTGAACCCCATCAAGCTACGGAGTGTATTGAAACCTAAATATATCACAGTTCAGCTTTGTGCAAAATGCAGTGGTTAATGTATGAGTTTAAAATACAAGCTGAAACACACAATGTGCATGACTGGCTTTTTCTTTTTTGTCTCTGTAGGTGTGGTTTGACAGAAGAACAAACTACACTCGTTCACTAGCTGTGATGTCAATGGTTGGGTACATTTTGGGCCTCGGGGACAGGTGAGTGTAATTGCAAAGGTTTCTTTTAAATGAAAGCAAAGACTGCATAGGCTTCTCAATTTGTTCCTTGGATCTGTTCTTATGATAACATCTTTCGGTGTGGATATTGCTGAGTTGTAATGACACCATCTTTCAAGACTTAATTGTGCTGCCATTATTTTCAACACTACAGTGTTGTAGGGTTTATGTTTCTTGAGTATAGATAAGAGCTTTTTTTTTTTTTCTGTTCTGAGAGGAATACACGCAGGATTACATTGAGAGCCACAAGTTCTAGTTTTGGCTTTACCTTTCAGTTATAGAATGGGAAATCTATCTCCATACTTCCTATAAAACGGAAATAGTGTTGACTCTTGCCACCAATCTTTGTGCTTATGTGTACTTTATACATATGACGTTGCATTTTTTTTGTGCGTGATAGCTGTTACAACTGCTTATATACACCCAGATTTCTGAGGAGGAAGGGCACGCTATGATCAAGCATCAGTTCTTATTCTCTGAAGTAGCAAAAAGAAATTCAAGAAGCATTTAGTGGCAGAGGTCTTCTGATTCCCCCTCCAAATGAATTCAATACACTACTTATTTTGCAGCCTGTTTTGCTTGATGGGTATTCATTCTGTGAAGCAGGAACCTCCAGTGCCATGTGTGTTCACAGCAGCTGTCATAGACACATGAATTCCCCATAAATACTCCTCAAAGGCTGCTCTAGACTGAAAACAAATGAAAGTTGATGTTGGCTTTGAGTATTACTTAAGATTATGTTTTTTTTCTGATCTGCAGTGCAGATGTTTTCTGGATTGAAGTACGTACTTTAAACAATTTGTCAAATGGAAAAAATAAAATGAACAAATATTGGATTTAGTATGTGATTTACTGTCAAAAGGGGGATGCATAATTTCCAAAATATTCCTGAGGACAATAGTTTAGAATCAAGGTCTGTAGTGCAAAAACAGCTAAATCCTCAAATGCTTTCATGAATAAGCTTTTATTCCTGAACTTAAAGACTTACAATGAAATTTTGAACTGAAAGACTTATATAATGAAATTTTAAACCTTTGAAAATTGGATTAAAACAAAATTGGAATAAGTCAACATGAATAACAGCATCTTTGTTTCTCTTAGTGAAGATTGATTCTCTTCTCTTCTCTTCTGGTGGTATCCAATTTGCATTACTTCACCTCTAACATAATTCATTACATATTTCTATACTTGAAAAAAATGAAAAAGCATAAAACAAGTAGAACTTATCCTAACTGAAAAGTAGATGTTCATATTCAAGAATTGTACTGATGGCTCTGGTCCAGTGAGTTGTTTATCTTCCATGGTGAGACAGTCTCTAACTCCTGAGAAGTAATTACAAAAATAATGTGATAGACGCACTGTCAGGAAGCTTTTCTGTTCACCCTGAGATTGAAGATCTCAGACAAGAAAGCTGTCACTGGCTGTTCTCATTCATGAAGATAAATATCATTTCAGACTGGAGCTGTGATTTACTCTGTGTTTTTTTTCTTAATGATCTGTCACTCTGCTTTTTCTCCTACTCCTTCATCAAAGACACCCTTCCAATCTGATGTTAGACAGACTGAGTGGAAAGATCCTGCATATCGACTTTGGGGACTGTTTTGAGGTAAACCTTTATATTTGAACATAAATTTTAGTAATATTTCACATTTTCTGATGGAACAGAAATCTATAAGCCAGGACAAACTGGCCTTGGAGAGTGGTCCTGGGCAAGCTGTTTGGCTCTTTTTTGAGCTTCACTTTATCTACAGTCAAAATAAAAATAGTAGATACTCTATCTCAGAGGCGTGTCTTGGTGATTAGCTAACCACTGTAGAACAAGTAAGGAAGTGCTAGCATCATTTTCCATAAAATTTTTTGGAGCAGTTTAAGCTGATGATAGGCAGTCTAGTCTGTTGCTTAACAATAGCAACATGGGCACATGTTTAGGTTTTCCTTGTTACCTAGCTAATTATCCAGCTTCTCCACAGAATTTGTTGAAACTCAAGAACAACGCTGGGACTTATTTTCTGTTTGTAATACAACCTTTGGGGTTGAAGCAAGAAGAAAAGTGTTTATTAATTCTTAAATAATATGTTTGCTACTGATTTATTAATTCTCTATCATGTGTGTAGGTTGCAATGACAAGAGAGAAGTTCCCTGAGAAGATTCCGTTTAGGTTAACGAGGATGCTGACAAATGCTATGGAGGTATACATCCCCTCTTTAATATGAAAGGAATTATTCCTCGGGAAGGTGGCACCAATTTATCTTTTTTTTTTTCTGTATTTACTGTTGTGGGTTAAACCTCTCCAGTCCTGCACAAAGGAGAGGTGTTAATATTTCAGCTGCATTTTCTGTAAGTTAAAATATCTCCTGTGGACTTCACAATACGTTACTGTGGAAAGCAGCTTTTTCATTGATGAAAAAAAGATTAAAAAAAAAAAATCCAGTTTCTCAGGCCTTCCTCAGTTTCCTTATTTCAAACAGCTATTTGTGTCAAACAAACGCAGCCAGTAGCATGGTACTTTACAACGATCATCTTGATGGCAGAAGGGAGCACAGAGGATAATGAACATGTATCGTGTTCTCCTAACGAACAGAGAATGGCAGAAGAGAATTTCAATTCAAAGCAGAAGCTGTTCCCTGCTCCCTGAAAAATAGGGTTGGAGTTGTATAGCAAACAAAGCAGCATGGTTGATTCACTTCTTTCTTTTCTGAAGGTGACAGGCCTTGATGGCAATTACAGAATCACCTGTCACACAGTGATGGAAGTCCTGCGTGAACATAAGGACAGTGTCATGGCTGTGCTTGAAGCCTTTGTGTATGATCCGTTATTGAACTGGAGGCTGATGGACAGTAAGTTATTTTGATAAAACTTTGTCAGCAGGAGACTCATCACTCTGATTCAAGTTTTATTCATACAAGAAATCCGGAGTCCTAAAACCCAGTGTCTGTTTGAGGACAGTCTGATTAAATTGTTGGTTTGCAAGTGCTATTTACTGCACATGCTTTTAGGGATTGTATTGTAAATTTAGCATGGTGGTTAAAACCCGTTTGCCCTTAAACAGATGCAGAATTTAGCGACACACAAATTTGCTGCAAAACACTCAAATCCCAGTTGATACTTTTCAACCCTTTATTTTATTGCAGCAAATACAAAGGGCAATAAGCGCTCACGAACAAGAACAGACTCCTACTCAGCCAGTCAGTCAGTAGGTGAGTAAAAACAATGTTGTGTATCGTAAATGTTTGGAGCACTTTTTTAACAGTGTACAAGGCTGGGAAGATATTTTAAGTCTTCTTTCTTTTCAAAAGTAGACAAAGAGCTTATTGTCATTAGCTTTTGGACTGGAAGTGGCGAGTTCAGTACTTTGGCTCAAAGAGCAGACGCTCTTTTACAGTTACATTAACACCCTTCTGGAGCATATAAACTGATGTAATCCAAGGAATAATTGACATCTGATAGTTATTTACTTAGCTAACAAATTTTAGCGTGCAAAACTTGGCAAGTAGTCACCTGGGTGTTGAAGATTTATTACACTGAATCTTAGGAGTTTGCTTTTGGACTACAGAATAGTGACAGCATTTCATATGGAGTGTTTTATAGATAAACATTTTTGATGTAGTTTTAAATTAATTGTGTATCACTTCGAAGTATCTTTCAAGTACACTTATACAAAATGTTCCTAAAAGTTGGATCAGGCCTTTGGGTATATTAGCAGGGGAAAAACAATGTTTGCTCCTGTGATACATTTCTGTTAGCAATAGATATGTGTAATGTGCTTTGTCACTCTTTGATCTTTTTGAAGGAGCTGGTAAAACAGTTTTATTAATGTGTCCAAAAGAATGTTACTTTACCTGCATTTGAGTTTTAAGTTTGTGTTTTTGTTTTCATGTTTTTATCAAAAGAAATGTTGGACAGTGTGGAACTGGGTGAGACAGCCCATAAGAAAACTGGGACCACAGTGCCTGAATCCATCCATTCCTTCAGTAAGTTTCTTTAAAGTTTTCACACTGATGCAGAAATTGTTCTTAAATATGGAAATTTCACCTTGATCCTGATACAGTCACCTGAGATAGGACACATACAGTTCCTCGTCAGCATAGATAAGGAATATAATTACCTGTTCTCAATTCCAAAAATGGTGACAGAAAATGGACTGGTATTTGGGTTTGTTAGCTCTCAGAATGGTATTTGGGAAGGGCAGATGTAACAGTAGGGGGAATGTATTTATTGTTTAGATGAAGTCCTAATTCTTCGGGTTTTGTTTTAACTTCTGTCTTGTAGTAGGAGACGGTCTAGTGAAGCCGGAAGCTCTAAATAAGAAAGCAATTCAAATTATCAACAGGGTTCGAGATAAACTCACTGGTGAGCATGTATTTATGTTTATGTGAGATGCACATAAAATCTGGTAAGATGGATCTGTGCTACTTTTAGTGTTCATATTTTGTGTTAATGCTTTAATTTAACATATTCTGATTAACTGCCTGTTTTCTTGGAGTTTTTTTGTTTGTTTTGTTTTGTCTAATGCCTAATGTGCTGCTGCCTGCATTTAGGAAGAAATTAGCCTGATTTGAAAAGTACAGTCCTGATTGTAGTTAAACAGACTTCATATTTTAAACATCATAGGTTGTTGATGGAAGTCAAATGTCTACTGTCCTGCTTTATAGTTGGCAGCGTTCAGTTGTAAAAATTTCAGGCTTTCAAAGTTCTATGTGAAAATACTCTCCACCTGCCAATTAATGCACTTGAAGTGATTGGGACTAGGATTCCAGCTACTAGAAAGCCACCTGTTGTTGGAAAACACTTCTTTAAATCTGTTATTTGAAGAAGATGAAAGGAAGAAACCACAATGTCAAAAACAGGACTCTCTGCCTTTAGATGTTCTCCATCTTTGGAAATTTTTGTATTTTATATACAATAAGGGAAGGGTAGTAAAAGTCCCATCAGTCCTTAACTTGCCACCCAGAAGCAATTTATGTTTGTGACCTGTGACTTCCATTTATGTTTTATCATACCTTAATTTCACAGGTCGAGACTTCTCTCATGATGAAACTCTTGATGTACCCACACAAGTAGAATTACTCATTAAGCAAGCTACTTCTCATGAGAATCTGTGCCAGTGCTACATTGGATGGTGAGTTTGTCATTTAGCTAACCTTGCAAAAATCTTCTCTGGAACGAATAACATGAGTAGAGAACAGCCAACAAAAATATCACTTCTTGTGTACTTAGTGATGTGTTAGAGCCTTCTGACATGTTGCATCTGCTCTAGCAAAATTTGCAAGCTTATGACAGACATCCCATAGACAGTCCACCAAAAGAAAGTAAATTTTTTGTTTAAGTAGTGATGGGGATTTTAGGACATTTCAACTGCAGTCAGCCTGAATATTTTAAGTGTTTGAAATAAGGCTTGTGTTGGTCACTGATTACAGCAAAGAACCACATATTCTGAAGAAAGCGTAAAATGACAGATACTTAGCTAAATCATTTGAGAGAGAGTTAATGTTGGACTGTGCTTAAGGAACAGACCTTTTTAGTTTTTTTAAGCATTAGTTTGGAAAGAAGCATGGGGATTGCTTGTCAACTTTTTCTACAATATGTCTTTAAAAAGGTACTTTGGCAATCTCAGTCCTTCTCAGTGTTGCCTTTGTGAAACTGTATGCAAGTCAGCATTACTACACTATCTTTGTTTTCTTTAGGTGTCCTTTCTGGTAACAGAAGATTCCAAAGTATCCACAGCCTTTTATTCTGGAGGCTTTTGCACTCCAATTTGTTCTTCTACAAACACAAACTGAACGTTGGACTGATATACAGCCTTTGTCAAATATTTTGAAATGTAAATGTAAAGAGTTATTGTATATTAAAAGTTGGTTTAAGCCAATTTATAGCTGCTGTTGGAAAAACACAAGCTGTCTGAAACACAACACTTGATTTGGGTTTCCAGGACAGTGAAGACTGATTGTACCGCAGATGTCTATGGCTCCACTTGGTCTTTGGGGAACTGGTGATCCATTGAATATAACTATATACGGGTTTTGACTTATTTTGCAATGTAACTAAGTCATTTGGAGATTAATTACTGCCCTTATCAGTCGTATTGATGTGACTGCAGTGAGCTCGATGCAGTTGTGCAGGAGGCTTCATTTTGTTCTGGGGCTGTGCTAGATAAGTGGAGAGGGAAGAGAAGCAGAATTTGTTTCATCCTGTTACCTTGTTTTCAAACTAGATTCTTATCCCCAAATTGAAAACTGTTTATCTGCTTATTACATTAGTGCAGGAGTCGTGTCTCAGACTAGAACAGGATTTTGGTGCAGACCTAAGAATTTAAGACCTTGAGCTGAGCAAAATCGGGTGCCTCTGTGCAGACTGATGGGTGGCAAACTGGGTGCAGGGTATAAATGAAATACCACTTGGGAGCTTCGCACAGCGTCTGGATTAAAAAGCAGTATCAGGAAATAACTAGGGCAAGTTAATAATTAGCATAGGAGGCAGAAGGGGGAGAGCTGGTCCTAACTTGAAACAGAAAATAATGGTTATTAAATGTGAGGGTGAAGATAAAGTTATGATTTATGAATAAAACATATTAAAAACAATGCACAAAATACAACAGAGTAGCCATGTTTAGATGCCATGTTGTATTTGAATATTTTTGTGCCAATAAATTACACCAAAACCTAGAAAAATATGACTGTTCTTGTTTATTCCCAAGAACCTTTTAGGCAAAGACGGGGAAGCAGAGGAAGATTTTTTTTCTAAAAGAAAAAGTTTCCTGGAACGACCGTTTCTGCAGCAGGTCAGGTGGTTGGCTAGATTTCCCTTTTGCCAGCAGCTGGAGACAGAATTAAAGTGGGCTGTCACTTGTGGGAAGAAGGGTCCCCGGGGGTCGCCCCCTTCCCCCTGAGGGGCGCTGAGGGCCCCTGAGTGCCCGCCCCCCCCTCCGCTTCCCGCCAGGGGGCGCCACAGCGGAGCCCAGGCGCCGCCTCCCCGTTGCGCATGCGCACCCCCCCCCACTCCCGCCTCTTTCCCGCCCGCCGTCGCTGTCGCGAGAGCTCCTCAACGTCGCGTGGCTGCGGGGGCAAGATGGCGGCCGCCGTTGACGGGGGGAGCGATGCGGCGGCGGCGGCGGCCGGGAGCTTGGCGGCCCGGGAGGGGAGCGGCGGTCCGGCGGACCGGGCCGGGGAGCCGGAGCCGGAGCCGGAGGCGAAGCGCGGGGAGGCGGCGCTGCCCGGTTTCGATGACGCCGACGCCTTCGTCAAGGTGTGGGGCGGGGGGGAGCGGGGCGGGTGCTGTGCACTACGGGTCCCGGCGTGCCCTGCGCGGCTCGGGCTGTGGCGGCCGGGCGGTTTGCGCGCGAGGGGGCCGCGGGGCATGCTGGGAGCTGTAGTCCCGTCCTCGGGGGCTGTGGGGCTGCCCCGCAGTCTGTGTCGTAAACGTACCGCAGCAGCCGTCTGCGTGCCTGCGGCTCCAGCGAGCGTTGTGTCCTGCCTTAAGTACCAAAACGAGCGTTGGGAGCCCGTTGTCGTTATACTTGTGTCACTTTAAAGGAATGATAGCAAGATGTCGTGAACTTAGTTGTGTGAAAAACCCCGAGGGTAACAGGTCTTAGGGCTAGTCGTGCCTCAGGCAGGCTCGGCGCGATGCGTTTCTGTCAGGTAGCCCCCGGGGTAAATGGAATAACCTGGGAAGGCGCTGACAGCGCTGTTCTTTGGTAACGGTGTTCTTGCACAGTACGCTCTGGGCACGGTGGTGGCAGCAACAAAGGCGTCCAATGGGCTCCCCCGGCCTGGCGACGAGTACGACTTCTACCGAAGCTTCCCTGGCTTCCGCGCCTACTGCGAAACGCAGGGCCACCGCCTCCTCCACTGGTAAGGGTGCGTCTGAGTCTGTGCCGCTGACAGTAGCCTCCAAACCGAAACAGAACGTAGTGTCCCCCTTTGGAAACTCCAGGCCGGTTGGAGATAAAAGGATGTTTTATGTCACTTACAAATTTTAGCTACTCTTCTAGCGGTTCGCAGTTTAAATAACAAGTTTACAGAATATTTTTCATAATGGTTTAGGTAAAGAACTATGGAGTGAGCAGAGGCTGATAAAAACATACTAGGCGATCTGTTTAGAAAGTCGGATGATTCCAAAGAAATTCATTATAACAGCACTGTATAGGTGTTTTTTCTATTCGCTGCTCACTCAACATTATATACAAGTACTGCATTTTCTTAATTTTCAAACTTCTAAGATACAGAAAGTTGGAATGAATTGGATGGTTTAGCGTTCATTTAAGTTGCTAATATCTGTGCTGTTCCCTTGCAAGCATGAGCAGGGTGATGCAATACCATGGCTGCCGCAGCCACATGAAAGATCGCAGCAAAGTAACAGAGCTGGAAGATAAATTTGATATGCTGGTTGACTCCAATGACGTCATTCTTGAAAGAGTGGTGAGCAAATTATTTCTGTATACTGTTTGTGTAAGCTATTCAGCTGTCACAGGTTTTTTTATGACATAAATCTCAGAGGTAGCACTTCTACAATTACGTTTAGTGTTTCTGTAATCTGATGACTTTTCATTTTATTTAAAAAGCTTTTCTGCATACTAGACCAGTGTTCACAGCAGCTAAAGCAGATAAGTCGTGGCCCAAAGGTAGTGAAGATAATACGTAACCTGTGAGGAGACTAAATACAGCTTGGCATCATAGCATCATAACCTGAGAATGGGTCTGTAAATTTTCTTTTTCTGGAATTTAGGGTATTTTACTGGATGAAGCAGCAGGAGTGAACAAAAACCAGCAGCCAGTCCTCCCTGCTGGGCTGCAGCTTCCACAGACTATTGTTTCCAGCTGGAACCGCAAGGTGAGGCCTCTGCACTCAGTTTGCTGTGCTGTCATAAGTTTTTGTCCTAGCGTTGATGCTACAGATTTTCCAGTGAAGTTTAGTGGTTAAATGTTTCCTCAGATTTTTTCGTGCATTCTTACTCCCTTCTGTTTTATACAAACTTGATTGTGGAATCTGTGTGCTTTCAGTTGCCAATTTAGTTTAATGCACACAACAGCTTTCCTTGTACTCGTTCTTAGGAATTCGGAGTCCTGATTCTAAGAACTTTCATTCTTAGGTTCAGAACTCTTACTGCAAAAGAGTGGCCCGGCCCACTTTTGAGTTTGAGGCATAATTTTATTCCTCTGAAAATTGGGTCAGCCTGAGTAAAAGAGATTCTAGACATCTATTAAGTCACATTAATTTTACTTGTGGTTTGCTTTCTTTTTAATAGGCAGGAGAATCCCACAAAAGAACTAAGTCTGAAACCTTCCGATTGCTTCATGCCAAGAACATCTCTCGACCACAGCTTAAGTTTCGGGAAAAGATTGACAATTCCAACACTCCCTTTGTACCTAAACTTTTTATCAAGCCAAATGCTTTAAAACCTTTGCCTGAAGGTAAGATGTTTCCCTTTTGTTTGGTAATCTGTTGGGAACATTTGACACAAATCTGTCTTCACAAGACAGGAGAGGAATCATTGACTGTAAAAATGAGTAACAGCAGATGTTGACCATTCAGATGAAGTAAGCTTCGTGGCTCTGTTGTTTATATATGTGCAGCGTAAGGGTCGGTCAACATATAACATAATTTTGTTGGTATACAGTAATTAACCTGTTCTAAACAGGTATTCTGCTGCTTCTCTTTGCCGCCATTGAACGTCCATGGTGAGAGTTCCCCTGGCACCAGGAGTTGTGTTGACTGGTCTGTTAGTCTGGCTGGTTTTACAGATAACTCTTTCTAATTACTTAAGAGCAGCAGGTGTAGGGTTAGATCTGGATTTGGTTTGGCTGCTTTATCAAAGCTGCCAGTGAAATATCCTGTCTCGACAACTTGTCGCTGCTGACGATGACTCATCCATGGTCTGCACTGATGTGGGTTGTGCTTTAGTACGTGGGAACGATTGAAAGATTTTTCTGAAGATTTTTCAATCTCCTTCCAAGCTCTCAGCAGAACCTCCTTGCAACTCACTTAACGACAGCCTGATAAAACCTAGTAACTGAACTATCATTGGAGGCGCAGACAGAAATCTTGTTGGCAGCTAAAGCTGCAGGTCTAAATTACTAAGTTTTTGATAGCTCGTGATTTTAATGGGATCCTGTGATGGGTGGAGGGGAGAGAGTAGTAGTAGGCAGAGAATGTTGTGTGTGGGACCCAGTCCAGTTGTTCCATATTGGTTGTTCAGCCCTCACAAAAAGTGGACGGGAACGAAAGGAGCGCCCTGAAGACTTGGATGTACCAGCTGCTTTGGCAGACTTCATACACCAGCAGAGGACGCAGCAAACTGAGCAAGACATGTAAGAAATTAAACTGACAGCAAGGTGCTTGGAGTGCATTGATGAACATGCACTTCTACGGTCCCTTTGTGCTGATGGCATTTATGTGTAACAGCTCTGCATGTGTCTGTGTCTGCACACTGCGTTGCGTGTGATTCGCTTTAGTCAACTGCAGTTATTTTAAACCTGTCCTTAACAAGAGACAAAATTTCTACTCGCTGTGGAAACTACCAGAGCTCTCAAAGTCTCTGTGCACTGGCTTCATAAAGATGACTGAAGTTTAGTCCGTGCCTATTTTCCTAATTTCCACAGGTTTGCTCACCCTTACCAGTACGAACTGGAGCATTTTTCTCCACCAGATGGAGTTCTCAAGAAACCAGAGCCCCAGGTTGGTGCCCACGTTAATTTACTAGCAGATGCAGTAAGTTTGCAGCTGGCCATAATTGACAAATTTTAGAATTGATGGTGGAGGTCAGGGGTGGGAATTGACAGAGAACATACCGTTCCTAATAATTTGCTCTGCCAGATGTACAGGCCCATCAAGGAAACACCCTGTCATTTTGTCACCACACTGGATGAGCTGGTAGAACTAAATGAAAAGCTTATGAACTGTAAAGAATTTGCCCTGGACTTAGAGGTAATTAATTTGCCTTTTTTGTTTAAAAGTTACGTGTATGCTGTTAAAGCCTAAGAGACCATTATGTTCTTCCTGGTTTTGAGTCTTCTCTTTATCCTGCTATTAGTGTTCTTTTATATGTATTTACTTTGTCGTTCTAACCTATCAGATATTGTCTAGGAGGCTGAATCAGACTGTAGCAATATTTTAATGATAGCAACAGCTGCATATTTCATACTGAATTTAATCTTTTTTAAATTCTGCCCGTGCTGCTTTTTGTCATGCTAGTGCCTGCAAAGAGAAAAGTTGTTCATCTGATTGTCTTTTGCTTTGCGAAGTCCTCTGTTAATGTTTCTTCCTTCATTTGGGGTGCTGTATGTTTTGTAGTATTACTTATGTGGTGAAAGTAACATCTCTCTCCTGTGTTTTTCAGCACCATTCCTACAGGAGCTTCCTGGGCTTGACATGCCTGATGCAGATTTCCACCCGAACAGAAGACTTCATTATTGACACGCTGGAGTTGCGCAGTGACATGAACATTCTCAATGAGACTTTCACAGACCCTGCAATTGTGAAGGTCAGCTGCCAAATTCACCAGAATTCCTTGTGGGGTTTTTTGATTGTTTGAACTTTATTGTCATTGCAAGCACACTGTATGCTCTGTCTTGGTCTCTTGGCTTTCATTATAATTTGTTCATGTGCCTGTTTCCTTGATGCAAGAGGGAAATTACTTGCTGAGCGCACTCATTTAGTTGTCCTGCACTTAATGCTGAAGGTCAGAGAAAAAAGCAATCTGGTCCAAGACACATGAATATGAAACCACAGCACTAACAGACTAGAGAATAAATGTTCTTCATATCATTCTCAATTTCTTTTGGTTTTCAAGGTCCTTCATGGTGCTGATTCAGATGTGGAATGGCTGCAAAAAGACTTTGGCCTGTACTTGGTGAACATGTTTGATACTCACCAAGCTGCTCGTCTTCTCAATCTCGGCAAGCACTCTTTGGACCACTTGCTGAAGCTGTATTGCAATGTGGATGCTGACAAGCAGTACCAGTTGGCTGACTGGAGGATACGGTAAGAACTGACCCCTTAGATGTGCTGCAGCTACAAGGCAGCACTTGTTTGAATTTTAGGGCAGAAGCATATTTCTAGTTGCAAGCCCCACAGTTGTAGGTTAATCTCAAAGTGAACAAGCACAGCATTTATCTGGAAGTGCTGGAAGTTCTCCTGAGTGTTACATTTTCATATGTTTCTTCAGAAATTGAATTATTTGGGGTAAATGAGGGAGGATTGTTTAATAAAAAGCTCCTGGAAGCTTGCTGCTTAGGAACAGCACTGAACCGCTGCAGTGGTACAGAGAAAGTCAGTATTTGTCTTCTCAAGAGTCCCCCAAAAATGATCAGTCACCCAAAGTAGATAGAGCAGTGTGCAGTTAGAGCAGTGAGCCTGGCTGTGGGGATGGACTTTGCACACCACAGAGGTCCCAGATTTAGTTTATGTAGGCTCTGCAGAGAGAAAGAAGTTGTGACAAATACCACAGCAGGCAGTTCTGCCATCTGACTTAGCTACACAGCATCCAGCATCTGAACAAGATGTCATTGGGATAGGAGAGTGCACAGCACGTTGCTGCTGTTGCCCAACAAGTTCTTCAGGACAGAAGCAGAAGAATTTCCATATTAGTTCTTAGCATGCTTCAGATGCAGTTTGCCCTAATGTGCTCTGCAAAGAGAAGATGATTGTTTGGGGCAACTGAAATGCATTAGTATAATTTTGGCTCTTTTTCTAGCCCTTTGCCAGAAGAAATGATTCAGTATGCCCGTGATGACACTCACTACTTACTCTACATTTACGATAAAGTGAGGGAGGCACTATGGGAGAGAGGGAACGAGCAGCCCACTCAGCTCCAGATTGTGTGGCAACGCAGCAGAGACATCTGCCTGAAGGTAAAGCTTCAGCTTGTTGGATTACCTGGATCAGAATACGGGCTTACTAGGGCATAAAGTCCTTCGCCTCTTTCTACATCTGTTGCATAGACTCATTTTCAGTCGTGTCGTGTACCCTGCCTCCCCCCCACCCCATATCTGCATGACTGAAATCAGCTGTATAAATTCACACTGTTATATGCTGTCACTTGTTTCGCTAGCCAAAATCCTTGGGTTCAGATTCCCTCTTGCTATTTTTTGAATGCTGGCACACCTTGGCCTCCTGATGCTTTCAGGTGTGCCTTTCCCCAGGGAGATGGTGCATTTCCAGTTCTGCTGGACATTTCCTAAAACTTCAAAGCCTTGGTGGAGTTGCATTACGAGGCAATTACATTGCATGTGTGGAAAGTACCAACTCCAGGATACATTATACCTGAGTTTACTCAGTCCCCTTACATCTGCATGACGTTCTGTCCTGATGAAGCAAGGCAGCCTAGAAAGCACTGGTTTGATAACAAGTGTTTCTTTTTCTCAACAAGTGTTCTTTTTTTCAACAAGTGTTTCTTTTTTTCCTATCCAGAAATACATCAAGCCCCTCTTTTCAGATGAATCCTATCTTGAACTGTACAGGAGGCAGAAAAAACATCTCAACACACAGCAGCTAGCAGCATTTAGGTTGCTGTTTGCATGGAGAGACAAGACGGCACGTCAGGAGGATGAGAGTACAGGGTAGGAAGTTATTTGTTACGAATACTGGCTTAAATGAGTCTATTGGATTGTGCAACCATCCCCGAGAGGGGACCATTCTGTTACATAATGGAAATTAGTGTACTGAATCAGACAACTTTTTACATTTAGAACTGAAGTCCTGTTATGATAGCACTAAATTCTTCTGGGTGTGTAGATCTGCCCTGCTTAATTTCTTCTTAAATGATTTCATCTCTTCAGACATTGTGAAATGGGGTAGAGTTGTGCAGTTTGAAGGTAATTTTTCACTTACATTCACACTGCCTCTTTGTGTTGTAGATACGTGTTACCAAATCATATGTTATTGAAGATAGCAGAGGAGCTGCCCAAGTAAGTTTTGCTCATCCTTGAAGAGTCTCACTTGATTTTAATACCCAGCAAGGTGTTTCCTAGTGTGTAATTACTTCTGCAGTTGGTCCCTTTCTTCCAGCTGACAGTACTGCTTTTCTCTGTAGTTCTTCAGTTTGCAAGAGAAATAAATTGCAGTATTCCTTCAGAAGCCTCCAGAATTCTGGGATATACATCTCTGTGATTTTATTCCACTAATAAAACACATTCCTTTGCATTGCGTTATGTCACACATTGCCCCACCCCACCCTGAGATTCCTACAGTATTACAGAGCAAGTAAGAGTTCCCCTATAACATCTGTTTTTGTCAGCTCTCAAAGGGAGCTGAGTGGGGGCAGATCCCTTTCAACACCTACTTTTATGCAACATTTTCCTCAAACACTTGGCACTCATCATCTAGCGTTCCATGCTTGAGAATGATAAAAATGCATCCTTAAATGCAAGTCCACTGCCAGCTTCCATAGAGGAATGCTGAACAAGGAACAAAATGAAGATGAGGGCAGACAGACCACAGAAAAGAGTGGAGAGCTGCATTAACAGTTTCTCCTTACCTGCACAAACTGAGTACAGAAAAATTTTCATCTTGGAGAACGAACTCTGACAGATTAATCTAACTTGTCCTGTCGCAGTCAGGCCTGTGGTTATATCTGGTTGCGCATCCTTTGAATGCAAATGCTTAACATCAGCCATAAATACAGCACACTGAATTTTTCTCATCTCTCTTTAGAGAACCCCAGGGCATCATTGCTTGCTGTAATCCAGTCCCACCACTAGTTCGCCAGCAGATTAATGAATTGCATCTTCTCATTCAGCAGGCCCGAGAGATGCCGCTTCTCAAGGTAGGAGTAGCTTGTATCACACAAGAGAGTCATCACTTGCTTTCCATAAGCCAGGTACTAGAGCTAAATGGTGACCTGTGGTGCTGAGTTGTGTGCTGAAGTTTGCTTGAATTGAGTATAGTGTTCTGTAGTGGAGCAGAAAGATACATGGCAGATTTTTCCTGCCCATCTGTTGTCTGATGTGTACTGGCTTAGACATGGTGTAGTTCCTTGGAAAGCTAGAGCAGGACAAGAACAGGCACTACTTGAACGGGGTGCAGTTGCCCGTACAGTGCCATATCCTTACATTGCACATTTACCTGTGTGAGGAAGAAATGGACCTTGTGGAATTAGTAGGCTGTATAAATGGGTTCATAAATCTTTTTCCACTATGGTGAAGCAAACAAACAAACAAACCAACACTTATATTCATTAGATAAAACCCATCATCAGCATGTAGATATTAGTATGGTCTTCTTCCTTTGATGAAACAAAACCATTTGTGAGCATGAACGTGTGCTTTCTGTGTGAGGCGTTTAAATGCATCCATATGCAGCAAAAGAAGAAATAAATTAATTTTAGCTTGTAATAAATGTATTGAAAACGTAGTGAGGAGGCTAACCTAGAAGAAATAGATCAGGTGCAGTTAACTGATTATGTTTCTCTCCCATTCTAGTCGGAGATTGCTTTGACAGTCAAGAAGAGGGCACCTCTGTCCAACCCGGAGGTAGTGTTTGCATAATATTTGTTACCTGATGTCTCAAGCATTAAACTCAAATAAAAAAAAACATAGCAAAATTTTACCTTCTAGTAAATTCTTTATTCTAATCCATTTTACAGGTCCCTCTACTTTAGCTTAATGTTTATTTTCTGTGCTAGACTCGTAACATTACCAGCTGTAAATTGGTATTTTACAAACCATCACAACAACAGCACTTAAGGCTTCATCAGCAAACACTCTAGATGCTGGGCAGTTGCATGTGTGTCAGCCTATATTGATAGATCTTTAAGAAGGGAAGTCTCAGATGAGTTTCTAAGGCTGCCTCATTTATTCTCCTGTTTATGAAGTAAAGCATCTCTGTTAGCCTGTGGGTATTTGCACAGATACGCTTTTGATGCCAGATGTAATGTGCTCTGGCAGGTGAGTTATACTAAAAATACTCAGTCTCTGAATTTCACCCTTTTCTTTGAACTTTAAGTATCTGTGCAGTATCTGAAAACACATACGGGTTCATAGGGTAGTGTACTAATGGTGTTTGCAATGTGAATCTTTCTGCAGAGGCTGGAGAATACCTTCTTTGGACCACATGACAGTTCCCGTATTCCTATGGATGATTTTCAGAACAACTCCGCATTGGGTAATTTGGACTTAACATACAAACTGTGATAATAATGACATGGTATGGCTTTGATATGGGGAAATAAGCAGCAGTGAGGATACTTTCAGTGAATCTTGTTACACAAAGAGCAGTATAATATACAAGTATCTAATAAAAAAATCTTTTTTTTTTTTATGTAGAGTCTGCACCGGTCTTGGAACATGATTCTCTCTTTTCAGACAGTGAGAGAACAATGAATATTCAGGGTGGCCAGCCAGAGTCAACATGCCTCGTTGCTACTGCTACTGTCAGCATATTCAGTGTAAGCAACGTCTGTGATACTGTCAGTGTTTTAAGTATAGGAAAACATACTTAATAATCTGGTAAAACTGTGTAGTAGTGTTGCAAGAAATAGTAAGGTAAGACATGCATAGGTACTGGCAGGTACTAGCTTCCTGTCAAGCATATGGCATAACCAAGATAATTGGGTGAGGAGGCCAGCAAATTAATTAAACCTCTACAGAGGATTACTGCCATCACTGGAGTTTCAGATAAAGTGAGAAATACTGTGCCTGTAATGGCAGTAGCCAAAGCTAAAAATTAATGTCTCTTCTCTCTTTGTTTTTTGTTTTTTTTTTAAGGAATGCGATGAAGATGACGGAAATGAGAAAGTTTTAACAACTGCACAGCAGAAAGCTCAACGTATAATGGAGTCCTTTGAAAATCCATTTAGAATGGTAAAATTCAAATTCAAAATTGGGTAAAACCCAGTGTGTATTTGTAATGGTACTGATAAACCACCCTGTGTGGAGGATGCTCTGAGCTGTTTTTCCAGCCTACATGAAAGATCTTGATATAGCATTAGTTGCTGCTTTCTTACTGGAATTGGGAGATTGCCCTTTGAAAGCATAAACATGTGGTTTTGTTTTCAAAACATGTTGAATTGCCTCTTAGATATGTCTTTCTATGTCGTAAACAGACCTCTCCTTTTTTTTAATCGAGGTTGAGGTTTCTTTAATTTGCATCACATTTTCATCTCTGTGCCTGAAGTTAGTGAGCTGATTTTATTCTTCTAATGAATGAAACGAGAACAATAGAATACTTTGCTAGAGATTGGGAGTGGCAGATTATTAGGAAGTAGTATCAAAACAACTGTTTTCTGGTGTATGTTTGGGGTTGGTTTGTTTGATTTTTTTGGGTTTGTGGTGGTTTTTTTTACGTTGATTGGTTGTATTTTCTTTAATGTTTCGTTGGCTATAGCTGTGGTAATGACTTTTTCCAAAAGATTCTCTTTCTGTAGAATGCTTCTTGCTTCTTGAATATGAACCCTTTGATGTGGAACATTTTAAGTAGCATTGTAGCAATGAGCTTATGAGCACTAATGTCACATGCTGTATTTAAAGAAAAATTTTTTTTTCCTCTCTACAGTACTTACCTTCAGAACAGAATCCTGCCTATGTCTCACAGTCTGCAAAGTTTGATCCGTCATCAAAAATTTATGAAGTAAGACTAATTTTAAAATTTCCTGCCAAGTACTACAAAAGAAACAAACAAGTAGATTATTTTCCTTTGGGAACCTCAGCAATTTTTTTTTCTTGAGTTCTTCTTAGAAAAAAGAATAAGTTTTGAGAAACTTAATGTGTTTCTGAATCAGTGGTTCATCGTTTCTATAGCATTCATATTCCTCAAAGAACCTAGAACTGGAGACCTTCCACTCTGCAGTCCCTGTCTGTCAAAGCTACAAACTACTACTGAAGCCTGTATCTGCCTTTGTTCTCATTGGGCTTGTTTGTAGCTCAAGAACTTTTAAAGCACATGGTTTTACTTTACATGGTGCAGCAGATCTTAATCTCTTTTACAATCCAATTTGATCTTCTGTACTTCTTAATGAAGACCAGCATGTGGTAGCAGGTTTATAAACTCCCTCTTGCCATAAAACTTCAAAGAAAATGATCCCAGGTAATTTTTTTCATCGTAGATCAGCAATCGATGGAAGTTGATGAGTCAGACACAAGTACAGAAGGAGTCCAAGGAAGAAATAAAAAAGAAAGCAGCCCAGCAGTCAGGTAAAGCCATTCTTCCGCTCCTCAATGTGTTGGCTAGCATGCTTTTTCACAATACATTTAGGTTGTTTCTCAGTCATAAGAATACCTTAGGTGATGGATTTTCTAATGGATGAGATTGTTTGACAGAGATTTCTCAAACCTCATGTGTAATTTACTTCTGCTTTTTACAGTAATGCTTGTTTGTTTCCCTAGCTGATCGTGACCAGGCACAGAAGGCGTATAAAGAGGCTACAGAAAACATTGTGTCTGTTCGTCAGCAAGCTATGGTATGTCACTGAATTCCATACTTCCGGCCTTTGCCTTTTTTATCTTCTTAACATAGTTCAGAATGAAACCCCAAGCTCCCTATTACTCTGAAACATTGCCCGAGTTGAAAGCAGCTGATTCCAGGTGACCCGAATGACGGCCTTGATTGGCAGGCAGTCTGTGGTTCTGCCCTATGTATAGCAGCAGGCCCCTAGCAGCTGCGCTGTGCAAATCTTTGCATCCCTCCGTGTCTTCAGAAGGGAATGTGTTCCACTGCTGCACCTCAGTGCTCCTTCCTTGCCTAGGTTCCCCAAGATCTGTCTGTGCAGTGACAACAGATCTCAGCCTCTAGGATCCTGTGAAATGACAACTTGTTTTTTTGCCTGAAAAGCCCCTGCTCTGAGGACAGGGAGGGAGCAGTTCAGACCCAAAGAAGAACACGGTGCTTTCTTCCTGCACTATTACTGCCACAGACAGCCCCAGCTGTCACTGGAGCCTGGGTCCACTGACAGTTCACCTGCATGCTGGTGTTCATGCCTTCACAGAGATGTTTCATTCTCTTGAACTTGTTCTTTTTTCCATTCCATGGGTTGCTTTCACAGCAGGAACAGGCTAATAAGAAGAGAGAGAGGGTCATCAGTGAAACGGGAACAGAACTGCCAAAACAAGAGAAGAAACGGCCAAGAGCCTCCCAGCAACCAGAGGAGCTGGAAGCACCGAAGCAGTTTACCCCCTTTGATTACAGCAAGTCCAACTTCAAAGTGTTTGCGGGTAAGATCTGGATCTCTTGCTAGAGTGCTGCAGGCTGTGGAAAATGTTGTGAGCTGAGAAGGCTGTATGTGAACACAGATGCCAAGGCATTACAAACTTCCAATGCACTTACCTTACGGTGGGGAAATATTGAAAGAAATTTACCTGGGAAATCAACAGTTTAGCATTCTTTTTCTGGTTTGGAAACAAAAATCTTGAAACAGTTGGCTGAGGGGATTGTGGGTTCACTGCTTGCTTCTCTGCTCTGCAGAGAAAAGTCATTGGTTTAATTGGACCCAGGGAACTAGGAGGCAAAGGAGATTTGACTCCTTTGTAATAAGCATCCGTTCAGAGGCTTCTTACGCCCTTCAGAGACTGTTCTGGATTTCAGCATGGGAGACTGCAGTGAAACCACCTTATCATCAGAGGAAAACCGTGGATTGTACTGTTCTTTCTGGAAATGTTTAGTGATAGTTCCTCTCTTCTTTCCCATAGGAAGCAGCAAATCGAAGCAGTCGGCACAGTTTGATCCCGCTAAACAAGCTTACACAGGCAAGGTACAGACATGTCATGAAAGAAGGAACGGAAATGTTGATGATATTGTGTACCCAGGTGGGGAGTTGTTGGGAAAGGTAGCGGACTTTTTCAGGATCTGCAGAATGTTCTCTAACAGCACTTTGTACTGAGGTGCAGCTTCCAATCACAAATTCACGCCTTGTGTTATAGCCTGTTCCCGTTCAGGAAGAGCTCTCTCAGAGCCCCACAGACTCTTCCGTTGTTTCTTCCTTTTATGCGCTGATCACAGCTACGCCCCCCTGCGTAACAGGCACACTGCTTAGACCACAGCACACCACCACAAATTCCCAGTACGAAATTCAAGGCACTCTCCAAAATCTCAAAGTCACTCCAGTCACCCCAAGCCTTGGCAGGTCCAGGTGTTGCCTGCATTCTCCACCAAGTGATATTTTTTGTGTGTAATTTAATTGCTAATTAACACAAACTTCTGATTGGGAGATTGAAGAGAAGAACAGCCAAATACATATTTAGGGAAACACTTCCACTTGCCTGTGACCAGCATGGGGCAGTTCTTGCCCCCTCCTCTCCCCACAGGTCGCTCTGGCAGGCCTGGGTTACTATATCCTGCGCAGTGCTCACGTATGGAGCGTTTGGGTGCTGATGCATGATGTCAGTGGGCATTCAAGCATGAAGCAATAGGTGCCCATCTGTCAACTCATTGGGTGCTCAGGTGTTCATTAAGTTCTGAAGCTCATTTCTCATATTTCAGCCTCTTTCCTGTACTTTCTGCCTTCTGTATTTAATTGAAAGGCAAATGGTACCAGGAAGCCTCTTGGATACTCATTAAAAATATTTTTTAGAAGTAAAACAGGTTTATGCCTGATAGTGTGTAAAATACAGTTTCCTGCAGTCTCTGCTGTGTCGGTTGAAACTTGTTTCAGAAAGGGGGGGCAGAGGGGAGCAACTGAGCAGTGAATCTGGGAGAAGGTTTTAGACCTGTATGGATTGCTCTGTATAGATGGGTAAACGGATACCGTGGCTCACATGTCGTGGTTAGACCAGCAAAACAGCATTTATTCAGGTGCATTCAGTGCGAGTGCATGAAGTCCTAAAACAAAGCTCAGAGTGTAAACAAGCAGTGTTCCTTGAAGTAGGAGGGACCTAACAGGACACGTATCACGTGGAATATACTGCATTTGGCAGCTACCTCACTGTGTTGGTTTTTTTTCTTCCATGCAGAAATCTGCTGGAGCTAACAAACTTCAACAGTCAGCTGGAAACCGAAGCATGTCCTACCTGGCAGGGAAGGCTGACAGGTGTGTCATCAGCCTCCTCTCATCACGCGTGGAGTGTTTTTACTCCTGTGCCCCAGAGCCATGGGCAAAACGTAGCTATTGTCCTCTGCTGCTGTGGGAGCTTAAGCACATTTTATGGGAAGCGGTTGCATAACACTTACTTATGTTATTTTCGCAGCTTGACGTCAGTTTAAAGGAAAAAAGAAAAGGCTTAGTCAGGCTTAATGCAAATAAAGGAGAATTCTGGGTGGAAGGTTTGAAATAGTGATCTAAAAGTTTGTGTTAATAGATGTGGGAGTCGCTTTCTTTGGCCACAAAGATAGGCAGAGGTGGGGAGAACATTTGTCTAGCTTGGGAAGACAAATAACAGCACTGCCAAATGTGAATGTTCTTGTTCTGAATATACTTACTGTGTAGCTTCCTGGGCTTGATTCTTGTGAATTATTTAGCCAAAAAAGAGCAATGCTATGTAAGGGCAGCCTTAGAAGCAGAAAGGTTCTTCATCATGACCCTTTCTCAAAAGAATCATTGAAAGCTAGCATAGATTTTTCAATCTTGAGTGAATGTAAAGCAAGAGTTAAATCTTCTGTAACTCTCTTTTGTAGGGGTTCCAGACACCACTGGCCGAAGAGATAGTCCTTGTTACGAGACCTGTGGGAGTTGCTGCTGAACAGAACAATAGTCAGAAGTACTGTCACCATGGAAAGGCAAATATTGGTCACTGAGCAGTTTTTGTACAGAAATCTTTTTAAGCCCATTAAAATCCTTTTTTTCCTAAAGGATAAACATCTCAGTTGGTTTGGCTTTTATTCACGTTGTTTTTTTCTAATTATACTCGCAATGTTGCGTTGTTTCTAATTTTGAAAGTTTATCCTGTGTCCTCAAATACAGTTAGGCTAAACTTGTCAGTGCTTGGAGTTGCTTGAAGTTCAGAACCAGCACATCAGTGGAGTATGGAGGAATCCCTTGGCATCTCTAAAGCCAGCACAAAAATAATTGAGAGATTCAGTAGATGTGACTCAAACCCCAGCAGTCCAGAGGAAGAAATAAAGCCAGGCTCTTTTATGTTAGACCTTGCTTACGAATTGAACGACACAGCTCATCTTTTACAAGACAAGACAATACCAAAAATGAGTGTATTTTCCTGACAGTATTTGTATTTTTAAGCAAAGATTTTTAAGAAGAGGGGAAGTGCTCAGGTACTTCTTGGATCAGACGTGGTAGTTACTTTTTCATCATAATGACGTAGACAGAAAGCAATGCCTTTAGGTAGAAAAGGTAAAGACACTGTACAATACTGGCTTGGGGAAAGCCAGTAGGGTTCTGTATTGCAACTGAATCTCACTACAGCCATAGTAATGTTTCATAGTTTTAAATACCCAGAGCGAGTTACCCTAATGTCTTTGTAGAAAGAGTCTCAGACTGTAAAGTGATTCAAGGATGGCAGAGTTCACTCTAAGCAACTGAAGACAACTGAAAGCCTCTTGTGAAAGAGGTAAACAAGGTAAACAACATTGCCGTTTTGGAGCTGGATGAACCGAAGGTTAGAGCTGATGTAACTGTGCTTGAAGTTGTATTAGATCAGTGGCAGAGCTGCATCCTGGATTGCTGTTCACTGCTCTGATGAATGTTCACTGCTCTGATGAATGGAACTTGCTGTCTTTCCCAAAGGCTTTATCTTTGCTCTGTGATTTCCATTTCTGCCTGAAGATTTTCCATTGCATGCTCATGTGTTTTGGCAGTTACCATTATTTCTCTGTTATGTTAGGATAGGTGCAAGGACTGAGTGGGTAGTGGTAAAAACTTGCTTCTGCATTCCTAACCTGAGGGCTGCATTTTAAAAGACCTGTCAGGAGGTTTGGTTTTTTGTTTGCTTGTTTTCAGTCGTTTCCAATATCTCTGGTGAGTAGGGAGTGGAAGGAACAGAGGAGGTTTATTCTCCTTATGTACCTTAGTGTGAAGAGTGCCAGCTGAGCAGCATGGTAATGTCGAGACAGAGTCCCTTTCTGCTCATAAAATCTGGCTGAATGGCTGAATACTGAAGAATGTCTCTGAAAAGAGGCAGTTGAATAGAAATTTCTTGAAGTGCATTTGCAGGGATTTGACAGTTCCCCTTCTTGTCAGCTTTATGACTTCTGATACTTTGATAATTGAAGAATGAGTAAAACTTTCTGAAAGCCCCATTGGCTGCAGACATACTGAAAGTACTTGGTTTCTTTAAGTTTTCTATTTACAGTTCTGTGCAAGGTAACGTTTCAAGGATGATCTTAAATGGAAAACAGAATATGGCTGAAATTATCTATAGAGGGGTGCTGCCAGAGCAGCATTGAAATGTTTTCAATTAAAATGTTTTCAATGGCAGTGACTAGGGTACACCTATGGAGCGTGTGGAGTTGCAGCGCGTGGGGTCCTACCCTCTCTTGTATCAGCATGCTGTCGCTCAGGATCACTGAAAAACCTGATTGAGCTCTTGGTATACCCGTGGTGAATTTCTCCCCCATCCTGCTCCTCGCAGCCCGGGCGCTGTTTTGTAAAGCTTCTGCCTGCCCGCGAGCAGCAGGAGGGGAGCCCCTTTCACCCATAAAAGCCTTTTCCCCCAAAACCGCTCCTTCGTTTGCCTCTTTCCCCTCCCTGGAGCTCGGCTCCCCCCGGCCTGCAGCTCCGCCGCCGGCTCCCGGGAGGGGGGGGGGGGGGCGCAGCCCCACGTGGCCGCGGGGCGCCGGCCTCCCTACCCTGCTGCTGCTGCTGCTGGCGGTGCTGGCGCTGCCGGCGCTGCTGCCGCTGCACCCACTGCTCTCGCTCCTGACGTCACGGCCGCCCCGAGCCAATGGGCGGCCGGCGGCTCGCGGCCCGCCAATGGGGCGGCGGCGGCGGCGCGCGCTGGCGGCCGGGGCCGGGGCGGCGCGTGGGGGGCCCTGCGCTGCGCCCCGCTCCGCGCCCCGGGCTCAGGCGGCGGCGGCGGCGGCGCAGGTGCCCGGCGGGGGGGGGGCGGCGGCGGGGCCGGGGCCGGGCTCGGGCTCGGTCTCGGTTCCCGGCGGGATGGAGCAGGGAGCGACGGCGCTGATCCGCGAGGGCTGGTTCCGCGAGACGTGCCGGCTGTGGCCGGGGCAGGCCATGTCGCTGCAGGTGGAGGAGCTGCTGCACCACCAGCGCTCCCGCTACCAGGAGATCCTCGTCTTCCGCAGGTAGCGGGGGCGGCCCGCGGGGGGGAGCGGCGGAGGCCGGCGCCATGCGGCGGGGCCTGGCGGGGCCGGGGGTTGGGGGGGAGCGGAGGCGGGGGGGAAGCGCGGCTCCGGGCCCGCGGCGCGGCCCCGGCTCCAAGCCCGCTCCCCCGCTCTGCCCAGCACCACCTACGGCAACGTCCTGGTCCTGGACGGGGTGATCCAGTGCACGGAGCGGGACGAGTTCTCCTATCAGGAAATGATCGCCAACCTGCCCCTCTGCAGCCACCCCGACCCCCGCAAGGTGAGTCCTCCCCGGGGCCGGCCTCGGCGCCCCCCGTTCCCCTTTTCCCTCCGCTCCTCCTGGGGTCTGCGAGCGAGCCGTGCCCGCAGACTGGCCCCGTCCTCCCCGCTGCCTCGGCGAAATTTCAGCGTGGAGCAAGGCCACGGGAGCACCCACGCTCAGCACAGCCTCCCAGGCAGGCTGCGTGGCCCCCCGCTGCTGCACGCACCCGCACCAGGGTGGGACGAGCCCGAGTGGCGCTGGGCTCCCGGCCGTGGGCCACGCTGCGAGAGCTGCGCCCCGTCTCAGCTCGCTGACGCCCCCGTTTCTCCCCTCTCCTTGTCCCAGGTGCTAATCATCGGTGGCGGCGACGGGGGAGTGCTGCGAGAGGTGGTGAAGCACCCAACGGTGGAGTCCGTGGTGCAGTGCGAGATCGATGAGGTGCGTTGGGCTGCGAGCTGCCTGGAGCTGCCCCGGGGCTTCGCTCAGACGCGCAGGCTGCCGAGCAAAAAGCAGCCGTACTTCTCAGCATCCGCGGAGCTGCTGCTGCTTCACCTGCTGTCCCTTGTCAGTAACGAGCGTGTTTGCTAACGGTTCTGCTGGCACGACACTGACAGCGCCACCTCTTTGCCTTGCGAGTCATCTACGTGGCAGCTGGCTGCCTCTCATGTGCTCTCTCTCACACACGTACGGTAGAGGCCCTTCCAGGCCAGCGTGGGCCGAGCGTGGGATCTGGGGACTTGTGCTCTGGAGAAGGGGAGCTCTGGCATTGTGAAGGTGCTGCTTTTCCCCTTCCCCTGCCGCAGAACAGCGCTTCTCCTGCCAGAGGAATAGTCTCTTTGTTCGACAGCCTCCTTCCACTGAAAGCAGGAAATAAGCGGGGGGTATTTGTTTCCGTGACAGATGGGCTGCTTGTCCTCGGTCAGTTTGTTCTGATATTTTCCTTTATTAGAAAGTTTTGCTGTCTCCCTGAAGCAAGGCTGCGTTAGGAGTGGGAATTGCTGCTGTATGAGCCTCTGTACCCTGTCTGTCAAACTACGTAGACGTACGTGCTTGGTTTTGAACGAGCACGGCCTGACACCGGCGTTTTTTTGTCTCTGCCAGCTGTGAGAAGCTGGTAGTGTTCGGTGCAGTTGCTGGGCCTTGAGCCATTGCTGTCTTACACGTGGCTCGTAGGGGTTTCAAAGGGAAAACCATTTCACGAGGTCATGGATTACGACTGTGAAGTAGAGGTGGGGATGTTTCTCACATCTCATCCAGAAACCTGCTGCTGTGGTCTTAATTTTAAAAAAAAAGTCTTCAGTTGAGATCACCTCTGTCCGTGATGTCCCCAGGGAAAGCGAGCACAGAGCAGTCAGATCTGCAATCAGATTCTCGTAGTTCCTCAGGGAGCTTTTGAAGCTGCGAGTTCCTCTTGTTGAGTTTGGCACAGGCAGACAAACAGTGTCACTGAACCCTGAGGCCGTAGGAAAGGGCTGAGTGTAGTGTGTTGGCTGAAGATGCTGACAGCTCTTGAGGATCTAGCTAGTGAGTTGGATTTGTGCTGAAGGCATGGAAGGAAATGACTCATAGCGCTGTTCTTCGGGTTGCAGCTGCACGGTAGCCCGAGAAGCAGCTCCCTGTAGCCCCCACTGACCTGCTCGTGCTCTCTGTGTTGCAGGATGTGATCCAGGTATCTAAGAAATACCTCCCAGGGATGGCAGTGGGGTACTCCAGTGCTAAGCTGACCTTGCACGTGGGAGATGGTTTTGAGTTCATGAAACAAAATCAAGAAGCCTTTGATGTGATTATCACGGACTCGTCTGACCCCATGGGTAAGAACTGTGGCCGTACAAGGGTACTGCTTTCCACGCTCTCTCTGCGTTTCTCTTTTGACTACCTCCTGGAAGTAATGCTGGCCTGCCCCCAGGCTCCATTCAAGTGGAAAGGCCATCGCTGATTTGATTCTTTTGGTAGAGAAAGAGAAGGGTGACGACCAGAAAACGGTATTAATAAGGCTTTAAGCCCACTGTCATATTTCTCCCTTCAAAATTCAATTCTAGCAGCTACTGCTTTTGGCAACAAGGTGATCCTTGCATCCAGTGATCCCACAGGGAATACAGCACTGTGTTGGCAAAAACAGTTTTGTGCGTGTGCCCTCTAGTGAAGCACTGGCTTGCAAGCTCTTGGTGGATCTGCCTAGCCCAGAGGTGGCTGTAGTGAGGTTGCTGCATTTTTGAAGGTGAGAACTGAGGGAGAAGGGACCAGCCATAGTTAGGGTGCCTGAGTTTCCTTCATTCTTGCTGCTGTTGCTTCTCTCAACACAGAGAGAGGCATCTCCAAGAAACTAACTGGAGCAGCAGTTCAATTTGAACAATGCTCACTGAAGCAAGAGGCAGCTGCTAGGACTCTGGTAAAGGTCCTGGGGTTGCTATTGAGCAAAGCTAAAATCCTGTGGTTCTGCTGTGGTACGTGTGGGCTGAACCCCAGGGTCAAAACTCTTTGCTTTCAGATCACCTCCAGCACTTGTGTTAACTGCAAAGCCATTTGAGGTGTCCTTTTTCCAGCGCAGATGTTGCGTAGCCTGGGCATTGAGAGAACTCTCAGAAGCCTACCTTCTTTGCCTCCCTCTGGACATACCTCTTTACTCACTTTTCTCACAGGTCCTGCAGAAAGTTTATTCAAAGAATCCTACTACCAGCTTATGAAGACAGCCCTGCGAGAAGATGGCATTCTCTGCTGCCAAGGTGAGGGTGCTGTCTCTGGGCAGAGGTTGGTGCTAGATCGTTGTATGCAAAGTGTGAGGCTCAAAGGGGACTCTTCCTGGAGGGACGTGACGCAGGGAGTAAAATTCATTTCAGCCGTGACGCAGGGAATTAAATCAATTTTAGCTCCCAGGTATGGTCGTGGTTTTGATCCATATACGTCAGCTCATTAACTGCTGGACTGTGCTTAGTATAAAACTGGCGCAGTGGTCTTGTCTTGCCTTTGAAACCACATGCTGTGTGGAGTAAAGCAGGTTTGGACTTGGAGCTGCTGTTAACTTGGCACAGGCTTGTGCAGTGAAGAGGGGCAGCCCTCACCTTATGTCCTGTCTTGCTCTCTCCCCGTAGGTGAGTGCCAGTGGCTGCACCTGGATCTCATTAAGGAGATGCGTCAGTTCTGCAAGTCTCTGTTCCCTGTTGTGGAGTACGCCTATTGCACCATCCCCACGTATCCCAGCGGGCAGATTGGCTTCATGCTCTGCAGCAAGAACCCGGTGAGTTTCAGGCACCTGAAGTGCCCCTTTCTGCTCCCTGGAAGTACCCACAGAGCCTGCCCCAGGCGCTGTCTCTTATGGGGCCTGTGCTGTAGCCATGAGCAATACCAGCTCAAGGGCCTCTAGGCTTCTGCTTGTCCCCAGCTCAGGGCACTAGAGCTATGATGCAGCTTGCTCAGTGCTCAATGAAATGCAGAGTTTACCAGTAACATAAACAGTTGCTTTAGAAAAGATCGTAGTTTCATCTCCAGTACAACTAACTTGTAAGGGTGGAGGCCAGTATCAATTTCCAGACCCTGTTCAGGCTTTGACCTGTCGATGCTGGCTGTTTTAAAGCGGGCACCTGCCTGATAAGAATCAGCTTGCAACGTGCTCCTCTGCTCTTACAGAGGCCTCCAAGTGAGAGTCAGTGTCAGCATGTGAGCTGGTGACTCTGTCCACCTCCTGACCACTGAGGTCTGCTCTCTTCCCAATCTGCTGCCTTGCAGTTAGCTTGTAACGCAA
Organism: Anser anser; assembly: GCF_964211835.1. Taxonomy (NCBI): domain Eukaryota; kingdom Metazoa; phylum Chordata; class Aves; order Anseriformes; family Anatidae; genus Anser; species Anser anser. The sequence continues at coordinate 5,277,283 of NC_139738.1, read as the reverse complement.
CTGTCACGTTGCTGTGGGGAGCCAGCAGCACTTCTGCTGCTGTGTTTGGTTTATCTGGGACACTGGCAGCGTGCGCTGTGCTTGACTTAACACAGATGTGGCTTCTGCTCTGACGAGCAAAAGCTTTGCTTCTTGGATGCTCAGGCACAATCTGACAGCTTCATCTGGCACATGGCTCGCACAGTCTGACCTCATATGCAGACATCTGTATACATCTGAACAAGGGCTAGTCACATGAGGCACGGAGTAAACTCCAGCCCTTGGGGCCGGAGCTGCACAGAAACTTTGGCCTCATGCTGAAACAGAAATTCATCTGTTTTCCTGCAAGTCCTTTTGGTTCTCTGCCATGAGCTGGGATGCCCATCGTGCAGCGCTTTGCTTGTTACACAAACACTACAGAGCCACCCGGCTTCTTTATTGCAGAACACGAATTTCCGGGAGCCTGTGCAGCAGCTGTCAAGGCAACAAGTAGAGGAGAGGGATCTGAAATACTACAACTCTGATATTCATCGGGCAGCTTTCATCCTGCCGGAGTTTGCACGGAAGGTAAGCAAGGCTGTGCTACTACTCCTCCAGAAAGGATGAGGTGTGACTTTTCTTTGGCAGGGCTGGGAGTACACAGGACTGAGGATTTCCTGCTGCCCTAAAGGCTTTTATGGGCAAGTTGGAGCAGGGTGGCATTTTGTATGACACGGCAGCGAATGAGTCAGCCTAGTAAGACTGGGGTTCAGTTTGGAACTGTTCTTTGGGTTGGTGTCCCATGTCTCCATGGCAGATCCCTCCTGCTCCTAGCATAAACAAGTCCAAAAGCCTGCAGAACTGGTGTTTCCCACTGGAAAGCTCCAAAAGTCTTAGATAAAACCTGGTTGTGGTTTCTAGTGCAAACCAGAGAGTGTAAAAAGAATGGTTTGGTGTGGTTCAGGCTGCCTATTTCTGCATCATTCATTTCTTCACTGGCCACGACTGCAGGTTCTAGCAGAGAACATCCTCAGTGTCCCAGGGATGAGGGCGCGTGCCGTGGGTGTGTTTCAAAGCCTTGTTTCTGTCGAGGACTGCCAGAGCTTCCCCGGTCTGTCCTGACACTCTTTGTTTTTGGCTGTCGCCAGGCCCTGAGTGATGTGTGAGACTGAGAAGCTGCTTCCTCCCTTCAAGTTGGACCCTGAGATCGTCAGTGATGTGGCGGGGACGTCCCAGCAGGCTGCAGATTGGCTCTCCGCTGTGTGGGATTGTTTAACCCTTTGCCAGCCAACATTCCCTTTGATGTGTTAAAGATGGGACATAAGCTAGATAAGAGTATTTAAAAGGTCCACTGACTTATTGCGTGAGGTCAAAACTGTTGTTTGCAGTACTGGAAATGTAACATGTCTTCTTCCTTTCTCTCTCCCCTTTACCCATTCTAAATTTGCCCCCACCTCTCCCCAAACTGACACGATATATTTATAACTGACATGTATTTCTGTCTGGTGATCTTCTGAAGCTTGGAAAAAGTCCAGGAGGTTCACCGACTCAGCCTTAAGCACAGAGAGCGAGATCTTTGTGCACAAAGTTACCTTGCTCTCTCCTAACAGGAGCTCCCTGCTGATGGGACGTTTTGACTGGTAACGGGTCTGAGCCTTGACGTCCCACTGCCCTCGCTGCAGCACAGCCGGAGGGGTCACGGTGCAAACTGTTGCCATTCACAGTAGGTCTCCCTCCAACCCTGATGGAGTAGCAGTATTAAACACCAGCCAGCCGGCCAGGCTGGCAGCAGAGTCTTGTGGCTTTTTTTTTTTTTTTAATTGGTTGGAAACAGAAGTGCTGAGGTACTAACAGGCCAACTCCTGTTCTTACCCCTGCCGTCAGAGTGGTTCCAAAGAGTGTTTATCAATACGGTGATAGGCGCTTTATATAAATAAATATAAATATATATATATAAAAAACAAACCTTAGATCCATTGCCTGCTGTTAAGTACTGATGCTGGGGAGTCGGTTGCGCTGCCAAATCTCTTATCTCAGTCGTGCTGAGATGCCTCAGGCCTGGGTATTAGCTAGTCGTTAGGAGGCATCATTATTTCTAATGCTGCCCCCAGAATCCCCAGACACTTAAGTTGTTTTTCATTGCACTCTGTTGTGAGATGGATTTGCCTCCTCTTTACTTTTGTTTTAAAGACTCGGTTCCACCGCTGTGCAGTGGGGATCTTCCCAGCACAACCGCTGTGCGACTGTCACTCCCTTGCAATCAATTAAACACTCGGCTCTGGTTAAGGTGACATCAGTGTGGGTCGGTGTGCTTCTTTGGGGATGCTAACAGATTCTGGAAGTTTGCTGTGCTTGTCAGAAGACATCCGGGGCACTCAGTAGTGGGTGTCCCTCTTGTCTCTAGGGATGACAGATACCATCACAAATAACCTCTGAAGAGTGATCCCATTGCTTGTTTTGTGTTGTGACCTGACTGCCCAATAGCTCCAGCTTCTGTCCTCTGTGCTGCAGAAGTCAGTACCTTCTGTACAAACTGTTCTCTAGTCCAAATGTTGCCTCTGAAACGCCTTCCCAAGCTGTTCTGTAGCTGCCCATCTCCCTGTAAGCGTAGCTTAGTTCCTGTCAGTCGCTGGCCCCACTCAGCTGCACCAGCTTTTCCTCCAAAAATTGTGTTAGCTTAGTGGCTCTGAGGGCCCGAACTCAGGGTGCTGAACAGGCTGGGAACAGTCGCTAGGTGGCATCAGGAGAAGCCGAAAAAAAAAACCTACACTCCTACTGAGGGAGATTTTGGCTCGAGAGAAAACTAGGAGCAAAGTTTGCAATGGTTCAGGCTGAGCTTTGCCATAATTGTACAGCACAGGAGGTGCAGCCACTGCCTGCCTCCAGCAAGGGGTTTCTGTGGTGTCAGTACATACCCTCCTGTTTTCTCCCTTGGGAGATTTACCACTTTCCTGATTTTCCCTCCCAGTGTCAGTAAAGCTTTTTTGTGGTTATAAGGGTTTGCAAAAGCATTGCTGAGCTGCAGAGCTGAATCTGGATCATGTTTTGGTTGCGTTGAGAAAATCACAGACATTTTGTCGCTTAATTGTCTGGGTAACTCTCTCCCATAGCTACCAATCAGTAGATTTGTCCTCGTGCAGGAAGCTACTGACTCATTTTCATTGCCCAACTCTTCTATTTTTATTATAAAGAGCAGGCCAGGATAATAGAGGCTGGTTCCAGCTACCCCTCTTTAAATTGCTGTGGGACCTGAGCCCCATTCACCCTTGACAGAAAACTTCTAGCACCCTCCTTCCCCTGGAACGGGAATCAAGACTAGGACTGTAGTCCAGAAGGCCTTGGAGCAGCTGCCAACTAGTAACATGTTCAAGCCTTCCACCCACCCTTGGTGAGTACAACAATGCCCAGGAGCAAAAGAGCTCCCTCAAACCTGTTGCTAGCCTCCACACAGCTAACTCTTCCTTCTCTTTCTCTCCAAAGCTGTAAGTTCAGCGATTGGGCAGTGATGAGAACGGGAAGGTGAGGCTGTTTGCCATCCAAGGTGCACATGCTCTGTCCGCAGGGTCCCCTGTGCAATTTCTGCATAATTCCAAATCACTGTTCTTTACAGGCAGCATCAAATACTTCAGTGCCTTGCAGTAGGTGAAGACACCTCAGTGTCTGAATCAAGCACTCATGAGCAATGCAGCAAGAGAGGGAACATGAATTTGTGCATCTATAGCTGGTTCCATTTGAACAGCTTTGAGCAGTTTAGGACCGTTAAAGTCACTCCTGTGCTGCTACCACAAGGTGTGCACACCATTTAAGCTGCTAGAGCAGTATTTGGCATGGCAGCCACGTGCCAGGCAGTTGTGTCTACAGATCGATTGTCCCTTCCACAGATGTATGGGGACTGAGCTGTTACGCTGGAGGATGCTGTGGCACAAGGATGCCAGGGATTGAAGAGAGACTGGCAATTTGGGTTATGCCCAACAGGAGGAAAGTAATGGGACCTTATACAGAACTGAGCAGGAACCCTTGAAAGGTATCTGCAGTGTCTGCAGGTGGGCAACTGAAACACTTGAGTAACTTTTCTGGAGTTTTAGCTGGCTTTTGCCCAAGGCTAGTCAAGCAAGGCTGTTCGTAAGCAAAGATCCACAAAGATGCTGTTTGTCTAGACATGCTGCAGTCATGCTCCAGCACCTTATTAAGCTCGAAGCTGTAGGAACAGGATCAGGCTTTGTCCCAAGAACCATACAACGCAGTATCAGTCAGAGCAGGTGGAGACAGACAAGGTAACAGAGCCTAATGGGCTTCAGCACATCAACTGCTTAAGCCTCGTGGCGCCTTTTGAACTGTCAGACTCCCTGCTCTGCGCTTTACTCATTGAACTAACTCAATTTTTAGGAGTTCAGAAAAGAGCTTAAAAAAATTAAGAGAAATCTCTTGCCTATATCTCTTGAGCCCTTTCAGCTAGTTAATTGGCATGAGCATCTTATTCATCTAGAGCTAATGTTATTGAGGCCTGGCTGAATTATTGATGGAGCTTGGCTGGAGCAAGAGAGACTGCTGAGGTAGGAATGACAATTCATCTTTCATCAGAGAGCAGCAGCCTCAATAAGCAAACAGTCAAAAGAAGTAATAACAACTGCCACCAAGTTCAGGGAGAGGCCAGTTCCTCTGATAAAATGGTGGGGGAATAAGAGGCAAAAGTGTGGACAAAAGCATGAAACAGCAGCTCAGTCTAGACAAAGTCAGACGAAATGTCACTAAAAAGTAAGATGAGAATTTTAACTAAGTTAAATGCTGAGAAGTCTCGGTGAAGCTCTTTCGTGGCCGTGTATAGGATGGAATTAAATGCTTTTAAAACATGCAGAAGGTGGGGAATTAGAGCCAGGGGATCTCAATTATAGCACAGCAATGTGTGAAGCAGATGAAGGCAGGGGGTTCTTTAGGAATGTCAGGGATCTCGGTGGCAGCCTCTCAAGGACACCAGCTCCATGGTGGGGTGGGACCTGTGGGAGGGGGCTGCCCTCTCCTTGGTACTGAACGGCTGCTGCAGCCCACGGCCAGGCATGGCCAAGAGGGAATTTGCTTCAGAAGGCTAATTCTGCAAGCCAGGAACCAGGGCAAGATGATGTATACGATGACCTTGCATGCGCTTCAGCTGCGGGAGAGGAATAACCAGAACCTCACCCTAGAGCGTGCGTGAATTCTCGTGTAAAGCTCTCCCTGCCAAGCAGTCCCTTCTGGGTGCTGGCAGCCTCCCAGTCCCGCGTGTTAACGTCAGTGGCCTGCTGTTTGTGATCGAATTCCCACGAGGTACAGAGCATGCGCCATCCTCCGGGAATCCCTTGCCACCGATGGGATGAGTCTGCTGTAACAGAGGTCAGTTCATGTGTCATTAGGCTGTAACCCCAAGCATCCTCAGCCTGCTTAACAGCCCAAAATGCCTCCTGCTTGGAGCCAGGCAAAACGTTCTCAGCGGAAAACAGAGGTATTTTGAAATAGGTGTCTCATAGCAAGTAGTTGCTTTTTTGAGGAGGATTTTTTTTAGTGGAAAAACTGAGATGTTTAACTTTGCGTATTGAAATAAAAGGTTCTGAGCCTACCACTGAAGCATTGTGCTCGCCCTCCCTTCTTCATCCTGCAGTCCCCTTGAGGCTGACGGACAGAGAAGGCAGCACAACTTCCCCAGCTCTGCTTCCCCAGAGAGCCATAACATACTTGTAGTCGTGTGTGCTCTGACAGCAGCATCCCTGCGGTATTCCCCTCCTCCTCCCTGCACCTGCTCTGCAGCTCTTATCAGAGATGAGCGGGAGCTGTGGGCTCCAGCCCACGCTCAGGCAGTCTCTTCCTTGGGTTTGTTAGATTAGAGCCGATGAAAGCCGTGGCTGGAACAGCCACCTGAATGCTTCTCCAAGTCCTCCGGGGAGTGCGATGCAAGGCAATATTGCAGGCCTGGCCTGATAAATGAGCTGTGATTTCAGGCCCGTGAACAAATTGGTTTCCCCTTCTAGGATGGCTTGCCACTGTCAGCTGCCTATTGCTTTATTTATTGCATTGCCCTTTGCAACTAGGGACTCTTGAGGGCAGACAGGAAGGCTTCCAGTGACAGAAAAGCAGAAGTATTTCAGCCCTTCTTGAGCTGCAATTGAGTGCCTCACCTTTGGGAACCAGACATTGTTCTGGGAGCCTGATGCAATTCTACTACGTGCTTCACAAAGACCTGATGGTCTGAATTCAGACCAGGCAACAAACGGGCAGAAGACAGCAAATATCCGAGCCATAGAGGAAAGCAATTGAGAAATTATCTCATTCCTTAATGTGGCATTTGGTGCCATACCTGGTGTTTGCTTTTGTGTTCCAGCAATGCCCAGTCTTCACTGCTGTTCAGACACACTGATGAGAGGGCAAGGACCTCCTTCCTCAAAGACAAAACCTCTCCTATTGCGTATTACTTGTTCACCCTTTATCACAAGAAGATGGTTGCTGTCTTACACGATGGTGTAAGCTTACTCTGCTATGCTCCTGAACCCGCTCTGCATTACTGCTGAAGCCACCCTTACTGTGAGCCAAGGTCCTTGGTGTCCACCCAGGCCTTTTCAAGTTAGTCTGTGCTGAGCTTCCACCTGGAGCATCCCCACCTACCAGGCTCCCTTGGACATGTTCACAGGCATGCTGACTTCAGATAGATCTGCCCTCGTTGTAAAGTGGTAGAAACACACTGAAACCATACGCAACTCCAAACAGAAGAGAGCATCGAGGAAGACGACTTCTGAAGGGGTGAGTCAGATAATTGAGACAGATAAAGTTGTTGAGAGGAAATTAAGGGAGGACCTTAAATTTCCCTGTACAATTATAAGCATTTATGGGTTGGAAAAGACAAATTTGGGCCACCTGAAAGGTCCGCCAGCCAGTGTGGTAGGGAATAGGAAACAGTAAGAATAAAGAGAAATCCTGGTGCTGTGTTGATGTGTTTCCAGTTACTAAAAATCAAATTGTATCGCTAGGGAGTTATTCTGCTTCCTTTGGAAAGGAGGCGGTGCTATAGCCTGCGACCGGGATGTGGGCAGCAGTGAAAGTAATGGAACCAGCAGGGTCTCTGCAAAGGGGCCAGAGGACCAGAGCTTGAGGAGGACTGACTGAGGGGAAGCAGCAGAGGAGATGTGAGGAAAGGGAAGGACACTAGGGAAGATGGAGGAATCTGTAAAAAAGGAAAAGAAGTGTCTTTTCTGAAAGATGCTATAGCAGAGCAGCTGCGAAAACTTGTTTGGATTTAGAGGTCCAGTCCCACTTGTGGACACTGAGGTCTAAGTACTCTGATGTGCCTATCCCCCTGCTCCCAGCTGGGACGAGACCCCAGCCTTGCCCAGGCTAGAAGTGCAGGCTTTGGTTGCACTGTGCAGGTCAGCAGAGCCACAGGTTTGGTGCTGGCGTGTCTGGGCAGAAACTCGCTCCAAGCCACCCCCCTCAAGAGACAGCAATTATTTTATTATTGCCCTTTAATCCCAGGGCAGACTTGCTGCAGGCTGGTCGCTGTTTACATCTCTGCGGACCTTCCCAGAAGCGGATCTGCTCTGGCCCAGCACATCATCCATTTTTTAGAAGAAGAACATTGTCATACTTGTGACCCCATTCGCTCAATGAAGCATTACAGAAAACAGCCCATTCTGAAGGCAAAGCTGCACACAAAACCATATTTATTAGAACAAGCAGTTTGGTTAGACCAGATGGCCCCCAGCATGGAGACCTGGTTGCGCTGTTTCTGCTGTCTGTCCAGCTTTTGGGCTAATCAGCCCGTGAGGTTTAGTCCTGCCTTGTAAGCAACGGTACAGAACTCACCTTCTGCCTGCCTGTCAGCCCAGGCACATCTCACACAGGTACATGCCCTTTGTTCCCCTTGAGCAACCAAGTGTGCTTTCTCCATTTGCTATTCTCCTGCTTTTACCTCTCCTGGAGCAAATCGGCTGTGGGTCATTTAGCAAGTCCCCGTGATTTGCTTACTTGCTGGAGCCTGCTATTTCGCTGCTCCCTGTCTCGAGCCCCAGACAGGCTGGGAAGTGTTTGACAGAATCCATTATGAAGGGGTAATACAGCAATTCTGATAAACTAGCAAGATCAGTTTAAAAAGAAATGGGTAATGTTCCATCTGAAACTGACGCATGGAAGTTTGCTCTCACAAGGAGGGATGAGAAGCAATGGGGTTACAAAGCTCTCAGAAAACATCATTTCTGGATTCAGTTTAATTGCTGGATTGTCACTTTTCCCCACAAGTCTGCATTACTTTGAATTTTTTTTTCTTCATAACTTTCAGTGAGGGAATCCAGGATTCCTTTGCAGAAATGTATGGAAGAGATGGCATCTTTTCTCTCAAGAGCATCCAGAGTGGTGTAACTGGCATTAGGAGCTGGATTTGCAGGCAGAGATTCATCGTGCTGCTTCCAGGACCTGTGGCACTGGTAAGAAGTGGAAGTGGGGAACAGGTTGTTCATGCCTTCTGTTCTTAGTTCTACCACGGCATCCCTTTGGCCGAGTCACCTCGCTGTATTTTTTTATGTGCTAAATTAGTATAACCATTTACATTTAGACTGTTGGGGTTAGTTGTTAAGGTCAGAAAGGGAACTTGCCACAAGGTGAGTGCTTCTGGAGAAAGGGTTAGTTGGGAGTTGAGATCCTTAGCTCTGTGTGCATATCACAGAAAGGAGACAGCAGATGCCATCCCCACACGACAGGGGCAAAGGAAAGCAGGCAGCAGTGCTTAAAAGTACCTTCTGTGGGCCCACAAACCAGTCTCACAGGTGTGATAGCATTTTGTGCTAGGGGAGAGACGTTCTTAAGTCCTGCTAACCAGAGACCAGAGATGGCTGGAACACGTACCAAGCAGCCTGCAGTCAGTGTCAGCACATCACAAGCTTTTTTCTAAAATCTCATTGAATAGAGCAGCTTCAGCTTTGACCAGCCTTTCAGTACTTTCTTTTCCCTACAATACATTTAAATCCAGCATCTCCAACTTGCGATTCGCTGTGTTGACCTATACTTTTGGGATTGGTTCAAGACACATTGAAACAATAATAGAAACAACCAATAACCACCAACTGGCTTCCAGGTAGCCTGAAGTACATTTGCAAGATATTAATATTACTGCATAGCTGCAACCTGTGTCCCCATGTTACCAATAAAGGGGAAGACAGGCATACTGGTGTTCCACTGTGAGATGTGTCGCTGGATGCAGAGATCTAGGTCCAAAAACCCCTCGAGTCCAGAGCTGTTTGGACATCAAGGGCTGAGGGTCCAAGTCTGTATCTATACTGGTAGCCAGAAGTTTTGCCTCTTCCCTCTGAATCATCCAGCATTGGCCAGAGGTTTGTGCAAGCTGGTGGCCTATTCTAGCCAACATTATGTTCCCAAGCAGAATTCAGCTAACTAGGGGAGGCACAGATAGTGCCTACAATTTGTGGGGGTGAAGAAACAGCATGTTACTGGAGAGTCCCAAACCTTTGCTTCCTCAGTGTCTACAGGTCTGGCACATGGAAAGCCCAGAGGCACTGAAGTATCCCACTCAAGCAGCCAAGTGTTAACAACCTCTCCAAAGTCTAATTTGCCTTTGATATAGACTTAATTGTTTGCGTCACCCACTGGGCTAGGGGGAGGGCTATAAAAGGGGCTGCAGCCATTGTCTGAGACAGAAGAGAGCCCAGAAACAGCTCCCTCTCCCAGTCTTCCTAATTCAGCACGGTAGTCACAGCCTGTACATCATGCAGCTGGTGGCCAGCCTGGTGTCCGTTCTGCTGCTGGTGTGGAGCGTGAGAGCCACTGCACTGCCCGGAGAAGAGAGACTCGCATTACAGAACAGTAGGGTGAGTATAATGCACCCTGTGCAGGAGGATGGGTGGGATGGGAGCATGCAGAAGCAAGCTGAAGCCAGGGGAGGGGTAAAAAGGGCAGTTGGGCTTTACCTGATGTAAACACTTCTACATTTCTGTGTTTCAAGGCATTACAGCTTCATGCACTGCTGAAGCAGGGGTTATTACTATAGCTTGCTAGCCAGTTTATTTAGGAAAGGTACCAGGGCGGACTCCAGAGATCTGTAAAAGTGAAGTCTGAACTAAGGAAAAACTGGCAAAGAGAACAGAGCAGAAAAGAGATGGAGAAGGTGAAAATAAGATTGCTGAAAGATCATGAGAGAATGAAGCAGAGTACGAGGGAGGGAGAGAAAAGATACATAATTGGTAAAATGATCAAGGGAGATGATATTTTAAATAGGACTCATGGGAAGGACAAATGTTTAAAAGATGGGTTCAGTAGGAAAGTAACAGAGGAATAATAAATGAAGTAATTATATCAGAATAAAATTGCTTTTTCCAGAGTAGTATTCACAAGGGGAGTTATACCGACATAGTTCTGCTAGAATAATTACACTCTGAACCAGCACAGCTCTATGCAGTGGCAGAACTTATTATAGCAATATAATTATCCTACCAACTGGCAAAACTCTAATGTTATAATAGCTACAGCACTATAATAACTTTGTTTTGCTGGACTATTTCCCTAAGAGGCCAAAGGGGTAGGAGACAATAGCATAACGTTATCACAAGCAAGCGCTCAGCGCTGCTTGCCCTTGCCCCGCAGTTTTCTCACCTGCTTGTTCCTTGCCATCCCTGAGGTTCCTCTGAGCTGTGTTCAGTCACACTCTGCCGCTCCAGTTCACAGCTGTATCTGTAATACTGCTATTATTTTTGTCCTCGATAGGAGCTACCCTGACAAGTGAAGGATCCCAACGTTGGTTTCAAAGGCACTAACTTCTCCTTTGTGCATAACCATATCATTCTTTCTGTCTTAGTGCTGGCTCCAGCTCATGCATCAGTGTCTTGCTGCTTTAGGAGTGGTTTCACATCCCATTAACAACAAAACTGGCTGTAAGAAAGAAACATACAGTGTGAGGTGCTAGGGATAGCTTTCTGTTAGAGATCAGGGCTTCTGCAGCTGGCTGGGATTAACCCTTCTGGGGATAACTGTAAACTTTCAGCCATACATTCTTACAGTAATGTATCCAGTGCTTAAAAAGTGAACTCTATCTGGAGGAAATGCTAGCTGCCAGGAAAAAAAGAAACAAGTTATATAGAACAAATCAGTAAGTAAGCCTCTGCTAAAAATGTATTCAAGTGTAATGACTCTCAGTCTTCTACAAGGTTTCTTACAAAATAATGACTTCAGTATCTATCAAAATAGACATAATGATTCACTTTAGAGCATTCTACGAACTGAAAAAAATGTTAAACACCGTTGATGTCACCACTGTAGACTGTAACTCAGACAAATGGTTTAAGTATGAAGAATAACAGGATTCAATGCATAAACTACCATGAAATGGATAACAATGCAAAAGGAAGATCTGTACATTCTGATGTGCTGGTGGAAGCAGTACAGGGAACTGAGCACCTACCCAAAGGTGTGCCATAACCCACCAGTGCTAAGGTCTCTAGCTGCTTCCAAAGAGTCTTCATCTCACACAACTCAGGAACAGCAAAAAACAGAAAGGATGTTAGCAATGGATTGGTGCAGGGAAGAGCTGTCTCATTTCACTAACAGCCACAGCCGAGCATGCATAAGGAATAACCTCTAACAGCTGTCTGATCTCTGCCACCCCTGAGTCTGAAGCAGCTAGTTCATCTCCTGAGAGTTTTAGTATAGCTACTTCATTTCTCTTCACTAAGGAGCTGAATCTTTAGCAGATGGCTTTTAACGTCACAGGGCTCGTCTGTGGCTCTACTTGGAGCAGGTTATTTCAAAATATAGCACTTACAGCTAGGAAAGCAGCTTATGAGGAAGACGTGACCCAGGAGACACATTTAGCTGAGTTCCCAAGTCCCAGCCCATCTCCCTAAGGTTCAAGACACTTCTGTACTTTCAGCGCAGGACTAGGAATCCAGGATGGGCACAGACTGGCTTTTATCTTTTCTTCTGCTACAAACATGGCATCTAATTTCTCTTTGTGTGGAAACAAGTTTTGTAATTAGTGCTAAGAAAATGCTTCAAAAATATCTGTAAACATTCTGTGAAGGAAACTCAATACAATTGCCACTGCCTGTATTTGTCCACCTTTTGAGCTCACCAAATGGTCCTTAGCAAATGCTGGTGCCAACAGAGACAGTGGATAGATACAATCCAACCCTCTCCTGTGTTACATTGAATTCTCAGCATTTTGTGGTGGGTTGTGGCCCCCAGTGTGCTCGATTTAACATTGTTCAGTATTCTCTGCCTCTTCCCTGACCTTCCCAAAATGGATGCTGGACAGTCAGGACAGTGAAGGGAGCCTGGGCTTACTAGGAGAGAAGGCAGCTTGGCATTCACTGAAATTTAATTAGCACAAGCAGCGAGGGACTTTACAGCTAATTTGTACCTATTTGTTAGCAGCTCCTTTCCAGTTACAACAATGTACATACTCCTTCCCTGGCTGAGGTCTGCAAATTATCTGGGGGGGATGTCTGCAGGAGGGCTGGGACCTCTGTCACCTTCCCCTGCTCTCTGTCCACAGGAGCAGACCAAACTCCGGAAAGATGCCATACTGAAGATGCTGGCGGGGCTGCTGGAGAGCGTGGATGTGGCCTCCCCGGACCTTGAAGAAGAGGGCAAGCTGGAGGAGGAGCGGGCGACGCTGGGGCGACTGGCCCAGCTCTCGCAGCGGGACCGCAAGGCCCCCTGTAAAAACTTCTTCTGGAAAACCTTCACCTCCTGCTAGTGACACCCTGCCTGGCCCCGCTGGGCTCCTTGCCTGCCCGCCTGTGAACACCCGTCCCGTCCCCCGAGCTCCCTTCCTTTACTCCTGAACCCTTAAGAATAAAGCATGGCGCCTCGGGGACTCGTGTCTGCCTCTCTGCGCCCTGCTGGGCCGGGCCACCAGGGGCTGGGGGGGGCCATTGGAGGTGGCCGCCATCTTGGGAGGTGGCCATTTTGAAAGAGGGCTTCGCAGCCATGAAGGGGCTCAGGGTGGGTGGTGGGGCTGAGGCTCTTTCTCTCCCCAGTCCTTAAGGCCCCCACAGCTGCTTCCTCATCCTCTGAGGGACCAGGTGCGTGTGTGCAGCCCTGCTGTGGTGGGGTAAGGCCCAGGAACTGGCTTTGCCTTGGCTGTCCTTGGGCAGCAACAGTTTGGGACATGATAGAGCCCTTTGGGGGAGTCCCCAGTCAGGAAAAGGTGTCACAATCACTTAGGGGGGATGTTTTGAGCCTGGGTATGTAGGAGAGCAGCTCCCTTTGCCCTTTTCTTTACTGGCTGTGGTTGGGGGGGGGGATGCTCCTGTCTCCATCCCAGCCTCAGGGTGCAGGGATGTGGCGGAGGGGTGGCTGGGGCTGTGGGAGGAGGGCCTGGCCCTGGTCTGCTTTTGATGTGACACCAGGTTGAGAGCAGCTCTGTGGTGCCATTTGGCTGTAAGTATGCCTGAAATGTTGGGCTCTGCATCTGAACTGGGCTGGAGTAATCCCATGATCCAGGCTCCACTCTGGTTCTCTCACGGTTTCTTGGAGTCCTGTCACCTTGTTTTAAAAAAGCTCACAATACTCCACATTTCTGCTGCTCCTCTTCTTGGGTGCCCTTTGCTGTCTCCACAGCAGTAAGGACTGTGGCTATATTTCTTTTGGCTCACTGAGGAACTTGTTGAAGCTCCATTTTGGAATTGTATAGATTTTATAGGTAGACATGTCTGAGGTATTTGTAGGAGGCAGCTGGGGTCCTGTTCTTGCATATTTAGGTCTGATTTGCAGGAATACCTTGCCGGGGGGGGGGGGAGACATATGACATTCAGTTGCTCCATTTTGCTTAAATTCTTAGTAGCAACAGTTTGTGTTGGGGTGCTGTGTTGTATTTCTGGAAACAGTCACACAAAGAAGGCAAGTTACTGAGCCTGCCTGCATAGCCTGACTGGCCACTGTTGAGAACTAGAAGGAAATTATTTGTAGTGGCTTGGTTTTGAGCCTTTACATTCTGTTTTTGGAGGCTGGGGACCATGAGGTATCTCATCTCCAAGCAGCCTTTTGGATTAATCAGCAGCCAGCCTGTTTTCTTACAGTTGAAGTAACGCTTCAGACTCCCCCGCTCTCCCTGAATAATGAGTGATACAACCACTCCGGCACCCAGACGGCTGGCTTGCCTCTGCCACTTTGCTCTGTGTCAGGCTGCATTTTCACTGCCTCGTTTGCCATAGAAATTTCTGGCTGTGTCTCTCTGGCTTGCAGGAGGAGTTAGAGCCCTGTGGCTTGTTTTATTTTTCACTCCATAATGAAAAATAAGATCCTTGCTGGGGGAACTCAATGACTCAGTGTATGGGTAATGGGATATGGAGCTTTCCAGCTGTGTTGCCTGGAGCACCCAGCTGGGATGCAGGAGACCTGGTTTTATGTCTTGCTTTGCTGCTGGCATCCACATTTTATCATTACTCCCCTTTTAATACCTCAGTTTCCCTGTCTTTATAATGGGGTGGTGATTCTTGTCTCTGTATTATTTTTCTAAAGGTAGATGGATGACAAGTTCCACCTAAGAGCCGTTATTGTTAAGACCTGTGTTGCAGCATGAGACCAACCAAGATACTAGTATCTTGGAAGTATTCTAGTAGGAGTTGCCTTATTGTCTACTGCTAAATCTCGCCTGAGATAATAATGCTGAAGACTACGTGTGATGAAAAGGAGACACCCCACAGCCCATGGAGATAGGGATTACCCCTAACAGAAACTGCTAGTTCAGCAAACTGCACACTGTATTATTTAGTGGTTCCTGGAGGAGAGAGTAGTGAGGCTATTCTCGAGGTTGGAAGTCAAGCTGGAAGTTGAACTCTTCTTTCATCCCTGCAGATGGTTCCTGCTAATGCAGGCAGAGGCGCACTGGCTGAGCACCAAACAGGAAGTCTGCACCACCAGTGCACGTGCTGTGGACAGGGGCCAACACAGTTGAGCCAGCTTTTTTCATCAGTGCTGAAATCAGTGCTTGAGTTGGATACGATTCTGCAGTTTCCTTGGTAAGTCGGTGTGCTGAGGCTGAAGTGATGCTAGATCCTGCCTAATGACAGCATTTAAAAGTAGTGACTGTAGCATGGTAAATCACGTTCAATGGGGGGGCATAACTGAAGAGTTATAAATGGTGTCATATATGGGGGTTTTATTATTTAAATGTTTCACTAAATAATTGTGGGTCTTATAACAGTATATGTCAAGTAGAAGGGACAGAGTTTTGATGCAATAGCCAACGCATTTTAAAATCACAGCTCAGAATACTTGTGCGTGTGCACATGTATGAATGAGCAAATGAATAATGTCTATGCGTTGTCTCCAGATTAAGAAAACAGAGAACAAGTGGAAAAGACATGCATTATTTTACTAGGAGACAAGCTTTAAAAGGCAGTTGTACACGTTGATCACCTAATTCAGTGTATGGTACGGTGGTAATCACAATATACATACATATACACACACTCCCCTCAAGCTATCTCTTGCTTATGTGTAAAGCTTCAGGCAAGTGAAGAAATTATTGCAGGGACAAGCTCAGCTGTGAAACTACAGTATATTCAGTAGCTAGACGTAACTCTGCATATTCTACCCTGTGATAAATATGAAGGAGACCAAGGTAGCTTATTCCATGTTGAAAACAGAGTAAATCTCATGTACTCTGAGATCAAAACATGTGTATGTGGACAGATACAATGGAGGAACTAGTCAGGTATTAATTTGAGATTTAGTAGCTTCCCTGGTGACTTGTTTGTATGTGCTTTTAATAGTGAAAATCACATTTTAATGTATACTGTCAGGTAAGCTAGTGGGGAATCAATACTTCACTGTGTTAATTTTCAGCCTGGGAAAAGGGAGGAAGTTTCAATCTGACCAGACTTCACTAGGGTTCTGGCTGTCATCAGATAGCTTGCAAGTGGAGTTAAATTTAGTGGGAACAGAAGTGTACTGCATAGTCCGGTGGTTTTGTATCTGTCATTTTCAAACAATGCGTGGCCTGTGAGGAGCCTTTAGTATCAGTAATAGTTACTGAAAGCTAAAGTTAAACCCAAGACTGCAGCAAGAATGAAGTATATGGCTGGTTAAGGTGTCTTACGTTATCTTCTTTGGCTCTGCTTAGAGACATTAAACATGGATTTGAAAGGTAGTGAGTCCATGTATTTTAAAAAAATAAAAAATAAATATCTGTTTTGTGGTTGATGGAATACAAAGAGTCAGATACAAGCACTGGGCAAACTGGGAAAAGATCAGCTGGGTTTGTACTAAAGGGGTGTCCTTTCACCACTAAGGTGAGTGAATTCTGATGCTGCTCTTGGCCATAGAGAGTAATACAGTGGCTAACAGACCGTGTTCTGACAAGATACTTGGTTTTGACAATCTCCATCCGATAAGTTGATTTTTTAGATAGCAACAAACTTGACAATATTTCTGTGACACAGAAGCACTGCTGTTCTTGTCTTTCTTGGCACTCTGGGCTAGATTTGCCTCACGCCTTGGGTTTGGTGGTGGGAAATAATGATCCAAGAGATGCTCCACCATGCTCTCTGCTGTGTTCCAGCCATGATGCCACATGTAGCTCTGCTTGTGGCTCTGCTGACTGTCCTGCCACAATTCAACTTGTGTTGAGTGGAAGTGTAACACAGGTCAAATAAGGCGTTTGTTCACCGTCTATTTGTTAGTCCCTGTAAATAGTTTGTTCAGTGACCTTGTTCTCTAAGCTCTGAAAGCCTCTCTTACTTGTGAAGTGGGCTTTGAAGATTTAGCTTCTGTTACTTCCCAGAGCTCCTGTATTCACACAAACCCTCAGCAGCAGCAGCGGGCTGTAAATGCATTTTATATTCCACAAAGACTGTTCAGAGATAGAAGCTATTACCTTGACCATTCAGAGTGCATGGAAGCTTTACGTAAGACATGCAACATAGGAAATCCTGAGTACAAATTACCTCTCCTACCTTGGGAGAATGTCTTACACAATGGATTTTTCCTGTCTATGCAGAGTTTGAGAGGGGGGATGTCAGGGAGCGGGTGGGAGTTGCCAGAGTGCTGTAGTATTTGTAGAATAGGTTAGAAGAACAGGCAGTGTTAATGTATTGTGCGTTTTGGTGAAGCTGCAGTGTGAAGGTCTGAATGTTGCAAACACCAGAGATTGGGGATTGGAAGGTGTGCTCTGCTGTTCCAACAGAGGTTGAAGAGATGGAGATTTTCTTCAGAGATTCATAAGGAGTTACAGTCAAAGTAAGCACTAAGGCAGTGGTTGTTTTATAGCGTGTTCTGCATGTGGAGATGAAGAAGTACAGGTACGTAAAAATCAGTCACCCAGAGACACACGGCAAACTGAGACTTGTCAGCACGGGGGGGATGCTTCAGAATGAAGATTCTGACAGATCATTACTGCAGAATAGCTGTTCCGGTTAAAGATGTGTTCTTTATCTCATAATAATTACTAAATTCTTAAAGCAGGAAATATTTAGGAGTCAAAGGGCCTGTGTCACGTAAGTGAGACAGGAACTGACGGAGAACACCTTGAGTACTTGGGTGCAGTTTGGTGCACCAAAATATAAGACAGATGTAAAACTATTAGATTTCCAAAGGAGGGCTACACAGATCGTATGGGTTTAGAGGGCAGCACGTATGAGGAGTGTCTGAGTCCCTTGGTTTGCTCAGCCCAGAGCAGGGCAGGTTGAGGGGAGGCCTCATGGCGGCCTGCAGCTCCCTCACGAGGGGAGCGGAGGGGCAGGCGCTGAGCTCTGCTCTCTGGGGACAGCGACAGGACCCGAGAGAACGGCATGGAGCTGGGAGAGGGAAGGGTCAGGGTGGGGGCTAGGGAAAGGTTCTGCACCCAGAGGTGGTCAGGCACTGGGACAGGCTGCCCAGGGACATGGTCACAGCCCCAAGCCTGCCAGAGTTCAAGAAGCGTTTGGACAAAGCTCTCAGACATCGGGTCTGATTTTTGGGTGGTCCTGCATGGAGCCAGGAGTTGGATTCAGTGATCCTTGTGGCTCCCTTCCAACTCAGGATATTCTGTGAACAGCACGCTGCTGTTAATCAGCTTGGGTGAATAAGCCTTTACATTAGGCTGGGAACACAACCAAAGACTCTAGAAGCTATCAGCCTGTAACCCAGCCTGCTGAGGAGCATTTGTGTGTCACACGAAGGGAGATCAGTTTAACTACCTGTCCTGAGCCTGTGAGCCCTCTTGTAGCAGGCATGTCTGATCTGTGTATTTCTCTTTGCTGACTCCAGCACCTTTGGAGCTGACTGAGCTCTCATCCTTAGATTTGTATCTCATTTTGCAGCCTTGAGAGGCTAATGAAAATAAGCCAATATTTCAGTCTCTTAAGATAGGAGCTTTGGAGAGAGTTGTTTGAATCTAGATTCAAACCTTCCAGCATGTCTGCTTCTCACTTGTTAAAATTATGTAGGGCTTGTATAAAGTCTCAGAGGAAGTATTTTGGAGGTGAAGGAAGCCCTTCAATTCAAAACAGTTTGAGTCCATGTCTTCTGCCTCCCCAGAGAATGTCTTAGACTTGTGTGATACGCTGGGCCGGGTAAGGGATTTTGTCTAGCAGGACTGCAGTGCACAAGGAAATCAGTAACTGTGCCAGGAAAGAGCATGATGTCTCTGTGGGCTCAGGGCATTCAGCTGGGAATGAGGAATTATCTGTTCTAGCAGTACCTCGGGGGCCTGGAGGACTCTTGTTTTAAACTAATTAACATGTAATGTAAAAAATTATAATTGATCTTATAGCTGGGATCTTGCTGAATCTGGCTTGAGGTTAAGCCTCCTTCTATCATAAGATTGTTTCCTGGCTAGGTAAGTCTGCTGCTAAAAATGCCCCCTGCCTCACCAGATTGTGCTTGGCAGGTCTGCGTTAGTTTCCTCTTGACAGAGGGGAAGAAGCCAAGGATTCATGGCAGTGGAAAGCTGCCTGTTCTGGCTTGTGCATTGCAGAAATTGTCCAGGAGGCTTTTGGTCCCCTAGATGATGGTTTTAGAGCCCATCATTATAGACACATCTGTAGCTTTGGTCACTGTTGCATGGAAGGAAAAGAGTCTGCAAATCTAGCTGATTTAGTTGTGCCTTTTTTATGTATTTGAAAACGAGCTGGTCATCTAGATGGCAGTGGGTGTATTGGTCTGCATGAATTGGTGAGCTTAGCACAGGCAGCAGCTTAATTAATAGAGAAAGGGGAGGGAGAGTATTTCTAAGGTGATATTTTAAACAGTGCTTTTAACTCTTCTAGCTGGGACAAGACCGCACGGCGAGTCCCCTGCTGCAGAGCAAAACCCTGAGGTCAGGGCACGTCCCCACGCAAGCCTTTGCCGTGAGAGCTCTGCCTCTCCCCTTGGCCTTGTGCTGCTAATCTAGTCAGACGTAAATCAGTCCCGTGGTGAGAGGTCCCCTGCCAGAAGCTTAGGTGCAGGTGTACAGACAGGGAGCTGCAGCTGCCTAAAAAGCTATGGATGTTCCCTTTTGGAGCCCAAAACCATGGGGAGCAAACAGCAGTCCTTTTGCTCTTAAATACTGGCTTGCAAGCAATGCTCATCTTTGTCTATGAACTGATGAATTTACCAACTGCTGGGAGCCAGCAGGCTGGAAAGTGCCTTGTGATTGCTCTTCCGAAAAGGCTAACTCAACCAGTTCGGTGCCTGGAGGCAGCTCGTCGTGCCGTGGAACAGAGTGGGCTAGAAGCAGAGTAACTGAGAAATGCCACTGGTGACCTTTCACTGCATTCTGGAGTAAAAATGGGCATGTCTCCGTATTGCAGAGCGGTCTCGATAGTGTGTGACTCACACTGCTGTGAGAGGGTTCATAAACCCAGGAGAGTGAGGTAAGGGAATGTCCTCTCTCACTTCACCATGCTGCATTTTGACAATATTCTTGTTATTACTGTGGCGTCCTATTAAAATATGAAACTACTGAGTGTGTACAGAAAAAACGCCATTTCATATGTGTATTTGTATATTCTTCTTTTTGGATAAGTTGTAGCTTCCATTTTTAGCAGCTTTCGAGAAGGAGCCTTCGCAAGATGATCCACCTTTGCCAGGATTCTTGTGCATCAAACAATACTGATCGTTCCTGTTTAACAGGAGGCAAAGTTCCAGCTGGTGTGTCAGAGATCCTGGAGGAAGCAAGCAGGAGTGTGGGGATCACAGTGTAGGAAGTCTCTTTCTTGGGGTGCAAGATACAGCTACATCCATATCACTGCACCTGGGGAGTCTTCACGCGGTTCAGGGGTATGTCCACCTCTGAACAGTCCCAGCCCCAAGGAATGCTCTGAGTGGAAGTAAAGTGCCAAGAACACCCCGTCTTTGTCAGCTCCTATATCAGTTGTGGGATCTAGGCAGGCAGAGAGACAGGTTAATGTGTCTCCTGTTCCTTTAAGTCCTGGTCTGACAGCTGGGCAGCTCTGGCTGCAGGCCTTCATGGCCTCTGAATGGCAGGCCGTAAATCAGAGCTGGCACTTAAAAGAAGAATTGTAATGAAGGCCAAAAGATTCGGGGAGAATTGTTTTCCTGCGTCCCATCCCATTTTCGCACGTGCACTCACAGACACTCGCCCTGTCTCTCAGAACATGTAAGCAGGCTTCACCTCTCTGGGAAGATAGACTGCCTGGTAAATGAGATGTCATGGGCCAACTGCCCTAGCATTAAGGAGATTATTTCCAAATTATTTGAAAAGACTTAGCACAAGGGCAGAAACCATAAATAACAGGGAGCACTTTGGAAAGTCAGAGACAGCCTCACGAGCTCCTGGGAACTTCCCAGTGCGAGGTACAAGCCCAGAATGCGAGGGAACTCTTGTCTCCTCGAGGGTGCACCACAGAACACGTGGGTAAGAGCAGCCAGCAAAGGCGAGTTCGTTCCACATGGCCCCCCAGGTGAGTGTGACAACGCAGGCTGTGACCGAGTCCTGTCCACTCCTCATGCAATTCAGTATCTGATGCCCCAGGCTGGCCACCAAGAGCAAGTTAGCCTTAGAGGCGTGTGAAATGCTGTTTGCAGAACACCTCTTGGCTACAGGTTTTCAGTGGCACCTTACGGCACAGGACATTTGGCCCAAGACACTGATTGCGCCCGCCTTGCAGCGGATGTTTGCCTATTGCATGCCTTAACTCTGCACATCTGTTGTTGAGTGACCGGTACCACACTGGTATCCTTTAAAAGACGAGCCTTGTTTTCCCACAAATCACATGGAGGTGTTTTGGCTCCTCTCTGGCATTTGGACTCTGCTTGGGCCCTTTTGTTCTTGGAATTCGAGCACTATTAGGAGCAAGAATAACTTGAGGAACGAGGAGTCCTGCTGGGAGATGACCCTTGCCTGGCATACCCACTGTGCAGTCCCCTCGGTGATGTGCTCCCGTGGCTCTGCAGTCTCCTTTTGCTGTGGCTGCACGAGGTGTTCATCGTGGCAAACCAGTTGCTTAACTGACCGCTGTCCGTACTGCAGGGCAGTCCTTCAGCTGAGGCTGGTTCAGCTGTGTGCCAGGCCTTCTGTTGGCAGGTCTGCCCCCAAAATGCTGCTCCTCACGCTAAAGAGCTTTCAATGGGTGTAGAAGAGGTGAGACAAAAGAAGGGGAAAGCGAGAGAGCACGCAAGTGACTGTCCAAGCCGTTAGCAGAACAGCAGTGCCAGAACAGGTCTGCAGACATCCACATGCAGTTAAAGTGTGCAGCGCTGAATTCCTGACCTGCCTGAAAAACATGGGGGGGAGGGGGCTTACAGTGGTACATGAATAAAAACCTCACCATCTTCTGAGACTTTCTTAAATGAAAATATGTTTCCAAGTGGAAAACCATTTGGTCCATCTGTGTCCCATTACTCAGCTGGGCTTGTCATCCATTTTCATTAGGCAGGGCCCGAGCGTGTGGGTGGGGACGGAGGCCCAGGCAGCTGCCCTGGACGCCAGGCTAAAAAGCAGCATATGGAAAAGCCTAATGTATGTTAACAGGCATCAGAGACCAAAATTGAAAGAGTAATGGCCCATCCACACGAGGTAGCCTCAGTGAGACAAACTCTCAGCACCAATCTGTCAGCTGCAATTTTGGGGTCATTACAGCGCTGCTAAGCAGAGGCTAACAGACAAGTCAGAGAGATCTGACTTCAGCAAGAGCAATTCTTCTAGCCGTGCAGGCGCTCTGGCTCAGTTTTCTCCTTGCTAACACGCATCGAACAAAATATCTTCCTTTCCTTCCCCCCCAGGGATTCTTCCTACCAGGCCTCCGGGAATCCCAGCCAAACATTTCAATTACATGCAATGATCTTTTAATTTGCCGGCTCCTTGGTGACTCTGCATCGCTCTTGCCCCTTCAGATAAACTCATGTAGAGCAAGAGCAAGTTCACTAAATACAGCAAACCGTTTCCCTTTTGCCAACCCCACAGAGGTGCACCCGAAGTGTTTTCATGGTGACCCCTCTGAGTTTCTAGCCTGCTGTTGTTAGCCAGGGAGGCTCAGTTCTCTGTGCTGGCAGTGCCTTGGCATTCAGGGTAGTACCAGGTTAGATCCAATATCCTGGAACCAAGTTAACTCTGCGTTTGGCCAAATGCTTTTGTTTACCTCAGGGCTCAGCTTTGCCACAGCACAATAAGCTCCTGAAACTGTCTGGTGGCTAGCGGAAGCCACTGGCAGGTAATATAACCGGGGGAATTGAGGATATCATTTCACAGAATCCATGCTTAATTTTAAATCAGAAGGCTCTAGCATCCACCAAGCCTCTCTTTGCTTGCCAGCAGGCCCAATGTCTCTAGGGTATGTCAATTTCTATTTTTTTTTTCTCTATAGAGCTTTGAGACCCAGCAAGTTGTGGGCCTGCTGTTAGTAGGTGAGAACAGGTGTCATTATGTCCAGCAGATCTGAAAAATTCACGTGTAATCACTTATGTTCAGCAGTCCAGTAACTTTTTAATCCAGGGAGTATTTAAGTAGCAACACCTGAAAACGTGTTTTTGTGCAGGCAGGTTATAGCCTTGCCTATCTCCAAAATGCAGATTTTTCTGAGACAGGACACGTTGCTGTGCTGGCATGAGCTCACTCCCCCTTTGTAATGCTTCTGTTTAAGTTGTGCTTTGGGAAAACTGTATGCTAATGCTTTTATTTTCTATTTGCAGACTCCCTCTGTCGTTCAAGTTTTACTCATGATTCCTGCGAAACTTCAGTGTTGAGAATTTCACTGATCCTTCTGAAAAGTGACAAGAAGGAAGCCAGGTAACTGTCCCACTCATTTGAAAGAAAATGTTAAATTTCTCTGTTAGACAATAGCAATTTCACCTCAAATCCAAGCATTTGTCACTACCCAAAACAAAAGCACACAAGAGCAAAGGATGTTTCGCTGGCTATTGCTTTGTGGAGATTTCTGTGAGAAAAGTAAAAATGAGCAAAGAAGCTGAGGAATAAAGTGTCCATGCAGGACAAAACTCTTGCCCTGCATTTGTTGTTGTTGTTGGTTTATTTCTCCTTATAGCAAGAATAAAGAGCTTTAGGGTGAAATTTAAGCAATTTCATTCCAGATCTGGCATGAAAGATGCTGCCCAGTTTGAATGCTTACAGTTCTTTGGGGCAAAAACAAATTTGTCATTCCTGCCTGAAAAGTAAGACACATAAGGCCAGTATTATGTAGATAGTATACATCTAGAAGGGACCACACTTATCCCTGATTTTTTCTGCAAAGAGAGGAGAATAACCAGGAATCCCAGACTTTCTCCAAAAAGGGGCTGATTTGAAATAATTGGGAAAAGTACATTGCTCCACGGAGGTGGCAAGCAGAAGTTTATCACAGCTGGTTGCTTAGTAGGTAGTTTTGTTGGTGGTAGTTGTTTTTTTCCTGGAGTGCTACAGGCATTTTAATATAAGGGTTCTGATTGATGCGACTGTTGGCTCTGACATGGCCTTCAATCTATTTTCTTCAGGGCAGGAACGAGGCTGTGTGCATTCAGTGAGGGATTTAGCTGGAGGGAAGATCTGTCCATTTCAATGTATCATACTAGCTCTTCAGTGTCTGAGCAATAGCTCTTATTTTGGGAGTGCTTTGGACTGGCTTTACCGTTTATCTAGATCAGTGGGTAATAGCCTCTGTGTTAGAAAAAATTGAGGTTATGGGCAATTGCAGAGGAAGAGAAATCGTGAAAAATATTTCTGAGTTGACCAGGGGTAAGTAGAAAATGCATTTGGATGTATAGATTGACAAGAAGCCTGCGGGTTTAGTGAATTTGTGAGTCCTAATGCTATCGACACCTTTTTCTGCCATGCGTTTCTAAGCTTCTCCTCGTGCTTGTAGGGGGAGGGAAACTCAGGAATTCACTGTCTCCTGCAGTCTCAGCTGGTTTAGGAGGAGAATACAGTTCTCTGCAGTGTTAATTACTGCATGTAGTGGAGTAGCAGTCATGAAAGAAGAAGGAAGTAATCAAAGATTGAAATGGAGAAAAGCTGCCAAATTTTGACTTCCAAAGGCAGACCTTGTGCTCCCTCCCAGCTGAGAGTGATGTTGCTGTGTTTTTGGTGTGGAAGATGAATGAAGTCTGGGTGCCCCTGCTTTGAAAATAGGAATTTCCACCAAGGATTTCCTCCCAGATGTAGAGCCAAAGTGGTGGTAGCTGGAATCACCAGTCTGGGTCTGCAGGCTGGCAAGGGTTTACGTTTCTTTCAAGAAGAGATAAGATGGTGTGAATTACATGGAAACTCTAGAAGGAGATGGATGTGGTTGTTCTGCTAAGCTTGCATTTCTCTGCTCCCTTGACAAAGGGTTCTTTGGGAAAGGCTGTTGCTCAAGTGGATCCTCTTAGAGGCTGTGCGCTGGAGGACAGGGCTCATACTGATAACCTGGTTCAAGCTGACAAGTGACTTTCCAGGCCTTCCAGCCCTGGTGTGTAACCTTGTGGCAGGTGTGTAACCCCCCAACTGCACCTTCTAAATGAAATTCAGTAATTCCTGGGTGCTGTTTTGGGAGCCAGAAGGTCTCCTAATTGCTTTGCAGGACCAGGCTGCTTGCTGAATCGGACTATGATAGGTTCAGAGAAGGCTTTTGATTAACTTCACTCAGTTCACAGCAGGGAGTTCCTGAAGAGATCAGTTTTGGTTGGTCTTTGTGTCATCTAGTGCAGAGATTTGTTGTATTCTTTGTGGTTTTCTGTGCAGTAGCCCTCAGTCTACCTTCCCTGCTTTGAGACTCCGTGTTAGACGAGGTTCATGTTAGACGTGTGTTACTCACTCGTCCCCTTTGTTCCTCTCAGCTGTTTGGAGGCAGGCTTACCCCAGTAAAATGTGTTGGTCGCGCCTGTAACATGCATAGCGTCTTTGCTTGGATGGAAGACAGCAGTGTATTTTACAGCTTTGGCTCTAGCTGCATCTGAATTGTAACCAAATTCTCTTCCCAGCACAAACAGCTGCTCCAGTGAAGTCACAGGCTTGGAGCTGGCCCAGCAGACATATTGCAGCTACCAAGGATGTGGGCGGGAGTCAGACGGTAGCTTTGGGAGCTAGTTCAGTGTTTGAGAACCAAGACTGGGGAGACAGGGAAATGGGCAGTGGGAGAAGATTTTGACCTATGCAATTCTTGCGTTGTTGTCTTCGCGGCAGAATGGGAGCTTTTCCAGGAGAAGGCAGAAGGATGTGACCAGCATTTCTTACCTGTGTGCTGTCATTTTGTTCTCCCAAGGGAGTAAGCGTGTGCAGCGTCGGGCTCTGCTCTAGAATGTGTATAGTCGTGTGTGTAAATACATGCACGTACACCCAAGCAGTGGCTGAAATGGGCTGGCATACATGAAAACCACGTGCTGTTGGATTCTGCAGCTGGGTAATATTGCACAGAGGTTTTACAGGTATGCACACAGTGTCATTTTGATTGTGTGCACATACATAATGTGTAAGGTGTGCACACATTCACTTCCTTACACATGCATGTGCACATGTACGCACACACAGGCATGCACATGTTCAGAGGCATTTGCTTTGCCCCTCTGAGCTTTGTGGTGCTCCTGGAGAGGTTGTGCTTTGCAGCCTGACACCAGCCCCATGCTGATGACAATTATCCAGTTCTTTTATGTAGCTCTATTGATGGCAGAGGACAAAAGCTTTAAACCAGTATTTCTAACCTGTTGTCTTCATAGATACTTTCAGCTCAGATCCCAGAGTGCTTTCAAATGAGGCCCTAGAATTGCCTTGGCTGTCCTTTGGAAATCAGTGCGTCCAGGGCAGAGAAGGCAAGCCCAGTGATTTTTCAGCGCTGGAGAAATGTGCCTTGGCACTCTGCAGCAGCTGGAGTCTGTCTTTGCAAAGAGAAGATAAAACCAGGTAGCAGTGGAGAGTGTGGGCAGGAGGTGGGAAGGAGGAAAACCATACCCTAATTGAAGGGAGAAAGTATCTTGCTTCATTGCTTGAGCTTTCTCTGCCTGCTGTTTTTACCTTGACAAGATGTGTTTTTTTTCCTATTTCACAGCAGTTAGTCTCTTCCCCCTACCCCACTCCATCTTCTGCTTGCTCCGTCTGTGTGCTTGTCTTTTGATGTCAGTCACGCTGTTTGATTTGCGACAAGGAAACAACGCCTTTTCCTCTGCTGCATCCTCCCCCCCAGTCCTCTGAACCCCTCAATGCAGAAGGATCGGATTTAGGCACGGAACAGCAAGCATCAAAGCAATCTCTTAGGGCTCTGCAGAGACAGCTGGCACTTGAGAACTAAGGGGCAATGGGGAGCAACGTCTGTGGGGACCACAACAGGCAGTATTACGCTCATTTGTTCTCCAGGTTTGTGACACGAGGATAGCCACTGCACCGTCTCATCGTAGAAGATGGAAAGACCCTTGCAGACTTTTCCTCTGTTGATTAACCAGCCTCCCTCTTTGGCACTGTCCCTGTGTCTCGGGTGTGGAGGCGTGTTAGATGGTCACCGTCCTGTCTGGCGCACCTGAAGCATCTGGTCCTGTCTGTGGTCAGTCGTCACAGGGCTTTTGGTGGAGTTGCTGTCAGAACGCAGGAGCTGCCTTTCAGAAGCCCAGAGGTGGTTTTCTCCATGGGCAGTTAATGGCCAAGTCAGAATTTCCTGAGACAGTGTGAGGTTTTGCATGGTCCGTTTGAGAATGGAGCTGTCTGGGACTTTTCTGATGAAGTGGGTTTGGGGCTGTATTGACTTCACTGCTAGACGATCTCAGAATTTGTCCCAACTGAAACTGTTCCCATAGGAACATGGCTTTGGCAGAATTTATATAAAGTAGCATTTTTCCACTTTGAAAACTTCTTGTCTGATGAAATAGCTACCCCAGGACTTAACCTGGACCCCCCAGTTTTGATGGAGACCCTGGCTGTGCAGCTGGTTTCCAGCTTTTTCCTCTTCTCAGTTGCTTCCTGCTGCTGTCTGGTTTTGCAGGGAAAACAAAGATCAGGTCTGTGGACCACAGCAGTGCCACCCTGAAGGGCACAGCGTTGGCTGAGCAGCTCTGCTCTCGCTGATTTATTCATGTGCCTGGCTCAGCTGTCTGCACTTGCTGTTGCCACAGGAGGGATTTGAAACCTCTCCTGGATAGACCCGAGTGGTAACCGTAGTAAAAGCGTATTCTGAGTCACAGTACAGGGGCTGAAGGAGTCAGGTGGTCACTGGTCACAGGGTCACTTCAGTATCTGTGTTACTCTGCATTCCTCCATTCCACAGAAGAGTTTTTCTTCAAGGAAAAGGCCTCTCTCTGATCCTTGGCTTTCACAAGTGCTGGTGGTTCTCCTGAAAATGATGCCTTGTGTTTGCACTACCCCAGTCCCTAGGCGTGGAAGGAGACAGGCACAAAAAGACAGCCGGGCAGACTTCGCGAGAGGCATCTGTCATTTCAGATAACACCCAAGCTTCCTAAAGTGGGTCAGCAACTTGGCAAGTCACAGACATCTGGAAACTGCAGTGACATGGATAAAGTCCACTCATCCTTCAGGCTAGCTTAAGCCTGTGCAGACAAAAGGGAAATTGTTGGCAAGAGGAGCATCTGTGGGGCCTGAGGTTGGCCATCTCAGTGCTCAAGGTAGTGCTCTACCTGGCTAGCAGATGCCCAGCAGGCTTTTGGAGCTGGAAGAGTTCTGGGCACAGAAACAGGACAATGTTTTGGGCATTGTTTATGTCAGGTGTTGAGGACTAAAATCACTGCAGCCTCATCTTTCCAAAGACCACACCAGAGGAAAGCCAATATGTGCGCTGCACCAAGCATTCCCAGTTTCTCAGACCCCAGGATTACGATATAAGTCAGATTTCTTGTGTCAGTGCTAGGCAACCACCAGCTTCAGAGGCCTCATCAAATTCTGGGGCTGTGGGAAACTTCCCAGACCTGAGATCAGAACTGATCCACGCCTCTGCTGCTAACCTGCGCAGGAAGCCTGACGTGAGACACTTCTGGAAGTATTTCGCTGTAGGAGTCGGGTACCAGCTCAGTTAGGTAGGTATTGATTTTTTGCAAATTTTCCTTTCTCTTTCCCAGACGGTATAAAGTCCACATTTGCATGTGTTGATAGAATCACTTTAGCAACCAGTGGGCCTCGGGAAAACCTCGTCCCCTCTGGGTTCTTGTCCATTAACCATGCTTGTGGCAACTGCTGTTACTCAATTGATTACTGCTACTGGTTGCTCCTTCACTTTTATTAAATGGCATTTTCTGATTGCAGTCTGCTAGATGGTTTGTTGGCTTTAGTTTTTTTCATGTAATAACTCCTGCTTTCCTGCCAGCACCAAATTCACTGCCCGGGGTAATGCTTTTCGGCTGTTTGAAAGTGGATATGAAAAGGTGTCCATTTAATTACGTGATACCTCGGTATAAATTGCCTGCATGCATAGCGTGGGAGTCTGTTCTCTGCTGCAAATCAGCTTTCCTGTTCTCTCTCTGCTTTTGTTGGGGAGAGGTGGGACCTAGGTTCTGCACTAAAGCCAGATACGGGCTTTTCACCCTCATTTATTATGCCTATCCATAGAAGTTCTTTAGGAAACCTAAATTCTGATTTTGGAAGAAGCAGTCTGTGAGCAGTGGCATTAATAAAGCTTGATGTCCTACAGCACTGGCTCTACCAGTTGAATTCCGTGGGGTCTGTCAGGGTTCTTTGTTTGGATATTTGTAACGGTGTGAAATCCCTGGGTGGACTCCCAAATACTTGAAAGGAATTTGAGTTCATTTTGCAGTCTTCTCCTCAGAGTTTCCCTAGTAATAGGAACTCATTTTTGTTTTTATCCATCTGCCTGTTTCCAATACATTAACATCCTTGAATCTGCCAGATTGGGTAGAAACCGACCATGGAGCTTTTAGAGTTACTATGCTAGGGTGCACAGGCAGATGTGAGCAGAGAACGTTTGCTCATTTCTCTAGCAAGCCAGGTTCAAAAGACTTAATTTTTCATGTCTACCTTTTTACCTTATCGGTGTTCCAGGGTGGATAGACTAAAAAGGCATCCACACATAGAAACAAGGCACGGAGCAGGCTGCAGTCAACACAGACTCGCACTGGGTTCAGATGAGCAGCATCTCTTAAACTTGTGCCTGTTTGCTGCAGCGTAACGCCTGTCCCGCTAAGCAGAGCTGCCTAACTGGGCCTGCTCACTACTCCGAAATCCTGTAATGTGCCCCACTGCACCGTTTTCAACACCTTCCTGCCTGGACGGTGGAAGGAATTGTGCTTCCAGGAACGTGCTCTTTGCATTGGCAGTGATCATAGAGCTGTTGGTGAGAGGGAAAGAGCATCACCTAGCTCCCCTCACTCCTCCGTGCACACGCACTCTGGAGCCACCCCGTGTACCTCCTCCCACCACATTCCTGCAGAGCTCTGATACTGCTGCTCCCTCCAGGAGCCTGCAGCACTCCTAATCCTGCCGTTCCTCTGCTGGCTGCCTCTGCCTGTCATTGACGGAGGCCTCATGCGCTGAAATAAGCCTGGTTTTCAGCAATTGCTGTTCTCAGAACTCAGCAGGCTGGAGGGGGGTGGAAGGGAGATAAACATCAGAGTTCAACATCCAGACAAACACAGCAGAGCACACACAATAAATACATCCGCCCCCAAATGCAAATACATCAGAAGAGGTTCCTGCCCCAGGGCTCGGAGCAGAGCAGGCTCAGGCAGGAGAGCAACAGGATGAGGTGAGTGCAGTCGCAGGGACCTTCCCAGCTCCTCTGGCCACCTGGCTCTGTGCAGGCCTTGCAAGGCAAGAGCGTGATTGTGATCTGCAGTGCGGCCCCACTGGTACCTCCTGATTCCTTCCACTGTCAAGTGAGAGGGGTGTCTGCCATGAACGTTTCAGCTAGCGCTGGGATATCTATGATCTGGTACCAAGATCAGCAGCTTGGATGCGTGGCAGTCGGGGTGTGAGCTGAGCTGACACTCACTCTTTCTCCATTTATTTCTGTTCCTTTGAGGCAGGCTGCTTCTCTTGCTAGCTGTGCTTTACGGTGGAGTAACCAGCAGCATCGTGCTGCAGAAAATGTACGGGAGGATCACATCTCCTGACTTTCCAAATACCTACCCCAATCACAAGGAGAGAATCTGGAATATTACTGTCCCCAAGGGATATTCCATCCGCATCTACTTCACCCACTTCAACCTGGAGCTGTCCTACCTGTGTGAATACGATTATGTGAAGGTATGTGTAGGCCACATACATTCTTTTAAACTGTCTGTGTGTGATCCTGGGCATATGCAGAACCAATATAACTGTTGTAAGCAGTTGGTTCTAGTATGCTAGTGAAGTTCAGGCTCAGCTGATTTGTAAATGATGTATTTACTGGGGCCCATGGGACCAGGAAGTAGGACTGATTGTCATATTGGAATATTTGAAACCTAATTTTTTTGTGCTCAGAAAACTCTGATGTTTCCCTTTTTCGAAGCAAAAAGTTTGAGATGTTGCCCAGAACAACATTCGAGCTTCATTTTCCAAAGCTACAGTGTATGTTTTACATTAACATGTAGTACTTTACACAGCGTATAATGGGAGACGTAGAAGTTTAAGTGATAGTCTAAACAAGATACTGTCAGCTTGTCCAAACATGCACTTGCAACACTCACTGTTGTGCTTTAGCTAGTTAATGTGAGAAACAACCTCGGGAAGAGAAACAGAGATACTGGCTTCGGGAAGTGTTTGGGTGATGAGCAGTGTCCCTGAAAGGTCTGTACTCCATGTGCTAGCATGTGCTGCAGTTAGGTAACCCGGCTGCTCATTTAAGGCCATCCTACCGCTGCCCCATTTTGTTGTTTGGATAGACCTGATATGCATCAGAGAGGGAGCTATATGCACAGGGAGCGTGCAAAACCTGTGCACTGACAGCGCTTCAGAATCCGATGGAACCAGATCAGGCAGCCTTCTTGCTGTTTAAGAGGATCTCATTTCTATGGTTTTATATTCTTTGTGCCCAAAGAAGGGCAAAAAAGCTGGTGAGGGGTCTAGAGAACAAGGCTTAGGAGTAGTGGCTGAGGGAGCTGAGGTTGTTTAGCCTGGAGAAGAGGAGGCTCACGGGAGACCTTACTGTACTTCACAGTTACCTTAACGGAGGTTGTGGCAAGGTGGGGATCGGTCTCTTTTCTCAAGCACCAAGTGATAAGATGAGGGGAAATGGCCTCAAGTTGTACCAGGGGAAGTTTAGGTTGGATATTAGGAGAAATATCCTTACTGAAAGGGCCGTGTGGCATTGGAACAGGCTGCCCAGGGAAGTGGTTGAGTCACCATCCCTGAAGGTCTTCAAGAAACGTGTTGATGGAGAGCTTAGTAGCATGGTTTAGTGGTGGACTTGTCAGTACTAGGTTGAAGGTTGGACTAGATGATCTTAGAGGTCTTTTCCAACCCGAATGATTCTGTGATTCTATATGGCAGGTTGCTCCCATTCCCCAAATCTGTGCTGTTCTTCTTGTAGTTTTTTTTGGGCAGGACAGAGTACTCATTTCTGGTAGTCTGTAGTATATGCAATTTTATCACTGCCATGGACCACATGACCCCCACATATCAGAACATTTATCTTGTATTAAAAACACAAGACAAATGAGGAGCTGGAACTGTAATAAGTGAATCACAGAACACATGAGTCACTGGCTTAAAGAGACCTTTTGTTATACATTTGAATTTGTCAGTGTATGAAACCTTTTTACCCCAGTTATCTCTAGCTTTGGCCTCAGTCAGGTCTCCTACACACAAAGATTTGACTGTCATTGAGAGCGCAAAGTTAACAAGAGCATTATGTACAATAAGCAAAGCGTGGTGCTGATAGCCCAGGATGGCCTCACAGCTTTGTGTGGGCCTCTGAAAAGAAAAAGGGAGATAAAAGTGTAGGCTTAAGTCACAGAGAATAGGGGAAATCCTCTTATGTGTCACTGGATCTGGATTAACCTCCAGAAGCACCTTTTGAGAGCATCCAAGTCTAGAAATGTCCTGAAGCACTTCTCACATACCATTAAACACACGCTGTACAAGCAGGTTGGGAAGAGCAAAGCTCTGTGATCGCCTGGTAGATTTGTCTGTGTTTTGCAGCTGAGCTCTGGTGGGAAGACCTTGGCTACACTATGTGGAAAGGACAGCACAGACACCGAGGAGGCTCCAGGCAACAAGACATACCTCTCCACTGACAACACCCTCACGGTGATGTTTCGGTCCGACTACTCCAATGAGAAGCCATTCACAGGCTTTGAGGCCTTCTATGCTGCTGAAGGTAAGAGCCCAGCCCCTCTTGTAGCTGGAAGAGACACAGCTGCGGTGGGCTTGGTGCTTCCCTGGGCTCTCACAGACTGTGGCTCCTGGTGTTAGGTGAGAGAAGGCAGTCTCATTGCATGGAGACAGAAGCAGAAGGGCACAGACACCAAAGACAAGGAAGCCACCCTCATAAAAGCAGCGGTTAGAGCAAGACCGAGTGCTGTTAAAGGGTGTTGGTTGTCTAATTGTTTTGTGTTTCACCCATTAGATGTCGATGAGTGCAAAGAGCTGTTTGATGGTGAGCCCCTCTGCAATCATCACTGTCACAACTACGTGGGGGGCTACTATTGCAGCTGTCGGATCGGCTACACGCTGCATGAAAACAAGAGGACGTGCACAGGTGAGCCCTTGCAGATCAAGAGAGACTTTCCTAGCTACAACATCCACCTAAATTTAGTTACAGCACTGGCATCAAGATCAAGGCTGCTTTTTTTGGTTTTGTTTTTAACATCTCCTATGGGATGCTCCTCCTGGAGCAGCTGAAAGGAGGTGTAGGGTCTTAGTCAGGTCTGTGAGTAGAGACCGTGCTTTGCAGAGTGCCTGTGGGCTCATTGCAGCCATTAGGGCCTGCAATATTGTGTTGCAGTAAAATGGTGCACTGGCAGTTGGCAGGTCCAGAAGAGAAGACAACGGCTGACGTGGTGTGAAGGTAACTTGCTTTGGCTACTCCGTAGTCAGCATCCACCCCTGTTCAGCTTTAGATAGGTTGAAAGGAGAAGCAAGAAATTTATCTTCTGCTGCCCACTACAGACATTTCCAGGCTTCATGGCTGCCAGTGCAGCCAGCCCTGCAACACCCGAGTTTATCGTGCTGTCTGGGTACTGAGATACCGAGTGTTCTGGACCTGAGTTAGTGGATATGTTGGAAAAGCTAACGATCGAGTTGCCAAGTCTAATGGAGAAGGAGTTTGCTTACTGTCCCTGGAGGGACCCAGGCTGAGAAGCAGCACATTCCACCTATCACTGACAACAGATACAATCATCCACTCAGTAAATGAGAGGCAAGGCCAGGCACAAAGCTCTTCTTCAGAAGGGCATACAGCATGAGGTTTACCTAGCTGACTCCTGCCTGGCTGTGCTGTTCAGTGCTCAACTGGGGAAAGCTTATCTGTTGGCAGGCGGCGAAGTGTCTGAATCAGCACAGCGATCGGCTCCTCTGGATTCACTTTGTCTGCAGTGGAACGTGTGCCTACACACAGTATCACATTCAGCCTTGGTGCGTGCAGCTTTGCCCACCTGGAGCTGAATCCTGTCTGGAGAGAACCAGCACGCATAACTGCTCACAACATACTGTCATAGGTGGGAAGATAGTTTCTTTGTGCTTCCTAGGGCTGAAATGCAGAGCTGGGTGTAACTTAGAGTGCTTACGGCAACTTAGACATTTCACTTCCCAACTCTAGCCCATTGCAAACCCTCTCCAGCCATGGCTGCCTGGGTCTGATTCAAGATTCAAACTCTTCATATCTCCAGTGTATTAAAACAGACCTATCCGTTGTTCGGCCTCTCCTTCCTAAAGTGATGGCTTTTAGCAGAAGTCTATCAACAATACGGAAGGGCTGGGCTACCGTGCATTGCTGATGGGTGGAGGCATGCGCATAGGGAGTTACTGTGGTGCAGCCGATGTGCTGGAACTTGTTCGCATTTCAGAGGCCTTTACATGCAAGTGCTGCAGCCATTCCAGCCCCTGGGCTGGGCTGGGAAGCAAAGGTCTCTACTGATTGCCTTCATGACATGAGGGCAAAAGCTGCCCCTTTGATTTTTGGTTCCCGTCTGGGCGGGCTGATATTGACAGGCTCTTTTTTTTCTGCTTTATTTTCCAGCGTGAGATAATTAAGCTTCTCCTCGCTTAGGCAGAGATGGAGACAGATGTGCTGGGAAGAGCTGGTGTGCCCTCCCCCATGCCCTGCCTGTTGCAGTCTGACCAAGGGCCGCAGGCTTCTCTTGCTTGGTGACTTGTATGTCTCATTTCCTTGCCTTTCAGACCTGCTTCCTGCAGCCAATAAAGAGGCCATTCCATGTTGAAACCTCGTGGCATCCTCTGGGACATTCATTTTCTTGCATTTCCCACGTGTCAGTAGGGAAAGAATGAAGTAGATAATGCAGGGGCTCATAAGAGAGAAGCTGTTGTGAAAGGCCCCTGAGCATCACAGCTGCCTGAAGCCTCTTGAATTTCTTGTCCAGCTCTTGTTGCTTGACCTTACAGAGTTCTCAAACTGCAACAAGAGTAGAACTGCACATGTGTTCCCTACTGTTACTTTTAGGTAAGCTCTTGTCTGCACCCAGACTTGTAGATTGAAACTATTTATATTCAGAGCCCACTCTTGAGAAAGGTTTGAATTTTTTTTCCTGGATCCGAATTTTGTGACTCTGACCATATCTCCTGATGGGAACCCAGTCTTATTGCTGAAATTTGGTCTGGTGAACAAAGCCTCAGAGTTCCTGGAGTTTGGTAAAGTGATGAAAATGTCACCAGGGCAGCTTAGGAGAGGACTCGTGTCTTGCATTCGTACAAGGGAAAGCAACAGTGCCCCCTGCAAAACAGATGCAGCACAAGGAGTGCTCTTCTTCCGTGCAGTTTGCAGCACTGGTTGATAACTGTCTCAGTCCCTCACGGTGCCCCTTACTGCTCCATATCCTTAGTAATTTGTTGTCCCTTTACACTGTACCCTTTTGGGGCAGGGACCATCTTGCAGCATGTTGGAGGAGTGTTGTGCTTGGTTCTTCATCGGTGAGTACAGCTCCCCTTCTCTGTGGAGGAACCAGGATGATAATTGCAAGGAAGAGGTTAACAAGGCAGAGCTGAGCAGCTGAAGGTGAACTGCTGGAAGATAAAACAAGGCTTTGTTGAAAAAGCTCAAGGGATTAAGGATCATTAGTCAATCAGCATTTCTTTATTTCTGCAATTTAGCAGGAGTGCTTTTAATCCTCATTTATGAGCCTTAGTGTTTCCAACCCCCGGCTCTGCTCTTCAGTGCCTGGAGTAAATGGGGAGGAACCCTTTCCCAGGTGAGCATGAGAGGGACTGAGCATCTTGGAGATGAGACACTTGACTCATTTCGGGTCACTGCATTTTCAGGCTTCTGTGTGATCTTGAGCAAGGCACTCAATTTGACCATCCACCTGCAAAACAAGAGGCAACGTCACTGCCCCGACTTACCTGAAGATGCGTAGTAAGTGTCACAGAGGGTAGATGCTGCAGGGGACTGCTTGGTGGTGGACTGGTTGTGCAAGTGATTGCCAAGAGGCTGCTTTATGGTCACAGCGAATTTGTGATCAAAGCAGCTTGAGTTTTTGTCATGGCTCAGCGACACAATTTATGATCCACTTTTCATTAGAGACCTAATGAGCCAATGACAATGGGCTTGCAAGTTTTGAGGAGGTCATTTTTCAGAGTTCAAGCCTCTGGCAAACAGCTCACTGCGGTTCTAATAAAAATACGACCTGAGCATAATTGAGTACTCTCTGGACAGCTTTAAAGGTTGGACTGAGAAGTCAAGGGACAGCATTTCTTCTGGGAGATGTTCAAAAATTATTTGATCCTTTTTGTGCTGGCTAGTTTATGACTTTGTTGCTTGCAGACTTACGAAAAAAAAAAAATACTGCCCTGACAAAGGGAACTCCCAGCAGCCACAGCCAGGAAATAATAAGAAGAAAAGAAAGGTGCAGTCCAAGCCTCTCCATCTTCAAGCTGTGAATTTCTTTGGGCTAGCACAGAGTATCTTCTGTTGGGTCAGCTAGTTTGGGCTGCTCATGTGAACTCAAGTCAAGAGAGCTTATTGGTGATGACTAAAAATTTTCCAAACAATATTGTGAAAATCTCCCATCAAAATCAGTAAACTGAATTTAAGGGAGAAAGATGAAACAAAGAGTGGAGAATTATTAGTCTGTATCTTTCCCCTTCTTTAGTCCTCAAAAACAAGGTGAAGAGACCCATTTTCTGACTTACTGGGGTATTAATGGTGCACTGGTCTTATTACTTGTACCTTTGTATTCCTTCTTTACGCAACAGATCCCATGCCCAGGCAAAAATGGTTTTGTAGGTAATAGGAAGGGATTCTGATGCAGAACTAGAAGCAGATTTCAGATTTTACCTTCTTAATGATTTCAGTGGGGAGTTAGGGGTGTAAAGATAGTACTCATTATGTTGTGGTTTGTATGTTTAGGATAAGACTTCACACTGAGTCTTTTTACGCACTTAAGGATTTATATTTTATCTCTTCCTATAATTGCCTCCAGACTACTCCTTTCGGGGCTGTAGAACAGCAATAGATATTATCAACATAAGGAAATTTCAGTTCTTAAAAGAGAAGCGGATTTTTTTTTCCACTGACATAGCTGTGAACTGTAGACTGCTAGAGCTGAATATCAAGTAGGTTTTGGGGTGTTTCTTAGTCTGGGTTTGCAGCAGGTGGAAAGAAGTATTATAGCAGGACCTTAAACCTGGGAAGAGGCAGTGAACTCTGTGTGTCCCTGGCAGTTATCATAAGTAGCACCTGCAGCAGCATGGCAGAGGATGCTGGAAAACATTCTTTATTCTCATATAGCCATGAAATGCCTCTGTAGTTTGAGGCAGAATCAGTGGAATTACAGAAACGTGCATTTAGCTGAGAAGAATGAGATAATAACAATTAAGAAAAAAACCCACTTGCTGATAATTCTCTACAAGTACAGCATGAAAGGAAAAGATTTAATTCCCATTGTAGCTCAACTGATTTCTTCTGGTGCAGAACAGTGTGCTGTTAGGCTAGATGCAGAGGCAGCCAGAACCTCCATGTGAATTAGTTAAGCTTTCTCTGCTTCTTTGGATTAAGAGGGGCATTTCAAACAGGATTTAAAAATTAGGAGACTGCTCAGTTTCCACAGGATAGGCCTTTATATGTATTCATTGACCATTTTTCTCTGTGTCTTTGTGAATTGTGTTTGAAAACCTAAGACAATAACTTCGGAGTACAGCACACACAGATGCTCAGTCACTGTGATGATGGAAAGGTTTATGTCGAATAAAAGCAGTTGCTCATAACTTTCTGGGAAGATGGACAGAGAAAGA
This sequence comes from Anser anser, assembly GCF_964211835.1. Taxonomy (NCBI): domain Eukaryota; kingdom Metazoa; phylum Chordata; class Aves; order Anseriformes; family Anatidae; genus Anser; species Anser anser. The sequence goes on along the minus strand of NC_139738.1, from coordinate 5,239,629 downwards.
TTGTTCTAAAATTGCAGCTTGTGCTAAAAGAAACACAAGGTACCCAAGTGCATCATTACTTGTGGTATTGTTGTGTTAAGAGTCACACAAACATAAAGAGATAATCCTTCTACCTGTTCCTGCTTTCTTTTCCAAGTAAACACATACCAAATACTTCCTATAGCAGCAAGCAGTGCTGTTGCGTAGATTATAGGGTCGAAGCAGGTTTCATTCTCTGAAGTAAAAAGAGCTTAGAATCCCGGCTAATGAAATCCGCAATTAGTTAAGGGACAGTAACATTCATTTTCTCATTCAAAATTCAATCCTTTTCCATTAAAATTACAACCTTAAACTGCATGGTCTATTTTAGATGATAATCTGTAAATAAGGACTGGCTAATGGCATTTTTGTTGATGGAAGTTAGCGCAGTGTATTTGAGGATACAATGCAAAGTCAAACAATTTCCCTCTTACAATTAATTCAGCATCACAGTGGTGCAAAAATATGCCGGTGTTATCAGCCGGTCCAGCATTCCTCATCAATTAAAGGATTGCTCATACAGCTCTTGCAGCACATCATAAAGCCTTTGTTCCCAGCTGATCAAAGCAGCACTTCACAGTGATCAGATGCTGTCAACAAGCAGAGATCCTCAGGGCACTTGTGGCTGTTCTTTCTTGCTTCTCTTCAGCAGGGAGCATTTGTGGCTCCAATTGTGTCAGCAAGAGGCACAGCTGGTTTTGCTCAGAGAATACAATTACATTCTAAATGTCTGGCAACAAAGGCATTAAAAAGAAAGAGCTGCATTCAGAGGCTTCTGGAATCGAGGAGCTGATAGCTGTCCTAGCACTCTGCACACTCTGGTGTAGCAGACGAGCTACAAATTTAACACCTTGGAAGGTTTCTGATGAGCTTCCAGCCAGCACACTTCAGACCACCAGCCCTGTGGCTGTTTAAGTGGTGCTCCCGCTGATGTCCTTCCCCACACTGCTTCGAAGGTAGGAGTGCAGGATAATGCTCGTGCTGTAGGCCTACCCCAACAGAGAGGGGGCAGCTTTCTCAGTGGTGACAAATGCCTGCTGGTGGAATGCGTGACTCTTGTTTCACTTCATAGGTAGTGTAGGAAAAGATCCACAACTGTTCCTCAGTATGGCTCGACTGAGTTAATGCAACTGTGTGATCACTTTCTGTTAATTTTTTTCTAGCCCCGTGTCAGAACCACTTTTTTACTGAAAGAACCGGAGAGATCTCCAGCCCTGACTATCCGGCACCTTATCCCCCACTCAGCACCTGCAGCTACAACATCCAGGTAGAAGATGGCTTCTTGATCACACTGGAATTCGTGGAGACCTTTGATGTGGAGACACACCCAGAGGTGTTGTGCCCCTATGATGTCCTTAAGGTAAGGTGAGGCTGTCTCACAGCCTTTGTGAGACAGGCCCAGCTCTTTTACTCCGTCTTCCTCAGTCTGTGTCTTGCTCTGTCCATTTCAGGTTTTGTCTCTCTGTGTCTCTCCTCATTCATTTTTCTTCTCATCCCTTCAGTTTTGTTGTTCTGTTCTGCATCTTTCTTCTTTGGGAAATTCACCCAAAACACAAATGCAAGTTCACATGTCTGTGATGACTTCAAAGATTTTGGATCATCACAACTTCTGCCCTCATCACAGACCAGTGATGGCAGGGAACTCAGTTAAATTTTTTCCATCCAGTTTGCTTATTTATAAAATGGATCCAATAATCACTTCCCAGGAATTCTGTAGCATTTAGGATGCTTGGAGAAAAGGCACTCTGTGAGTTACTGGAGTGGCGAGCCATCGCTCTAACCACCTGCCTTTCTTTTGTATGCTTTGCAAGAAAGGGCTATTAAGGTTCAGGGAGTCATTGTATTAAAATCATTTTAATCTTCAATAAGCCTCATGGGGGAAGGAGTAAAGACAGTTTGTTTACCTTCTCCTTTTTAGATTAAAACACCCAAAAAGCAATTTGGCCCATTCTGTGGGAAGACTTTGCCTGCAAAAATTGAGACACAAACTAGTGCTGTGAATATTACTTTCATAACTGATGTCTCGGGAGCACACACTGGATGGAAGATGAAGTACATGGTAGCAGGTGCGTAAGAGACCTCTGTGCAGTTCTCAAGTCCAAACTACTTTGGGATCTTCATTCTGGAAAGGCGTGAATAGTGCCTAAATAATCATGCTTTGAAGCAGTAGTTTCATACTTAGTTTTTGGTAGTGTATCTGTTGAACAACGTATCTACGAAGTAGTTTACTTCTGAAGTAAAGTTTTAAGAGAATCCCAGAATTCCTGCTGGTCTTACAGTTAACCTCTAGTTTAAGCATATGATTTTATTTTAAGAAATAGGTTTCCCAACTGATGAAGAGTTAAGAGGTGTGTGTGTAGGCAACACGTACTGGGCTAACCCTGTCAGCATAGCCTGCCTCTGGAAGGTTGCTGCACACCTTTGATGTGAGAGCATCACAGTCAGTTCACAGTTTTTTCCCTCTGTTCTCAGTAATTGTAAGTCCGTGTCTGTGTGAGTGAAACAGTGCAGAGAAAGGGCAGAGAGAGCGTTGGCATCGTCCCCCCACGCTCCCCATGAGCCTTGAGCGGTAAATAGCAAAACCACGTTAAGGGGAATACTGTGTTCTCTGGTTCGCTGCAGGTTTGCCATGCCCCAGTCCTGAAGCACCACCTCATGGTCACATAGCACCGGTGCAAGCGCAGTACACTCAGGGCGACCGCTACGCTCTCTCTTGTGACATCGGATACGTGCTGCTTGAAGTAGGTGCACCACGGCACTCAGCCCTATTGGACTTAATTTCTTTGGGGTTAAACGTGTAGAAATGCCTTTTTTCATTAACAATTTCTGTTGCTCACATACTACAGTTACGAGGCATATTCAGTACACTGACTTTGTTAGCAATTGTCCTTTCTTTGATATGCTCCCCGAAGACCCGTGTTTCTGTGTTTGCCTGTGTGCATGTTTGCCGATGTTGTTTGAACACTGCTGCTTAGAGATTTGCATCTAATTATGTTGGAAGAATAGAATGATTTTACAAAAGATTTCATGAGAGCAACGCAGTGAGAATTTCTTGTTGTCTTTCATTTGTTATTTCATCTCTCCAGGGAAGTTAAAACTAGGATACTTCGTCATTCCTGCTGAATGCAGCATTTCACACTTGGTTCTTAATAGCATTGTGCTTCCCAGCAGGCAGTTCTGGAAGATGCTCTAGGCTGTGTATGCGTACAGCAAAATTTTACAATCACTGTTAAGTGGCTGTGTTTTAGGAAAGCACACAGACTTCAACAATTATTTTACAATCTGTCTGGTTTGGTAGTTCCACAAATTTACTGTTTACTTAGAAACAGAACACAGCTAAACTGATACGCCAGTTAGTGCTCATCAGGAAATGGATAAGAAATATGGATGCGTGTGGAAATAATAGATAAACATAGGCTATGTTCCGTATTGTCCTTGAAATGCGCTGACTGGTTCTGTGTGTTGTCATTACTGGAGACAAGGCAGCTATAAGTGGTAGAACTGCTACCTACAGCAAATACCAATGAGCCTCAAATTTCTAGATAGGGTAACTATCCCTCTCATTAACAGCCATCCACTCTGGGCTTTATTAGCACATTGAAGAAATTAACGAGGTTGGTGTAGGAATGACTTACTTTTCTCATTCAGAAAGTAGTGCAGCAAAGCAGTAGTAAAGACATTTTAAGCAAATAAAAATCTAGTTACTGTGTTTTTGCCTTATGAGTGAGCAAAGAAATGTGTAACTGGTGCTGTGTTTTCTCTAATTAACACTGTTAATTTGATGTGAAAGTAATATGACCTTTTATTTCCATTCACGCTTCTTGGAGAATGAAAATGTTGTGATGTCTTTTATAGCGGAATGCCAAAAGAATGCTTCTTGGAACAAACCAATGGCAAAGTGCATCAGTAAGTCAGTGCTAATACTTGTGAATTGGAAAATGTCTGTGTAAATATTTGTTATAAGAAATAACAGAAGAAATACATTTCTTCTGCTTGGTAACCATCCCCTTTCTTGTCAAACTGCATTTCGTATTTGTAAGTTAGATGATGTTTCTGTTTCTACCATTCTTTAAAATCTCTGAAAAATAATGGTGGTTATTTCAAAATAAATAAATAAGATAGTCCTTGAAATACCTGCACTGTCTTCCAACAATTTTATATAACAACATCAATTTTAAGCATTATCATTGGAGAAAAACAACTAAAGTACTTGTACTGATAGAGATGTATCTTTATTTTAGTATGTATTCCTTAGTAGATGCATTAATTTTTTTCTGCATATGTTGTACATTGTGAGAGCTGCACAGTCACAGCTAGTCTCATACACGGGGGTGCAGATTTTCTGTGAGGAAACCCCAGCCTCCCAGTACTCAACCATGGTGCTACTAACGTGTGTCTTCCTGCCTAATTTGAGCACAGAACCTTCACTAGGATTTCTGTTCCTGGATATCTTGAGAAAAGCGGCCTTGTACCATTTCCTGAAGATCACAGTTGAAATCTGGCTTGGTTAGGTTGACGTTGAGCCTACTGGCTTTTGTTTTGTTTTGTTTTTGGTTTAATATATATGTTTTTGAATTGCTTTAGTTGTTGACTGTGGTCAGCCTGAGGAGATGGACAACGGTGCCTTTACATACCTTACGGGGCCTGAGAAGACCACCTACAATGCTGAAATTCAGTACCACTGTGAAACCCCCTTCTACATCATGAAGACTAACAGTAACGGTAAGTCATGAACGTCAGCTTCAGAATGGTTCCTGGTTCTCTTGGCATGAAGAGCGAATGCACCTGACTTACATAGACGTACCTGTAAAAGTCAGCAGGACCTTTCCAAAACATGGTGTAAAGGCTGAAAACTTTGGGAAACGTTTTTTGCCTCTTTAAGGACTTGTACGTAGGCATACTGCAATGTCCCCAGGTGGGCTCAATTCAGTAACAGTTGGGAGCTTAACACATTTTTATCATTCCCCAGTTAGCGGCATTACATGCCTGCCTGGTAGTAAAGGCTTCAGGAGTATTAGATCCTGAGAACAGCCAGAGGGGAAGTACATGATGCAGTCACTTTCTGATGAGTGCAGTAAACTTGAAGGAGCCCTAAAACATGACGACACTCTACAGACATTGTCAGACACTTCTGTATTGCTTGAGAACTATGCCCAGCTATTTTATTCACTCGGTTTTGTTTTCTCTGAGATGCAGGTAAATATGTATGCAGTGACGACGGATTCTGGAAGAACTCCAAAGGAGAAATAACACTGCCCGTCTGTGAACCAGGTAATGTACTGATGTATTAACATTGTTGGAATTAGCAGTTACAGAAGAATCATAAAGCTGTCAGCTAGCACTTAACTGCTGTTACACAGTCAGGCTTTGTTACAGAGATGCAACTGTACATAGGTCCACGCTGAAGGAAGCAGCTTGTTTTTGAGGTAACAATTCTAAGTGCATCGCATTGGAACTCAAAAATTCCCGTGACGAGGCTCAACTCTATCCTAAATTCCTAACCTCTAGCCTAGTGACCTACAGACGCTGGGCTCTAACGAAGTTACTCAGCTAAGCTTTTCTGTTGTTCATGTACCCAGCTAGGTGACAGATGTCATAACACACATCTTATGGTTTAAATACCTTTAAGTTGATGAGGCACTTCATTTTAGAATGTTCGTTTCAAAAATCAGACTACCGTCTTTATGTCACTCTGATTTTCCAAAACGGCAAGTGCAATAATAGCTGTTCAACAGGGAGGAACAATAAACTAAAAATGTTCCAATAATGACATCGTGTGACTGGCACTCCTAATAGTTATACACACCGACCTTATATTTTTCTGTTAAATTGTTCACTGTTTTTAACAAAGCTTGGTCTTACCTGAGGGTCTCTATTGCTGCTGGCATTGGAGATTAACGCCAGAAACTCTGTAGTTCAGTTTCCCTTAAAGAGAGTAAAAAGCTGAAGCATTTACTCCAGTTCCATTCTCAAGAATGCAGTTTCATAACTAAATAAATTCTTGTTTTTCAATTGCTTGGAATTGTTTCTGATGGGAAAATTGAACCGGTCTCCAGAATTATTTGAGAGGGGGAGAAAGCCACTGAATACCCTTAATGCAGAATATGTTTTGTTTGTTTTTAGATGCTCAAACTGCTAAATTAGTTACTCTGTAAAATTACTCAACATACGAGAATGAGTTTTCGGAGAAACATTTTACAATATAAAAGCCTAATTGTTCTTATCTTTTAGATTAGAATGTCCATATATTCCAATTACCTTAATTTACATTTAGAACAAATGCATTGAGATCTCTACGCCCAAATTCTTAAGCAAAACTGTCTCTCTTGATTATAGAACTTTTCCAAAGGCTGTATGTTCTACTGACTAATGAAAATTGTACGCTAAATCAAATATTCATTTGGAAGCAATTTTACCATTCAGAACAATCTAGGAATTACATTTAGAATCATTAACTTAATTTTACCCATACCAGCATAATGAATCAATGTCCACATCTTTAAATGTTAACATTTATTGCTGCATTCTTGTTTTTGCAGTTTGTGGAATGCGGACAAGTGGAACTCTGGAACGCATATACGGAGGAAGGAGAGCCAAGCCTGGAGAATTTCCCTGGCAAGTGATGTTAATTACTGAGCATGGAGGTTTAGGAGGTGGTTCGCTTCTGTACGACAGCTGGGTTTTAACAGCTGCTCACGTTGTAGTTGGGCAGAGAAACCCCTCAGCTTTGAGGATTAAACTAGGGATTTTGAACAAACGTTCAGATCACTATGAAGAAACCTGGGCAGAAAAAATTTTTATTCACGAAGGTTACAAAAATGATCCTGTTGATTTTGACAATGATATTGCATTGATTAAACTGAAACATAAAGTCCCAATCAGTACCAATATTACACCCATTTGTTTACCAGGAAAAGAAGAAAGATTTCAAATGAAAGCAAATTACATGGTAGCTGTATCAGGTTGGGGAAGGACTGAGACTAGGAGCTCTTCCGTTGTCCTGCTGTACACCGAGCTGATAGTTATCAGTCAGAAAGAGTGTACAGCTGCATATGCAAATAAATCATTTAATGGAAAACCTCTTGTGGTAACAGAAAACATGGTGTGTGCTGGAGCTGAGGGAGGGGGCAGAGATGCATGTAGTGGGGACAGTGGAGGACCACTGGTGTTCTTAGATGCTCAGACCAAAAAATGGTTTGTTGTTGGCATTGTGTCCTGGGCTTTAGACTGTGCTGTTTCAGGGCAGTACAGGGTCTATACAAGAGTAACCAATTACATCCCTTGGATTGAAAGCACTATTTCAAATAATTCTTAGTAGACTGTTATATGAAGTCATACCAGCTCTTCACTATTAGTTGGATTACAGTTCTAGCTAGAGTATTTAAATACTTGAAGCACCACTAAACCTTTAAATGTTTAACTTTGTCATTGAGCTTAACTTTTGTTTATATATTATATAAAAACAAGCACTCGAATATCCAAACACAATTTTCACCTTTGTACTTTCTTAAGGGCTGTTAAAAGATCTTTAGGTCTATGACAGTTTTGTAATTTCAAGAAACTTGAGACTTGTGTTGCTATTTAAAGATACCGTTAACAAAATTTTGTTTTCTTTCAAATAGCATTGTGGATTCTTGTAGGACTGCAGCATTACCAACTAGCATTTGAACGAACACAGCCAGTGAAAGCATGCGGAGCATCAAGGTACTTTAAACCACCCCCCAGTGTACACGGGTAGCTGAAGGATCCCGGTTGTACCAGCAGCCCCCAAGTTGGAGAACACTTGTACAGTGCTCTCCGCTTCAGAGAAACCTCACAGGCTCTGTAATAACTGCCCTATTAAGCATAGGTACAGCTGTACAACTCTTGCCTTTAAAGGGCTTCCTGCTGTCAGCTGCAAAACCTGTTTCTCTGAACATAGCTTTATATAAAGCTAAGCTTTCACCTTTGAACATATAATTTCAGTACAGCATCAGCTGACAAGATTGTCAGAACTAAGTGGAAGCAGTTCCACATTTTCTACAGTAACTGCTTTTACTAAGTGTGTACAAATGGCGTATCCCCTTACACTTACCTAAGATTCCTGTTTCTTTTATACCACATTCTTTTGTTAGTTATATTATCATAGAAAGTGAAATACTGAAAATTAAATCTCTTTAAAAAAAGACTCCAAACACTTCAATATAATAGCAATAGCATTTTATTTACTTACTTATAAATACTAGAGTATGCAAAGCAGTTAGAAAATATTACTAAAACTTGAAAATTCTTCTAAAACTTTCAGAGATTTTGTTTGAGGGTCAGGGAAGGCTAAAATTATTAGCAAAGACTCACTGCTGCCAACCCGTCTGCTAAAACCTAGGACTGGACTTAAACAAGTTAAACAAAATTAAAGCCATGCTAATTACAAAAACTTACCATACAGTTCCTTGCAGGGCTGTCACAGTTAGTCTTTGGAGGTCCAAGAATACCATTTTTAAGTGTTACTCAGCAGAAGTAGCTGGTAATAGTGCAAGTGCTAAAATGCAAAATTCACAATGGTACAGAGTTTGGAGATTATTCTGACTTAGGTGCAGGAAAAAAAAAGATCTAAGCAACTTTTTGCAGTGGGATATGAACAACAAGCACGGGACTAATTTTCAGCCTGAGTGTTTGCCAACCCCCCCCTTTAAAATGTATATTGAGACCTAGATGATTTAGTACTGCAATTCAAGTGGAAAACTAACAGTAGTGCAGTTTGATCAACTGTTTAGATGGTCTTTTATTCACAAACCTCAGTATAATATTCAGTAATTGAGATATAACTTGAAAAGTTAAAGAGATTAAAAACCTGAGTAAATCCATACTCAGAACTTGCATAGCCACAGCGCAGTAGTACAGTGTATAAGAATATGGATCAAGCTTCAGTGGGCTTCAAGTGCAAGTAGGTTAAATAATTCCTCAAGCTCCTGCCGCCCATGGAAATAATTTTCCAACAACTTCCCCTGAAACATCCTGCTCTTTGTTAAGAAGCTGCTTGTTTGCGCTTTTGCACTTGTAGTAAACATTGTTTTCCAGATAAGACTTCTGACAAAATCCACATACATTCAACTAATGCTTTATTCAGCTGGAAAGTCTTTTCTGTGACTAGTTTTAAAAATGAATTTAGAGCTTTCTTTTGAGCTAGAAGTGTTGCAGAACCCTACTTCCTATCAAGTGGACTGGTTTAAAAATACAGGTTAAAAGCCTACATCCCCAAAGGAGATGCCGTGGACGGAAATACAGCTGACAGTGTTTGTTCCCCCCCATCACACTTCTGATGAACCCCCCCCCCAACTCCAACTCCTGAAAAAACAAGTAACTTTCCTTGGTATAGATGCAATCTGGAGGGAACTGCTTACCATTCTAGGTGCAGACACCCAAACTTGTGGGAACTGGATTTTAGATATATACACATCACTGAACAATGCAAAAATACAATGGCTTAAGGTTGGGTGTCAGGTATCGATACATGATGAGCGGTGGCTCCGTTTGACTTGTCAACTTTTAGAGCATGCTTATCTGAAACAAACCGAATTACTGCAAAAAAAGACTTTACAGAAGTTCATCTCAAAAGGGTAAAATTAATTAACCGCTATGAATTCTTTGCATTCAGGGCTGCAAAACAAAGACACATATTACTTAAATCAGTTTTATTTAAGAATTTCCTACAGTGACAAATCTTATAAAAAGCATCCAAACACGAAACTGCAGCAAACAGCATTCTTATGGATATCTTACACAGTGGAGCTTCCACCCTGAAGAGGCACACTGAGCTCGCTAGTGATCTCTGCTGCATGAGCTACTGCAAAGCACACCACAAGCTCAATGTTCTCATCGCAAACCCCATCATCTTCAATTCACATTACCACACTTACAAATCATTAACAGAAAAAAAACACACACCATACAGCATTCACAGCAGTTGACATAAGGGAAAAAAAATACAAATATTCGTTTCACATAAACACATTCAACTAATTGATTAACTAGGTATAAAACCCACTTAAAGTCTTCCACATATGGATGTCCTTTGAATGCAATAAACACTCGTACTTTATTTGCTATCATTGCTCTCTGCACACTCTCTCACCAAAGCCACAGGATTGAGAGACATCTCGCCAAGTAAAATAAAATCCCATAATGCACCACCAGGTCTCTGCATGCGCTCTCTCCTTTATCTCGCACATACCAGCCCTCTCATGCCTCGGCACCACCATCAATCCCACACAAGGTTTCAAAAGTTCAAACAGCCTTCTGGTTCCATCTCACAGCCTTGCGTTCATAGCGTTGATACGACTCCATGAAATAAAGAGTAGCGGATAAAAATGGAACACCCACCGTCTAAGACGCAGCATGTGCAGTGTGATGAAGTATTCTTGGATGAGAAAGCATGTAGACAGAAGTATTCCTAAGGCAGAATATTTACAGCACTGCTTTCAATGAAGTGCTTCTTCCATACACATTTGAAATGAGATGAACTGCGGAGATTAAATGAAGCCTTCATATCGTACTTTAGTATGGAGGGGAGACAGTGTTAAAAAAACAAAAACAACAAAACAACCAACAAACAAAACAGAAAAACGACACTGTGTTCTCCAGTTGGGGCACTTGGAGATTCTTATGGTGGGAGCAAATTAAAAACAAGAGGGAGAGAATGCTGTTTCTGACCAATGGTTTCCATTTTGAACATGCAAAGAATTCAGGTAGCCAGGAAACAAGGGATAAAGTACTACAGGAGAAACCTTTCCTATCGATTGTAGTGTTAGTTTACCTATCAGGCAAACAGCAGTCCACTTCCAAACATTCAGTATTCCAACAAGTTAAGTAACAAAACTTATAAAATTCCTTTTACCTTTCTTCTTCTTTTTTTTTTTTTTTTTACAAAAGAAAAATGTCAAAAATACTGCTGAATATACTGCACATTGAACAAACTGATTTGGAAAACTTTAGTATATATGTAATTTACAGTATACTTACCATGAGTTAGAAAAATTTGACTTCCCACCATAGAGTCAGTATCAGAGCCCACTGCGTCTACATTCCCCAGCCTGACGATTTGGAATCCATGCTTGAACCAAAGCCTCCGTTAAACCCACTGCTGGAGCCCGCGTTCGAGGCTGAGCCCCAGCCTATTGCTGCTCCCGAGTTGGAACCACCGTAAGAGTTATTTCCTGAACTAAACCCCTGGTTCTGCTCCCGCTGCATGTTGCCTTGAGGCTGGTTGTTTCCCGACGGCCCTGACTGGTTCTGCTGGCTGGCCAGCATGCCCATCATTCCCCAGCTGCTCTGCAGGGCTGCCTGCGCTGCTGCCATCATGGCAGGGTTGATGCTAAAGGCTCCGAAGTTCATTCCCCCACCCATGTTACTGCCCTGGTTGTTACCCAGCCCTCCCCCGCCTCCCCTGCTGTTGCCAAACCCCCCCTGATTCCCAAAGCCTCCGGGATTACCACCAAATCTTCCACCTCTCTCTAACTGTCTATTGCTATTGTGCTTAGGTTCAGCATTGGATATATGTACGCTGATTCCTTTAATGATCAAGTCCTCTCCACAAAGAGACTGGGCAACCTATAAGAAATAAGGGATTAATTAAATATAGGTTATTCTTTTTTATTTTAAAAATTATTAGCAGTATAAGACAAAAAGAAGCCCACAAGATTCTGAGCAGATATTTAACCTGCAAAAGAAGTGTATGTATACTTAATCCAATTGAGGTGTTTTATCTTCACACTTGCTACTGCACTAAGTGCAGAGTAGAATCAGTCTGTATGAAAGCATCTGAGTAACCCTACGTATTTCAGTAGATCAAGTCAAGCCAATTCCACTGGAATTTGCAAGAGAGTGGACAAAGGCTTCATATGACATTCCAGAAATATGAGACTATCGACCTGAAACACAGGTTGCCTAAATTCAAGGTTAAAATATTTTAAGACATACCTGATCATCTGCAAATGTAACAAAAGCAAAAGCTCGGAAGGGTTTAGGAATGAAGACATCTACCACTTCTCCGTACTGAGCAAAAAACTGCCGGAGTTCATCTGCTGTCATGTCCTCAGTGCAACGCCCAACGAACACTTTTCTGCTGCGCAAAGGCTCGTCGGGACTTTGCTGGAGAGAATTGAAAAGAGCAATTAACAAAAGTCACGATTACTCAAGAATTTAGCAACTTTCTCATAAATGCCCCTTTTAACCTAGGCTGTCCTACAGACTGACAATTAAGGAAGTTTGAAAGTTTGAGACTTAAGAAGTTCTGTTCAGAGAGAGCACCTGGTACACTCTGCACCCTGGTACGGATCAACTGTTGGTACCCTTGTTTCCAGTTAAGGACAGTGACAAAGCCAGTGCAGGACACATCATTCTGCTGTACGTAACTGCATATATACATACAGGAAATACACAAACAGAAGCTTTGGATTTGTTCTCAATTCAACAAAAGAGTCATTCTGATCTTTCCTAGGTTGTAAATTCTGCCTCCTTTATTCTCCACTTAGTCACACAGCAGACAAGTTAAGCAGGTACTGCTTGATGGTAAAATATGTTATTTTCAGGTTTTTATCTGTACTCAATTCCCCGATGTAACTAGCTATTTCCCCAACACTGCTTTTCGCTCCCTGTCCACCCACCTCCTCGTTATTTTCTTTCCCTGCTCTCACCTGTCCTGTCTATTCACAGACTCAAAAGCCACATCCAAGAACGGATAGTTACTCTGTTCATCCGCTCACTTAACACAGTTGCTAAAAAAAAAAATGTGTACTTGTGAACATTTGGTAAAATAAAATTGGCAACACGGAAGTACCTTCGAATTGGGAAGCTTACAGTCACACCATCTTCCATCTATCATGTGTCGCTGAGACATTACTTTCACCTGGGTTTCATAATCCGTAAACCGAACAAAACCAAAACCTTTTGAGTGACCAGTTTTAATATCCTTCTTAACCTACAATAAAGAAGAAGACTTTTAAAAAGAACACAGTAGCACTGTGTGCTCGTATTTGTGACATAATAAACTATTTACCAGTCACCTCCTCTATCACCCTTGACATTAAGATCACCAGGAAAGAGTACATACAGAGTTTTGATTACCCCGTTGCATACACAGAATCACAGGATGTTAGGGATTGGAAGGGACCTTGAAAGATCATCTTGTCCAATCCCCCTACCTTTTCCTAGGAAACTAACTCTAAAGCTCTGTAGTCACAGCAAAGGCCTGTGATGCCTACAAGTTTAAATTAATTCTAGCTGCTTTGAGCCCAAATATTAGCATCCTAAACCAGCGTAATACAAAACAGGATTTAAATATTTTGTAACATTGCGAGGGCATAGCCATACATTCTGTTTAAGCGATGCAACCACCAAAGGGGCAAACAGGCATGGCTGCACACAGGAGGCATCCATGTAACAAAAGGTAAAGAACAAGCTGAGCGTCTCAGGGTCAGGTGAGATCCCTCTTTTATGAGGATAAAAATATCCTGCATGAAAAGAGAAGACAAGAAAACTGCAGCAAGCTTGTCTTGTGACTTCTCTTGTCAGAGAGCCCTCGTGCCTGACCAGGTCAATCTCAGCCACGAAGGCCATCGAGGTCCCAGGCACCTGCACAGGCCGAGCAGCGCCAGGCGTGCAGCACAGCGTGCTCAGAGCTGAGCTAGGAGATGCCATACAGGCCACATGCAGGGAGCGCTAACACAGGAGTAGCCACCAGCATGGAACGTGCTGTTCCTGAATGAATTTATTAAAGTTCTGTTTGAAAGTTTATCAATCTTGTAAATGTTCCCATCGCAACAATCTCCAGTTCCTTAACCCATCTATTTAAACACACACATATTCAGCTGCAACAGCTAATATAAATTAAAGAGCTCTTAAGAAAACGCTGTACCCATTAAGTCCACCTGCATGAATTACCGCTTCCAAAGACTCCTGTCTCTGTACCTACGCAAGCCTGCAGCTACAAAGCTCATGGAACAAAACACCACCTAGGAACAGACACACGGTGCTTCAGATCTGCTCTGAAATTACATGGCTCCATTTCTTTCCACTGGCTTCACCTGACAACTGCTTTCTGAATAACATCCCTCCTTACTTGAACTGCAAAAGGATTTTACCTGCACCATGAGAACTTCTCCAAACGTACTGAAGTATTCCTTTAGGTCTTGCTCAGTGGTTTTCCAGGGTAAACCTAGGACTATCAAATCTGAAGTCTTCTGTACTGCTCGTTTTACTTTCACAGCCGACGATGCATCTGTTTCATCCATTTTTCTCTTATTATCTGAATATAAAGATGTACATTAGAAATCATCCTCGTAAGTCTGGAAATTGCTTCCACTAATTATGAACAGCATGGTATAAAACCATAGACTACAATGAGAAAAAGCAGGCTAGATGAACATGTGCTTGCTGCTGGTGCTTATTATGATGATCCATAGCCAACTGTCTGCAAGTATAAGGAGAGAAAAAAAAACAATCTACATTTAATTCTTCCTCAAAAATGCAACCTGACTGAGCTTGTGTTATTTTACTGAAGTACTATCCAGTAACACTCAGAGTCCTATGTGGACGTGGACAAGACAAGTGTTTTAAACAAGAACTTTAAAAAAATATTTTGGAAGAAACGTGTATGTGTGTGTGTGTATCAGGCTGCTCTTCTGAGCATTTGTTTCGAAAAGTACCTCTGACCAAATCATGGCTTGAAGAGAGGCACCTGTGAGTACACCGAGATGCCAGTACACGACAGTCTTCAGAAGGTCTGTATTAGACTGCAAACTCTTTCAAAGATAACGCAAAACTTTGTCACTATAGTGCCTCTCCAGCTAAAGGATTAAAAAAATTATTGCACATCTGAAAACTCAGTGGAATCAACTTTACTCTGCAGGACAGACATGTGATTAAAGTCACGGAACTTTTGTAAATCAAAGGTTTCAAAGCAGTTGCTGCCATGTTAAATTAGCAGCAGCGCACACGGACCTCTTCACTATAAACGTACGCTTGTCCAGAAGTCTGAAGGAACACTGACAAACCTTTGGGATAATTAACAACATAGACCAGGTTTCCCCAGCCCGCCTCCGGGGCGTGCAGAATCCCCTCGACCAGCCGGACGCCCCTCATGCACTGCGACACCGGGTTCCTGTAGCGCAGCCCGCACGCCCCGGGGAACTGGGCCGTCACCGTGGACAGCAGGACGGTGCCGTCGTCCTCCGAGGGGATCTCGATGGGCTCGTCGTTCTCATCCTCCGTGACCCGGATATACTCCGACATCTTCGCTGGGAGTCGCTAAAGCGTGCAAGGGGGAAGAGGCACAAGCGATCACCCTCTGCGTCCCGTGGTATTCACCTTTCCACCCTTACGGTGCAAGCCCCCCGCGTTCACCACACGACGGGGCACACGGAACACCCTCAGTCACCGCTCTCAGCCTCGGCCCTGCCGTACCAAGGCCCCACGGCGGCGGCTGCCGGGGCCCGGCGAACTTCCCCAGGGCCCGGGGCCGGGCCCAGCCGCCGGGGAGGGGCTGTGGGGAGCCCCGACGCCTTCAGCCCCCCGCCTGCCGGCGGCCTAGAACCGAGGGGACCCCGAGCGCTCGCTGCCGCCCCCCGCTCACCGGGCACGAAGGGAGCGGCGTCTCCGGGAGCCCTCAGCCGCGCACCGCCCCGCCGCCCTCCGCTGGCGCCGCACAAAATGGCGGCCGCGGCCCCCCTCAGAGGCCGGGCCGGGCCGCGGGGCGAACCACCCGCAGCGCCGGGGGGGGGGGGGTGAATAGGGCGGCGGGGACGCGCCCGGCCGCGGGGAGCGCTACGGGACCGGGGCTGCGGCTCCGCTCGGCTTCACACGGAGCCTCAGCCCACGGAACCGGGACGGCGGCAGCAGCAAGCGGGGAAGGGGCGGCTGCCGGTACTGTTGCTCCCCCCCCCCCCAAGGCACCGGTGGTACGGCCCGGGCCGCGCCTGCGCCGCGCGTGGGGCTGCCGGGAAGGGGCGGCGGCTCCCTCAGAGCCCCCCCCAGGGGGACGATGGCGGCCCAGGGCTGTAACCCTCCTACGGCACCTTCCTGCCCGTGGCTGCCCCGCCTGCCCCCGCCGCAGGTTCCCCCTGCCCGTCCTGTGAGGAGCTGGATTAGCCAGGGCGGCACCTCAGTTCTAGGGTCGTGTTTGGGGGCTGACAGCCCCTCCTGCAGCTGTGGTTCTTGCTCAGAATTCATTAATTCCTTCAGGTAATTTGCTCTTGCATCTCTCCCCAGAACGGGGGGAAGCAATGGGGTCAGAGCAGCGTCCTGCTCTGGCCTTACGTAAAACAGTTTTTAGGATTGGTAGAAGTTTTTTTAAAAAAGGTGTAGTAGTTCTAACACTGACCTTTAATACTTCAGGTTTGCCATAACATGACTTAATACTAGACAGAGTCTCTCCTCACGTAATGGAAAGGCTCAACAGTTAACCCTCAATATACAATATCAAACTTAGGAACTCCAAAGCCACAATGGCCAAGGCACACTCATGCCACTTTTCTGACACTTAAAAAAAAAAAACTCTGCAGAAGAGCCATCTGCATGTTTTCCCAAGCTGCAGTCACAGCTGCTAGCTAGGGAACAGTGGTGACCCTTCTCTTTTAGCTCATACAAGTTGTGCAAAACAGCCACCTGGAAAGAAAAAACAGTGGTGCCAGGAACATGGTGATTGCCACCTGGCCTGGTTCCTTTTCTAAGGCTGATCAACTACTTTTTGTACCATAATCCTCAAGATAAAACTCCACAGTTTTGTACTTCGCAGTGATAACACTGTAAAGCTATAAATCAGTAGCTATTCTACAGTTTTAAATATTTTGTGTCTGGATAATTGCCATTTCACATCTCCAAGTTATTTTATTCTGATACTTTACTAAAAAAGCATATCTGGTCCATTAATCAGTTACATTAGTTGCAAATTACATCAGAGACATCTGTAACACAACCCATTTCTGTTTAAAGAAAAATATGAACGGGAAGCCACACAGGGTGGTTGGTGGCAGGATTGCGAAGTCCTGCCTGCCATCACCATCGGATGAGAGAAAAGCGTGCTGCAGAGCTTACTCCAACCAGCTCAGTTCTGGGACTTGACCATTGGGCTGCACCATGCCACCTTAACGAAAATAATTCTACTACCTTCTTACACCTCCTGGCTTCCCACCTGCTCCCTTGCACCACTCATCCAATCCACATGTGGGGTACGTGACCTTCCTTGCATTGCTCCTAAAAAATAAAAATAAGAAAACTTATTAGTAAAGATAGAGGCCCTACTGCTAAAAAAGGCTAATCCAGTCCCTTGCATCAATCTATACAGAACTCCTGAGTATTTAAGATTCCCACTGAAGATTTCTTTAGTTGGAAAAGTAGGCTGCAGCACCACTGAAACCTAGCTCATCTATGCCCTTTTTACCTTAGTCTCAGCCTTATTTAATTACCCTTTCCCATTAGAGTTCTAAGAGGACCTGACAATACACAGGCTAACAAGATAAGCTAGTGCTCCACCTAAGCAGGCGGAATTCCTGCATTTTCTAGCTATCCACAGTACACATCCCAAACCCAGTTCTGGTGTTGCCAAGTCAGCACGGAGGCAGCCAGCGTTGTTTGAACACGCTGTGAGGACTGAGTGTAATTGCAGCATGTCAACATTACCTACTGCACTATTTCAAGTCAAAGCTATAGTTTAGCAATCATGGTATTTGAAGAGGTTGTCATGGCATTCAGCCAAAGTGACCTCTATCTAGCAAATCATCTGGTGGTAATTTCATTAATGAGCAGAATAAGCATCAACTCTGAACTAGATTCTGTGCAGGCAAGAGCCTGGAGAGAGCAGTGAGCTCAATGCAGCTTGCTGCCTGTAAAACAGGCAGGGGAAGGAGGGTAATTACAACAGGGACTGTTGCCTCTGGAGCTTGTTCCTCAGTTTTTGCTACAAACAAGCTTAGAATTAAACAAACGTGACTATCCATTTACTGTAAAAACTGGGATTCTTACAGTGCTTTCCTTCTGTTGCTTTGCTTTATGATTAGATTTAAGTTAAGCAATTAGCAGTGGTATTGCTCTTGAAGTAACTACACCAGTGGGCACGCAGCTAGTTAATTCACCAGTTCTCTCACACTGGCAATTCACAGTGCCCATGGGTGCAGACAAATGCAATACTGTGGTACTCGCCATCATGTATATTGAGTTAAGTGTGCCCACAGGCACAAAACAAAATGCAATACAATAACTATTTGCTGCTCTAGGTTAAGCGTGCTCATGGGTACAAGCAAACTGAGTGTAACGATCAGCTGTTCACTCTCCCCAAAGCACTCGGGGTGAAACATCAATGGGCATCTAAATATAACCTCATGATAAAAGGAAAAGACAAACCAACAAAACAAGTACTGATAAACAGGGAGTGCTTGGGCCTATTTTTAATTTTAGTTAGATCAGTAAAAAAAAAAGATTTAAATAATGATGGCTTATCAGTGCAGTCAGAATCTAGCCTGGTTTTGCCAATAGTTAATAAGCTGCATCGCTCACCCTTACTCAGTGGGAGTCTCTTTCTCCACATAAAGCGTCTCCTGCTTTACTCTGAGTGGAAGGATGATGATCACATTTACCCCTCTCCAGGCATAAAACAAGCATTCTCTGCAGAAAAGTCTGAGCAACTTAGAAACATTGCATTCTCTGTGATGGTTCTCATTCTACATACATTTAGTGAGAAGAAAAGAAAGAGAGCTACATTATCACTATCCCAAGGACGTGCCCTTAAGCAGCCTGCATCCTTTCAATCAGCCTTCCCCTGCTCCTTCATAAGCAGAGTCCTCTCTGCCACATGCACCAAGTAGAGCCCACCCTGAATGTAGTAACCGAAAGGAGCAGGTCACCCTTCGGTTATGTATTTCTTGTTCTCATTTAAAGCCATTTGAGCCTCCAGTTAAACAGGCTGTATATCACAGATGCCATTCCCCTGAAGGAACAAGATCAGTAGTATTTCATTTACCTAGCTATAGTTGAAAATCCATTCACACGCATGCAAAAAAGAGAGCAGCATTTTACAACACTTATCTTTCTCTCTTCCTCTTGGAAAAAGCTTTCACCACAAGGACATTTGCAATAATTACTTCCTCCCCTCCCCAGAAATGCCTACCATAAGTAGAACTTTCCACACACAAGCAAAGGAGAATAAAATAAGCATATGTAAAAAAAGCAGTCAAGAACCTTAACTGTGAGCTCCTCAGTACAAGTTATCCATCTCACCAGACCTCTTTTTTATTTTGTCTCTCCAAGCAGAGAATACACAGAGCCATACCTTACAGAGTCATAAGCACACCAGTCCCAGTCCCAGCCCCAGCTACCTGGCTGGTGACGTTCTGCCTCCTCTCCAGCTCCAAGCAGGCAGTAACAATCCCACCATCACAAACCCACTGTGGTGGTGTTAAATCACTCCCTGTCCCTGAGGGGTTGTTAAAACATGGAAGTGTTCGTTAATCTTCACTTTTTTTTGTAAAGCCTTAAATGCTGAAGCCAATCTCACATCAGCTTCGCAGTAGTCTTACAAAGGAGATCACAAACATTATTCAACTTAGTTCATTTACAAGTTATCAATGTAAAAATTTACTAATACCTAGCTGCCTAAAACAACTACTTACAGAAAGGCTTCTGTTAAACAAAACAAGCAGCTTCCACCCATGTAAAGTACCTGGAAAGATCACTTAGTCCATTGTTCTCACAGCAACGCTCCTCCTAATCCCCTTAGTTAAAGCAGCTTCTAAGACTTCATTACAGTGCCTGACACATTTCAGGCGATTTTTCCCATGATCCTAAAAAGCCACGATTTCAATTACCTCAAATTTAATGGTTTAGTCCTGTCCCTTAAAGGGGCAGAGTTTCCTCCTTCCTTATTTTATGTCCTTATTTACTTAACTCTTCCAAAACTGATTAAAACTGCTGATGTGGTTTTTTAAGCTCCCAGCAAACGCAGCTGAAGTCAGATATTTTTTACATGCTCAACTCTTATAGAGACCCAGAAGGATTCAGTGCCCATCAGCCTTGGTCCTTTCAGCACTAGCAGCAGTTCTGAAAAACAAAACAAAACAAAAAACACATTGGCCATATTTCCCTAACTGACACCCTAGATAGAGTCACTACTGCCTCTTGTTTTACCACCAGTCCTTGAGTGTTAGTGGAGGAAGAAACAATCCGAATAGGCAGCAAAGGTATCTGAGAGAGGGGCTGATTAGATTGAGATGAGATTGTGTCTTTTAAGCAGCTGGGGTCGGCCATCCAGGTGTGGTGGTGCCCCAGCTGCCGCTCAGCGAGCCCAGCCCCATTGCATACAGAGGGATGCACCTGGCTGGGAGCTCTGTCAGGGAGGAAAATCACTGTGCGCTAGTTGGGACCCCAGCAGCGGTGACAAAAGGCCCCTCTGAGCTCCACACGTACTGGTGGCAAGTGGGTGCTGACGGCTGCCTTTGCTCTGGAGCTGCAAATAGCTTCAGAAAGCAGGCGGAAGCCATGGAAGCAGGAGTGGTGCTTCTGTTGGCTGCGCACAAACGGCCTTCTTGTTGCAGCGAGCAAGCAGCAGCGCTGTAGCTTTCTCTCTTACAGCTCCTGCTGGCGCAGTTACTAATTCTTGCCTATTAAGGCAAAAGTAACCCACGGTAATGCCAGAGCAGTGCTCTCAGGAAATGCTTTCCCTGATTTTGTGCTCTAGGTTCCCAGAAAAATGCCAGCCAATACACAGGCAGAGCAAGGCTAGCATAAAATATCACCCACTTGTTTTAGCTTGCAGAATTAGCAGCAGACACGGCATACTTGGAGGATTTAAGTTAGTGGAGTTTGTCATTGTGATTATATACAGGAGTCTTGCCTTTAGAAGCTGAAAATCAAGGTTCAAAGCACAACACCGTGTAGTATCTGACATCTTCACCATCTTGTTTGATTGGTACCTGTGGGAACTGCCAAATGTTTGCATCTTGTACACAGAGAATGCAAAAATTAACTTCATTCTGTTTTGTTTGGCAGAGTCACATCACACCATCTGCAAGTCACCTCCCTAGTCTTTCTGGACCATCCACAGCAGAGCCTGGGAAGATTTTCCGCCCGTGATTCTCAGAGGTATCTAGTCAGTTCCCAGAGCTAAGTTCCTGGTGAAGATGTGGCAGGTATCTTCCAACGGAATTTGTTTTCTTTTACAGTATACTGGAGCTGGGATTCAGAGACTTTTTTTTTTTTTTTTTTCTCTAGATTGTCTAGTAACTCCCAGCACAGGAGTGTGAACTTCCATCAAAACATATTGTCATAAAGCAAAGCACTAAATCCACAGATGGGGAGCTGTGCTAGAGAGCTAGCTTCAGGTCCTTAAAATTGCAGTTGTTGGTGTATGACAGAAACTTTAAATACTGAATACAAACATGAGCATTTACACTGGAAGTTAGAAATAGAATCCTTCAAAGGCAAAGCCATAGGTGGCTTGGGGAAGCTGTGGCAACTGTTCCTGTAAGATCTGGAATAGTGTGAAGGACAACTTTGGCAGAGTTCGTTTAAAAGCTGTTTTGTTGGGTTTTTCCTTTTTTTTTTTTTTTCTTAAGGAGTGGGCAGAAAGGCAGGGGTATTTTTTCTTGCTGTTTCTGAGCCATGCACACTGAAGCAAGAGCTCAAGTGTAAGACAAAGACTGTTTTTAAAATGGTTTGGTTGTACTGCCTGCTTGGTGATATTTTTTGAAGTACATTTGCTGAAGATTTATGTAAAATCTATCTTTTGTCTACTTAAAATACGTCAAATGGATGTACAGGGGAAAATTTAATGCATATGGGTTTTCATTATTTTAAATCATTTGCAATATAAGTGATTTACTGTGACATCAAACATTTGTTCTTTGGCTGTCCACCATAAATTGAGGTCCACCCAAATTTCCACTCCTAGCTATATTTCTGCATTCCCTCCCCCAGTATCTATAACCTCAGTTCCGTGATTCTTCATGTAAATGACTTTCAACAAGGAAAGGAGGAGAACACATAATTTGCCTTAATACAGGTAATTTTGAACGAAGAGCGAGACCTTTACATGAGAAATAGTTGACAGCTGCGGAAAGGGGAGAACTAATGCATGTAGAAGAGAAAGTCATTCCTGATGAGAGTGGTGAGAGCTACTGATCAACCAGATGTGACCAAATGGACTTTTTGTGCAGTTGAAACTGCCAGGGGTGATAGACTTCTATCTTTCGCTTTCTGAGTTTTTTCATGTCTTTTTAGTGTCGTTACGTTTATAATGCAATTAATCCAACCCCGACCAGTTAACGTTACAGGCAACCATTTGGAAATCTGAGGTAAGCCAGTTTGCCCAAGGTCATTCTGAAAGTCCACAGTGAAAAACTGGTGACACCTGACACCCAGAATTGTGCTTTCATGACAAACCTTCTCCTAACAGCTGTAAAAGCCTTGAGACACTCAGACTTTTTGAAAGACCTTGTGGGAAACCACATTTGTTATAACTTTTACTGGTTGTGTCATGTCAGTTAATAGGACACAGACCTTTGGACCCATCGGTAGCCTGTATTTGAAGCCTTCCCAGCTCAGGAGTTACTGAAAATTGGTGCTGCGTGGTAGCTCTTCAGCAGCCTACACTACAAGAATTAAACACCTGAACTCAGCCCAGTTTCTCATCCACGGATGTCTTCTCAAAACCTACTAAGTTAGCAGACTGTGTTGAGATCCTAATTTCTATACATTCAATTGAAAGACAGTTCAGTTTGAATCAAACATATTCTTGCAAGCTTCCCCTACCTATACCACATATCTAAGCTTTGTGATGACTTCCTCCTGCTGCCAAAGGATTTCACTATGATTGCCTACTCATGCCTTTTCAATAAGGCATCCCAAATATGAACTACCTAAAGATTTGTGGCAATTCTGAATGATATTATAAACTTCAGCAGCATTCTAAAGGGAATCTCACTTCTGACATCCAGACTATCTGCCGAATCCTACAGCTACAACTGTCTGACAATCACCATTTACATATTTGATGTCTTTCCCACAATGCTAGTCCTAAACAGCCCTGCCAACAATCTTAATCCTGAAGTCAGAGCAGGTTTAGATGCTGTGGTGGGCCTGCATGCGCTCATCTTCATTCTAGCCTCCACTGGCTCTGCTACTGCAAGATCCAATTCAGAAAAACGTTAGCACAGTTCTGATTTATGTGCAGAAGAGCAAAGGAGAGCAGAAGCTTTTAGTATCTTGGGAAGTGGTTAGGAATTAAGGCCAAAGAAAGGACAGTCATGTCCATTATATCCTTAAAAAAAAAAAAAAAATTAGACCGAAAGTCCTGGCTGCTGAACCGTGCCTGGGCTGGCAGATGTTCACAGCTCTCTTGGCAGATACTGTAGAAAGCTAATGGGCCCATTTAGATCCCCTCCCTTACACAATGGCATTGAGATGGTTTTGCAGTTGCGAGGTAGGCCTGGCAGGGCTGTAATAACAATTTCAGCATTTTTCCTGAAATGAAGTTAGGGAATACATTTAATATTTTAACAGCTCCGATGATCTCAACAGGAATCTCCACTGAACCTAGCACTTCATTCCAGATGTGGCTGAGGGAAGGAAATCTCATGTGAAGTGCAAGGCTGACACCTGGAGGGGACTGCTGAGCTGCAGCTAAGCAAACCTGGAGGAGTCAGACAGGGATTCTGCAACGCACAGCTAGAGTTAGGAAAGCTCAGAGGAGATGGCAATATCCTAGGTTTTGGAATTGCTCTTTTGTAGTGAAGGTGTACTTTAGATATTCTTCCCTCTCCCCTTCTTGAACAAAGAAAAACCCAGATTTCTATGTCAGATTTTCCATGTATATTTTTTAGGAGTGGAGAAGAGCAAAGAAGCAGACTCCGGATCACCTAGTTCTTCACTTCTTCCATGTTCAGGAATACTTAGATCAAAATTTATCTGTCCCAGTAAGCTGCTACAAACAATGCAGGGTTAGTTTTTCAGTCATTCATCGTGAAGTATTTGAATCACTACATGTCAGACTTTCTGCTGCTTCTTCACCATTTGTGTACCTGTGCTGTGAGTTTCTGGAGTACAGCCTTGCAGGGCAATTCCTGCTGTCACAGCTGCAGCTGGCAGGATTGGTGTTAGGTGCAGCACGGTCTTTTCATGTCTGTCTCTGTCACCATGCACAGTGAAGCTTTTCTTGAAGCTGACCTAATCAAGGAAACACAAGACAGCTTCTGGGACGAAGTCTTCATGCCTTTGGAGGTTTGCTTCCCAGCCTGGCAGTCACCCATTCACAGCACTTACTCAAACCTTCTCAGTAATCTTTCTCCTCTGCCAGGAATCATCTCAGTATTTGTGAAAGCTGTTTTTTCTCGATCTAATTTTAGAATATGTTAATAACTGAGTTATTTACTGAGCTGGCATTACCATACACTTAGTATCTCAGGAACCCAAAGATTGTATGTCCATTACATCTTCTTAATTCTCTTTGTCATTACCAGTGTGGTTCCAATCACCATTAAATTCGCTTAGCAATAAGTAGTTGTTTATAGAAATGGACAAAAAGTTACAGTTATTTTCAGAATTCTGCCAATTCACCTGCAGCATACCTTCCTCAGCCTCCATATGTCTTCACTGGTACACCTCAATCCTAACTGACTACATCTTTCTCTCCTAGCCATCAGACCCATAAAATACCACCAATATTAAGTTCACCCTGATGAGCATACTAAACTACTCCACATACATTCCCCACACAGATCAGCTTCATCAGTGAGCCATCAGAATACTTGCTTGCTCCAGGCAATGGGGAGTAGAAGAGAGGCAAACTGCCAACTTCAGCAGTAAGACAAGACATTCAGTGTGCTGGGGGTGCTTCTTTTCAGCCCAGAAACCTGAAAAGTATAACACCGCCCCTGTGGCTCCTGTTTCTCCAGCGTTTATTAACAGTGACATGATTCTAAAGAGGCAATAACATCTTTCCTCCTCCTCCACCCCAACAATATTGCCGACGCTGGATTGTCAGTTATGCTGAATTACACTGGATCACTTGTGGTTATTCAGCAATGTAGACAAATACCAATTCAAGATCAAGGGTGAACTGTGGCCACTAGACTTGTTTCACTTGTGACTCATTCCAGACTTAACACCTGGCTCTCGCTGACATTTTATTAACCCAATTTGTCATCCTCCTAACCCCCATTATCCAACCCAGGCAGATTATTTACTTTGAAAAGATGTGTAGATAGAATGCACGCAAATCATAAATAGATCCAGGTGCCATAGCTAAATTCCAGAGGGAGCTATGGTCACAAGATACATGTGCTAGTCGAGTAACTTATATCCTAGATACTTTCAAACTCAGTGACATTCTCCCTGTTTATATATTGTCTGGACTGTCACTCTTACAAAGCAGTGAGCAGCCTGGCACATTCTTCAGGCCTGCGCATAGTCCTAAAGTGATCAGCAAAGGTAAATTTAAGCATATATCTAAAGTTAAGCACGCGCTAAAATATACTCTTGTTTTGAGTCTGAATCAGTGACTAGCCCCTGCTAAGCCACTCCCTTTGAATCTTTGCATTTGTCCCAAAATAAAGCATTCACGTCAAGAAACAGCTTGCTACCTTCTAGAGAATTCATCATTTCCAGTTTGCAAGCTTGAGGAGAGAAATCCAGGAAGCGTCAATAAATCCACTCTGACAGCAGAGTAAAGCACTGCAAAAGGAGTAACATGTCAGTGATGTGACTTAATTTCCCAGAGAAAGATCCTCTTCTTTATAGGTGAAATAAAAGTGCCAGCAAAGTCAAATAGCAGGAATTGTCACACTTGATTGACTCTCAGGACAAAAAATAAAAAGGCAAGGTAAATTATGTGTTTTTACATATAGCAGGTAATATCAGACACTGAGAATCTGTGCACAGCAGTATGATAAAGGCGTGTGTTCCCACATCAGCATTCATTTAATCAGCATGTTTTAAACAAAATGAAGGTTACGTGCCAAGGAGCTTTACGATTTGGTGGGATTCACAGATTGGACATGAGGGGGCAGTCTTATCTGCAGTTTATTGATGGCAAAACTGCTGTGCAACATCGAGGCAGGGCGATTATGGGCAGTTTGCTTTGGAGTCCCAGGTTGCAATGTCAAGAGCTGGAGCTTTGCCTCTTTCCAAAGAAGGGTCTCATCCAGGCTTTTCAGACCTCTTTATTCGAAGGTGAACACGGTCCCTTTAAATAAGCAGAGATCTCAGTCCGAATGGGGAATGAAGCCCAGGCTACCAACAGTTATGAAACCTCTCTTTTTGAGCTTACAGGCTTAGGGGCCGCTGCTACACTCTGAGGTTAATAATCAGTTTTAATATTCACTTAGGGGGCTGTAAAAAAAGAATGAAAATTTCCTAATTTGAAAATGGACTTGATTGGCAGCTTTATTATCTCTGTAAGGTGCGTGGCATTCCACACAATCAAGTCGTTTTTTAAAATAATCTCACTGCTTAAGTCGTACACGCTGCTAATTGCATTTTAATAAGTCTCTTTAAAATCTTTCCATATTTTTTAATATCCTAATATTAGATAAGTGATTGCTGGGGACACTGGAGGGCACTGAAGTTTATAGAAAGAGGAACACCATAATGAAGCTTTATTGGGATGGCATCACCAAACAATTGCTGTGATAGCAACACTCCCAAGCCTGGAAAAGTGCCAAACATTCCCCCTGGAACTGACTCAGACACTAGCCTCTCTGGCTCAGGACTGACGCAGAAAATGGATGCTTTCTGGTTCATAAAATGGCCTCTTTCCGGCTTGGAAATGACTGAGGAACTGTCCACTTTTGATTTGGAAAAAACTTGGGAGCTGATGTTTCTCCATAGAACAAACGACTTTGAAACTCACCTCTTCTGCTTTGAGTTATGGCTTGAAACTAACTGTAAGATTTTTTATTTTTTATTTTTTAATTTGACTAGGATGAGACAGAAAAGGTGTTTTTTTTCTTCCTTAAAAACTAAAAACAAAAACAAAACAAAACAAAACAAACAAACAATAAAACCAACACCACAACTCCATCCAATAGCAGAGGTTGTGAAAGGTTTCAATGGGAATTAGAAAACCACTGTTTTCAGGTGGAAAGATAACCTTCCATCTCAAAGATCAAACCCAGTTAAGATGGGGAGTATTTGGAAAAAACATACTACAGCATGGGGTCATTGGGTATCTATACCTTATGCAGGGAAGATGGAACAGCATTCAAGAATACCAGTAGCAATACAGACTTGATCCCTCTAAAATTAAAGAAAAAACTCTAAAGACAGTTGGACTGAACTGACAAAGTCTAGATTCAAACGCTCCAAACTACAGAGAATTTCAAACTCTGATTCAAGCTGGACCCTGCACGTGCATCCACAGGGTCAGTTATTGCATCAGTTACAAGCCAGTGGTGCAAGAAGGTGCCCCACAACATCTCACATGCAGTGTCCAACCATTTTCCATCTGAATTCTGCCTTGAGATTCAGTGACGTGTTCCCTATGTATGCCAATTGTGTTTCTCCCAATTACAACTGTGTTGGACAATTGATGTCATTTTCAGTGTAATTTAGTAGCATCATCCATGTAGAAAAAGAGGAAAAAAAGTAATCCCAAATTAACATAGCCAGAAGCCAAATTAACATAGTGTAGAAGACAGCATAACTGGCTTCTATGAACCTTCACCAAGATAAAGGGACGTTTTTTGCCAAAACAAAATGGAAATGCCAAGTTTTACATTATATTGTATTTTGTCCTCTGCAATTCCAGTTTATTGGGACCTTGGATAAGAAAATTCTTTTGAGAACAAGTGACTAATATATTGCCTGTTCTTATATATTTTTTCCTTAATCTCATCCTCTGAAATCATACTATAATAAATCACAATGTCAACTTTATTTTAAGAAATATAGAGCTTCCAGTAGTTTCCTAGCAGCAAAGAAAATGTTCTATCTTCTTAAAGATTCAAAACCTAGGAAACATAAACAGAGTGCTTAATTGACTTTTTTTTTTAAGTCTCAATATTCAGGTTGTTTTGCAGAACCCAGCTATATGAGTTTTAATACTTGAAATGGGCAATACTGATATAAATATCTTGCATTAGTTTGTTTGAAAGTGAGCCATTTTCTTACTAACTGAAGATCTGTTTGTCTCTCCGCATATTTCTTCTGTACATCATCAGACGCTCCTTGGACTCAGTCCACAGTATCTTTAGGTCTGATCTTATTCCCACTGAAATCCAAAGGAGTTCTGCCACTAACTCCCAGTTAAAAGTGGGATCAAGACCTGGCCACTGTAAAGGATGAGTAGGAACAGGTTGTATATTAATACTAAATTTCGTATTACTAGTTGTGTTATTTTCTGGTTTTAAGGTGAATGAGATACAACTGTAAAGAAAACAATATTCCCGAAATTAGCTGTTAAAAAGAAAAGAGTTGTCAGTTTGCAAAATTTCCTGTCTTCCTTCTCTTCTCCCTTTTTTCTTTCCCTTCTGAAAACGAGAGCAGAAGGTCTCATCCCGCACTGACAGGCTGGGAGGCACATGTTCAGCGAACTTCTGCACAGGAAGTGAATGTCCAGGTCATATTTATCCCTTTTCATGTGGTTCTTTTAATCCCCCAGATTGAGTTTCAGAAGAGTTTTACAGTTTCAGTTTTACAAAGCAAACCTTCCTTTAATGTTGGCATTTTAAAGAAAAAGCTTCAGTCAAAACATGTGTGTTTTACATCAGCCAGATGTGATGTTTGGGGGAGCAGGCCACAATGTGGCAGCCAGCTCTGCTCCAGCAGCCAGCTGGGTTGGCGCTGGACCTTGAGTGGGAGCTACTGGTTGCAGCCTGGGGATCGGCCTCCTGGCTCTCTCCACTAGGAGAAACAATAACAAAAAAAAGTTCCTAAGCAAAGCTGAAGTGTAGAGTCTGGTCAGTGTTGCTAATGACTTGCATACCAATAATCTAGACGGACACAACAGAATACAGCCGCACTGCACACAAACTCATGACTTCAAAAGTCAATTTATTCTTAAGTTAAAGAGGAGGGGGCAAAAACAAAACAAAACAAAAAAATGTTAAAGAAAAATGAGGTGCTGAAGGTAGCAGAGGTATGCTGACATGCTATTCAGCACTGCACTGGTAGTCAATGACTACTCTAGAAGTAATTTTTCTACATTTTCTTTTCCCTGACTATCACCATCTCTGTAACCTGCTGCTTCCAGAAGCTCATTTTTGTAATTTTAATTGAAAACTAAACAATAAAATGCACTATAGAGGCCTATAACCTCACCAGACTGCAACTTACCAGTTGTAAGTTACACCAGTCTATAACTTACCAGACACACAACCTCAGCTGGGCAGGGCAGGTCCTTTTTTTTTTTTTTTCTTTTTTTGAGCTTTCCTCGCTAAATCTCAGCCATCTGTGACAGGGTGGGGGCCTTGCTTCTACCTTCAAAAGCCTTTCCTGGAAGCCCTGCCTTGGTAAGGTTAAAATTTGCACTGGAGAAATAGATCCTAGTAGCTAGGGCTGTGTCTAATGGGTCAACGCTGCCTCAGGGCTGCTGCCCTGTGAGGCAGGGTACACCCTAGGGGCCTGCTGTTTCTCTCTTTTTTTGCCAGCCCCACAGGGTTGTTAACTCTTGGTGCTGGAGCACAGGGGAGTACTGGTGTCCGGCCTTGTTATCTGTGCAGGAGCCTGAGTTTCCTCATCTGCACAGCTCCCTGTTGGTGCCTCAGTGAGTGAGGAGCGGGGCACTCCCTGGCCCTGGCCGCCGTTTTGTGGCTCTGAGAGCTCCCTGGGGGGGTGCCTCAGGGCTTGCTGCTGCTCTGTGCTGGAGCAGTTATGGAGGAGCTGGGGTAGAACTGAGAAATCCCAGGTCTGAAAATCCACTTTATTGCCTCTGAGGACAACAGGTTTCTTACCTGTTTTCTTCTGTCTGCTTGTCAGTTTTCTTCAGGCAGGGTAGGCCCCCAACCTCTGAAGGCAGCCTGTGCAGAGCTCCCTGCACCCTTGCTTTGGGACAGCCTGAGGAGAGACTCCTGCAAATGTCACTCCTGGTGTCCCACCAAGCCTGGTAACAGCTGGGACAGACTGAGGGGGGGTTGGTTAGTGTGAGGGTCCTGCCTGCGTGGTGTGCGTGCGGCCATTGAGGTTCCCTGCAGAAGCAGCTCTGCACCTTGGCTCCTGCATCAGCAACAGGTGAGTATTTTATTTACCCAATTTCCAAAAATCTATCCCTAGCTAAGCATTTTCTTAATCAGTAAGTTGTAGGGCTCTCTTTTGAACTCTCTGGAAATAACAGCTGTGGTCTCTTGAGCTGATACCATTATTTTTTTCCTTTAAGTTTTGTGTCAATCCAAGGTCACTGGCCTCCAGGCCTGGGCTCTCCATTGATCTCCTTGAGTGATATAAATAGGTTTTCAACAGAGTTGCCTGCTTTCCTGACTGCAGTTAGGTATAGATTTTGTCTTTACTATGGCTAAATGGTATGGTCAGATGGCTTGTAGTAAATTCGGCAGGGGGTTAATTTAATGTCCGGGAGTCTGAGAGACTGGAGGGAGCTGGGCTGGAGTATGTTGCTTCTCTGGGGTAAATCTCAAGTTCATAGACACTACAAAATATTTTGTACGATATATCTTTTTATAATATGCTTGAAAGGAGCATATAGGACAATTTTATCCCTTTGGGGGGTGGGGCTGGGTTGAAGAGGATGGTGTTGTGGCACTTTGGATTATGTGAACTGGACCAACTGACTGCCTTTTTTCCTGGGAGCAGGTGAAAAACCATAAAGATGAGGAGAGCTGGGTAAATTATATGCATTGACTGGATTCGTTTAAGCTTTTTGGCACCGTGCCAGGGCTGCATTGAGTCATGGTGGACTGAAGTGTTTTTTAAAGGGTTTAGCAGGTACTCTATTTAAAAACAGATTTTGCGCAGAGTTGGTTGAATTTGTGT
This sequence comes from Anser anser, assembly GCF_964211835.1. Lineage (NCBI taxonomy): Eukaryota > Metazoa > Chordata > Aves > Anseriformes > Anatidae > Anser > Anser anser. The sequence goes on along the minus strand of NC_139738.1, from coordinate 5,208,669 downwards.
AAGCCTGCTGCAGTTTCTTACACAACCCATGTGTCTGCATCTTTCTTTGGCTGATAAATGTCTTGGTAGATAACACAAAGAAATAAATATAAACATGTGTGGTTGTGTTTCTCTTTTTTTCTTTTGAAGTGCATGAGTATCGAGAACCTGATTGTTATTTATCCTTCTTGGCTATTCCTCTTATCCCCACTCTAGGTTTTCTCATCTTAATAACTGACACTGTTGCTCTCAGGTTCTGTCTAGCATTTTTTTAATGTTCTCCAACAGAAGTCAAGCTTGAGCTCATGAGTGGCAGGACTTTGTGATGCTATCTTTTGGAAGTACTGATTACTAGCAATTCCGTCTGATGTCATTTGTATGTAGAACTCTGTACTATCTTTGTAAACTTATCCTGAAACAAGGAAGAGTGAGCAAGCTAAACTCTTCCTCAGGTGTTATGCCATTGAAGCTAGAGTATCCGCTGTGGATAACTGGATTAACGTCTGACTAAACTCTTGGGTAAAAATTGCTCTATCAGATGTAAGAATAACAAATATTGTGATAGGAAATTAATGTGCAAAAAAGTTAACTCCCTTTTCAGACTACTTCTTCCTCATACATTAGGAAGAGAGTCTTGGTGTGACTGACTAACGTGGGAACGAGGCTTTCCTTCATGCATCCGGATTGCAAAACACCTTCAACTATGAAAAAGGTCTAACGGATGGGGCCTATATTTAGGATATGGAGGATTAGTCCCTGTCTTTGCCACAGATTCTCTGTGACTGTCCATTTCATTCAATCTGCCTTATTTTTGCATGCAACAATCCTACAATGCAGAGAGGTAATAGAATAAAATCCATCAGTAGTTGTGAGGCACTCAGCTGCTGTGGTCAGATAAGTACCACAGTGAAGGAAATTCCTCTAAGCATCTATTAAGGACAGCACTTCACAGGGCTATTGCCCCTTCTATCCAAGGTGCATGAAGCATTCCATCAATGCTACTTGTACTCCTTCAATACCCACGAGAAGCAACGCATTATAAATCCCATTTTACAGATGGGCGAACTGACTTTTCCCCAAGTCCCAGAGTGGTTCAGTGACAGAACTGGGAATTGAACCATTAGACATTTTCCTCTTCATGACAGCTCTGCACAATCCCAGGACTCATTTATTTTCCCTATTAAAAAAGAAGTAAACAAGTATTTTCTTTCTGAGACCCGCTGAGAATGGGGGATTGGGGAAAAAATGGAAGTAAAATTAAAAATAAAATGACATAAGTCCCCCTTGGCCCTGAGTTGTCCAGTCTCCTTTACATTCACACTTCTCTTTGTTATGTTTCCTTGAAGTTGAACCTCCCTAGAGAAGGGAACCTCAGAGTTTCTGGTGCTGGGGAAGAAATGCTTCAAGAAAAAGAAAAATAATCGCAGCTGCAATGTTAAAAATAAGAAGCTAATCAAAGGCAGCCCATGTGGGCGCCACTTTCATCTCTCATCTTCAAAGAGGTGCAAACAAACATTGTCGGCGTGCCAAGCAGCAGCCTCGGCGGCTGACGATCCCATTACTCCTCCAGCGTCCACCCTCCCTTTCCATGCTGCTGAGCCTGTAGGCATGGGACTCCAGGATCACTGCCAAGGTGGGAACCTCTAGTCACCAGAGGGGAAGCCACATATGGAATTCCTCTGTGGATCCAAATTATTTCGTAACAAACATGCTTGCACCCTATAGATCATTCCTTGTGCTATTGCCTTTGGATCCTTTCTAGTAACAATAACAGCACCTTTCATTACCCAAGGTGCAGAAGAGCCGCTAGATCAGAGGTTTTGTCCTGGATTTTTTTACAAAGATTTGGTTATTAAAAATAATAGCCAGGCTCCAATGAAATCCAGATGCACTTAGTACAGTAGAAGAGTGTGGATTAGTAGTTAAAGCAGTGGCACTTAGGCAGTCTGCAGTACTGGTTTTACTTCCAACACTCTTGAGAACTTGCGCTGAAGTCAGTGTGGCTAACATCTTCGTGTCTGTTTACCCTGCATTTACATACCTTGATGTAAGCCTTGGCTGTGCCTGCACGCCCTAATATAGTCCCATGTAGTAATAATCTAGCTAGCTCTAAATACGCCGGTTAAGGTACCAAAACCAACTGATAATGGGATGCTCTGCGCAGGCTAACATAAGGTCATGGTATTCATGTTCAGTGTGTTAATGCTATGATATTGCTGCTTTTTCTGTAGTTAGAGAATTCAAAGAAAACTTGGGTTTCTGTATGTGTTGTATGGTGCAACACAGTTTACCCCATCTCAGATAAGAGGCCAAAGGATAGAGAAGGCAAGGGGACTGAACTCTTTTCCCCACTCTTGAGATTTTCAGTGGATGAGGGTGAAAAAGAAGTTCTGTTCATGCAGTCCTACCTCATTCAGGACAGAGATTAAACTTTGTGCGTGGTCACAGGTCTCCTACAGAGAGAAAATATCACTTTATGGCTAACTTCATGCATTGGATGAAGATGTAAGATCTATTCAACTCCTGCGCTCTGCCACTGGTCTTGGGAGAACTCTTGGGCTACTTCACCAGCTGCAAAACCCTGATGTTTTAGCTAAATGACTTTGAAAGCCGTACATTAAAAGAACTACGCATTATTTCTTAGAACTAAGCTGCATCTTGGTGCTAGCCAGAATCTTGGCAGAGAAGTTGCCTTCACCACCTTGTACCTGTCTGGGGCTTTCCTGCTCTGCTAACCTCATGAGCAACATTACAGTAGCTGCAAGAACAGTTCATTGGTGCGGTCATCCACTCACAGAAGCTCCGCGTTGTGTTCGCAAGGAAAGACTGGGAGATGGAGGGAGGGAGTAGAATTGGATCCAGCTCATCGTAATGAGGAAAGCCTGTCCCAGCCAGGGAAGGATTCAATTAGGAGGCCGGAGAAATATGGATGATACGGGGAGGGCACCAGGACATCTGGGGCTGCCACTGCTAGCAAGAATAAAGGTGCTTTGCATAAGAACAGGATGCAATCATAAGGGAAGAGAAATCTGCTCCCAAGTAGCACTGATTCCCCCTCCCCTCTACAGTGCACAACAAGGTACAGATTAGACCATTACACCCAGGGGAAGCCACAGAGTCGCACTCTTTTTCATGGACAGTAGCAGGAAATCAGTGGATTGGAACCAAATGGGAGGCCTGACTCAAAACAGATGTGACCCCAGGGAGATCAGAAATGCAGAGATGTTTTTGCTCTGACATATCCGCCAGTGTTGAGGATGGGGGAAGGCAGAGGGTGGCAGCAGCCGATTAGATGCTGCTGGATTATATCATACTGGTAACAGGCTGGCTGGGTGTCAGAGCTGGGTTTCAACAACAAGGAAAGGGTAGGGGACCATTATACTGCCTCATAGTCAAAGCCATGAACGCATCCCAAATTTTAGCTGGCTCGTCACCTGCTTCAGCAGCAAGACTTTGTGCTGGGACCTTTCCTGTCACAGCCATGCTCCTTGGGTTAACCACATGTGACTCACATGTCATGAAGCATTGCTGGCTAAAGGTACCCTCTATTTCCATTCAGCCTGCCTTATAGAATAATCTCAGTCTTAGTTTAGGTGGAATTTATGAAAATTAAAGCATAGAACTATGAGAACGTGCTGTGGAGTCCTTTTTAGGTACCAACAACACAACTTGTTGTGGCTGGACCTTAGATTAGCTCTTCTGTGCCTAGTTCTGACCCCTTACTTAACAGACCTCGTGAAGTGGTGTAGAATTGAACTGGGTGGACAGTTTACTAAAAGTCCCAACTGTAGAGTCCTGTGATTAGGTGAAGGTTTTTTTTTTTTTTTTTTTTAACCTTTCATGAATCAAAAGCAAATTCTGGCATCAATAGTCTCCAAAAGAAATCTGAAATTGTATCACTGTAAAGGCACTGAAGTCGAATCAGTACAAAGTAATCCAATGTATTCATTCATTTTCAGATCTCATGATTATAAAAGCCTGATGCGTGAGTTTTTTGCTTATTTGATTCTGGCAATAATGAAATGAAATGACGGGAAATCAGTTTCTCCCCTGGCGCTCTCACTCTCTCTTCCCTCATGCTCTCTAAGCAAGGAGTCTGGAATTAACTTCAGTTAGCATTAGACTCTTTGAGGCTTTGAAGACAATGATCAGTGTGTCCTTTATTTTGTGCCAGGCCGCAGGACACTTGTAACAGGCAAAATCCCTTTCCCACCTGTTTGCTTCCCTGTCAGTGCCTTAGACGGAACAGTTGGTTGGCGAATGGTCCTGGCTGAGGGAGAGCATGCCGAGTTCGGTGAGTTTCACGAGGAAGTCGTGCAGCTTTCTCGTGGTCCGATACCAGCACAGACTTACTTGTTAATGGACTGCTTATCCTTATTGTGCAAACACTATAGTCAGATTTGATCTGTTAATTATGAATGGTTCTGTGGGTGAAACTACCGCTCTTCTGCTGTTCTTAAAGAGCCTGCACCTAGTCAATAGCCACTGAAATCCATCACTCCCTTTCTGCCCACTTTTGTAGGCTTGGGGACAGTTGGGAGGTCTCTGCTTAGCCTAGGAAATAATTCTGTCCTTTTATATCTGCTCCACCAGCTGGAGAGGCTGGCAAATCAATAAGGGCTTATCAGAAAGAGCAGAAAGAAGTCAAATCCTTTCTTCCTTTGTGCCATTTAAACATGGAGCATGTGAAGGACAAATGCTCCACTTGTTTGACTGGACGGTTTTGTGCTCTCTTAGCATGGGTGCAAATGTGAAGTTAGGAGGAGGAATCGGGCAGACTGGACCTGGGAAGAAGCCTGTGTCTGCCTGCAGAGTGTCTGTGGCATCGGAATGCACCCAGATATCATCCAGGAGGAGCCCGAGATGCAGTGAATATGGACCTAATGATACAACAGGAGTATGTTGCTGGAGACCCTGTCAGCACTCTCGTGCTTTACAACTATATCTGACCCCTCCCGGGGATGGAGGGTGAGTTTCTGGTTTCCATTAAGCCAGATGAGACGCAGTGTTGACAGGACTCAGCAAGGTTTGCAGGGGAGTTTTGTTAGCTGGCCACCCCGAGCAGTAACAGAGCCATGCATGGGAGGCTGTTGTCAACCGGGTACCTTCCAGAGCAGGCTGAGCGTGCTGCCTCTCGTGTGATGGAGCAGAGCCTCCTCCTCCCCCTTTCCCAGCCTCTTCACTGAGCGTAGCCCGCAAACCAGAGTAGCTGTGAAGGAACAAGCTGGATTTCATTTTGCTGCTGGTGGTGTCTGCGTGGTGTTTAGCATTGAGCGTTCTTTCCACAGTGTGAAGGAAAGGTTAGGAAGTTCCTGCTTTGGTGTCTCAGCCCTAAGAGGGATCAGTTTATAGGCATGAGCATCACAGAAATCCCTGTTTGCAACAGGGAAAACTGCCCGGTGCATCGGTGATGAAGCAGTACCGAGTGCTGCTGACTTGTGAAGGTTTTCCTTGCAGGAGGATGCGGTGGGACAGCAGAGGGTCTTCTCTGGGAACCTGTATTCCACATCCTTAGCTTACCCTGCAGAATCCTTGATAAGGATTACTCCTGAAAGTGAGCAAGTTTCTCCAGGCTGGGGCTGACTACTTGCTAAGTAACAAATGAAAATAATCTGAGCTCTGGGGTGTGGTCTCACCCTTTGTTCCTAATACCTTGGCAGGGTCGAGCTACTCTGAGAATAGGGGAATTTTGTGAAAGCAGAGTTTTCCAGGCCTGTGGAGGGGCCGGGTCTGAAGCTGAGACTAAATCTGTGAAGCAGTGCATTAAATAAATTTCTGTGCTATGAGGGTGGTGAGGCCCTGGCCCAGGCTGCCCAGAGAAGCTGTGGGTGCCCCATCCCTGGCAGTGCCCATGGGCAGGTTGGATGGGGCTTTGGGCAGCTTGACTTAGTGGGAGGTGTCCCTGCCCGTGGCAGGGGGGTGGAAATGGGTGATCTTTAAAGTCCCTTCCAACCCAAACCATTCTATGAAATAGAGAAAATGTTTTACTTTCCTGAAGAAAATGAAAATTGGCTCCTCAGTGAAGCACTTTCCAACCAGCTTGCATAACTCTTGCTTGGAAACTAAACTGAATTGACCAATTTGTGATTTATGACAATTTCCTTTGGCATGTGCTTCAGTGTGTTTGCTCCATTGCCATGGCAGTGAAGGAACTACGTATTTGTCCAGCTACCTCGGCACATCCTGGCCTTCCATTGGAGACAAAGGTGGATCTGACTCAAAATGGCAAGGAAAGCTACTTAACACTGAGGAACTTGGAGGGCAAATGTCATCTTTTTTCCCATTTTTCTGCCGCTTGCACATTATCATTTCAGACTGAGAAAGAAAAGCCTTGCAGAATTGCTCTTTACATTTATAAAACTGCTTTTATCCAAGGGTCTTAAGGGCTTCATAAACAATTAAGGGCTTCACTGGGGGTCATGCTTTCTGGATCCGTAATGCTATCATGTTCGTTTCTTGCCTAGACCTCCATAGATCCATAGATCTTTTTTTTTTTTTTTTTTTTTGTCATCTCTTGACAAAACTGTGGTGAAAGTTTCTGGGTTTCTTTGGCCTGTATGGTCAGAGTGTGAAGGATTTTCTGCTTATGCACAGCCAGTGTTAAATGAGCAGCACAAACTCAAGAGGGTGAAAAAGGGTATGAGAAGTCGGAACTGATTTTAAGGCTGTAGGTGGAGTGAGCTGCAAAGCCAAGGGATATTCATTCTCCAAAACAAGGGATCTCATCCTTTTCTGTAACGTGGGATTGAGGAAAGACAGAGGGGTGTGAAATACTGAACACTAGTAAGACTGAAATTCAAGGCTGGCTGTTGGATTCTTGCATACAAACACGTGATATCTCATGTGTGATAAAAGTGGGGTCCAGGAGCTTTGATTTTGAGATTTCATCTATTTTTGAAAACCTTGTTCCTCTCAAACAGTAACTCTTCAGTTCATGGCTCTCACCTCATCCTTTGGAGTCAAATTCTTGCCTGGGTGCGCTGAATTTACCTACGTGATCACGCCTCTTATTATGGTTCTTGACTGTTGTCATAGCATCTTTGGGATCAAAACGAAGTAAGCTTCTCTTACCAGCTGCGGTCCAAGTTCTCACATGAGCCAGAAACTGCTACTCCTACAGTGATGGTTAGATACTTGGGTTTTCCCTTCCATGATGTATTAACACCATGAAGAGATTACCAGGAGCAGCAATTTCAGAGTAAGTGGCTCTGTGGTTCTCAGAAGTTATTGCAGGCATAGCTTTTAGCGTGGAATGAGTTACTTGAGGGTTTCTCAGCTGTCTTTGACAGGCAGCCAGTGTGCTGGGATAATGGTGTCAAAAAGGGAGCTGAGCTGGGATGTTCCTTTAAATAGGCAGAGCAGGCATCCTTGGGGAAAGCTGATGATGGGGGCAGATAATTCACTCTTCATGTTAATTCTTCTCTGTGGAGCCAAGGAACAAGTCTGTTAAAGTGTTTGCCCAATACTTTGGGGCCAGCAGTTATAATTACACTTATTCTAATACATATCCATACACTTGATGACTCACTGATGCAAATCTGACTCCTTCCAGAGGGGTTTTGCAGCAGAGGGTGGCAGAGGAGGAGACAGAATCTGGTCCCTGGGTTTGAACCCAAGGGTGAGATTTCTGCTCCTTTGCTTCTCCTTGCGACTGTGATGGACTTCAGTGGGGAGCCTGGATTTTACTTTTGGTTTAGCTGTGGCTCTTCAGTGAGACCTGACCGAAGTTCTTTGCTGAGACAATGTAATTGGGACATAAGTGAATTCCAGTCAGTTCGGGAAACACATCCTTTCAGTTCCTGAAAACATGCTATTATTAATTAAAGAGCACAAATACTAAGGGGGCCGCACGCCTTTCGTTCGTTGGTCTCAGACTTATGTCTCTCCATTCGTCTCTTCTTGCTAAATTTTTCAGTGTTTTTAACATCAGACTGATGTTACGTATAATTACCAACTTTGCACCAAAATTATATTTGACATGGCTTGTGTGGGAAATTAGAGCATTTCAGAGACTACAAATTCACCTGGGAAGATGAGCCAGGCAAGACAAGGCAGCGCAGAGTGGAAGTAATTTGAATATTACATGTGCCCTCCTGAAAATGCCAAAATCATTTAAATTGCTAGAAAGGATATTTTCCCTAATTAACTGTGTGTGCTGGAGGGTTCATAATAACGCACTGGATGTGGAAGAATGGACCGGCAGCACGGAGGCTGCCTGCGCACCACAGGGGGCAGTGAAGAACTGGCGGTAGGAAGGAAGAGTCCCCCCTTCTCTCTGAAAGCTGCATGGTATTTACCCCTGCAGCTGTTTACCTTTAGCAAGGGAGGTGTGCTCGTGTGGGAGTGTGCCCAGCTCCCTGGTCACCCCTGGCGCTACCTACCGAGGGGAAGGGAGCGCGCTGGCGATGAGGCTGTGCTCCCAGCTGAGATCCTTCGCCGTTTGCTGCTTCAGGAGGATCTAACCGCCTCAGCTCTGCTCCACCCTCAGGCATCACTGTGCTGCTCTCTGACACTTCTTCAGCTTCACAGGGTCCCACAAATACAGTCTCCATTCCCCTCGCTTTGCTCTTTACTCCCTGGGGCCCAGCTGATATGCTTTCGCTTCCTTCCACAATTACAGTGATAGCCCCAGTTAGACCAAGCCAAGTCTTTTTTTTTCCCCTCTCTAAATTACCCTGATGACTGTAGACATTCTGGGGAGATGTATGCAGGGAGAGCAAGAGGCGGACACTCTCTCACGGATCTTCTGTCTTCCTGACATCGATTGTTTAAGCACTAAACCATTCGCTGACTCCTGTGACTCTAAATGATGTGGGGCTTTTTCGAGGTTTTCCTCCCCACAGCTACAGAAACCGCACTGGAGCGCTCGTCCCTCTAATGCGAGGGCTTCCACCTGTGACTGCGGAGTGAGACTGCTGCCGGTTCCATCTCCTTTTCTGCCATCACCGTTCCTGTGGTTTCTGCTTAGTTACATATTCATTTTTATAATGCAATTATCATCTTGTGGGATAAAGGAGGGGAAGACACCCTAATTAGCTGCTTAAAGCACTTTAAAACTGCATGTGTCCGTGTCCTTAAAGGAGACAGGGCTGCAGAGTGGATGCTGTCGCGCTGTGCCGCGTGCTGCCAGTGGTGAGCAGGGCACAGGATTGTGCCCACGCTGGCCGAGCCGCGGCCATGGCAGTGGTTTCCCATTGAACTGTCACGGGGCCTCGATCCCTGTTGCTTCCTTGCCCCATGAGGTATCATTTGCACCCCAGCAAAGTGAATGTAAATCATTATCTTGTTGTGCAAGTGGGGAGTTTTGGCTCGGGAGCTTTTCAGAACTGCTTTATACAGAATGAGTGATAACGTGGATTTCAGGACAGGGTGGAAATGGGCTTTAAACTCTCCCACACCCACCTACCTGCCTGGGATCCTGAAGCACTGTAGTCCGGGTTCACAGATGCAGAGACATCTTATTCCCAGTGAAATTGGAATTAGGCGCCTGCGTTCCCTGGGGATCTAGCCCTTAGCGGCATGGAAAGGCTGCTTTGTAGCAGTGAGGAGGAAAGTAAATATTGGCCAAGGAAGCCAAAGCTAACACCTGCGTTTTGGGAAATTGCCCTGGCATCTTTAGTGTCCACAGAGTGGCTGGGCCTTGTGGTTAAGATTTCAGCATGGTCCTTGGCTTCCTTCCCTCAGAAAGATGAAGAGCTGAGTTGATTTGAGAACATTACTCCTGGATAGCTCATTGATCCCTGCACTTGCTTTCTGAGGACTGCAGGCAGGAGCGATGCTTGAGGTCTTCCAAAATGCACGCGCCCCGATCTGTCAGCATCACGAGCCCGTAGCCCCTTCCCGGTGATGGCTGGCTGGGAAGTTCAGTGCGAGGGCTCAGCGCCGCTGCGGTTCCATGGCCTGGTGGTGATGGCTCCATTTGGGAACAATGAAAGATGATGTGCCTGAACAGGAAGTGGAGTGGCTCCAGGAAAGCTTGAAAAACAAGAAGCCTTGTTTAGTTTTAAATGCTGATTGTTTTGTGTAACTTCGGCAACTGTTTACTCTTCTTGCTGGGCAGGAGAGGAGGGAAGTGGATGAGTAATGCACCCTGATGAGCGACTTTCCTTTGCTCATAAAGTGGTAAGTTACACCCTCTGTCAGATCCATTTTCATGTAGGCTGTGGCCTTGATATTAACTTGTGTCATCTTTCCTATTCCTTTACTGCTTAGTGAGGCAGGAAGAGGTCTCCAGAAAGAGCAGTCTGTTTTTCAGCCCAGCCAATGGCACTCCTCCTGCTGGAGGCCAGATTTAGTTTCTCTACCCTTGTGGCAGCCACTGATACCAGAGAGAAGGGATGGATGGATGGATGGATGAGCTGAACCTCTACTAAAAACACCTCACCTGGGCTTCTTCACATCATGTTGCATCTTCCTTTTTGTTGCAGTACCTGAAAATGCTTCCATTGTGTACAGGGAAGGTCTGGTCTCCACCATTCCTAAAATCCCCATCTCAGCCACCGGGGCTTGTGCCCTGTAGTGGTTTGCCACACTCCAGGCTTGGGATCCTCTGCCTTTTTTGCTGCTTGTATCTGAGTCAAGGCACTTCACAAGCTGTCTCCTGCACTTCTCAAGCCCTTCTTCCAGGCAACTCAACCCCTGCACGTTTCTCACTCTGATTTAATCCAAACACCCATCTCTTGTGGGCTTCCTGACAGACATGACGCTGTTGTCCTGTTTTACGGGCTACCCATGCCTAAGAGAACCTCTATCACCTTCTGGGTGATGCAACTTCATGTGCAGCTCAGGGGTTCAGGATTCCTCAGAGGGTTCCAGACTTTGGCGTGTGCTCAGAAAGCCATCCTTAGGCACCCCCTGCTGTGGGCAGGCTGGTGGGGAGGCCAAGCACCTTGGCACGTACAGCCCCACCCGTGTGAGCAGCCCTGCCGCTAAGACCAGCAGGTAATGCCCTCAGGGCAGACATCGTAATGCCTTCCCTGTTGTGGCATCTCACCTAGGTGGTGTGCTACAAGGAAGAATCCACCATGCTCAGAGCACCTGGAGGTGGCAAGCGCTCGCTCTGGCCTCCTTGTGCTAGCAGAGCTGCCCCTGCTACCCAAGCAGATTCTCCTGGTTTCCTGCAAGTCTCTCTCCTCTCCTGCGTGATTTCCGTAGTCTCTTTTCTTGGCACTAGATGGTGCCAAGAACCCTCGTGCAGTTGCAGTGAGTACGAGGCCTCTGCTTGCTTTGTACCTCAATGAGAAGATGCCTCTGGCTTGGTATGCAGGCTTTTCAGGAACTGTTTTTCGCCTAGTCCCCCAGGGGCTGTTTCCCAGATCTGCCTCTCAGTGACTGTGCTTGCAGGCCCTTGTGTTTCCAGCAATCAAGGAAGAGATTTATGAAGTGGAAAGATGTCACAGAGATGAGCTGGCATGAGGGGAAGGAGGGAAAGATTATCTTCTGGGCTGTGGGCAGAATTTTCAGACTGTACAGTTCATAATGTCTTCTCTGGAATTGCCTTTTTGCTTCTTTTTTCTTTTAAGACCATAATCTTTAGTGAGAGGAAGGAGACTGCACGGGCTGTCCAGATGCAGGTATTCAATGAGCTCTTCCCTGGGCAGCTCTCTGCCCTTCAGGCCTGACCTGAAGCAGCTGCTCAGAAAGGATGTCTGTCCAGCAAGGTGGCTGCACACCTAGTTCCACCAGTGCACCTTGGCTCCGATTTACCGCCCGCAGCTCACTCCCAAGCAGAGGGTTCTAGCATGCCTGCAATTATTTTCATTTTAGGAACCAGCGTCCTTTAAGACGACCTGAAAGCAGCAAATTCAGTATAGCCATGTTCTTAGAAGAGCTAAACACAATGCAGAGTCCCATTAATGCTGATTATCTCCGGAGTCCTCAGTCTGAGCGAGAGAGATCCTTGTTTATTTTTGGTAAGCCATTTTAAGCGTCGCTGCTAATTTCAGGTGCTGAGAAGTGAGCAAGTAGCGTATCTGGGGATGACACCCAGCTTTGTGTGTTAACCCCTCTCCAGTTCCCAAGAGCAACTCCTCCAGAGCTGTGCAAGTCTTTAATTCATCAGTTTCTGATGCGTGTTTCCTCCATATGGGGCTTCCAAACCAGTTGTCAATAATTCCTGGCTGCTGGAGCAGACCCTTTTTTCCAGACCATTTGAAGTCAGCAAATACAGCAAGTTTGATTTTTGCTCCTGTTTTTGCTCTGCGATAGAGGTAATTTACCCCACATTTGTAGAGTAAATGGGCACAGCACTAGCAGATGTATATACGTCATGGTTTGCTGTGGCAGGCAGTTAAAAAGTAAGATCATTGCATTCCTACTTCAGGTAAATATTTTCCTTAGTTTCTCTCAGTGGCTGTACTTACTTTTTTTCCCCCCTAATTTATTTATTTTCTGCTTATCTCACTTCTTCCCACCTCCTCCCAGCCCTCTGGCCAGCCTGCCTCCCCTACCCTCTCTCCCTGTCCTCCAACTGACTGCCCATTCAGGCCACCAGCAGTCACATCCTCTTGACATCATCCCATCAGCGAGCTGAGGCTGTGCCATGTTAGCGTGCATGATACGTTGTGACAAAAGCAGTACAACCAGAGAGGGAACCAGGGGGATCAAGTACCCCCTGAGGCCTTCGGAGAATCGCAGGGAATGAGAGGGAGAAGCTGTTTGTTACCAAGGATGTGCCCGGATCCAGCTGTTCTGGGGATGTTAGATCCGGCTGTCAGCTGAAATATTTAAAGGGGATGTTTTCTGTACTTGGAATAAATACTGCTTCTTCATTGCATCTCACCTCCGCTTTCCACTGTTACTCACCTGGTGTTCTTTGCATTTCTAACTTCAGCAACTGCTCTCCAAGCAGGTGTGATCTTGAGACCACCGAGGAGGAGCAAGCCCCTTCTCTCTGGTGAACGCTCAGATTTGGAACTAGGAAGCTGAACGAGGCAGCTGGGGCCGGCTGTGCAGTTCGCAGAGTGCTGGAGACCAAGCAGTGGCAGGACTGAGCCCAGACAGCTAAGCTGTGGGGTTGGAAAGCAGGGCAGCAGTGGCGTTTAGCAAAGATGGGGTAGGAGAGGGACCAGGGGGGAACGTGGGACGGTCTCTGCCGGCAGCTGACTCCAAGATGTAAGCCCTGTCAGTAGACGGAGACCTGGAGGAAACAGTGGGACTGATTCAAACCCCCAACACGCAGGAAAAGGAGTTTGGCAAGTGGAGGCTGCAGGGGAGGGTCCTTGCTGCCGTGGGACCTGGCCTTCCCCACAGCAGCTCTGTCAAGCGAGACAGATGACACGTGCTTTGCTCCTGTGCCAGGCAATTGTCATAAAGCTGCTGTGTTTGTATTACGGCAGTAACAAAAGATGCTGGGGTGGACTCTGAGGTGTTAGGTGTGCTGGGCAGAAACTGAGGGAGGGAGCTAGCACTAAAAAAGCACAAGTTAACGCAGATAAGGCGAGCCGGACAGAAATTAATGGTTGAAAGGGGCTGGCTCAAAAGCAGGAGGGACTCTGCGTTTCTGCATCTGTCTTCTCCCTTTCCCTGCCCTTTCTCTCCTGCTAGAATGCGGACCAGCGTTCTCCTGAAAGTCCAAACCCCATTTCCTTTACTAGTCATTCAAAAGAGTACGGAGTTTATTTCCTTAAATATCTCATCTTTGGCTCTGGAATAAATACCGACCCAACCTAAAAATTGACCCCCATGGTTCTTTGAATGAGCTTCCAGAGCCACCTTGTAATGAGAGCAGTGGTAAACTGCTGAGGAGCCTTTTGTGGTACCCTGTTCCATCAGCGGCTCTAATACCTTTTTGATTATCTCAGTGGACACAGATATAAATGCTGTGCCTTGGATCCCTCACTTGCAAGCTATCTCCATATTTTTTTTGCATTTTCTTTTTAAAATAAAAATGACTGCTGATGTTTATGCCCCTGTAATACATTATGTATTATTTTGTTTTAAGCGCTGCCTTTTGCATCCTGACAGTAACAATAAAATGTGAGTATGGGATTCCTAATACAGACAGACTAATGTTTCCACTGCTAGCCTTCCCTATCTCTTCTTTTTTTCTTTCTGCTCTCTAAGCACTTTTCTAAAGGCTCCTTTTATATTCCTAATAAAATTAGAGCAAAATACATCGATTTACTGGAAAAGAGGGTATTTTTTTTTTCTCCGTGGTGATAGCACTTTCTTCACCCCCACCTTAAAAACGCTGGTGAGTGTTCCACATCAAAGACCTCCCATTTCTTGGGGTTTTCTTATCAGTTCCCTGAATGATTTTTCCCTGGCTCTGCTTGAGAACACTCTGCTTGTTGCCCCTATTACAGACCACTCTGGCTACGCTGGTATTCTGAGGTAATCACCTCTCATTAATGCATTTTAGTCCTATCTCCAAACACCAGCAAGTGGCTGGTCTGCACATACTGGGAAATAACCTGGATGGCACCTTTTTTACTCTGTTTCCACCCACAGATCCTACAATCCATATCCTAATGTCTGACTTCTCTTTTAGAGCTAGGGATCCCCTGTTGCCCCGCTCCTTCGCTTGTCTCTTACACCAGGTTGAGCCAGCTGTAAATTACCAGATCAAACTTGGTGGTGGTATTACACTGGTAATGGTCATACCTGAGAAATCAGTCCTGTCGTGGTCATACAGCTGAATCTCATGGCTGCTGTGCGTTGGGCTCTTTATCTCCTATTGAGATTTAGGCTAATTCCATTTTTTGGAGCTCTCTGATGGCAGCCTGCGTGTAGTTACAATAAGGGGAGGGGACGATCGAAGCCCATCGAGTTTGTTCATACTCTGCACAACTAGAAAGCTTTCAGAACCCGTCACTGTGCTTTGGGGATTTTAAATTTCCGAGATATTCTCTTGGTTATGGAATAGGCTAAAATCTGTCATGCTGATTTAATGAGAGAGTAGGGGAGGGAGGAGACAGACACACAAAAAAAGCAATTTTCCTTGTAACAGTTGTGTTAAAATATTGATACAGATGCGTAGTGGAAAAACTTAACGAGTTGTTAGTGTTAGAAATAATGCCAGCATTAGACATCTCTTGTGTGTGAGTTTCCAAGATGGTTTTCAGCATTTCTGGGAAAGAGATCTCATGGGAAAAGTGGAATTGCTGTACCTGGGTCAGTGACGCCTCAGCCTGGTGTCCTCTCCCAAGGCCTGCCCTGTCCTTCACCGCAGGAGGTAGCACTGAGGGAAGCCATAGTGCGGTTAAGACCCGACTATTTTTACCAAAAGCTCAGAGTATGGTTAGGTGATAAATGTTCCTCAGTGCCCTTTGTACTGCATCTCTTACCGAGGGTGCATTTTGAGTTCAGAATCAGGGTTTTGTGGTTAAGGCAGTGCGCTGGCACGTGCACTTAGCCAGTCTTGATTCCAAACTCTGCTGCAAGCGTTATACTGTGGGCACATCGCTTCTTCTGTGCATTAAGTTTATAAAATGCATTTTGGGGGTCTTTTTCTCCATGTACAACCCCTAGGTTCTGCAGGGCTACAAACATGACAGGAAGGGAAATGTCTGTCTCATATGGTTGTACTGTTTTCGGTACTGTGATTCCCCGGTCTTGATGAAGGCTTTGGTTTCTGGCATCCAGCTACCACTGCTGCTTGGGTCCCTTGTTGAACTGAGAGGTCTTGGACCTCTCTTTCAGATGGTGGCCTCCTCCCAGGGGTTGGGTTTGCCTCCCTCTGCTTTGGGTTTACCAAAGGGATTCTGTAATATGGACACATGCAGTAAGTGGGACTTCACTGGGTGGTCCATGAAGTCTTCCAATGGTTTGTTCTTAGCATTGAGCTCCTCCACTGGTGCTAACTCCTGGAAAAGTCACCAAATTAATCCATTCTGCAGAGCATAAACCAAGTGAAACTGGGTGTGCTGGGCTCTGTTAATGCAGATCTCTATCCATTGGAGACTCAGCTGAGACCACTAAATCTGAGCATTCCTTTTAAGATGAAAATGAGAAAGGAATTAATTTTAATGAGTGATGTTTTTGCTGCCGCTCACCCTGTCGTGTGCGGCCCCTGTGTGTGCAGTGTGATCTGCCATCATGTCAGTGCTCCATGATCAAACCCCTTCCAAGAGGGGATACTTTACATGGGTTTCTGTGTCAATTCCAGTCCCTGAAGAACGTTGCCAATCCATTAAGAGCCTGGCAGCCTGTACTGGGAAATGCTAGCATGAGCAGAGAAGAGAGAGGCAAGCCTGAGAATAAGGAGGCAGGAAGGAGGAAGAAAAGATTAATCTGAGCAGAAATTCTGCATCAGAAAAGGACTTCCAGGGATTGCACTCTGCTAAGCACTGTTCACCTTGCTGAAGGGCTTAGCAAGAAGACTTGCTAGTTGAAGGGACTTTCCTTAGGACTCTAGCACCATTCCTGTAGTGCCCTGGCTCTTGCATGCCAACAACTGGTATTTTAGAGAGCGGAGCTGTGTATATGCTGGGGCTGACAGCCTGCTTCAAACGAAATGCTTGAGCACCCTCCAGTACTAGCCCTTTGAGTATCTGGCCCTTAGTATTACTGAAGGCAGCATGGCTTTGCATTGCGTTCAGTAAGTGTTGGTTCCTGTTCTTGGTCAGAAATTAAAGACAAAAAGAAATGGTGGATCTCCTCAGTCAGTCCGTTTTCTTTCTGCGTATCCGTCTCTGTAGAAAGCAAAGACTAGGACAAGCCTGCGGCCGTGGTATGTGTTGCTGCTCCTTCTGGCCACAAACCGGACTGAGAGCTACCAAAATTTTTGTCTTAAGTAGTGTCACACTGGGAGGGGTACGGCTCCCAAGCAGAAAGGATAGCGCTTTCCATTGGGAGTGATGCTGGGGTAGGAGCATGTGCTAGGCTGGAGAAGGAAAGCGGGGTAGGTGTCTCCTCCTGGGGCTGTGTTGTGTTTTGTACCAAGGCTGCAATCAGAGGTGGATTGCACAGCACAGCACGTGGAGGGCTCGGTCCAGATTCCTGTCAATAGCAAATAAACTTGCATTTGATATGAATTGGTGGGGGAGGAAGGACAGTAGCTTTTAATATGAATCACTTATTGGGAGGTGGATCTGCACAAAACCCTCCCGTGTCCCCTTATGTCAGGGCTTTGGTCTGAATTTTTCTTCTTCCCCTTCCCAGTACCAAAAACACTACCGTCTTCCCCACCAGAAATACCTGATCGTTTGAGCAGAAGGCAGAGAGAGCTCCATCAAAAGCCCCCCAAGTCCCCACAGGTGACCACAGTGATAGAGCAGCACTGTCCGAACCGAAAGGACAAGGAGTCAGTGGAGCAGGGGCTTGCTGCAGCTCTGCCATTAAATGATCTTGGGTAAGTGAATGGCACCGAGTGCCCAGCTGCAAAAGCTGTCTCGTGAGGGAGTTCCAGCTTGATTATCGACTGTCCTGCTTGAGATAACAACACCTTAATAAGGAAGTAGGCAAATTACAGAGCAGGCAAAATCTGGGAGGCTCTTTTTTTCTTTGAGAGGACGAAGGGGGATGGTTCCCCGTTTCCCCATCTTTGCACCATTTTGAGTGAAAACTGCTCAAGGTGCCTGCTGTGCTGCACGTTGCCTATGAATGGGAACCCCCAGCTTGTTTCCTTTCTCTTTGCTGGGCTTACCTTTATGAAAGCAGCTGGGGCATCCTGTTCTGCCAGACCCCCCAGCCAGCGTGAGCAAATTACCACCAGCCTCTTAACAAGAATACCTCTGACTGTTGTTGCCTCCTGGGCTCACAGCATGACTGACCCCGCACTGCTGACAGGGAAAAGAGTTGTGGGTTCCTGGTGAAGGCTGATATATTTGGTTCCTTTCTGGCTGGGCCCCTGCCCGTACCCTCGCTTGTGGGCTGTTCTCCCTCTGCCAGCTTCCCCTCAGAGCACCAAAGTGCCCCACAAACCGCACGCCCGGAGTGCTCCATTCAGGTTCGCCTGTCTTCAGCTCCCCGTTTGCCTGGTCCCTGAAGCGGGCTCTGAGAGCAATCAAAGCCACTGCAGTGCAATTTCCGACGGAGAATTTCCTTCCTATTTCTGAGTGTGTGTGTGTGTGTGTGTGTATTTACGTGTTTCAAAAAAAAAAAATCAAAACATTTTGGTTTTGTGCACTAAGCACTTTTGAGGGCGATATGGGGCCCTGTAATACGGAGGTTTATAACCTCCTCAGCTAATGCTCCCTGACACTCTGTTTTGATATCATTACTACATTATACTCACAATTTTTGAGTGAAAAAATACAGTACTTAGAAAGTCGAAATTCATAAATAAATTCATGTCAAACCGCACTTAATATTGATTTTGTTAGTGTTCAGATTCAATAATAAGGTACTGCGTGCATGAATATTTAAATATAATCATCATTTCTGCATCTCCTAATGGCCTCTGCTCTTCTACACTCAATTTAAACACAATTTAAAAACTATAATGTATTGAAAAATACTAGGATTTAGCAATAAATCACCATTGGGATACTCCAAGCCTTTTATAGGATGGCTCAATATCTGCTTCTCAAGGGACAGCACAATTAGATTCATGTTTTTAAACTTCTCAATTATCCATATACCATAATTTTATGTGAAAGTTTGTTTCTCTTCCTCCCCCCTCCACCCCTGCTCCCACTCCTCACCCCCCACCAGATACTCTCCCAGTAGGAAGCGGAGAAATCGCTAAGTGTTCTCTTAGCTGGGTTAGTATAGTAAAAAGGAGTCAAAGGTCACAGTCCTCAAACTGAATTAAATCCAGAGGCTGTCAGGGAAAGCAGAACGCTGACTCACTTAATCACATTATTTGGGGAAAAATCTAGGGGGAGGAAAGAGATAAAATGACTCAAAATGAACTCGCCAAGGAGGAAGCGGAGTTTTTATATTTATTTAAAAAGCAATATTCGTCTTTATCAAATAGACGCAGGGTGGTTCGATGAGGATGGAGCTGGCTGGACATTTGCGCAGTCGCAGGCAGGAGAGCTCTGGCAAGCATTTTTCTCCTTAGCAGGATCAGTGAGTGAGAGGAGGGGAGGATGCGGTGCCCTCGGTTCCTCCAGTGCCAGGCTGGGTGGTTTGTTGGTGGGGGGTGTTTCTTTAGTGCTGGTCGCTAACCCACCTGAATGGCACGCCCTCTGAGGTAGGTCGTTATCATTACCCTCATTTTACAGATGGGGAAACTGAGGCACTGGCGGGAGAAGTAATGCCGGCAGAGCTGGGAGCTGGTCCTGGGGTTTGTAATGCTGGAGCCTCTGCCCAAGCTATATGGCCATTTTCTCTCTCCCGCCAGCATCCCTAGAGCCCGTGATGGACAAGGGGGTAAAAGCGATCAGGCGTCAGAATCTCAATAGTGCTAACATGTTAGGAGAGCGGTAGGTCTGATGGCGTTGGTGCGGTATTGACGCTGCAATGGCTCGCCAGTTTTGTTGAGCGTGTTTCTGTCTGATGCGAGGAGTCGGTCAGGAGGCCAAGAGAGGACCGGGAGCCTGGTGTCTGACGAAGAGGCCGTAGCTGTGCCACGAGGTGCCGCTGGCAGTGTCGCACTTGGAGCACCCTCGCAGCGCTATATAAAGCGAGCCACCGCGCGGGGACGGGAGTTGCAGCTGGCCACGGATCAAAGCGTTGCATGAGTAACGGCACACGCCCTGGTGGCGGAGGGCGGGCGGAGGTTGGCTGGGATGGGCAGGGACTGCCTGCCTTCGCTTCCTATACAAGCCTCCTTCAGGCCGTACCAATCTGACCGGTTTGCTTATATTGCATATTTCACCGAAATCCATTAGAACTGTTTTCTACAGAAGTTTACAACGTGTCACTGGAACTCATTTTTTATCTGTTCATCTGGGAAAGTGTCAGCTCCGACTGCGTCAGGGTCATGAGCAAATCTGGGAAGCCCTATGGGTGGGTAAGATGGAAGTAATCAGTGGTAGAAAAGGCCAGCCGAGATGTCATGTAACCATTCCGCATGCTGGGCCACTGTGATTTGAAGGTCTGCTCATGCAGTTGTGGGAGGGAAGACACCTTCCTTCCCTTACGAGGCAGGAGCCACTTTCACCTTTCTCTAATAGTCCTAGAGCTCCCTTTGCTATCTCTTCCGTTGGTCTGCAAGGTATGTTTGTAATCCTGATGCTGAATGTTGTCCATCTTGTGTTTGACAGTGAAGAAAGGAAGGGATAGCAGACCTCTCTAAGAAACAGGGAGGCAAGGAAAAAACTATTGCAAAAATTGTGTGTATATTTGTGAAATCTTAAGGTGCATTTTTTTTCTATAAATAATGACTGTGAGCTTCTTCAAAGTGTCGGAGTAGATACAAAATCTTATCCGAAGGGAACTGGTGCGTACCCTTCACAGCAAATGCAGTTCATCCCATGGATTTCACCAGTTTTTCTGTGAATCTTCTCTTCAGATACAGAAGCAGTGTTAGAAGTACCTGGACCTGGGAGTGGCAGTGTTGGGGCACCACTGGCACGTGGCACTTTATCTTGGTGGAAGCTGTTGGTGAAACCTTGACAAAAGGCAGAGGTGTACCTGCAGGTGGAGGTGCAAGTTCCAGAAGAGTCCTCATAGGTCTGAGAGGTGTGAGCAGAGGCAGGGGAGCCAGGGAAAAAAATGGCAGCAAGAAAGCATTGAAGCTTTTGCACATCCTGCCTGCTTGTAGATCCTGCTCAGCCACATGTGACACAGCAGTAGGAATTTCCTGCCCTGCCTAATGTGGTTGTGTCTTTCCTTTTTATTTTTCTGTGTCAGCGAAATACTTGAAGCTGCTCATGTTTTGAAGCCGTGGTTCTATTTTCAGGACCATCTTCTTATTGCAGTAGATGGAGGGGGGTGAATGTAGCACTCACATCTTTGTTCTTCCAAACCACCAGCCCGTCGGGCCGGCATCCCCCTGTGGCGTGCTTCCCTGAAGGACGGTCACTCTGGGAGCTGGAGGCTGGGCTTCTTAAAAGCTTGGCTTTTGGGGGAGTGTACTGAGAAGCCATGACCTGTGAGTGGTGTGGGCACAGCAGGCGGAGTGGCTGTGCCTTGCAGGTGGGCTCAGGGAGGTCTTGGCCTCGGCCACAGCCCCTGCGTGGTGGCCCAGCTAGGGCAGAAGGGGTGGAGGAGCTGCCCGGTGTCCCCGCTGGGGGACACGAGATGCGTGCGGTCGCAGGGCGCAAGGGTCATCCTAGTGCTCGTGGGTACCAGCTGAGCATTGCTCAAAACAAGTGCGCACAGTGAAAAGCCACTGGTATCTGTGGACTGTCCCAACAGATGTCACCAACAAGTCTGTATTGATTGCTGGGGTTGGTGTTTTGGCAGAGCGGGAGGCAGATGGCACATTGCTAATGAGCAACGAGCACGGCTGGCACGGGGTACAGAGGAGTGTTGGGTGGGATAGCGGAATGGCACAGTGCCATGGGCAAGTGAGGGGCATGTTTGACCATCTTTGTCCTCTCCGCATTCGTTCCTTTTTTCTTGCTGCGTGAAGTCTAAATTTCTTAATCTCTCCTCTGAACATTTGGTCTCTTTCCAGCTTCCTGTGCTAGCCCGCTCTCTTCCATCCCATTTATATCTGCTGCTCCTTTTTTTCTTACTTGATGCTCGGGCCTTTGCCTGGGATGTTTTTGGGTCCGGTTGCCAGTTGCCGATAGCGTCGCCTTCGTGCCTACACCTCACTGGATCACGTTGTACAGGAGAGGGAGCAAGGGCTAAGGCCGCTCCTACTGGCTGGTAGAGAAGGGGGTGGGGGTCACACTAAGCCCTGAGAGAAGGGCTGTGGATCACTTTGGATCCCAGCTTGGTGATACAGACTCAGCAGATCGGATTTTTGAGTATTATGAGACTGTTGCTTCAATTAGCAGGAGACGAGCATGCAGCACTGCCATATGGAGTATTGCATGGACTGTCGTGGTGGTGAGCACGTGCACCGAGCACATAGGCACTTCAGCTGGAGGGAGGGCTGGGGGCATCACTAAGTGCTTTTATGCACTTGCAATTCTATTTATATATCATAAATGTTCAAGGGTGGCTTCCACTGGATATCTTTGAATGAAAACAGTTCTTTCCACCTCTCTGGTCTCTGAAAAATATTAATTAACTTACATGAAGAACCCAACCCACAAAATTCCCGATCCAAACCTGAAGTAACCAGGAGCAAGGTAGTTCAGATCTGGTTCAGACACAGGATAGAAATTAGGTCCAATTGCAAAGCTTGGATCTGTATTCCCACCACTCATCTCCTAGCTTTCCACAGTTGGGTACATGTGGCTGAATCAAATGTACATTAATGTATATATGTGTAAGTTTTTGAGACTGTTTTGTGGCAACTTAGATACCACAGCGAAATACCAATTTCTGTTGATGGCAAGCAGTAGGAAAGTTTGGCTAACCCAAGGAGACATTCTGCTGTGGTTGCTTTGCTGGTACTCCTTTGTTACTGGCTGCACTCCCAGGTGCCAGATTCCCCTTATCCAGCTGCCTAAATTCCTCTTAGCAAGGGAGAACCCTTTCCTGTAAAAAGTGACCCAAGCTCAGCACCTCCAGCTTCATTTACTGACGTCGCATGCGATAAGCCCCTGTCCCCAGCGGCGCAGAACCTGGAGGTACGTTCCTTAACCACATGCCCTGCAGCTGGAGACCACTGGGGCAGCCTCCAGTGCTACTTGCTGCCCTTTGTCTTGCTAGTTCTGTCTGAACTAAAGCTGATGATCAGAAGAAACATGGCCAAAGAAATGCACTGAAACGTGAAGGGTAAATCCCTTGGTCTTCAGTTGTGATCCAGTAATTTTTTAGTATTTAGAGGTAAGTAACTATGAGTTCTCTTTCCTGCGATTTGAGCTTTTCTTTCTAAGTTGCAGTTCTCCTTGTTGTAGTTTCTGGAGGAAGGAAATAGCTTGATTCTCTTTCAGAGCCTGACAGTAATGGCCAAAAATCTAGAGTGAGTTGCAGCTACAGGGAATCTGTTTGAGAACTCCCTCAGTCTCTGCAAAAGCCGGCTCTGCGTTTGCCCTGAAAGCTTCAATTTCCCAAAAAAGGAAAGGGCAAAAAAGCCTTGAACACTGACTCTTTGAAAGCTGTGAAACTTAGAACAGGTGTGAGCATAGGCAGCTGCCTGGGCACTGTGTGCAGATATTCCTGCTAATGCCTCCTTAGAACTTAATCTCTGAAACCATCTGCTTATGGTGAGCACATGTCCCCGAGGAGGGGAGGGAGCAAGAACAAATCCTGCAGCCCCTCCGCTTCTTCCACTGTAGCCTGGGTAAGAATTTCGAACAGCAGAATGAGCTCGAGCTGTGTGCCAAGAGGCCTTACTCCCAGCTTTTGTGAGGCAGAGAAACTGTAGCGTCAGTTCTCAGGCTTCAGGGTGGTTACTGTTGAGTCGAAGATCAGGGTCTGGCTCATGACTACCTGAACAAAAACAACACTGCGCAGGCTTTGGAACTGCCATCAGCAGAACCTTTAATGCCCTACAAATACGTGGGACCAATTTTTCTTATTTGGGGTCCGTGTCTAAGATCAGCCCAAACCTCCATCAGAAACCTGACTTGCCTCACTTTGATTTCCAGTCTTCAGTCCCTGGGAAGCTAAGTCCTGTAGGATGTCATCTCCAGTGCAGCTATCCTAATAAACTCCAGTGGAGCCTCCAACAGCTACCTCTGAGTAACTCTCGTCTCTTCCTTATGCTTTTTTCTCCTCAAATTTCTTTGCTTTTTGACTTGGGACGGACAGCCAATATATCCAAGGATCATGGAAGTGACCGTGCCAGTAGGTGACTCAAAGCCACCCACCGCCCCTTGCCATGCTGCTTGCTCTTTAGCTGTGGAAGCTTGCAGAGCCCAAAGTGCTCTCAGCCGCTGACCTGTTAATGAAAAGCTAGTTCATCAACTTTGGCAAAAAAAACAAATGTACAACAGGCCACTGTTGCCCCGTGACTGCCAGAAGCAGTGTGGTGACAGGAATGGGTCATGCTTCAGCCCATGACTGAAGGGTCCCCAGCTTCAGAGAGACATTCAGGGACTTCCTCTGCATTTGGGGCTGGCCATAAAAAATTGATCATCCTTTGTTACAGCTTCACTTCTGTCACTTTCCATCCCAGAGTCTGTTTTTTACAGAAAACAAGCTACATTCATCAAAAATGACAGAACACAGACTTAATGTAATCATGTATGGGAACATGAATTGCAAATGCAGAACACAAGCACTAAAATGTATTTTCCATTACCGCCACAAAATGAAATAATCATGAACATTTTCCCCCAGAATGAGAACACATGTAGAGTACACTGACACCTTAAAATCCGCTGCCATGCCCTGGCCTCAGGTGCAGGTAGGCTTGGTGACCGCCGGCAGGGCAGAGATCTCCTGGTATCAGGAGCGGTGGCTATCTTATAATCCTCACCATGGAAACTTGTGTTGGTTATTAGTTACAGCAGCTTCTGCAGTCGTATTTGGGTGACGTTCTGGTCATTGCTGGTTGTTAAAGATCTCGTGGTACTCTTAAGCGTAACTCAGCAGAGGTGCTGAAAAAAATAGGCAATGCTGTGTATCTCCTTATTTCTAGATTCTGCTTCTAACCACTGTTGGATCACTTGCTGCTAAGCTTGAACAAGTCCTCTCACCCCTACACTCTGCTTTCAGACATTAGTTGCAAAAATGCAGATGTGGCTATTTAAACTAATCTGTTGCTAACCAGTTCAGTTGGTACAGGACGTGTTAATCAAAGTCTCCCTTTCCCTTGCAGATTCACTGGACCACAGTTTTGCCATGCTCTGAACATCTGCTGTGTTGCACTCCAGATGCGGCTGCATTTCACAGGCAGGTAAAGTTATGCCTGTATTTATATGTGAGCCTTTTGGTTGTTTATAACTTGATTCAGTATAAGAAATAATGTAAGGGGCTGGATTGCTTCTGTTGTTCAGGGTCTCAGTAGACAGAGGAGAAAAGGGTGATAGAATTGGGAATAACCTCTCCGTAAAATAAATTAAATCCAGTACTTGTTCAGTTATTTAGATTATTTTAAACACATGCAAGTTATCCAGCCTGTACTTGCCACAATTCTGCAAATACAAAGCCACTAATAAGAAGGGTTGGAGCCTGCCCTGCTGAAGGATAGTTGGATATGGATCATGATGATGTCTGGAAGGGAAACTAGTAGTTTGATCAAAGCCGTGTGCTCAGCACTGAGTGCTGATGGAATGATATAGGGAGAATAAGGCAGGAAGACAGTGGCTGGTTTACATCTCATCTACCAGAAGCTGCTATGAGGGACTTATTGATCTCTGATTGAGCCACAGGCCGTGGGTTAAGTGATGGGATGTATCTGAGAAAGACCAGTCTAACAGCACCCAACAGGAGGTGCTGAAGAGAGCAGCATGCTGTGCTGGGCCAAACTTCTTTCCACCCACAGAGAAGGTGGGACCCTGTCATAAAGAGAAGAGGAAGAGATTTTATTCTAAATGAGTTAAAATGATGTCTTTGCATGAGAGCACTTCAGATAATAAAATATACATAAAACAAATAGACTCAGCAGCTGTAGAATCCGAGAGAAAATCTGGATTTGAAAGAGATTCTTAACTTTTTTGTACTACAACAGTAAGTAAAAACATTTGGTCTTATGCATTTTTCCAGCTGTTTACACATAGTCTGCATCCTCTCCAACAAGTTTGCTTAAAGACCTTTATAGGCGTGTTCTTATGGTCATATAAATGCAATCTCCTGATGTATATGCACATATATCCGCATCCTTGTACATTTGACACACTTTGTGTATGTGCATCATCTCATAGAAATTAACTTCCTCTTTGAATTAATGTGCTTTTATGCATATACATCAATATGTCCCAGGGTGCATATATGTATCTTTGTTCATATTCCCATATGCACCTCATATGCATGAGGTGATCAACATAGTCAAATTGAAAAAATAAGTTATTCCAAATCTGTGTTATTTCTCATTTCATTCCCAAGGGGTAAATGGAACCATTCCAAATGAAAGGTAATCCTGGGACCTGAAGTTTTACATTTCAGCATACTGCATGGTTTTAATGCTCTGTACCTTAGACTATAAGCTCTTCAGGGCAGTAAGCAGATTCCCTTCTTTATTTATGCAACAAAAGCAATGACAGATTGTTTAAGACTTCGGGTGCTAGGACAATGCAAATAATTAACAACAATGGTCAGATTTTGTGCAAATATGAGTTGGACAGGAAGGTGCCCCCGAAGAATCCGCAAAGCCATCCATCCATCCATCCATGTAAACTTCTGCAGCAGGTTTGTCACTGTTTTTTTTTTTTTTTTCCACTGGGTTGAAATACTTTACTTACAACTTTGAACACATACCCATTTCAGTGTTCTCTTTGCATGGCTTATAAAATCTAGCACACATGAGCAGTACATGCTTGTGTCTAGAGCTAATATACATACACCTATGTGGTAGAAAACCCAAGCTTTCTGAAATAACTCGTAAACATTCATGGAAATCAAACGTGTCATCCTCTCAGGTAACCAGCTATGTGCAGCATATATGTGGCATTGGAAAAACGTGTGTAGTGTACATAAATCTGTGTAAACAAATATAGAATTTATGCTTCTGTATATTTAGTGTGGGTATATGTACGTGTATTCATGCGAACACTGGATCGGGAAGTCAGTACAGACAATGTGTACGCACCTTCCAGAAGAGGGCATCTGTCTCCCAGTGCAGGCAGCCTTGCTTAACCAATGGCCCCCAGCCTCTCACACCTGGGCACTCGCATCTTGCTTGCCAATTTGAGGTTAACAGTGCCAGCACAGAGTGAAATATTAAGGCAGCCGCTTGAAATTCAAAGTGTTTCTTTTAATTAATGGGTGGATGCCACAAGCTGATCCAATCCAGCTCTTAAATTAATCTTAATTACACGGATTTTGTAACTTTGGCATTAGCCAGCCACACAAAATATGTATTTCATAATCCTAGAAACGGGTGAAAAAGACTGCTGCTGAGCTGAGAAGTCAGCTGATGATTTTATCAGCCTCTGTGGCTGTGGGTGTAAGTGTCATTGGGGTGTGTCTGAGATCGTATCGGGAAGACCAAATTAATTCACTCCTGCAAATATCAAAACAAGCTCTTTTTTTTTTGCCGGCAAGTAGGGAATAGGCAAGAGATTTCTGAGCTGCTATATTTGGAGTTTCTGTGCCATCCAGTGCATACAATAAAGAAAAGAAACATCAGGGAAGTTGGTGATCCATCGTGTTTGGTAACGAGTTGTGAGCGCGTACTCAAAGATTACAGTTTGAGCCTTTAGTTGTTCCCATTGTACTCGTTGATTTGGAGGAAGGGTCAGGAGCTTTTGTAGCTCTGCCAAGGGCTTGCTGTGTGAGACTGGTCAAGAGGAGGGAAGCTTTTTCTCCCTGTGCTTCCATTTTCCTCCTCTGCAGGTCTGTCCATTCAAATTTTTTATTTTATTTTTTTTCTGGATAGAAGCTGCCTCTTAGTATGTGTCCATTGAGCGTAATATGGCATCTAGGTGCTACTCTATTACAAATAATGATAATGGATAAATTGAATTATCTCAGGAGGATTTATACTGGTACTCTGTTAGGGATGAGCATACAGGATCTCTCCAAGCATCCATCATGCCAACTTTAAATAGAAAACAGAGCTGGGAATAGATCGTCAGGGATATTCATAGGAAATGCAGACACACAATTTGCTTAATCAGTCACTGCGTATTCTTCAAATGGGAAGCAAGGCCTCGTCTGTCCCCAGGGATTTGTGCTGCCTTGGGATTAGCACTGCGCGCTGGATTACACTCCTGCTCCTGCAGGTGAGACTTGAAAAATGATGGATAAACCTGGGAGTAAGCGCAATTGTAAGCTGTTCTTTAGTCTTGCTCTAAGTCAGAGGGTCAGCACAAGAGCAGTCTGTATATAGCCCAGAGCGACTACTTGTGAAGTGGTAAAGTGCGTTTGCGAGCTGTTCCCTGCCATTGCTGCCAACCCGGGCGGGGGGAGAGTGGTGAAAGAGCAGAAGATCTGTATGTGTGTAATTCACCCACGGAGAAACATTCTGCTGTACACAGCTCTACGTACATGCACACGTGCACGGAGGTACACATGTACCTTTCATTCATGCCTCACAAGCATCCCTTTTTTCATTTGCTCTACACTGCAGGCATCAGAAACGCTTGTAGAAAGATTTTTTTCCCTCGAATGGGCTTGTAAATGCTATTCTTATGTCTGACCTGTGATTTCTGTCGGTGCCTGTCTGTGTGAAATACGTTGTTTGAAGGCAGTCTGCCTATATTCTTACAACCGTTTTGTATTTGGCTAATCTGATATACTTGCGTCTTTCTGGTTAACATTTTTACCTTCTAAAGTGTTTCCTGAAGTTGCTTTACAGGGCAGGGTTAGTTTGGATATCAATTTGGGGGTTTGTTTTCATAGTACTTTTGGAAGCATAAGTGGGAAAATGTTAAACCTCATGTCAATTTGCCTAATTGATGTGAAACTTGATTGTGGCCGGGGAGGAGTGGATTTCCCTACTTCAGTCTTATGAATAATTTGCTCATCTGAAAAGAGAGAGAAAATCCAGTAAATCCTGGCAGCCAATGCAACTATTCTCACAGCCTGAGATTCTCCCAAAATACAGAGGAAAAAAATAGGGAAATTATGTGCCTGACACCCTTGGGACACTTTGTAATGCAGAACCTTTGCATTTTGTTTGTTTTGGTTGGAGCTGATGGAATCTTCCTCGGAGTCAAATTATTTTTACTTCAATTTTGTGGGATTTCTTGTGCTTTTCTCTAAAGCACTTATTTCTCAAGTAACGGTAATGGAATCTGGATTAGATAGACTGATCATGAAATACTGTATCATTTCGGTGTTCCTGAGATGCTAGAACATGCTCAGTTCTGAATTTTTTTGATCTCCAAGGCTTGCTGGAGTTGGTGTGGCTCGAGTAGGAATGACACAGAACTTCCTGGGTTTTCAAATTCGAAAACCTCTAGATATCTGAACTCATCCAGCAATGGGGAGGAAGCCAGCAGGCAAATGGAGAAACCTTTCCAGCTTTCAATGTAGGTAGGAAGCAGAATGAGTTAATGTTGGCCCAAAGGGCCACAATAAATAATGAGAGCTCTTCCAAGTATATCGGGGGAAAGAAATATGAGAGAGAAGGTAAGCCCATTAATAAATTAGGAGAGAGCTGGAATCAATGGTGATTCTAAAATGGCTGAGCTACTTAACTTTTTTTTTTAATTGGTCTTTAAGAAGAAAAATATAAAAATGGAATATGGACCATTAGGAAGTAATGAGCATCTTGGCACCCTAGCTGTTGATGTAAAGCAGATAAGGGAACACTTGAAAGAATGGATAGCAACAAATCAGCAAGTCCAGCTGATGAGCATCCTGGGATGTTTAGGGAATTGGCTGCTGAATTCACTGAACTGCTGGCAGGTATTTTTGAAAAGTTGTGGATTAAACAGGCAGGTCCTTCATGATAAGTCCATATTAGTAGTTCTGGAACAAAGACCAGCCTTGCAAAGCTATCGGGAGCGATCCCAGCAATTACCACGTTACACAGCCCATTGCCTTTTCAGTTTGAACAAATGCTAAGAGAGGAGTATGTGAGTTTCAGGAAGTGTAAGTTCATAAACCGGCCAGGCTGCCAATCAAACCAGATAGTTCTTTTGCTTCACATAATCAACATTACCACTTTTGTCTTCTCAGTGAACGTGCACAATTCGACCAGAGCTGATTCAGCTGTGCCGGTGAAAACCCACCTAATAAACTTACCTAATGGTTTGTGGATTTCAGTTTAGCTTAATGTTTGAAAATGCAGCTCCTTCAAGCAGTTCACTAGATAGATCTCTATTGGTGTAAGCTTTCTGCTGTAAGGCTTCAGGCTGCTCTGATTCTTCCTCCAAATGAATTTCTTGATTTTCAGCAGCCTTGTTGCTGCTGCTGTATGAGAGGCTGAAATTTGTCTTTTGTACCTGTTGCTAAAGTTGCTTCTTCCAGGTGAAGTACAGTAGGCTAGGAGGTCATGGGATGTTCTAGACTGTCAAGATGACAGCCTCAGCCTGCTGATCCAGCAGAGCAAAATCCATTCCTTGAGTGTGGGGGCAATACGGTGCCACCTCTCTATAGGTATATTTCAGTAAATGGGGGTGGTAGCTTTCCTTGAAAAACCTGTGGGATTTCCAAGTCTGCAGATAGGATTGTGGCTTTTTCTCCTGATTCTTTGTCTGGACTTACAGAGAAGATCGGTAAGCAGAATATAGTGAGTGATATCACTGGATAGTATTCCTATTACAAAAGGATTTTGCCTGTAAAAGATGCCTGTGAAAGGGCAACGCTTGCCAGCATGGAAGAATCATCACTCTGAATATAATGTGGCTAGTGGAAGGCAGTGTATGAGCACTTCTCAGGATGGAAGGGCTTGGTGAGCTGCCATGTAAGATGCTGTCGCTTACTGTAGGCAGGTGCTCTCCTCAGCCAAGGGCTAGCTAGGTGGTGTGGTTTTTTTTTTTTTTTTTTTAACAGAAAGACCTATAAAATAGAATGTGAATCATTTACCCAGATCCACAATTCACTTTAGGCCTTATTAATGCCCTTCTCTGAAATTTAATGAATAAAGTACCCAGCAATGCAGAGCTTCCACAGATGATGGTATTTCAGGGCAACGAAGTTTTGCTTCCCACATTTTCTTAGGAATTGAGGTAATTAACAGACTTTTGCATAAAGTTATCATTGCAGGTTAAAAGACTAGAACTGCCTCTGTCCAGTAACAATACCTGTTCCCTTTCTAACTTTCTTCCCAGGGTATTCATTCTGATTTGATAGGTGGTTTTGCAAAGTCCTGAGTTAACCCCGAAAGCCTGCGCTTAGGCAACGCCTATCTACCAGTGCAGCTGCGGCTTGGAGCTTGTCAGGAGGCTCCTGGTCACTGACTTTGGGGATCAGTGCCAGGATCAAGCTTGGGGAGGATCAAAATTCGGGGGATCAAGCCAGGATGGCTTGCTAACCTCATTCATGCTTCTCCAGCTCTGACGTGGACAGGAACACCGTGCTGTGCCTGGTCCTTCAGAGTGTGTAGCTGAGAGATGCAGTGGAGGAGAACTCTCCCCAGGTGTTTGATACCTTTATTGGAAATTTTTTTCCATTTGCAAATAATATACGGAATATATTAGCACAGAAGCTGAGATTCCCCAGCAGTTACGTTGCAATTGCCTGTCTATCTTTCAGATTTCTCCTCCTACGTGCCTTCTTTATACCCCCCAGTGATAGAGAAAGCTTAGACTTAAATGATTTCAGTGGGTGAAAGGCAGGAGGTGGGGAGGGAACTAATATGAAAATTACTTTAATTTAACAGTCTGTCACTCACACTGGCCCGAAGGAGCTCTAAGACCATTATCAGTGACCCTCCTAGCCACCCTTTCCTGAAGCATAAACTTGAACTATTATGCACGCTTATGGGTGAGAGCATACTTTCTTCCCTACCTGCCTGTTAAGAGGTAAAACAGGGAAATGTTTGTTGATGGAGGTTGAGGACACTACGAATACGAAGCCAGAAGTTACCTTGCACAGTGAGTGCTCAGAGGTCTGCAGAGCATCGGGGAGGTCTAGGTTTAGATTACTGTTAAAACAGGGGTCCCAGAAGACATCCCCGTGTGTGGTCACCGAGGAAGCAGTTCTGGGCTATCATTACTTATTAAATATCTCTGGTGTTATCGCCCAGGGACCCGAATGCTGGTGTGTTCGACAGGGCTCTAGTGGAGGTTGAACAGGGACACTCGGCTGTCTGATCTCTTCAGTAATGGAGCCCTGGTTCACGGCTAAGGCTCCTAGGTCCACAGTAATGAATGTAATTAGTTCTAATAATGGGTGAGGTGATGCTGTCAAATGAGAGGTGGGAGGGTTCGGCTGGGTTCTTAGGGCCCCATTCTTGTTTATGCAGAGGTTGTTTTACACCCGTCTGGCAGCGCAGAGGCCTGCGAAGTTAGGAGGCTGCCCTGCGGGTCTCCGGCTGTAACCTCCACCTCTGCTCATCTGGCAGCGCTGGAGGGCATCAAATACCGAGCCAATACAGTGGACTAAAATCTCCACTGGTGTAAATCAGCATAACTCCTTTGACTGCACTGAAGCTATGCTGATCGAGGCCGGCTAAGGACTAGATCCAGGGAATAAATGGTTTTTGCCTTTAGTCTGTCTGTTAGTCCAAAGTCAAGTCCTTCAGATGTCGTGTCCCATGCAGCGTTAGAGAAGGTCACGTTTCGCCTCCTCTCCACCTGGGCTGTCCCCTCTCCTCTGGATAAACAGTATTTCCCCATTGCATTCCCAGTCCCTCACGCTTCACCAGAATTAAATTCATCATTCATTTTTTATGGTTTATACATAGCAGTAATTTATGTTTTCAAATATATTGAGGTCACACTTTAGCAGAAAAAGAGTGTTTCACATTTAAATTGAAGGCATGTTCATTCCATTAAACGGAGATGTTTTGGATAATTTTAAAAGGCTAAAAGTAGTAGAAAGTAACATTAAAATAAAATTTGAGAGATGTAATTACACCTAATCGTACCATAAAATAATCAATACTGCATTACATTATTTCTGACTTCCCCAGTTATAGCCTTTTTTTGTTAAGCTTTTGAATATTGATGAGGTTAGTGGGGTCGCAGTCGACTCTCTGAGGTCTAATGGAGGTGGAATTAAGGTGATGTCCTCTCCTATTATATCTGCGTGGGGAGGTGAGCTCTCTACTTTCTCAACCTGGGGAGATAACATGGCATCAGAAGCCAATACCTCGGCAACATTTCTTGAGCTGAGATTAGGCTGTCAGTAAGTGCTGACTGGGAAGCTGGCAGTGCTGTCTCCCCATCACAGACCCACTCAATTATACACGCCGGGACGCAGAGGAAATGATGTTCGCGTCAACAGAGATCATTAACAGCTGGAGACCAGTGTGTGTGAGGCGACGAGAACCAGTTCCTTCCAGTTCAGCCAGGGCGTCCTGGGTTTTCTCTGTGTGAGACCCAGAAGGGGTTTTGTGGTGGCTGTTTGCTCCCCTTCTCCCCTGCCCCTTCAGTCCTTTACCCCCCCACCTGACACATACCTCTGTTAAAACAGCAGCCCCCTCTGTCTGGACTGCACAGCATTCGTCCGTACCAGCCCGTACCCGTGGGTGTGCAGGCACCAGGGAGCTGGGCTGCGGTTCAGCGCAGATGTTGGGGCTGGGACCTCGCTTCCACCTGTGTTTGTCCCCAAAGGTAGGGTCTGACCGCATCTGCGGGGCTGCCTCTGCCACCACAGAGCTCTCGGTTTGAAGGGTTTGCTTTTGTCCTGGTCAGTGCTGCCCTTCGTCCGGGATCGTGAAGCCTTCCAAGGGTTTATGTTTGGGAATTTTTGCCTGCGTAAAGAAAAAAGTCCCCTGCTGGGAGACAGCGTTCTGTATTTTCCCTTGGTTCAGTGTGTACCCTCCTAATGCTTTCATGGCTTGCATTAGGGCAGTTTTTAGCATCTAAAGCAGGAGACAGAAGACTGGATAGCCCAAATTTCTGCACCCAAATTTCTGGTATTGTACTGTTTTGTGCCTTCCTGCAAACGTTTAACCCTAGTTTAACCTAGGGAAAAGGGAGGAGATCTGAAGAGATGTTGAGCAATAATCTTAGGATTTGTATTTTGCCTTCTGTGCCCATGTTTCTCCCTCCATACGACGAGAATAATGTTCTTTTTACTGAAGTCTGTTTTGCACAATATAGGCAGGAAAAAAAGGTTTCTTAGCTTTTGATAAACCCTCTGAAAAAGGCAACAAAATGTCATTATTTTCCAGGGTTCTGATAACTATGGATGGAATTTTAAAACAGAACCAAATCTAGCAGTGCCCCTGCATTATCCATTTCACATTGCCACAGCATCCTCAGATTACAGCGCTCATAGCAAAAGGAAAGATAACGAGCAGGCCCATATCATTACCATTAATAATAAAAACGATATAATGTATTTTTAAAACTTTCCTTAATGCAACACCAGCCCAGTCATCCCAACACTTGAATTATCACAACTGCCCAAAAATACGTGTACAAATACATAGGCAAAAGTTTCAGGAGGGGAATGCACAAAGTGCAGTTCAGGTGCTCGGTGTCCCCCTGCCCACCCTCTTTCTGCAGAGGCTCACTCTCCTCCCGAGGGGCCGGTCTGCCCCCCCCCTTCCCGCAGACCAGCCGTGCCCCAGCCTTGCAGGCTGCCCGTTAAATTATTCCTCCCCTTAGACCCAGTGCAGTGTCAGGGGTCTGGCTGCATGCAGCCCCCCAGCACCCATCCGTCCTGCTGTGCCAATTGCTGAGGTGTTTTGCTGGTGCCAGTTCCCATGTACACCAAACTCTGCTTTCCCCATCCTCTTTTGCTCCGTGCACCCCGTTTTGTTCCTGAAATCCGGCTGTTAAAAATCATGCTGGAAGGTGGTTATTTGCCCAAGAGCAAACAGTGGCCATCCCTCTGCTGCAGACACGAGCCACCCCCCTCTTCTGATTAGACTGAATTGCTTTCAATTGACTAACATAACAAGCTGCTGCCGCTGCTTTTTCTTTTTCTTTTTTTTTAAATTTGAAAATGGAAGGGACACTATTAGGAAATTTACATTTGCGAATATGATATTTAATTAGCAATATTAATAAATTAATAGAAGTAAAGAACCTTGTCGAGACTCCAGATTAATAAAACATGCTCTAGTTGAGTAAATGAGGTGAGCCAGGGATGTGATGCCCGTAGAGGATACAGGGGAAATCTCACTCCCTAAATACCCCTTAAAAAAAGGATGAGGGGCAATAACGAGTTGGGGCAAAGCTTTTTCTGTCTTCTAGCACCCCTCACGGTTACATGCTAACCCTTTCCCCATCGTGCCACAATACTTATGTATGAAATTAAGTGCAGCTTTTCTGCCTGCATTCAGCCTTGCCCTGCCAGGAAGCTGAATGAGTCAGTGGCAGGGAGTGGAGGAGAACCAGAGCTTGCGGGTGGAAGGTAACAGAATGGACGGTGACAGGGTAAATGCTTGGAAATGTTTGGTCAGATCCATTAGAAAGCAATAAAAGAGACTTCTAATATTTTCTGATCTGATCCCCTGCCTAACGTGCTGCACGGGCTCTCACTTAGCTATGACTGTATCCAGCTCGGTCTCTGCAGACCAAGCCGTGGGGAGGTTTGCCCTAGAGGGATGCTCAGTGCAGATGGAGCAGAGCCACGCAGGAGGCGACGTCTCAGCGCAGACTCGAGCAGGGGAAGCGGCACAGCGTGGGCTCGGTTGAGAAGAATGACCGCATTGAGCAGAGGTCTGACACGGCGTGAGATAAACGGCTGCGAGGTTCCCGGGGGTCGGGCTCAGCTAGGTGTCCCAGTCTCAATGTGCATCTGTCACTGCTTCGAATCTCGGGTGCTCACCCAAACTGGAGCCCAGTCCTCTGCTGCTCGCTGAGCCACCAGTCTGCAAGGCTCCCCAGCATACGCTTCAATTTAGGCATACCCTAACTATTGATCTGCTCTGTGGCCGGTGCTTCTGTAACCTCATCTGTCCTGGAAAAACCTCCTCTTTGCTGCATCCAGCAGGGCAGCGAACGCAGACGAACGTGATGCAGGCCTTCCTTCCCCATGCTGTTAGTGCAGGCGGTGCTGCAGAGGAGGCAGCGGCATCAGGACCCCGGAGATGGGTCAGGCGGGAGGCTGCAGTGCCAGGTGACTTCAGTGCCTCTCTGTCACGTTAAGTCTGGGACAGAAAGGGGAGAACGCGGCTCTCCATAACCTCTAGGTATGTGTCAGGAAGCCTTTGCAGTGTGATGGCAGTGAATCATAAAGTGCATGGGGATACCGTAGCTGGTAAAATATTCCTGTGTCTGTGTGCAACTGGTGCAGCCTCTTTCCTTGATCCCTGGCTCAGCCGGGAGAGCAAAGGAGAAGCTGGCCCCTCGGGAACGCAGCTAGCAGTCAAAGCATAGCTCTCCCAGGGCCCGTGTGACATTCACACACATCACTGTGAAGTCACGCTCTCCTGCAGAGCATGGGAGAGGTGATTATTTATTAATGTACCGAGCACTGTCCCCATGCATCACTCTGCCTGCGCTGCAGCCTCAGCAGCGAGGCGCGGGGACCCCACGGACCTGGGGCCCTTTGCACACCAAGGGAAGGTATCGCAGGGACCCCACGGAAGAGCAGTTGTGCTGGAGGGGGGGAGGCAAACACATGAATTGTCTGGCATGGTGCTGGGTTTTGTTTTGTTTTCTGCACGCTCAGCTCTCGCGGATCAGCATCAGACCCCAGAGCAGCCAGCTTGGTGCTCCACGTGCCTGCCCTAGGAGCCCAGGGTTCTTTTCTGCTCTGTCGTTAATATTAATATGGAAATCTTTCTGTTCCCCTCTAACTGTTGGGGATATTGGCATGTCTGGGCCATTCATGGTTCATCCTGCACTGTCATTCCTCCCTTCTGTGCCAAGTGTGTGGAAAACTCTCCCAGTTTTCCCTAACTCCAGGAGAAGGAGCCCTAACTCTAGGGGAAGCACTTTTCTTTGGGAAGGAGGACAGGCAGGACACAACCAGTCTTCTAAAAGTTGTACCAAGGAGGATAATGAGAGGGACAGGGCTACCTTCCCGATCCCCCGGTGGCCCAGCTGCTCTGCTCCCTTCTCCAGGGACGGCTTGTCCCCACTGCGTGGTTTGTCTTACGCTCCTGCTGCCGACACCTCCACTCGTTGTGGGAAAGTTACCTGGTGGAATGGCATGTACACAGGCCTCCTGGGAGAGGTGGAGCTCCAGGAGCAATTAGGAAATGGCAGAGGCACTTGTGGACTCTGGCTCGCAGTGCCACTCTTGGTGTAGCGAGTACGGGGTAGGTGTGGCAGAAGAAAAAGGAGAAAAGTTGGCTTGGGTGGGGTGCAGGGAGTAGGGCCGGGTGAGGAAGGCATGAGCTCATAGGCGCAGGCAGGAATGGAGCTCGGCGGCATGTGGATGTGAAATATGCATTGGGATCACTTTGGGATAAAGGAGAAGCCCCAGTGTAGGCAGTCATTAATCTCGGAGATGTGGGCCACGATGCGGCGTTGCGAAGCTTAGCCCGGAGGTGGGGCTGCCTTTGATGGCAGCGAGCGCATCCACGGGCTCTGGGGCCGTGCCTGGAGCGAGGGCGGGCGGTGGGTGGCGAGCCACCTCCTGCCTCCCCTGGGTGCTCCCTGGCACCACGGCTGTCTTGCCAAGGGTCTGCAAAGGTCTGTGCGCAGGAGGGCAGCGCTGCCGAAAGCTTAGACCGACGTTTTTTTGTTGGTAGAGGCCGCTGGGGGCTCCAGGTTGCAGGGTGGCAGCCCTTGGGTCTTGAGCTACAGAGGCCCAAGGCTTTTTGTTCTCAGTCCCGGGGGTCTTTCTCCCCTCCCTCCCAGCTGCGTTACGAGGCACTAGGAAAACCCCACAGCAAATTCGGCGTACCTGGGCTGCGTCTTCGTGCTCAGAGCCCGTTTCTGGGCCTGGCGAGCATCCTGAGAAAGAAATCCCGAGCCGTGCGCTCTGCCCCAGGCGTCGGTGCTTATCACCCCCTGTGTGGGCCTGACGCATCCCAGGAGCTGGCAGCAGCGTGCGAGCTCCCACAGACATGCAGCTCTGCCGCGGCATCGCCTCCTGACCTGCTCTTCCTGTCCTGGCTCTTTCTTTAGCTCAGGCTGCCAGACAGGTGCTGGCTTTCTGGAGAGCACAGGCTACTCCGAAACCATTTTCCTCCGTGACCTGGGCCTGAGGTCGCTCACGCGAAAGCCTGGGATCGTAACCTTTCCGCCGCTCTCCGGTTTAATCCCCTGCCTCCAGCGCCAGACACCCGGGGGAAGCCTGGAGGAGTGTCTGCGCTCACCCATCAGCCGGAGCTCCCTCCTGCCCCCAGTACCCGGAGCTGACGCCTGCGTAAATGACAAGGGAGGAAATTGCAGGCCGAGGAGAGGTGGAGAGGGGGGCATTTACTTGTGCAGCAGCTGAAGGACTGGGGGAACAGTGGGCACATCCCGGAGCCTGACCCTTCAGGACCCGGTGCTCGGAGGGGTGCCTCAGTGCCCCGTGGGCGCTGTGCAGCCTGCCTCCAAGCCCCGGGCACCCGCTGCTGCTGTGCCACTGCTGCAGGCTCACAGCGTGGGGACCAAAAACCTCTCCGTCTGTCCTTCTGGGGGTGCAGCCCCCAGGTGGCTTCCCGGCAGCCTTGTGCATGGTGCTGGGGTGTTGGGGGGCAGCAGGGGAAGCGTTAATTTAACCCTAGCCCTTTCTGCACCGCAGTTGCCTGCCCCGAGCGCAGGGATTTGCAGGGTGGCGGGGGCAGCCAGCTGCAGGGAATTAATGTCTCCCGCTCAGGACACGATCCAAAGCCCCAAATCCACCAGTAAAAGTCAGTCTGGGGACGATGCATTTTGGGGGAAAGAGATGAGCCTGGGCACTCCGTCGACGTGGAGGTCTCCCTGTGCCGCGTGTGTTTGGTGGCCGGTTCTGCGCCGAAACCTGCGACTTCCCATGGACATCGACGGGGCTGAGGCGCTCCGGCAGGCACCTCCCGCACCCCGTGCTCCGAGAAAGGCCTTCCCGTGAAATCCCCCTTAGCAGCTGCCCTTTGGGGCAGCCCCTTCCTTCCTTCCCCCCCTCTCGCCCTCGACCTCCGGGCGCTCGGGGGCCGCTGGGCAGCAGGGGGCGCCCGGGGCACGCCGGAGCGGCCCGGCTCGGCTCGGCTCGGCTCGGCTCGGCTCGGCTGGGCTGGGAGCCGCAGCCCGGCAGGCACAAGCCGGCCCAAATTTTGGCAGCTCGGCCGGCCCGAGAGCGGCCCGGCGAGGCGTTTGTGGCTGCGGGTACCGCCGGCTGCTCCTGCCCACGAGGTCTGCGCGCAGCCCGGTTATATAAAGTTTAATTATAATACTTGGCGCTCGCGAAACGCTTTCTATCTGGAGATCTCAAAGTGCTTTCTAAGCATTAAACAAGCCTCGCAATGCCCTCTCCTGTCTTCATGTGGGAGGGTTTGCTACACCCTTTTTTTTTTTTATTATTATTTATTTTAAATGCTGTCAGGAGAAACTGAGGTGCGGAGATGGGAAACGACTTGCCTAGGATCAGCCAGCAGGTCAGTGGCAGAGCTGGATGCAGAACTGAGGAGTCTCCTTGATTTGTTCCTGGCTTTAATTCCTCGGGAGCGCTGCCTTCCTCTGGGAGCAGCTGTGCCTTGAACCCACCGGGTTTGGGATCCGAGTGGCCCTGTGCTGATCCCTGGGGAAATGCCTCGGCGGCCCGCTCTGCTCCCAGCGGGGTCGTTCTTTCGGGGGCTATCCCCCCATCCCTGCCCAGAAAGTTGTGGCCCGAGCCTGCCCACTGCCCATGGTGGCTTTTCTAGATTTAATTTCATGAACTGCTGGCAGGAAGGAGCAGGGCCCCGGCTCAAGGTCTCGCTATCAGAGACTGGGGAGCCAATTTGGCTGCAGTGCCTTTGTACCTCAGAAGGGACCATTCCCTGGCATCTCCTTCTCCTTCCCCATCCCCCTGCATGAAAGGTCAAGGAAATGGATGGGACAGCGCGATGTGCAAGCCTGTAAATATTTAGCAAGCCACTCGCTTTTACATTGCAGATTTTGCTCCATGGGCAGGGCCGTTAATATCAGTGAGACATTAGCTCCGAAAAGCGCCCGTCACACTGTTAACACTAAAAGTGCTCCGTCAAAGCGCCTTGCCATGAATTACGGGACTCGAGCTTTCTTTATTAGCCTGGAGTTTGTACAGCAGAAACATCAACCTCAGACCCGCGGCGGCGGGAGAAAAGCCCTGGTAGGAAATTAAAAGGAAAGAGCTTTACCTGCAGAAGTGGTAATGCCCTGCCAAGAGCTGGGACGGGGAGCAAGCTCTGCTTCCACGGGGAGAGCTCGCCTCGAGAGACTACTAAAAGTAGCCCTGATCTGTTCCACCCTTATCAGAAGCCACGTTATGAGCAGGATGATTTGGGGGGGCGGGGACGGCCGTTCCCTTGGCTCTGTCGCTGTGGCTGCAGAGATTTTTTTTGTCTCGGGGTAGGGGTGGTGAGGTTTTGGTGCTGGGGGAACCTCTCGTCCCCAGCCCCCCGATTGCAGCCGGTCTGCGGTTACGTGTTGGGCTCAGGGTCACAATTTGACTCAGATTTCGTTTCATTTGCACAAAGACTCATTGACGCCCGGGCCTAATGAACATCAATATTCTTAATGACAAGGAAAAGATCTGTTTTATGGGACTCCAGACAGGCAGCGTCTCCGTGCTCCTTCTGCAGAATCGCAGGAAAACAGCCCCAATCTGCACACATTTGGGTTTCCACCGTTACAAAGTTCGAGCCCCCAACCCCAGAGGAAGCTCCTCAGATAAGAGCATCTTTCTTGGAAACCTCTGTCAAAGTTTTGCAGAATTAACTGCTGTGCTGTCTTCTCAGCCTGTCTTCTGTGTTTCCAATAAGCAATCCAATTACACACATTCTTTCTTTAGAGTTGTGATGATACTGTTGGTTTTCCTGCCAAAAGATTCATAAAAACACGATGGGAGTTTTTGTTGTTTTCTGATTTTTTTTTCTTTTATTTTCCCCAAACTAAAAATTCAAAGGGAAGTATTATGAAAAAAATAATAATTGCTGCAACTGAAACACAAGACTGAATGGGTTGCATTTGTCAGCTTCACTTGCACTTCTGTTTTGTTTTGGGGGGTTAGGTTATGTTTTTTTTTTTCCATATAATTTTGCATTTCTACCCTCAGCCTTTTGCATCTTTGGCTACCAGATGTGTCCCACATTGAAGAATTATTTCTCCTCCCTAGAGTGAAATAAATGCAATCAATATGAGTATTGCTCTCAGGGCCTTGAAATATTACATTAATGTTCCATGTGGTGACATTTTAGCTGGAATTTTCAAATACATTATGATGGTTCAAATTAATATTTATCAGATCAGCTTTTATATTTTGCAAAAGAGAGAGAGGGAGAGAGAGAGAGTAAGCATTATTAAAATACAAAATGCAGATGAATTCCAAAATCGATGGTCCATTTTACCAGCACTTTCAAGGGGCTGTGTTTTGCTTTCTGGTTTTGTTTTTAAATTTATTAGTTTTACAGGCAAATCTATTTATCTTCCTTCATTTATTTTTTTTTTTCACCCGTTCAGGGTTTTTCAGTTGTTTCTTTCTTTCACTCTTCTTTATTATCCCAAAATGTAAATTATGACGTTAGCTAGGTTTTTTCTTTTTTTTTCTTTTCAGTGATTAAATCTGCTACATGACATCTTTGTCCTTTCTATAAATTAAATCATCTTTGCTTTCCACCTTTAGCCACTGCCAGCAGCAATACTCTGATTGCCAGCAATAAAAGTCCTCACTTTACGGTCTTTATTTCCTACACAAAGCAAACCCCCCTCCTTCTTTCCTCTGTGCTTGTGGTGCTTTTTTTTTCCCCTTTTTTTCGCCAAGGGGGTGGTGGGACTAACTCCTGTTTTCAATGTTTCTCCATAAACAAGGAATTTGCAGAGAGAGATTGTAGAGGAAAAAAAAAATCTAAACCACATTCCACTTTATTTCAGTCATTCCTAAACAGATTGTTCTATGAGGTGGAAAATCCAGGCAGATTAATGGTGTCATTTGTTTTGCTTTTTTATATTTCTGTCTCCCCCCGCCCCCCCACCCCCCTTCCCACCACTTTGGTTTGGTGAAAATGTTTGAAAAGTACCTTTTCTAGACTAAATACAGCTTTAAAGATTTGTGGATTATCAGCTGAATTTATTTGGTTGAAACAATGCTGCTTGCAGAATAACCCTCTTTTCCCCCCACATGGAAAATTGTAGGAACTGTCTAGGATCTTACAACATTTCCTTAAAAGCTTTTGCTATTCCTAGAGGAGAATTTTTGGAAGGGTTAATATTCCGGTTTAGAACTGAACAGTACTTCCAAACTTTTCCCACTTCCCAGCTTTTTTTCCCCGTCTCTGAAATACTTTTACTGTAAGAACATCTCATTGTTTCGTGGCATACAGACAGCCACAGGACAGAAACACACAGGTACGAGTGTGCACACGTGTGTACATATTTATATGGATATATAAAAACCTCTTTATGTATGCTTACATACACACTCGCGTGCTCTCTCTTTCTGTCTCTGGGTGTATAGATGTACATACTCCAGGCTGCCCTTCCTATTTTCCTTCAATGCTGATCTGGGCAAAAGAACGACAGGAAACTTAAAAAAGAAAAGGAGGAGGAATCGATTGTTCGACCCGCACTTGAACTCTCCTGAAAGAGATAAAGCAGAATTTTCAATAGGTCCCCTGCCCTTTTCACCAGGAGGGAAAGAGGAGAAGAAAAACAAGAGATATTTATATGACAGCAGCTGCTGAAAATAGCATTTCAGAGCAATAAAAAAAAAAGGCAAAAGAGATTCAATGGTAAAAAAAAAAAAAAAAACACACAACAACAGAGAAACTCTTTTTCTTGTGCTCCCCAACAGGCGCATGAGCGGCTTGTCCTGGAAATGCATGCATGCCTCCTATAGATCTGTTTGAAATTATAGTTGTCATTGAGAGTGAATTTATGCTTCTATTGATCTGCAAAAGGAAAATATTAAATGGTTTGGTTTTGATCTTTAGCTGACCTCGGGGTCAAGGGTAGCCTAAGATTAGTATTCATAGAATTCATCAACAAATTGTAGTCTGCATCTACTTTATGCAAACATAGGGAAAACACTGAAAGATAAATACAAAGCAAAATGACAAACATTTTCACCACCACCCACCCCATCAAAAATCAGCCCTCTGACAATAAAAACAAGGAGATACATACATGCACAAACCCAGGTAATTGCATACAACACAGACGGGGGAAACAGCAAGAAAATACAGAGAGAAGCACACAGACAGAGGCAGTGAATTACACACACGGGAAAAGACGCACGACTCAGAACAAATATCAATGCACAACTATACTGAAACATGCCCGCGTGAACGCTCCAGCGTGAGTGCAAGGGAACGTATGAAGAGCAAGATGAATATTAAAAGGACACTTTTGTACAGACGTACCTACCCGGAAAAAAGATGCACTTCGGTAGTGGAAAAGAAAGGAAAAGGGTATGTTCACAGAATCTCACGCAAAGCCAAAAAAAAAAAAAAGAGCAAGCACAAATACAGTTAAACAGGTGCACATACTGATATATGCTGACAAACAGTGATACACAGTTGTAAAAATGTGATGACACACACACAAATGCAGACACTTCTGGTGCTAGGCATTGTGGACCTCCCTTGTCCTTAGTAAGCGTGACACAAAGTTAGGGAAACAAAGCAGAGAGAAACATGCTCAGGTGGGAGCAAAACATGCTTGTGAAAGTCCCCCACCAAGTCAGCCCAGTTGTTCAGAAATTCAGGGCCGAATGCTCAGAAGAACAGCGAGGCAATTTTACTTCCTGACGGACGTTCCCCATTCCTGTTTACGTAGTCATCCCAGAGACAGTCATCCCAAAGCATCTGT
The DNA here is from genome assembly GCF_964211835.1 of Anser anser. Lineage (NCBI taxonomy): Eukaryota > Metazoa > Chordata > Aves > Anseriformes > Anatidae > Anser > Anser anser. Next base: position 5,165,275 of record NC_139738.1, on the reverse strand, counting down.
GACCGTGTAGACAAAGCCAAAACTGCCCAGGAACTCAGTTGGGCACCCTGAGAAACTCAAGTACAAGAAACCCAGTGCTTTCCAGCGAGACCCAGCAAATACCCGAACAGGTGAGCAGGGTAGGAGATGGATTCTTAGCTGTGTTTCCAGAACTACATCCCCTGTTCTCTGGCAGCCGTGCTTTGCACCAAGTCTCTGCTTCTGTGTTCTCATTGTCACTGAATACGTGCCAGAAAGCGTGGAGCACTTGTAAATGGGCAAAAATGTGGGGCAGGGAACAAAAACGTTGATGCTTATTTTTATAGTCAGTTTTCCACCAACTTCAGCTTTTTTGACTAAAGTGTTGTTGAAAATTTTAATTATTTTTTTATTTCCCTTTGTGTGCAAAATGACAACTCGAGCATTTGCTGAGAATATAACCATCTTTTGTTTTGTTTCGTTTATTTTCCCTGCTATAATTAAGATGCATATTTTCATATAAAAGCCTCAACCGACTCTGAGGCCCGCCATGCTTTGTACCACATACTCGTGTTGCTAGAAACAGTCCTCATCCTGAAGAGCTTGCAGTGCAGGTAGGGAAGCAGAAGAAGGAAGCAGGAGCATCTCTGACTTAGCAGCGAGGCCCCGAGGAAGTGGCTTGTCCAGGCTAGCCGTGGAGGCTTGGCAGAGCTAGGACTTGGAGCTCCATCCCCTGATCCACAGCCCGTTGCTTTGGGAATGAGATCATCCCCCCTGCTTGATTTTAATACACCTCGGCATGGACTACTAGTCATTTAGTGTTTGGGTGATCCAGTTACGAGACCTAATGGGAACAGTACTGAATGTGAACAGTTTTTGAGCTCAGCTTGTGGATAGCCAGGGCTAACTGGAATATATTAGCGTAGCCATGCCGTGAGAGCCCAGCTCTGACCTCGCTCATCTGGCCTAGGAGCACATTCGCTGCTGCAGCTTGTAGCCCATCCTCGAAGGAAATACACTCTGTCACTGGATTTCTGACACTGAGCAGTGTGCGTTGCTGGAGATGGGTTCTGTAAGTCACTCATCTTCCATTGCCTGGGTCCCTGAAGTGAGGAGTGTGTGCGCTGTACAGCCTGGCCCTTACTTAAGGACAGATCTCCTTACACCGAAGAACCAGCACTCACTTACCATGCCAGTAGGATATTCTTTGTTACAGCTGCAGGACAGAGCTGGCCCCTTGCACGATCTGTTCATCGCATTCGATCTTCTCAAGGTGATCAGGAAACTATATGTTGTAATGGAAGCATGTCCAAAAATCCTCCTCATGGTGGGAAAAGACTTGTGTACAGGTTAGGCATTCAAAAATACTGCACCCCTTCCTGGCATTACCCCACTGGCATTAAACTTGAACGAGGTACTGGCTGCTTTGGGGCTGTGGATAGAGGAAATGCAGCTAGGAGAGCAGAAAAGAAGATGAACACATTTTCCCGTTTGCTCAGTGCCCAGCAGTTTTAGGTTGTATTCTAATTGTAGTTTTTATTCATCTACTCAACTGAAATACATTTATATACTGGGCAGCCGCTTCTTCCCAGGCCGTGTCAGAGTATGGATTCAATCATGTTTTCATCCTTTTGGCAGAGGTAGGGGAAAGGGTGTGAAAGAGTCAGGGAAGAAGCAAGGTGCAGAGGTGGAGGCAGCAGGAGAAACTGCTGTTGTCGTTTCTGTTTCATTGTTTACTGTCTATGACTTTGTACAGCTTTTAACTCCAGCGTTTGGCAAGAAAGCAGCTGGCACCACTTGCCTTCTTTGGAGTGCGTGTGCTGCCCAGAGAAAGAGCCCGGGTTAGCTAATGGGAGAGATGGGATCTCCTCTCAGCGAGAACGTGGGCTGGAGCCTCAGACAGTGGTGAAAACCTCCCAGATCTGACCTCTCCCTCTCCCTTGGATCTCTCATCCATTTCCAATCTGCTCCTTTTCTCTTCGTGCTGGTTTACTTCAAACAAGCTCCTGTATCTTTGTTCCTCTTTAAAATACCATACAGCCATCTCCCTCCCCGTCTTCCCTTCTGCCACCCATGGAGAGGCTGGTAGCTCCCCCTGCTCCCTGCATTAATGCTGAACCAGTTTCCCCAGCTCGTGCTGCTGGCGGTGCTCCTTCTCGAATGGCGTTGAAAACCAGGTCCCTCCCATTTGTCATTGTTACCTTTCCGTAGCACTTTCTCCCCGTGTAACAACTCAAACCTGGGTATATTGACTGAGTCCTAAATGGCTGATGGCCAAAAATTCTAGGCAATTTCAGTGGGACCTGATACTCTTCATTTCTGGTCATAACTTGATCATATAATTTGGCTGTGTACTCTTAAAGAGCTGCTGTGGCTGGTGAAGTCATTCTTATATCCATAACAGTTTGTAAAGCACTTAAGGGTACCTTTGGATGAAAAGCACTAAATAAATGTTGAGCGAGATGATGTTATTTATCCGTGTAATCACCTGTCACTTCCACCCAATTTTTGTTCCTCCCTGTCCCATCCAATCGGCCATATTATATGCTCATGCATATGGTCATGCGCTCATCAATCCACCTTTATCCATATGCACAGACACTCAAGTGTTATGAGAGCTACACGGAAAGACAGATGCATGCATCTAATCCTTCCCTGCTCATCTGTCCTCATCCAGCTCATACAGACACAGAGCAACATTTTTTAAGCACTTAAGTGACTTAGGATCCTAAGTTTCATTTTTGAGAGGCTTAGGAGTTTAAATGCGCCTGAAAGTCGGCGAGATGTGTTCTCTAGATTACAATTCCTCAAGTCCATAAGTGTCAGATTTTCAAAGTGCTCTCTTTATCTAAAGATTCTGATAGGCACCTCGTAGATTATCAAAACTGTTTAAGATAGGCACGTAAATCCATCTGATTTTAATGTAGCCTGCCTTGAAAATTTTAAGACCCCTCTGGGCACTTATCTTTCAAAGGCATCTAAATCCTTCTGAAAAATTGGTACCAAGAGCCTCTGAGATCCTTTCAAAATCAGTTCTTAAGTTACTTGCCCATAGTGAAACATCAGAAGAGTGACTGTTACCTTCGGTAAATCCATACTTTAAAGATGGGAGTTACAAAACAAGGCTGTCTTTACCTTGGTATCTGAATTAATGAGTGAAATACGGTGTTTGGTGAGTCCATGGCAGTGTAAAGACATGTCAGGAGAACCCCTCGTTAGCTTGGGCAGCAGCACCAGACCTGTGCCGATCCCGCCCATGCCCGTGCTCCCTCATTGAGGGACTTCATCGCCAACAGGCAGGGGGGACATCTGTGGATTTGACCATCCAAACCCCCTGGTTGGCGACATTTCTAGGTGGGGTGCTGGTTGGTGGTGGCCGGGGAGAAGGTTTGTGGGGAGGGGCTGCTGGCTCTGGTGCTGGGACAACCTCACCGTGTTCAGCGAACAGTCACTCGTGCTGGTTCTAGCATCCCGTCGCTTTAGACAGGGTTCTGCAGAAAAATCCCATCAACCAAACAAACTTTCCAGGAAAGAAAGCAAAGCAGAAAATCCTGCCCCTCTTATAAATTATGCCCAAGTAGGCTGAGCTGGCAAGCACGCCTTCAAGTGTGAAGTTCTTTCCATTTTATAGCTACGAGTTCCCAAGAGCCCATCTTCTTTCTTAGGGTGTTTTTTTTTTTTCTCCTCTTGAAGCTTTTTTTCTGCAGGGTTGGAGGGCAGATACTGTGTACATGATTTGGCTGGTAGGGGCAGGAATCTGTCAGCAGAAAAAGGGCCGTCAGCAAGAGAAAGTGAGCTGCAAATTGTCCATTTCTAAACTGCTCGTTCATCTGACACTTGCAAACTCAGAAGCCACCTGTTCAGCCATCAGTCACCAAGTGAAAATGAAGCTTTCCTTAAACCAAGATTCTGACATATACAGAAAACTAAAAAGAGAAAAAAGAAGAGAAAAGGAAATTCTTTTAAATTTGCTCTGCTGTGAAATGGGAATAGAAACTAAACCTAAAACCCAAGCGAAGGTTTTTATTTCCCCTTCTCTCCAAACTGTAATGTAAGTGCTTTTTCAAACTGCAACCCAAACAAACAAACAGAAAAATCCAGCACCTTTCACGCAACATTTCTGCAGAAATCCAGAAGTGTTTCTGAAGACAGAAGTCGCCACCTCCCCGCCGCCCCCCAAATAGTGGCAGATTTTTGGGGTGTGACTGCCTCCTTGCTAAAAGAACCCTCCGCGTGCTAACAAGTGGTGCAGCTCTTTGAAGTTGCGAAACTAAAGAGTGGATTAGCTGTGATACCAAGCGCCGAGTAGGCTTTCCCCTTTCCATGCAAGGTCAAATTAAGACTGGACCAGCCAGGGACCCAAAAGTAGACTGTACTAAGCAGCTGATTATTTTTTGCCCTCTTCGGGTGCAATGCATTCGCCTCTCTGAAGGAGAATTTCAGGGTAGCAGCCAGCAGGGTAGGCTCTTACGTGCGAGGTTTTTCTGGCTGACCACAGAGCACATAGCCGATGCGCCTGATCAAATAGCTTGTTAATTTCATCATTTCAGACTTTTATGGTTTTTCCAGTTGCTGCTGCTTTTATAAACAAGCATTTCGGTGACCTTCCCCTCCGGACATCAGCGCATTCAGCTCTGCAAGAATCCCAAGCTCTGAAAGTTTATAAATAAGCCTTCTATCAAGTTCCACAACAGGTGTGACCTCCCCCCCTGTCCTAAAACTGAACAGTTTCAACAAGCAAATAAAGGCTGCACAGTCCTGTCTTAAAGGGGAAGCACTCTGGAAAGTAGTATATAGGCCCTGGTACACCCAACAGAGCCTGGCCCATCTGCGAGGAGGGATCGTGTGGCCATAGCCTGGGGACTCCTGTCTCTTTTAGGTGGCCTGTGTAAGCCAGGGTAGGAGGCACAGAGTGGAACGGTTCTCCCCATGACCTCCATCAGCATGACATTCCTGGGCTGTCCCACGCACTGACCCCGGAACTGATTCTGGTAGGTGCTGAGCGCTGTGTCTGCCTGCCTGGCAGGAGGCTTTAGGAGACTTCTGCCACCAGCGGGAGATGCCCAGCCGAAATCTCTTCACTCCTGGTGGGGGTCTTGCCACTGTGTCCAGGGCTGGTTGGCAGCACTGAGCAGAGAAGGAAGGGTCAGGTCTTGTTGTGAACTGCAAAGTGGACAGTCTCAGACTGGTGCAAATTTGCTTAAAATGAGACTGTTCTCCTCATTTCTGGTGTATTGCATGCATTAGATCTACTGCTTTTCTGCTTTCTTCAAAATATTAGAGGGAGACCGGGCTCTGGAAGAGAGGAAAGTCGTCTGAGAGGTCGATTTCTTTCTGTGGGTGAGCACCTCCAAAGCTGAGGTCAAGACAAAGATGGGGCTTCCATCTGTGTCAGAGGGTCTTATCAGCGTCGTCCCCTCCATTTAGCTGTGATACGATCTGAGCAGAAATTGTGAACTAGGGTCAAGAGGCATTCACTTATGGGAAATAATATTTCTCTCTGTTCATTGCAACTGTATGGTGTTGTCTGTTTATTAATTATGAAAGTTTGAAAAGAAACCAGATGACTCGAAGCGCCTAAGAGGGCTTTTGGTATGACTGGCATAGAGAATCCCAGCATGGCGTTCAGTGGAAAGATGCTGTGAAGTCATCGAGGCTGCAGGACATAGGGGGCACCTTGGCTCCAGTATAATCCGCGATAACTGGATCTCAGTATCATTGTAAAAGAGATTGGCTATAACCACTGAGACAGGAAAATACCGATATAATTGGTGCAGCTGAGGAAGCCAATACAGCAATAAGACAGGAAGGCCCAGTACACTCAGTGCAGCGAAAGGGGTCAGTACGGCCGCTGTGACGGGGAATACCTGGTGCAATCGATATGTGCTGTGGTGGTCTGAAGCTAGTGGGGTGGTGTACTGTGGGACAGAGTAACTCCACAACCAAGAGGTTTGATAAAATAGATCAATAGATGTAAGGAACCCAATGTGATCAATTGGAAAATGGACTGAATGCTATCAGTGGGTGCAGAGGCAATGATAATGATATAATCAATGGACAGAAAGTATTCTGGCTTTCAAGCCTCATGCTGCCCATCCTTGACACTGAAAATTGCTTTAAGGAATAGCTGTTGTTACGTACATAACAGACAGTTTGCAGAAGGGTGAGCATGTTGCCGTGAAGCAGAAACTGTGCCAGGTTGCTCCACTGTGGCGAATTGCACTTGTCCATGCGGTCAGGTAAATGGGTGCGTGGAGCGCGTGTAAGTGCTGAAATGCGTGAGTTTTATCCGATGTACAGAGTCAGTGCTGCTGCAGGTCTCATGCTGCAGTCCTTTTTCTGCAGCATTATGGAAGGATTTGGTTCTAAGAACATCCTAAGTACCCTGCGGAGAACAATAAGAGCAGCCATTTGGCTCATGGTGAGCCCCCGTCCCTTCTAATGCACTTGCCGTCCCCCAGGGCCACGTCTAATTACTGCTCAAACACAATAGTTGCAACGATGCATCATGCCAAAACCATCCAGAATAAGCCTCACACAGTGGGATTTGTTGTTAGTCTTGCCTTTTTTTTCTTAGTTTTTTATTTTTGCGCAGTGCTGGTAAGAAAACTTTTAAACCCCCATCCCTGTTCAGGGATCTGCAGCATCTGCATCTGGCAGGCATCCCCAGGAGATCCTAAAGAAAAGGTTAATTCTGAGCTCCACGAGAATCCCTGGATATTTTCCACCTTGGTGAAGAGAAAATCCCTTCCTGTGAAGTCCCTGCACACAGAGGCTGTGGTGTGGGCAGGTTTTGCTCTCCACTAGAAATCAGAGTCCAGTCCTTGCCTTCAACTAAATGCAGCCTCTGGTCGGATCTTCTCTCTCAGGGCACCGAACACCCTTTAACGGGACGAGACAATCTTTCTCCGGTGGTGGTGTCATTGAGAAGGTTGTGTGTAAGCCATACATGTAATGAGCTGCCGTTTAAAATAAACCTAATGTTTCTGTTTGCCAAAAGGGCCAAACTTCATCTCCACTTGATCCCTTCCTCTGACACTGTAAGCCCTGGTAGTCGTTCCCCCCTGAGAAGTTCTACCTTCAGAAATTGCCATAATTTCTCGGGGATTAGGGTGTGGCCATTTACAGCAAACAAAGATAACGTGGAGCTCGCATGCAGGCATATGGTGTAAGTACACAGGAGGATGCCTGCCTGTGTACGCAGGTCTCTGCAGAAATGCCTGGCTGTGCGTTATCTGCACGCACAGAAGGTAGGTGGATACGCACAGCCTCAGCCCGTGGCAGTTGTTGCATGCGTAGCGCGTACCTGGCGGGAGGAGTCTCCGGGGTAAAGATGCTCTCTCGCTGGTGAAGTTCTCCCAGCGCAGTGAGCTCGAGTGCTGCCCCACGGGCAGTCCGTGGTGCTTCAGGATTTCACCAGCAGTGCTTCTGTATGGACGGGAACCTTTCAGAGGAGCTAGTGGAAGCTCATATCCATTTGCCAGCATGGATGGCGACTCAGAACCAGAGCCCGAATACAAGAACTCCCTAATACAAGGAGACTTAGAATTTGGATCCCCATGTCATGGCTTAAACCTTATACGATTGTACCTGACACCAAAGTCAATTCGTAGTCACTAATCCAAGCAAATTTGCTGACTCCCGTACAGTCAGGCATTGACCAGTGCCCTGCTATAGCCTGAAGAAAGAGCAATAACTTCCATTTTTGTGAACTCTCAGCGCTGGTGGGAGCAAGGGACTGCTCACACCTGGGTCTCAAGTCCTACCTGGGGGCTGTGGGCGTGTCGCGTTGTATTACAAATTAAGGGATGTGCAGGTGAATGAGTGGAAAACTAGGAAATTTAGGGTGTCTGTTCTTTGTTCAGTATACTTCGCATGGTCCTCACTAGTATGAATGGCAGATAGAAGAGTGCAATGGGAAGGAAATACACCCGTAAAACAGCTCTGCAACAGCCCTGTAACATGGCCAGAAAGCCGTGCGTGTCCAGGAGGTAAGCCTAGATTCAGAATCCAGTGCTCCGAAATCTCTGGTTACTAGCAAAAGCATTTGAAAGCAAATATAGACACAAATTAAAATGATACCATTTTTGACAAAGTAGTCAGTAGTTGAAATATAATGAGGCACTGTAGAAAAATGCCCCTCCACCAAGTGAGCACTTGCCGGGCGGATTAGCCAGCATTCCTTCTCCTCCATTGAGTGGTGTCACAAGCTAATAAATATTTCAGAATTGGCTGTATTCAATCCAGCCCTTGTCCCGGTTGACGTCTGTTCTCTCAGTTTTCAGAAGGAGACAGGTGCAGAAGGATGAAAAGGGATTTAATTACTAAACATCCCCTACTCCCAGAATCCAAACACATGCTGTACTGTACATATGCACCACACCTACTGTACTCACAAGCACATATAATACTCCTGCACACACAGTTACACCTACTACACTGCGACACACACTTATCGAGTCCACAAACGCTCACAGATTGGGCTTTGGAAGTAGAGGATTCACATTACATCGCACCGATGTGTTTTGGCCACTGGGCACTGAAGGGCACATGCGTGCCCCGCAGCTACAGCACGTATTCCTGCCCTAGACCCACACGCCCACTTGCACAAACGCAGGAAAGACAGAAATGGGTTGTTTGTCCCCTCCTTGTGGCCAGTCCCTAAAAGAATAAGAATTGGTTACAGCTGCCAAACGGCAAATGTAAAGTGCGTTTGGGGGTTTGTTCTTCGCTTTTTGTGCCAAATGTCCTGTGCTTGGTCCCTGTCTCTCCACGGCTGGGGCAGCCGCGCAGAGCCCTGCTGTGGGACACCCGCGCCCTGCTCCCCACGCATTCCCTCGCTTGCCCAGGGTACATTACGTGCGTGCATACACATGACTTATTTACTGTATTAATGGCTGCTGCGTACACTGTTTGCTCTGATACAAGGAGCATACAAAGGTCCAAGCCGTAACCTGACATACTTTTGTCCTGCGAGGCTAGATTCTCAGGTAGGCACAGCTGGGGGCAGGTTTTCAAGAGCATCCATTTAGATGCCACGAGGAGCTGGGGAAATAGTGCTGCTTATTCTGTTGGTATCAGGGTCACTGCCATGGGGATGCCATCTCTTCCAAAGACGTTCACGCTGTTTGACACTGAAGATCTGGTAGCACTTTTCACAGTAACAGGCAGGGAGCGGTGGGCAAATTTCAGGGTGAGAAGCCGCGTTCAACTTCTTTGCGCTTTCCTGGCACGTTCAGCCACAAAGAGGCTACTCCTTCGTTTCCTATTCCCGGCCTGGCTGTCCCTGTGGGTTGTCAGCAGCAGTTGTGCCCCACCGCAGGGACAGCTGCGCGGCAGAAAGGGCAGTGGTGGGCAGCGTGGCCGAGCTGGTGGAGCCTCGAGGGGCCTGGGAGGGAACGCGGCTCCGCCGTGCTGCCCCTCGCCCATTGGCACAGGTCGGGTCGTTTTATGCCAGTTGCCTCAGTTTCGTCAGCTGTAAAATGAGGCTAGTAACATGAACTTCTTTTGGAAAGTGATTTGAGATTGAGTGAGCTAGCAAATACTTGTCTGGGTAGTGGACTGGAGTGCTTTGAGATCTTTGGGAATGAGGGACTCCTGAGTGTATCGGCGCAATATGTTGCTGCTACCAGCTGCTTTAGCAGAGACACAAAAAGCAGTGGAGAGGAAGCAAAGGAAAGCTGGGTGCTCCCCGAGTCCCTCTCCCCCTGGAATTGTGCTGTTGACTCCAGTCTAAGCAGGATGGGGGTCTGGGAGCTTAAGGGATAGATGGTGATAAACACCATGAAAAGCAAAAGTGATGGATGATGAAAGCAAATGGTTCCGTGTCTGGGCTAGAAGGGGTTTCCAGATAATGTATCACTTAGGTCAGATACAGAACACCATCAGTTTTAAAGCTGGGTAATTAGTGTATCAGAAAATTGGGGGAAATTATGTATCTTTTTAAGATGGGCTATTAAAGAAAGCCATGAATTATTGAGAAGGGAAACTGCTTTCTTTGTTTTATTTAAGTTAACCTTGGAGAGCAGAGAAAGAACACCAGCATGGTTTTTTTTGGGACACATGTTCTATATAAGAGCACATATGGTCGCAATGATATTAGGCCCCCCACTGCATCTCATACACCACAAACACACGCTTATGTGCACATATGTGCATTCACGCATATGCACACAGTAGAGTCTGCAAATACTCTTTTAACATGTGCACAGTACACATATGCATATGCATGCTTGTTATCTTTTAAATACAGAGCTCTGAGCCCACTCAGAATAAAAGCAGTTAGACCTGGTATGTATCACCCAAATAGTTGAAATAGTATACTTAAATGTTGCACATAGAATAACACATGATAAATATAGCCTGTTCCCACCGTGCTTACACGACTCCAAATACTTCTGCAGACTCATTTATAGATGCACAAATATTTTATTAAAGTAATCTTAGGTTGCGTATGCATCCCTAAATTGTAATCATAAATTCATATTATCTTTACACAAATACTTGTGCAAATTATAATGCTGAGCAGAAGTGCTGTGCAAGTTCCTGGATGGCTCCATGTTGAGATCTTTGTTAACCTGCAGATTATTAGCTTACAAACTTTGCCTGTTTGCCTACAAATATTTGTATACACCGTATACATTTGTGTATGACCTGATGTTGGACTATGTGCAGTCAGTACAGAACCCTGTCTTTCCTATAGCAATCTGCAGAATGATTCAGAAGCCAAGTTGGACCACATTTTCCATCTGACTGGAGGATTTTAGGAAAATTTCTGTGGAACTCCATTTCCATTAAAGTCTACAGGGTTTTTCTGGAAGAGATGGACTGCTGGCTTAAAAACAGGAGCGCTAATTAAGTTGATTCCACTGTAACTCTCATGGTTGGTTGGCTCCACTGTCTGCGTGACCATAAGAGTGTTAATTTGATTTCATGTATAAAGTGTGTTTGTTTCCCTAAAGTATGCTCTGGGTCCCTGGTTCTTCAAATACACGTACACAGGCTCAAGTTCTGGTGCAGGAGGCCCCTTTGGCCTCACCACGACTCGATGAGTTTGCACAGCACTGCGTATTGCTACGTGCCCACCTCAGATTTTGCAGAATCAGAGCTTAAAACTCTCCAAAACTGTCCAAAAGAGCACCCAGCGCAAGCACCCGAAGGATCAGTTCATTTAAATGGGATTCTCACCATTTCATAATCCAATTTTCCTGTAGTCTGGAAAACCTAAGTGGGACCGCAGGAGCCCAGATGGGAAGCTCTCGTTGTTGGCACGGGGGCTTCCATCGGCGTGCTGCTGCTTGGGGCAGCGGACATGATGCAGTCCCTCGTCTTGTCTCATGTTTGCTGTTGTAGAGCTCCACTATGGCCCAAACCAAGCGTTTGTATCTCTGCATCCCAGAGCATTGAGCAAATCAGACCCGATTCCAGTTTTGCTCTTGGTGCCCATCTGTCCTGGTTGTGGCCCAAGTTCTACTCTGCAGCTGGGAGTCTGGGTAAAACCTGTGACTTCGTGCATGGAGCAAAGCCCAGCAGGATCGTTCCTTTGATTTCAGGGGAGAGGACCGCCCAAAGTAACGATGCTGAAATCAGGACTCTTCAGCAAACATTGGTGCTTTTTTTTTTTTTTTTTTAAGTTTACCGACCATTCCAAAACAACAGATGGTGCGATCCAGTGAGCTACAGTCCTCCAGTAGGGATAATGTGGAAAGAACAAACCTTGCCTTTAATTTATTTGTAAAAACGTAAATTAAAAACACTGTAGTTTCTTTCTTACATGGGATTCTGCTGTGGCACAGAAGTTTTCTGTCTGGGGAATGACCTGTTTGGTTTCCTTTGTACCTCAGAACGGTTGGGATGTCTCTCCTGTTTCTGTGTGCCATAGATTGACCTTTATCAGGATGAAATTTGGAAATGTTAAATTATGAAAACTTTGACACTTTTGCAGAAACGTTCATATATAAGGGATGAGGCCCGGGAAGTAGGAATTCAATTGCAAGAAATAATGGGCTTAAATTGCCGCAAGAAAGATTTAGGTTAGCCATTAGGAAAAACTTTCTTACGATAAGGACGGTTAAACATTGGAATAGATTGTCTAGGTAGGTTGTACAATCTCCATCAAAGGAAGATTTTAGGAACAGGCTAGGCAAACAAGAATGATGTAGATATAGTTGGTCCTGCATAGAAGTGAGTGGCCAGACTATGTGACCTCTAGAGCTCCCTTCTAATCCTATATTCCTAAGATATTAAGATTTAGCCTTGCTTGGGTTATAGCTAATGCGGCATTGTGTGCAATGGGATGGATGGATAGTTGGATGTTGAGGACAGATAAATCCTTTCTGACATTAACACTAGTCGTAGTTATGGTCCATCTAAATTCCAGTGCATTGCTTAGAAAAATGTGCCCTTTAATTTCCTAATAAAACAGCTGGGTAAATTCTTCTACTTGAAGCTAAAGAAAAAAAAAAAAAGAACACTTGAAATGAATTTTTAATACAGATTTGAGTGGGATTGCAGCAGGCGCTTCTGATCTGATAATTGCGCTAGATCAGCCAGAGTCGTCGACACTTTTTGCCATCAGAAATTTTGCGTGAGAGTTTGGTGCGGGTGCAGGCTGCCAGGGTGGGGGCGTGCGAGGTCTGCAGGTCGCCGAGAGCAGGGAGCTGGGCAGCAGCGGGCACCGCGGGCACGGCCCCGGCAGCCACCAGCAGCCGGTTCTCATCCCTTTGTGTCCGGTCAGGAGGAACCGGAGAGATCCTCGCCATTTGTTTGGTCCGTGGCCTCTGCCGAAGTGGCCAAAAGAGCACGCAGCTGGCACCGTGTGCGGCATGGGCTGCGATTAGGAGCTAAGACCCCTCTCGCTGAGTCCAAAGGACTCCAAAGGACCAAGAAAAAGATGTTTGGAGGTTGTTTTGAACAAGATCACTTTTTTCCTTCTTGCCTCACTTTTATAAAGATGTTAGGAGCTGCCGTTTGGGGAGTCACTGACTTTACGACCAGTGAGGCTTTGGAAGAATCCTCTCTCCAGGTGGAGCCTTTATGGGATCTGCTCAGAAGGCTATCTTTAGCCTATTGAGGTTAATCTCTGTGTTTCCTGTGCAGACGCAGGGAGAGGCACGCTCGCCTAGGTGGTGGTTCAGAGAAGCAGCAGACCTAGGCACCGCCGTTCGTGCTCCGGGGCAACCCCTTTTCGTCCCTGACTTTGAGAGGTTAAGGCTAAAGCTTGCTGGGCAAAAGGCAGCCCGTTCGAATACCTTCCCAAGTTTGTTTTTTCTCCCCCTTTCTCTCTTTAAGGCTATCCCAGACTCATTACACCATCTTACTGACTTCCCTAATTGACAGTAGAACATGTTGGCTGGTTTTGCTGTCAGTACATCCTACTAGTGAGACAGAGCTTGGATCCGCCAAAGAGTGCTTTTGTTGGCTTGGCATGACTTAAATTAGTTTCTTGGGGGAAATGAGCTATCTTGGTAAAAGCACTTTGGTTCCTGTATCACTGCAGCTACACTACGGCTTTTGGTAGCGTAGAAATGCAGTTAAAAAATCACGGCCCTAATTGACATTACCATAAATAATTCCTAGCACAGACCTGGCTCCGAGTGAATGGGGAAGTACAGCAAGAAAAGCCTCCGTGCCCTGTTACCAGCTGCCCTAAGCCAAGTCTTGCCTTCCGATCCTCCCAGCTTTGCCTCTGCGGCCTCACAAACCAGCCCTTGCGAGACTGGTACAGTCCCCGGCAGTCGGGAGCGTGGTGGTGAACAGGAGGGGAAGTCAGGCTGAAAACCCTGGTGAACTTGGGTTGCCTTCCCCTTCCCCAGGCTCTCCTGAGCACTTGTTTTTTTCCCTCAGCCTGCCAACACTTCCAACAAGACAGTTGTGCTACGAGATGAAAGGGCAAAGATTCTCCGTGCCTTGCTCCCTGTTTTTTTCTTTTTCCTTTCTTTCTTTCCTTTTTTTTTTTTTTTTTTGTGCCATTCTGGAGAGCCATTGGCTGCTGCCTGAGATATCCTGAGAGATGCGGCAATTAATTTTCTTTTAATCAAGGTCGGATGAAGTAAATTGGTGCGGCTCTGCAGCCCCTCATTTTCTGTTTTTGCAGTGATGCAAAACAAATATGATCAAATTATGCTCCTTCTCACCTTATTGAATTAGGAAGCGTGACTGATCCGGGAGAGCTGAGATGTTATATACTGTACCAATCCTCACCATCCCCCCTCCCTGACAAAGCCATCGGGAATCTTTTTGCAGGTTTTTTATTTCGAGTTCGGAGGCAAGTGTGGGAGTGGGTGTGGGTGGTGGGGGGAGAGTCCTCTTTATTTTCTTAGTCAGTGGGGTGAAGCTGTGTATTTCACCTTACACTGATGTGTGAGTAATCACGGTAATCAGGTCCATCTGGCCTTGGGAATAAAATCTGACAGGAGGACAAAGAAGTTAAAGAGCAGGCCTGCAAAGAGAAGGGCCCTTGCTCTGAGCCAACAGCAGGTCTTACCTGTCTGCCTGCCTGCGGCATGCTTGGCTGGGTATCTGGTGCGCTCTGGGGCTCTGACCTGGGCATGGAGGGTGCTGGGGGGCTCCTGCCCGCTCCGCCACTCACTTCTGCAGCCTCAGCCCCACCGTTGTGCCCCTCCGTGCCCCAGCCACCCTGCCTCTGCACCACGGGTAATGAAGTTCACCGTGAGATTTGTGAATGAAAAGCACTACATAAGAGCTAAGCATTATTTGCACTTTGTTAGCTCCTAAGGACTATTTTGTGTTAATTTCATTGCAGCGTGCCAGAGGAAAGAGCAAGGAAGAGAAAGCCATGCTAACACACAGAGCTGTCTCACGGAGATTTTGCTTATGGTTAGTTCATTCGTGTAATCTAAAATGAATGTTACGCTGACTGACAGCATCCGTTTGGTCTTAGTACATGGAGGAACATTACAAAAGCTGTGATCAATACCACTATGGACGTACAAATTGCACAGTGTATATAGCCTTGTAACCCATAGCTGAGACGTCTCAGCATCCCGCAGACTCAGGCTGCTATGTTGCCATTTATTCCAGAGGGTCTCTAATGTGTGGGTAAGGGCTGCAGGAGGAGGCTCCTATGGTCAAAGCTTACAATACCCTTAAGGGAATGAAACATGGAGATGCATCAGGGAAAATGCATAATGCTTGGGCTAATACGTTCGCTATTCTTCTCTGAAGGAAGCTCAAGGTGGATGTGAGCTTGACCTAAAGGGATCCTTTCCAGCGTGATATTCATAGAAATAGACAGAGAAGTCTCCTGGGAGGAAGGAAAGTATGTAGTCCATCTTCTACCCTAAGGCAAAATCAAATGATGACTGCAGTATGAACTTTGCTTGTACGTGTTAGAGGAGCTGGCCCCAGAGAGCGTGGGTCAGCAACAACAGGACCCTAGGAGGGATCCCACTGAACTGTGAACTAGTGCTCTGCAGGCAGCATGAGGATCTCTGCACAGATAATCTCATTTAGATGATCTCAGCGGTCCCTTTTGGCGTCAGAAATAATGCTTCTATTAGAAACAGTACTCAGTAGGTACGGTGGCTGGGATTAAGAAAGGAAGCAGGGCAGGCTGAGAAAGGCAGGCTACCTCTGACTTGGATGCAACAACTAATGTTCCTGTTTTGATGAGAAGCTGATGGCACTCAGGACCTCTGCTAGTCAGAGCTCATCCAAGCAATACCTCTTCGTGACCTTCATACCATTCTGAACCGTTGGTCTGGAAGTGATTTGAGGTGAGTGGGGAGAGGCGTCCATTTCCACGCTCCTTCATGTGGGAGAGCTGGGCGCTGCGCAGGTTGGCAGGCTGGCAAAGACGCAGACACCTAGAGAGAAAATTTGGCTCTTACCACTTCATTTCTTAGACTGAAAAGCACAGGTAAAATACTCTCCTGGGTCTGCTGTGTGATACAGTAAAATCAGGTTATTTAGCGCTTTTTTTTCCTAATTATTATTATTACTTTTAAGAGAAAGAACAGGAGAGAATGTGCTTAGACCATAGGTGGTAATGTAAAGACTTTAGGTGATCCATCGCCCTGGCTTTTTTCCACATCAGGTCAGTCTCGTTAGGATCGTGGGGCTCATTCTGCTTAGTCAGAGCTCAAAACCAGCTGCTCAACCTCACCTCCTTAATGGGGAGTAAAGGAAAAAAGAGGTAGGAAACAAGAATTCCTCTGGGAGAACAAACAAACGTAGAGAAAGTCCTCATCTGAGCAGGCTGAAGGAGAGGGTGAAATTTCATGGTAGAGAGAAGGCAAGACACCAAGGTAGTATTGGAGAGCATTTTCTTTTTCACATTCTTCACCCACCCTTCCCTCCATGTCCATTAATCCCGCAGCCTTTTCCTTTCTTTGAGACACGTCTCTCTGAGGTGTATGGCTCATGACTGCAGTCAGTGTTAATCGAAACTCTTCCCAGCAGGAGGGGAAAACTTGAAGCTCTCTTTGGTCTCTCTGAAAACTCTGTTCCTTCAAAGGCTGTGGGTACAAAAGGGCTTTTGAAGCACTCTCTGTGTACCAAATTACAGGCTGGGCCAGGACCCTGGCTGTAGTTAATGACAATGCTGAGGGAAGGAGATGCTTCTTGTTCATACGGTCCAAGTTTAGGCTGTACCCAGTGGGGCATAAACAGAAAGAAGCCCTGAAGAGGAGTCTCGTGCGTTAGCAGGGACTGGAGGGATTCATTGGGAGATGGGGCAACAAGGATTGACTGCCTCTCTCCTTCTGTCTCCAGCCCTCCCGGGTTGCCCCGTGCCTTAGGACGCAGCAAATCTCCTCTGTGCCTTTCCTACAGGTTCACGTAGCAGTATCACGTAGTTGCCAGCTTCCATCAGTGACCAGAAGTCCGCTGACCTACTGATTTAAGGCACTGCAATTGCCTCCTGCTTTGCAGTGTTCAGCATGGCTCTTGATTCCTGTCACCTCTGTGTCTTCTGTCTTACGTAGTCTTGAATCTTTTTTATTTTCTCTCGCGTTTTTCCCGTTCCCTCATTTTTTCAGCTCCTCCCTGTAGAAGATAGATCCAATTCCTTCAGGGAAAAAAAAAAAAATAACAAGCTACAATGCAGAAATCCACCAGCTCAGCAGATTTCACTTGGTACTGTTTGGCATCTGGTCCTGCCCGTATTTCTGTGAATCATTGTGCCATTCGTGATCAGAGCTCCAAATGAAACTCACCAGGAATTTTTATTACTCCAAGAACAGTGAAGTAATAGTCCGAGCTACCAATCACTGGAGCTGGCAGGACGGGCTCCCAGGGGAGCACAGGGCAGCACGGCTCTAATTGTCCTTTTTTTTTTCCCTTTCCTTGACAGTAGGCAAGGAACCTCAACCCCTTGCAACTCTCCCATCCTGTATTTTTTTCCAGAAACTCAGATCCTGTAATTTCTGTTGCCTGTGAAAAACATGTTTAACTTTTCGAATAATGCGATCTCTGTGGCTGAAAATAGTTGCTGAATTGCTTTCTTAGGGTCCAATTGTTACAAATCATTAATAACATCCTCCACTTGGATTAGCTGCTAATAACCTCGTTGCTATCCCTAGATCTCAAAGCTTTGTGTGAAGGAGGTCAGGATCATTATTTTCATTGCACAATAATCATTGTTTTCACAGAGGCACTAAGAGGTGGGATGCTGTGCCTGCCCAGTTCTAGAGCCTCAGTCCTTGGGACCACGCTGCTCGTGACAAGCGATGGCAAAGGCTCTTCCCAGCCTTCCTGGACCCAGACTTTGCCAGGAGCTAGGGGCCGACATAGCAGAGGGCATCGAGGAACTTGCTACGAGGAACGGAGGAATGCTGGTTTAGGCAAGCCCACACTGGTACAGATGCCACAAGGAGCTCTGGTTGTGTGGAAAGCTGCTAGAGGGTGAGGCTCAGCCTCTTGCGGGTGAGAAGTGCAGTGAGGAGGGCTGCAACGCTGGGGTAGGAAGCGAGGAGCTCACTCCCTGCAGCCCAGTCGTGGCGCAGAGCCCAGAGCTCCCCTCCTCTCCGCTGGAGTCGGAGCAGTGGCTTTCAGGCCCGTGGTGCAGCTCTGCAGTGGGAAGGTGACAAGCTCTGCCAGAGGGAGAGAATCCCAAATACAAAATGAAAGAGGAAACGGAATGCCTTACCCCTCGTGGCAGCCCCTTTCTGGTGAACACCAGCGCTTAACTTGACCGGCCCTCTTTTCTTCCATCTTCTGCGTGTCTGGGAGAGGGTGGCTGCAGGGGAGAGGCGAGCAGGGAAGGACCAGGTCCCACCCCACGGTGTGAGCGGTCAGAGCCTCGCTGGGTTTGTGGGTGGCAGGGAACCTCCGTCTGCTGGGCGCGGTGTCAGAAGCTACCTGGGGGAAAACGAAGACGGTGTGCGGAGCTGGGACAGGGCGTTCTTGGAAGCAGCTGAGGGAGAGGCACAGGACAAGGAGCTGCTCTTCGGGTGACTTCTGCCACGGCAAAGAGGCCCCCTCTGTGCTTGCCGCCCCTTGGCTGGCAAAATTCACCTCCAGCAGCTCTGGGCTAGGGGTGCCGAGAGCAGTCGGCCGTGCCTGCGGTGCTGCGGGTTCAGCTGCCCCTCCCGAGAGGAATGCCCTTCACTCTGCACGCAGGGCTTTCTCTCGTCCCATCGAGAGTGGGCTCTGTGCCACTTTATACTTTGGAGGATCATTAGCAGAAATCATTAGCTATAATACAACCTCCCCCATAAATCTCCCCTGCACCTGGATCATTTGTCCATGCCTAATTTCCATCTCCCTAATTTTATGATTTGTCCCTCATTTGATGAGAGTTCCTTCCATTAATTGTGTAGTAAGTGCTTCCAGATAAAGGGCTGAGGAGCTGACCCCATCTTGGAAAGACACAGTTTGGGCTTTTCTCCTGAAGGGTAGAGTCCCTCTGAAATATTCTTGCTTCCCTTTCAGAGGGCATCACTCCAAATCTTAAAGGCACCACAGCAGTCTCCCACAGGGAAAATGCCTCTTTCAGATAAATCCTGCTCAATGGAGGCGCTGCGAGGCAGATGAAAGCAACAAAGCTCAAGCCCAAGGTGTCCTCTGCCACTTAGAAAAGTCTGGTAGGCATGAGCTGCGTAATTCGGTTCCGACCAAGGAGTGAAGCCTGCTCTTCGCCCACCGTGCCCCTCCTAATTATCATTCTTGCCCAAAAGCAGATCTGTGTCCTCCCACAAAAAAAAAAAAAAATCTCCTCTGCTGAACTGTTTCGTGTTGTGTTAGGCTGCAGCAGAGATCCTTCGCCCGTGTGACAGCGGCAGGGAGGGAGCCGTTCCCGTCAGCAGAAGGGACTTTGCATCAGGCCTGCAGAGCGCGCCTCCAGCTTTCCTGCAGACCTTCTGGGTGGTCCCGAACAAGGCAGCTCTCTCTCAGTGCCTCCATTGCCATCTAAATAAGATGGTGATACTAGCAGTAGGGTGCCATGAGAGTTTAATTAATTAATTTGCAAACTCTGTGAGATCCTCTGATGAAATCCGTCGCATCAGCACAAAGTCGTATTTAATCCATATTACAGGCGGAGGGCCCGATAGTGGGAGCATCCCAAAAGCACAGGCAAACCGAACCCAAAAGAGGTGCAGCCAAGCTCTCTGAGCACCTCACTGACTAGCTGCTGCATGGCTCTGACAAGCAGGAATTCTTCCAAATCAGAGCACTTGTCCTTGAACTTGCCTCACGCTGTGCAAGAGTGTGAGGCAGCTGAAACAGCTCGCACTGGGACAAACGCAACCCGCTGGAGCTCTCCGAGCTGAATTTGACCCAGTGGATCTACTCTGCTGCACCGTGTTCCCTTCTCCCAGCCTGAACCTCCCCACCTTTTCTCATACCTGCCCTGCGTTTGACGTGGTTGTTAAAAATTCAGAGGGAAAGCTTGAGCCCAAACGCAGTCAGGGAGCATAAAAGCTTGCACGGAACCACCCAGGCTGTGAGCGGTGCAGGAAGCAACGGGGTGGATTCTCAGCACCTCTCTCACTGACTTGCCTTTACCTGGTGCTTGGTACAGCCGTGAGGATCTGTGAGGTTCTTGCCTCGGCGCTCATTTCTCCTGAGTTTCTGAGTTCCTGTCCACTGCAGGGGTAGCACAAATTCAGAAGAAGGGCGTAGGAGAGGAGGGAGGCGCAGTGCTGGAAGCAGCTTGCACATTTTACAGGTAACATTATCTTTTATTGGCATCCTAAAAAGAATGTCAGGCACTAGAGTGTTTTTTTTTTTCTTTTTTTTTTTTTTTTTAATTTCTGCTTCACTGCCATTCCGCTGCAGGATTTTTATCACATCCGTGATGCCAGCAGAGGCAGGCAGTGCTCAATGACACAACTGGCCATTCACAAGATTTCTGGAGACCTTTTGTCACATCCTCTGGAGCAAGCTGTGAAGGTCTCAATATCATTTCTCTCTAAAACTGAAAATACTCTGCGACTGAACAAGGCACAGGGCTCTCTGCTGGGCAGCCAGACCAGCGCTGAGAGATGTCCCATTGCTTTACAAGCAGAAACAACCTTTGCAGTAGCTTACTGAGGCAGGTTTCCAGCAGTCCCCCAGGCCGTGGAGGGTTCTTGCTCCCTCTGGAAGTCAGTAGACATTTCTGGTGATGCCTGGGCCAGGAGGAGCGTGTCACTGGCTGGGCATTGTGCCCTGACCCAGAGAGCTCCTCCGGGTCCAGGTAACTCTTCTCATTGACAGTTTCCATGTCACAGTTGTCATGGATTCTCATTTTCACAGCAGCCAAGTTCTCTCTGGTCGCAGTTCATGGTAAGAGAAGACCTTGCAGACCAGCAAGAGCAGCTCTGGTGCCAATAGGCCGGCCTTGCAGTCTGGCTTCTCTTTCCTTCCAACCTGTTGGTTTTCCTAACTGCTTCCCTGGCAGTAGGCAATAAAAACATGATGGCTCACTTTGCCAAACCCATGGAAGAGCCACCGAGTAAGGACAGTTGTGCTGTTGCCACGGAAAATAGAAGTCTTTACCAGGTTTTGGGTGCTTGGCTGTTTCAGTAGTGAACAGGAGAAGACTCAGCAGAGAGAGCAGGCTGCTGGAGCACTGTCAGCTCAGCCCTCCAGAGCAGCAGGCACACGTTTTAGGGCCCCTGGGGGTTTGCAGAGCCCTGTGTGACAGCGGGGCCGCCTCGGTGGCTGTCCCTCCCATGGCTATCACCCCAGCCCCGAGGCCGCCTGTGCTGGGAGCCCTCCAGGGGCAGATTTTTGCTCTGGGACTTGTGCTGCCCCTCAGAGCCCAGCAGCAGCTGCAGGGAGGCGGCAGCTGAGGTTTTTGGGTGTGGATGGAGGGGGTGGGACTGGGCTCTGGGTTCTCATCCTGAGTTTTGCAGTTGCTGTCAGACCCTGCAAAGGCCTCTCCTCTCTTCTCACCAAGGAGAGCAGCAACCAGCATTGCGCACCTGCCCTGCCCCGTGTTCCCGCTGCCTCCCAACCTTCTCCTTTTCCATGGGGCCATGCAATAAATGCTGACGTGTCCCCTATGGCCAGCGCGATGGCATAAGAAGGAAGCTTTGTCCTGGCTGCCCTAGCATCTCCCGTGGCCCATTCCTTTCAAATTCAAGTGTGATTTTTGCCAGATACCAGTGACAGCAGATAGAGAGGCAGCTGGATACACACATTCATACGCAACTTTTACTTGTGTAAAAGTTGTCTTCAAACAAACCTAGAAAAGACACGGGAGATGGTGTGAGCTAGCAAAGCACTGCCTAGGCTTACTCCTACCTGGGGGAGGATTTCAACCCCAGTGTTTCTCCTCCTTGTTGCATTTCTGAGAACCACTGCCCTATGCTAACTTTCTTTCCTAGATCTCTTTTGCCAGAATTATATTTTTATGAGCTGGCATGAAATTTTGGTAAATGCCATTGAAATTCACAGAGCACTGAATTTGGGGCCCTGTGGCAATAAGCAAGATATAAACTAATTGTACTGATTCACTGTGATCCCCGAGGAAATGACACAGATCAGAGTTAAACCACCAAGAGTGGAAAGTCCACTGTTAGGCTGTGAGATGCACAGCAGCACACCTGGCTCTGCAGTAGGAGCAACTGGAAAGCCAGCCATGGCCCCACCTTCCACCAAGCTCACCCTCTGTGGAAGGGCTGAAATCATTGTTTTCCCTAGCAAGGAGGGACACTAAATTATCTAATGACTGGAGCAGGATCTAGGAAACAGGATTTCTGAGCTCCTTACCCTGCTGTCCCTCTGCTTTACTGCATGGACAGAGGAAAAAACATTTCCACACTCTTTTCCTCAGTCACCATACCTGTGAAATAATGCTGTGCTTTATATAAGATTTTATTTTCAAGACATACACGCCGTGTCTGCATGCCATAGCACAATCACTTATCGGAGGTAACAAGCCAGGGTAGGGCACGTACCACCGTCTGTCTGTGCACTGAGAGCTGGTAGGGTCTGGTTTCCTGACCTACTGAACACTGGTACCGCACATCAGAGCTGGTGTGGAGTCAGGGCATCACATACAGCTGAGGGTATGGGCTCTGAATGTTTGCACGGAGCTGGGAGGTGCTCACACAGCAGCAAGCGGAGGAGCTCACAGCACTGTTGGTAGCAGTGCCGAGGACTTAGGCAGGTCCCACCTGAGCCGAATATCCAGCTGGGGTTGAAAACGGTGGAGAAATACACTAATCTCAGTTGTTTCTGGCAAACGAGGACGGAGTGGGTAGCCGTACAGTCCAGCTTTGGGAATCTGCCTGAGTTGCTCTGAATCTCCTCTGGAGCTGCCTCCTCTGCACTATCTGTTGGAGAGCTCGGGCCCCTCGGGTTGGTGCTCTGCAGGACTGTAAGCCAGACGTGTGCTTTAGCTGATGGAGATCCTGGGCGCACCCCCAGCACACGCGAAGCAGGTAAAGGTGGCCAGCCACCAAACCTGCGGGGCGTGAGAGCCCAGCCACGCGGATCTGCCCCGGGGTCAGAGCAGGGCCTGGCCGCGGCGGTGACGTCCTGCAGAGCTCGGGTGCGAGTCTCTGCACAGCTAGCGAACCTCCGCGGGCAGATCTCTCCTCTCTGAAAGTGCTGTTAGGATCTGTTGCTGATCCAGGCTGCCTAGAAAGCTGGATCTGAAGGGACAGGAAACTGCAAAAGTAAGGGCTTTTATTTTTTAGGTAGTCTGATTTTTAACTATGTAAATTCACAGGGTTGTATTCTGATGATTCAAACACTCTGGGTAGGGAACAAACACTGGAATTCCTTTCCGAAACTAATTCCAACACACTCAGCATTGAGAGGTCTGATCTTTCTTCTGCAGTTATCGTACTGTGCTGGCATATTATGGTCTGGTTGTCGTCTGGATGTGTGTGTACGTGTGTGGACGTGTGCACATGAGAGTGCTATTGCGAGTGCAGAAAAGTGTGGAAATGTGAATGTGTGGAAATGCCTGTGTGTGGGAACACGTGCAAGAGGCTTTTTGTGTGTGACAGGGGGCACGTGCATGCCTACGAACTTGTGCTCATGTGGGAGTATGTATGTGTGGGAGCGTGTGCACGTATGTAATTTTGTGCTTGTGTGGGAGAGAGGAAGGGAAAGCATGGTAAAGTTATTTGAACCTGTTTGAAGGTCGGGTCTCCCCAAGGTTATCTGCTTTTTTTCCCTTGAATCTGTAAAGTAATGGTATTCACACTCACTACTTGAGAAGTGTTTCTTTTTATAGCTCTTCCAGATGACAAATAATGCCTGTTTTTGAAGTCCTTTTTAAGTCATTGTTCCCTGGACGCAGATACCATGTTTGGGTGCAGGAGGGGAACAGAGCGCAGAGCTATTTCCCCTTTCTGTCTGCAGGGAGCTTTACTGGGACTAGTGAAATTCCAGCCAGGATCATCCAAGGGGCTGCAGCCTCACAGCACATGAGCTAATAGGACACCCTCTCCTTCAAGCCCCGTGACACAGGGCGAGAGAAGCGGACTCAGCCACCACGGCCCACCGTAAGTGGTTCTGGTCGGGACCACGGGGGCTGTAAAACCCAGCCGAAATCGGCGGTGGATTTCCTGGAGTAAGCCGCCCCGAGTCAGCCCATTGAGAATAAGCCAAATTCAGCCTTGGAGAGCGGACAGGTGTCTGGATCAGAGCCACCCCTTGTTGGGGGCTGGGGCTGGTTGCATTTTGCCCATCCTGAAATATTTTGGGCGCTGTTGCCCCCTGTGGGCAGTACAGATGTGTGGGCAGCACACCAAGTTCTCTGCCCCCAGCAGACGGGCGCCGTGCTGCAGGCGCTTGACGACACTGTTCTCTCACCAAACCTTTGCTTTCCTAAAACCAGCCCCTTCCTCCTTGCCTTCCCTTACTCCTAAGTGTTTTGGCGAACACGTCCCTCAGTCTGGTGGCAGCAAGCGCTCCTCTGTGCCCAGAAACTGTAGCGCACTGGGCGAGGACAGGGAACGTTATTTTGTGCTGCTTGCCCAGGACAGCCAGCTGGTGCACCCCACCGAGCGCCTCGCTCCCCAGCCTGGGGATTTGGGGCACTTGTCCCCAGTGGACGCTGGGCTCGTCCCCATCTCTGGGGCCTGGCCACGGGTGTGCTGTGCTGCCTGCAGGTGGGATAGCCGAGCTGCTGCTGCTCAGCGCCCGCGGTGCTGGAAGCTCCGTGTGCCCGGTGGCTGTGGTGGGAAATTTCTGTCACATAAAATGAATGGGGCTCTCGGGGTTCGGGCCAAAGGGGATTGAAGGTACCCGTAAAGGTGTTCGGCTTTGTACTGGGAAAAGCTCAGGGGAAATGGCTTGTGGGAGAAACGAGGAGGACAGTGGAGAAATAGGGAACGGAGCAGGGTCAGCAGGATTCGAGAATTAATCCAGAAGAGGAGAGGGAGAAAGCCTGGCTGAATGGATAAACGGCCTGTGAGCAGGAAACGATATCTGACTTAATGTATTAGTCAGACAGAAAAATTAGATGGTGTAAACCGATCCTTCCTGCAAGGGGTGCTGAACTTTTTTGGTGACTTTAGAAGGCCATGTTTACAGTAACTTCAGCTCGTGACCAGGCTATAAAGGCAGGCTCTTTGGGACGGGGAGGAAGGAGTGTTTCATTAACGCACGCACCTGCCTCCATGGGCAACCTGGCCTTGCAGTTACCAGGCTTTTTTATTATAAGACTGTACTTTGTTTTTTAACATAGAAATATAAAATATGCATGTATATCGCTTATCAAAGATGATAACATTCACAGGTAAGGGAACATAAGTCCACTTTATAGCAATAAATTATCTTCCCCACCCTTTTGGACTGATTAGCAGCTGTGTCTCACCTCAGCTTTCTGGAGTTTTCCTTTTAATTTTTCACCTGAATTGTTTTCTCCATTTTAGCTGCACTCGTAGGGGGTGTCTTTATAAAAGCGCCTACAGGGATTTCCGATCGGTGTTCCCACTGAGCCCCTGAAATTACACAGTCAGTTGTGAGATGCTCGCCCTAAGCGTTGATTATCAGAGGGTTTAATTTTAAGAACAAGAGGCAAAGGTTATTTTATCCTGCGCTAGATTTCTGTTCACCTGTGTGAAGTTACCCCCGTGTGCTCTGCTTTGCACATTCATTGACTAAGCGTGTGTTAAGTCTTCGGGAGGCTAAGGGTGAAACTGCAGAGCTCTTCACCACGAGTCTGGATTTTAAAACCCGTCTGCACGAAGTGGTGCACGCCCGCTGGGGACAGTTGGGCACGCACCACGAGAGAGCCCCGTTTATCATTGCCACCGAACCTGATAAACCGTTTCAATCCGTGGAAAGGCAGCGTGTCTCCCATAGCACCAAGCCAAATTTATTAGTATTGGGGAATGATTCAAGTCAAACTTCAGCTTAATAGGTTACTAGTAAAGTCGCTACACTAATTACTGGTGCTGTTCCAGAGTAAAATGTGTCTGCGTGGTGGCATTTATGTTGGTTCCAACAATTGTGTTTTCCTTTACCGCTGCAGTTGGTCAGGAGCACGGTCAGGTGCTGCCTCGCAGTTGAGGTGGGGTAGCTCATTAAACTGCAGTAATTCAGCTACCTGAGATAATTTGTACATAACCTTAGCAAACAGGCAATCCCCAGACTTTTCCTATAACCTTTCAAGACACAGCTATAAAATCCACTTTTCCAAGTCCATGAACCTGTTGGGAACATGACTTTGTAATGGTCTCATGAAGAAACAGTTGAACAACAGAGGGATCGGTAAGCAGAAACAAAACTCATTGTTTTCCCCTAAATCCACTGAAGGAAATAGGTGTGCTGAAGGAGATGTGTGCGAATCGTGATCCAGGACTTCAGGATGAGGTAGTCCCCGGAGATGAGCTGGCTCAGTAGTTGCTCAAAAGTCTTTGGTACCTCTCGGGACCTTTCCAGCACTGGTGGCTAAGCAGGCGCTCAGCTCCGTGGCTGCCGTGTGCCTGCTGGAGCCAAGTGAAACACAAAGATGTCAGATGCTTCCCACTTTAAGTGACCTGTCTGGCTTTGGCTGTGTGAATGGCCCAGCCATTTTGCATCCAAGGGTTATTCCCTGCTTCCTTTGCTCAGGTTTTGTACAAATGCAACCCGAGCACCCTCCCCAGTACCTAAAGTAGAGCAAGGACTCGGGCACCGAGCCCAAGACCGCTCAGGAGACTTTATTGTGGCTTCTCCAGCACATGGAAGGAGAGAGACAGAGCGGGGCTACCGGGGACTCTGCTCCCACCTCTCCCAGGACTGACGGCATCACAGGGAGGTCAGACCAAAGCAGGTCCCTGGGCGTGCTGAGCGTCCCTCCTTCCTCTTGGGAACAGGCGCTGGCAAACGCTCACCCGCGGCAGCACGGTGACCTTTGTATTTCCGTAGGTATCGCAGGTACAGCGTGTTTGTGCTGTTGGAACAGGAAGGAGAGCGCCCTGGAACCAGCCCAAAGCACCCACAGGGAAAGCCGGAGCAGCTCCGGGCACCCACGGGCTGAGCGCGGGGCTGACTGCGGCCGGGTCCCCACGGGAGCCAGGACCCGTTACCCCGAGCTCACCGGGCTTTCTGCCCAGCCTCAAAACCACCCTCTGGATCCAAACTCAAAACAGAACCAGGGTCCGGTGCTGTTCTCTCCGCTGGCTGATTTCCTGCTTTGTTCAGAGGTGTTTTCACAGGGAAATCGAACCCTTCATGCTCGTAGAGCCGGATTCCACTGGCAGAGCCGGGCGGCAGAAATGTGTGGCAAAGGCAGAATCTGGGGCTGGGAGCTGGGAGTGGGAGGGTGGCACGCAAGCTTTCATGAAGGATGATTTTCTGAAGGTGAGGAAGCTCTGCTGGTTTTGGTATCAGACTAGAGGACAAATGTTCCTTCCCTTTGATCTGTAGCCTGTTTCACCCTGTAGGATTTTCACAAGAGGATTTATCAGCCTGTACGTTTGTTAAGTTGAAGGCGGAAAGGGAAAATAGTCCCTTCAGTCTTTGCTAGTGGAAATTGCTCTGTATGGAAACCCAGTACACAATGAGAAATAAATAAATTGAAACCCAGAGCTGAGAAATAAACAATCCCTGTGGGAATGGTGTGATCACAGGAAAATAAGAACAATAAATTGCCCTTCTGTGAGGTTTCAGGGCTCTTAAAAACCAGCAGATCAGCCTCACAGCTCCTTCTGAATGTGGTGGTGATCTTTCCCCCCATTTTACAGATGAGGATGCCGAGGCGCAGAGTGGCCAAGCAATACGAGCGCCAGTTGCAGTATTTGGTATATTTGTACGTTGCACAGCACAGCGCCTTTTAGAGATACCTGAGCTAGCTTGGTATCAGAAGAGTGCAGCTGTATCAGTGCAGGGATGTGCCTGGTATAATTTTCCACTGCTTGCTGTGCTTCTTTAGCAGTAGCTTGGGTATCTTTAACCAGCACTGTATTGTTCGGTGCCGTCATACCTTGTAATCTGATTCATAGACTTCTCGGACCATTGTGATTTTCTGTCTGACCTCTTGCATACCGTGGGCTGAGGAACTGTCCCAGCCTCTGCATTTTGCGCTGGGAAGCAGGCAGCAGAAAGCAGCCCTGCCAGGTTTTAGCAAGTGAGTCCAGATGGGACTACGCAGCATTTCCCACCTCTTGGCTTGGAGGTTTTAGGTGCATTTTTCCGGATAAACCAATTCTGGGCTGATTCTATAATCTAGCTTCCGACTGATGCTTCTTGGCTCTACGGTGTTAAAAACAAGCACGGGCTGCTTCTCCAGGAGTCAGGAATTTGGGAGAAATCTTCTGAAGGACAAAGAAATGAGAGGGGCCACCAGCCCAAAGCTGGGGGTTCCCCCGGCTCCTCGGGACTGGCCTCTGGGGGTCACTGTAACTGCAGCCAAGGGGCTCGGCCAGGGCATTAACCAGGCTGCAAGGAAAGCCCAGTTAAAGGCTGCGTTTCCAAAAGGCGGTGCGGGCCTGGCCTGGGCTCTTAAGCTGATTCTTTGCTTGCACGAAGGTCACCATCTCAGCGGGGCTGCGAAGTGAGCCTTTCCGAAGCGCAGACTTGGCCTGTCGAAGCAAACAGGTCCTCCCGTGGTTGCAGAAGGAGGCTGTAAGCCTCTTAGAGGGCAGTGGTTTATAGGAAAAATAGCCATAAATACATCAGGCAATGGATTAGTAACGTGTGTGTGTGGGTGTAGTACATGTGCATACATATACATACAGACGTGCAGACACATGCAGCGCTGTTTCTGCCAAGCTTATGCTAAGTGGTATCATTGAAACAAACTGCCAGCAGAGTTAGGATCTTTTGGGTGAAAGTGTATATGTTTGAAAACACAGCACTAACAATATTTCCTTTGAACAGACCACTGGGCGCAGATAGAATTCCATTGCAGAGGCTCACCAGAGAGTGGCCTGGATCCGTCTGCGTGCAGAATCTGGTGAAACAAGTCTGCGAGGCAGAATTTGTTGGGGAACTGCTGGTAATTACATTGCATTGAAGGTTGTTTGCAGACTCAAGGCTAACCTAAAAAATCCGAAGCATATTAATTATCGCTACCTGCTGCAAAGCCCCTTTCCCTACGAGTTGGTTTCACAGTGCCCTGGGCGGGGGGAAGGAGGGAAATTTGCAGACACAGAGGGAGAAATTGCACTGGCTAAGAATCAGCACTTTAGGCTTCCTTGTTACTTGGGAGCGGTGGCTTCCATTTTTGCCCAGGGATCACAAAGAAATGCTGTTCTCACAGAAAAACTTCACAGATTTCAAAGGGAGAGGAAGATCCTGTGCGTGCTAGAGGAGAGTGGCATGCAGAGATGTAACGCGGAGATACAATATTTAAAGAGAGTAATGAACAACTGTGGGCTTGATCCAAGCGTCTATTGAAACTGATTAGACTCCTTTCCCAGACTTCAATGGGATCGGGTCCTTGATATTTTCTAAAGACAGATATATATTTAAAATTATTTAAGAAAGTTAAGATGATGGAGAGATTGTCAACTTCCAGCAGTGGTGGTTAGATAGTGTAACACCATCCTCCTAAGAGATAGATGCTACATCAAGATGATCAGGGAATTATGTGCATAAAATAAATCCTCAGGCTTCAAGATAAGAACACACTGCAGTTTCTTGCCATATGGTTCAGACTAAAATTTCTTGCTAGCCCAGCTCAGATTCTCTTCCTTCTCCTTCCTGATATGCTCCAGCTGAGCTCAGCTATTCTTGGGCTGGTTCTAAGCGTATTAAGAAAAATGTGTGTCAGTGCCCACTGCAGCTTGTTTTCTGTGACCCGAGCGTCCTGGGGGCGCCCTGTGTGGCCGTGTCTCACTCTGATGGCTCCGGGGGTCTCTGGCCGTGCCGGGGGTCTGCCTGCATGTGGCGAGGAGCAGGGCAGCGAGCTCGACCTGGCGAAAGCTTCGCCTCACCCCGACTGTGCTTCCACTGCCGTGGGAGGTGAGTGCTGGCTACAGCAGGGAGCAGAGCGCTGGGAGATCTCACGGGGAAGAAATGATGGGGAAGAAGTAGTGGTTTGGGCCAAAGTGAGGAGGAACCTTCTCGTTCAGTCAGGATAGAGGATTTTGATGAATTTTTGCAGCGGCCAGTGCAGTGTGGCTTTATTTCACACGAGTGAGGGAGAAAGAGAGAGAGGGGAAAAAAAGAGAAAGAGAAAGCGGTTAATTTGACTGAATAAAGATAAAAGAATGCAAGCGCCGCCGAGTTTGCTGTTTATCTGGACATTGTGTAACACTGCGGAATCGGACGTGGCACTCGGGCTGCTGCACAGAACTGCCCAGGGAGGGATCCAGCCTCGCTGCTAGCAGCAGCGAGTGTTTTTCAGAGGAGACTTCCTCACCTCTTCTCCTCTCCACGAGGCATCCACTTTGAAAGCAAATTTGTGGCACTCTGGGCTTCCTAAATCAGAGGAGTTTGCCTTTGATCTGAGCGGTGAGTTTCTGTTTTCACCCCGCCGCAGGGAAATGCCAGGATGCCTGAGCGCAGCCCTGACACACGCTGTCCCTTGCAGCCCAGCCGGTCCGAAACGACCCCGGGGATTCCTCCCAAGTTATTTCATCCTTCTGGGTCGGGACGGAGGGCTCCAGGTGCTTAATTCGGGAACAAAGGAGGGAAGGGAGCGCTGCAGAGGTTGCAAAGCAGAGCAAAGCCCTTGGATTGCAGAAGGTCTGTGAGGTCCCGCCAGGTCTGGATTGATTAGTATTCAGTATTTATAATATCTCCATAATGGTAAAACAAAAGAAAACAAGCCCAGAGAATGCATTTTTAATCATCAATCATTGCTCTTTGTTTGTTGTGAATGAGCGGCGAGGGGAAATAGTCTCCCATAATCACCTCCCTTCACATCTCCTGCCACGCGGGCCTCGCTGATGTGCTAAAAGGGAAATAAACAAACAAGCAGCAGATCTCCGACTAAATCCCAGAGACCTGGGTGCTACGTGGGTTATCACACCCGCAGACGGGGTCCTGTGAAGATACAAGGTGGGGGATGGATGTTCAGAAGCAGGAGAAGAAGTGAGCATGGAGAGAGCATTAAAAGCAGGAAAAAAAAGAAGGGTTGGAGGTTCGGAGGGGCAGCAGGCGGAGGAGGAAGGAGCATTTTGGAGGGTGAGCAATGGTGAAATAATCAGTGACCAAAATGCAAGTAAGGACAGAGACTTCGCACGGGACATGGGACATCGGGATGGACAGCTTGAAAACCCACCTAATCCAAAAGAATTTCAACCTTTTCAGTACCTGAGGATCATGTAATTTTAGGATTTCCACGTGAAAAAAAATGCTTTTTTCAAGGATAGCATTCACGCTAGAAAAAAAACATTGAAAAGCCCACAGTTTCTATTAAGAGCCCCAAACCCCGTATCTTATCAGGAGCAGCACTGCGCTGAACTTCTCCAATGGGATCCCCGCTTTGATCTCCCAGCAGTTCTCACAAGGCCTTTATTGTAGTCCCAAATGCCTCTTGGGAGGGAGGGAAACATTATAATTCTCCCTTAATAAGTGAGATAACAGGCTGCCGGGAGGGTAAGGCCCAAATTTCCTAAAGCAGGGCTGGTGACTCCACACCCACTCGGTGCGCTCAGCTGCATGTTCTCAGAGCCGGGAGCCCCGAGCCATCAGGAAGGGCTGTAAGGAGCAGACACGCTACATCTGAACCCTATTGAAAAATAATAAAAAGGTAATGACTTTGTCATTACTGGACATGGGTTTGTCTGTTGGCGAGGGGGGAGGCAGGGGAGGTTTTCTGCATTCAGGCTATAAATAACGTTTCCCATTATCCCGCGCAGTT
Organism: Anser anser; assembly: GCF_964211835.1. NCBI lineage: Eukaryota > Metazoa > Chordata > Aves > Anseriformes > Anatidae > Anser > Anser anser. The sequence continues at coordinate 5,133,669 of NC_139738.1, read as the reverse complement.
CCCGTGCATTCCTTAGCCCCTGCTTTGCCTCCATTTCTCTGGGCCAGCCCGTGGAGCCGCCCGTGACGTCCGCCAGGCTGGCACACGCTGCGGGGAAAAAAGGAGAGGGCCAAGCACGCTTGTGTCCGTGTGCCAGCACCAGCAGGACCACAAAGACCCCCGAGGAAGGCAGAGATAAAGCGGTGGCCTCTTCTTGCCCAGGAGGTGGGTGCGGGGTGACCACACGGGAGCAAGTGTCAGCGCAGGGCACATACTGGAGGGGATCACGTTTCAGAAGAGCCCTTCGATGAAAGCGCCTCCCTCCATAAAAGCTCTCTGTGATGCTGAGGGATGGAGTGCCGGAGGGTGCCGGCTTGTAGTCGGCTCGACTTCGCGCGCCTAAAACCGCAACGGGGCTGCGTGTGGCAGCTCCCTGAGCAGTTGGAAGTTGGTTGCAAAGCCTGGCGTTGAAGAAGTTTATTTAAACCAATTATTAAAAGGCCAGAATAAATCGTGGTAGCTCTGTCGTAACCAAAATCCGGGCACTCACCAGTGCTGCCTCTCCATTTGGTGGAAGACATTCGGAATTGCACATCTCGGTGGGTGGAGTTCACTGGGACAATGGGGACGGGAAAGTCCCGGAGAGCTGCTGGGACGTGGGACCCACCTGGAAAATAGCAGCACTTAAACCAAAGGTGTGTTTTTAAGTCAGTGTCCTGAAATGTAGATGCCTACAAGGATATTTTTAAAACTGCATTTATATAACTAGCTTGATATAATTAAGGACTGATTTCAGCTCAAACAAAATAACTCCCTCTTGCACCCAAATTGGAGTCTCCACACTGAGAATTGCATCTGTTGAACTAAATTAGTCAGAAAATCAGGACAGCTTTATGCTGTAAACAGACGTAGAGCCGTGGAGGATATTCCAGTTCTGTGTCCAGCTCTGCCACTGATTCACTGTGTCCCTAGGCAAGACTCTTAAGTTTTCCCATCTATAAAGTGCAATAAAACCTGTGTAGGTGCCAGGTGATGTAGTGCTTAATTAATTAGTAAATTAATATAATGAACTCTAACTTGAAGGTCTGTATCAGCACAAATGAATTGTTAATATAAATTTTTATTATTTATTGCTATTTAGTTGATTATTTTCTAACACAGGCAGGCTATTACAAACATACAACTTCACACTTGAATTCCAGTTTTATTATTGTTGTTGCTTATTTATTATTGTTTTCTTCTACATTTATTTATTGTCTTTAGTAGCCTCCCTTAGGACTAAGCCCCAAAGCAGTGGATATTACCAAGGTGCACAGAACTGTAAACTTAATGGAAAATTTGGGGCAGAATAGGACTTAAATGCCAGATCCTTCTTGCTAAACGCCAGGACTTCTGCTTGGACCTTTGTACAGATTCAAGGCAAATAAAGCAGATAAGAACGGATTCTAAACCAATTCTTACCTGCCCTACTATATACCAGCCAAAAACCGGTCTTAGTCTGTACACCTATAATATGCCCCACGCAGTTTCAACGTTTTTATTACATGCTTACATACTGATAATTGTTATATATATTTCTAAACAAAAGTTGGAAGTTTCAAAACTCGGGGCCTGATCCTTTTCGGTATAAGTCTTGCCCCACTGCTGCCAGTGAAGCAACGCCTGCTGCGCTCCACGGCTTTGGCCCAGGGTACGGAGGGGACTGCTCCGTTTGTTCTTCCTGCTGAAGCCTGCACGTGCAAAGAAATAGTTAGTTGCCTGTGAGAAAATGGCCCTTGACAAACAATAGCCACAGGTTATTCTGTGACTACTTGTGCCACTCTTTCGATAAAAAAACGAAGGCAGATAATATTGTGTTCGCGGTTGAAAAAAATGCCTCCTCCTCCTGTGCAATTACTTTTCATTTTCCATTACGAAACTAAGTAAATCCACAAGATTTTTCTAGTGCACGTCTGGGTGATTTCTTCATTCTGCCAGGGAGTTGTGAAGCAAGAGGAGAGGTCTTGGGTAGCACCTTGGTCTGCACTAGGCTTGGCAAAGGTCGCTCGGGATGCCTGCTGGCCGAGGGGTCGTCCATTTGGGGTGGATGACTGGGTCCGGTTCGGTGGACCAGTCAGCCTAGAGCTCGGCCTCCTCTCTTACAGAGATTAAATGTCCCTTTGACTGACGTGGCACACAGGGCAATGTTAAGTGTGCCAGCTGCTCTGGGTGGTCAGAAACGAGGCATCTGGGCCTGAGGCTGTATTGCCCCGTGCCTCAGAGCTCCAAGAGCCCCTTTGGTGCAGCCCTTCGTCCTCCCCTCTGCACAGAGCAGTGGCCGTGTCGCAGCAGGGTGAGCTGAGGACAGCGTTCGAGCCTTCAGCGCGTACTTCTGTGCTTTTGTCATTTTAATCCAGGCCCTTCTTGTGTTGTTTTAGCACCATTTTTCTTGTGTGAGTAATTTTATAAGGCTAAGAAAGTTTTCTCGGGCTGCACGTGCACGGCTTAGCCCGGTGGGAGTGCGTCCTGGGGTATGTCCTGGCTGGGAACATGAGGCATTACTGTCCGGCCTCTGTGCTCAACCCACAACAGCTCTGCTGTCCTCGATCCAAATACTCCGTTCTGTAGGGCTTGTACTACCTCCTCACGCTCATATCTCACCGCTTCCCAGCAGTGCATGAAGGAACTTGACAGATCCTCGCTCTCTGTGTCCTTGCACCCCGTAGGCGATCGCGGCGTGCCTGCACAAGCTGCAGCCACCCCACCCGGGTGGAAACTAGAGGACCCCAAGCAGAAGGGGGAACCGTTCTCAAAGCTGGGCTCGAGAGGGAAATTTCTGGATTTAGCTGCGAGTTTTGGGCAGCTGACATAGAGGACAGTCTAATAATGAGTTTGGATGTTATTATTGCTAATTGCTGAATGATAAATAGCAAGAAAGGTGTCCTACAATTTCAGTCCATGGAAATTTATTTGAAATATGTAGTTCAATACACCCAACGTGTTATGGGCAGTCAGCTTGCAGTGAGCAGGATGTCCTCTCCCCAAGGGCAGCAGCTGATGGTATAGCTGCGTGATACGGTAACTGAAGAAAGACAGGGAATACATGAAACCTTTTTGGAGACGGAGGGGCATGTGGAGTCTGAGCTGCCAATGGTCTTGTGCAACCAAACTGTTTGTTTGTTAAATGTTCAGGCGAGCGGGAAATAGTGAAGGCAGGACCCATAGCTGTGTAAGGTCTCACTGGTTACAGTACGTACTGGTAAACTGGGAGAGGAAGGGAATGATGGTCATGTCTGCGATTTCCTTTTTTATTTTTATTTTTTCTCTTTGTCCATTGTTGTGTTACATAGTCAAAAAAGAAAAGAGCAAAAATGAGAGACGTTTTGGTTAGAACTGAAAAGTCTTCAGTCCCAACGAGGCTGAAGCAGTCTGGTTCGAGTCAGATCCTGAGCAGCAGGCAAGGAACCTCCACTGGCAAAAAAAGTGAGTCTGCACTGAGCTGGCCCACTCCTCACACACATCTTGCTCTGCTTCTGCTAGCAAAGGCTTGGTGGTGAATTCACCGGTGTTCTTAAACCATTGCATTGATTGAAGTTGTCTTCTAGTGGGCATCAGAGAGAAATTTGGTATGTCCAGAACTGGAAAAAGGCTCTTGAGGTTGCTTCACCAGTGGCCATATTGCTCCTTTCTTAATCTTTCCGTGTTTCAGACCCACTTTTATGATAGATGCAGATGCCAGTGCTTATGGTTTGGGGGCAGTATTGACACAAGAACACAAAGGACTTCTGAGGGTGGTGCCTTATTACAACACTAAATTAGCTGGAGAGAGATTACTGCACCACTTAAAAGGAACTCCTGCAATGGTTAAATCTATACAACATTTTCATCCACTGTTCAACACGGAAGTAAAATTGCTTTGGGTTGATGACAGGAAGATGCTGCATAAATAGTTAAGTATGCATCATTTGCAATTTGCTAAATTATTTTATTTCTATCTAGACCGGGCTGTGCAAGGTGTCATTACCTCATGCTCTATCTGATGGAGGAGCCTTTGCTGGGAACTAACATGGCCGGCACCAGCCCTGGGCTGCGCGGGGCTTTGCGCAAGCGAGCTCCAGAAAGCAGGGACAGAAAGGTCAAAAGACACCTGCGAAGCCGCCGAGTGGGGCTCTGAAACCGGTGCGGAGAGAGCTTTGGGGCAGGCTGTGCTCGGGCGTGAAGCCGTCCGAGGGGCAGTTGTGGGGTGTCCGAGCCCTGCCGCCTGCAGGGAGCGGCGAGCTCTCGGCGAGACGCGCGACCGCCGCAGCGCTCCGTCCTGTCCCCAGCCTCTCCTAACTAGGGCACGCCACGGCGCTCCAAAATGAGCCGACTTGCAAGCAGAAGACCATTCAGTCTGTGCTCAGCACCTCAGATGAGAGAAATGCAAAAAAGCGAAGGAGAGAAAATAATAAGAAGTAAATGCAATTAAAAATAACGATTCAGACTTAATTAAAGGGCCCTCTTCTCCCAACCCTTCATTCTTCAGGGATGCCTCATAAGGAGAAGAATCCATAGCTTAGGACCTGCTCTTTCATACTTTTGTACCAGAAGCTGGGACACTTCCTTGCAGAAACTCATGGTTTTTAGCCTGACAGTGTCTCTCCAGCATACGAATTCAACAAGTTTGGTCTTTTAACTTCAGGACGTTGTAAGTACTTGCTGCAGTCACTCGAACAATCACACAGTTCTATTTACTTCAATTATCCCATTTTCATCCCTATTCTCCTGCTTTCTTATTGTGAGCAGGTAAAAATACATAACCACGGAGTGACAAATACCAAACAATATTCAAATAAACAAAAGCCCAGATTCTGCAAAGACGCAGACGCTTTAAACACTCCGAGTATTTCCCCAGAAGTACGGCTCTCCGCTGTAAATTCAGCCTGGTTAGAAGTCTGGTCTTCGCAGGGACCTAAATATTTCACGGAGGAGATGTACATCGCTGAACTTGTCTGTTCAAAATTCATGAGTCAGACCCCCCGCCAGCTGCCCAATTACGGGATTTTCTCAAAAGCTGTTAAAAACCCATTTCTTTGGAAGGTTCCTACTTGTCCCCTGGTTTCTGGGGCTTCGGGGAGCACGAGGCCACATTTCCAAGCTCCCTTGTGTAAACACAGGCGCTGTCATTCCAGGAGCTGGGATCAAAGCAGAACACCAAATATTGGAAGACTCACAATAAAAGCTCAAGAGCTGGCAGCGGTCCTGCAAGCACTCATGTATATGAGTCACTTTTACTCACATGAGTCGTCACATCGAAATCAGAGGAATTAGACTATTATTATTAATTATTGTTATTATTTACGTGTGTGGCAATAGCACGTAGGAGCCGTGATCGCGGAGCCGGGCCCCATTGTGCAAGGCACCAGTAAATCCAGCGCAAAACCGTGGTTTCTGCCCCAAAGACCTTCCAGTGCAAGCATCTGACAAGAGACAACAGGTGGAGACAGACACAGGCAGGGAAGCGCACAGGAAGAGCGAGACGCTCCTGCGGGAGGCTGTGTGTGGGTGTGCTGACGCAGAGCTCCCTGCTCCCAGCGAGTGAAGTTGGTCGAGAGTTTACAGGTTTGCAGGGCTGGGGCCTAGGGCAGCCCGGATCCTGCAGGCCAGAGACGGAGGCAGCCGCCTTCAGCGGCGCTCAGCCCCGCGGGCCGAAGCCGTGCGAAGGCGGCGGTGCCGGTGCCGTGGGGTACCTTTGTGTGCCACGGGGTGCTGGGGAGCCCTGGCTCTTGCTGTGGATGGTGTGGCGGAGCTGCGGCCGTGGAACCTGCGCCCGTAGCTCTGGTGTGCGTTAATGGCGCGGTAGGACGAAGGGCAGCTGAGATAGAGAAGGCAGAACTGAAATCCCCTGGTTCCGGAGCACAGAGATGGGATGCCTGCCGGCTGGCCGTCCAGGTGCACGCACACGGAGGGGGAGCCTCGGTTCTGCTCCTGCAGAGGCGTCCCCCGGTGCTGGCCCAGAGCAGGGGTGCCCCAGGCTCTCAGACCTGCTCCCCGGGGTGCTGGCGGGACCCAGCCCCGCACAGGGCAGCGCTGCGCGCCCCGGCCAGGCGGGTACCAGCGGCGGGGGGAGCGGGGATGCAGCCAGGGGGTGCCTTGCTCGCAGCCTGACAGGATCCGGGCTGGGAACGTGAGTGAAGGAAAAGTTGCGAAGTTTGTAGCCCGGGCGCTGGACGTGGTGCTTAGGGAGAGCGGCTGGGAGCGAAGGGCTCCGTGCCCGCGTTAGCCGTAGTGCTGGGGATGCGAGGCGGGCGGGGCACCGGGATAAACAGGGGAGCTCTGCCCGGGGGCTCGCAGTGCCCGGCGGGGCCGAGCCCGGGGGCAGGGGGCCGGGGAGCTGCGGGCCCGGCCGGGCTGCGGGCACCCCGCCGCTCCCTTTCCCCTCACCGGCGCACCGCGATCCGGTCCGGGTTTTGCGGGCGCCCCTCCCTTTACCCGCCTGCCCTGCCCGCCGGGCGCCCGACTCCGCTCCGTGTGCCGGCTCCCTCCCCTCCGGCTCCCCCCCCCCCCCCCCCCAATCCCCTCTCTCCGGGCGGGCCGGGACGAGGAGGCGGCGGGGGAATCCGGGCCGCGTTTTGCACCGCGCCCGCCCCCCCCCCCGTTAGCGATAGGGACACGGAGCGAGCGGAGCGGCGCGGGGAGGAAAAAATCCGGGATCAGGGCAAGTTTGATGGCGCATGCGCGCTGCCGCCCGCATCCCAAACACACGCACATTGCCCCGCGCTCCCAAAGTCACCAAAGCAGCCCAAGTGCAGGTAAGCCCCGCCGCCCCCCCCCCGGCCCGGCCCGGCCCGGCCCGGCCCGGCACGGCTCGGCACGGCTCCGGGAACGCGCGGCCGGCAGGTGGGCACCGCCGCGCACCGCCCCGCAGCGCCCCGCGGGGCTCGGCAGGGAGCGGAGCCGGGGGCAGCGCGGGGAACGGCGGGGCCGGGGGGTCCGGGGGGCTTGGGGGGGGGGGGGGGGGAAAGGGGGGGACGGGGCGCGGAGCTCGGGGAGCGGAGCCCAGCCCCGCCGTGCCCAGCCGCGCCCGGGGAAGTTTCCGCCGAGCCGCCGCCGCCGCGGGACCCCCGCAGCCCCCCGGCGGGCAGGGGCCAGCCGGTGCCCGGCCCCCCGCTGCAGCGAGCGGCAGGTTATTTTTACCCGGTGGCATTTGCAGAATGCGCAGCTGATTTGCCAGCCGGAGCCAGGAAGTTTTTTCTCCCCCCCCCCCCCCCCACTCCCCTTCTCCTCCCCTCTGTCCCGTCCCCCCCCCCCCGCCCCCTTTCTCTCGCCCCCTCGTTGCCCCCTTCTCCCCCCCCCGGGGGGGGGGTCCCGCACGGGGCCGGGGGTGCCGGGGAGCCGCTGCCCGGGGCCGCGAACAGGTGGCGGGGCCGTCACTCAGAGCCCGCCGCGGCCGCACCGGGAGCGGCGCTCCCCGCCCGGACACCGCCGCCGGGACCCCCCCGGGCACCTGCGGGGGAAACTTCGGCGGGGCCGCGCCGCCAGCCCCCTGCGAGCCCCCCCCCGGCTCCCGGTCCCGTCCCCCGGTGCCGTCCCCCGGTGCTGTCCCCGGCCGCCCCCCGCTGTCCCCGGCTCCCCCGAGGCGCCCGTCCCCTCGCCGGCTCCGCCAGGTGCCCTAACCCTAAAAACCCTAAAAACGCTAAAAACCCTAAAACAATTCCCTCCAAAAAAAAGAAAAAAAAAGAAGCTTTGGGACTTCTTTCCAGGAGTCCTGCCTCTTGCTTTCCGCCTCCCCTTTATTTATGTGCTGCTGCCACCTTGTTAGCTACCCGAAAGGTGGCTCGGAAGAGTTTATGGGGGAATATTGCTGAACTTCGGTAATCAAGTTTCCAGATCTTATGCCTCCTGTTTAATTTATTAGACTAGTTATTTATTCTGTTGATGATAATCTGTTGCTGGTTTCTATGGAGATGTTAAACTGATCTCTTTCAGAAATCAAACTCCATATGCACTAAAACGTTTAAAGGAGCAGTGTCCCCTTTTGTTTTCAGACTTTGTACCTTTTCGGTGCTTTTATTGGGCTCCTGTATGTTCCATACACTGAAGTCTGAAGTTGAGGCTTTGTGCAAGACAGAGCTTATTATGGCTAACAGAAAGTCAGGGCTTTGATCCTTTTTTTGCATCATCATTTAAAACAGATCATTTTTCCCCCCTCATCACACGAGATAGCAGAACCCTTTCAAGATCAAAGCGTCCAGCTAAAAACTATTGTTTAAAAAAAATAGAAAAAGAGCCTGTTAAATTAGGGGGATGTTTCCTTAATCTGCTTATTTTGTTCTAAAGGTTTTTGTAGCAGTGAAAACAACAACAACAACAGCAGAAACTTGTGGCAACTATATTGTTATTTTTATACCTCCCAAGTCCTTTTAATGTTAAAATAAGTTCAAAGTCAAATATCCCTAAAGATAAAGTGCTTGTTAGGGTGTTTTTATTACTTGGTTTCCGAACGTGGAAGGTCAGAATCCAGAAAGCAATCGCATTAGAGAAGGTTTTAATAGTCTTTGTCTCATCTTAATGAGAGAGAAATCTCAAAAACATTTTCCCCGCAACATTTATCAATTATTTTAGAGAAGTCTCTCTGCATGTAACTCACTTTCGGGTATTCGCTAACTTATCCATCGCGTTCTTACATGTGATTCCCTGCGGTATCACTTCTTACAGAGTAATTGAGGTGAGAGAAGGAAAAATTGTGGTGTTTAAAATTTGTAGAACTCTTACTGGGCTGGTGTGCTGGTCAGGCTGACGGACGGTGCGCCCCAGTTGGGCTTTTTGCTCGTCTTCTGGAGGAAAGTTGAAAGGTTTGCAGAGAAAATCCTACCAGCACGCTGCGTGCTTAACGTAGCAAAAAGCCCTTCTTGTACTTTCTCATGGTGCCTCTTCAGAAGGTTTCCCCTGCCTGAACCAGAGACGTTTTTCCTCTCGGTACGCTTCTACACTCATCTTAAAAATAAAGGAATAATCCCAGAGGAAATAGTGCGTGGAGCCCTTATAACTCAAATATATTTGTGTGTGTGTTTGTGGATATATACATATATTTTACATATATATATACGTGCATATGGAAAACACCTAGGTGGTTTATGAGCTGTCCATACTAGACTTTATCTATTTTTTTCCTCGTTAATTTTTCTCTTTTTTTCTGTGATTCTGAGTGTGGTGGATCATTTAATTTATTTTTTTTTGTAAATCTTCTGTTTATTTGTTTGATTTGAATTGCAAACAGAATTGACTCTGTCAAGTAAAAAGAGGAGGGGGAAAAAAGGAAACACTATGGCTTTAAACTCAGGAGTTTGCATATTCTCCTTGTATCTTTCCCCTTTGCTAATTATTGTGTTGTTTTCAGAGCAAATATGTCATATCCATGGCGACCAGGCAGGTTTATTGTCTTTCAGAAGCAATAGCTCACATAAGTAATTAATGACTTCTTTTTTTTTTCCTCTGGCTTAGGTTAAACAGATCATTCAAGGAAAGTCATATCTCTCTCTCCCTCTCTCTCTCTTTTTTTTTTTTTAGCCCAGTGACATAAGAACATGAGTTAGAACAAGAAAATACTTTAACCAAGAAGTCAACAGCTTATTTTTCCTCATTTCTTTTTAAAAGCTCCAAGTGTCAGCTTTCCCCACACATGACGTTGTCATTCTCGCAGTTTCAGAGCGAAGCCTTGGTACAGGGAAAAGCCACTGAAAGCTGGAGTTCAGTTGGTGGCTGTGCAGCTGAGCAGAGCGTGTGCGTGGCTCTGGGCGTACATGTGTGGGGAGGAATTATTCTCGCTTAAGGGTTTTGCTGTGCACTGGGAAAAAAAACATTTCCCTCGCTCTTCCCCCCTCCCCCCCCCCCCGTTCTATCTGCATTAAAATCAGTGTTAAAATAAAGGTGTGTTTTTGTATCTTACAGATTGTAATTCAAACAGTTTCCAGGAAAGAATTAGTAATTCATTTTTATATACGGCATATATACACACACGCTTGAGCTCCACCCAAAACAATCAAGCTAGCTGGAAAAAAAAAAACTTATTTCCTTTTTCTTTTCAAGCCCAAACAAACTTGCACAGTGACTTTCAAAAGCTTATTGCAAATAGACCCCCATTTTTGCCAGGAGTTTGCTGCAGGTATGGATCTTGTCCTTTCCCTTCCCAACTCTGTTTCTTCCTATTAAAGCAGAATTTGCTATCTGTCCGAGCCAGGGGCTGGTTATCCGCTGTGATTTACTGAGGTGGTGATTTTCTCCCCCCCGCCCACCGGCACCCTCACTCCTGTTTTGTTTTTGCTAATTTCATTTTCCGAAGGATTTATACACGGTCCAGCTATATAAATTCCTCGGGAGATAAAAGCGCCGCACACTTCCATAAACAAAAGCTTTTACTCGCATCCCATGTTCCTTTTTTCTTCAAGCAAAAAGGAAAAAAACCCTAAAAGCAAAACCCCAACCCATCTGATTGAGGCAGGTATCGTAAATGTATGCTGGTAATGATTCTGTATTCCACAATGCTGCTACTTTAACTTCTAAAATCTGTTTCCTTTCTGGTTTGTAACATTAATCAAAGAGCCGCTTCCTTCCAATTTTTCCACAGACTGGGGCTAATTAGAACCACTCGAATCATATTTTGTGAATTCCATGTGGATGTTACTTTAGGTTTCAAGATCGCAAATGCCTCAGGTTCAGCCTGCCTAGGCACTCGCAGGCTTATTTTTATTAATGCTCCTGCCTCCCAAACCAGTGCATGGTTTCTCTCCATCCAGCCCAGATAGATCTGTGGGTTCGCACGTGGGGCGTGTAGGAAGCAGACGGTGCGGGTTAAGAAAAAGGAAAGCCAAGAAAGAAAGGGATTTTGCACCGTAGTTTCCAAAGAGCAGCAGAGAAACCCTAAGTAACGCGAAGCTGAGGATTCAACAGACTTGATAATTGAGCCCTTAACCTCCTGATGTCTATATCAGAAAAACAGAGCCTAGCAGAGGGAGACAAAGAATAAAAGCAAATAGTGGCTAGGAGGAAGCTGGGGAGACGGCCGAGATGTTGAAGTATAGTTCAGGATGCGTATAAATCTCTATATTGCGTTTCCTTAGGCTCGGTTTTTCCCTCTGGCGAAACGCAGCAGGTTTAAAGGTGGCTGTGGGAGAGCCCTGATGCTTCTAACGCAGCCGAGAGCCTGGCGCTTGTGTGGCACCAACAGCTCCAACTTGGGGAGACCTCAGGAACGGGCGCTCCTGTTTCCCTCCTGCCTTTTGTTTTTTGAGGACCGGCTAGTGATTTTTAAAAAACTCTTCGTGGGCAGTTAAACAGCCAGAAGTTGGGAGCTTAAGGTCGTGGTTGTTAGGCTGCGCTAAAGGGATTTGAATCGAAGCACTTGGAGCACCCGGCAGGGCGAGTGCCTCCACGCCGTGCCCCGGGCTCTCCGTCCTGCCGCGGGCACCCCGGCGTCGGGGGCGGCGGGCTCGTGCCAGGGACCTCCAAGTTCACTTGCTTTTGGTGGAGAACCCTGCAGCTTCAAAGAAAAGCAAGAGCGCATCGTAAATTTTGCTAAAATTAATCAACCGTTTAAGAGCTCCACGTTAACGAGGTTTTCCAGGCAAGCAGCTTGCTTCTCCTCTTCTTCTTCTTCTTCTCTTCTTCTTCTTCTTCTTCTTCTTCTTCTTTCTCGTTCAAAGTCCGAGAGGGCTGGGGGAGAGGGGGGAGAGTGTGAGCGAGAAGGGGAGGGGGTGGGATTGGAGTAGAAATAATAAAAACAAAAAAGGCTGGATTTGTAGAATATAAATCCTCATGTGTCCTTGATCCATATTGTCAGGTTTTTTTTTTTTTTTGGTCGGATTTGTCCTGTGTGCCTTTGACGGAAAAGGCACGTAGAGAGAGAGAGAGAGCGCGAGCGACAGAGGGGGAGAGAGAGAGACGTGTCACTGCTTTGGAGCTCATTATCATTCTTAATAAGTCTTAAGGAATAAAGAGGAGCATTGAGTGTAAATGCTGGGTAATCCTAACACTCCTCAAGGTGAGAGGAGTCTCGAGGACACAGAGAAAGAGAGCGAGGAGGAGGGGGCTGCTGCGGGGGCAGCGCAGGAGGTGTGGATGGAAGTGGTTTGAGGGAAGGGGCACGGCCGGTGGGGCGCCTGGCTCCGGCTTGGGCTTTGTCCCGCGGGCCTGGACCGGGGAAAGTTGGCTCCAAGTTGGCATCCCAGAGGCGGCTGGGACCGTGGCCGGCCTGTGGGGCGAGCTGCGGGCCCGCGGTGGTCTCCAACAAACTTCGCTAGGAGGAAGGCGCCCGCTGCCCTCGCGCTGGAGGGTCCCGCGTGGGTTGGCGAGCCGGCCGTGCCTCGCCTCGCACCGTGCCGCCTCGCCGCTTCCCTCCCTGCACACCCCGTGCCCAGCTCCCCTCCAGCTCGCCCTCGCTGGGCGCCACGGCTCCTTCTCTTCCTCCCGGTTCAACCAAGCCGCTGCCCGCGCCGTGCCTCGGCGGGCAGGATGCGGCCGAGCGGCGGCGGACACTAGGTGGCTGCCTGCGAGGCGCTCGGCTCCTTCACTCCCGCTGGTGGGCTCCTTCATCCAAACTTCAGGCTGGCAGCAAAACGCGGAGAGCTCTTTGAACGCGCCGAGGATTCAGATGCCGCGCTGCCTCCTTGGCAGCCCGTCCGCAGCCGTGTCGGAGGCTGTGAGCCCGTGCAGAAGTGGCAAGGAAGGCACCGGGGAGGCGAAGGCAGGGGCCGGGCTGCTTGCTGCCACCATAAGGAGTCGGGAACCTGCCTGCGCCGCCGGGTCCGTCCCTCTCCAGGCGGATGTCGGCGCCCCGAAGGGTGCACGTGTGCCTTTTGGAGAAAATATTTGAGGGTTGGCAGAGCCCTTCTTCCCGTGCCGGGGTGGAAGGGAAGGTGCTGTGCCCGCAGCCATGCCCGCTGCTCCTTCTCTCTGCTCTCCTACCTCAAGCCCAGTTACAGGCATGTGAATTGGTTTTCCTCCCGCAGTCTCCGTTCTCTCTGGTTCAGCCCAGAGCTTCTGGCTAACGTAGGATCTTTGCCTTTTTTAAGAGACTCTGCATACCTCGGGGCAGGTGAGAAGGGGTGGTGATCAGTTGGCCTGGAGGAGAAGCCAAGTACGGTGAAGCGAAGTCTTGCTAAATGCTGATTTTCTGGGCCCTGGTGCTTGGCTTCAAGGTTAAGTGTTACACTGGTAATATTATTAGGTATTAAGTTATTAGTAATAGAACTGCGGGGCTTGCCTGTACTTGGCAGGGAACCACCAGGGACCTGTATTAGGGCTGAGTTCATCCCGGTCACACCGGTAGTGCCCTTCCAGCGTGCCCCAGCCTGGAGCTGCAGGCAGCAGCAGGGGGCACGGGTGCAGTTTTTGTGCACCCCCTGCCTCCCGAACCGCCCTGAGACCGTGGATGGCTTGGACCGAGGAGGGATGGGCCCTCGGACTCAGGGGTCTGCCCGCAGCCCCTCACGCTCGCCCCGGCCGATGGCAGGGGGCGAGACTGACAAAAGCTAGTGCCTTTCAGGCGATGGCAGGGGGCGAGGTGTCAGCTAGGGCCTTTCGCGTGTGGCTGAGCGGGGCCAGCCGAGGGCTGGAGGTGCGGGAGCCTGCGGAGGCCTCGTGTGTAACCGGCACGGTAGGAGAAGGCCCGGTGTCAGCAGAGCTGTTAGCGGTTTGGGACCTGCGGCTCCTTGCCCGCGTTGGCATTTTGGGGTGGTGTTCCCCCAGCAGGTATCCTGATTTCCGTCTGCCACCGGTGACGCTGTGTTGAAGTAAAATAAGTTGGTTCCAAATTCGGAGCCACGGGGCCTGTCATTCCGATGGCAGTGCAAGAAGCCACCTCGGAGTTGGGCTCTGAGGCTGCCCCACGTCCTTCTGGCCGCGGGGCCGGTCCCGGGGCTGGGGGAGCAGGGAGGGCGGCATGGCGCCGCGTGTGCCGGCATCCGTCGTGCTCGGGAAGGAGGGAGGGAGGTGAACGCTGCAGATTTTGGGGGGCTTTTCTGTTTTGGGCCCAATCCTCTGTAAGGACAGCGTGCAGCGGGAGCTTAGCAAGGAGAAGGATGCTTAGCGGGAGCGGGGCTGGCCGGCCCGCGGTACCCGACGGCACAAACCCGCCTGGGCCTGGCCCGGCCTCGCCTGGGAGGTGCAGGTGGCAGCTGGCTGTCGCTGCTCAGCCACTTGTTTCTTTCCTACTTTTGCTTCTACAAGCAAAGGGAGCAGGGTGTTCTACTCCCTGTCAGCCCCGCGCCTTTCCCAGCGTGGCGAGGCAGAGCCCTCTGAGCAACAACGCGAGCGTAGGTGGCACAAATGCAAGCCGAGCGATGCGATCACGGCTCATGGCCTCAAGCCCTCTCCCTGCCGCCCTTCTCAGCCCGTCCCCGTGCCGGGGGCAGCGAGGGCTGCGCAGAACCTCGCTCGCCTGCTCGCTGGGTGATGCGGCTGGCAAACGGCTCCCGGCCCGGCTCCCCACGGCGGCCGTGTCTGCAGAGCATCCTCTCGGAGGGCTGCTGGTGGCGAGCCCCTCCCTCCGCCGGTGCCTCCGGCCGGCCGGGCTTTATAGCGGGGGAGCAGTGTCCTTTCACACTGGTGAGCCAGCAAAATCTCTCCCCGGGGTTATTGTAACCTCTCGGCAGCGATTTGCAAACAGGAGTTTGGAGATAAAGTCTCGGTGCCGAGCTCAGGGCCAGTAGGGCAGATATGAAGCGGCAGGTTTATGAAAGGGAAGGTGTATGAAATGCAGCCTGCATCTCCCATTTCACTGCACTATGCCAAAACACACAGTTTCTTATTTCAGTCACTGTGATCTTTCAAGGAGGTTAATTTCCATGACGAACTCCGGGCCACGTGCTCGGAGGATTTATCTAATTAGACTGACACTTTTCTTTTTTAAAAAAGAAAATTAAGCTGCACCTTGGAGGACTTAAGTATTTTAAACTGTGGGAGCGGCAGCAGGCAGCGTGATCCCTGCTCGCAGAGCAGGGAGAGAGGAAATCTCCCCTTTTCCAGTTTCCCCTTTAAGACTTCACTAAAGGTCCCCGTGTACTTGATTTCCGTACATGGTGGCTGGATGCTAAAGAGTGCTTTATCCTGCCTGAGTGAGTCCCTAAAGCCCCAGCTGGCTCTTTAACTCGTGTAAACTATTGATGTTCTGGGCTGTTACGTGTTCGGGACAGTGCGGGGGGTAAAGGGGAGACGCGTTAATGCTCCCGAGCCACGTCCTGGAAAAAACTGCATCCTCCCCAGGCAGAGCGGAGCGCCCGCGGCGATGTAGCGGTGAGGTGCATACACGTCCCTCTGTTCAGCGCTGGGTCCGTGTCCTTGTCTGGTGCGCGGTCACACAGGAGACGGAGTCCAGGAGAGCCCCCAGCCCTTCACCCAGTTTGATCGTGTTTGGGATTCCTGCTAAAAATGCCTTTCAGACAAGATCTGGGACTGGGCTGTAATAAAAACAGAGGGTTTTAGGCTGAGGCTGTTCCGTGCGTGTGAGCGCCGTGCCTTGCTGCGACTGGATAGCTCTCGCGCTGCAGGCACTGAGTGATGCTGATTTCGTTCCCATCAGAGGGCTCCTGGAGTCCTGCTTTACGCTCGCTGCTCGCTGCCTGCCTGCTGCTTGGCGGGCTGCTTGTGCTGCTGCTTGTGAGTCCGGGTTCAGACCTCTTGAGGACTGACACTGCTCCAGCCCAGGAGAGCCGGGGGAGGTCTCTGCAGGGCGCTGTGCTTCTTGCACCCAGCTCTCACGGCTCAGGCTGTGTCTGCTTGCAGCCCAGGCTGGAGCAGAGCAGCCTTCAGGGGGTCTGGGCACTGGCACGAACTGGGGGAAGTGTCCGTGCAGAAGGTGCCAGCAGTGAGAGCAGCCTGGCTAACTGGTGATAATTCCTAACTGGTGATAATTCACCGAGTCCTTTGGAGCTGTTCACATTGCAGCGCTGCACGGAGCGAGGAAAATGCACCAGCCTTGTCCAGGGAGATGGTCTCGGGGTGTGCTGTGGTCCCCCGCTGATGCACTGAGGGGTCCGTGGTGGATTAAGCCTGAGATCTAATTTCAATTTGTCTTGGGAGAGGAAAGGAACAAAAATAAATATTTCCTGTCCTTTCCCCCTCAACCCCCCCTCTGTAATGCAAAAGAAAAAGAGAAAGAAAAATAATAAAATCTGCCAGGCACTCAAAGGTCTAACCAATAAGAGCCCTGTCGGCTGGGGAGCGATCGTTCTGGCTTGGTCAGCCATCCCTAACAAGTTACGGGTTGTATAAACTCCCAGCTTACAGCTGTAAATTTACTCAATTTTGAACACAGCCACAAGCTGGCTCAGCAGGATCTGAAACCGTCTGCTCCAGTGGTCGTGGTATGCTTGAAATTCCCAACTTTGGGAGGCCCCGGCTTCGGCCATGTAACTGTGGAGTGCTGGGTCCTGGACTGCACCACCCGTAGCCCTCCTGCCCCTTAAACTGAACGGGGTCTCGCCCACGTAAGCTGCTGTTACTTCTCCTCCCTTAGCTTTTACCTTCCTGCCATGCGTGGATGCCTCTGGATCTCGGTAGCAGCAGGTCCTGCCGTGCCGTCCCGTCCCTCGCCGCGTTACAGGGAGACCCCCTCGCAGCAAGCTGCCCAAAGCTGTCACCGTGCTGCTGCCCCCGGCGCCAGGGGGGCAGGATTCGGTCCCTGCACAGCCTGGGGCCCCCGCTGCAGGGCTGCGCAGCCCGGTGCTGAGGTGGAGGCCGTGGGTGGCTGCGTGAGCGGCTGCGAGAGGCCTGGCTCCGACTTGAGTTGGTTGCCGCAGAAGGGACCGGTCTCCCCGAGCACCTGTAATGTTGCAACAGCCTCCGGTGCTCCTAGAGAGCTGAACTTCTGGCGTGTCGGTGCTCAGTCCTTGCTGCAAACAGAAATGGGTTATTTGCAGTGAAAGGGAATTTAGCCCAAGAATGCAATTGAATTGTGATCGCCTCTTAAATGTTAAGAAATGGGACAATGAGCAGCGGCGAGGCAGTCTGGGGGCAGAGCGGTGTACCTGCCTGGTCCTTCCCCCTCCCTTACGCTGCATTTCGTTGTGGCTTGGATGGGGAGATGTTTTGTCTGAGACAAATCCTTTTGTCTTGGAAGGAGGCGTGGGGTGCTGCCGTGCTGCTCTCACTGACACCTCCACCTTGAGCAAAACCCCTGTGACGCTTTCTGCTTGCTGGCAGGCAGGGATGGCTGGAGGGCTGGCCAGCCACTGTCCTGCCTGGGCCTCTGTCCTGCTCCCCGAGCCAGCTCGAGGCATCTTCACGGCGCAGGCAGCTCACCTGGCTCAGGCTCCCCCAGGTACAGGAACAGAGAGGGAAAGGCTGCGCGGATAACCTGGCTCTGAACACAGCAAGCACTCACTCCTGAACTCAGCTTCCTGCGCAGAAACGAGTACAGGGGGACGCAAGCGAAAGGTTTGAGGCAGGTTTCCTCCCCGTCTTCCTCCTCCTCGTCTTCCTCCTCCCCGCCGCGGAGTGCCGCTGGCTCCCGAAGGGTTAAGGTGACTCATGCCCCTCTCTCTCCCCGGCTCGCTGGCAGAAGCTCCATCCCAGCCTCTAATTGGTGCTGTTTGCTCTGCACTTTCTCGCTCTGGTTTTGATGAAAACATTTAACCAGGAGCTTAGTGTGCTGAGGCTCCCAGCTGACAGCCGCCGCGCCGCCTCTCCCGACTTGTCCTTGCTGTGTAAATTCGGCAGCCTGGCTGCGGGGCGCAGGGGAGGATGAGTGTACACAGCCCCTGCCCCCCGGCTCCGCTCCTGGAGCTGCTTCACCTGCCAAGCCCTCGGGGTCCAGCCCCGTCTCTGCTCTAGTTCACCCTCCTCTGCCTG
Source organism: Anser anser (assembly GCF_964211835.1). Lineage (NCBI taxonomy): Eukaryota > Metazoa > Chordata > Aves > Anseriformes > Anatidae > Anser > Anser anser. Next base: position 5,115,885 of record NC_139738.1, on the reverse strand, counting down.
CCAGCAGTGGCACGAAGGCAGCGCAGAGCCGTGGGGTGGGCGGGGGGCCCTGGCAGGTCCCGTGCCCTGCCCTGAGAGCAGGGACTGAGCTAGGTAGGGCTTAGGAGGTCTCCCAGCCCCTCGTCTGCCATCCTGGGGGCTTCTTCCCCGCAGGGCAGGCTCCAGCAGGCCCTGTGCCGCGGAGGAGAGGTGAAGCTCTGGGTTCTGTTACGCGAGGATGACCTACTCGTTCCTTCTTGTGCCGTTAGGGAGCTTGTGCAGGATTTTCCCAACACGATCTTTCGTTCCAGCTGTTTCAAGCAATAAACTGCTTGTCTGTAGGCTCTTCGAATGAGCTTCACCCCAAGAAGTCTCGGCCGCTTTTGGTTTTTGCCGTGCAAGTGGCAGAGAAGTTACCAGGCCTTCGTGGAGACAGTCCTGAGAGCGGGCATGTCCGAGCCGCTCAGCTCCTACCTTCCAGAACCCGTAGGCAGAGCAGAGCTGAAACAGCCCCCGGGGGAGATGCCAGTTTATCTGTGTTGCTGCTGGAAAACGCATTCAAATTTCTGCCCAAACAAGAGATTGTGACATGCAAGAAATTCATGTGAGCCCGTTGGGGCTGCCACTGCTCTGATATTTCTTTACGTTTCTTGCCTTATCTCTGGTATCTACCCTATGAACAGCAAAACAAATCCAGATGGGAAAATGTATAAACCAGAAAATCTGGATTCTCCGTTCCTGGAAAAGCATGGTTCCTTGTTCTCAGCCGCCTCCGTGTGTCATGGGGTCTGCCATGAAATGATGCCAGAGCTGTTGAAAGAGGCCAGGGCTGCGCTGAAGGAACGCGGCAGCGATCCAGCACCCTGCACAAGCGCGGGTCCAGGAGCGGTGGGCAGGGAGATGGAGGGAGCAGGGATTGCCCTGGGGAGGGTCGACCGACACGGAGATGCTTCTCGTTCAGATCCACGTGGGCACCTCGCTCCCCACGGAGCTGAACCGGCTGTGCCCACCGAAGGAAAGCAAATTACCCTGAGCACGGATAGTCGGGAGCCAAGCGCACGTGCCTCATTAAGAGCAGCAGGAGCCAGGCCAGGCGCCCGCTCCGCACAACGTACTGCCTGTTATCAGCCCGGAGAAAGGGGAGCGAACAGGTGTAGGATAACAGCGCAACTGAGAGAGACCAAAGTGCATCATAAAATAAACAAACAGGCAGTGCTCCAGCTCCCCCAGATGCACCATTGAGTTGCAGGGTCTACGGCGTGCTTTTGAACGTGCTCCAAGCAAGTGCCCGCCTGGGGCACCGCTTAATTTGCAGCCAGCAAGGGGCTGCTGCTTCCCGCTGGTGGTAGAGCCTGGAAGCCCCCGGCCCCGACGGCCGTGTTCGGGGCTGCGAGGGCAGCAGGAGGGAGGTGGCGTGGGGCAGGGGCCGTGGGGCTGGCTGGTGTCGGGAGAGGAAGCAAAGCAGCCTCGGATGGAGAGCAGGTGACGTCGAAGCCTTCCCGTGTCATAAGTAGGGATCGTACCCATCTTGTGCTCACCTTCCCAACCTCTCTGGTCTTCAGGGAGGAGCATGCCTAGCCTCTACGTTACAGCCTTTCATCCAGAAATTTCCTCAGGTGAAGAGATCTGTGCTGGGTTTGATTCCTTACTGCAAGACTCCTGTTCGCCCCATGTGCCTTGGGGCCGGCGGAGCTCGCAGCGGTGCTGCCGGCGTTTTCATTGCATTTCGCGGAGCAGCAGCTTGGCTTCCTTCACCCCGTCAGCAGCCAGCACTTCAGTGTCTTAGCGTGACTCAGCCGCTGGAATTGTGCTTACCCAACAATACCTTTTGTCCTTTGCCCAAAACTCTTGGCCAGGAAAAAGGAGGGGGGGAGAAAAGAAAGAAAAGATAAAATTCTGCATTTCGTTGTCCTTTCATCACAGGTGGTGCCAGTTGGTTTTTGCTTTATTTGTACAGGGTGGGGAGTAAAGAAAAAGAAAACAAGGTGGAACTCGGACAAGGCCCAGGAAATGTTTGAGCCTGACAACAAACTTCCTTTTGTTCAGGGGAGCGGGGGGAAGAGAACAGAAAAAAAGGGGCAGAAGACCAGCTGAAACCAACCTCAGCCCTGTGCTCCTGGGCAGCTTTCTTCTTCCTCCGTGTTATTGTTTGAGGTTTTTGTTTTGCTCAGGTGTCTTGTGATAGTTCTGTTTGCACTAGGGCCTTTGTGTGCTGCCTTCCAGAAGGTGGATGGATGAAAGGTTTCCTTGCGGACACCTTTGTCCTTGGAAGGGGGGATTTATGATTTAATGTAGGGTTATCTAGCTGACTGATGCAAGACCCTTCCCCTCTATCCATCCTGAAGGATGGAAGAAAGGATGAAGGACCACACCATTCAGGAGGGGCAGACGAGCTGTTCAGAGGACAGGCACGCAAGTCGTGGTTTGAAAAACAGAAACCAGAAGGGTTTGTTGATGAGAAGAGGAGGACTTCGGAGGCAGCTGTCAGGGATCCTGCCAAGAGGACTCCTGTACCAGCAAGTGGTAGGAAATAGACCCAGTCACAGGAGAACTCTCTGAGCAGCTTGTTGTTGGCCTGAAACCTCTGCTGCATCGCCCACAATGACGTTCTTTCAAAAGAAGAATTGGGAATCGTGGAACAGCTGCCCGAGAGGCGCTAGAAATCAGAGTGACCTTGTGCTGTATGGGACGAAATGGATTCTGGCGGGGCTGGGCTCCAGCAGGGGGGTTACAGCCAGCTCACTGGTGCGTACTGCGGGTACCCTGCGGGCCACACGGGGCCCTGTGCAGCCTGGGGCTTGGCTGGGGCCGTTACGAGAGCTCCGTGGGGCACCGAGCCCACGTGTCGTGTGCGGAGGAATAGCGGGGCTGTGAGCAGCCCGGGGTGAAGGGCCGTTGGGTCTCTCCTTGGCCAGGCTGGAAGGGCATTGCGCTGCTTCATCTCCGCTACCTCACGTGGGCACCACGACGTGCTGCGTCAAAATGAGCGGACGAAGTTGTATCATCAGCGAGGCAGGTGCTGGCCGTGCTCTCCGGAGAGAGGTTACGTGTTTTGAGTCGGTGTGTAAGAGGGGTGTGCAGTCGTAGTGCACGAAAAGGAAGAATGGAGAGGACCAACGTCACTGCCTGCAGCTGGAGCGGTGCTGGCTGATGCTGCACTTCCCGGAGGTCTCTTAGGAAGTGTTGCCCCTCCGATGATGGCCAAAATCACTGACATGCCTTGTATGATAGACGAAGAAAATCCAAATATGCGTTCCCCTGGTACTGGGGGAGTAGATTCCTTGCATTTACCTTGGGGTGCACCCTTGGCGTCCTTCCTTTTCGGCACGGGTTCTCTTGAGTTTCATCAGGCAGTGCTGGGGCTGCTCTCTTCCTGAAGGCGGTGCTGAGCGGTGCTGAGCCGGGGGGTCTGAGCCCCCTGGGCTGCAGGATGTGATCCCAGGTAGCAACAGCAGCACAGAGCCTGACCTCGGCGAGTCCCAGGCGAAAGCTGGAATACTTGGGCGACAAAATAACGCTCCTGCAGATTTACGCTTTGAGCCACCGCGCTCAGACCGGTCCTCAGCCCGTGCCTTGGTTTTTGTCTCTGCACAATGGAGATAATAAAACTTGTCTGCGCCGCGGCTTGGAGCGGAGAGCTAGGGTCCAGTGCCAGATGAAAGGCAGCTACGCAACACGGGCTGTATTGCCGCTGCTGGTGGATTTGTCTGGAGTTGAGACGTCCAGAGCCGGGCCCAACGGAGGAGGCGAGCGCTGCCGGGGTGCTCGGGGGCGCCGGGGGAGCTGCCCGGGGGTCTCGAGGGAGGAGGGGGCTGGCACCGGGGTGCTGGCAGCAGGAGCGGTGGTGGCGAGCGAGCGGCTTCCCTGCCGCCCATTCCACACGCAGGAATGACTGTGGGGAACGATTTCAAAGCCACCACTATGGAGATTAAGGGGATGAGAATGTAAATCTCAAGTAAAAAGGTAATTGAATGTAATAGCAAACACTGCTCGGTCTATGTTAATTTTAGCTCTTCCCCTGGATACAAGGCGCTGTATTAGTGTTTTATTACCATTTTGTTTGCACTAATAAAATAGTAAAATTTATTTCAAGGAAGTTGAAGGATGGTTTTACAATGCAAATTTGAAGAAATTGGACTTTTCATTTACGCCACTGCTATTTTAAACCCTGAAGGGTGTAAATTAGCCTCCTGTGCCTGGGTGAAATCCACCGCTTCCACAAGCAGGGGGAGGATTTGATGTGGGGGAGAGGAGAACAAAACCAAATCATCTGAATATTTCAGAGAGACAGAGATGTCTGATAGGAGAAAGAAGGGCTGCCTGCCTGGGACCACCGGGAGGACGGGCTGGAGCCGAGTGGGAGAGCTGCTGGGCAAGCCGAGGTCTGCTGGTGAGCCCCTTCAGCTGTTGTGAGCGTCGGGAAGGGGCAGAGCGGGGCACTGTGCCCCATGCTGGCTCCACAGCTCCTGCTGATGAAAGAGGCGATGGTGACCAGGGCCCGCGGATGCTCTCAGAGTTCCTAGAAGCACGGAGGCTTTGAGTGGGTTTTGCTTTCCAGCTCCTGGAAGCCCGTGCTCACGCCGCCTGTACTGGTTTCCTTCTCCTGCTTCGCTGTCGTCGTCTCAGTGCCGTAGCCCAGCCCATGGGCGGCCGGGCTCTGATTCACCCCTGAGTCACGGCGCTGCCCGCGGAGGTGCCTCCGGTCCCCGAGGCTGCCGGTTCAGTGACCTCCTTCGGGCAGGACTCCCTTGGTGTGAAATGGAAAGGGATGGGCGCATTATCTGGTCCCTTTCACCTCCGTAAAATTGTTTGCCATAGCTGTTCCGATCACACTGTTTTGCCACTGCTTAGCCTTGATATAAATGATGCTGTAAAGGGCAAAGATACGGAATCGGGGCCGAGGAGCCGTGTGTGGTTCCAAAGGTCCTGCGCCGCTTGGCTACGTGCCTTTGGGAGCCGGGCGTCTCCAGGTGTGGAGGCATCCAGCGCTTGGCAGCTCGCTTGGACCCTTCCAAGTTCCTGCAATGGATCTGAAAATCTCACAAGGTAATTTTGAGAGCTTCGTTCTCCCTGTGCCAACGAGGGGGCAGAGCTGCAGCTGTAATGTCACTTTTTCAAGTGCCAAAGGCCCCGTTCTGGTCCTAGGGAAGGCTTCCAGTTACCGTCTTCGGACCTGCACACATAGCTCTGTTTTCAAGCAATGCTAGCACCAGGGGAACCATGTTTCTCCTGCATGGGTGAAAAGAAGATTTTTTTCTGGTTCTTGAGTGAAATTATGCCTTCAGTCATTGTCCTGGCACCTTTTGGCTCCACCTCGCAGGATGGGTTGCCTTTCTGGAGCAAGGCTATGCGTTGCGTGCCTGCCCATACGGTGGCTGAGGTCCCGATTTTGGTGTGAAGCCCTCCGAGAACCCTTTCCCTTCTGGTAACAGACTGATGGGTGCCTGAAACACTCCTTGTTCCCTGGCAGTCTCTGTCCCCAAGCGTCAGTGACTCTGCTGCCAGCCCGGTCGCGCTGCTGCAGGCTGCTCCTGCCGTGGTTTGTAATCGCCGAGGCACTCGCTTGGTGCCTGGGCTGCTGGTCTAGCTGCTGCCCCGCATTCCTGGCCAGGTGGTACGGAGGGAGCTGGAGAGGAAAAACCAGCTCCGTCTATCTGATCGTGCAGCCAGGCAGATCTCCCAGCTTTCCTTCGGATCATGAATATCATCTGTTCATTTTAGCCTCAAGAAGCCTTGTCAGGACAGAAAGCACTGCACGCAAAGGCGGGACAGAGCTTCGCCGTGCTGGTGTTCGTGGTTCGGAGAGCAGCAAATCCACTGGGAAATTGAGGCCAGGCTCCAGGGCTCGTGTTCTTGCCACTGTGCAACCTCTCCTAGCGCTTTGACGAAGCGTCAGACGTTTGTAAACCCTCTTGAAGGCTCAACTTCTAGCACGAAGCTGCTAGCCCATGGGTGGCATCAGGCAGCCCTCAAACTCCCTGCCCTTCTTCTTTGGTGGATGAAGCAGAGGCTGAGCCAAGACCGAGGGCGTTACCAAAGAAAGCAAAGACTTATTTTTGGCATTGAAATGGTTTCCTATTCCAGGCAAGTCTGGGGAGCAGCGTGGTTGTGTACCCAAGGATTTAAGCAGTACATTACGCAGAGGGGTTACACTCCGGGTGGATTTCAATCAAAAACTATAATTACATCAAATAGCAAACGGAAATGGAAAAAGAGGATTACTAACTCGACCCTGAACGCTGTTGGCTGCTGAACCTGCTCCATTATTCACACCCCCTCTATTGCCCGAGGTGGGGTGTGTGTAGGCAGTAAGGCCCCCCCTCCTTTTCCCATTTCCTTCATCTGTTTGATGAAGTCAGAGTCCCTGTGTTGGTATCAGTGCTTGGAGGAAGGCTGGAATTTGCATGACTTGGATTTGGGACTTTGCAGGGCAGGTTTGGTCTCCCCGTGCAGCTCTTCCTGGCTCGGGGCAGGAAGAACGGCTTGGCGAAGGCAGTCGTGGGAACCCCCAGGCCCCCGAGCTCTCTCGCTCGCTCTGTTTCGGTGGCAGGCTGCTGCTCTGGGCTCATCGCTGACCGTCCTCAAGGAAACCGGAAAGCTCAGGAGTGGAAATGTGGAAGTAGAGAGCTAGGTTAACTGTAAAGCTCTTGTGGAGTTGTTAGAGCTGTCCTGTGGCTGTGTTCAGCCTCTGAACGAGACTGCTTTGCTTGGCGAGACACCTAGCCAGTCATTTAGCGCTCACTGCACACCCACATCCAGAGTTTGGGGCTCCCGGGTTCGCTCTCTGGTCCAAGGTGGCTTCCAGCAGTGTTTTGAGATACTGCCAATAGAGGCAGATAGTGCTGTACCTGTCACCTGCCTCCCGGTCTTCGCCTGCCTCGTTTCCCTCGTCCTGCTCCCCCAGCCCCTCCTTGTAGCTCCCTTCCTTCCTTCCTGCCCTCGGCCGCTGTGCCCCCGCACGCCCGTCTCACACCTGGGGTCGGGAGGATGCGGCCGGGCACGCTGAGATGGGAGTGCTCGCCACCCAGGGAGGAGGAGGTGTTCAGTCCCCTACTGCCTCCCCGAGCCTGCTTTCTCAGATGGCTTTCCAGATGCCTAATCGCAGATTTCACAGCCCGGCCCAGCTCCCGCGCGATGGGATCTCTTCTTCCCTGCTCACACTACGGGGCTTTGCTGCTCCGGCAACCTCCTGCACCCTCACCGAGCCTGTAGCCTCCTTTGTACCTATGGCAGGCTCAGCTTGGGGGAAGCAGTGTGGTCCGTGGAAGAGACAAGAGGGCCAGGCGGGTCTGGGAAGAAGCCCAGGGGGGGACGGCAGTATTTCCGTGCTCTGCATAGTGCCAAACGCGCACGGTGAGGCTTTGCCACGTTCCAGTTCCTGCATCGAAACCATGTTGAAAGCCAGCTCGGGAGCCTTTTGCTGTGCTCGGCCTCGTGCCGGCGTTGTCTTGTGCTGAGGGACGTGGTGGGGACGTGGTCAGAGCCTGCGTGTCCTCGTCACCCAGTCACTGGTGACTGGCACGTTGCATCTGCCCTGGGCTGCTTCTCATTTGTCTTAAAACCGGGGGTAGCCTCTAGATTTCCTGCAGCTCTTCCTTTGGACAGTTTTGGGAATGAAGGACCTGACTGCCTTCCCAGGTAAACTGGTGTTAATTCTAGTGCCTCACGTGTTCCTTGCCTATCGGAGAGGCCCATGTATTTTGCCCCACACCTTGAAGTAGTTCAGCGGCACCACCAGTTCTCTGCAGGAGATTTTAGACTTTGTTTCTTTAATGTTATAATTTACGAGTGTCCCTCAGCTGGTGCCTGTAAGGATGAGCTGTCTCTTTGCACAGGAGTGGGAAATTCGCTCGGCAGTGGGAACTGTCCCCGTGCCCCAGAGTGTGCTCCCGGCTGTGCCCCGCGGCCGCGCCGCCTTCCCCACCTGCGCTGTGTGGCCCCGGCACGGACCTTGCCTCCTGCTGGAGCTGCTGGGAGGAGAGGTGCTTTGTGAGCGTGAGATAAGGCTCCTTTCACAGGGACAGATGTTTGATTTCATAACACAATACAGCGAGCTGTAAAAAGAAAAAAAAACCAACTATCCAAATGTAGGTTTCATTGAAAATCATTTTATTTTGTATATTAAGGAAACACAGCCTTGGTTAGAAACTGAAATCCCCGTTAGCAGGTGGGGGAAGGAATAATGTTACTGATTCGAATGAACTCTCCTTTTTACACAAACAGGGAAAAAATTCTCAAAGACAAAAATGTGACCAGGAAAGTTTTCCATTGGGCATTTTGCTTACTTTCATTTTTAAATGATTTCGTTCTCTCTCTGCAGTATCTAGAGTCAGATGTAATGGCTTAGGGGCTAGTCACACCAAAAAGTCACGCCGGTTATGTTACTGTCCAAAAGAGGTACAATGGGGAAAAACTTGGTGAGAAATAAATTACATCAAATATTTAAAGCTCATCTTAGTTTCATTTGGTTCTGTTGCACACTTTAGAAAACACAGAAATGCAAACGTTAAGAAAAAGTGTGTGACAGATGCAGGAAGGCCAGAGCTGTCCTGCTTCGTACCAGGTTGAATTTACCTCTCCTCTCTGCTGCTCCGAGTCCTTTCCTGCAGACGTGGATGAGCCGGAGCCAGGGGATCTGCTCGTGTGCCTGTGTCTCTTCTAGTCCTGGGCCTCAGTGGTTTCCATGTCCAACTGTGACCCGTCTTCTGTTTCCTTTTTTCCTTTCCTAACATTATTTTGGAAATGACAACCCCTTCCTTTCTCATGTCCTTCTGTAAACTACAGTTACCTTTCATCGAATGATACCATCTCACCGTACATGAAATCAAAGGTTTGATTTTAAAGGGATATCATTTGCAGGCGTGGAAAAATATAAGCAGAAGGTGAAGTTAAAAAAGAGGAGCAGAGCATGGAGGTCGAGGCACCCATTTTGGAGAGGTGTCTGACCCTTGCAGCTCCAGCTGAAGCCTTCCAAAGCTGCTGGTGGTTAGAAATTTGGAAGAACTGGGTCTGTACTTTTTTTGCCAAGGAGAAATATGCACGTGCATGAACGTTTCTAGTTGCCATAAGGCTCTTCCTGCGTGCCCCAGCTCAGACGTTACGGCACCCAAGGTCCCGCTGCTCTCCAGGGGCCAGCTGGGAGAGAGGCACCGCGTCGCGGGGAGGAGGGAGCCGCGAGCCTGCGGCCCCCTGAGAGCAGGAGTGCTGGCAGGAGGCATCTCACCTCGGGGAAGTGATCTTCATGGGTTACTAGTTTTATCAGCACTCCATCCTTTTTCTACTGAGAGAAGGAAGAGGGGAGAGAAATTCCATCCGGCTCTGCTGATTCAGTGGAGTAAAGAGGTGGAATTCATTAGGAAAAAATTGTTTACGGCACAGCTTTAGTCAGAGGTGCTTCCATTTTAACATTCTGCATTTTTATGATGGATTGTTTAAAAGACAAAGCAAGCACTAGGGGCTTCTTGGTGTTTTTGTTTTTATTTTTTCATTAAAGTTTAATTGCATGACTTGTTATGTGATGTAACTTCTGGAAATGCCTGTTGTAGTTGCTTGCAAAATGATTTTTGATTTGTTATGTTTGAATCTTAGGTGCAGGAGCGTTAAACCTCAAAGAGGTATTCAGACATGCATATAGAGAGGAAACATAGATATATATATATAGGATAGGTCCTGGTTAATGAAAGAAAAGAACTGAAACTGCTGTGAGAGAAGAATCTCCTTTATTCAAAAGCTCTTCTGCTACATCACTAGGACAGAGACTAAGGGCCCTAAAATTAGTATAACTATAATTTATATCCACCTTAAGGACACTCTGCCTCCTGATCAGTAATGGAGCCTTAAATATAAATGGATCCTCATCTTGCAAACACTCAAATATTTTCTTTACTCACACGAGGAGTCAAAGGACGGGTTTGTATAAGGAAAGTGGGGCATTTGCATAAGTACTCACAGCATCAAACAACTGTGAATTTGTACTGCTTAAACAACAACAATCACATTAAAATCATACCACTTTAATAGTTTAGAAAAAAATATAATGAAAACATTGAAGCTGTAATAGATGTTGCTGTTTGTATTGGTATCGATTTCATAATTTGAGTTGTCTTAATCTTGGGTGGGTGAAGATTAAGAATCTCCGTGTAGAGGTGTGTGTGCGCAATAAGCGGGTAACGTCTTGAGCAGCCTTACTTTGCCTGGAGATGATGATTTGAGGGCTGAACGTTTCCTCCGTAAACCCTACGTTTTGGAAAACAAAACGGGATCTTTATAAATAAAAATCTTGAAAGGAAAACATCCATTAAACAGTGAGCTGGCGGAGAAAGTGCTTACTTTAAACAAGTTTTCCAAACTTCATTTGCAGTGTAAACACGACAGCAGAGACCTCCGAGTGCACAAGTGACACTGACTTTTCCCCACTGTCCAGCGCATAAATGCCCAAATTAAATCCGGAGCATATATGCTGAGAAAAGGGAGAAGGTGGCAGACGTCTTTGTATTATATAATCTGAAGCCCTTTACATGCAAAACATTTATACCAGTTTAATTTGAGATGTGGTGGTTAAACTGATAGCCTACATGAAAGTAATTATTTTGGCTCAGTATAAATTGATTAGTAACAAATTTCTACAAAATACAAATAAATAGTTAAGAGGTTGCTGGGCTTTAAACCAGTGCAAGTTTTTATGAGTTAACTTCTCATCCTCATCTTTAAAAATCCATGTCTCTGAAATAGTTGAGTAAGAAAAGTAAAATATAAGGAAATTCACTCTGTAGAGCATTTGTGAATTAAGGTCAACATGTTCGTAAAAAGATGATAAAAAAATTAGCGGTGGTCACCTTCAGCTGTGGTTCATTTGAAAGACAGCTGAGCCTCATCAAAATAAAAAGCAATTCCCTCAGAGCAGGGGAAAGGAGTTGCAGTTAACGCTTTACCAGCAAACAGTGGGGCTGCTTTTACCTGGAAGAAGTGCCGTGTTTAGGGATTTCTCACTTCCCTTTTGGTTTATGCTCAACAATGAGGACTGGTTTTCGCAGGAGTGATGTGATGCACATGTCCTAGGGTGTGTATCTGCACCCAAAAGGTGTCTTTGCCTCTCAGTGCAGGTAAGTACAGGTTTCTGGAAGGGCACGTGCTTCTTTCCTCTTACCATTCCTCTGAAATTTGTGCCTCTACTTTTATTTTTTTCTGGGATTTTTATTTTTGGCTTTGTTACTCTACGTAATTTGCATGTTTGTGTGGTCTGTAAGTAGCTCGTTCTGGACTGGAGTTCCCAGTGCAGCCCATGTGCCAGAGCAGGTAGGTCTAGAAGGGGGCAGTTTTGTCCCGGGGTGTCTGAGCCTGGGGGCGCTTGTTGGCAGAGGTGGGAGCCGAGACCGTCTTCCCTTTCAGGATGACACAGAACATTTTGGCCCTTGCTGCCTGTGGCTCTAGCAAGTCTTTCTCTGAACTAGATAGGAACCGAAGCCTGGTCCTGGACTGATGCCTGCTGAGCAGCTTCCCTTTTGTAGGCTGTCATCTGCACAAAATAAATATATAAAATGGAGTGGAGGGGGACGCAACAAAACAAGCTAGGGAAACGGTCTTCAAGTGTAAATAGTAATCTCCCCTTAGACTGAGAATTTTATTTAGCAAAGAAGGGGGTAACCTAGTGGTTAGAGCCCAGGCAGAAATCTTATCTCCTAGCTCTGGCTGAATGGCTCCTCGAGTTTGGTCAGGTTACTTTAACTCCTTCTTTTCCCCACTTCATTGGGAGGTGAAGGGTTCCCCCGTGGCGTGGCGTGCCGTAAAGCTGGAATTCTGACTGCTGGGGCAGCGGCTATGTCTGCAGGCACGGTGATTTCACATCAGAAATCTCCGAGTTCCCATGCACTTACTCTTCTTCTTTTTTTTTTTTTTCCAGTGAAATAATTCTGGCTTTTAAAACTAGCAAAAGCAATTAGTTCACTCCCGGGACCAATAGGTGGAAACATGTCATTTTAAAAAATGGATTTGGTTGTGGGGATCTCTGAGGCTTTATGTCGGGCTGGAATATTCCTGCTGCAAGCGATGTCTGCAGGCACGGGGTGTGCTCTGAGGAAGCCGGGGTCGTTCAGCATCGTGCTGGTGGTCGCGCAGCGTGTCGCTCCTGCATGGGCGTCCGCGGGAGCTGGACCCGTACCGCGTAATTGTACCGAGGAACTAGAATACTGCGTGTGCACTTCTAAAATTGGCTGGGTTAATAAAACGTGCTGATTGCTCCCCGAGGATATCGAGGCACTGGATGATATTAGTAAGGGTCACCAGTTCAAATCTGGGGCAAGTTGGAGACTGCGCCAGGCACGGTGCGTCCCCGCGTGCTTTCCTCACGGGCAGGTGACCGGATCGGCGCGGGGACTGCTGCGTTGGCGGCTGGGGACTGCAGGAGGGTGGCTGAGGGTGGCTGCACTGTGCTGCCACCGAGCTTCAGGGACCGCGGTGCTGTCCCCAGTCCTGCCGTGGGGTTGGAGTCCCCTCCCCTGTCCGATGTTAAAGCACGGGGCTGCTCGCCCGTGTCCTGCGGGTTCACAGTCCGTCACGCGTCTTGCAAATTCGGTCACATTATTTACGTATTGGAAGCAACAGTTAATTTGAATATCGTGTCGTATGTTTTTAAACAAAGATAGTTTATTCCTGAGCTTCCAAGAGAAAGGGAAGGTGGAAATGCTTGGCTCTTGCTGGCCGCTGGTTGTGGGTATTCAAGCTGCCAGTCTGTATCTTTCACAGGAGTGGGAACGTTTTCTGGCTTCCCTGGGGAGGCAGTGTCACCAGTAAACCTGCCTGCCGTCACTAGATCGGTTTGGTAGAGGAAAGGCAATGGGCTGGAGCGGGGTGATCCTCCCAGCTCCCCGCCTGCCCCCCCTGGATGAGCGGAGCCTTCCTGGCCTTCAGCCTGTGCCTGGCGGCTGAGCGCTGCCGGGGGGCTCGTGCAGCTGCTGGTGCTCTGTGCGCAGAGAGCCGGCGGCTTCTGGCTGCGCTCCCTGCAGCATCCTGCCCTCCGAGACACACGGGAGGCCGCACGACGTGACTCGCTGAGCGGGAGGGCAGCTCCTGGTCAGGCACTTGTAATTTTGCTGCCTTAGCTGCTGTTATAAATTCCTCGCTCTGGCCTTTCGCTTCTGATATTTTTCCTTCGGCCAAGTCCAAGACGGTTTTGTTACCTCCGGCTCCCTGCGGACGCGGCAGCTTCAGGCAGTGAAATATGCTCCAGCCTTTGGAGGGAGGACGGGGCCGCTGCTGGGAATCCGCGGTGCAGAGGTGTTACGGGAACAGGACGGGGCTTTTGCCTTCGTTTCAGCACTGCTTGCGTCCGCGTCCAAGTACAGGAAAAACAAACCTGCTGGGTGTGTGTCGGGGGAATAGATGGAGGTGCTGTGGGATTTATAACGTGGAATGAAAACCCCATAGCAGCGCGGGGAGGCTGGCACCGGGGCGTGAACTGGGTAGCCCACAAGTACCCCTTTGGTCTTTGCGCAGTGGCAGGAGCCCTACAGAGCAGGTGCCTCTTCTACCCCATAAGCGACCGCCCTCCTGATGATGGTGATGGGTCCAGCAGGAGAAGAGGAGCGCAGAGCCCACCTTGCCTGAGAGGCAGTGCTGAGGATTAGGGAATTCCTGTGAAGGGCAGAAAAAACTCCTCAGGTTCTGCAATGTGATCATCCCGTTCCTCCCAGGGTACGGCAGAGGGCCGCAGGATTTCAGAGCTGGGATGCTGGCGAGGTGCCCCGAGGCGGCTGGGTCGGGGCCCTTCGCACACTCCCTCCCCTACGCACGTGCACCTTTCCTCCGCAGATCTGGCTGCTTGCAGTCGGAGGGGAGGGCACGAGCTTCTCCCAGGGGTGCCCCCGTCAGCCACCACAGTCAGGCAACGTGGGGAACCCGGCCAGCGAGCAGGCGGGCGCGTGCAGGAGCGATGCTGGGAGCCAAGGCTAGTCCTGCTGATGTGGCCCTTTCTCCTGCAGCGGATCATAAAATATGGCTCAAATTTTCATTACGGCCTCTATTGATTATCTTTTGGGACAGATGAATTATAGGGAACATTAAATTAAAAAAAAAAAAAAAGGAAATATTTGAATGAGTTTGGGAGGTCGATGCCAGAACGGCTGACGCACCAAGCCTTACCGGCACTCGCCCCCGGCGCGGCCCTGCCGGGGTCCCCCCACGGCTCCGTGGGCTCTGCTGGGGCCGTGCTTGGGGACAGCCCGGCCCTGGTGGCTGGGGACAGCCCGGGCTCGGTGGCCAGAGCCTGCCTGTGCTGTGCCTTGGCTGAGAGGCAGCCGGGGAGCTGCCAGGGCAAGCCTCGGGTGGCACTGGTGGGGTCTGGCTGGCAGCACCTGGGAAACCGAGGGGCTGCGAATGGGGGAAGGCCAGCTCGCTGCATCTGGAGACAAACTCAGGTGTAAATGCATGCAGTGATGGGCTCCCGAAACTTGCCCTCTTTCCCTGAACCAAGAGAGACGTCGGTGCCCACGTAACAGACCCCTGCCCGTGCCAGCCCCCCTGGTGCGCTGCTGTGTGTGCCCCTGTGTGCTCTGGCGCTGCTGGCACCTGCTGAGCCGCCGCGGTGCCGGGGGGAGTTGGGCGCGAGCGGGGCTGCGTGGTGAAGCCATTTTGTGTCAGATGCATATCGGGTGCCTCCGTCCGCAGATGGCTCTCTGGGATGGCTTTAGAGCGCCGGGATCGAATCATCCCCGTCATGCATCTGAGTGAAGTCAGAGCAGAGCAAGGGAGGTCTGGCTTCTCGCTGGATCTGCTCAGCGCTGATTTTTTGAGCCCGATTCTGGAAGTTTGTTCCTGTGGGCTCTCTCAGAGCCAGGTCAGCTTCTCCAGGTCGCGCCGTGTGCTGCGTGATGCTCTGTGCTGCCCTGCAGGAGCTGGCCTGGAAGGGCTGCGCCCTCTGCTTCTCGGCATCCCACCAGGGAGGCTGCAGTCCCAGAACCCGAGGTGCCTTTAAATCCTCAGCACGCTTTCTGCAGCAGAAAGCGGGCAGTAAATGGATGTTGCCCCTTCCTGCGGTAGCAGGAGCGTCCTGGAGCAGACGCTCAAATGAGCTGGGTGGCGTTGAACACCCTCCTGTGCTCCGTGTTCCTGGGATGGCTTCTGCCAGCCCGGCAGCCAGTGCTTCCCAAAAATTCAGGTTCCTTTTTGAAAACCGAGAAGAACGCAGCTGGGGTCCCTCTTGGCCACCCACGTGCACCAGGCAAAATCCCCCTGGCCACACACCTGCGGCCAGACCCAGGGTCCCGCGGCTCGGGGAGGCACACGCCAGCCCCACGCCCCGCTGCTGGTGCTGGGCGCCTTTCATTTGCACACAGGTGGCTCCATGTGGCCGTCCGGCTGGGTTTTTGGAGCGTGCCAGTCTGTGTGTGTGTGTGCTGCGGGGGCAGGACTGCCTCGCCCGTGCCACCAGCGTGGAGGAGTGCGAGCGGAGCACCCCGTGCATTCGCTGGGTGCTTTGTGGTGGTTGGAGCAAGGACGGCGATGGGGGAGCGCGAGCCTTCAGCCTTGCTTCTGGGGGCTCGGGGCAGGCGGCAGGGGCCGACGTTGTGAGCGCTCAGCGCACGCTTGCAGGGAGGCGTTTCGCTTCCTCGCAGGTCCCTGCGGATTTCACAAGCCATCCGCAGAGCGTTGGCTTCACCTGGGCAAATGCAAAGAGGTGGTGGTTTCCATGGCTGCCCGGCCTGGCTCTGGCGGCACACCCTTTTTGTGTAAGCTGGCTCCCTGGAGTCGATTGTGTTTTGGCAAACAGCTTCATAAACTCCTCCAACAATTAAACTGAAAAGGAGAAGAAAAATAAAACAAAGCACAACAACAACAACAAAAAAAGCAGCAAAACCCGTGCATTACGGAGTGAGACGGGCAAACGGGTCAGAGCAACTCCCCCCAGCAGCTCAGTCCTCGTGCCCGGAGCTGCCCCGAGCCCCCGGTGCCGGCGGGAGGCAGCCCCGGCCGCTCGCTGGACTTGGTTTTGGGAGGTGCCTGCGCTGCTCCAACCCACCGAGCTGCAGCGAGCTCACAAACACGAAGGAAAAGGTCATGTTATTAGCTTCTCTTTTTTTCAAAGCTGCAAACATCTCCCTCTCTGGGAGGGGAGGCTGCACAGATGCCAGCTCAGATTAATTTAAATATTTACCAATCCCATTTTTTTAATTGTGTATGTTTGCGCTCTGTTTGTGTCCCATAAAATACCTGGTGTTTTGGGCGTACCCCGTTTGCAGGGTGCATGAGATCACACTGAAAAAATGCAGTGAAAAACATTTTCATGCCACGACACATCAAATAGGATTTTGAATTAAGATGAAGATTTTTTTTTTTCCCCCTTTATCTCTGAAGTTTGGGTGAAAGGGTTTTTCTTTTCTTAATTTATATCGAACTAAAGAGAAATCGCCCCGCAAATTCCTGTAAGAGTTGCTTCTGCCTCGTCGCGTCGGGCAGCGAAGGTGATGTCCGTGGTGGTGGGCAGGGGAACAGAGCAACGTGTGACCGTGGCGTGGGCACGGGGGCTTGTGGCTGCGTGCGCCCCGGAGCTGAGCTCGCTGCAGGAGCTGCTTGGGGCAGAGGCTCCTCGCGGCTTGTCGGCCTGGGATTTTGTGCGCTTTTGGCCGTGGAGCCTCGCAGTGCTGTGGGAGGGAAGTCTTATTTGCGGGTTCAAGCAATGAAAGCGCTGCCGATGTTCACTCCACCTCCTGGTAATTGCTTTCCGTGCCCATTGGGTCAGTCCGATCCCAGCTGCGGCGGGGGAGGCACGGAGCTGCTCCTCGGGACAACGGAGCGTCCCCAAAGGGAGGGTGGCATCGCTGGGACCTCGACCGTGCCACCCCTCTGTGCTCTGTGACCTGCTGGCCCAAAGCTTGAGTCCTGGGCAGGGACTTTCCATTTCGCTGTGCCTAAAGCTGGAGTTGGGCTCGGTGCGAGTCCCGTCCGGGATACGCTGTGGTTCTGCGGAGGGCCACAGCTTGAACCTCCTGCTCTGCGCTGGGGAAGGGAAAGGAAGAGGGGAGAGGTCCAGGTGGGTGTCGGGGGGCAGCAGTTGTCCTTGCCCGGGCCATTAGCCAGGCTCTGAAATCGGACCTGTTACTTTTGAGGAATGTAGGGCAGCGGAGGAGAGATGTCATGGATGCGCACGGGGCTCTTGCCTCAGTGTCCTAGGAAAATGCCAGAGCGTGGGATGGCGAGGAGCAGTAATTACCCCACAGCTTCAGCTCCACCACTGCACTCTTTGATCACTTATTACTTTTCTATTCCTTCTGCTTCTTGCTGTAATTGTTACAAAATCTCCTTGCTTTGGGAGGGGTCCAGGACTCCAGGGCCCAATTGCATCTGCCCTGATTCAGAAAGTGGGTCATGCCGCTTGGTCTGGGAAGAAGATACTCATCTTGCTTAGCATGATATTTATTAGGAGATAGGGAAGGGAATGCAACCACGCTGTTGCCTAGAAAATTGCTCTGGGGGGGATAGCGAAGGACTTGTGAGGGCAGAGCACGGAAAGTTCTTGCACACCCGGTGCCTGCTGAAGCCGTGCCACGTTCCCGGCTCGCCCGCTTCCCTGGCAGTGAGGCGTGCTGCGGGCGGGTGGGAAGCGGGGACGAGGAGGGGACCTGTAGCCATCCTCGCCAGCTCTGATGGAGCTCTTCACCTTCCTTGGAGCGAAGGCTGGTGGGAGCACGAGGAAGGCACGGCCAGGTTTGGTTTGTGCACGAGGATGTGCTGCTCCTGGAGCTGCAAGTGAAGCCCTGACCTGGCTGGGCTTGGACGAGCGAGCAGCTCTGTTCCTGGCCCCCAAAACACGCAGCGAGCCCAGGCTCTGGGTGTGTTGGGCGACACGGTCGGAGCAAGGAGAAGGCCTGCATCCGACGCCTAGAGCGATCTGCTCTGGTCTCTATCTCTCTCATTAAGGAAAAGAGAAGGGAGCCCGGTAGCAGCAGCGGAGGGTGACCCACCCGGCCTTGCTGCAGCAGGGTCTCCCGTAGGGACGCTGCCCCAGACCGCCCTGCTCGTGGGGGGTAGCAGAGCGCAGCCGATCCTGCCAGGCTGGCTGGGCCTGTGCTGCTGCTTGCTGTGAAATCACCCTCGGGATTATCCAAGGGAAGAACTGGCAGCTCCAGTAAGTTGGAGGGCCGGATCCCCGACTCGTTTAAATTGGCATGACTTCACTGAAGCCAACGCAACTGCGCCGATTTTACACCAGGTGAGGATCTGGCCCAGAACCTTCTGAAAGATGAAGAGGGCACAGCAGAGGTTTGATGGAGCCCAGTTACAGGCGTGGGGGCTTCTGAGTTCTCCTGGCAGGGGTGGCCACCGCGCCGTTCCCTTCTGCCCTCGGCGGCTTCACGGGGCTCCAAATTCTTGTGGTCATGGGGAAAGCCAACGTGCGGCACCCTGGGGAGGGAGGGGATGTGTGCTGCCCAGGCTGGGGCTGTCTTCAGCCTTACCCCGTTGCCACCACGAGTTTTAATTTCTCCTAGGATGGAAGGAGAGCCTCCACTTCAGCCAGGTGTCCGCGTAGCAGACGCCTGCTCCGTTGGGCAGCGTTGAGCGCGTGCGGCCAGAAATTGTGGGTTCCCGGCGTGGCACGCCAGTGTTGTTTTCCCAGCTCCTCACCTCGTTCTCGGGGCGTTATGGGGTGTGTAAGGAGGTACATCCCGCCGTGTTCGTAGAGGTTGTTTGCTGCAGCAACAGGCTCCGTGTGGGGATGTGCAGAATTCCCTCCAGCCCCCGGCGCGCACTCACATCCGGGGTGGATCTGGACGGTGCTTTGGCAACTCCCGGTGCAGCAGCAGAGGGCCGGAAGTGAAGAAGGGATAAAATATCCAGCTGAAACTGCTGTAGGATGTAATTACCTGAGCTGGAAGGGGGCCAGGACAGCAGGTATCGTGCATCATCTGCCGGTGGTATCAGAAGCGGCCGGCGTCGCGGGAGCGGTGGTCAGGACGGAGGAGTGACGTGGTTGGAGCGAGGGACGGCACCGCTCCCGCGGGGCTGCCTCCGCGGGCATGCAGCGTAACGGCTTTTGAAGTCACTTGGCGTTTGTTTCCATGGCCGTTCCGTGCACGTAGCATGGTACCCACGAAATGCTCTTGGGGAACGGCAGTCCATGGATGGACGGCCCTGTCCTGACGCTCGTTCGAATGCTCCTACTTTTCCATTTAAATTAAGAGAGGAAAAAAAAAAAAACTTAAGGAAAAAAAAACAAACAAAAAAAAAACAACAACAAAGGAAATTGACTTCCCAAAAATTGCACTAAGCTAACATTTGAGGCCTGGCACAAATCCATCTCAGCCAGGAAACTCCGAATTAACCAGTGCGTTCCCACGCGGCCAGGAGGGCGCGCACGGGCCGGAGCTTTGCACGGCAGGGGCTTGGGGCTGAGAGCCCCCAACCCGCTTGGGGCACGCAGCAGAAGCTGTTCTCGTGCTCCTCCAGCCACGCCGACCGTGTCCTCTCGGTGCACGGCAGCCGATGCCGGCACCTGACCAGGGCGCGTTGCACCAGGACTTTCCCCGTGGGCTCCGCGTTGGTGCGGCAGGGGCAGGGCGATTCAGCAGGCACCCGCGAGCTGCTGCTGAGGCTGCTGGAGAACTTCCACCCGGGCTGCAAGCGAGGACGAGGTTGACAATTCTTCATCTCCAACTTGCGCGTGACGCAGCGAGGCATAAATCACCGTGACTGACTGACGCCGTCGGGTTGGGTTAGAGGGGAAGGCAGGGAAGCGCCGGCCAGGCCGGGGGGCAGCGCTGGGGCTGGGCGAGCCGCGGCCCCGCGGGTCACGGGAAGAGGCCGGAGCAGAAATAACGCCCGGTGCGGCGGGTCAGAGGTGGCCAGAGCTGGCAGGGCTGCGGGAGGCTTGCAAAACACCTGCTGTGTGCTCCTCGCCTCGGGCCCGTGCTGTCGGTCCCGCGTGTCTGCGAGGGCTCGTTTCGCTCTCCGGTTTGGGAAGGGAAATTTGGGAAGGGAAAGGGCCGGGCCCTGGGCACGCTGCGGGCACGGTGGGGCTGCCGGCCCCTTCTGCCGTGGATCTTCACGGCTTTGGGGTGCTGCAGGCAGAGGGCTTCGTGTCGGAGCTGTGATAGCATCTGATTTCAGACGCTGGGGGAGGTAGGGATGTGTTAAGGCTGAAAATATTTACAGGTTTTGAAGTTGAAACGCAAACAGGAAAAGCCCTTTAAAAAGTGAGTGTAGTGGATATTCAAAACAGGGATTGCCATGGAAACGCCACAATATTTGCTTAAATTGACACAAAGGTTGCTGGTTGCAGGGTTCTGACTTCTTTGGCTCCATTTTCTTTGGCCCGACACCTATCACAAATTGATCTCAACAACCCTCTTTTGTTTTGCTTCTTTTATTTTTGTCTGATGGAAGCTTAAAAAAAAAAAACAACACACCACCACCACCAAAACCCTCCAGTGTAGAGATCCCACCTCCCAGAAGAGTCTGAAGCTTCCGAGCTTCTGTCAAATGTTGGAGCTGGGACGGGGTTTAATTTTGTAAGTAAGGTAAAAGTTCTTGTTCTCTTAATCTCTGTATTTATCCATTTCCTCCAACGCAGGAAATGGAAGGGAATTGTCTTAACTGTCTAGGGAGCGCGGGGAGAAGGGTGAAACCTGTTGCAGAGGTGGGAGCGTATGTCCGATGAGAGCGCGAAGGGGGAAGCGGGACTTGTGCGGGCCAGCTCGTGGACCGAAATTTGTGAGATTTAGCTCTGGTTCCCAAATCTGCCTCGCGTTTGCCAAGCGACCTTAGACAAGTCACTTAATTACCGTGTGCCTCGCTAAACTGGAAATAAGGACTCCTCCTTTGTCTGGTGCGGTTGTTTGTAATGTGTTCGGGGGGCACGTGGGGCTGATGGCAGAGCGCTCTCCTACCCGTGGCTGTGACACGAAGGCGATCCCCCCACGAAGGAGGGGGGCATGTTCCACCTCCGTGTTCCATGGGGAATTTACTCGTGTTCCCCGGCCGGCGCGGGGGGAAGCTGCTCAGTAAGTGGCTTAGCGCTGCTGCTGCTGCCACTGCTCGACCCGGATTTCTGTCCGGGGAAAGTCGGAGCCTGCGGCCCACCGGGCGGGCACCTCGCGGTCACCCGGGGGTTGTGCCGTGACCTCTGAGCTGCCAGCAAAAGGGCACGGGGCTGAGATGTGTCGGGCAGGGTGTGCGACGCCTTGCCCTGCCGGCCGGCTGTGTGTGACCCAGGGCTGAGGTCTGTGGGAGGCTGTGGCATTCGGCGTCATTGCTCGTGATTCACCTGAGCTCTTCTGCTGCTCAGCAGGGAATATTCATTTCCTTTTTGAACCTCTCCTCAGGGCAAAGAGACTTCACCAAGTGAAGGGAAGCCATCAGATTCACCCCGTCTTCACCTGAGACCACCTCCCAAACAAAGACCCTGACTCCTCTCCCGGCTTTGTACACTGGAATGGACCTTGAAGCCTGTGACTTCTCAATGCAAGGTACGGGCTCTGTTCTGGGATCAACTCTGAAGTAGGACTGGAGTGGGTTTTGCTCTCCAGAGCCTCCGCTCAAGTCGCTGGGGAATCTGGGGCCGATAAAGTTTAGAAGAAATACTGAAAGTCAGTGTTTGGGTCACAGATGCGTGACGGGGTCTTGGTTTGTCGTGGGCTGGCTTACGAGCAGCCCCTGGCCTTGCTGCCCATCTCCGCCCAGACAGAGGCACCCCCCGACACGGCAAAATGCTGGTTTGAATAACTGCCTCCCGTAGCCACCTTCTTCCAAATGAGCTGGTGTGCAGTGTTAACAATTAGCTAAACGGTGTGCCAGAACAGGCTGGCACGGGAGTCCCCTGGGTAAGTATTGTGTGGGATGGTTTCTGATTGACTCGTCTCGCGAAAGAAGAGGAGTTTGAGAATGTCTGTGGTCACGGTGGGAAACTCAAAAGGGTTGTGTGGGGGTGGGACTCTGTGTTTCTAAAAGCCATTTTACTTTCTTCACTGCTTGGCTCCCATCGCGGCTTCTCTACAAAGAAAGGTACGGCAAAACATGGCCTGGAAGAAAGCAGCTGTACGATAACAACGGGGGATAATGCTTCTTTCCAATGCTTTGAGGGTTTGGGAGGTACCCAGTGGCACTGCCACGCTGCTCCAGATGGAAGGGGCTGAGGATCCTGGCTGTGCCTGGGCTGTGTGTGATGTTAGGTCTGATCTAGATGATCTTTAAGGTCCCTTCCAACCCAGACCGTTCTATGATCCTGTGATCTGCAGGGGTAGAGGTTTTGTTAGGGGGTACCTGCATACTGTGTCGGCACCACTGAAGGATGATGGTGTCTCAAAGAAGATCAGCAACCCCAAGTGCCTGTGGGGATTGTTTATCACTGTGTTCCTCTGATATTGCTGCTGTGCCGTAAATGGTACCTGGGCGAAGCGGTGTGTCCAGGGCCGTGGTGAGTCACAAACACGGCTGAGACCTGGGCTGGAAGGATCGGGGTGGAGGAGCTGCGTTGGCTCAGCAGGAGGGAAGAGGGGAGAAGTGACGGAGCTAAGATGTAGGTCTGGGGCTTCTCTGGCAGCTCTCCCTGTCCGTCCCTGGCCGTGTGCGACATGGGGGAATTTACTCATGTTCCAAATGTCCTACCATAAAGAGCAACAGCCGTGATCCTCTAAGGCTCAGCAGGGCTTAGCGCTTGCCACGTGTTCAGAGCCTACAGAACCGAGTGCTTTCAGCAAACCTGCCAGTAAATAAAGCGTGCCTCAGGAAGGGATATGGGTGAGCTGTGCCTTTCCACACCTTCCTCGTGCTGAAACTCCTCCAGGGTCTGGCATGCTTTATTTGGACAGCTTGGTTTTGAACTATTAATGTAGGGAACTCTGGCTTTTATCCCTCTGTAAGCCACTCTAGTGCCTGTGTCCCCTTTTAGAGCAGTGGCATGTGCCCTCCCTGGCCTCCAGAGGCGAGAGAGCTTCCCAGATCAGAGCTCTGCCCAAGGGGATGGGGTGCTGGACCACAGGGAGCCTTGATGGTTTTATGAAATAAGATATAATTTTCCAGGTTGACTACAGCAGGTGAGTTTTTCATCATACATTGTTATGTGCCTCTCCAGGGAGGCCCCACATCCAGGGGGAAGAACTGCTGAGGAAGTTGCTGCATGGGCTCAGGGTCTGTTGACCTTCTCACTGCTTTCTGCTGGGAAAGCTCCTGGTATTGAAAGCCCTGTGTGTCCATCTGGCATGGGCCCGGGGTGAGCAGCCCCTCTGGGACAGGAGGTGAGGGAAGGGGACTGGTACATCAGCAATTCCTTCAGTGAACCTTAAGATTCGGGTTCTTGTGGATCAGTAATCCCTTGCGACATTTGCCTTCTCCTAGCAGCTCCTGGGTGCTTTGTCTGTGCGCATTTGGGTCCTTCAGGGGCTGCTTTCTGGGGGACAGAAGCTCATTAGAGACAACAGAAATATTTCCCTTAGCTCCAGCTGTTTTCCGAGGTTCCCCTGCTTCTACAGGCATCACTCCAGTGAAGGGAGATGCGTTTAGCCTTTCAGGCATGTGGCTTTGTGATCGTTCGTGCTCTGGACCAGAAATCCCAGTGTTCCAGTCTTCAGCCCCGGAGCAAGCTGTATGGCTTCTACTTTCAAAACAAGCTCAATGTACTTTGGGCTACAGAGGCTGCTTGCACGTTCTCCAGAGCCCATCCCTAGGCTGTGCTTGCTGTTTCACTTTCTGTTTATAAGCACGCACTGCTCAGTCCTACAGCTGTAGGGGTTGGAGGGTTTTTCTTGTTCAGTTGATGAAGGGTAGCCTTTTACGCAGGAAAAAATGTAGATAAGTACGTGGAAAAGTGATTAGAAATACCTGCTTTATCTCTCTTTGAATTTGCAAAACGTTTCCCCACGCTTCAACCCTACAGTAAACCTAAATTTGGGGGGTTAGCTTGGGCTGAGGGCATTGGTGTTGCTGGGCCGGGAGGTGGGAGCGCTGCCTCCCTCCGAGCTGCAGCGGGGCCCGGCCCGCACGGCTCCGATCGGAGCTGGGCTGGGGAGCACAAAACAGCCTTGCAAAATCCTTGTGGAAATTTACCCGCCTGTGTACGAAATCAACTCGCCTGCCTTTGCCAGGAGGAGTTTAGCTTGCCCATTAAAATATACATCTATTTATGTATTACTTGTTCTGTGAGAGAAAATTTTCCCAGGCAGTTACAAAACTCAGTCTAGACTGCAACGTGTGGCACCTGGTGGTAACACGCCACGTACAGAGATCTGAGCGCGGCGTCTGCCGTAGCGCCCTGGTTGGAGCTCACAGCGCCCACCTGGATCGTGGCGAGGACTTTCCATCTCCAGTGCGCTCACTGGAGAGAGGTCTGGCCCGGTTCCTGCCCGCGCCGCTGTGAACGGGGCTCTGCCCTGCCCGCTCCCAGCCCACGGAACCAGGCAGGTATTTTTGGGGTGCCTGTGCTCAGCTGGAGCTCGTGGCCCACCGGGGCTGCAGGCGGCGGTGCCCGGGCAGAGCGCGTCCGGCGTGGCGGAGGGGAGGGAAGATGCTAAAAGCCTGCCTGGGATAAGAGCGGGGTTGTCACATCCATCTGCTCAGGCCCTGACGAGCAGCTGATCCATATTGTTAACATATTGCCTGCCATATGGGCTAGCTCAGCTCTCCAGGAACGCTTGGGAGACCTGACCTCTAGTGTGACAAGACGTGAGCGTGAAGGACGGGTTGACAACAGCCCTTGGGTCTCGGAGTGTGAAACCGTGTCCCAGCCGCTTCCGCCGCCCTTCCCTGCGCACGCCGTGTCTCTCCCTCTTTTCTCTCTCCGAGGGTTTTCTCCTCCCTCCCCTGTTTTCCGCATCCCTGGTCTGCACTAGATCAATGACCTTCACTCGTAACCAGACTGGACAGTTCTGACTCCCTCCCCCGGGCCTTCGATCAGATGTTTGGTTGGCGGCTGTGGAAAGCTGAATGGGGGAAGTCAAAGGCGGGGAAGGAGGATGGTGTGCTCGGCAGGCCGTGTCCCGACCGTGTCTGCTCTGGGAGTGGGACAGGGGCCTGATCCTGTAGGGTCCTTAGCACCGCCTGCTCACGGGGAGGCTGGTGCAGCCTCTAAATGGAGGGCTGGGTCCGGCAGAGGCATCTGCATAGACTGGAAAGGCTCAGGGCAGCGCCTGATTTTGTACCACCGCCATCCACAGGAGGGGCGGCGGTGCAGAAACTCCTGAGGTTTTCCTGCAGTGAGGGATTCGGCCGGGCAGGATTCGGCCCCGCTGCTGGAGGAGCTCTGAGCACAGGGGCTGTGGTGCAGCGAGCACGGAGCTCACGTGTGTGGGTACGTGCAGCGGCTTAGCCCTAAAGAAGCCCGGTGCTTAAGTGAGGGCTGACAGCTGCCTGTCACACAGCACAGCAGTCTGCTCCAAAACTCGGGTGGAAAAAGGATGTTCGGTACCGGGGAGATGGGGCCAGGCCTTGGTGCGCTCAGACCTTGCTTTCACCGCCACCGTCAGTCGTTCTTCTGGCTTCGTGGTGTGGGCTCCTGGAGCTGCTGCTGATGGAGGTGGCCGTTTCTTTCTCAAGGCTTCTGCCTTCACACTTGAGCTTTATGGAGATTACATCCTGGCACTATTAAAGCAAGCACAAGTTTTGACGTAAACAGTCAGGATTTCAGCCCTGGTTCCTCAGAAGAGGATCGGGATGTTTCTCAATCTTTCTTACCCATCGGCTCAGTCATACCTGCGGGCACGAGGTGTCTTCTAGTCTGCCAAGAAAGGGCTGCCTTCTTTTTAAACTCCTGTCCTGTGGAAGTGAGTGTCTTCAAAAAGGTGGTGATCTCGCTCTGCTGTTCTTTGTAAAGGTTTTAGGCTGTTCTAGGTGCTTTTGCCGCTTTCCTTCCCCATCCATCTGCAGTTGCAATGAGCACTGACAGTGTTTGTTTGTAGAGAGGAGCCCACTGAGGTATTGCAAAATAAAAACACGGCGATGAGTCTTGGTTTATTTACTCAAGCTTCAGTGATGTAACAAACCTGATTTTATGCTAATAATGACTCAGAAGCAGAGCTGGGAGGAGAAGCCAGATCTCCTCATTCCTTACACCATCTGACAGCATTTCTTCCTACCCTCACCAAATCCCCCAGCAGGTCTCGCGGGTGGGATGCAGGCAGCAGTTCTGCGGCACCCTGGTGAAACAGCTAGCTCAAAGAAAAGATGATGGGTGCTCCGCCGGGTTGTAGGGCTCCACTGAACATTTAGGAACGTGTCTGGCTGTGCAGGCACTGTGTGTGGGGCCGCCTGTCCCCCAGCTGTCCAGCGAGAGCCAACGGGACACTGACCCGCCGGGGTTCCTCAAGGAGAACCGGTTGGAAAGCACTTGGAGCAATCAGTGCTAAGCATGCGAGTGAGTGAGTGTTCAAGGGAAATGCATGTTCAAAATGTGGTTCCTGGAAATCTGTTGATAAAATGAAAAAAAATGTGAGAAATGAACAAATATTGTACAGTGAACGTGATCGGTTCTCTGACGTCTTCCACTGGGGCTCGTTCCAGCGCCGGCGCTCAGCCCACGGGGCGGTGCTGCAGGTGAGGCTTATCTCATGCTGGAGTTGAATATGGAAAGGCTGTTCTAGCATATTGCCTCTGACAAATTATGTATTAATGCTGGGGCTTTTTTTTGTTGTTGCTGCAGTTATATATTAACCATTAAGAGCCACAGGTAAGCCATCTGCTGATGTAAAGCAGCAGAGCTGCAATTTCAGCCAGCAGAGGTATCCTGGTTTTTGCCAGGGCAGTTTGCGATCTGCCTCAGTGTCTGTCTTGGGATTCTTGCTGAGTTTGGCTTAGCTGTACGTTAACAGGATGTACAAGAGAAAAGAGGAGAGGACAAACTAAGGTGAGTTTGAAAGTAAAATGAGCAAACAATATTGCTAGCCTTGTCCTTTCAGAAGTCAAAAGCTGCTCCCCTCCTCCCCCCAGTTATAAGGCTCCGTAATGCCGAGGTTTCTGTGTTTAGGATGCGCAGAGATCCCACTTCAGGTTGCTGTGCCCTGTTGGTGGGAGGGCAGAGGGAGGCACTGTACACATCCCGTCGTACAAAACAAAAACCGTACGTAACTGGTGAGATCTCAGGCTTTAAGGAAAACACCGAGCACTGCGAAGGTGACAAGAGGTGGCACTTGGAAGCAATTCCTACCTGGTTATCGTGTCCCTGCAGTGTGCTGAGCTGAGAACATCCTACTCAGGAACCCGGCTGCCGTCCTCCCTCGCCAGGGCTAGTTACAACAGGGGCTGAGCCTGGTTGCCCTGCAGGCCGGGGATATTGGGGTGCACTTGTTTCACGTGGGGCTGGTGGGCAGAGGAGCAGTGCAGGTCGTACGGAGCTGGTCAGGTACAACATGGGGCATGGGGGCTGTGCCTTGGGGGAGCTGGAGATCCTCAATGCCCGAAGCAGCCAGGGCCTGAGCAGGGCATGGGGGCTGCTCCAGGCACACATGGGGAGCGCTCAGTGCCTGGGCTTTGGCCCATGCTGTGCATCCATGCCGTGGCCCTGGCAGAGCTGCCTCCTGCCCCCGTCCCAGCTGCAGAGAGAGCAGGGAGCACCCCAGGACCCCACCACATCAGGCACCCAGGCTTGCTCTTCGAGCCCGGCTGTGCTACCTGTCCTCCCCTTACCCCATCCTCTTCTCCCTCGTTCCCCAGTGCCTCTTTTTATGGGTTTACAGAAAGGAGAGGAGATTTTTCTTTCCCTCGTTTGCTTCACTCCATCGCTCCCATCTGTTCACCCAGGCCCTCAGCCCCTCGTTTTGTCGGAGTCCTGTGGCTTTGGGCTCTCTGGGATGCTCTCCTGGGCAAGGCTGGTGTGGGAAGGAGGTCTGGCTCACAGGCCAGCGCGTGCGGTGGGGGCAATGCGCCTCTTCAAATTAATCAGTTTTCTCCTCCAGAAATGCTAATGGGGGAAAAGCAATTAAAGCAGCCTGTTTTTTATTAAGTAATCTGTGTTAAGAGCTTGTAATGAAGTTTAGTGCCGTTGTGACTCGATATTTCAGCTTCACCGGTTTGAGTCAAAACAATCCAAAGTGGGAAGGGAGCGAGGAGGTGAGCTGCCCCCAGCACCGCTCGCACCCGCTGCTGCAGCTCAGCCTCGCAGGCATAAAGCACGGGGACCCCTTCCTCCTCCTCCTGTCCTGCCTGGGAGGGCTGCAGTGTGGGGGAAAGGGGGCTTGAAAACATGCATCCGTGAACTGGATGGCTTCGTCTGGTTTAAAACACGTTCTTAAATCGGGGGTGGCTTTGGCCCCTCAGAATATCCTGGCCTCTTTTCTCAGGGTAATTACAAACACCCAGCTTTCCGTAGGGAGCGATGAGCGGAGGAGGGACAGCCAGGGGCAGAGGGGAGGGCGCAGCAGGGGGACTTGTGTCCGGCCGGGTGCCTCTGAGCAGGTTCCTGAGGCTCTTCCAACACCTGGAAAAGTTTCACCTGCACAGGGTGAGGGGATGGCGTGTGCCAGCCCTGTCCTCGCACCTCCGGGCCTCTGCTCCCTCCCTCGGAGCAGCACGTCCCCGTGCCCAGGGCAGCAACCTGCTGGGTGCGAGCAGCACTGGAGGCAGCCCGTCTCCTCCTCCTCATCTTCCTCCCGTCCCAGGAGGAGGCAGGAGGAAAAAGGGACAGTGTCTCTTTAAACAACTCCATGCCAAGCCTCTGCCGTCCTGTTTTATCTGAAGTCCAACCGCATGTTGTTCCAGGGCCGATCCGCTTTAGCTAATTAATAATCTGACAGGAGCCACCCAAGGGATTAGCTGCTGAGACGAGCTAGACCAAACCCCCAGCAAATGAGCCCCGCGCTCCCCGGGGACTCGGAGGTGACTTTGGGGGGCAGGGGGCCGCACCACGTGCGGGAGGGTGGCGAGGCCCTGAAGGGGATTTATGGCATCTGGGAGGGCGAAGGGGGAGGCGAGGGGTTACAATTTATGAGACGTAAACTAATAAATCAGTTAGTTGAGGAGGGGAGAGGGGGAGCACCAAATTAAAAGATAACGCCTTAAAGGAGCAGCGTGGGCTGGCGGCACTCCCTGGGGCAGGGGTGCCAGGAGGGCTCTCGGGGCAGACCCCTCGTGGCTTCCTCTGCACTGGGTGCTTGGGAGAGAGGAAGGGGGAAACCGCCAGGCAAAGGCGAAATGGTGCTGGTGGGACTGAGCGGGAGAGAGGCGGAGAGACGCAGCCTGGCACAGCTCGTGCCCGCGGCTGGTGGCTCGGCTTTTGTGGCAGAGGCGGCGACACGAAGGGGAGCACGAGGCCACCGCTTGGGATCCCAGAGGACAGGGCTCTGGCGGTTGCGGTGCCCCTGGCCTTGGGGAATAGGCAGGTATGGGACTCCTGGTGTTCGCGTGCACGAACCCATGTGGGTGGCTTCCAGCCTTGTTCACGGCTCGAGTGCCCTGCTGCCGTGTCCTTCACCTCCTGGTTCCCTGCCTGCTCAACGCGGTTAGCGCAGGGGTGTGCTCGGAGCAGCACGAGCTGCTGTTAGGAGAGCTCTCTGAAGACAGAAAGCGACACGTTGGCTTCTCCAGATTTGCTTCTTCAGTGACTCTTCTGGCAGTGACCAGGTTTGGAGTTTCCTCCCAAGGCAAGAGTTGGGTTTTGTTCCGGAGGCTAGCAGAGGCCTGGGACGTACTGAAGGTGTGCTTCAGGTGCTCCTGGTCCTCGCTCCAGGAGCCACGTGTCTGCTGGGTGGGGTGGTGGCCACGGGTGTAGTGTTTTCCCCTGCCTCTTGCAGTGAGCTGTCCCACAGCTGTCCTGCCTGTTGTTTTTCCATACTGGTCTCTTCCAGCACCATGAAGCCTCTCCTGGGCTGAGGAGGCTTCTCCTGAGTGCGTGCCCAGGCCTCCACTCTCTCCTGGGGCTGCTCTAATGCAAAAGGCAGTGCACGGTGGGGTTTCCAAAAGCCGCCTTAGGGAGATCTGTAATCCCTGCACCAGGACGGTGCCAGACATAAGGTAATGGAGAGGGACCTGGGCGAGGTCTCCCTGCAGACCCAGAGCGAGCCTCCAAACCCTCGCCAAAGGCCCAGCTTTCGGCAGTGCTCCGGGGGGGAGACTCCTTTCTCTCCTCCCTCCCCACTTCCTCTGGAGCAGCCCCAGGGCAGCAGGGCCCCTGCCCAGGGCCAGCAGCGAGGCTGCGGATGCGGAGCAGCCCCAGGAGCCGGGCGAGCTCCTCCTGCCGCACCCCAACCCTCAGCACCCCGGGGCCCGAAGCCAGCCCGGCCCCGCGGGCGGCCCGGTGCGAGCAGCTCCGCGGTGGGCGCTGGGGAACGCCTCTGCTGACGGGGTCCTGAGCTCCTGTGGGAGCTGCCCTGGGGGAGCGCGGCATCGAGCCTGCACATCGCTCTGCCGGTGGGGCGACTGCATTAAGCAAACCAAACTCCTCTGACTTCTTCTTTTACATATCTCCATCTCGAGAGCTATCTCACAGGGTCCCCGGCGCAGGCGGGCTGGGGCTGCTGCGTGCTGGGAGCTCGGCGAGCCCGGGGGTGCTGGCCCCCATGGAGCTGCGCTGGGATGCTGAGCCACCTGGGCTGCCGGAGCGGTCCACAGCCATCAGAAACCTCTCCGTGCCCTCCTGCTGGTGCTACACATCCTCATCCTCCCTGCTGGGGCCGAGGCGTGTGGTGGGAGCGTGCGGGGAGGCTCCTCCGGAGGCTGGGCTGGCAGTCGCGCCGTCGCAGGCTCTCATGCACACAGCCGCGGTTTGGCCTCCCTCCTGCAAAGCTGCCAGTGGCCCACGCTGCCTCCTGACCAACATCATTAGTGCGGGTATTTATATTTCATTAACAACATTAAGCCAAAATGGTATTAAAAGCAACACCAATGATAAATAGCTTATTAATAAACAGGGAATCGGCTGCACCACGTGCAAATTCAATCCCTTCCGAAATGTGTCTCCTACCACTAAAACCAGCCACTTAACTCCTGCCCTCCTGGAGAAAATTGAAGGAGGCTTTAGGGGAGGGTGGGATGCTTTAGGGGTCCCAGCAAGTGTCTATCATTGATTTTGCTGTCCTAAGCCCTCTCTCCCCACGATCACAGCCCTCTCCGTGCTGCGGGCAGTGCCCACAGCAGCGCGTGGCACGGACTCCCTCTCCTGCACCAGGCGCAGTCTGTCGCTGTGACCTCTGAGGACAGCCAGCCCCGTCCTTACTGTTCCCCGTGTGTTTATCCTAGGGATTAAGAATGTTAAAAGTGTGGCTTTTCATGTAAGCTTGTCAATCAGTTTATTTTTATTTTTTTGTTTTTGTTTGCCCCCAACTCATTACGCTCTGAAACGACTTCCCATGCTCCTGCCCCACCCTAAGTACAAAGGCTCTTTTATTGCTCTTCCTGCTCCTTCTTTCAGCAGTAAATTAATTGCATCAGAAACTTGCATGGCTTTGGAGTCTGAGGCCCCTCTCACACCTCTTCTGGGTTTCTCGGAGGAGAGGTTCCCCTCGCCAAACACGGCGCCTGCACTTTCCCAGCGGGGAGGACGTGGGGCAGGGCTTTGCTGTGCTCGCTCCAGCTGTGCAGCACAATTCACTGCCTCCCTTGCACCTGGACACGAGGGTCCCCTGCTCCCCGCTCTGTGGGGTCAGCACCACGCACATGCAGCTCCCAAATACCAGGGTAGCTCTCCAGGTGGTCACGCTCATCTGTATTGCTCTGGCTGCATGCACCGCGCTGGCTTGGGCTGCAGCGGCTGCAGGTGTAACACGGTGACTGTGCTCGCCCTGCTGCGGGCTGGCTTGCTTACCTTTCAGTTTGTGTCGTGCGAGGGCTTTACACAGAAGGTGAGACCTCTGTCCTAGCCTGACCACGTCTGAATGTCACCTCGCTCGTAACCAGCGCGGCGTTAGGCTTCGTTTTCTGCACCTACGTTCCTAGCTCTAAGCACAGTGGTGATCCTGAATTCAGGATTTGAGGTGCAATTGGAATTTTTCTGCCTCCTCCTCTTCTAGTCCTTGGTCCCTCTGTTAGAGGCTGGGCACAGGTGGGCTGGGGACGGAGCACAGGATTGCGGAGCAGGCTGGATTCATCTCCGTGACCTGTGCATTGCAAAGGAGGAGAGCAACTGAGCTACAAAGGGGGATCTATCTACTTTTTTATCAGTTGTTTGCATGTCACCGTGTCATGGATTACATGCGTCCTGGTCAGCTAACTGTGAATGGGGTATCCCCACAGAGTGGTGTGAGAGAGGGAGCTCCGAGCCCCCTGCCCCAGGCCCAGCACATCCTCCCGGGCTCTGTCCTTTACCCGCACGAGCGGAGACACTCAGGTAGTCAGAGCAGCGAGGGGAGAGAACGCAGGCATCGAGATAATCATGATTTCCCCAGGGCCGTGTAGGGACTCGGAGGCTGATACCCAGCAGCATCTCTTCTGTCTCGCTCCTGCTGCAGCGTCGAGGACAAGCGCAGGAGCTGCCTCCCTCTGGTCCCCTCGTCCCGGGGAGATGGCCGGGCAGGGCCACCGCCCGCTGGGCTAGGAGGGAGGAGCGGCTGCGTGCGGCTGTATTTTGGGGTTCGGAAGGGCCCCGGGAGTGGGAGGTGGGCACAGCACGGTGTGAACCTCTCCTCTGGGAGCGGGTAGGGCATGGCCCGGCAGCCTGGGGCTGCTGCAAGCGCCTTTGCTGTCCGCTGGGGAGATCATCATGCTGACCTCCCCTGCCCTGCAGGAGCTGATGTGCACCACTGCCTCGGGTACGGGTGGTGCTGGGGGGTGTCCGGGGCAGCCTCCCCAGGGTCCTGCTGCAGGGGTGGGGAGCTGCTCAGCACCCCAGCTCCCAAACCGTCGCGCTCAGCGCCCTTCCCTAGCAGTTTCCCCAGCCCCACGAGCTGCCTGTTCCATTGCAGCTCTGTGGAGCGTCTTCCCTTGAAAGGAATTTTAATCAAACTTGACTGAGGAGTTCTGAAAAACACGAGGAAGTAATTAGAAATATGAATTTACAGCCTGCTGGAGTACCTCCCTCTGTTTCCCTCTCGCTGCATAACGCCTGTGTTTACCCACGTTTCCTACCGTTACCGGTCTCATTCTTCAAGCCCTCCTCCACTCCACCACCTCGGTCCAAACCCCGTCTGTCAGATTTGTGACCCTCGGAGAGAGGAGAGAAGGTGGAGCCAGCTCTGCGGGAAGGCTGCGGCCCTCGCCTTCTCCTGCGAGGCAGTAAGAAGCCAGCAGGACAGTCCCAGGAGGAAGTTGCAGGTTCCCTGAAGGAAATTGGCTGGAACAGCCTCCCTGATTGTCTGTGATTTCCCAGCTAGATAGGCCCCAGGGGAAGGGGTAGGCTGGAGCAGGGTGGAATCAGCCTGGAAATGAGGATGGGCTGGATGCTTCCTCCACGAGGTGGTATTTTCTGCTTCACGCTCTTCACAAGGGTCTTTTGGGGTTCTCACGTGTGAAACCTTTATCCTGGGAAGGCATCGAGCTTGGACGAGCGTGGGCTCCATACCCAGCTCCCAAGGCAGGTCACGTACCCAGTGCCATTCATGGGTCACACCGCAGTGCCGTTGTCTCTGCCCCCTGGTTCCAGTTTGTGTCCTCCTCCTCTTGTCCTGCGAGGGCACGTGGTGAGTCCTGGGGTCACCCGTACAGACAGGAGAGCTCTCAGCTCTGCTCAGCGCACCCCACGGCTGCGAGCCCTTCGCAGAAAGGAGAGCGAGGAGAGCTGCGTGGGTGAGGCTCCAAACCCCGTCCAGTCGCCTTGGGCAGGAATTAAGGGGCGAGGTGTGAGCGGTGTGTGGGGGCAGCAGGAGAGCTAACCCGCTCCGGCACTGTTCCTCCTCGTCTTTATCTTGCTTTCTTCTTAAAGCAGCAGAAGAAACAGCTGGCGAGATGGTGGGGGCCTGGGGACGTGGCTCTGTTTAGATAGTTGCCAGCCTGCACGGGGATTAGGAAGGGCTCTGAATTTGCGGGTGGAATTCAGCAGAAATGGGCAAATTAGATGCTTTGTCTGGATGACCCTTCAGCGGGTTAACAAACGAGCTTCTAACCTGTAACTCTTTCCCTTTTTTTGAGGGTTAGGCCCTAGGGGAGTGATTTGTTTTCCTTGGCCCTAAAAGGGGCTAGAGGGCCAGCCGCTGCGGTGCCCATGGGGAGGCATCCCCATCTCTCTGCCCAGCGTGGGCTTGGGCTGATCAGGGGGGCCTGGAGCCCCTGGGGTGCCTGAGTCTGATCCTCATTTCGCTGGCAGGGCTCTCGTCTTCCTGACAGCAAAAAGAAACCAATCCCAAACGCCGTCCCCAAATCTGCTATCAAAGAGGCTGCTACTGCGGCCTTACCCCGGGCTGTTTGGTAAGAAGGAGAGAAGGGGGAGTATCGTAAGTACTCCCTCGGGATCCCCTCTTACACTCTCATTTTCCTGTAACCACTTTGTTTTTTTGGCTAATTAAAGACTCTGAGCAGTTTTCAGCCTGTGGGGTTTCTTTTATTTGGATCCTTAGCAATTAACTTTTTTTTTACTGAGCAAAGTTTTGACAGAGCTGGGTAGGAGCTGGGGCCCACGTCTTGGTTTAAACTTTCAGGTCTGTTCTCCGCAGCCTCGTGAATCCGAGCCCTTTCCTGTCCCTTCAGCGGCCCAGCGCCGCTTTCTCTTCCTCCACGGATAGATCTCAGTCCCATCCACTGCCTTTGTGCTTGCTTCTCTGCCTTCACCCTCCCCAAGCCTTTTTGGGGACCCAGAAGCCTTTTTGCCCCATCCTCTGTGGGCAGGGAGCCCTGTTTGTTCCGAGGTGGCTTCCCTCTGCGCAGCGCTTTTCCCAGGACCAGTCCCGTGGGGTGGGAAGGACCCGAGCCGCAGGAGGAGCCCGGCCGCGCGCGGCTGTGCCCGGGGGTCTCAGGGTGCTCACGGGCTTCACAACCTCGTGCCTTGAGCCCTTGGGAGCCCCGCGACCCGCCGAGCCCCCCCCGAGGCACGCAGCCGGTAACGAGCGTCGGATGCGTTTGCTACCCCAAGGGCTGGGGCTTTTCACCGTTGTTATTTTCCCTGCGAGCTGTTCCCTTTGCTGCCACGCAGCGTAGGCAGCTGCCCCTCTCCGCAAGGAGCGTGGGCACCGAAGCGCCGCCCCGTCCTGGGGCTGCTTGCGCCCCCTCGCCCCCCAGCCCCGCTCCCTGCGGGGAGCGTGCCCACGCCGGCGCGGCGTGGGGCGGGCGTGCACGAGCGTCGGCTTGCTGGGCGAGCGCACCTGCAGCACGTGCACGCACACGCAGGCACCAGCGGTGGTGTGGGCACCGCCGTGCCCGCTGCCCTCGGCCCCTGCTTTTGCGTGCCATCGTGCCTCCTGTCCGTCCAGCTGTCCGTCCTCCCGTCCGTCGGGTCCTCCTGTGCACATGGTCCACACGAGGCAAAGCCAGCAGCAGCTCTTCAGCGTGCAGGAATCTGCATAAACTTTTTTTTAATGTTTTTTTTTTTTTTCCAAAGGGGAAAATAACAGCTGTTTGCTGCTTAAAAAAAAATCACCACCACCACAAAACGCAGCCCTCCCTAACCCGCGTTGGTGCATTACACCAAACTTTGTCATCGGCAGAAGATGCCCAACCTCGTCCCCAAACGCTGGAGGTCTGAGACAGTTGGAGTGCAGGAGGGAGAACAACCGTGGTTTCCAAGGACTGATTAGATGGCATGCCAAGTGTATTAAATTTTGCAGACATTTTAACAGCAATATGCTAGATAGTTGGGTGTCCCCTGAGGCTGCTGGATTTTTTATATCCTTCACAGAAGGTCAAAGCCCTCTTCTGCCTGCCCCCTCCCTCTCTCTCTGCTGTCTCTCGCTCTCCCTTTCTCTCCCATTCCGCGTCCCTTTCTCTCTCTGCCACCATCCCTCTTTCCCTTTCTCTCTCTTTTTTTTTTGTGTGCACTTTCTCCTTCTCTTTTGCTCTGTGCGTGTAAAATAAACGATCAGTCATTTGCGAGTTCCCTGGTGAGTGGAAACTCATGCGCTCCCTGTGGTCTCCCGGCACAGAGATGAGTGTGCTGGGGCTTTCCCCTCTCTTTTCTGCACTTTGTTTTGGGGAAAATATGTTTTCCTCCCTTCACTCCCCAAACATCAGTGCTCTCCCCGCCCCCCCCCCCCCCCCGTTTTTTTATTTTTATAGAAAAAAAAAAAAAAGGGCAGGAAAAGAATCCATCTGGCATATGAATAATTGAAATGGCTCAACTCTGTTCCTGTTGCTGTTGTTTGCTCTCAGTTCTTCCTCCCCCGCCCCAGCCATAGCATCCCCCCCGGGTATGGGAGTCGAGGTAAGGACGTATTGATCCACGCGAGGGAGGGGTCCGGGGGCAGCACGGAGCTGGTCGCCGCTCCTGCACGGCTGGGCTCTGAGGAGGGCAGGCGGCTGCGGTGCGAGCCGGGGGTGCTCGTGCCGGTGCCCGTGTGGGTGCCACCGCGCCTGCCCACCCTAGGACCCGTTCCCCACGCTGCCCGTGGCACTGCCGGCCTCACGGGGCTGCCTGGGGGCAGAACGGGCCCCTCCTGAGCAGCAGCAGGTGGGGCTCTGCCCGCAGCACCTTCCTCTCTGCCTGCTCCCTCCTTGGCCTCGCACTTGGCCTGGCCAGTCTGGTCCCCGCGGTGCCCGGCTCTGCAGGACGGGGTCTTGTGCATCGCGATGTTCTGCAGCTCGCTGCTGCTGCTGCTCGGGGCCAGTGCCATCAGCGTGGGGCATCCCGTGTCCGTCCGTCTGTCCCAGCTGTAGGGCCGGGCTGCAGACCGGGTGACACCAGGGTGAGACACCTCGCACCTCGCTCCCCGTTGGGTGGGCGCTACGAGCGATGCTATGGGGCGAAACTTTTAGCAGCCTAAAAGAGCACGCTCCTTCCTTCCTTTCTTTCTTCCCTTACTTTTTTCTTCCCGTCCTTCTGTCCTTCCGTCCCCCACGGAGCACTTGGGTTCCCCACAGCGCTGGCCCCGCCGCCCGCCCTGCGCCTGGCACCCAGCGCAGCGCTCGCTGCCTCCTTCAGACCATTTCGAGTGAAAACAGAGAACTTCAGTGCGTTAATTCTGGGTGAAGACGGGTCTCCAGATGACAGCCTGATGCGTATCCCTCCCCACAAGGCAACTTCCATCCTCCTCCCTACCTCCCCCCTGCCCGCGCTCTCCTTCCCCTCCGTCCGTCCGTCTGTCCGTCATTTCCCCCAGCCTTCAGAAAGGAAGAGCCGACGTGGGGGCTGGACCTTTAAACACACGCATCGAGCTCCTTTTTGTCTGGAGGTGGTAGGCTGCCTCTGACGAGTTGTGTGTTTTGCAGAACGTCTTTGCTGTGTGCATTTGCGATGATACTTGGCAGGCGTTCGCGCGCGTGGTGTGTTTTTGGGGGATGTTTGTGTATTGTTGGGGAGGAGTTTATATTTAGGCTCTGTTTCTTGTGGTTTGGGTAGGTAATGTATGTGCGGGTGAGCTGTGTGTGTTTATCAAGCTGTGTGTGTGTTTTCGTTCTGCCTTGGTGTTTGTTGTGTGGGCATATGCCTGCAGAGTGTGTGTGGATGGAGACGTGTGGATGTTTTCTCTTGTGTGGGGCCAGTGTAGGAGTTTGGGCTCGACTCCTAAGGGTTTTGTGTGCGCTTCGGGATACATACCCCACGCGTTACGTACCGGCCTTGTAGGCGGCGTTTGTGATGTTTACTAATTTTATTAATTCTGGTGTTTGGAGGGATGGGTTTTGGTGAATCTAGAGCATGCTTGGAAGGTGTTTTTTGTGAGTGTGCGTTTGCAGAGCTACCCTCTACAGAGGGTGGGAAAGCAGGCGAGGAGGGAAACCTGCTGGAAAATTCAGAGTTGCAAGCGCCTCGTTGATACCGTCACTGGTGGGTTTTGGAGGGCAGGAGGATTCGTACAAGCAGGCAGATAGTTCCTCCTTCTTTTTTCTTTCCTTTTATTTTTATTTTTTTGAATCTTTTATAGATCTAGGCAAAAGCAGAAGTATATCGGATGGAATTCAAATCAGGGTCATTTAAATATATGTAGATACACAGGTCTTTTTATATAAAGACTCCTACACATGATAAAAAAGTTGCATGTAAAATCTTTGGTAACCCAGCACTTGGTACAAATAATGAGATATTTATATCTAATAAAACTGGTTTGATGGGGAAATCATTCTCTTCTGTGCGCATTTCCATTTGAAGACAAGTTTCGGTGCTCGGGTTTGTTTTTTCTGACAATAAAACCAAGGGTT
Source organism: Anser anser (assembly GCF_964211835.1). Lineage (NCBI taxonomy): Eukaryota > Metazoa > Chordata > Aves > Anseriformes > Anatidae > Anser > Anser anser. The sequence goes on along the minus strand of NC_139738.1, from coordinate 5,077,785 downwards.
TGGCACCAACAAAACATATTCCCCGTAAATATCTAAATATCTGCTCTCTGCCATAAACACTCGGAGATGTGCCCCGTCATGTCCGAGGAGCCTATGTACGCGCTTTCGGCTTTCATGTTGCTCGCAGCGAGCTTTGTGGAGAGCCGAGACCCGCAGCACGCCGCAGGCAGGCAGGGCGACTGCCGGCACCGGCACCGAGCCGCGTGCCCCGCGTGCCGGCCACCTGCCCTGCGGCCCCGAGGGGCTCCTGAACACACCGGGGCTCCGTCACCGAGGGCATCCCAAGCCCCCCGGCGTGCTGCAGGCGGGCACAGGGCTGGGGGCGCACCGGCACCCCGCGGCCAGCCTGGCGCGAGGGGATCTGTTGGCGTAACGCCTGGAGGTGGCAGGTCCCTGGTGGCTCCTTGCTGCCCGGGTTAGATAAGGACAGCCGTCGTGTTGGGGCTGCCACCAGGCCACGCATCGGAAGGGGACGCCTTTGGGATTTGGCGGCTGGGTCCCCATCGGCAGAGCAGCGCCCGGCGAGGGCTGGGCGGTTTGATATTTTTCCCCTCCCCGTTCTCAGCCAGGAAGAACTGTGTCACGCAGCCGGTTTACGGGGGTGCTGCCTATCGACCGCCGTTAACGCAGCTTTCGCTTGGAAATGCTGCGCTCCGGGCGGTTGCAAGGGCATTCGGCAAGGGGCTGAAGGGTAGGGGACGGGATTCGCGTCTCTGCCCGAGCCGTGGAAATCCCGGGGTAGCCGTACCGCTGTCCGGGGGGGAGGCTTTGAGCTCCACGTGCAGAAAGGGCCTGTCCTGGTGCCTTGTGCAGGAGGAGGAATTGGCAGGGACGAACCCCGGGGCTGGGGCCCTCGTTGTCCCGGCCGTGCGGCTCTTGGGCACTCGCAGTATGTGCAGGGCTGCGTTTTACGTCACGTTGGGTTAAACAAAGGCAGCCGCTCAGATTTTGCGCCGCTTTGAGCCTTAAAGTGACATAAAATGGCAGTCGTAAGCAAAATGTTGGCGCGTGCAAAAACTTTTCACTTAGCAAGCATCCAAGTGAAGTGCTCCAAGAAAACCGGGCTTTCTTTTTCTGGGTGGATTCGTGAAAAGTTGGACCGCTGCTTCATGGAGGCTGTTCATCTCAACAAGTTTTGGTAAAAACACGATTCTGTTTGAGTGGGAAGCTTTGTATTTAGTGCATTTTAAAAAGGATGAATCACAGTTTGTATTCCTGTAGACTTTGACAGCGTTACTAACATAACGTAACATTGCATCTGTTGATTTGGGGAGGTTTGTGTTCATTTAACTAAGCTAAGCATTTTTGCCAAGGCTGGAAAGCCGAAGGCAGAGACGGGAGATGCTGCAGGGAGGCTCGGAGGCCCCGCAACGCCGGCGCCCGTCTGGCCTCAGCCCCAAACTTTCAGAGCAGCTCCCCCAGAACCCAGCAGGATTTGGCCCCTCCGTATCCTCGTGGTGACATCCACATCACTCCCCGGTGCTTTATCCACACCACCACTCAGAAAAGTGCCACCAGCACGCGACAGCATCCTTCTGGATGCGAAGGGCTTCGCTCCGCGCCGGGTTTATCCTGCTGGCGGTGTGGGGGAGATGGTGAGTGAGGCCAGGGCGGCTGTTCCGTCAGCTTTAATAGCGCCTTTAAAAAAAAAAAACAGCAGAAATTAATTCACAGTCCTCCCCGAAGAGGAACAAGATCTTAGTAATTGGCACCTGGAAATGTCAGTCAGATTTCCCCTCCTTGTCTCCAGCACTTTGATGGTGTGTTTGCTGCTGGATGTGACTTTAACAAAAAGTTAAAAAAAAAAATTTAAAAAATAAATAAAATAAATTTAAAAAAGCCCTTCCTTCATGCATATGGAGTTTTTTGGAAAAAAAAAAAAAGGTATTTTAATGCTTTCTATTAAATTGGGACTAAAAGTGGTGTCTTAATTTGCATTCATTAGCATATTTGCATATAGATCACTGAAATGGTGGAAGAGGAGAAGAGCCTATAAATGAAAATTCTTTTAAAGGCGCAGGCAGCCTTTTAGCTACTTTCAGCCTCTCTCCCCTTCGCAAACCTCCCCTTGACCTCCGGCTGGGTGGCGTTTGCCACGGGGCTGGAGGCTGCACGGGGCGGAGGTGGCCGGGGCTCCTGGTGGTCGGGGCTCCTGGTGGTCGGGGCTCCTGGTGGTCGGGGCTCCTGGTGGCCCAGTTTGGGTTTTTGGGGCCTGCGGCCAGGTCCGGGGCAGCAAGGAGAGGCTGAGGAAGGAGAGGCTGAGGAAGGAGAGGCTGCGGGAGGAGAGGCTGCGGGTCCCCGTGCCTGAGGTTTCCAAAGCCTCCTCTCTCATCTCCTTTTCTTCCAGGGGCCTCCTGCTTGAGGAGACCGGAGTGCGTGGGTGGCGATGGGGGCGAGAGCAGGGCTGGGCCACGCAAGTCCAGTGGGGTTTTTACGGGGTTGCGTGGCTAGATACGTGCAAAAGATGCACTCGCGGTTCGGCTCTGTCCTCCAGGAGGTCTGTCACTGGGCTTTAATTCCTCTGCTCTGCTCTCACGTGCTTTCCTGTGTAGTCTCTCCTGCAAAAAGATCTTTTTTACATCATAAAACAGGGGGAAAAGCGTTTGTAATTTTCCCCAGGCTTTGCACTGATTTGTTTGTGGTCGGTTATAATAATAATAGGCACAGTTATTCTTTTTTTTTTAATAAATTGCCCGGCTGTGTTTCCCTGTGATGCAAGGTGCCGTGCAGCTACGTACTTTCACACTCCAGTCCTTGCCTTACGTGCTGTGCTGCCGGGCTCTTCTGAGGAGTAGTTTGAGAGGTTCCCAGGCGCTCGTTCCAGCCTGCGGATGCCTGTGAGTTACCCTATAGATGGAGCAGCTCGTTTCAGATTAAGACTGGAGCGAAGGTGAATCAATAAGGAGGAACACCCCTTCCTGGAGAGCTGAAAACTGGGATGGAGAGGGGACCAGCAGCCCCCGGCGGGGTGTGACGTGCCCAGGGTCGTGTGACAGGTCGAAAACGGAGCGTGGAGGAGCTCTTCCTGACACGGATCCGTGCTGGAGGCAGGCTCGAGTACGTTCGAGTCGAGTTCCCAGGCACTCAGGAGAAATTCAGGCAGGGCGAAGACAGCAAGATAAAAACGGCGATTCAGGCCGCAGTTCGCGCTGACCCGGGCTGTTCTGAGCAGCTGGGGGCTGATCCCGGTTAATACGATTGCCGGCCGTGTCAGGGAGGTGATCTGGCTGGGCAGGAGCGTGCCAGCGCCGCGCTGGGTGCAGGGCTCTCATCTCCCCTCCTGCACCCCAGTGATAAAGTGGAGAGAAAACGGGATGAGGGCATTCAGCTGGGGTGGGAAACGGAGCTGCTGGGGGTCTGCCTCCTGCCCGCTGCTGGCATTGCAGCCTGCGCCTGGGCTCGGCTGTGCCTGAGGAAGGGAAGGAGAGGGATCGGTGCCCCGGGAGGGGCTCAGCTCCATCCCTAACGTGGGATTTGGGCAAACAGGAGCCCGCAGCTGGCTTGTACCAGGCGGCCCAGCATCCCGTGGACACGGCACGGGGAGAGCCTCCTGCCCGTGCCCCGCCGCGGTTCCCCGGCCCACGCGGAGGTGAATGGGCTGCGAGCGGGGAGGGCTGGGGCCGGGGGAGCCGGCGCTGCACCGCTAATGAAAATCGGAAACCGATGGCAGAGCACAAGGTGCCCAGGCAGCAGGTTGTGGAAATGAGGAGGGGAAGGGGGAGGGGGCGGGGGGCTAATGGAAGCTTCTGCGAAGCGGATGTCGTATTGATTGCTGTGTGTCTATATTTATATATTATCAAGTATATAAACTTCAGCAGATGTATGGCGCATAGATAAATAAAATGCATGCTGAAAAATTAATGAAATGTACATGCAAATCCACCGCCATCGATCACACCGGCTGCCAGGACCAGAGGGCTTTTTACTTTTAGGCTTTTTCCTTCCTTTCTTTCATATGCTCTCCCTCCTTCCCCTCTGAAAAAAAAAAAAAAGAAAAGAAAGGAAAAAACCCACTTGAGAAATTCCTCAGCCTGGGCCCAGATGAAACGTGGCGGGGGCTCGTGAGAGCCGCGGCGTCTTGGGCTGGGCTCTGCCGTGGGGCTGGAGGCGAGGGGAGGCAGCGGGGCTGGGTCAGGGCACGGGGCTTTGCCACGGGCAGCGAGCCCGTGCGAGGGCAGGGGGGTCTGGGTGGGTGCAGGAGAAGTACGAAATGTTTTTTGAAGTGGGAGGGATCGGTCCTCTGCCTGCCGCCAGCCGCTCCTCTGGTGGTGGCAGGCAGGAGGCTCCTTCCAGGCATCGGTCGCAGGGCTGGGATGGGAAGAACCCGCAGCGCGAGGTTTGGGGCTGCCAGCGGCCTCTGGGAGGTTTGTCACCGAGTGCTGCAAGAACGGCACGGAGGGAAAGGTTCCGGGACGGTTTTTCATCAAGGATGGCAGGTTTCTGAGGCGCTAAACGCGGGGATCTCCCTTTGCAATGGGGACTAACCCAGGGCTTGGAGGAGCGCGGTGCTGGGCGGGCAGCTCACCTGGCTCCTGCCACGTTAATCCTCGTCTGCCCGTGCTGCAGGTATGTCCCGTCTGCCTCTCACAGCCCTCGTTGGGGTTTTCCTCACCCTGCTCAGAGAGGCAGCTGGAGGCAGAAAGCAGAGGGCTCTGTTTGCAGGGTTTGGCTCCCCTGTGCTCATCCTGCCCTTCCTGGAGGGACACTTGCACGTGCCCTGTCCCTGCAGAGGAGCGGCTGGAGCTCCTGCGGCACCGGGGCTGGGTACTTCCCGACAGCCTTTCTGCCTGGTTTGTCCTTAGCCGTGTCCCGTTGTGAGTGGCGACGCTCTGCGCTCGCCGCAGGTCACCAAGAGTTTAATGGCGCAGCCCCACGGCTCCTTGGTGGTGCAGCCGCCGACCGCTGCCAGCCTCGCCGCGGTCCCCCCGCCGCCGTCACCGCCCCGGAGCTGCACGGAGGGGCCTGGGGCTGGACCTGGGCTGGGACATGTCTGAGCCCCTCTCAGACACCTGCAGGGCAGCTGAACATCGCTGCCCTCCCTTTCCCTGCTGCTGTTTCTTGGCGCCCTTACACGCTTTCCTTTTTTACCCCCGTTTTCAGCCCCTGGGTCGAGCCGCCGCTGGGCGTGCTGCCTGCGGGTGGGACCACCAGAGCCCACCAGAGCCCTGCAGCAGGGCGCTGCCGGGAAGGGATTTCCTCCTCTTGGCAGCCCTCGCCTCGTGCTGCTGCTGCAAACCAGGCGAGGAGGTGGAGGTTCCTCCTCCCAGAGCCCTCCTCGCCCCGCAGAGGGGCAGGGACGTGAGCCCAGCGGTGCCCGATGCTGCCCCGCACCCGGCACGGCCACGACGGGACGGGACCCGCGGCTCCGTCCCCGCTCCCTCCCGGAGCCCAGAGCCGGGCAGGCCGGAGCTGGCAATTAAAAAGCGAAGCCAGCCCCGTGAAGAGGAGCAGCGAGGCAGGGTGGATTTTTCTTTGACACTTTTCCATTCCCCCCCTGCTCCGTCTTCTCCCGGTGTTTCCAGGAGACTCTCTCGTCGGCTCAGAAAGCTGCGTAGGCCCATGGCGGCTCAACCTTTCCCTCTCCCCGAGCCCCGGTCTAATCAACCCCTATAATTTATGCAGAAAATATGATTTATATTTAATTTCACCACACTTGCATTGTTAATTTGAGATGTAATTAACCCGTCGCTATGACAACTAATTTCGTGATGCCGTAAATTACCGCCGTCTTTTCATCAAAATTCAGTTACTTTGGCTCCTGTGTGCAATGTACTGATGCAATTAGGTTGCTAAGGGCAACCCAAAAGTGTTCAATTTCTTTTGTGTATCTGCAGTGGGGTAGAAGCTCTGGTGTGCTATCCCAAAGTCCTGTTTTCTTTGCTAAAGAGCAGGGCAGACGAGTCCGTGGAGGAATGCGCGCGAGGGAGACGGAGCGGAAGAGTGTCCTGCGCCGGGGCTTCCCCGCGCCAGCCTCCCCACCGGTGACTGCTCTGATTGTTTGAGACGAGCCGAGCTCCTGCTCGGGGCACGGCCCTGCTCCTCTCGAGCTCTGGCTTCCCCCCTGCTCTCTCCCGAGCGTTCCTCCTCCACGGTTTGGGGAGAAAGCGGGCAGCAAGCTTTCACCGCCGCTTTCATCCCAAACCCCGGCGGTGAGGCTGGGTCCTTCCCAAAGAGTTTGTGTCCCTCTGAATCCGAGTGCGCGTGCGGAGAGAACTTGTTTATATAGATCTTCCCCCCCCTTCTTTATTTAAAACAAAAACCCTCTGTGTTGCTTTTGTCACGTTAATTCCCATTTTGCCAACACCAGGGGCCCAGGCAGACGAGTTACCAAGGAACACAAAATTTTAATTAGTGTATTTTAATCATTCAGGCTTTCCGAGCTAATCCACATACCCTAGAGAATTCCCGAGATGCAGCACTGCTCTGCTTTACCATTTATTGTTGAGTCTATTATAATTACTGTTAGCAGGTGGGGACTGGGAGATGTTTATTATGAGTTTTTCATCTTTAGTATAATTACCGAAAAAAAACAAAATAAAAAGATGTCGGTGCATTTTGTTTTCCTAGAGGTTTTTTTTTGGGTGTTTTTATTTTGTTTGTTTTTTTTCTTTTTGGGTATTTTTCCTGCTCTTTGCAGGCAGGTGCTCACCAATTAGTGCTTTTTTCTCTCTGTTTGCTTTGTTGATCACTGCCTCACCTTTACTTTTTCGGGAAGGAAGCTGGAAGCCCGTGGCTCCCGGACGGAGTGAGTTCGCTTCATTTTAGGCGAGAGATTAAGCGAAGACAGAACGAGACACGCTCGGGATCCCAGCCGCTGTGGGTGGCGGGGTGTGCTAAGGAGGGACGTCTCCGTTTGGGGCGAGTTTGTTTGGGTTTTTTGCCTTGCTGCTCTTTCTGAGGCGGTCGAGGTTCACCGGCGGCAGCGGCGGGGCCCTGTGGGGAGCAGGCGGTGCGGTGCCGAGCCCTTGCTGCGGGGGCAGCGGATGCAGGGCGATTCCCCAGCGCTGAGGGGCAATGCTTCCGTCAGGAGAGCCTTCTGCTCGTCCCGGCCCCAGCAGACAAACTGCTGCTGCCTCTCGAAGCCAAACTTTGCCGTGTGATTCTTGGAACCGCAGCCTCCCGGTCGGCGTGCCCGGCCCTGCCCTCCCAAACAGCCCTTGGGAAGGGGCACTCGGCCTGAGGGCCGTGCGTCCCCGCTGGGTGCCGTGACTCGAGGCAGCACTCGTCGTTTCACAGTCTGCAGTCCTCCAGGGTTGGTCTCGGTGTGGGTTCACCCTCACCGGAGGAATGAGCTGGTTCTGGAGCACTGAGGCGCTGGCTGGGCCCTGCCCCTGTGCTACGGGCTGCTGACGGTGAGCACCGGGCTCTGGTAGCTTAGCCGGGACCCCAGGCGTGTGCATTTCAGCCTCTTCTCTGCATATCCGAGTCTGCAGTTTGTTAGGAGCCCCCAAGGCAAATTCCCCGTGTTCGGGGGCTTCTCTGGGAGGGTGCTGTGCTGGCCAGGACGGCTCTGCCCCGAGCCGTGCCACGCGTCCCCGCCTCACCTCGTCCCGCAGAAGTCAGCCCCTGCTCCACCCATCACTTCACGGGCTGAGGTCAAACATTTTCTTCTCCTCGATGATGATTTTCAAGTTTTCCTGGAAAATTCCACATCTCTGCATGAGGCCAGGGCCCTGGCTGGGGTGAGACCAAGCAGGATTAATTAATAAAGCTCAGTAGCTTACACAGGAACTCTGTAATGCAATTGTAGCTGCTGGAAGAAATGGCCCTGGAGTCGGAGAAGTCTGTGAGCGCGGCACGGGGCTGGGAAGGGAGCCCCTTCAGCCCGCACGTCCCTCGTGCCCTGGCCGCCTCTTCCCTTTGCTTTCCAGTTGGGAAGGGGCTTCTTGGCCCCAGGTGTCCCCGAGGTCTTTGCTCCTGAACCCCTGTCCCTGCCCTGCACTGCCAGGCTCTGGGGCTCTGGGCACGTTTGCCTTTGGCACGGCCCTGTGGCCCCAAGGGGTGCGGGGTGACCCCTTCCTCTGCTCCCTTGCACTCTCTGAGCTCTCTTCCTGCTGCTCCAAGTGGCCCCAGCTCCACCAAAAACCCTCTGCGTCCCCTCAGCACCATCCTGCACCGTCCCCAGTGCCAGGCCACTGACACAGCCCGGCGCCCGGTGCCTGGAGCGAGCGCCGCTGAAACGTCCCCGGGCAGCTGGGGACGGATCCGTCCCCCGGGGTGACAGCGCTGAGCCCTGGCGGCGGGGGAGCCCTTTCTTCTGCTGCCTCCAAACTTTCCCACCCCGGCCGCGGCTCTACAAAGAGGCCCTGGCCCCGTGCGCGGGGCCTTCCGCACGGAGGGGTCTCGCCAGCTCCTCTTTATTGAGTCTTCAAGCGCTGGCAGGACACTCCATTAAAAAGCCATTCGCCTTTGTGTCCCCGGGCCCCCAGCCGGCTCCCGCTCATGTGACACTGGCCACAGTTGTAAAACAACAACACAAATAGTTGGCAACTACCGCGGGTTTTTTCAGAGCGGGGTCGGCATAGCAACTGGCCCCAGTCAATCACCGGCGAGGCGGCCGCCGAGGGGTGCGCGGAGCGGCGGCCCCGCTGCGCACCGAGCCCCGAGCCCGGCGCTGGAGCCCGACGCCTGTCCAGTGCCTCTGCTCCTGCTCGAGCCCACGCCGGGTGCCTTTGGTGCGTGGAGACGGCGCTGCAGGGGGAAAAACCCAGCCCTCGACCCTAAGACTTCCCGCGGCTCGGACCCCCGCCACGAGGTCCCCGTTGCCGCTGGCAGGGCGCCACAGGGAGAATCCCTCAGCACCCGGCGGCGTGCCAAAGGGGGCGTCCGCCCCCCAGCTTGGCACGGCGCCGGGGGGGCATCTGAGTGTGTCCCCCCCCACCCCCCGCCTTCCCCTCGCACCTGGCACCGAGCCGAGGGGCATCTGAGTCCCTCTGCCCGTGGCACCGTGCCCAGTGGATCAGAACGTGGCACATTGTCCCCGCGCGTGGCCCCGTGCCAGCCTCGAGCAGCAGTGTCAGCCACCTCGCCTCTCGCAGGAGGATGCAGGGCCGGGAGGAGGCTCGGCGCTCCCGAGGACTCGGCGCTTCGCAGGCGGCGTGAGCCCCAAGTTCTCACCCGGAGGAGGGCGGTGGCGCGGCCGGGAAGCGGCAGCGGTGCTGGGCTGGCGCGCTGGCACTCGTGGCACGGGGCGAGGGCCAAGTTCGGGAGCCCTACAGGCTCCCAGCTCCGCTCCTCCCATCCCCAGTCCCCGGTGGGTCTGTGGGACCGGTTGGCTACCCACACCTCTGCCGGGCTTTGGAGCACCTCAGCGCTGCTGCCTTCCCCCGCTCTGCTTTATGACTCGTTTGCCTTTTCCCTTACATCCTGAAGCTTCCCTGAGTCCTGCGAGGCACCGGCCTGGGACGTGGCTGACCCCAGAGCCGTGCCTGCAGCCAGCTCGCTCGCCTGTGCCGTCACCGCCTCTGCAGGTAGCTCCCAAGGCCCTCGCCGTCACCTCCGTCCCGTGGCAGGGTTCCTAAGCCTCGGGCCGCCGCCGTCATCTTCACGTCTCCGCTTGAGGTTCCCTGGCTGCCTCGAGTAACTCCTGAAGGGGAGGAATGTTAAAAATCCGCCCTTGTAGTAAGTTGGCACCATATCCAGCCACCGTCTGCTCTGTGCCAGAGCTTAGCAAAGCGTTGGCGAGGGCTGCAGCTCGGCGCTCAGCCCCCCGCCCCTGTTGTCTCGCTTGGGTTGGCAGTTGCACGGCGGTGGCGCAGCGCAGGGTGGCACGGGAGCCGTGTGCCCGCCTGCAGCTGCAGAGGGATCTCCAGGCAGGGCAAACGACCAAGGGAAGCGGGACGTGCGGGCAGCAGGCCAGGGCCGCGCCAGGCACCTTGCTGAGCCTGGCGCCGTCGCACTGAGAGGGCTGAAGGTGAGGTGCCCTGTGCAGGCTGTGCCACAGGGGCCGGGACCCCACTGCCAGACCCGAGGCCCTGCAGGGGGGTCTCGAGGAGCAGCAGGGCTGCCCCCGGGCTCCGGGCACTGCACATCCATGTGCTGGCACCCTGCTTACAGCACGGGAGCTGCTGGCCCGGGCAAGGGAGGAGTGATGCCGTCTCCTTTGCCTCTTTGCATCTTCGCCACTCTCTGTCTTGGTTCTCTCATTCATTTGTTCTTAATTATTTGTTAATTTCCTTCCCTCCTTCCTCAATTTGTTCTCTCAGTTGTTTGTTCTCTCATTTGTTTTTTTCTTCCTTTTCCTTCTGTTGTTTGCTGCTTGATTTCCTTCCTTCATTCCTCTCCCACTTAGCTGTTCTTTCACTCATTCCTTCTGTTTTTTTTTTTCCCGTGTTCCCTCTCCCCTCCCCTGGGCATTTTCAGTATCGGTGGCTTTTTCCTTGTGCCGTTTCCAGTCCCAGGTGTGTGACTTTCCTTTGGGGACCTGCCTCTTCACGCAGCGCTCCCAGAGCCGCTGCTCAGCAGCGTCCCTTCGGCTTCCAGCTTGCAGGGTGGCCACGGTGAGTGACACCCGATGGGGGCCGCGGTGCCAGCGGGGAAGGAAGGGTCCTCGCACCCTGCCCACGGAGGGTCCGCGGCCGAGGAGCGGTGGTGTTGCCCCTCGTGCCGTGCAGAGGGACAGGGACAGGCCACCAGCACCCTCCTGCACCCGTGCCTGCCGCCCTCGCGCCCCTCCCCGCGCACCACCGCCTCTCCTCGCGCGCTGCCCTCGCACGCTGCCCCCGCTCGTGCGGCAGCTCCCGCGCCTCGGCACGCGTTCGGGCCGTGCCCGTGCACATCAGCGCTCGCGTGTCGCCGGCAGGCGCGCGGCTGCCGCCGTGCGCGGGGCTGGCTCCGCCGTGCAGGCGCTGCCATGTGCTTTCCCATGCAGTAAATTACCTCCCGCCTTCAGCCCACCTCCCGCCCCCTCCCCGGTACCCAGGCCCACTAAAGTGCTGTAACATGGTAGCTGGGTGAACTCCGATTCAAAGGTTAATATCAAAATCTGGAGCGGATTACCTAAAAATTACTTACAACACCATTAAAATTCTGAACTCTTTTTGTTGTGGCTGTAAATTAATTTAAAATGTCAGTTTTTTTGAGAAATCCAATAAGAAATTGAGCCAACGGAGCAATCTGTAAACTGTCTGGCACAGAGGAAAGTGTGTCTTTTCAATCGACAAGAAAAAATATGGGGCTTAACTGGAACCATATGGCAGCGCACTTGAGAGAAATCTGCTGGAGAGGAGGGAGGGAGGGAGGGGGAGCCCGGGCGGGCAGAGCCGCGGCTGCCGGGAGGGGAGCGGGCGCCCGGCGGGGCCCTGGGCAGGTGCACGGAGGTGGCCGGGTGGCACCGGGGTGGCCGGGTGGCACCGGGGTGGCCCGAGGCCAGGGCACCTCCGGGGAGGCCTCCGTGACCGCCTCGCCATGCGGCGTCCCGCACGGAGCCTGCGGGAGAGGTCCCCGGGTCCTGGCACCGTGGGCGGCGTTGGGGACGGTGCCGGGCTCAGCAGGGAAGGCGATGGAAGGTGATGGGGTGACAGTGGGTTTTCTTCCGCAGCTGTGCCCCTTGGTGGCCCGCGTCCCGCCACCCGGCTCCTCCTGGTGACCCCTCGCCAGGGTGGCAGGGCCCTTGGGTGGCTCCTTAGCCCCGACCCCAAGGAAAGGTGGGTGCCGGGGGGCTGGTGGGGCCGGGCTGCAGCGCCGTGGCCCCTGCCCCAGCCCCCCCCGGGCTGGCTCGCAGCCCCACAGCATTCCTCGTGCTGGTGAGAAACCCTGCTTCCCCTCTGTGTCTCCTGCCTGCCGACATGTGTTACCCATTAGGCCTTAATTTCAGAAGATTTACAACACATTAAGTAATTTGTAGGTTATTTCAACTTTAATCTGCTGAAGTCGAGAAAATCAAAATTAAATTCAAAACACACGGATCTTCAAAGTACCGGGATTGGGGACGGGAGGGGGTTGTTTACCAGCCCTTGCTCGTCTCTTCTCCCGTGCCACTGCCGCGGCGTCTCCCGGCCCCTCCTGCGACGCGGCCCTTCTGTGCCACCTTGGCCGGCAGCGGGCCCCACGGTGCTGCCAGGTGGGGCTCAGCCACCTCCCGGTTCTGGCAAAGGAGCACCGGCGGTCCCGGGAGGATCCCTTTGGAGCTCCTCAGGCTCAAAGGGGGCCGTTGGGTTGCCTGGGCCGGCCACCTCGGTGGCGCGGGCTGGGAAGCGCCGTGGTGCTGCCTGTCATGAGCTGGAGCTGGGGCTGTGCCGGCACTGCCTGGGCTCCAGCGGCAGTGCGTTTGTCTCTCTGTGCCTCACTTCCTTGCCTGTGTGTCGGGAAGGCTGTCGTGCCTCGGGAGAGTGGGTGCGCTGAAGCTGTAAGGCATTCAGAAGCTATAGCCGTCACCCCAAAGGAGCCACGACGTGGTGGGGACCTGGGGACAGCAGTGGCAGAGCCTTTCTTGTCTCCTGCACCCACCGGGCAGGGGCGTGTGTGGCTCTGTCCCTCCCCACGGCCCCCTCCTTCCACCTACAGCAGGATCAGAGGAGCGCTGTGCACGCTGTGGGCATGCACTTGGTGGGGTCTCGGGGGGATTATCCAGCTCAGTGTGCTCAGTGTCCCCCCGCCCATGTCCCGCCGGCAGCTTTCCGAACTGCTCTGCCCTTCGGTTCGGAAAAGCCCCAACTGCTCTTCCTTAAGCTCTTGGGGAGGGAGAATGAACGAGGTCGATCACAGAACTGGGAGCCTTTTCCGACAAGCGAAGGCTGTTACGGCATTGTCTTGGGGCTCAGGAGATCTGAGGCTTGACTCAACTCTCCGTGCCAAGTTTGTTGTTGACCTGAAGCAAGGCGCTCGCCCGTTCGTGCCTCAGTTTCCCATCTGCGTGGCTGAGGTACGGATGCGAGGAGCGGGGGACGGATGTGCCGGGGGTCCTGGCGGCTGGTCCGGGTGTCTCCTGGAGTGGGCTCCCCAGGTGCTCTCCGTGCCTCAGTTCCCCATGTGCGCGGGGTAAATAATAGCTTTTTTCTTCTCCCCGGAGTTTGATGAATGGAAAGTGTATGTGTCACAGCTCTGCTATTCAGCGCCGATCTCTCCACCCACATCCCAGACGGTTTCCGGGTTCCCAGCCCACCAAATCCCTCAGGCATCTCTTCAGGGGCCCTTTCCTCTTCCAGTTTAGAGCCGCCTTATCCCAGAGCTGGGTGGCGGGGTGCAGCAGACATCCCATTTGGGAGCAATCCAGAACTGCTGAAAGGATGAGCGTGCTGACGAGTTGGTTTTTGTGCGTCCCTGCGTTGCAAGGGTGCTCAGCCCGGAGCTGGCTCTCCTGCCTCGACTGTCTGCGAGCCAGATCCTCTGGAAGTCGGCTTTATCAGGAAATGTGTCACTGAGTTACACGGAGGGATACAAGCCCTTCTGAGGGCGATGTCCCCAGTTCTGCTCCAGCAAGGAATCTGGAGGTGCAGGAAGTCTTCGAGCACGTTGCGCTTCATCTGCATCTGTAGGTTTTCCTGCTTCAGGCCTGAATACCTGGCTCTGTCCATCTCCCGTTCTTGCCTGCGCTGGGAAATTTTTATCAGTACCATCGTAGATTTGTATTTTCTCTAAGATTACTTCGCACGCCTTACGCAGCTGCTCTGACCTGTTTGAGGGGTAGATATGGATGCAGATGTGGAGAGCAACTCCCGGATTTTACACAGACCACTGGGCAGCCACCAGAGTAGTAACTCGCAGTCCCTTTTGGCCTGGGTTGGTTTTAAACCAGATGTCAAAGCATGTGTGGTTTAAAGCAGAAATTGTTTTTCTAGTCTCTGCAGAGTTCATCTCCTGGGTCTTCTCTTCGCAAGGAAGAAAGAAAAGGATTTGTGTAAAGCAGTTGTTTGCTAACCTTTATGAAAAGTCTTGTGTAGAAAAGGTAAAAATTAATTTTGATATGTATTAGCTGGTCAAGCTAAACCCAAGAGAGTTCCTCAGATTCACACTAATAAGCTAAAACATGTTAAAGCTCCAACCTGCCTTATCAACGTGAAGTATATCTCTGTTGGAGCGGATGGCAGAACTCCCAGTGACTTCATTAAAACCCACATTTCTCTTCAGGGTTTTGATGGTGTCAGGAATCTGCCTTCCTTCTTGGTGCAGACCCATCCTAAGACCCTGAAGCTTCACTGAAACACGTTGTGCGCACAGATACGTGCTTGTGTTCTTCTGGGGAGTGCTGGGCTGTGGAGAGAGGTGACCAGGACCGCTGTTAGCAGCCAGTCTGGTGCTTTGTGGGCTTCTCCCACCTCCTGTCCGTGAGCGGGTAGTGTTGTAAGAACCCCGAGTTAATGGAGATGTGCAGAACGTTTAAGGATCTCCTGGTGGAGGGAGGTGCTGTGGGAGACGAGCTCACTCTCTGGCAGTCACGATGCCATTAGGTTCCCATCTAGCGCCCTTGATCCCCTTGAGCAGATCAGTGAAAGTTCAGGCTTCGTGCAAGGCGAGTGAGCGTTACTGCTTTCTTCAAGCAAAGGGGAAATCGAGTCACAGGAAAAGTTAAATGAATAATTTACAGGTGTTCGTGAGCCTTTGGCAGAGCAGGGAGTGGTGCTCGAGCACCCGCCTCTCAATCCTGTGCTCTGACTTCTAGATCAAACGTTCCCAGACTCCCTTCAATGGATGGGAGGCAGCTGAATAGAGAGTTGGCCTGATTGATGCCCTTTCTGCTCATAATCACAGAATCTCCCTGTGGCAATTCCAGCAATTGCTTACGTGGGAGGTAATGGCAGGAAAATACTCACAGTAGGATTTGTATGTGCTTTGTGTTTGCCTAAACCTGATCTCCCTGAAGTCCCAGAAGTAGGACTTGCCACTTCAGTGCCACCAGCGTTGACCCCAGCGCTGGGCACCGCAGCGAACCGGTGTCGTCTTCCTTGCTTCGAGTGCAGGTGGTAGCTGGGGAGAGGAGGAGGAACTGGCCGTGTGTGAGTAGTCAGCTCTCCATCAGGTGGTTTCCTAGGATGAGCGTCAAGATAAATACCCAAAGGCTGGGAACCTCTGCTTCTGGACCCTGCAGCCCCTTTGGATGTGCCCCAGCTGCTCAGCCCGCGCTACCCCAGCCAGCTGTTGAAAGCTGCCGTCTAGATGTGACCTTGCTGGCTCGCCGTGCTCTTTCCCATCTTCTCCTGCTTGCTCACTTCTGTGCTTTGTGCTCGCTGATGGGCGAAGAGGTGGTGCCCGCTGTGAGCAGCGCGTGCACTTGGTGTACGCAGGGTACGGCCAAGGCGAAGGCAGGTCGTTTGGGTAAGGGCACATGGGAAGGGTTGGGCGTGCTCTTCCCCAGTCTGATGGCATTTAGTTCAGTGTCTTTGGATCAAAACCACTTCCCGGTTGAACTGCTGACTTAGAACGAGATCTTGGAGCTGCAAACGTGGCCCAGAAATGCTGAGCTGGGCAGCAGCGAGGTCCCAGCGAGGCGCATCTCCCGCCGGCATCTCTCCGGGAAGGCACGAGGCAGCATGGAGAGACCGAGAGAGGGGCGACACCAACAACTCCTCGGGTGGCTGGGGGACACCGGAGCACCTTGCCCAGGAGGGGGCACAAAAAGCTGCCCACGAGTGCCCGGCGTGCCGGGGGGCTGCCCGTACAGCGGGAAGGGGCCCGGCGCAGCGGCGCGTGCCAGGCAGGTAGCTGGCTGCCCTGCTTCTCCTTGGTGCCTGTGCGTCTCCGAGTCCTGGTTCACAGCTCCCTGCAAGCCAGGGATGGAGGAGATCCTATGAAAATGATGATATGTGACAATCAGTCACAGCAATTAGTGTTTTGGTTAACAGGCCTTTTTTGTTTTCTCTCACCCAGACAGAATGTCACAAATAAATCCTCGCCTGCATTTGCATATTAATTGGATCGGAGACGTCAAGCATCTTTCATTAAAGAAAATGATCTGCATATTTGGAGACATAAAATAGTTATTTTGATGGGTTTTTTTCATAAGATCAGGGGGTGGGGGAGGAAGGTGATGGGAGCAGTGGAAATTGAGGTAGAGTGAAGGCAGAGAAAGCAGCTTCTGTGGTTAACCCCTTATGGCCCAGAACTAGCTGGCGCCCAAAGCAACAACAGCGATATAAATAAATAAATGGCGGGGCTCCGAGCGGCTCGTAGAGCGTCGTCCCCTCCGCAGCTTTGTTCCTGGGGCCGTGGGGATGGTGGGTAGCCACAAATGCGCTTCCATAACGCCTTTCCTCTCCAACTCTCTCCAGCCGTGCAGCTGGGTGGTTGCAGGGCTCTCCTCATCTCTCCTCGCTTTCGCAAGCACACCTCGGCCTTGCTCTGGCTGCTCCAGTTCTGGCCGTGCCGGCGTCACGCCTTGGGGGCGGCTGTGCCATGGGGTCCCCGTGCCGCGGGCGCTGTCGGTGCCCGAAGGATGTGGCGGCCCCGGGGAGCCGCAGCACGCCTGGGGGATGGGGCAGCACCCTGCCCCAGGGGACAGCGGGGGCTTGGCCGGTTGGGCCAGCGAGGGACATCCTCGTGGCCTCGGGCTGGGTGTCAGCCCCGCTGCCGGCTGGCACAGCGGTCACCGGGGTCTCCACCGGCTCCCTGTGTTCCTCCAGAGGCAGCTCTTCCCTGCCAGAGGCTGGATTTGAGGCAGGGAAAGAACTCCCTGGTGCAGATCGGTGGTGCTGCACCAGGTAGGTAGGAGGGTTCACTCTTGGACTCGTGGATTTCTTCCCCAGACTTGGAGTAATTTTTTCCTTTGTTTTGGCAGCAGCACTGCCCAACAGCCCAGGGCAGGATGTAAGGAACCTGACCCTCTACTTTTGAAACTGTCTGGGGAATTTCTGTAGGCAGCATGCAGTGGCTTGAGATGGATTTTGGCCAGGACACTGAGGTTAACGCTGCAATGGGATCCAAGGGTACGTTCGCATGAATGTAAATGATCGTGTTATGGCAGATTAGCAAGTTACCGCTTGTTAGCCGTGCTGCGGTACGGGACCGCGAGCACGCTCCGTGCCTGCTGCGAATTCCAGGTAAAACGTGTTGCCCTGAAACCACCGGCAGCGTGGTCTGGGCGGCTGGCTCCTCCGTCGCGAGTTACCACGGGGTGGGGGAGCACCCTCGCCCCACAAGTGCCGGCACCCCCGGAGCCCCCTCGTGCCCTCGCCCGCTGCTCGGTGAGGACCGAGACCTCCCCAAGCCCCTTTGGCTGCTGCGTCCCCCGAGGACGAGCAGCTCCATGCCACCGCCTGCGGCCACAGCTTTGGCTCTGTGAGTTCCCCGTCCCTCTCCGTCCGAGCTTCCCAGAGATGAGCCGGGATTCCCTGCTCAGCGCTGCGGGTGCTTGGAGAGCAGCCCGTGGAGGGCTCCCTGCGCCCAGGCGCCGCAGCTGTAGCTCCTCGTGGATTTTCCACTGCCCACAGGAATGCTGCTGGGCTTGGGGCAGGGAGGAGGTGACGAGGGCCAGACAGGTTTGCAGACACGGCACGTCGTTTGCAGAACGCCTTGCTTGGTTCTTCCTTTAAAGCTAACCCGTGGCAGAAATCCCCGTGGGGACATCTGCTGGGGTCAGCGCTGAGCACTTCCACTCCTGTGCTTCAGAAAAGGGGGGATTTGGTTCAGAAAGCCCACCTGCGTGCTGGGCAGAGCGCCGGGCTTGCTGTAGGGCAGCCGGGCACGAGCAGAGCTCTCCGCGGCCTCGTTTGCTCGGGGCAGTTTCCCCACATGCCAGACACAACTCCCTCGTGAAGCTGAGAGGGCGAGGGCGAAGCAGAGGCTCTGGTTAGACGAGTCCTCCGGAGCCGTCTGCAGCGGAGACCGCAGTGCGGGGGTGCCGGGGTAGGCTTAAGGAAATCAGGTGGGAATAGATGCGAGATGGTTTGCCTTATCAGCAGGTCTCTGTGGGCGTCGGCAGCGACTGCCAGGAGCTGGGGAAGTTGGGACATCCCGAAGCGCTTGGGGCTGGCGTGGGGACCCGGCTCCTCTCCTCGGCTCCGCTGCAACCCACCCAACCTTAGAGGTGACTTGGACAAGTCGTCAAGAGATGAATTCTTCTCTCTGAGCCTCGGTTTCCCTTTGTTCGGCCCAGCCTGTGCAGGGCAGGGGTTGCCTCGTGCCCCATGCCCGTCAGTTGCAGGGGGGCTCGGAGCCCCGGGAGTGGCACGGGGCTGCCTGCCTGCCCCCCCTGCCCCGGACCTCTTTGGCACGGGATAAAACCTCCTGCCGCGGGTGGCAGGGCTGTGCTTCACGCCCCTGCTCTGCCCCAGGTCGCAGGAAAGCCTGCAATTAGGCAGGGTTCCTCTCCTCACCCCACACATTGAGGCACGTTACTGTTTTTTTTTTTTTTTTTTCAGAATCCTGATCCTAGGAAGCCATCAGTATCCAGGGAACTTTATCACACACACTCGAAATAACCCAGAAAGCTGCCAGCCCCATATTAGGGAATGAATCCCTGTCGGAAAGTAAAGCGAATGCAGAATTTATTGACAGGCTACTGTGACTGCAGGCAGTTTGCCACCCAGCCCCCTCCTTTTACCTCCACCCCTCTCCGTGAACAACAACCCACAAACCCACTTCTGTCCTGCAGCCTTTATATTTAGCACGTCCGCATCCCTTGTCTCAGCCCCCGGCATTCGCAGTGCGCGCAGGAGCCTTCCTCGGGGGGTGAAACCCAAACTGCGGGCAGGGGGGGTCCGCACGGCGTCCTCCCCCTCTGCCCCGCTCTCCGGTGCCCTCCAGCTCAGTACAAACAAGTTAATGGGAAAACGGTCAATGGGACAGGATCCCCACACCTGTCAGCCTAAAAATCCTTCTCCCGAGCTCAGACCGTGGCAGGGCTTGGCTGTCCTCGTTAGGCACGGCGAGGCGGGTCGGTGTGCTGCTCGGGGCAGGAGGGGAGCAGCGCTGAGCTCCTCGGCCCCACCAAGGAAGGGGCTATCTCAGTTGTTCACGTTAATCCCCAGGGGCTGAGTTTCCCCGTTCGTAGCTCTGTACCCTCGCTCTGTACCTTTTGGAGTGTCCTGGAGAGGTTCACGGCGTTTCGGGAGCTTCTGCTCGAGCGCGAAACTCGGCTTGAAGCAGGCGCTTGGGGTACTCGGTTGGGACTCCTAACTAAAGGTTTTCTTTGTGAATTTTGAGCTGCTCTCACACATGAGCGGGGTAGTGCAGGCGTACCCGTGGGACAGCACGGCCGTCGGGGCGAGTGGCCGCAGCGGTGCCAGATGTCGCCGCGCTGCGCCTGGACAGGACGTCGGTGCGGGGAGGTTTTCCCCCGCAGTTCCCAACAAAGGCAGGGGACCCCCGGCCCGCACCACACCAGGCCCACCAAGGCCAAACGGCCTCCCGGGGGGCTCAGGAGGCTCGGGGGAAGGCAGGGCCCTGCTCAGCCAGCAGGAGGGCGGCGGGGGCTGCGCCGGGGCTGGGGAGCTGGGGTGGGGGGAGAGGTGTGGGGGGAGCCGTGGCTCCGAGCGGGGCTTCTGTGGTTTGTGGCGCACGCAGCTCCGCGGACGGGAGCTCCGGTTCGTCTCCCCTCAGCGCCTGCTGTCCTTTAGTAGTCGGCCGGCACCATCAATCACACCCAGACACCATCAGGAAATGATTCCCAATCAATTATAATTGCTCTTCACCTACTTCCTGTATAAATCACTGATGTTTTACTGCAGATGCCAATGAAACAGGGGAGCGAGAGTCTCTTCCCTCAACTTTCTGCGCGCGCCGGGCCCACCCACCGAGTTCCTCGGGATGGCCCTGCCAGGCTGCGGAACAGCAGGTGATTGGGATGTGAAAGCATCGGCAGGTTTTATTGCTCCTCCGAGCGAGGACGGAGGGGAGGAGGCGGCGGCTGCGAGCTCTCCGCTTCCCTGGGATCCGTCGGCAGGTGGGGAGAGGGGCCGCGAGGCAGAGCCCCCGTTACTGCTGGAGCAGGTCCTAAGGGACCTAATTTCCCAAGGGGATCCCTGCTGGAGTTTGCCAGACCGGTGTCCTCACTTTTTTTGTTGGTTCTTTTCCTCCTGCCTCTCTTTAATGGCTTCTTCTCTTCGCCTCCCCCAGGCTGGCTTGTTTGCCGTTCAGGGAGAGGCGCTGCGGCGCCCAGAGCCGGCTTTGAACCCGGGCACAAGCCCTGGTTCAGGCAGCAGAGACCAAACGCCGCTCGACGTTTAGGGTATCAAAACCTCACAAGCTCTTCTGTTGAAATCCCAGCAGCGTCTAAATGGGATGGGACATCTTTGGGGACGGGGAGGTTCAAGGCTGCAATACCCGCTTGGGTGTTTCAAAACACCCAAGTTCACCGCCGAAACACTGCACTTGGGTGGAGAGGGGCAGAGAGCCAAGGAAGGAGAGCTGCTGGGGGACTGCGGGTGGAGAGGAGGGGTGCGAGAGGGGCTCAGACTGGGTGCAAGGCATGCGTGGACATGGGCGTGCGTGGATGTGGGCACGAGGGGCTGGGGGAGCCCGGCCGGGATCGAGCGCGCCGGGGCGGGTGCGGGCGAGCGGCGGCAGCGACTTCCAGGCAGCTGATGATTTTATGGAGTCCTCAGAAGTCCAAAGTTATGTGTGTTTGTTAAGCGCCGTAACGCTGAGTTTATTTAATGTGGTTTTAACTGCCGCACGCTTTTATAAATCAAAATAATTAAAAATAATAAATTTGAAGGTTAAACAACAGCCTGCGCTGTGGCAAAGAGGAGAGAGCATGACTGCGGGCTGGGTTTGCGGGGAGGGAGCGGGGGCTCCGCCGGCTGCCTGCGCTGGGGCCGCGGCGGGTTTCAGCCCGGTGCAGCGAGGAAAGGCAGGGCCAAAGTCCAGGCTGCGGCACGGCTCCGTCTTTTCACACCCCGTCCTGGCCAGCGCGAGGAAAAGCCCTTCCGAGGGGCAACGCAGCCCCAGCGTGGCTGCACGACAGCCCGAGATCTCCCATCCTCTTCCCCTTCTCCCACGTTAAAAACACCTCCAGACCCCTGGCTTTGCCGGCCTCACGATAGGATTTTCCGGCCGTCGATGCTCTTCTTGTTGCAGGGCATTTCTATCGATGCCATGTCTCAGCCTGCGTTATTTACGTGCAGCTCTCGAGGCTGTCCCGGGGTTCTGGGCAGCCGGACCCGACCCGGCCTCGCGCCCCGACGTGGCACCGAGCAGGACCCCTGCAGCGTGGGCACCGTGCTCGGGACCCGGGGGGCTCTCAGCAGCCCCCCCCGTTCATTCCAGCTCACAAAGGTTACGCGGAGGCGCCTCGGACGGGGCCGTGGAGGGTGCTGGAGAGCGTGTGTGTCTCTTTAAATGCTCTTTGTGTCAGCGTGATAAGGAATTTGATGGCTTTATCAGAAATACCAAAGCTTTATTTAGCAGGGTGAGGCGAGCGCCACTCGGCTCCACACAATCTGCTGATAAATTGGAGGAAAAAAAAAAAAAAAAAAAGAGGGAGCGGGGGGAGGAAAGTCTAAACTTTCCCTGATTGCATGCGGGAATGGCCCAGCTCCGGGCACGTTCCCCGCAGCCGCACGGTGAGGCTGAGGTTGTGCGAGCGTCCTTGCTTGAGACCGGAGCTCTTGTGGAGGACGGAGGCAGCTCGTTTTCCTTCTGCGCGTTTCCTATCCCATCTTCTGGCGTCCCCGCTGTCACCCAGTCATCTCCTGCATCCTCCCTTTCCTCATCTTGTCCTCACTTTGCCATGCTTCCCATCTTCCCCGGGCCCTTTCGCTTCTGCCCGTGGTACTGACGCATTTTGGGCCGACAGCTGGCACACGACATGTGCCTTCGGATGTAGAGGCCCTCGCATTCCTTCTCCATCCCTCCGGCTGTATATCCTGAGAAGAGGGGCACGTCTGGCTGGTCCTGGGGTCCCGCCTTTACCTGGAAAAAGTTTCTGGAAGGCAGGGCTGAGCAAGGAGCCTGGGGTGGATGGCCCCATCCTGGTAGCGTTGTATAATGCTCACGCTGCTTTGCGTCTAGCTGGGCTAAGCCTTCATCTGGAGGTGAAATCGCAGCACAGGGTCTCCAGCCCTGTGGGCTCCAGCCCCAGCTCTTCCAGCAGCTCCCTTGTGGAAATCTGCTGCCTTCGCCTTGCCCCTGTGAAGGGGCTCCAGAGCAGCAGCCAGGCTCGCAGCGGAGCAAGAAGCAGCGCGCGGGGTTTGCCCATGGCCACGGATCCACCGCGGTCAGGGATTCGCCCTGCCCTGCTGCAACAAGGCTGGCCCCGTGCTCCTGCAGCACTTGGAGAGCCAAGCGGAGAGGAGGCAGAGACGGGCCCAGTGTTTCTCCTGATTTGCGTTTATCATTAACACATGACATCTATTATATATTGTTACCATGTTTTGTTGTTCATCGCGTGCCTGCGAGCAGGCCACACACATTGTGACAATTCTGGTCCCTTCCTGATCTCGTGCCTCCACACCTTTTCTTTCCATCTTTCTGTTCATTCTTACTCCTCCTCTTTCCTTTCCCTCTTTCTTTTGATTCTTCCTCTCCCCTCGGCTTGCACGCACGCACACACACAAGCACATACACACACAGAGCCCGTTCACAGTTGGATCATCTGTTCTTGGCTCTCGCCCACATCTCTTTTTGATGTGGTTTCTGGAGGGTTTGGACCAAGTCCCCCATTTCTCTCTCTGTCATCAGGAAGCCTGCTGCAGCCTCTGATTCCAGCCGGATCTCGTTAACTCTCTCTTAGGAAACCTTGCCACCTACCAGAGCGAGACCGTGCTGTAAGCCTGGCCGGAGAGGAGGGAGAGGGCTTGAGCTGCCCCAGGTTACAGCCCGGTGTCCTGGGCAGTTCCCGGTGGTTGACACCGACACCCCGAGCTGATGCAGCACGCCGTGGCTGCGGGGCTGGCTGGGGAGCTGCTCGCGGAGCCGTTTCCCTTGGGTCTTGTGGCGCTTCCCCTGCGCGGCTGTGGCTCTTTCTGGGGCTTCTCATGAAGGTGTAAAGCACTTTCAGTCTCGGTCCCAGCCCGGGGCATCTTTTGGCTTTCTCAAAGCCCTGTTTGGTGTATTTCTGTCTCTGTACCTGCTGTGTGTGAGGGCAGCCTGCTTGCACAGGGAGCGCCGCGGTCCCCGGGCAGCGCAGCTCTCGGTCCTGCAGGCAGTTCCTTCTCCTTCGAAGGCAGCACGGAGATGCCGTGGTTGTGCCTGCGCGAGGGTGAGCAGGCACGTTTAGAAGAGGCTTAACAGCAATTAGGTTTTAAATGACCCCTCTTCTCCGGGAGGTTTTTAAGATCCCAGATCACTTTTGGGAAGAGAGCCTTTGCTGAGTGCTCCTTGTCTGATCTCTGCAGCGGCTGCAGCGCAGCTGGCTGTGCTCAGAAGTGCGTTGGAGTCCCCTGGGGGCTGCTGTTAATAGTTGTGCTTTCAGCACGGAGCGAGTGGATGGGACAGGGGACAGGGGCGCAGCCCTCTCTGCTCAGCACCCTTCCTGTAACCTGCTGCTAAGCTGCCCCTGTGGCTCCACTCCAGTCCTGTTAAGGCGGTGGCAAAACTTTGGCCAGCCTCAGTCCGGAGCAAACATTTTCGGGCAGGTCAGTTCCAGGGCCGGGGATGGGGTTTGGAAAGAAAGACCCGGGAGATGGTTTGCTGTGATAAAATGGGGAGGGAAGTGAGAGTCGATTGCTTTGGGCATGGGTAATGGGGCATGGAGACCTCGCTGACTCAGCCAGCGCTGCGAACTGTCCCGGTCACTCGAGCAGCGGCCACTTCGCCTCTTGTCTGAAACCAGCCCGTCATCTCGGGCGGCTCCCCGGCAGGCCTGTGTCCCCTGCCATAAAGCATCTTCCAGCGCAGTGCTGAGCAGCCCGTGCCGGCCGGGAGCTGGGGCCGGAGGGGCTCGGACCCCGGCTGCCCGCGCAGCTCAGCGTCGAGCCGGGGAGGGTTCGCCCTGTGGCTGCCCAGAGCTGCTCCGTGTACGCAGCCCCTGGGCAGACTTTGCATTCGCTGCAGCCTGGGATCCCGGACTGAACGTGCTCCTTTCCACAAGGAAAATCGGAACAGAATGGGGAAAACGGCCTCGGGCTCCCCCGGCCGTGGGGCTGGGGTGCTGGGACGGCAGAGCTCCTCCCCGAAGCTGGCTAATAGAAATCAGTCCTGATTAGGATTAGTCCAGCCAGCACTGAGCTGGCAGGCCGATAATCTAATAAAAATTCCCAGGATTGGTTTACTCTGGGGAGGATTTGCGCTGGACGCGGGAGGAGCAGGATTAGCCCAGCTGTGCTCGGGGAGGGAGGGCGGCCGCGGGTGGGCAGGGAGGCTGCCGAGAGGGTGGGGGCAGCCAGACAGACAGCGGGAGTAAGTGGAAGTGACAGGGTCAGAGCAGGCCTTTGTCCTGCAGCCTGATTAGAGAGTCTGCCCCCAGTTTCTTACACTTTGGGATGTTGTCGAACAAACCGGAGCTTAAATCTGTCAGAGCGCAGCAGAGATTGGAGTTGACGTCCCGGGAACATATTCCTTGCTGTGCAGAAATCCAGGCCCCGCTGGGAAAACGTAAAATGCCCGTCCCAGGCCCCTCGGAGCTGGAGGAGGAGATGCAAGCACCATGTTGCTCCCCGGCAGGCTGCCTTCTGCCCTCGGGTGCGTGGTTGGGGCTGAGCAGCCGGGAGGCTCGTCCGTACCCGGGCACCTGCCAGGGGTGCCCCACGTCCTGCCCCAGCCTGCTCTCGCCAGCTTCATCCCCCGGTGGAGGGGAATCCCCGGGAGCCCGACTGCTGCCCTGCAGCTGAAATCACCAGGCTCTGCTCGACTTCTTCGGCTGCTGCTGAGGAAGAGCCCTCGCGGGGGAGGCAGAGCAGGCAGGGCTCTTGCGGGCAGCATTGGGCAGCCCTACCCGTGCAGACACCGAGGACCACGCGTTGCAGCCTTGCCCTGATTTTGACAGCTCCGCACCCCGCCTGGAGTCACCTGGGGAGCTGCTGGTGGGCCTGGTGCAGTGCAGGGACACAGGGAGCACCCGTCAGCCCGCAGCCCCAGCAGGGGATGTGAAAAGTAAAGGTAACCCTGAAATGCGCGTGCCCAGTTCTGTGGTTTTGAAGCAAAAATACACAGGGGAAAGAAGAACAAGGAGTCAAAAGTTTTCACCTAGGTGCTGCACGAGACAATAGGTGGATTTTTTCCAGCTGTGTTCTAGGGCACGGTCTAAAGGTGTCCTGGCAGTCTGCTCTGGTGTCCTCAGCTGTGGTGTTCAGTGCTGCCTGAGCAAGGGAGGAGAGGAAAGAGCTCCACGGTCTTCTGAACTCATCCCTTAGCTCCCTGTGACTCCCTTCCCCTCCCCTTCGATTCATCCAGGCTGCCTCTTCTGTTGCTCGCCTGGGAAGTCCATCGCAAAATGCCAGCCTCTTTGAATGCGTCTCATCCCTATGGGGACGCTGCAGTCGGAGGAGGACGCCTGCAGAGACCTTGTGCAGCACGGGGTGGGGAGTCCTGCCTGGAGCAGAAGAACCAGGACAGCCACCCCAGATGTTCGGGGGCACGAGGCAGGGGCTGTACAGCCCCCCCCGAGCCTGAACTCCGCAGGGAAATGCCCTCACAGCTCTGGAGGTTGCGGGTCGAGCAAGTTGTTTTTCTTTTTCCCTTTAACAGTTGCAGCTGCTGTGGATGGGTTGGAGCCTTTCCATCGGAGGGCCTCCGTCCATGGGCCAGCATCCTCAAAGCTCCAGAGTCTGGTAGCTGCTTGGGTAGTGCCCTCCAACCATCGACCCTCACCCCCAAAAAGCTAGCAAGAAAAAGCCTCCAAGATGAAACCGAGATAACTAAATAACGAGAGCAGTGTCCTCTCCAGGCTCGGGTAGCTGCATATATGATTGTCAACTTGATGAAATCCCCCCGGATGTAATGAGCTGATTTTCTGCTGTTAATATTGCATCTGCTGATGAAGGATTCGTTAGGATAATGGAACGAAGCTAAAATATAAATGACTCGCTGTCAAGAAGCAGCTTTTGCTTGTGTTCTCCTGACAGTTCCTCGGCCATGGCGAGGGAGTTGTGTGTGCTCTGCACACGTCTGCGAGGTGTGCGCGGTGGTTTGGCCCTGCGTGTGCAGGGACACACGTGTCACAGCGTGTTCCCTGCGAGCCCGCAGCCTGGGGAGCCTGGAGCCAGCGTGCCCAAACCGACCTGGGGCCGGGGGACCAGGCACCGTCGGGTCTGTGCCCGTGGGGACCCAGCGGGGCTGCCGACAGAGAGAGGGGCCAGAGAGGGTCCCTGCGGCGCTGGCCTGGGGCTGCCCGGAGGGCACGGGTCTGCACTTCGCTCCTGCTCCTTTTTTTGTAGCTGCCCTGTTCCTTTTTCCCTTGTGTTTGTTTCCGGAGTGGCTGTGTTTTCTTTCCAAACAAGAGAAAGCAGCATAAGCGTGCTAGAAAGTGAAAGCGGTCTTGGCTCGTAAAGCTTTTCGAAATGCAGAGTATTATTTTCAGTGACAAATGCAAAAAAGGTTTTGATAAAAGCAGTCGTCTCGCTGCTGAGCGGTAATCTTACACCTGTGCCTGAAATCTCCAGGTTGCACCGGCTGCTTTGAGAGGTGGGATTGGTTTTCCGTGCAAGGAATAAAATGGGACCCGCTCCATCGCCAAGGGGATTGCAACTTGCCGGCGGTTTTGCGCGCGCCTCCCCGGTGCCGCCGTGCCCGTCCTGGCACGGGGCTGCGGGTGCTGAACCCTCGCTGTCAGATGTGCAGGGAGGGGAACCCAGGAAAATGTTTACAAGCATCTTCGGCATCTTAGACTTTCCGTACACTTCATAAAAGCATTAAGCAAAACGTAGCGTTGCCAGCCCTTCATTTTACCCTGTGCCTAAGGACATTTGGTGTTTTCCCTCCAAGTCTGTGTTTCTGGACACAGGAGACCGAATGAGAATCTCAGCTTTCATTATTTGTTTGTGTTTTTTTCTTTTTAATCGCATTTCTAGCTCTTCAGATTACCAAGGAGGAAAAAAAAAAGAATGAAAACATGAACTGTAATGGCTCAAAAATGAAATTAAAAAAGGCCCTGCTTTCTATTATTATTTTTCAAATCACATTTTTAGCCAATAACGTCGGGGATCGGAGCAGTGATTTTTTTTTTAATAGCTGGAGCTGACACTCCGAGCTGCGATGCTTTTCCCGAGGTGTGAGGCCACGATGCCCCGGCCTCGATGCCCTGCACACCCCGGGAGCACATTCGGGCGCTTGCCCCGACCGGCACAGCCCTGCCTGGCCCCGCTCCACTTTTGGGGAGTTCCTCTCGCTGCTCAGAGGCTGCTGGCGAGGAGCGGCGTGCTTTAATTGAATCGTTCTTTACAAAAGACCATGCATATAAATGAGGGGGGAGGGGGGAGGCACAGGAATACCACGGTAGAAATTTTGCATTGAAATATGTTCGGTGGAAAACAGCTTTCTGACGAAATTAAGAGCGTCTGCGGGTGGGTATAGACGTACGCGTATCGCTTCTCCAGCCCTTCTCGTGGAAACACTTCTTTTCTCTTCCCTCATCCCAAACCCGACGTGGAGGAACGTTTCCAACTGGAGTCTGGCTTCCCCCCAGACCCTCGGCAGGAGGACCGCGCCGTTTCTGTCCAGCGTCCTGCAGGGATCTGAGCAAGTTGTGCAAACACGAAGCGAGCGGAGCGCTGGTCGGGGAGCCCCGTCGCAGCTGGGACCTCTCAGGTTCTCGGCTCCGGTTTGTGTGCGGTGGCACCCGCAGGTCCCCAGCACGGTGGCAGAGCCTGGCAGTGTGTGAGGATGCCACAACGCAGCCTCCTGAACCCGGTGGGGTTGGGTGTGATTATGGCCTGTGCTGGCTGCGGGCCTGTGCCCCAGCCCCCAGGAACCCCTAAAGAAGCCTCCTTGCATCAGGATTTCTTCTGGCGAGCCAGAAAACTGGGGACACGTAGCAGGGGATGGGAGTTACCCCCGGTGGGAAGGTGGTGCAGGAGAGGTGGAGACCCCTTCGTGCTCGGCACTTTCCAGGGCACAAGCTGTAAAGCTTGTGGGGGAAGCTGGTGAAGACCCGCAGTTCCTCTGCTGCTTCTTGGCAGCAGTGACACAGCCAGTCCTGGCAACCGAAAGTCATAAGCTGGACTCCAGAAATGTGAGATCATCCCAGAAGTTTGGAGACGGAGTAGTAAATGCCCAAGGGTACGGCGTTCTTGGACTTGCTCTCCGAATCCTTCGGTGCTTCTGGGCTTTTCTCTGCCTTGGCGAGGGGGCGGCGGTGGGCAGGGAGCTCCGACCAGCGGCCGGCCCTCCTGGCATCGCGAGGCTTTCTGTGCCGCTTGCCTAGAGGCAAAGAGCCAGACCCCGAGCCAGCGTAAAGCAGCCCTGCTCCCTGCCTCACACCCGCTCGGGCTCTGCTCCCAGCCTCGGGAAACTCTTTTGAGGAATTCGATTGCAAATTCAGGCGCTGCTCGGCTGGGACAGCGCGGTGCTGCGGGAGGGACCTGGCCTCGGGCAGGCTCCACCTGCAGTGAGCAGCCTGGGGGAGATCTCAGCCCCCCCACGACATTTTTTCCCATTTTCGCCCCTGTCCAGGTCCCCCAGAGCCCCGCAAGCCCCCGCACCTCTTCCCACAGGCCGGGTCTCCCGGGCCAGCGCCTGGCGCGTATCAGCGTGTTTCTGTGTGTCAGGCTGATTTTTTTTTTCTGGGGTCCCCTGCTTCATCATTATCTTAATCACTGTTGTGTTAAGTTTCATGCTTCCTTTGACCTTTATTTTCGGCCTGGTTATGCTGTTTATCTGCCTCTGACACTTGTCCCCTGGTGCTATTGCCAGGGAAACCCAGCGCAGAGGCCTTTCCCTTTCCCCCCACCCCCTTGTCCCTTTCTGTTTAATTTTTTTTTTCTTTCCTCCTTTTTCTTTTTCTTCTTCTTTTTTTTTTTTTTTTTGTCTTTTAACATGGTTTTCCTAAAAAGTTTTTTAATCAATCAAATTCGAGGCAGAAAATAGGCTTGGTCACGCCTGGTCCTTGGGTCGTGTGACACTCACTCAGGGTCCTGACAGCTCCTCAAAAGGGGCGCAGGGGCCGGGGGGGCGGCAGCGCGTTTCCCCAGGAAAGGCCCCGTTTCCATGGCACTGCCCCCACCTCCCCGCCGCCCCCCGGCCCCAGGCCCTCGGCCCCGCACCCGGGGCGCTGGGAAGCGCTCGTGCCCTTGGGGGGGGGCCGGCGGGGGCCTCGGCCTCGCTGACAGCTGCCGGGGTTCTCCACCACCGGAGCTCGCGGGGAGCCAGCGGGAGCGGCGGGCCGTTCCCCAGGGCCCCCGCCGGACCCGCATAATCAGGGGCTCTGCACAAATGCCCCATTTTTCATCCCCGTCTCAGGCGGTTTGCTCCCAGAGGGACGGGGGATCCCGGGCGCTGCGTGCGCCTCGACAGCCCGCGGTCGCTTCTCCCTCTCGTCCCACTGCTTCCTTCGCTCCCATCCGCCCTGGGACACCCCGTCTCCTTCTGCTGCCTCCAGCTGGGGTTCAAGGCCCTTCCTTTACCCCCCCTTGCCCCCAAAACTCTCTTCTTGCCCCCAAAACTCTCTTCTTCCACTCCCTCCTGGCCGCCGTTTCCCCACATGCCCTCTCCAGTCCTCCATTTGCGCACGGTCTTTCTCTCTCTCTCTCTTTTTTTGTAATTAATGATTAGTTTTAATTGGTTTGCTTAGGCAGCCTGACAGCAAATTAGCAGGAGCTGGCCCGAGGCTGCCGAGTGCCAGGTTTGGGGACTGCGGGCAGGTGCTGGGCAGGAGGTGAGGTGGGATCCTCACAGCGTGCCCGGGGCTGGCAGTGCCGGGAACACGACGGTGACACTCGGGGCTGCCATCTCCTGTCCCTCTGGCTCCAGAGGTGGCCAACGATGCCTGTCTGGGGTTTCCTCCAGGATGGGGTTGTTTCCAGGGTGGGGTTTCCTCCAGGATGGGGTTGCTTCCAGGATGGGGTTCCTCCAGCATGGGGTTCCTCCAGCATGGGGTTCCTCCAGCATGGCCACCGTGCCTTTCCACCGCCCCGTGCACTCGTTGTCCTCTTCTTTTTTGCATCGCCTTCATTGGGATGGGATGGGCTCTGCTCAACAGGTGTGGGAAGAGGGCAGAGGGGGGCAGCACGGGGTCCCCCCCGTGCCCGGGGAGCCGTGAAGCAGGCGGCTCTACCCCGTGCTAAAGGCAGGTAACGGGGAGGGGTGGGAAGGGAAGGGGGGCTTTGCTCTTTTCTTCCTTCGCCGTGATTTCCCTTCGCTTTGCTTTTCTTTTCTTTGCCTTTTTTATAGCTCCCATTTTTCTTTTTTATGAGAGGCAAACGGCAGGGTTCTCCCAGGGCTGGGAAGAGTGCTCGGTCCCAGGCTGCTCCCAGCCAGATGGAGGGGAAGGGAAGGGAAGGGGGGCAGCGGGCCCGTAATCCTGGGGGAGAGTTGCGGTGAAAGAGGGTTGGGATGGAGCCTAGGACAGTTAGCGCGTTGCTTTAGGAGGAAGGGGCGGACCCTGACCGATTTGGGACGCTTGCTACCCTCATTTTCAGCCCAAAACTTTGCTGGCAGCACTGACTAGTGAATGTAGGGGCCACCCCGGGGACGTTCCTGTGCTCTGCTGTGCCCTCGAGAGGGGCCGTGAGCCCTGCTCCTCCCAGCCTCCGTGCCCGGGCAGGGCCCCACAGCCCAGGGCCTGGGCTGGGCTCGTGTAGGAAAGGGCCGGGGTTGGTGCTGCCTTTTGTTCTAAAACATCTCCTCAGCAGATGGCAAGGCCCAGCTGCATCTCTAGAGCAGCCCAGGGTGTTCCAGCCCTTCTGCAAAACCAGGGTTTGTCAGGCTGGGGACCTCAGGGGGTGTTTCTTGTCCCCAGCAGGCCTGGACCCTCTCTGTTGTCCTCGCCTCAGGTGTTAATGCGCGCTTTTCCCCTTTCTGGACACCGGTCTGAACCTCCAGCCTTGTGTTCGTGTCTACATATGCCTTTTTATGATATCCAGAGCACATGTAGAACTGAAATCAGAGGGATCTGCTGTCTTCCCGGGATTTGTGTCAGGCAGGAACAGCCTTTTCGTCAGCCGCACAGGCCCCTGCTGCGCTCCAGATTCACGAGAGACGGAAGCCAGCGCAAACATGTCTGCTAGCACAGCCCCGCGTGGTGCTCAGCTGCGAGCGTGAAGCCGAATGTCGTGTTGGGATAGCCCGGCCCCTTCCCCAAACACCCTGGTGGAGGTGCTGGTAGTGCGGGTAGGGACCGGTGCTTGTGGCCCCAGCACCTCGGGGGCTCTGGTCCCAGGGCTCACTCCCGCCCGGGCCTGCTCAGGACGTGCCGCTCTGCACACCCGTGCCCGGGTGTCGCTCCCCAGCCCTGGCGTGGCCCTAAAGAGTCCCTCATGTGGCTTTGTCAAGGCTTTGGGCCTTAGATGGGCTTTGGGCTTCTCCAGAGCAAGGCGAGGGATGGGTCTGACTCCACTGGGAGAGGGACGAAGGGTGGAGAACACCTGCTAGGAGAGGCGTGGGGGCCGCCCGGCTCATTTCACTCCTGTGTGATCTTGGCTTCTATCCACAGCTGCCGTCCCTGCAATGGCAGAAGATGTTTTGAAATGCTGCAAAGCTTCCATGTCCGGAGTGCTTGGGAAGTCGGCTTTCCCTTCCCACCCCTCGCACCCTGTCCCTCAGGGAGCGGCTTCTCGCTTCCCTGTAGCTGTCCACACTTGGCTGCACTTCTGTGAGCCAGAAGGGCTC
The DNA here is from genome assembly GCF_964211835.1 of Anser anser. Taxonomy (NCBI): domain Eukaryota; kingdom Metazoa; phylum Chordata; class Aves; order Anseriformes; family Anatidae; genus Anser; species Anser anser. The sequence goes on along the minus strand of NC_139738.1, from coordinate 5,046,210 downwards.
AAGGAGTTGCCGTGTGCCGACAAGACCGGGACAGATCCAGCTGAGCCTGGTGATGACCCCAACTCCATGCCGTCCGTTTGCCACTCACGTGTTGGCTGGTGCCGAGGGGCGAGCCCTGCTTGCTTCTCTCGGGCCAGGCCAGCGCTTTGCCGTAGCTCCTGCTAACGGGGCACTCGTGGCACTCAGTGGAGCTCGAGGCCTGAGGAGCTCATCCTGCACAGCGTTTGCCAAGCGTAGTGTCAGTATAAGAGTGATGAGGACGATTTTTAAACTCGGTAGTGCTGCTGGTGCATCAGGCGCTGTGCAAAGTGAGAGGAAGGCATGGCTCCCTCCCTGCGAGGGCGGCCGCCCCTCTGCCGGTGTCAGAGCTCTCGGTGATGTGGGTGTCAGTGTTCAGCCCCTGCCTTTGCTGAGCTCCGTTACAGCTGTGTGGCTCATGCCGACTGAATGGCAGCTGGGGATCACCTCTGCTTCACCATGGAGCGCAGGGAGGGAAACTGAGTCAGGGAGCCGAGGGCGCCGAGCGACGCACTCGGAGCATCGGCATGATGCCACCCGGAGCACTGGCACATCCCTTGGTGCCAAATCCGACCGAGGGGAGCAGAAAGCAGCTCTGCCTCCCACCCCGCCACACGCTCAGCTCGGCCTTCTGCCTTCCACTCCTCTTCCTCCCCAGCACCCGCGGCCGAGCCGGCTCCTTTAAGGCGGGCGCGCGGGGGAATTGCGCGCGGTGCCAGGCTTCGCTGCGAGCGCCGCTCCTGCTTCCCCCCCGGAAAGTTTCCTGCCCAATTGTTATGTGCGATCCGATCTGAAAGTTGCTCTCTAAGCTTCTTGTCACATTTTGACTTAATGAAGTGCAACTGGAGTGGGAATTGGGGTTCATCACGCCAGTCTCACTGCGCTCCCTTGTTGTCAGAAAACAGGGGCGGTTGGGGACCGTAATGCAACGCTGCAAGTCGTTATCATTCCGGTCAGTCTGTTTAACACAAAATTAAACAAAGAACTAATTAGTGCCTCATGAATTAATAAATGCGCAGTTGCCGGGTAGGAAGGGGAGGAAAGAAAAAAGGTTGTTGAAGGAAAGATACTGAAAAAGTCGAATTAGGATGTTGTGTCAAGGGGAAAAGGAAAAAAAAAAAAAAGAAAAACGAGTCCACTTTGGCAAAGAGTTTGGATCCGTTGGTTTCCCTGGAATAAGCTCCCTCCTCCTCCTGCTCCTCCTGCGTCCTGCTCGGCCGCTCCACGGCAGCTGCGTTGAGGCGGGCACGGGGCTGAGGGAGGTCTGGATTTCTTCATGATGTTCCCTAGAAGCTGGAGCTGGGATCCGCGGCCAGTGGCCAGCTATAAATATTTACCCGAGGAGCTCGGTGCCTAGGTGCGGGAGCCGGGCGCTGCGGGCTGGAAGCCCTTCCCTGGGCACGGGGAGGCTGCGGGGACGGGGATGGCGAGCGGCTGCTCTCTGTCCCAGTACCGGGGAGCCCATTTTTTTACGGAGAGGGCAGTGGGGACATGCGGGGTTTGTCTCCCCCCGGCTCGGGAGGGAGCCCCCTTGGTCTCGGTGGCTCAGGGGGAGCTGGAGCAGGTGGCAGGGAGGAGGCGAGGAGGCAGGGGCAGGCAGGACGAGGTGGGCAGGCAGGGGCAGGGTGCGGCGGCACCCATGGAGGTGGCAGCGCGCTGCTCGTTTTCCTGCAGAATTCGAGATTGTCCCGGGGGCAGCGTGTAATCGGGGATTAGCGATGTCCCGCAGCGCTCCCCCACCCCTGCACCTCGCCCAGGCGGGGAGGAGAGCCCGGGGCAGCCGATGCCTTGCACCGACACCGTGTGCCCACCCGGCCGGCCCTGTGGGTGCCGTGCCGTGCCATGCCGTGCCGTGCCACGCCGCGCTGCGAGCAAGAGGGCTCTGCTCTGGCGCATTGTTAGGCTGGGAAGCAGGCAGAGCTGGGGGAGGGAAGAGTCCATCCTTAAGAGGACATGTCAAGTACAATTAGCGTTATCTGTCTAAATATGTACTGGGAACACAGAATACAAGAGGAGGCCTGGCTGGCTTTAATGGAGACATATGCAAGGTCATATTGCCTCATACAATCCCCCAATCTGATTTGGGGATTACACATTCTAAGTAAATTGGCGTTATTCCTCTTGCATCATTGATAAGCTGCGGCCGAAAGAAGGGGAGAAAAAAAAAAAAACCAAAACAATTAAAAACTCCAACCCAAGAATTGACCGTGCACGGGGGTGAGGGAGCACAGCCAGGAAGGCAAGGAGAGTTATACAGAGAGCTGGGGAAGGGGGGGACAAAAGGCAGAGAGAAAAAAGGAGCACGGCAGAATGGAAGGAGCAAGCAGGAAAGAACAAAAGGAAGAAAAAGGTGGCAAGGAGAGAGGGTGCCCGGCCGGGAGAAGGATCCCAAGCCGGGGAGCTGAGTCCTGCCCTCAGCCTGCCCAGCCCTGGGGTTTGAGCAGGGAAGGAAGGAGGCAGCTGGTTGCACATCTACACCCCGGGAGCTGCCTCTGCTCCGCATCCGTCTGTCCACCTGGGACATGTCACCAGCTCCTGCCCGCTCTGGGTCCCGGCCAGCACCCCGCATCTATCTTTGGTGCAGCGCGCTGGCACCGCGGCAGTGCGAGTGACGGCACAGGGCAGCAAGGTCCCTAGGGACAGGGGCAGGCAGCAGCGGCAGCACGGCCTTCCCCCAGCCACGTCCCCGTCACTTTCACCCTCGGTGGGGCGTCCCCAGGGGGCTGAGCGGGTCACACGCTGCTGTGCCCCGGGGAGGGACACGCGCCGTGAGCCGGGGCTGGGGCTCCTGGGTGCAGCCGCCGGCTCCCCGTGCCTGACCTCGGGCTGGTTTTTCGTTTCACTGCCACGTCGCGGGCAGTTGTGACAGCTGTTTCGGCAGCCTGGCACTACGGAGACGGCAGGGCTGGGCCAGGCGCCCTCGCCACGCAGCGTGAAGCCCCCCCTGCTCCCTGCCACCTTCCAGCCCTGGGAGAGGGAAGTCCCCGGCTGGCTGCTGTGGCACCGTCCTCCCCCGGGGCGAGCTCTCCTCCCGCCCTGCTGTGCGGGATAACCCCCTCCGGAAGTCTCACGGCACGGCTTTTATGCTCTGTCACATTTTTGGAACATATGGTTTTAAATAATTCAATTTACTTTTCATGTGTTTTGCTGTGACTTTTTTTTTTTTTTCCCCCTGTCCCTTTTTCTCTTCCCTCCTCGCTCTCCGCGTTCTCTGGGAAGGAAGGAGCGCGGAGGAGGGGATGGGGGAGCTCAGCGCCTCGGGCCCCTGCCCTGCACCCCTCGCCTTGTGCCCCCCAAGTCACACGAGGGAGGCTGCCCACCGGGCTGGTGAACCTCTGGGGGTCAGCAGGGGAAGCGGGAGGACTGCGAAGGGAATAATTTGGCACGGAGCAGAGGGCACCCTTGGATGTGCGGGGGCTGAGCAGCACAAGGGCTGCCTGGGGAGCAGGACCCAGGCCTTTAAGAGCTGTTCTCTCTCTGCTAAATCATGCCCAGCCCTTGCTAGGTGCCTCCTGCGCCACGAAGTGCCGGAGCACCGGGTGTCTCGTGGTGTGCACAGCGCTGCACAGGGCAGCCGGGAGCAGCAGGGCACTTGGTGAAGTCCGGGTGCCCCGTGCTGGCCCCGCTGGGGTGCTCTGGGGCTTTTGTGAGTGTCTAGGGTATGGCTATGGGTCAGGTTTTCCACGGGTGCTAGCTGTGTGCACTAACCGTCTCCTTTCTCTTCCCTCCCCAGGATGAAGTGAATTTAGAGCTAAAAACCAGGCAAGAAACCAGGCCTTGAAATCTCCGAAAGGTAGGAGAGACTTCAGACTGCAATGGGTATGTCACTACGCCCTCCTGGGTTCTCTTTTCCTCTGCGTGTCTCTCACACTCCATGGTCTGCTCTGCGGCCGTGTCTGCACTAGAGCTTCTGGGACTTGACCTGCGTCACTTGTAAGGAGGGATGCAAAGAGAAGAAGGTCTAACGCAGACACGGCCCGTGTGTGTCCTAATCCCGTCCTTGTCTTTGTACAGCAGTTGTTCTGGGCACCCGATCTTGTCACTTTGGGTTTTCCTCAACATCCTCCCTGCTGCCTCTGTCTTCACAGAGGAGCGCGTGAGGGCTCTGTGAGGAGCGTGCTGCTTCGTGTCCGTCCGTGCAGGCTGGTGGGAGGTGGAGAGGGGCCGGTCGGGGGATCGGATGCGATCTGTCCGCCGTCAGGTTTTGCTGAGCTCAGTTCACACACACAGTTTCAGGCGGCGATGCGCGCGCTCCCCTCCTCATCCGGCACATTTTTATCCATTCAGGCTGCGGCACCGTGCTGGCGGCGTGGCAGCAGCTCCGTGTCTCCAGCAGAAGCCTGACTTCTCTGGGTTTGCCCTTACCTGCACCCTCCCGCTCTGTGTGACCTCAAAACCCAACAACGTGGGGTCTCTAGAGCTGGCTGTTGGCTTGGTGCTGGAGAAGACTCAGGGGCTGAGAGCCCCGGGAGACAAAAGGGGATCTCAAACCCTCATCTCCATGTGCTAGGTGGGTCCCTGTGCCACCTGCTGAGAAGTCCGCATCCCTCCCCGCCGGCTGCACCCCCTGCAGCACCACCAAGGCTCTCCTCTCCCGTGGCTCCGCTCCTTCCCCAGGCACCAAGACAAGCCCAGGACGAGGCCAGGGGAGACTTGGCAGTGGTGTGGGGAGGCTGGGCGTGCTCTGCCCTCGGGGACGTCAGCTCAGAGGCACTGGGGGCGCTCACCCCCGTGTCTGCACCCAGAGCGTCCCTGTGGCAGCGGGGACCCCACGGTCCTGCGCAGGGAGCTGGCGGGCTGGGTCTGAGCGGGATCGGAGGGGCTTGGGGCTGCCTGGGGGCCGGGGGGCCCCGAGCCAGGCCGGGCAGTGTCAGAGGTGACCGGTGGAAGGCCAGTGTTATGTAAATACCGCTGCTGTAACACGGGGGCCTGAATGGCCCCGCGCGTCCATCCATCATTGCTGGGGAACAGAAGCCTCCCTGGGAGCACGGGGGGCCGGCAGCGCGGGGCGCGCAGACACAGGCAGCATGTGCCCTACTCATAAACTGTTTGTTTTCTTTTTGTCTCTCGCGTTTCGGGACGCCCCGCTGAGAGCAACTCTCGGTTTTGTCCTCGCAACCTCTCCCCCAGCCTCCCCCCGCCCCGCCAGCCCTTCCTTTTCCTCCCTCCTTACCCCCCACCCTTAAAAAAAAAGGGGGGGAAAAGAAGAAAAAAAAAAAAAAAAAAAAAAGAAAGTCCCCTGTTCACATTGCGGCTTCTTTCTCTGACTTCAAAGGCTCCCCATCATTGTTTGGGATCGGCAGGCAGTGGCCCTGAAAACGTGATCACAGCCGGGCACAGTGTAGGTCAGCACCGAGCGCCATGCTCCGAGCGCTGAAAGGAACAGGCAGATTCTTCCCTTTTCATGCTTCACAACCCTGGTTACAGCGCTCGGCCTCGCCCGCGTGCTCCTTGCTGCGTGGCTATTCTTGCTCTTTTCTCTTCCTTTTCCTCCCTCCCTCTCTTTCTCTCTCGGTCCCTTACTCCTCCGTCCATTCGCTCTCCTTCTGCCCTCTCCTGTGCCCAGCCTCACACGCTTTTGGCACTTTCCTTCCTTTCTTCCTTCCGTCGCATTTATTTCTCACACACTCTTTCCGGGCACAGCTCTGCTTCCTTCCCCCTTCTCCCTCTCTTCTCGTCGGTGCAGTTTTTATGTGATTCCCTCTTTTCTTCCTCCCTTTCCCCTCTCCTGCGGGTCAGGCTGGAGCCTGCTTTCCTCACGCTCGCCCTCCCTGCTCAGCAGCAGCCTTCCTCTGACATTTGCCCGCCTTTCTTCCCCTGTGATATCTCACGCACTGTGCCCTGAATTGCAGAGGTTCCGTAATCTCTGGATTAGCCCCAGACAGCCCGCAGCCCCGTCCTCCCCGCAAGGTGCAAGCCGCCTGCCTTCATGTGCAAGGGGCGAGCGGGGAGGGAGCGCAGCGCCTGCGGACGGAGCCGGCCCCTGAGCTGCCTCCCAGGCTTTGCTCCCCACCTGCGAGGAGCTAGCGGGCAGCATCGCATCCCAGCGCGTGCAGCCAGGCACCGACTTCGGGGGAGAGCGGAGGAAACGTTGGAGTCTCGTAGGTCTCCGCGTGGAACGCGACGCCGGCGGTGCTGCTGGAGGGCAGAGCGAGGCAGGGGCCCTGCGAAGCAGCTCCAGCGCTCCAAGCAGCCATCCCAGCTCGCTCCTACAGCGGATTTCCCACCTCGTTGCACCGACACCAGGGCCGGGCGGTGACTCCCCGCCTGCCCCAGCGGCACCCGGGGCCCCATTCCGGCAGGGGAGGCTGAGCCCCTCCGGTCCCCGCCGGGGTACGGCCGCCCCGGCGGCACCGCCAGCGGTGCTTGTGCCTCTGGTGATTTGTGAGGTTGTTTTAATGGCGAGGAGCCCACCAGGACTTGTCTCTTGCTAAATAGGCATATTAAGGGACATTGCGGCAGGGGTTATAGAGTAATAATTTGTCCTAATGAGCTGGTGTCACGTTCTCCTCGGCGGGGCCGCGCGCGAGCGGGAGCCGCGGTAGGAAGAGGCCGCGCTCGCTGACCTGTCTGCCCAGGTTAATGAAGTTCGGCGCAGGCGGGGGGCAGAGAGCAGGGGCTGGGCTAGCTAGAGCCACGTCTGGGCCAGCGGGGAAGGCTGGGGCTGTCCCCTGGGCTGCACGCCCTGGGACGGGCAGGGTGGGTGGCAGGACAGGCTGGGCAGCGGCTGTTCGAGCAGGGCCGTGCACGCTGCAGCAGAGGGCAGGGAAATCCAGGACAGGGGATTCTTGTCCCTGGGGACCGCCGCACCCTGTCCTCACTGGGCAGGACACGGCCATGGCCACCCAGCACCTCGCCATCTACAGCACAAGCCCCACGCGCCCTCTTCTTCCTCCTCCCACCCGCCTTGCTTTGCTCCTTTCACCCCCCGCTTCTCTTTGCTTTTCTCTGTCTCCGTCTCTCTCCCTTTCATCTACTCGGAAGGCTTTACTCTACTTCCTTGTCACCCTAATTGATTGCATTAACCTTTCAGCGTATTGGATTTCCCCAGCACCGTGCAGAGAGCACTGTGCAATATGCTTATAATCTGGGCTGTAATGGACAGGGAGCAGTCAACGAGCCCCTGCTCCAGCAGCTTCTGCTGACAACTTCCCGGGGAGGGGAGAGGGAGCGCGCCGGTGGGCACTGCCCCGCTCGCTGCTGCGCGGGGTGGCACTGCCGGCGTGCGAGGACCTGGCCGTCGGGGAGGTCCTGCGGGGGGAGCGGGAGGAGAGGGGCCGGTTTGACCCCACGCCTGTGATTTTGCCTTGTTTCGGAGCTCCCCTCCTGCAGCCTCGTCCCGCCTGCGCCGTGCTGAATTAACAGGGGCTGCGCGCCCAGGCACTTGCTGCCGGTTGCAGGGTGAGAAGGCAATATCCTGGAGCTGGGGGGCTTTCCCACCGTGTCTGCCTTTGCTTTTCCTGATAATTTTAGTGGATGTGGATTTGGGGAAGATGGACACTTCCCTGGGGGTTTAAAGATGGAAGGATAGGAGCGTCGTGCCCGTACCGGGCAGCACCAGGGTGCAGAGATCAGGAGGCAGAAGCCCTGAATTACATCTCAGGCTTGGCCTCGGATAAATCCTTTCACTTCTGGCACCTCGTTTCCCCCAGGATGGCAGAGCAGGGCCCTTTGCACCGTGTAACGTGCTGCAGGACAGCTGCAGGAGAGCGGGGCTGCCGGGAGAGCGGCTGCAGGGTGATGCCACCAAGTGTCACCGCTCGTGCTGGCTGCGAGGCAGCAAACAAACCCGCAAGAACGGCGGCGAGCACACGCGAGCGTTACAGGCTGGTGGTCAGGGCCAGCCGGGAGGGAGGCTCTGCCTTCTGCTTGCTTTAAAGGGCCGCAGCGATGGATCTGCCCCAGCCTGCTGGCAGCGGTGCCCCGCCGAGAGTGGCCCAGCCTCGTTCAGCAGCATGCTTCGAGCACCGTGCTGAGTTCTGCTTCAGCCGAATTCATCCAAGCACATACTTACAAGTTTCATTCAACACGGCCCGTAGGATGAGACCTGGACCCTAAGGCCCTTTTATAGGTCTCCTTTTATCCAGCACTTAGAACAAGGCAGGTCCTCGTTTCTGGTTATGGCTCACGGTGTGAAAACCAGTGGCAGTGGTGGGGTTTCGGACAACTTCAGAGGTCTGTAGCTCGAGAGCTCTGCAGCATCTCCTGGGAGGTGGAGGGATTCCACCCCGGGCTGCCCCAGGGCTGCTCAGCGCCGGCGTTTGCAAACTTTGCAGGTTCCTGGGCACACCGGGCGAGGGGTCGGGCTGTGTGGGGCAGGTGGGGTAAGTTCCCACTTTCTTCCTGCTTTTCTGGGGAGAAAGGAAGAAAGGCAAGAGTCAAAGAGAGGAAGAAACTTTATTCCAGGTGATCGTTCAGAAAAGTGGGAGGCTCCTTACAAGCCGGGAGGAGGTGGCTGAGGGGAGGGACTTTATTTTAGGTTAAACAGAGAAAGAATCGGAGCGGGGAGAGAAGGATGAGAAATGTAAAACGAGCGAGAAAAGAGCGAGCGAGAGCAGCACCTCCTAAATGGAAGAGTAAACAGGCACTCGGAGGCATTAACTTAATTGATTGTTCTGCAACAGGCTGAACGCTGTGTTATTCTGTCGCCGTGGCAACAACCCAAAAAAATTGTCAGCCTGTTTGGATGAAGTGAAGCGAAACATTCTCTAATTTGCGGTGATCCGGGTGTTTGTTTTCCTTCCGAAGAGGCGGGGGCTCTATTGATCTATTGTTTGCACAGAGCTTTTATTTAATGGCAATACGGGCGCGCGGGAGGCTGGGGTGTGCTCGGGGCAGGTGAGGCACTGCGGGCGGCTCCGCCGGGACCCCCGCTCGGCTTCGGGTGGCAGCGGGGATGCAGCAGAAGCCCAGGGGTGTGAGCTGTCCCGGGGAGCCTGGCTGAGGAGCGTGGCTGCGATGAGCCCGTGCCAGTGTGGCTGCCTCGCTCTGCCCTTTCCCCTTCCCTTTGGGTCCTCCTGTAGTGTGAGATAAGGGGTGAGAGCAGTGCTGGCACCCCGAGTCCCTTCCCGGACCCGTGCCGTCCCCGTTCTGTGTGCACACCCATGCCCGTGCACACGCTGGGCTTGTGGGGATGTCTCCGTGCACACGTGGTGAAGTGGGGCCGTGTTTGAGCTTTACCCCAGACCACAGCGGTGCTGAGATAGCCGAGTGCCCGCTCTGAGCTCCGTCCCAGCAGCACAGAGGGAACCAAGAACCCAGGAACAGAGAGGGAACCCTGTCCATCGAACAGCCTTCGTCCCCTGGGCTGGGGACAGTGGTGGCGCAGAGGGCACGAGACACCCCAGGCCCCGCGGGGGCTCGTGCTCCTCGTCTGGTGCACCCGATGCCAAGGGACGGGCGCTTGGCGGTGGGGGGAAGGCTGCCAGAAAGGTGCCACGCAGGTCTGGGAGCGAGCCCGCAGCAGAGCCAGCGGCAGGGTGGCTTGGGGCCAGGGAGGGAGGGAGGGAGGGAGGTTTCCTCGTGACAGAGGACAGGCCGCTCGCTGCCCTTCCTTGTGCGGGGTCCGGCACGTCACCAGGGCACATCCCCACGTGGGCAGGCCGTCCCCAGCACTGCCCAGCCGTGTCGCAGCGGCTACACAGGGCTCCCCAGCTGCTCCCTGTGATTTCAGGGAGAAACACCGGTGCCGAGTGCTGCAGAGCGCTGCTTTGCGGGGTGTGCAGGGCCAAAACCCGCTGTAAGTGCCCTCCCTGCTCCGTTCTCTGTTGTCTCGGGGGATTTTCCTCCCCTCCATCCCATTTGTAGCTCTCCTGCCGTTGCCTTTTCCCAGGGTAGGTTGCCGGTGGGCAAGCAGTGTCCCAGGGCACAGTGTCCTGCTCGGAGTCTGTCCCCTGTGCCCCTGCTGGGTGTGCTCGGGGGGCACCGAGGCAGGGGGCCCTGCCCGCCCCCGGGAGGAGGCTGGGCTGCCAGGGAGCGCGGGGTGGTTATTGGCGTCGGGAGAAGCTAAATAACCCTGTAACTGGTATGAAGGTGAATTCACGGTCTGGTGAGCACTGAAAATACGAGAGGGCTCTGAGACAGGCGAAGTGCGGAGAGGGGAATACGGCTCACCCACGGCTCAGGGCAGCGCTGCGTCTCTGGAGAGCAGTGCGGGGACGTGGACCGTGGCCGTGCTGAGCACCGGCCGCAGCACTCCGGCCCGGGGAGGGTGGCTCGGTACCACAAGCGCTGTGACAAGGGCAGCAGGCACACACCGCGAGCCCCCACGGAGAAATTTACAGCCGCACAGCTGCGGACAGCCCCGCAGCATCCGGCCGCACGGCCCTGCACGCATGGGTGGCGCCGGGGCTGTGCACGGCTGTGTGCACCAGCGTGTGGCCGTGCCGTGCCGTGCCGTGCCATGCGGGCTCACGGCTCTTCCTGGCCTCCCGCACGGGGACGCACCCACGGCCACGCAGGCGTCCAGGCGCAGAGGCTCGCGCCGCCAATACAGTCCTGTGCTGTCTGCATCAGGCTCGCAGTCAAGTCAAATTCCTCTCTGGTGTAAGCACACTCCAGTCAGGCAGCACAGACAGATTTATCCCAGCCTATCTGGAGCGTCTGCGCGGCTACCTGCTGCGAGCGGGAGAAGAGCTGCAGGAAATCTCTTCCCCTTCCAGCTGGGAGAGGCTGGTGCCTCGGAGCGCGGGGAGATCGGCAGCGAGGAAAGCCCCTTCAGCTTTTCACCTGGAGCTGGTAATCTCCCTGCGCCGAATCCCGCAACGGGGGGAATCGCAGTTGAAGCTCAGCCAGCGGTGATTTAGCGTTAGACGTTTGCAGAAGAGACTTTGATTAATTCGTAGTAAAATCCAGTAGCGCCCGGGTGCCAGCCCCACATTCCAGGGTGAGCCGGCGACCAAGGTGCGCGCTGGGCGGGCGCCAGGTGCCTGAGCAATCCCCGCGGAGGTGGCAGCGCCATCCAACCCGCAGCCTCTCCCTGCTTGGGCTCCTTAATTATTAATTTATTTTTCTCCCTTCCTTGGCAAAAAAATAGTATTTGGTAACGACCTCAAATTGCAAAATGCTGATGATTTGGAGAATGTGTCACAGAAGCTCCAGGGTGATAAAGGGGAGACGAATCCCAGCCAACAATCCGGCTCAGCCAGTTTGCCTATTTATTAAAGAAAAAGCCCAGATCATTAACTTTTTTGTTGTTGTTCTGTTTGCGGGCAACTCCCTGCTGGCAACTTTCGGGCGCCCAGTAAATTAAACCGAGTATCGGCCTGGTTCGGGGCAGCTGGAGCGCTTAGTTAAAGCTGAAACGCGCTAGAAACTGGGCTCGTTTCTGGTAGCGCATGAATAAACCCTTTAGGGTACCACACAAAAGTGCGCTCCGGCATAAAAGCGGTGTCAGAAAATCCTCCCTCGCTGCCTCGCGGAGGGTCAGGTATTGTGACTGGAGAGCCGAGCTTCTCCTCCCACTGCTTGTTCGCACAGTTAATTGCCCCTCGACACTTGGCTGTGCCGTGGTGGTCCCCGGGGATGCAGGGCTGGGAGAGAGCATCTGTAGGCACAGCCTTTGTCGGTTCCCCCATTGCCTGCTTGGGCTGGTTGTTGAATAAAGAAGAGTTCAGGGATGGGCTTGCCTGCCTGGTGCCTCTGTGAACGCTATCAGGGGAGGGTGATCACATCCCCCTGCTCCCGAACATCCCACGTGTTTGCTGGAGTAGTGCTCCAAGCTAAATCGGTTTGCTCAGGGCTCCAGCTTCCCTTAATTCAGTGTCAGGACCAGGCTTGCATGGCTATTATTCAAGGAGCTTTATCAGGAGCACAAAGGTAGCATCTGCCCTCCTGCTTCCCTCTGGGCATCGCCAGCTCTCCTGCCCTGGGTTTGGCACACCGAGACTCGAGGGACTGCCCCACGGAGCCCATTTGCAGGCAAAACTCGTTTCAGCTCCTAGAGAGCCCGGGCCGGGAGCTGGCTGCGGGAGCACGCTGGCTCGTCGCTCCTCCTGGCAGAGCAGCGCGGAGGAGCGGGGAACCAGCTCGAACGGAGGAGCTCGGCTGGGAACAGGGAGCGAAGGCTCTGCCGAGGTTGCCAGCCTCTCCCCGGCCCTCCTGCGGCCCGTGGTGCTGTGCCTGGGGCTGGATTTGGGCTTCGGGTCTCCGCTGCTGCCTTCTTCCCTCGCAGGTAGCCGCCTTCTTCCCCAGGCCTGGCTCGTGTCCCTCCACCACCAGCCCTCTGATGAAGCCTCCCCAGGCCCGTGCTCACGTGGGCGCTGATGGGAGGAGAAGGGTATTTTTCAAGGTTTCTGCTAGGTTTTTTTCTTCTGAAACACAAGGATGTGCAATTTTTTTAGTTTCAATTTAGCATTGGAGAATTTTATAATTTAGTAATTAAAATCTCTGATAGGCTTTAGAAATTGCAGCTAATTGAATTTAATGGGAAGATGATTTTCAATTTTATTTGATTACCCGGACCCCTGGCATTGGTATTTATGGGAAAAAAATGGGAAATGTGCTGTGTGGGCTAAGATGGCATAATTGAATTAGGGCTAATCGGATTTCTTCGTCATGAATTTCACTATAATTTTCCTATAATTTTCCATTAGATATCTAGTTTACAAATATTCACAAAGAAATGAAGCTCTTTCGGAATGGAGATTGCTGGCTAACAGGATTACGGGGACGATAGCTCGGCACTGCCAGCCCGGGCTCCTGCAGTAATGCAATCGCTGCGTCTGCCTCACACTTCCCGCCCGCCGCTGCTCCCCGCACCCCGCCGGCCTCGGCCAGGGCTCCCGCGGGGCCCCGAGTGCCGCACGGCCGCGCACGTGTCCTCGCGCACGGGCGCTCGTGTCCCACGCGGACGCGGCGCTGGCGCGCACCCGGGCTTGCGTGGAGCCACCGGCGTGTCCCCTGTGTCAGTAGCGGCGATGCTCGGCGGCCTCGTCGCACGAGCAGGGCCAGCCCGCGCGGCTGCACGCGTGGCGTGGCGTGGGCAGCTCCCTGTGGGCGCTCGTCGCCGTGGCTCGTGCGTGAGGGGCTCAGAGTCCCCGCCGTGGGGATGCTCCCATCATGTCCCGGAGGAGCAGGTCCCCGCCGAGTGCAGCCCAGGGTCTCCTTTCTCTGCCCTTGCTCCTTCTTGCTTCCGTTCCTGCTCGACCCAAGTCAAATCCAGAGCCCAGCTATGGAAACCGCCCCTGCTGCGCGCAGGACAGGCTGGCGCGCGGCTCCTGGGACACAAAACACCCTTGGGTTCTGCGTGTGCCCCGTGCCCCGCAGCAAGGGCTCTGCCCGGTCTGGGACCTGCCCTCGGGTCGTGGTGCCGTGGGGCTGCGGAGACATCCCACTGCCCCGCGTGCTGCTCGGGGCTTTGCAGGGACAGCTCAGGGCTGGCCCAGGGTGGCGCTTGCTGCCTTTGCAGGCAGAGCTCTGCAGTGCCAAGGACCTGCCCTGGCCGCGGTGCCCAGGCAGGACTATCCCCTCGCTTCCTCGCCCTGAAATCCCCAGGCTGCACTTTTAATCGCTGTAGTAAACTGCAGTTAATTGGTAGCGCATCCAAACCCCTGCCACTCCTTGCCCCCAAGTCTTCAGGGCCCCTGCGGAGCAGGAGGACGCGCAAGGCTGCCGTCGCTGCCCCTGCGCAGTGGCCAAGAGAGGGGCAGCGTTGGGCAAACGGTGGGCGCTGGGGGCTGGGGGCGGCTGGAGGAGCCGTGGCCACGCGGGGGGAGCCGGTGTCAGACCTCTCGAGCGACGCCAAGGGGGAGGACTTGGCCGGGGCGATGCCAGCAGAGCCTCGCCCGGCACACGGAGGCTCGGCCCAGCCGCTTTGGCAATGCTCGCGGGGCGCCGTGTGCCAATAATGTGATTGAAACTGAATTGAGAAGGAAGGAGGGAAAGAGGAGGAAAGGGAAAGAAAGCACGGATTGTCTGCTCCTGCCGCCCAGGCCCCGAGGCCTCCGGGCGCCTCCCTTGACGAAACAGAAATCAAACAAAATTACAGAAATAGGGCAAGAGCATTTGCCTAATAAACTCCCCAAGCAGGAGCAGGAGGAGGAGCGCGGTGCTGCCAGATCTCCAACCTGCAATCTGCGAGCCAGCGCCCTGAGCCCACATGAATCCAGAGCACGGCCCCGGGCCCCGGGGTCAGCTCCAGCGAGGGAGGGAGAAACTGCCAAGAAAATGGGCTCAGCATAAAAAAAAAAAAAAATTAAAAAAACAAAGAGACGCACAAAGGGGGATGTCCCACATATCAGCGTGACTCACCCCCTGCTCAGCCCTGGCACACCGTCTGCGGGGAAAGCATTAAACTGTAATAATAATAATAAATTAATCATCCTTCCCCCTCCCATTGCACTTTTCATCTGAGGATCTCTGAGCACCTGGCAAACATTAATTACCGAGAGCTCCCGACGCCCCTGGGAGGGTGGGAAGGGACGAGGAGAGAGCGCTTCACCTGCCGCGAAGGGCAGCCGACGCTGGGGTGGCTCCGGCCGCGGCGGGGCGAGGGGTGCTGCGGCCCCAGGCTGCCAGCGACGGGGTGGCCGGAGCCGTCGGGGACCCGAGAGACTTTGTGTCCCGGGGGGGATGATGGCAGGGGAGGGGGGTACCGCCCTGGGGAAGGGGTATGGGGTCCCCAAAGGAGCCTCCGAGAGGGGGAAGAGCGTCCTTTTCTTGGGTAAGAGGCAAAGGAGGGAGGATGGGGAAATAAAACCTGATCCTGTGACTGGAGATCTGCGAGATAGGAAATCGGGCCTCGCCGTTGCGTCAGCTGCAGGGCGTGGACTTCACCTGAAAAAACACCTCGGCGAGTTGTTCCCGCCAGGAGGAGTGGGAAGGACGGTGGGCAGCCGGCGGAGGGGATGCCGGGGGTGTGTTTGGGGTCTGGGGGGGGTCCCACGCGCCGCGGCGGAGGGGCATGCGTGTGTGTCAGCTGAGGGGAGCGGGCAGAGCGTGGTGTTCCCTGCTGGGGAGCATGGGGCTGGGAGGGGCGGGGAGGGTTTGGATCCCGGCGTGTGGAGGTGCTCGGCCGGTGCGTGTCGAAGAACAGGTATGATCAGAGGGCCGCGTGCGCGCGGCGGCGGCGGCACGGCCCCGCCACAGCTCCCAGGGAGCGGCGGAGGCGAGCGGGAGGATCCCCGGAGCGCGGAGTTCGTGGAAGTGAACGTGGAGAGGGCTGGGTGACGCGGGGCGCAGCGAGGTGACGGGGTGGCTGTCACACGCCTCGCACCTGGCGGAGGCGTTGGGCCCGAACGGAGCTGCCGCAGACCCGGCGATTATCCACGGGCGCTCCCGGGGCGGGCGCTGGGCGGCAGGTGCCGTAGCGCCTGCTCGGGCAGAGGGAGCAGGGCAAGGCCCCGGCGGGACCGGGGTGACGTTGGCTGGGCCCACGTCCCTGTCACCGTGTCCTGCGGATGGGCAGCACCTGGAGGGCAGCGCCAGGTGCCCGTGCCGGCCAGAGGAGGTGGCAGGGTCACAAGGCAGTGGTGCTGATCCCTCGCCCGCCTCACATTAGCCTGACTTCACTCGGTGGCCCAGCGCCACGGCTCGGCTCGGGCCCTTCGCTTCTGCCTGGGCCCTCGTGCCTCCTGCTGCCACTGCTGGCCCCGGCCCGGCCCCTTTTCACCAGGCTTTGTTTAGATTTTTCCGGGAGAAGCCAAAATACTTGTGGTTTTTGTGAACGACACCCCCTGTCCGCTCCCTTCTGCCTGCCCTCCGGCCCGGCGTGCCGCCCGGGCGCTGTGGGCCTGCCGGAGCCGCGTCGGGGCCGAGCTGCAGGCGCGGAGCCTGCCGGTACCGGCTGCTTTCGGCAAGTGCCTTCCTTCACCCCTGCCTCAGTTTCCCCGTCTGGGCAGTGGGGTAGTGGCGCTGGCCTCCTTCAACACACACATTGAGTTCTGCTCATAAAAGGGATTTAGGAGCCCCGAGTTCACGGCTGCTCCCCGCGCTGCCAAGCCCGCGGAGCCAAGCGCGGTGTGTTCCCAAAAACAGCCTCCAACCTGCTCAAAATACCTATTTAATCAGGTAAATAATCTGTTCGTTTGTTTTAAAGAAAGAGCCTTATATCTCTGTTTACCCAACACGCCTCTTAGAACCTCCCTCGCATTCTTTGCCACTTAGAAAAATAAAGCAACAAAAAATGAGGAAATTCGCTGCAAAAAAAATATAATAATAATAATAATAAAGTGGTGGGGGCTCGGCGCAGTGCGGAGGTGATTTCCTGAGGGGGTAGCGGGTGGGGAACGGGGCAGGGAACCAGGAAGGGAACGGGGCAGGGAAAGGGGGCAGGAATAGGGGGAGGAATTGGGGCAGGAATCGGGCAGGGGAATCAGGCAGGAATAGGGGCAGGAATCGGGCAGGGAACCGGGCAGGAATAGGGGAAGGAATCGGGCAGGAATAGGGGCAGGGAACGGGGCAGGATTAGGGGAAGGAATAGGGGCAGGGAACCGGGCAGGAACTGGGCAGGGAAGGGGGCAGGAATAGGGGAAGGAATCGGGCAGGGGAATCGGGCAGGGATAGGGGAAGGCACCGGGCAGGAATAGGGGCAGGAACCGGGCAGGGAGCGGGGCCGGGGAACCGGGCACCAGTAGGGGAAGGAACCGGGGAGGAACCGGGCAGGGAAGGGGGGCAGGAACCGGGCCCCGGGGCCGCCCTCCCCCTCTCCCCTGCCCCGCCGGGAGCCCCCCGCGCCCCCCGGGGCCGCCCCCCGGGGTGACCCCGCCGCGGCCCGGCCCCGGCCCCGCACCTGCCCCGGGGGGGGCCCGGGGGGGGCGTGGTGGCCCCGGCCCCGTCCCCGCCTCCCGCAGCGCCCGGTGCCCGCCCCCGGCCCCGCTGCCCGAGTGACTCGGGGAGGACCGGCACGGCGATGACATCAGGGCTGTAACAACTTGTTATTCGGGAGCAATCAGCCGCAATTAGGTATTAATTAAGTATTATGAAAGTTGATTATTTAAGTGAATTCGGCTTTCGGCTCTCCGACTATGGTAAGTACAGCACAATTGTCCGTCGCCCGGCTCTGGCTGTGTGTGCGTGTGTCCCGGTCCCCCCCCCCCCCCCCGGTGCCCGTCCCCATCCCGGTGCCGGCCCCGCTCCGTCCCTTTCCCCCCCCCCCGCCCCAAAACTTTTCCCGGGGGCTCGCCGGGCGGCGCCAGGTGCTGCCGGGGCCCCGCAGCCTCTTTCGCTTTTCTTTCGCTCGCTTTACGGAAGTCGGCTTCCTCTCCCTGCTCCCCGGTCCCCGCTCCCCGAGCCCCGGTCCCCCCCCCCTCCCCGGTCCCAGCCCCGCAGCCCCGGGCCGGCTCCGCCGCTTCCCGGCAGCCGGGGCCGGGCCCGGGCCGAGGATGCGGAGGGGAAGTTCTCGGGGGTTTTGAAGCGGCTCGGCGCTTGTGTTTGTTGTGAGTTGTGTGGGCTGTTTTCTCTTTCATTTCGTTCCCCTCCTAAGCCCCGGCGTCTCGCCGGTGAAGGTTGCCGGTCAGGTTCCTGCGCTGTCTAAATGAAAAGGAATTTAATTTATTTGGGACAAGGCAGTGTCGGACGAGGAGGCTGCTTATTACATTTAATGAGTATTTATTTATTTTTTTTTCCCCCCTCTCCAACCTGGGCGATACCTGGGATGGGTTTGTTTTCGTCCTTTCGGTGTGGGGTGTGCGGGACCTCCCCACCCCTTCCAGCCGCCCGGGCTGGGGCCGGGGCCGGCGCTGGGCTCCGAGGCCTCAGGACCAGGCGTGTGTCGGGCCCCAGCTTTCCTCGGCCACCCCCTCTGCCTTTCGGTCCTTTCGGTCGGGTGTCAGGCCAGGCTCCGGCACCGGCCCCTGTGGCCGTGGCCGCCCTGGGGCAAGCTTTCACCTGCCCCTCACAACGCAGAAACGTCCCCAGTTTGGGGGCTGTAGGAATCCCTCGGGCCACAGCCCGCTCGTGTGGCCGTACCTGCTGCCCCAGCAGGCCTAAACCCTTCTCCCCCACCAAAAACCTAAACGGCAGCGACAGGCCAACCAGGCCTGCGCTGGCGAGCGCCACGGTCGGGGTAATTAGCACCGGGGTGCGTGCCTACGTGTGTGTGTGGTGCCTTTTTTTTTTGTTTTTTTTTTATAATAAGGACTACGATAGTAATAAACTGGTTGATGATTGACTGGGCCTGAACTATGTACCCAGATATTTTGATCGAGGGGATAATTTTGTCGTCGTCTGTCTCGTTGATTTATCTATCTCCCCGATGCCAGGGCGCGAGCGGCTCGGGGAGCGCTGCCACCCGCGGGCGCGACGGTGCCGGCTCTGCCTGGGCCCGGCCATGGGCGTGCGGCTGCTCCCTCCCGGATCAAGGAGCTGGGAGGCCGCGTGGGCGGCCCAGGAGCTAAGGATGTGGTGAAACTGCGGGAGGGCGAACGCTTTCAAGAGTCATAAACAGCGATCGGCCCCTGATCTCCAGCGTCTGGAGGTCCTGGGATGGAGATGGGATCGGCGGCAGCTGCCTGGTGCCGCGGGCTGGGCAGGGGAGGTGGGGTGGCTTCTGCTGGATGTGTCCCACGTACCCAGAAGGGTCAGCCCAGGCAACGAGTGTCCCCAGAAGGGACCCTTCGTGGCCTTGGGAGAGCCACGCGCTTGTCCTTCCACTGCCGTGCGGGTAGCGTGGGTTTCGGTGCTCGGGTATGGGAACCCAGGGCCCCAGCGAGAGCCATGGAAATGAGGATCTGGGAGATCTGTTTAAGTCAGCATTACGGTCTGTGTGTGGGTGAACCCGTCTTGTCATGATCTCAGGGCAAAGACCTGCCCCATAATCACCACCTCGAACCCTTATCTGCTGGGGCCAGCTTATCTCCCTCCTCGCTGCCTCTTGAATCCTCTCCAAGCCCCGAGGCTGCGGCTCCCCGGAGGCAGTGCCCGAGGGCTGCCCGCGCCAGCTGCCAGCTGGCAGAGGCGAGTCCGGAGGGGTTCCTCTCCCGGAGGGACCGGGTACGTGGGGTCTGACAGTCTGCTCTGCCCAGGGCTTTCTCAGCTCAGGCAGTGCTTGCGCGGACCTTGGAGGGCCGGCAGCTTTCACGGTGCTGAAGGGTTGGAAGGAATTCAGGGACCGAGTCCATCCACCCAGGATCGTGGCAAGATGTTCCCTCCATGTGACTTTCTGCAAGCCGGGTTGTAAATATCTTGAGTGACTGGGCACCTGTCACTTCCTTTGGGAAACTGTTCCCCAGCCTAATTATCCTTGGTATGAGATTACAGGAACTGATCTCAGAATGGACACCGAGAAACCTATGGTGGAGAGGTTGAGAAACATCTAATTTTCCACGCAAGGGGTTATTTTGTGACTGTTTTGTTAAAGCTTTATTGCTGTTTGAAACACCCAGCAGATAGGAACACCTCCTCTGGGCTCGTGCCAGCTTTTTTTTCCTTTTTTTTTTTTTTGGCAGTGCAGATTTTTGGCGAGAGGCTGGCTCGGTCAAGGTTGGTGTCACTGCTGTGAGAGTTCATGGTCTGCGGGGGCTCACACGGTCTGTTTGGGTGCTCGGGTCACTCTCTCGTAGCCCTGTGAGATGTTTGGTGGGCACAAAGCATTCGGGTGCCTACATTTACCTAGTGAAGACCCTTCTGTAGGAGAATTATTTACCCAGGCAGGGATTAATGCACCCACCACGGTGTTGAGCAGGGCCCAGCCACTTCTTGAAGGGTGTGCTGCAAGGCCAGCTGAGGCCCGTAGGTGTGTTCCTGCTGGTTCGGTGCTGGAGAGCAGCAGCTTGCAGAAAGACCAGAAAATGGGTCCCCGAGTTACCCTGCTGTTTCCCTGCCCTGCCGATGGCCCGCTGGGTCCCGTTCCGTGTAACAGAGAGGGGTCTGCTGTGTCCTCCCACTGCAAAACGGTGTCTGGGGGGGACAAAGTGCACCGAAACCAGCCGTGAATGGTACAGGCACCTCCGCTGGAAAGGAGCAAGTGTTTGAGGTGCCACTTCTGTGCCACCAATTTCTCTCTGTTTTTTTGGGGAACTATTTATGCTTCCACTCGGTTTCCCACTTGCCACTGTCAGTGAGGGCTCTCCAAGGTGGGAATTTGTGGGGGTTTCTCCTGTCCCACTCCCGGTGCTTCGAGAGCACTCAGCTGTCCTCACACTGGGAGCCCCGGTGGCCACTGTGGCTCTCCCTCTGCCACCGGCTCATCCCCCTCGGCTGCCGCCTAGCCTGCAATTTAGGTTTCCCTCTGAAAACTCGGTTGAAAGTATCCAGAAAGTAATGAAAAGTCCCACGGGAGGTGCTGCGTCTCCCACCTCCAGCTGGGCGCCTTCCCTCCCTCCCAGGGCCGCCGCCGCCGTTCCCAGGGCTTGGCGAGCGCCGGTGCCACCCAGGGCTCAGCTCCCGGGGGTGCTGACGCTGCCGAGGCCGCGCTGGCCCATCCAGCTGGGGTTTGGGAGAAGCAGCGGCGGCCTCGTCCTCAGCCGCACCTCGCCAGGCAAAGAGGGGGCAGAGGAGGCTTGGCTGGGAGCAGGGGAGGGGCAGAACCTCCAGCCAAAAGTCCCACGCGGCACCGTCTCCTCCCCTCCGGTTCAATGCGGACTGGATCAATTTGGACGTCTTCAGCAATAAAAAATGCCGATGTCGTCCTAATTCACCAGGCCCCGAGATGACAGCAAATTTACATTTTTTAATTAAACTAGCAGCCAGTTTTTATGAGAGGGGGCTGGGTTATGCAAATCAAATGGTTGTGTACGAAAGATTAGGAGAGTTTGGGAATAAATTCCACAAATGCTAATAAAAAAAAAAAAAGAGAGAAAATGAGAGGGGGGAGAGAGAGGGACATTGTTCCATTAGCCCCTTTTAGACTGATTTCCCTGGGGAGAAAGCAATGGGGGGTGAGAGATGGCGGCGGCTTGCGGAGACAGGTAAAATCCATTTTGAGGATTGAGAGCCCCTTGGACCAGGACCTTGTTGCTCCGTTTCCTCTCGCAGGGGAGATGGAGACAGACATCAATAGCAAGAGAAAAACTTGCTGCCTCTAATCCTGGTGATCCTGCGGGCTGGAAAGCGGTCGGCCTCCTGCTGCAGGCCAGCCAAGGGGTGCATGGGGGCTGGGGGACACGAGGAGGTATCTGGGTGGTGGAACAGGACCTGGGGGGGCAAGGCCAGGAGGGCACAAGAGGGTCCCCAAGGGGCTAC